>NW_027131390.1:30010000-32410000 GCF_026122565.2 Emydura macquarii macquarii | reverse complement strand
GTGGGCAAAAGACATTTGTGCTTCAGAAATGATAGCGTTCAATCCCGTAGTGATATATTAGGAGGTTTTATCTTTGTGCAGGTCTCAAAACCAAATTACAGTTTGGCATGAATGGCAACCTCTGCTCAGCAAATTTCCAGGACTGAAATATTGGGGGTGACACAAGTCAGGAGTGGAACATATTGACGGGGGGAAGCTCATACGCCCTTTGGTACTGGTGGAAACATTCACACTTCAGGTATCACATGTGGTATGATAACAGTCCAAAGAGCGGGGGATTCTTATGGTCAGCCACATGGTAGCCTTTCTCCTGCAGCCCATGCTCTGGAAATGGGGTTCTCAACACTACTTCAGATCACTTCTCAGATGTGGTGATTTACTGCAGGAGTCTCCCATTGTGGGCAGAAAGGGTGATGGGCCTGGGGCTGAGAATTCAGTGTAATTACTGGTTTGACATGTAGTTTCTTTTCCAACTAACAGGTGGCTGCCCTTGCGCCTAGCTCTTGTAAGACCAGCAGTATGCACAGCATAATGCCTGCTCCAAATCCTCTCATACCATGGATAGTAGTCTCACAGATTCATGAGCACTACATTCACTCATCTTTTCAAAACTGATTTTAAAAACGAACTTCAAAGGGAAAGGGAGAGTGGAAGACTCATAATTATAGATTTCAGTGGAAAGACAGTCCCAAAATGTTGTAAACTAACTCCTAACAGTGTGAGGGGCAGGAAGGCATGAAGGACAGTTGACATTGTTTTCACTGAGAGATCTGCATTAATACTGGACGCATCCCTGAGCAACACACACCTCCTGACTCTCCTACATCCATAGTGTTTGTCGTCACTGGAAGCAGCAGACATCTGCCCATGTCTGCAGAACACTCTATCCAATATATTTGAAAACTTTTGATGCGAGGAATTTTTGTTTAGTTCTACTTACCCATCTCACTATCAGTTTCTCTAATCTGCGCTCCTTCATCATGTAAGATTTTCTCCCCAAAAGCTCCTCCATGCTGCAAACGCTGTTCTTCTCTCATCATTTCCCTGTCATAATCCTCAACAACTTCAAATTCCTTATTGATATCCAGTCTGGCCTCCCAACTCCTCCACCTCTTCATTCAACTCATACCAGCTTCCCCACCAGAGCCAGTGCAAGAGTATTAGGCACCCTAGGCGAACGGTCAGCCTTGTCCCTCACAATCAACTTTTGAAAATGAATATTGTGCATTAATATGAACAAAAATTCTGCAGTTACAGTTAGATTTATTTTACATGAAAAAGAGAGAATATTATGATACTGATTGTACATTCTCATTGACCTTTCATTCCCACTGCTGAAGCCTGCTTGTTTACTTATGTAGTTTCATGAATAGTTCATTCAGCTTTTTGCTGCTTTAGGCAACTGCCTAGTTTGCCTAAGAGTTGCACTGGCGCTGTTCCCCACTCACTCAACTTTGCTTTCACTAAACATTGCTCCTTCTTTGATCTCTCAATAGTGGAATTCCATCTCTCCAATCATCAACTCATCTCCCTCAAACTCACTCACCTGCTAGCCAATCCCCTCCTCTTTCTCCTCTGCTGACTCTTCCTTGTTGTTGAAATCTTCCACACACCCTTCCTCCAGTTCTTACCGGCCAGGAGTCCACCAAGGTCATTAAGAGAACCCTTTTTGACAATCTTGGCAAACTTAGGTCATGGTCGAAATCAGCTTGGAAATGGAACATTTTTTTTCTCGAGAGGTGCCTTCTGAAGAACAGGTTTGAGGGACACTGGTGGTGTGGTTTGGAAGCACTGTTTCTGTCTGTTATCTACCTGATCTACAAGTGAACAAAAGACTTCTGTTTCCACTACGGTTAACCCCATACTTGCAGTAACTTTTGAAAATACACATTCCAGTAGATTCAGGGGAGGGAATATTTGATTGTGTTTGTTTCAGATATGTCTTAATAACGTCACTTTAAAAGGAAATGGAAAAATGGGAAGCTCAGATTTACAGTGAAATGCAATTGTCACAGCCTCAATATTATGCTACTTTAACATGATCAGATAAGATGAATAATTGGGCTGTGTGCAATAAATCTTTTAGTTAAACACATCTAGCTTTGGTAATTAGCAAATATGAAAATTAATAATGGAAAACCAACAAAAGGTAAATGGATTTAATTTCCGAGTCTATATTCTTATGTTTCTCCCAGTATACAAATTTCTCTTTAAAACTTGACAGCACTTCTAGTCAAAGTGGATCTTTAAATTCTTGTCTCTGAATTTGCTAGGTGGTGTCTCATATTATGAATGTAATATAGCTGCTTAAGTAGACTTTCACTATAGAGGATGTTCCATTGGTCCTTTTTCCTGCCAGGTAGTTGTAAAAACAGGAGTTCTTGTTCTCCTCAGCTATGATCAAGCCACAATTTAAAGGCAGAATTGCTGGAAATAGAGGAAGCAGAAGATATAACACAATAGACCAGAATAAAACAGAATGTGATCATATAAAACACCTTTCATACTCCAGATATTTTATCTCAAAGCCTTTGCACAACGGAACAGGGGTGCAGTAGAAAAATCATGAGCATAAAGAGAGTGTGGATCATATGATTACTTGGCCAGATCCTGTACTCCACTGCAGTCCCCTATGTGTGAATCACTTAAGACCAGCTTAGCCAGTTCTATGTCATCCCTGATGGAGGGATATAGGGGGGAGGAGGCCTCCCGAGAGTGCTGCTGTGTTCTGCTGATATTGGCTTCTCTAACAGCCCTTTGGTGGCTGTTGCAACCAGAAGCAAATTAAAGTAGCCCTCAGGCTGCTCTACTTTGGGCTAGTGCTGAAGTGGCTCAATGTTCAGAGAAGAGATGCATAACAATATAATGCAACCACCTCCATTCCAGTCCTGCATCAAGCACAGCTTGACCTGAACCAAAAATTGAGCTCACTGTGTCTCTTGTTTGCCACAGAGATTGAGCTTTTGTTTTGAAGCTAAGAATTAAATTTCTGTCCATTTCCTTTGCAAAGATCATTGCCAATGAAAACTAATATGGTTTTCCCCTCTTTGCCTAACCTTGAAGAAAAATGTAGTGTCAAAAACCCACTTGTTATGAACACTAAAGAGCACTGCTACAAACAACTGTCCTGTGAGATAAACAAGTAGAGCCAAGGCACTTCACAAACAAGTAAGGCTCATCTCTACTGGCCAGGGAAAAGATGATAGCACCTTTCCAGCAAGGACCATGTTAAAGATCAGCTTGCTAGAAAGGTGCTAACACTGTTTCCCTGGCCAGTGGAGACAGGGCCTGACTTTATGATCTCATTTTCCCGTCTCTCCTGTCAAATTGCCTGAACTCTGTCTGAGCTGCAGCTACCTGTTCCTGTTAGTTCTCTGCTGTACCAGAGCTTGTGGCTCATCTTTAACTGGAAATGTTCATCATATAGGCCTTGTCCCCACTACAGAATTTTGAACCAGTGTGAAGTATCCTCAGTGTGAAAGTATCAACAATGCAGTGTGTCCACAATCAGCATACCATTTTGGCTGGAGATTAGTTATAGTTTACCCTGCTTCTACACTAGCATTGTACTACACTCTGTGACTGTGTAACAATCATGCAGGGTACCTTTCCCATAGTTCCTGGGACAGATCCCTGAGGCAGTTTTTGCTGGGAGATTTTGGGTCATTATGAGAGAAGTAATTAAACACCTATGAGCCCCTGCTGCTATTGCCATTTCCTCATCCTGTCCTCAGAATGGAGACCAGGATGAATGTTTGGCTCTTGCTCCTTCCTTGACCAGAAAGGTTTGTTGGAGCACTTGAAAAGTCTTTGGGAGGCAGCTATGTGACAGTATAGGGCAGTTCAGCAGTATCTGCAAAGAACCAGGGAACAAGAACAGCAACTAATGGGGATTTTGCTACAATGGTTGTGTACCCCTATGCTGAGCTCAGAGAAGTCAGATCCATGGAGCCTGGTTGGGAGGTTTAGATCATGACTTCAAATTGGTAAGACCAAGTTGTTCTTCAGATCTAGGATAAGCAGCACTTCAGAATACAGAAAGAGACCTTTCTCTACCTTCCTGATGAGCTAGCCCAAGCATTGTAGTACCAAAGTATTGAGATGAGAGCTCCATTCCCCACAGAACAGTGTCAGCTGGACCCTTCAACCACCTTCAACAGTTCTTCAGCACTTCTGGAGAACACAACGGTTAACCAGTGCTTAATCTGAACAGTTTCTTTGTAATATAAAGTCATTGGGAGTAAACAAAGTTTATTAAGGGTTTTAACATTGCCTTCTACAAAGTAATCCCTGAGGATCCCTGTTTCCAGGAAACCACGCCAACCAAGTAGGGAGCAGGGGGGGAGTGAGGAAGGAGTTCAAGAGAGCACAGAGTGGTGTTTTCCACCCCTGCAGATCATGGATATCCAGGGGAAAGGCAATCCCCTGATGGGCAGGAGACAGCCACTTAGAGGGCCAATTGCTCCATGCTCCTTGGCTAGTTTCCTTTCTCATGGCATGGCTCCTTATAGGTGTGCCGACACAGCCTTTGGTTGAGCTGTTATTTGAGCTAACTGATTGCCAGTTAATTCATGTTAGCTACCACAATTGTAAATTCTAGCATAGACAATTACAGACATTTGTAAAAACTAAGTGAGACACTTTTAAAACTCCTTGAACAATGTCTGTGGAGCATCTATGCTAGAATTTACAATCATGTTAGCAGTCAATTAGCTGGAGTTGCAGCAGGACCAAAAGCTTGAGTGTATTTCTCTGAGAGGTGCTTGGAGTGGCATTAACTCCTGACTCCTGCATGGATATCACAGGTTCAGCCAATGAGAGAAGTTCAGCCATGAAAGAAGTAGCTCCTCTTCCTAACCACTTTGTCCCTCAAACCTGAGTAGAACCTGATCCTTGCAGTAATGCAGCACTGGGGCCTCTGTAGGTTTTCAATGGGGGGTGGAGTGATTCCATGGAAATGGCATATCTTATCAGTGCCCCCAGGACCCATTCAACACACTCTCAATCCCCTATGCTTTAAGAAGAGGGTGATTTCTGAAACCAAATCATGCTGTTTTGTGTCTAAATATTTGCATTTGTTCTTAAAACATAGTAGTTTCCAATAAATATTTATAGATTTAAAATAAAACAGTAAACATGAGTAAATATGTGTTGATGGAGGTTACTTAGCAATGCTTAATTGCCAATAACAAGTAAAATTAAGTAATCAAATTATTTTTAATTATTGTAAACACATAAAATATGTAATTTTTCCTTATGAGTGATTAACTTTAAGAGGAGAAATGACACCCACTTACTCCTCTTGTTAGTTTGACCCTACATTAGCCAATGGGGGCAGCACCTTTAACTCTCTTAGACTGTAGTTACTTTGCATGCTTGTGTATCAGATAGAAGACTCTGGTTTGTATTGCAGGTGATGAATGGTGATTATCTGCTCTTTTTTATTCTGATGTGAAACATAAATGTGTCAGAGTTGGGGACTAAATCTCTGTATACTTCAATGACAGCAGATTAGGGAGTGTAACCAAGTTCCTCTCTGGTACACTAAACAGGGCAGAGACTTAGAGGTCATGCATTCAATGTTGGGCAATTACTGTTCAGTTTAACTTTGAAGATGAAGGAAGATAGTGTATAATTAATCAAGCAGATAGGCATGCATAGGTTTAGCACAAAAGAGTAAATGAGACAATAGACATGGAATTGGAAAATGGGAACGGGGCAAAAGTTATCATTTTGGTGATTGATTGCTCACAAAGCTCTGGATGGAGGGGACAAACTGTAAATGGCTGTATCCCCTTCCCACAAATCAACCTCCCCATCCTTTTCCTAAATATGTTGCAGTGAAAACCAGAAATTCAGAGAAGATAAGGAATGAAAGCAAATGCTTGCCAGTTTGTACTATCCAGTTAGAAACTGTAACTAGATTTCAGGTTTTATTCTCTCTAGTCAGCAGTGAAAGGTGCCAGGCTGAAAGATCTAGAGATTGACGTCATCACCAGAACCAGAGTAGCACTGGAATAAACAGTGAGAGCTTCTTCCACACTGACCCTAACATGGTATCACAAGCATGATCAAAATCTCTCTTAAGAACTTAGATGGCCCCCTTCATCACTGTAACTGAATGGCTAAAAATCTTTAATATGTTTCTCCTTATAACATCCCTGTGGGATAGGGCAGTGCTCTTATAGCCATTTTACAGATGGGGAACTAAGGCCTACAGAGACTAAATAACTTGCTCAAGATCACGGGGGCAGAGGAGGAATTTGAACCCAGGACTCCTGAGCGGCAGGCTGTTGCCCTAACCACTAGATCAGCCTTTCATCCGGTCAAAAGCCTGCAGGACCTGAAGCCAATTAAGTACTCAGCTGAGACTGATATAATGAGATAAAATCGCATTCAGGATGGAGTTGGACTGAGACTACCCATTTTGGCCCCTAAAATGACAATGACCAATCTGACCTAGATTTGAATCCATGCCCTGGAAACAAAGGACTCTGTCACTCTGCATAATCTCCTGAAATTTCAAGGGGATCGTCTTCTAATTACTTCTCAAATCCAATTTGCCAAGATAAGTAATAATTTCCCCTCTTCTATGAAATGTAGATGTAAGGAGCATGTCAAACAGCTTGCAGTAACTCAGGAGTATAGTACTCCCCAGATGCTACACCTGTTTCTCATCTATCATTTTCTTTTTTAACATTTTTGTTTACTCTCCAGGAGCTTATGAATAACTAAGTTTTGCCATTAGGGAAGGTCAACTCTGACTGCTCTTTATTACTTTTTAAGATGTTTATTTGTGTTGTGGGAGTGCCCATAAGTCAGGATCCCATTGTGGTTGGTGCTGTAGAAATATAAAGGCGCAACAGCCCTTGCCACATGATCTAAAAGATGGGAAACAGCGGAAGCATGGGAGAAAGTGATACAAAACACAAGCATAGGGCCAGCTTAGTGATGGCTGGGAACCCTCACTCAGGGTTCAAGTGGGGAGAGGAATGTTGAGGAGAATGGGTGAAATGAGAGGGAGGACTGGGATGGGGGGTGGGGGAGGAAGAAAAAAGCACCTTAGGTATGGAAGTTTGGGAGGTGAGGGGTAGAAATTGTAGGAGAGGGGTTTGATGATGGGAGAACACAATCATTGGTAATACAGCAGATAAGATTCCAAAGTGGCAATGTCACAACGCTATGAATAGGATGTCTGGAAGCTGTAAAGGCCTCTCGCAGCTGCTATTGTTCCTAATGAAGAAGAGGAGAAGGAACGACCAGGCCAAGTGGCATTGGCTTGCATGGGGATGGGAGGCCATGACTTACCTGGGAACTCTTAGCTGGCTGTTATGGAGGAGCTCCCACCATCGTTTTAGCTGATGTGCACTGATTTCTTTACATTCATGTATGTGGAAACAATGGACCCGTTGTCTGTTAAAGTGTGGCTAAAATCTATATTGCAGATGGTTTGAGCCATGAATTCTGGTTCTGGATTCAGAGTCCTCTCCTCCACCAAATTCAGTGGGCTTCAGATCTGGTGCTGAGGTTTGGAATCACCGACAGATGAAGTCAAGCCTCATGGTTAAGGAGCAGTATGAATCTGAACGCCCCCAAACTTCAAGGGCTTTTGGTTTTTGGAGCCAGCGTTCTCGTTCAAACCCATCCAGTATGTTCAGAGTCTTATATCTATAAAAGTAGATATTATTGTTGGATGCTGTGTTCCAGATATTTGGATCAATATTAGACATCTGCTGTATCTGGGAAGTGCCTCTAAGAAGCACTGGGATTTAAATCCCATGTGAAACAGAGATAACTAAAAGCAAAAGATGAAGAGTTACAGTGTAGTTTTTCTAAATGTCAAATAATTGTAAGGTAAGTCTTAGCAAAATGTCTTACCATAGCCTTTCTATTTCTGAATGTGATTCTTCACCTTCTGCCACAAAGGCTCCTGTTTACAAGTGCAGCACTAGTGGTTAAACATCTCTTGTCTGCAACATCTGTGTTAAGAACTGGCGGGGTTTCAGACTGTGAATTATGAATCTCTGGTAACAAGAGAGCATGCCTGGCCCAGTGACCCAAAACAAAGGAAGCAACGGAGGTAAAAGGGTAGAGCTGGGAGGAAGAGGGAAAGTTCAGAATTAACCTGGGATGATTATATATTCTGACACAATGAAGTAGCTGCTACACACTACTCTGAATATACATGGCAGCAGGGTTGGAACAAAAACAGATGTAGACTTTGTATGCAGTAGATAATATTTCTGCTTTAATGCATGAGTCAGTAGAGCTGCTGGAGTAAATTTTCTGTCAACAGTGTCTAAACAATATGCAAACAGTTAGACGTATATTTTAATATGCCGAGATTTAAACAGCTTCTTATGGAAAAGTCCTATAGAGTTTAACACAAAATGCTATAGATTCCTACAGAATGGTTTAAAGGGTCTCATTTTCTATTACATTTGATAGGTTTTCAGAAACATTGCTTTGGACCCCTGTTGGTGCCATCATTATTGAAATCCATGGAATGGCTCAATAAGGGATCCTTGTCTTCTCATGCCTCCATTTGCCCATCATGGCAAGACACCCTGACATATATTAAAGCACTATGTATTACCAAGTTCTGCTGGACTGGAGCTCCTCTTTTTCCCAGATGGATGTCTGCCTTAGGACATCTTCTTACAGCGCACTCCTCTGAAACCTGCTGACAGCAGAACAGGGTTATATGATACAAGTAACAGTAGTAGTAGTTCTACACTGTGCAAATAGCATGCAGCTGTGCTCCAAGTTGTGGGCAGCATGACTAGTGCAGTTATGTGGATTCTGACTAACTTGACCGCTGTGCATTGGAGTACAAATGGAAGGCCAATCAGGCCAACTGAACAGTGCCCAGTATGGGGTGGCAGTGTGAGGACAATCTGCACCTTTGGGCTTATTTTACCAGTCATTTATGTCCACATGAGCATGTCTCTGATGGATTCTAGCATGTTGCAGGACCACGTTGCGGTCAGCCTTGCTTGATGCAAAACTAATACAAACAGGACTGTTACAGTGCCCAGATGTGGAGTCATAGGTGTGTTATAGGCACATTAGGTGGACTACATAATGCTTGGCATGTCAAATATGCATTGTGTAGACAAAGTTCAACAAACTGTTTAAAGAAAGTGTAATGCTTGGCTGATTCTATGTTCATAATAGTGGGGACAATAGAGTTCAAGGCCATTTGAGACAGGCCTGGAGGAGCCATGTTATCAACAGGTGTCAAACACAGCTAAGAAGTCAACTGCAGACACAGCCAACAGGATCGTAGCCTCACTAACAAATTCAGGCCTCGATCCTGCATGTTGCTGCCCACAGGCAGACTTCTGCACCTGCACAGAGCCCCACCAGTGTCAACAGGCTACGTGTGAAAACAGTGTCTTGTCATGCGGAACAAATTGCAGTATCAGGGCCTTGGTGTCCATTTTTCAGCACCAGCGATAGCAACAGTATAAGCCTCATGTAAGCAATATTGAAGTAAACTATGGGGATAAAAGCCCTGCGTCCTGTCTACACTATCATTTCCACCATTGCTAGCTCTCTGTAGCTTCATTAGTGCTGAAAAATAGGCACTAAATTTGCTGGTGTAGATTCAACCTGAGAGAATATGAGTGGGTATGTGTTTTCACACTGGTTTCCTGGTTCATGGCTCCAGCTTGCTGCTGCTGTCTGGTCTTTAAGGTTGGATTAACAGAGTAGCAATAAATTTGGAAGGCCATCTTCATATAAAATTAGAGCTTGATGTAGTATTGTTTTCAAATGAAGGCGTGGGAAAATAGCAGACAAATTACAGGGAGAAACTAAAGTTGTGGGTTCTGTGTTTTTTCCCTGACTAGACTTGCCATTTCCCACTGGCCATAGCAATTTGTTGTGTGTGGTGATGTTTTTAAATAAAAGGACTTGTTCAAATCAGACAAGTAGGGTGCTGAGGAATGTTCATCGTGGATAAAAGCACTGTACCCTATAAGAAGATTTATAAACATCTTGCAGGGTCTTTAAGGTGGTGCTCTCTCTCAGATACTTTTGAAAACTAATTTTGAACCATCAAAACCTCTTCTGGGTTGTAATTTAAATTGGATATTCTGCATGGTCAACATCCCTAGTACTTATTGAAGCTCTAAATTGTAAATCATCCTGTATATTTGAGAGCAGATGCATGATGCTCCTTGAGATGTAAATAATATTTATCATTCTTCCTAGAATGATGTGGTTGCAGTTTTGGTCTTCCGTGTACGTCTAGCAAAAAAGACAACCAACGGTCTGATTCTGGGGGCTCGGAGCATGCCCACTAATGGGAAATGAAGGTGCTCATAATCTTGCAAGATCAGGCTTCAAGAGAGGATGTGAGAACTGTACACAAATTACACTGTGAGAAAATAATATAACAGGAAATATTTATTCAAGGTGAATTACATCTATCATCTCAAAACTCCCTTATGTGCAGAAGGATCTCTTCTAGCTAATGGGAGCATTCAATACATTACTACCTTAAAATGTCCTCATTATTTTTCACAATGGCTGTCAGAATGTTGTCCCAGAATGTTTCCTGCTGCCATGGAATTCCACAGAGCCTGTTGGCTTACTGGAATTTGTCACTGTGACTGTAGGGGACCTGAAGGAAGTTATAAAAGGGATGGTCCATGATTCTGCTGTCACGTACACATATGTAAATCAATAAGTTTAAAACCAACGTGAGAATAACATCGGTCGTTGGTTGTACTGTGATTGCCCCCTCTAGCCCAAAAGGAACATTCAGCACATATTACTGACGTCAATGGAATCTTGAGGCTGACTTTGCAGCTCACCTTGCACCTTAAACTAGACATGAAGAAATGTGTCTTAGGGGAATCTAATGCTCATGGAAGGTGTCAGATTGACAGCTGCAGAGACAGAAGTCTATTTATATATAAAACAAATACAGAAGAGGCAGCACCAGTGGAAGCTTCCCCCTCCCTTCCCCTGGCCACATTGCCGCTGCCCTGCTAATATATCTGATCCTTAATCTGGAGGAACCACAGCAGATGATGATACAGAAGTTCAGACTTAATGGCCCATTTGATCCTTAAACTCTCTACTGAAACTGACAACAGGGAAACCATCCTGAGGGAAATTTGGATTGCAGACATCTGTCCACTAGAATCTGGAATCTGCCCACCCATTCATGGAATATAAACCACCAAAGGTACATTTGCCTGTTTTTTAATTGGCCCAGTATCGAGTCAGTCAGCCAGATATAAAAGCTAGATATGCCATTTGAGAGCAGATTAAAGTTAAATCAGACCTGGATCCATCAAATATTAGGATCCCCTTCCTGAAGCTTCTGACATCAGCAGAAAAAAGGCCTAGCAGCTCCAATATGCTGCCTGGTCTATGGGCTGAGCCTGCTGATCTAGTGTTTCATCCCTATGCCAGTTCTCTAGCAGAGGCAGTGAATTCAGCACTTTAAGCAGACAGACCCCACTATGGATGGTAGATCTTTGAAACTATTTGCTTCATGCTGACAAATTTAGAAGCCATTTCCAAATTTGGGAGCTAGATCCAAGAGCTCAAGGGATCCTGTCTTAAATTCAAATAATGCTTTACCAATTTCCTGAGCAACCTATTTACCTTGGAAAACAATTTAGAACTGTGGACAAACTTGCCTGGGGAGATTGAAAAAGCATCATCGCTAGGGCTCCTGAAGAGTGAAGCAATAAGGAGTTTCAAATCCCTCTGTCCTGTCTCCCCTACAGCTTCCAATGTTTCTATAACTGATGGAGCTGAACCACTAGAGAATTATAGCTCTGAATTTTTCCGGTATAGATATATCTCATATGACTTGGGAGGTCTATTTAGACTAGTAGCTTTATCAATATCTGCAATGGTTATGTGGTGCACAGTGTTCCTGTGTCTCTTGCAATTGTTCAGTATGGCAGGTTTGACTGAGCTTCACTCTTTACACGTATTACATTGTTTAGAAAGGTGGTTTCTAGATTCATGAGTTTTGTGCACAAATGATATTAGCATAATTAAAACAATTACAAAATACTTTAAACCTTATACTTAAGAAGCTTATTAAAAGCAGGATCTTGAAGGGGAGAGATTCTTCCCCCACCCACTTATCTAGCTTACTCCTTACAATTTCTTATTGTAACAGTGCTAAAGTTAAAAACAAATACTACATGCACACCTCCGCGGTTTCAAAATAAATTTCAATTTTAAGTTACTGCAATTTTGTCCCCATTGCCATCTCAGATTTGGCAATGCACATTTTCAGTCCAGAAGAGATGTTTTTCTTAACAAATTTAAAGGGAAAATCTGTTGTGGTGTATTCCCTCTTGTGTAAATTTTAGACTAGCGGAAGGAGTCTGTTTGGATATTCACGACTTCTGTTTATCCATAGAATCATTGCAACATAGGAAGTAGTAGTGCAAGTTACCCCGCAGCTGTAATTCACTCCTGAGCTAGAGACATGTTTAGTCTAGGTATAAGACTGTTCAGTCTCTGTGACCTGTTTAATCTTCGGCCTTATATTTAGACTACTAACAAGAGGGTGAACTAGTGCCAATTCTGTTCTTAGTTTTCGCATTAGACTGGACCAACAACCAAAAACAATTGTACATACAATAAATTGCCAAATGATAATCAGATAGAAATAACTTTTAGTCATTACCATTCTGAGCTGGATTAAAAGCAGCAGCTCTGAGATGAAGGTCTGTACCATTTCAAGGTATTGTCTATCTTTTGAAAAATTAGTCACAAGTGACTCTCAAATGTCAGCGATTGTAACCCATTCACATCCTGCTGAATGGAAAGGAGCATTTCATGGATAGAGTCCAGGCCAGAAGGCATCATTGTGATCATCTGGTTTGACTTCCAGTATAACATAGGCCATCTAGTGGTTAGAGCACTTGAGTTCAAGAATTTTGTGTTCAGTTTCTAACCCTAATATTGACTCTCTACCTTTGGGTAAGTCAGAAAGATCCAAAATTTCAAAAATTGCCTCTAATTTAGGTGCCTCCATGCTTGAATGCCCAACCTGAGACACCTTGGACCTGATTTTCATAGGTGTTGGCTGCCTATGGCTCCCATGGGCTTCAAGGGAATTGTGTGTGCTGAGCATCTTCAAAACTGGGTCTTAAACGCCTAAAATTGGGCACTAACAATGAAGATGCCTAAAATTAAGTCACTTTGAAAAATGTGGCCTTTCATTTCTCTGTCCCTTAGTTTTCCCATCTATGAACGGGGGATAAATACCTCCTTAAACATTGTGAGGCTTTATTCATTAACATACATGAACTCACTGAAATCCTATGTTGATGTAGAAGTAGAAAACGGTATTCACAGCAGCAATAATGTTTCCACTATACAGTTCATTTGTGGTTAAATTAGTTTAAGCATCTAGTTGCAATTAGAGAGATGCAAAAATGTCCTTTGTTTTTCAGAATTTCATAGGATTTTCCCCCTCCTCCCTCTTTTTTAATCAGAACTACAAATAAAACCCAAATAGATTTTTGCATCAAAATGCAAATTTTTACATGTTTTAGATGCAAAATCCTCTTTGCTTAAATGCTGTTATGTTTTCTGTGATATGGGCCGATTTTGCTCAAGGAATTCTCCTACATTAGTGAAACTTCACAGTGTGTTGCAAACTCAAAACAGGTCCATTTGGGGATAAAAAAAACACATTCTCAATGGTATGCAAAATATTCACAGCAAAATGCAAATGCTGTTTACAATATTCAGCATTTACACATTTAGCAGCCTACATTCTAAATATCACTAAAAATAGTTAGAAGCTGTACAAAAAACCCTTACCAAGCTCTATGCTGGGCTATATACTGTTGTGGTGTATCATAAATACTGTCACTCTTCAGCAAAATGGCCAACGCCAGCATTAGGCTTAAAAACACCAGTTTTCAAATAAAACACTGTTTTCAAGTACAACTCAAATTGACACGTTTAGGATGAGACTTGCTTCCTACTGTGAATGCTTTCAGTGTAGGGCACTGAGCCAAAGAGGGACAGCCTTCTTCTAAGGGGAAAGAAAACCAGATTAATCACTGTTCTAATTCCACTGAAGTTGATAAAGTTATACCAGCTATTAATTTGGGCCAAAACATTTATTCATATCACACACTATTGGATTGGTACATTTACATTTTGCCTGAGTAAGCAGTGCCTTATAAGAAATATAAACACTCTGCTTCTTTAACTCTTTCATCATTCCACACTGAGATACTGCATACACATATACACTCATCCCTCAGTCCACCTGTAGCTCTCCATCTCCCTTCCCCCAGAACACACAAACTCCTCTCTGTCTGGCACTCTATCACCAATACTCTCCACCAATGAGATGAACACCTCACTTTACCTAACTGTCTTCACATGCTGATCAACTCTGCAGCTTCCTTGCAATTGGTCATGGCCCATGTTCGTTCTTCCCAGCTATAGCCATGTCCTACCTCTGGGAACTGGGGGGAAGGAAATGGGACAAGTTGGAGAAGAGTGAAGGTTCTAGGTAATGGAGAAATATGTACATATAAGATTGGATTTCCATCACCCTAAACTCCTCACCTACTCCCATGTTCCAGTGGCTGATTACCCTCCCTTCACTGGCCATCCTAACTCTGGAAATTGGCCTGTAACCACGTCACATCCACCTAAAATAAACTTGTTTCCAAATCATGAAAGGGGTGTAATGAATACAAACATTTTAACCATACACCTCGTTGGCTCTCTCGGCATGAGATCCTGTCTACATCTACCATTAAAGATGGCACTTTTCTCATACGAGTTCAGAGGTGCTAGTTCCAATTTTCTGGGTCATTACATTTTTCTTTCTTAAATTCCTGCACAGTTGCTGTTGGATATCGTGGTAATATTTGCTTTCTAGTCTAACATTTGTGTAGGGTTGCTGTGATTTGATAAAAAGGTTCTATGTTCCATTGTTCTCTGGGCTGCATCTTGATGGTGGTTGAAATTATTTTTGGGTAGATACACTAACTACACTAGCATTTTTGTATAATGTATTTCATGTCAACTGATACCAATGTAAGAGGTTACAATTCATTCTGTGTATCTTACAATTATCTGAGAATCAGAAAAAAATATCATAAGTCCAACAAAACATTCTATTGTTTAAGTTAGGCAAAGCAGATCCTACCTGATTTTTACTCAAGTATCTGTTTAGGCTTATTCACCTGTATCTGATTCTCATTGATGGCAAATCAGTCAATGAAAACTCCCACACAACACATGAAAGCAGTTCTGACACGACCTAGCACAGTATCTCAGTTTCTGATCAAATCAAGTAAGTAGGTGTAGTTCAATCAATTAGACACCTCTAAACTGAAAATCAGTCAGAGTAAAAGAAGCTGACAAAAGGATAGATCTGGTCAGGTGAAGTTTTACTTTATTTTTGGATGTGTGGAACAAGCTGCAATATCTGAGAATAGTCTTGCTAAAAAACTTCTACCATGTATTTAATCATGTACATTAATGTGTTTTGATGCAAAGCAAAAGTATCCCTTTAATATATCCTTTAAAAGGTCAGCCTCAGTCAACGCCATATTAACTGTGGTAAAGCAGGATGTCCATATTTTATTGAGCTTTTCATGTTTTTCTAAGTCCAGTATCACAGTTTTTCCACCACAGGAAATTAATTTTGATCTTCAAGTTAGATCATATCTAGTTCATAAATAAAGGACAAGTCTCAATCACTTGGATTATTATCAGGATTGGTAAGGTTGAGAGAAAGCAAGACATAGCTGGCAGTGGTATGTCTTTGCAAACAGAGCAATTAAGGGCATTTGGTATTTTGCAAGGCAGAACTCTTAGGGTATGTCTTGTAGCAAGCCCCCAGTCCTGGTAAACAGACTTGTGCTAGCGGGGTTTGAGGTAGCACACTAAAAATAGCAGTGTGGAGGTTGCAACTTGGGTTGTAAAGTCCACCCAACCTCCTAGGCTTGAGAGCCTGAGCTCCAGCCAAAGCCACAATGACCACATTTCAATGTTTGGTGCGCTCACTAGAGTACCACTAGCACAAATCTGTCTAGCTGGGCTGAGGGGCTCATTCCCAGCTGTAGTGTAGACATATCCTTGGTGATCTCAGACCAAATACAATACCTAAATGAACAGGAAAAGAAGAAAACTAAAGAGGCTTTCATCATAAAATTGGCTGAGAACCACTGAAATGGGGAAGTTTATCCTTTTGAGTTGTTCTTTTGTTATGTAAGAGGGATTATATTTCCTATGATTTGGTATTCCTTTAAGTGGTTGCTGCTCTATAAATAATGCTTTAGAGAAGAGATGATTTAGGCAGAGAGCGTGAGGGCACACTCAAAGAGGTTGGAAAGCACCTGATTTTTTTTGCAAAATCACTTAGCATCTCTCTTCTCTGACCCTTGTTGTAACTCGTGTCTACTCAAGTGTCTGGTTAATATTAGGATTATGATATTTTGGAAGAATTCCAGATTAAGAAAGAACTAAGTATTCCAATTAATTTTACCAGCTATCTCATTCCAACATGTACAATACAACCACAATGTCAGATGCCTGACTTAAATCTATCCTTGGGTAGCAAAGTGGTTTCTTTTTTCCACTCTATTTTAAAAAATGAGCTCGTTATACACAATATTTTTAAAAGATATCTCCTACTGAATGTGTTTTAACATAGCTTTAATGGCATTGGAAAAACCCCTTTTCTAATCAGTCTTCGATGACAACATGCTCATGGCATTCTGATGGTATCTTCTAATGAAAATGACTCCCTCCTAACAGGCCTGGAGATAGCTTTACATAGATGGGGGTTAATTTTAGCTAACAAGGTGCCCAAGCAGTAGGGCTAATAAAAATCTGAAACGGTGGTTTAACCTGACATGTAAAGAAATGTGCCAAATCATTGCAGGAAGAAAGATCACAATTTGTATGATTATGAAAATGTATTTCAGATACCTGAGGCTGAATTATGGCTGATGCAGGAAAAGTGGCCTAACACCCAGCCCACCCCGTCTTTCTCCAAACTAGCAGATAACATGAAAACAATATTAGCCTTAAGGACAAATATTCCAAGTTCTGAGATGAAAACAGAGTACTGCCTGTTTCTGCTTTCTAGAGACTGTATAAGATACCACCAATCTACTCACCCTTTACCTCCCCCAACTCTTTTGAATAAGCACATGATGCCTTCCCCTCTGTGTGAGTGGTGAGTCTTACTGTGCCTTCTCTTGCCTTACCGTTGGACGTTGCTGCATCATACAACGGCTCTGTCCCAGGAGGACCTCACCCTAACCTCTGAATCTTATGCCCTTTTCTGATTGTTGGTATGAGAAGCAGCATACAGGCCAGGAGAGAAATGTAGGTTCCTGACAGAGGAAGAGGTTTAAGTCGGGAGTGATTTCCGCAAGGACTCCTGGCTCAGACTGTTCTCCCCAGTAGAGTTGCTGAGATTGTGGGGAAGGCCACCTGGAGCCCAAGAGCCAGTTATGAGTGGGCACACTTATGGAGTGGGCTTTCTCCTAAGGGTTAATATGTGCTTGTTGACTGCATGTGATAAGACCATTTGTGTATATAATTCCTGCTGAAGGCAGCCCTGGTTCCTGGAGGCTGGGGAAATGGGTTATTTTCCACTGAAAATTTCAATAATAATGGAAAAAAACAAAACAAATTGGTTGACATTCTCCATGGAAAATTTTGACTTTTTGTATAACATCTGAAAACCAAAAAGAAAATTCAAAATTTTCTGTGGGAAACACAAACTTTTTGTGAAAAGTGTTTAATCTAAAAACTATTTTTTTTTCACTGAAAACAATTTCTGAAGAAAATTTTCCACCAGCTCTAATAGGGACCATTGTTTTGTTCCAGTGAAAAGGCAGTTATACATATCTATGCCATCTGTGGTCTTGTCCTCTGCAATTTCAGGTGTGGAGGCCTTATAAGAGTACTTTCCCCTTTAGCTTGCTGGAAGAAGCACAATCTGTGAAAATAATTTCTGCCGTGTATTTCTCCTGGTAGCTTTATGAGCCGGGGGAGCTCTAAATATATCACCAGATGGAAAGTTTGCACATGCTTGTGCCATGGTTCTCTTAGTGTTATAGCGCTCATGTGTATAAATGAAGTTTTCAGCAGCAACAAAACCTAATTAGGTCCCAACCTTATTAGACAACTTCCTGACTTAAAAGACTTCCCTAAACTGATGAGCAGATCTCTTCCACCTTTATTAGGAGGTCACCTCTAGTAAGCAACTGCTTTTTATTGGTCTTATGAGTGGTTGTTTCAAACAGGTTACTGTGCATTTATATAGGCATGTTTGTGGACATAAGAGACTTGCATGGCAGCTGAAGGCCTAAAGGAATAATTACGGTCTGGGAATCAGGAATTCTTATGTCCTAATGCCAGTTCCACCCCCTGTAGTGCCTTGATCAAGTTACTTAACCTCTGACTGTGTCTGATACTGTGACTAGTTATTTTCTCCTAATGTAGCCTATCATTGCTACTCCTGGAACAGTGCCATCATTATTTTAACCACAAAGTTGTTTAAGCCCACAAAGACTTCTTTACACTAGTGCTCCCACCATTGCATCTGCAACAGTGGAAAATGTTAGGAGGGAAAAGCTAAAAATAAACAAGGCCACTGTGGCCATTCTGTGCAACTGGGATATGGGGCCACATTGCCATTTTATTTCACAGTAGTGTGATGAAGTTTAATTAGCAGGGCTGGTTGAATGGGGAAAGGGATGAGAATTAAATCCATGGAATTGTTTCCGGTTGACTTCAGTGAGCTTTGATTCAAACACTTAGGAAGGAGATATTTAGCTTTAAAAACATTACATTTAGGCTGCAGTCTTGAAAATTTGAATATTCACCTGCTATACAGTAGTATCCAGGTGAATGATTGCAGTAAATATAGATTTTTTCACACTATATTTGATAATTGCTCCAAGAATTCTAAAATCAAGAGCCTTTTAGATGTCTGGCTTGGAATATTAACCAGGCACTTAAGAAGCCCCAGCTATGAACTAATTAAAGCTCTCCTATAAATTATGTATCATCTACATGATTTCCTTGCTTGTCAGTACCTAACAGAATTGGTATGGTTTAGTGTCCACGAGTCTTTCAGCAGGCTCTTGTTTCCCTTAACAGCAGTTCTGTGTTTTGGCCTGAGGTACTGCTAAGATGTAAGAGGCTATAAATTGCCCTTATTACCTTAATCATCACAAGATTGCTGAATAAGCTTCACTCCATCATACAGGAATCACATTCCAGCAGCTGCTCCAGGCCTTTAAGATTTGCAGTTGCTTACAAGGAAGTCAATCAATATACAAAGCATTATGATGGCACAGAGTATCATATGTGCAACAAAGACCCTTGCATATAATTAAGGCTGTGATTGTGTCTCTGGAGAATTTACGCATCTAAAAAGTGAATTAATATGGCACTGTCATCCTTCAATGCATTTTTATTTCAAATAGCACACGCAAATCACAGCAATAAAACATTTTAAAAATATTTCACCTGAATATATTTCTGTTTCTAGTGTTTCACTCTCCATTTTATTTGAGTGTTTGGAATTGTGCTCAAATTGATAGTGTTGGAAGACTTGAAATAGTTTGCAGATTCCCTAACTTTGGATCTCTGCCAGTATGTGACTCATGGGAGTGCAAACAAAAAGAACTTGGACTGCTACAACTAACCAGCCCAAGAAATAGTGTCTTTGCCAACCTCTTTGAAACATGGAAACATGCTGGTAATTATTGAGGTTGCAGTTTTCAAAATGATAGGCAGTTTTAACATGTTAGATTAACAGTTAATTTTGGTATGTTATACTCACCCCAGGACATTGCTGTCAATTAGTAATTAGGCTTATTATAAGTAGTAGCAATAAAATAACTCAGTTAATCATAGCAGCATTGTATACACTCGCTTATAGAAAGCATGGATTTGGAAATTGGAACCTGCTGGGATTAAGCAATTTCTGTGCTAATGGTGATGCCATCTCTTCCTAGAAAGCAATCAGATACATTTTGAAATGACTCCTAGTTTGAATTATGTCCTTTTAATTTTTTAAAAAAGGTACAATTATTGAAGCAAGCATTTTGCCGCCAGGTATGTCCCCTATGAGGCAGAAAAATCCAATCAGCAATGCAGACATTCAACTATAGTAGCTGAGAAACACTAATTGTACAGTAACATTGGTGAGTGAAGGAGGAAGTGATAGTGTGCTGTGATCCCTGTAAACATCACAGCAAACTGGGACCAAATTCCTCAGTAGTTATCCTTAAATTGTACAGCAAAATTAATGTATTGTGTCACAATTAAATATCCTTCATTCTCATCCCTTTTCCCATCCCAACCCAACCCAACTATGGCTCCTAATCACAGAAAACTCATCTGTAATTATTTTCAGGATTTTTTGTTTGGTTTTGTTACTCTTTCCAAGTTCCTGGCCCCAAGCCTTAGTTCCTATAGTATTATTCAGGTGGCTCATCTTCCTCCCATGTCTGTTAGAAAAGGGAGAACTTGTAAGTGGCCACAGCAGCTGATATCCGAGGGTCTCTGCTGCTACACTGTATGTACAGGTAGCCCTGCTCATCAGCCTACACTTCTGGGACCTGCTGCTGCCTGACTCAATGGAACAGTATAGAGAGCATGTATTATAATCTGATTGACACCCTCTTGAAGGAAAAGCTGGAGAACAAATGGCAGCTGTAGGCAAATTCCCAGTAAGGCAGGGAGATGAGGCGTGGGGAAGGCAAATTCCATGGCCTCTTGGAAAAAAAAGACCAAAGTCTGTGGCGGGGGAATCAGAGGGCCCTGACTGAGATGCATGGGGCACTTCGCACCTCTGAGCTATTGTTTCAGGCTCTGCAGACTCAGGCAAGCAACACTGCATCCATTTACACTCAGTTAACATTTTATGTTCTCTCTGCAACCAGAAGAGCTAGCGCCAATTAAAAAAAAAAAAAAAGAAAGTTAAGATTTTCTACTAAAGTTGTGCAGCAAAAGGCAAATTCTGTGGTTGTAAAATATACATACACATAGTTACAACACACGGCTGGAACTGGTGATCTGCAGGTTCTATTCCTAGTTCAACTACTAACTTGACAAGTAATTTAAGCTTTTCTGCCTCAGTTTCCCCATTTGTAAAATAAGGATCAATTATCCTAACTCAGATGGGGCTGTCAAACTAATGTCATTAATGGTTGTAAAGTACTTTCTGTTCTCTAGATGAAGGGCACAATGCCTGTCTTCCTATTAGTAATGCATCCCTGGTCACAGGATCTAGGCACAAAGCATCTGAGCTATGTAATGCAAATTATTATACTATGTTCCCTACTTTTAAACCTAGCTGAGATTCATTCAGTCTTTCATTAATGATTGTCCAGTGGAAATAAAACTCTCTTATATCTGTAGAGACTTATTGCAGTCTCATGTAACTTATACAAATTGTTACAGACAAATGTCAGTACTTAAATTTCATTTGCTCTGGCATAACAGCATTTTGAAGCATTGCTGCAAGCAGGATTTTGGCCTGTCTGTTCTACCTCATCAGAGCGTTTCAAAATCCCAAACACAATCCTCACAGATCTCGGGATACCATTAAGTGAAAAAATGCAGTTTCCAATGTTGATTGCTTCTGTTTATCACCAATATATTGCTGCCAGACTTACCTCTTTGTAGGTTTGAATCAATTTTAGGAATATTCCATGATATGTAATGCAAAGTTTCTTTCCGGGTTCACAGTTCTTTTCCCTCCTTGTGATGATCCTCCTTCTTCCCACTGAAATCAGTGGTTACACTCGCATTGACGTCCATGAGGTCTGGATTGGGCCTGTCCATTAGCTAAGAATTGTGCTACTCTTTGGGAAACTGATCATGCATCATTTAGATCAAAGAGAGATTTGCCATTGACGTCAATGGGTACAGGATCAAGTCCTAGTACAGAATAATTGTATTTCTTCAATTTACAACTTTCATTTTATCGTAGTTACAATTATTTTTTCGCACATCATTAGTCCTCCTAGGAAATTCCATCTACTGTTCTTAGGCCCATGTTGTTTTGGATGCAGAGGGTGCAATGTAGCTTACTTTAGACCCCACCAAAACTGTTCCGGAGTTACTTGGAAATAGGGTTTATGTTTAGAGTGTAGTACCAGATTATCCTCTGTTTTATAGCAGTTCAAGGTAGTGATTCTCTTCCCATTCCAGTATTCCAACCGTAAAATAATTTCTGAAAAATGTTTATCCATTATTGTTTATTATAATCTCCTCCACAATCTTCTGATCATCCTTAGAACATCTTCAGTGATAAAGATAGG
The DNA here is from genome assembly GCF_026122565.2 of Emydura macquarii macquarii. Classification (NCBI taxonomy): domain Eukaryota; kingdom Metazoa; phylum Chordata; order Testudines; family Chelidae; genus Emydura; species Emydura macquarii. Next base: position 32,387,681 of record NW_027131390.1, on the reverse strand, counting down.
TGACAACTTTTGCCTAATGAGCATATGCAGTGAATTGGCTTCATGACGGATAATAAGCTATTTGTGAAATTATCTTTATGAACCTGAAAAATTGTTTAAATTTGTATATACCCTATTGCCATAGTAGCAAAGTCTAATGTTTAAAGCAGGGAACTAGGAACGGCGAAGCCTGGGGACAGAGCCTTTGCTGGTGTGCATTGTCATAGCTCTATCAACTATAGTCAATGGACCTATGAAAGTTTAGACCAGCTAATGATCCACACCCTCGTTCAAAGTACCAGATTTTTTAAAGTATTTAGGTGCCTAAAAAGTTTGGCTCTGGTTTCTGACGGACTCTGCAGCTGTACAAGTTTGAACTCTAGCCTCACATTCCCCATCTATAGAAGGGGGTTGATAATGTCTACTTTGCTTTATCAAGTACTTTTGAGGCCAGTCCACTGAGCAAATTTTAAATTAAATTATAGAGCCACCATAGTGACTCCCATAATTAAATTGTGCAATGGGTACTGTGAAGAACCATTTTGGGGAAAGAGTAAAAGGAAGGAAGACAAATCAAAGGATACACAAAGACTATGCACATATAAGCTAACATCTGTAGGTGGGGTAGAAAAACAAACCTGGTTGTGACGCTGGCTCTCATAGAGAGCTTCTTAACTGAGCACATAACTGAAGTTGAAGAAGGCAATGAGGTGTGGCAGTCTGAGACACAGATAGGTGGAGCCTCATTCTGAGACAAAAGACAAAATATCTGAGAGTGACTGGAATTCGGGCTTGTCTTGTGCTAGGAAGCCAAGAACCAACAGTACAAAACTGAAACAATCCTAGACTTACAACAGACATTGAGATGTTTTCATTTATTTTAATGTGTTAAATTTCCAACCTGGTTAACTTGTGTAGTTTTTTTCCCCTTTACAATAATTACAATTGAACTATAATAAAATAAGTGCCTGCAATTTATGCCATCAAATAAACCAGTGGCTTTAACTATCCCTTGGTTTATCTTTTCCTGACTATGGATACAAAATTTACTAGGTTGTTTTGTGACTTATGTGAAATATCAGCAGGACTGATCCTATTCATTCCTGCATACTTAGAAGCTGCAGTGAGATACTTGAGAAATTCAGGGCTATCTCCTCTCTTTATTCTATTAAGTCATTTCAGTACACTATGGCGGTATCATTAAGTTGCATAATGCACAATAGACTATTTTTAATGTAAAAGTCCTGTCAAGCTTCTATTCCAATATGGGCATTTTGTGACAGAGTGAAGTAAACGACTTGAAAAATACCAGCAATGTCTGTCTAGCTGATTTATAAAATCTGTATCATGAAACGTCTCTGGTTGATTCAAAATATTTAATCAATTTAATATGGACCCATTTTAATGTGTTCAATGAATGCATTTTATTGTTACTTTTTAACTAAAGTGGCATCACCAACAAACAGCTTTAAAAGTATACAATCTTTTTCAGTTACTGTATTTTAAAGTCATCTTTAAAAGAAGGCATCTTTCCCCATAATTCAAACAAATATATTTGACACCCAGAGTAAAAAAAAAAACCCTAAAATAGGAAATAATTTTCATAGCCTGTTATGTCATATAATATAGATATACTTCAGGTTGACATTGGTAATAAACAGGTAAACATTACAGAACTTAACAAAATCATCTTAAACATATAAGTTTGCTACAGGGTTCAGAATGTATCCATTAACAACCAGGCTTTAATTTCACAAAAATATTTTAACGCTAATATACAAACACATAGCTGGGCATTATTCACTGATTAAAAAATACAAGTGCATGAATCCCCCCCCCCCCCCATTTTTATTGTTTTGGATTTTTTTGGCATTTGGAGCCACATTAGCCTAAATGGCTGACTCCAAAACAGAAATCACACCGAATGGTACATGATAAGTGTGTGGAATTAAGGTAAATTACAAAAGAATATTTTATATTTTTGGCATATGTATAACCCTGAAGGTACGAATGGAAGTTACGTGTAAGGATCAGATTATGTCACGGAGGTCACTGATTGTGACTTTCAGAGAACGCCATGACATTTTCTTCTTCCATCCTGAGATGGTGGGGCTGGAGCTGTCAGATGGTGGGGGCCCTGGAGCTCTGAGTCGCTGTGGGCAGCAGGGGGCTTCTGTAGCTCTCAGCAACCATGGTTGGTGGGGGGAACCCAGAGCTGAGGTTCCCGCGGGCCTTGGAGCTCTCAGCCATCGCAGGCAGCAGGTGGACTCAGGGCTCCAAGCTCCTGCAGGTGAACGTGGAGCTCTGAGCTGCCACAGGCACTGGGTGCACTCAGAGCTCTGAGCCACCATGGGCAATGGATGCTGGACCCTCCCCCCGCCCACTTCCGCAGGGCTCGGACTCTCAGCTCCTTCCCCCCCCCCCCCCCTCCAGTTCTCCCCTTTGTCACAGTTATTTTTAGTAAAAGTCAGGGACAGGTCATGGGTTTCCATAAATTTTTGTTTATGCCTGTGACAAAACCTTAACCTTAGTTATGTGTATTGAGGGCTTGAGCTCACTCCAATGAAGTCTTTCCATTGTCTTTGACAGGGACTGAATGGCACCTTGAGAGATTCATTCGCTCAGTAGAATTTATCAGCAGGCATGCATAACACTCCTTTCTGTGCACAGAAGAATACATGGTTTGGAATATACAAAAACAAAGCATTTTGGGGGATTTGTTTCTTCATCTTACAGCAAAGGGAACGTGTGTGTAGTAGAGCAGATGTGACTGGTTCGTCAGGAATACTCATTTGTGTATGTAAGCACAAATGCATTATGGCACAAAAAAGGTGAGGTTATGTCTCTACTGCTTCCCATTTTAAATAAGTGATTTGATTTACTAATGAGTGGTAGAGTGCCTGAACTTTCGGCTATTTGAACAGAGAAAAATCTAAGAACAATTCAAGCAAGTCCTTGTTTAATGTGTAAGATGCAGTGTCAAGTACAGTATTCCTTTCTACTGAATGGTATAAGAACTGCACAACTTGTGCTAGTTCTGGCAGACTGTTGCCCTTAAAAATTACACAGGTCTAGATTTAGCAACGTGTAGGGTAAGGATAACTTTTGTCCCCATTGTAATTACTACATTTATTTTTACTAGCAATATAATATTCTATGGGGAAGTACTATGTCTACCAGTATAAACTTGGTCCTCTGTGGCTGAGAGCTGCACAAGTAGAGTTGTACAAAACTTCCTTATGAAATCTGCAGCCAATCAGAAACCTGAAACTCTGCCACGTTCTCTGCAACTTTTGCAATCCTTCTTCAACCATTGGATGAGTTTTAAGTAAGTTTGTGCTGAACAGTGGTTTGTATGGAAAGCATGATAAATTCAACTGTTTCAGTGGATTTCACTCTGAGGTAGCGCATATAAAATTTACAGTGTGTGTATATCATAAAAGGGAATGTATGGTAAAGGTTGCATTTTTTTAGCTGAGCAAGTCAATAAATAAGAACAGGCAAATTTTATGTAGACTGCTGCCATATGGGCCAATGATGTCCAAAACCAGATCAAACTTATGCAACAGTATTTTTGGGAGAGCTTCTTAATCCCGTAGGAGGCATTATCTTCGTTTTGACTTGAGCACCACTTAAAGGTGTGATTAATTTTGCAAACAAATGTCACTTATGTTCAGGGAAAGGACATTTGAAGAATCACAGACTAGGATATGTTACATGGTGTGTTGCACTTTTTTGTGAGCTAACAGCGTAAAACTTGCATAAATAATACTTACCACTTTTATATGAGTTTGATCCATACTATCAGTAGTTTTAAGCAATAGATATGTGCATATATATTTTACTTTAACATTAAATTTCCATATCAACTTACAAATGTAGTTTCATTCATTTTACAGTTACAAATCATTTCTTTAAAAAAAAATACTAAGAAATGTAAACAGTATAACATCATAAATGATTTTTTCCTTTGTTACTTTTAAATTGTAAAATGTGAATGCAAACGTATGTGCTGTGATAGGTGTAATGTAATATCTTAAAGGACATATAATAAAATATAATTAGTAGGAACTTTATGTAATATTCTCTAAATGGTTTTTAATGTTTGCAAAAAACTCTGGTGATTTATTTTCTGGGATTACTCTGAATGCAAATATAATTTAACTGACATTTTTTTTTAAATATTAGAAAATAAGGCAAATCCATTTCTGAAAAAGGTGCTGCTGTTCTGGGATAAACATACCTTCTAGTTTACCAGATAAACATGTGACAACTATGAAAATTATCAATAATAAAAACATTAAAAATATCTGCAATTTCATATAGACTGAAAACTATCAAAAAACAAAGTGACCCAGCATTAATTTCAGAAAATATTTTGAGACTTCATAAATACAAGCACCCTGTATTTACATCCAATTATCTTCTAAACTAGTTTTCTTTGAAATACACTTTTGTTTCAAACAGCTATATCCATTAAATTATATAAATGTTTCAAATGTGAAAAAGGACTGTGTAGTAAAATAGAAATATCAGCTAATGCTGCTTTTTTTGGATTTGCTTTTTAAATATCTGCAGTCAGCTACTACAGAACTTTAAAAAACAGAATGCCAGGACATGAAAAAAACGGTACTTGTAATAATTAGTACTACAGTATAAAGAATCCATTGTGGGTTGTTAGGTTAAGTTCATATGTGTTCTATTGATTATTTTCAACATTTTTGCATTTAAATTTTATTAAATTGTTTATCTTACTTTTGAGCTTCAATATATTGTTTCACAATGGTAGAAATTAGAATATATAGCCATTACAGACTTAATTCCTTTTCATTTTGGCTTTTTACACTGAGCATATTTTTAGAACTATAAATTTAGTACTTCATATTTAAAAAAAAATTAGACTTGTCAATACAAAACCAGCGTTCACTTATGCAAAATGGAATGTAATTCTTAGTGCCTCTTACTGAAACAGTGAGAGACAATTATGTTTTATATTTTTTTCTAAAATACACACATAACTCTTTAGTTTGTTACCAAAAGAAAATTAGATACAGTAGTATTACTTTACAGCATGCATTTCACTAGGTTTGAGTCACGTTTGTGTTGAGAAATGTAAAAATCCTGTTCCCTTTTAACTCCATGGGAATTTTCCCCTTTGACTTCAATGAGAACCTAAATAGGCTGAATGCCTTTTCTTGTAATGAATTCAATACTGTAAGAATTTAGCCCAGACCAGTCAGATAATCTTGAAAGTATTTTACCCAGCAAAGCATAAAGAAGCTACTGTACAAAGACTTTTGGCTCAAACAGTAGTGCAAAGTCACAGTGCACCCAAATATGACTACTTCTCATTTTCTGTGATTAACAACTAGTGCACAGAAAATAGATTGCCTACCCCACTTTTCAAACACTGTTTATAACATGGAAAAAAAGGTGCCCAGTATCCTTAGGGAATAATAATTTCCATAATAATACAACCCATGTGGTGGCAAAACTGAATCAATTGTAGAATGAATATCTACTTTTTTATATCTTTTCCTGTTAAGTGGAATGTCCACAGTATGCTCACTTCCATTGATGATGACATAAAAACAATATGCCTGGAGCCCGAAGGTCTGGTAGAGGTGAAACTGAATCCCCAACAAGGCCATGCTTTCAGGTTTAGGATGGGGATGAAAGGCTATTTGTACTGTAGTTTCCCATTAAATGGTAGAAGATAAATATCAGCTACTAAACTCATCAGAGCTGCTGCAGTGCAGGGACTTGTATTTAAATTAGCATGGGAGGTGCTTCCCTGGAAGGTCAGGCTGCTATAATGATGATAGTCACTGCTGCATAGGGCTGAAGGGTAAAAACCTCATATTGTTATCTGCTTACTCTCCTGCACTAAGATCCAACTGTAAAGGAGGGTATTTTACCTGAGAAACAGAGGGAAAACTTAAGGAGGCAGTCCTGAACAGCTGCATAATGTAGTTTGTCTCTCAAAGCTAACCAAAGGCAAAGGAATTTAAGAATAATTACAATATGGTGACTTTTTCCTTAAAAATATCGGCATAAAGTATATATTTTGTAAGTGCATAATTAGAAAATACCTCTTTAAATATAGTTAAAAACATATTATGCAACAGATATGGTTTACCTTTGGTACAATCCTATGCTTGTTTTGTTTTGAGCAATGGTAAGTAGCTATATATCATCAAACCACTGAAACTGTAGATTTATGATAAGTTTAACTGCAATCAAAATAGCTGAATCCATCAAGCTTTAACTTGAGATAAGATTCTAAGTAACTTGATTGGGGCTATACACTGCTTTCTCATACTTACAAAAAAGGTCTCCTATGATGTGAGCAATATCAGCTCATATCTGAATTCATTAATATTCAAATTTTTGTTAATTTTTCCTTTTATGTCCAAATTGGAACCACAAATGGAATCATGTTTCCCTTTTGTGATCTGATCTTGTTCATTGCTGCATTTTTTTAGCAAGTTTATATTTTCTCATTCAGCTCCATATAGAACATTTCCTAGAACTCCCTTCATACAGTGGCACCTTAAAAATGGCAAGTAACACACTAGATAACAAGATACAGAACCTTATCATTTAACATTGTTTACCAATCTTGATAATTGTGTTACTCAAGTACAGTAATTGGGATTTTTGTGGAGGAGGGGGGGGTTTGCAATAACTCTTTAAAGTACATAATGCATATTCATCTTTTGGTTTGTTTTTCACTGGAATTCATTTAAATTTCATTTCTGATCATTGCCGGTGTTCGTATGTATAACTGTTTTCAATGGGTCTGCATTTTAAAGTAAGTAAAACAATTTTCCAATTCTTTGGCTTCAGAGGAATCATATAGCTGTGATAGTTCCATTGTGGCGAGAACGTGACCTTTCCAAAGTTACTCGTCTGTTATCTGTAATACAAAGAGAGAAGAAACAACACCCCATAAGATTTGCAACATGGATATTGCAATGTTAAGAGGTTTTCAAACAGTCCTGAAAATCATTTCATATAAATATGTAAATAAGTAACTAGGAGTCTGGATCAGAGAAGTTTTACACTGCAGCTGCCAGGCTGAGTTCAAGAGTTCTGCAATCAGCAATAAATTACTTACTTGATCAGAGAAGCAGGGTGATAAAAGCATTGGAAGAATCCTGAAGCATACTCCCCTTGGAAATAGCAGATGACAACTAAAATGCTGGGTAAAAGTGTTATTCTATAAAGAATCTATGCACAGTGCTTTGGAGGAAGGCAATTCATATCTCCACTGCATGTTCAGTACAAATATGATGAAAATGGACCATCTTGGACAGAACAAGACACACTAAAAGTGTAAGAGTTGTAAGACTGTTCACGGCAATTGGGTACACATACTTACATAAATAGAACAGGTAAAGGAGCCCTTTCCTAACTGTGGGGTGTTAACAACATCCAGACTGAAAGATCACAGAGTAATTATTGCAATGAATATGTCCCCATCCCAGGAAGAAAAAATCATGGGCTAAAGCAAAATGCTTTCAAAGTAAACCTTGAAAAGCCAGGAATGTGGCAGAACGCAGACTTTTCTTTGTTCCTGTGGATTTCAGGAACAGCTAGTCTGCTGCATAAAATGCAACTGATACAGATAAAATTCTCGTTTGATAAAGGTATTCTACTGATTACCTAAGTCCTAAAAAATCAGAAACTGTCTGAGTGCCTAGGGGAGGGAAAGAGTGTGGAGATCCCAATACAATGGAAGCTCCTTCACAAGTACTATGTATGGTTCTGGCACCACAGTATTTTTGCAGCTGTTGTTGGTGTTTTCGCAGCCTTCCCCTTACTTGCCTCTATCCATTCATGATTAAGATAATGCATCTAACCTACCCCTCTGGTGAGGGAATAAACCTCATCTGCCAATGATAAGGTCAGAAGATACTGGAAATTAAAGCTCAGAAGAAAAAATCCAGGAAGGGGAGTATCAACCCAAACATGTGATGTGCTTGTAATACAACACTGAACAGTAAAGTATCTAGCATTTTTTAATACCAGTGGGGAAGGTGCCCAAGTACTGTCATCTGTGGGGCTATTTAGTTGATAGATTTTTTCCATATTATTAATTCTAAATGTGCAAAATATCATGAGATTTATGAACCATAGTAAATGTTGATTTCTTTTTATCTGCTTTATGGTTTTTGACTCTTTTAAGTTCATGTTCTCTCCACAATGATGAAGGTAAGAAACATTTTTTCCACAAATGAAAGTGAAAAAATCTCTCATAAAAACACGAAGCAGGGGCTTTAAGAAAAACATCAAACATCCATCAGTTGGCATCATTGGATTTTCCTTCCCAAAGTGTCTTCATACCAAACCAATTTAATTTCTAATCATTAGCAGTAACCTGAGCTGGTTTCTTAAATTATTTGCAACTGTTAAAGGGTTTTTGTTTAGTAGGGATGGTGAGGAGACAGAGCATAGATGAGAGAGCCTGGTTGTGCAGTGAGGAGCTTCTGGACAACTACATGGGAGAGGGCAATGATACAGTAATTCTCATTGAGACATGATTTCAGCACTTGCAAGAGATTTTTGTGCAGTGCTAGAAGAGAGCGCTTTCTTACTCAGTCAAAGGGAAGCAGAATGCAACTTATACACTGCTCATACCTTTGTGTCACATTAAAAATAGGGATGGATTAGCTTTAGCTGTTAGTAGCTATGTACACGTTATTGTATTTTGAGATTGTAAAAAAAAGGCGTTACTCTTAGGCACCTGTGTAGCTGCAAGCAAAATTTCCATTTGTTTTAATAGGGTTTACAGGTGGTCCGGAAATGAAGTACATACTTTTGTCTAGAACAAATTAATATCTTTATGGAGATAGACCTCATTTGAGAATCTGTTTGAGTGCAATATTAACACGGTCATAAAATGGCTTATGCACCGTAGTAATCAGACCCGCTGAAAATGCGATTAGGCCTTAATAGCGATTCATAGCTTGTATATAGCACTTTTTATTCATAGATCTCAGCCATTTTAAAGGAAATGCTACATACATTGAGCCAACTTTTAATCTCATGATTTATTTTGTAGTTCTGTTTGTCAATTTGATTATATATTCATTGTGGCTCTTATAACATATAAATATATTCATAGCTGAAGAACATAAAATGTAGTGGTAAGGACACAGCAAGTAAGAGATACAAACAATAGGTAGAGAAATAATGTGAAAAATAAGTTCAGTTAATTGTTATGAAAACATATTACAAAAACTTCCATAATTTATACTAAATTCAACCTCATCCTAGTTTTTCACACAGCCATATATATAGTCATCTGTGCACAAATGTCTTACGAAAATAAGGCTGCACAGTTCAGTACTCTAGCGGAGATAGGTACATGAAGTGTGATAGTCTTTAGTTATGTAAGAAACTATTTCTCAAATACAGAATCCTATAATTCCTTTTAAAACACTTGTGAAACATGTTGTAAGTACGGTGTGCACCAGAATCACTAACAGCCATTTATTATAAATTGTACACAGTACATTATACCAAGACAGTGTAGCTCATAGTGTGTGACTTTCAGTGGGACTTGTGCATTTTAGAAAATACAACCCATTAAGTTTAAAACAGTTCACATTTAAAATTTGCTGGCATATATAACTAAACATGCCACATTCTTTCAATCTTTCCTCATAGTGTTTCCTACCTCCTATCAATCTGGTTGCTCTTCTCTGTACTCTCTAATTTGTTTGAGGCCTTCCCAGTGCCATGTAACACAGAACACTTACCTCTTACATATGACAAACTATATTTTGACTACTATCTTTCAACCAGTTGTGCACCAACCTTATAGTAATTGAATCTAGACCATATTTCCCTAATTTTCTTATGAGAATATGGGACTGCATCAAAAGCCTTACTAAAGTCTAGCATGATCCACTTAAAGACACCCCCTCCCCAAACAGCATGGATAGAAAACAAGAACATCACGGGCTCCTTGCTTCTGAGAATCTAAAAAGGGGCCACATTGAAAGATGACTGCACGGCCTTGCCTTAGTCCATGTGCATGTGCATAAGAAAATGTACCACATCCTCTCTACAATGCACACAAATGAGTTTAGAGAGAGGAGGCATTCAACATTTTCTATGGATTTTTATATGATTTTCAAATGCTCAGATCTAAGTCAAATCAAATGTTCTCTCTCACTCTTGATACTCTTAAAGAGTTTAAGCATTTCTGCTCAATTTTTAAAATAAAAATAGGCAGACATATGAAGCTAAGGAAGTTTTAAACCCCTGTTCTTTTCCCTCCAAAAAGCGACTGACGATGGTAGTGGGGACGAGAATGGAACCATTATGCAACCTTAGCTACTGTTGTTTTCATTCCTACAACAACACTGGCAGATTAGGGGCAGAATGGATATAAAATTCTTCAGCACAAAGAAATTCTCTTAATGACTCTGCTAATTTGAACCGTCTTCAGGTCATATAATGAGGTGGCCAAACTTACTGACTCCCCTGAGACTTCCCTCCTTCCTGGGAAGAATCCTCTAGCCCCACCACCCTTCTGGAGAGCAGACGCTCCAAGCTCCCCACCCTAGTCTGGTCGGCGGAGAATGGGGTGGGGCATAGAGGGCTCCACAAGCCACACTTTAACTGTAAAAGAGCCACATGCAGCTCGCAAGCCACAGTTTGGCCACATCCATCATATACTATGGGAATGCCACAGAACACTTGCTGTCAGTAAACAAATATAGCACAAGCTGCTTAGAACAGACCTATTCACCAAATAATTGTATTTGTTTTAGCTAGTTCAGAGTGGCTAAGCAGGGAACAGGAGACAAGAATCAAGCAGAAGCAGCAGAGAATGGTTTTGTTTTTCTGTATATAGATTCCAAGATCAGACAGGACCATCGTGATCATCTAGTTGGACCTCCTATATAACATGGGCCAGAGAACATCCACAAAATAATTCCTAGCGCAGATCTTTTAGAAAAACATCCAATCTTGATTTAAAAATTGCCAGTGATGGAGAACCCGCCACAACGCTTGGTAAATTGTTTCAATGATAATATACTCTTTCTGTTAAAAATGTATGCCCTAGTTCCAGTTTGAATTTGTCTATCTTCAACTTGCAGCACTGAATCGTTTTATAACTTTCTCTGCTAGATTGAATAGCCAATTATTAAATAGCTGTTCTCCATGTAGGTACTAATAAACTGTAACATACCCCTTAACCTCCTTTTTGTAAAGCTAAACAGATTGAGCTCATTGCTGTCTATCACAATAAGGAGTCTAAGGCATGTTTTCTCATCCTTTAATCATTTCTGTGGCTCTTCTCTGAACCCTCTCCAATTTATCAACATCCTTCTTGAATTGCTGACACCAGAACTGAATGCAGTATTCTAGCAGCATCAGTACCATATACAGTGGTAAAATAACTTCTCTACTATGACTTGAGATTCCCCGTTTTATTCATCCGAAGATTGCATTAACCTTTTTGGCCACATCATCATACTGAGAGCTCATGTTCAGTTGATTATCCACCAGGATCCCCAAATCTTTTTCAGAGTCAGTGCTTCCCAGGATAGAATCCCTTATCCTGTAATTATATCCTACATTCTTTGTTCCCAGATGTACACATTAAATTTAGCCATATTAAAATGCATATTGTTTGCTTGCATCCAGCTTACCAAATGATCTAGATTGTTGTGATCTGTCCTCCTCATTATTTTCCACTCCCCCAATTTTTGAATCATCTGCAAACTTTACCAGTGATTTTGTTTTCTTCGATGTCATTGATAAAAATGTTAAATAGCATAGGGCCAAGAAACCGATCTCTGAGGGATCCCACTAGAAAACACACCTGCTTGATGAGACTCCCCAGTTATATTTTGAGTCCTGTCAGTTAGTCATCTTTTAATCCATTTAAGGTATGCCACATTCATTTTATATCATTCTAGTTTTTTAATCAAAATTTGTGTGATATCAAGTCAAATACCTTGCAGAAGTCTAAGTATATTACATCAAATTTATAACCTCATCAACAAAGATATCAACTTAGTTTGACACGATGCATTTTCCAAACACCCATGCTGATTAATATTAATTATTATCTCTCTATACTTTTTTAGCAATCAAGTCATGGACCAGCCACTCCATTATTTTGCCCATGATTGCTGGCAGACTGACATGCCTGTGTTAGCCAGGACATCCCCATTTACCCTTTTTAAATATTGGCACAACATTAACTTTCTTCTCATCGTCTGGAACTTCCCTCGAGTTCCAAGACTTCTTGAAAATCAGCATTTATGATTCAGTAAGCGCCTCAACCAGCTCTTTTAAAACTCACAGATACAAGTGATCTGGACTTGCTGATTTAAAATGCCTCACTTTAGCAGCTGCTGTTTAGCAGCTTCCTGAGATACTAGTGGAATAGAAATAATGTTATATGATACAATTACCTCATCTGGTTTTTTCCTATATACAGAACAAAAATATTTAAAAAACACTTATGCCTTTTCTGTATTATTGATAATTCTACCATTTCCATCTAGTAATGGACCAATACCTTTGTTAGGGTTCTTTTTGTTTCTAATATACTTTAAAAACTCCTTATTGTCCTTAACTCTGCTAACCATAGATTTCTCTTTGATTCCATTATAATTTTTCTACAATTCTTAGCTTCTGATTTATATTCATTACTATCAACTTTCTTTTTCTTTCATTTGTTATATGTATTTTTATAGCTGTCTTCACTTTCCTTCCAAACCAGGTCTGTGTTTAATCATTAGGGCCTTCTTCCTCAATTGTGGCTTTTGGAACATCTAGTAAAATGTTCCTATATGATTCCCAATTATCATTCACATTTTTCTGCCTAAATTCTTCCTGCCTGCTACGTTGGCTCATAATTGTTTTCAGTGTTGTGAAATTTTAAAGCACCAAGTATATATATGACTGTTCTAAACTTTATTCTGTTTGTACATTATAAATGTGATCAAGTCAGGATCACTCGTACCTAAGATACCATTCATTAATTTTTAATTCTGTGATCAGTTCCTCTTTATTTAGACCTCGTCTTAACAGATAATTAATTTCTCTGTGTTGGCAGCAACACTTACTGAGTTAGGAAATTGTCATCTATAATATTTAGAAATTCCAAGGATGTTTTACTACTAGCAGCATAAGATCTCCAGCATATGTCACTCAAACTGAAGTCCACCATGATCATGGAGCGTCCTCCGCCCTCCCCGTATTATAGATAGGTGTGTAAGGAGCTAGTAATCCTGTTCCTAGTGTGCTTTGGTGGTCTATAGCAGACACCGACACCCCATCTTGTGCTTTAACTGTTAGGACATTGATCCATAAGCATTCAAGATAATTTCTTCCAAGTTATCGGTGAGTGGGAAACAGGTAGTGCCTTTTTTGGCACTCCGTCTCCCCTTTTCCTCATTCAATCCTTCCTAAAAAGGTTGAAACCATGGATTTTAACATTCCAATCATGTGACTCATCTCACTAGATTTCAGGAACACCAACTAGATTGAGTTTATGCTCATAAATAAGCAATTCCAATTCCTCATGTTTTTTTACCCAGGCTCCTAGGATTGGTATATTAGGCAATTAAATATTTTTTCCCGTATGCTTTGGTTCCTTGATTAATTTTGTTCTCAACATCTCATTTTTTTTGTGTTAAATGAATCTTCCCTCTTTTTACCCTACCGTTTTGTTATTAGTTTAATGATCTCCTGATTACTCTGGCCTTCCTATCCCTGAGTAGATTGGTTCCCTTTCTACTGAAGTGCAGGCCATCCAAACTATACAGCCCCCTCTTCCCATAGAAGATAGCTGAATGTTTCACAACACCAAAACCCTCCACTTATCGGGCCAGCAGTTCACTTCCAGAATCTAGGCATTCCATCTTCCTTCACCTCTTGGACAGGAAGGATCAAAAAAGATCACTTTGACATTCTGCTTCTTCTGCATGCTTCTGAATTTCCCTGAAGTCATCTATTATCTGTGAGATAGCCCGCAACACACTTTCATTAATGCTGATAAGAATAATCACCAATCGACCCTTGCACATTGACTTCAGAAGCCTATCCTATTTTAGAGTGATGTTTGTGTCTTGGCTCTGGATGGCAGCTCATCATCCTGTTGTATGCCTGCCCCTTGCAGAATGTTCTTTCAGTTCTATTGGGTATTGAATTCTCAACTAGGATTGTCTGTCTTACTTGAATAGTTGAAGAACACTTTGTGGGCAAGCTTGATTTTTTTTTTTTTACAGGTTGGGCCAGCTTGCCATTAATAGGCGTGTCCCATACAACTTTCTGTTCCTTTGGACTAGCTGGATCTTGACAGTTATCTTCCACAACTTCCATTTTGAGGACTTATCAGTTAGAAACTTCTAGCTGTGTTGAATTCTTCTTTGTGGTGGCAACAGCCTGCCCATTCTTGTCTCTCTCAGCCGTGTAGATTGCTGCCATAACCGCTTGATTTTGGTGGTTACAAACTGCCATCTTTCTTTCTCCAAGTCCTTGATGGCCAGCTCCTTTCTTCTTTGAACATGGGGTACTGAGGTTTCTTGAAACTGGCTATCTAGGAACTCCACAGCTTCTCTGTGTCTCAGTAACAGCTCAATTTACCTCTCCAATCCAAGAATCTTTTCTTCCAGCAGTCACCAACAAGCACCTTCTAGCTTCAGGCAGGAAAACAGATACGGCACATTTGTTGCAGGTCACCACCACTGTTCCACTGCTGGCCATCTTAAAATCACATATAGAGCTGACCCAGGAATGAAAGCCACTCATCCGCCCTCTGAAACTTTCCTGTTAGCTACCTCTGTTTGCAATTCTCAAGTTCACCTAGCAAGTGACTTTCTATACCAAGTCTCACTGCTTAGCTCAGGTCTTGCTGATCAAAGCCCCAAGAGTCAGAGCCATGAGGCCCTTACTAAGGTACCAACAAACAGACCTGTTTCAGCTGCTTACTCAGAGGCCCATGACCCAGCTACACAGTCTGTACACAGAAAACAAACAGAAAGTCCAACAAACAACCCACAGATGGACCCCTCACCAAGTCTCACTATCTCTGAGCAAAGGGTCCACAGCTATATCCTCCAAAGCTCTCTGATAAGCAGTCTCCATTCTCAGCTCATTTGGAAATGGGAAGACCAAAACCAAAGTTAATTCAGTGACCTGCAGACAGGAAACTTCCTCCTAAAGCTAGAAGAACAAATCACATATGAACCCCTAGTAGTATTTGGGCTGGGATGGGGGAAGAGCTTATAGAGCAAGCAAACATGAAATAACCAGAGCCTCGATAGCCACAAATGCAGGTATTAAGAAACTTAAATGAAGGATATAGTGTAGAGTAAGCATTTACTATAAAGATGGACTTTAAACAAAAGTATTCACTTCACATCCAATCAGCAGACAGAAGTGTCAAAGCTAGTTCAGTGGAGCATACACCTGAAGCTTTACAGCTCATCCAACAGTGACTGACACAGTACGAAAACAGGAGATTTCACAACAGAGGTTGCAATATGGACTAAAACAATTAAATGAAGTTTGAGTAGCTCTCAAACAGCAAGTAAGATAATGACCTGAAAGAAATAGCTCCATAGAAGTGCACCTTCTTCTATCCAGAATGGCTATATTTTTCCTTTTGCTTTACAGGAGCCATATTGAATGTTGGATAAAGTAAGATTTGTGTGTATGTAAAGCCATTACTGCATGGAAATCCTGCTATCACCTTTTAAATGAAGGGCAACTGTAGGTCCACAAAGAACACGGGAAACAAAAAAAGACACAAGAACGAAGCTTTAACTTGATAGCATCCAATATTGCAGCCAAAAGCAAATGCCAACAACACATATATGTACACTGAAGGAGTAGGTAAAAATGATGGCGAATGATGAACTTCTGTGGACGTCATTCATCCATCTGAGGGGTGCAACATATATAGACTAATGGACAAGATTTGCTTATATATATAAATATGTAGTTTAGGCCTGTAGAAGGTGGTCTATATTCTGGGGACAACTAGTGTAACAATAAGCCACCTATGAAGAGCGACAAGCTGTAATCACTTAGTGCAGAGGTGATGGCCATTCTTGAATGTGTACAGATGAATTTTAATATAGTCTCAAATAACTTACTAGCTGCTTGGGGACCCCCTCTAGCTGTCCTGGGTCCCACATACAAGTATGTCCTGCATCTGCTTGATAACTATAAGACTTATCACTAAAAGCAACACACAAGAGGTTATTTGTTTGTTCTACTATAGAAATATACTTCACATACTTAATGTTTATACCAGTGTGTAACGTATCTCCTAAAACAGTATGAACCTTTTCTTCAGCTGCAGTTCATATTCCCTGTGTTTTGTTTTGAATAGCAATCACCCCACTTTCATTTAGTAAAACACTGTTCACAAAACTGATTTAGAAATAATTTGGTAAACTGCCTTCGGATTCAGGGGGCTAACTTTTTTGGTTTTTGTCCTTTATAGCTGATCATATGAAGCTGGGTAAAACAGATTTAAAAAATCACGGCAGTGCTTTACTGTGTAATAAATTAATGCATGTGTAGGACCTAACTGGATCATTCTGTCAAACGAAGACGTGAATCTGCAGTTAAGTGTTATAAGGGCCCAAATCAAATCTTATGTACGCTGTCTGAAATTAGAATGCAACCCTTATTGTGCTTTCTTAGTACTTCACTTTCTTGAAAATAAATTGCACAGAATAGACGGACTTAGTTATAACTGTTATATTTACTGTCAACCTGCTTCTCTATCATTTCAGTTTACTTTTGTGATGGAAATAATAATATTTAGTCAATTCTGCTGTGGATGCATACATTAATCATAATGCAAAATGACCATGTGTAAAGACAAGAGGAGATGCCCAACTGCCTGTCAGTTTTATGCCATGAGATGAATGGGGGAAAAGATTCTGAATAATTATTTCTTATGAAAAATATTCAAGTTACATAACATTCTTTGATTTCACACTGAAATTTCAAAGGTATAATTTTTCCTATATTCTTTATGCATGAGGAATTACAGATCTGGTTAGGAAAAAAAACTTCTGTGAAATGTAGTCTTTTCTTAATGCTCAACAGTAGTTATGTTATTAAAAGAAAACTCTCAATAGTTGCAATGGATTTATTAATTCAGTAGCTTATCAGCATGAAACTCTGCTGTGTTAGAGGGGAAAAAAAAAACAAATTATGTTTTACAGAACTGCAGTACTAAGATTAAATCACTTTTCTATATTTCACTTTCTTATCCTCCCTGCCAGGTATTAAAAGTCGGTGCTCCCTCTCTTATTATGACCCTCACTTTTTGCAAACTATCATGTCTAGTAGCAATATAGAGGTTACATGATCAAACAAACTCAATTATAACAACTTTGGTGAGACTGAAACACTTGATAGAAAAATCCACAGTATACAAAACGATAGCTTCAAAGAATGCAAAACTAAATATATAATGGGTACAGAAGAAGTGCTTACTTTGACATGTCCACCATTAAAACTACAAGTGTATTAAATCATTCTCTTGGGCTTTTAAGGACTAATATTTGCATACTTAATATACTGACCAATTCACTGGAGTGAAGTCAAATTTTTTGAATCAGTCAAAGTATCAGCCAGAAAAACAGTTATTCAGCTTAACATTTGAACTACATAGAAACAGCACTAGTGATGATCTGTGGGCAAAATGTCAAAGCTCATTAAAAAGACCTTTTCTGAAAATAGGTTACTGGTTTTGTGCATTTCAGTTTCTATATAAGGCTTTAATTAGCCAACTGAGCTTAGATCTCAGTTACATCCTATAACAAATATTGTATGTTCTTATCAAGCTAAAAACAGAACTTGAGAGACTATGTGAGACTAGACAATAAATGAATAAAAAAGCAATAATTTATTCTATACAGTGGTGACTCTTAAACAAGCCAATTTTAACTTACTGAAGATTACTTCAGAATCTACAGTATTCCTTTGTACTTTCTTTTACTCATCATAGGAAACCACATCTAATTAAAAACATATATTTAGCTAAGGCTATTGGTAACTTAAGGGCCATCTCTGTGATAGTATTTTTATATTAAATTTTGTTAACTAAGCCTACAGTTAAAAACATGAATAAGGCTCCAAAGCAAAGCACTCAAAAATTAGTAAGCATCAAAATTATGGTTGCACAGATAACTTTAGTTTGCCCCCTCATCCACATGAATTGTGACTGGAGCTGAGCAAAAATTTTTGACTAAATATATTTCAGCAAAAATTGTAGACTCAGGTCAATTGAAACAGTTAGTGAATTTGTGTTGAATTAGCTGAATGGTAAAGTTGAACAAACCAAAATTCCAAAAAAATCAAAACGTTCCATTTAAACAGTTTTAAAACTCAAGGTTTTATTTTTAGGCTTCAAAATGATTTATCATTTAGAAATTTTCTTCAATTTTATTTAAAAAAACAAAAAGGTGTAAAAAATTTGAAACTAAATCTTTTGTTCGGCCCATAAATAATGTGAAAAAAAAATTTGGTTTGCCAAAAGTTTTTAAAAACAACCCAAAACATATTTTTATTTCTCAGAACTGCCAGCAAGCTGAAAAATCAATTCTTTGCACAGTTCTAACTCTGATAAGTATTTCAAATGGCCACAGATTTTTTTTCCCCACATGACAGCTGCCACATTCTATGTACAGGATGGACGATGTTCAGTAAAATGAGACAACCATTCAATATTTCTTAATCCCCTTCACTCACTGTGTGGCTCCAAGCCTTATTTACTGCCCACCATTCGAACACTTTACTGAATGTGAAATCTTATTTCTTTATAAGCTTTTCTACAGTGCTAATCAGCATAATATCCAGGTACCTCACAAACATGAATTAATCTATCTTCAGAACACCCCTGAGAGTTAGGATAGCACTATTATCTCCATTTTGCAGATGGGGAACAAAGTTAGAGAGAGAGACTGAGGCTAAAATTTGCAGAAGTGTCCATTACACTGGATGCTTCAGTGACTGAGTGCTCACTTTGAGGTAATACATTTATCAGAGGTAGTGAGCACTTGCAGCTCCACAGACTTCAGAGTACTCAGCACTTCTGAAAATCTCTTCCTACAACCCCATGCCTCATTTACTGCACTCCTTCCACTAACTGTAATGAATGGGGAATGGGTCCTATAGATAAAACTCACTGGTTTCACAACCTATGTCATTTAACACCCACCCTTTCTACACAAATGCCTCTCTGACCACTATTATGCTAAAAGCTTTGAATAAGTTCCATGAGAATGAGAGTATTTAATGGCATATGTATGGTTGACATGAGTTCTAATACATTGTCTATCTATAGTTACATGTGCATTCTACAGAGTTCTAGTTACTACAATCACACGTGATGAATCAAAAAAGATAACCTAACGTTACCTCTTTCAGAAGTTACCTCCAAATGAGAACATAGTAAAGAAACTTGTCTGATTTTGAATCCCAAGAGTTCAAAAGTGACAATTTTGGGTGACAAGGTAAAGAAATATTGAATGCTCAAAAAGAGAAAATTACCACTTTATCTCTTTATTCAAACATAGGTGTGGGGAAACAGAAGTATCTAATATCTAGGCAACAGGTTAAATATGACAATTGAAATAAAATAGTGCAAATTTTGTTGTTCTACTAAACTAGCAACATGAGTTGCACATGTCCCAGCTATAATTCTGGTGATTTAAAAACATTACTTTCTCCTTAATTTTCAGAAGTGAATAGTTTTAAAAATGTAATAAATCTCAAGTGGCAAATTATTCCGGTATTCAAATATGAAATAGTGTCTTCCCTCTTCCTCCTGAAAAGAATTGTAGCTTAAACATTCAGAAATACAAGCAAACAATTGTGCAGTCAACTATGGCCATTCCATGTGTAATTACTTCAATTGTATTCATGTACAATTTGCAACATATTTCTGAAAACTGAGGTTTTTAAAGTATCCAAAAAAAGAGCACACAGCAGCAGACATGATAACTAGAATCTGGAATTTCATTTTAATTGTAAATCAACTATAGAAAGCTCATTTCTATATTGTAATAAAAATGTGCCAATATATAATGGAATGAATACATTAAATCCAATATGCAAATATAATGTAACTGCCTTCGTTCATTTGCAAGATATGTCAGTCATGATTGTTGTTTTTCTTAGAGTAGCCAAGAGTTATCAAGACTAAAGGGTTCATCTCAATGTACTGGGTTTTATGCCTGTAAGGGAAAATTACTTACCTCGTAATTATACTTCTTTGCAGATACCATCCTCTCAGGATTCTGTCTCTTAAGTCTCAATCCTGCAGCATGAATCTGGATGGAACTCCCAAATCTACAGAGTTTTGGATGGCTACAGCATCTTCTACATAGCAGCAGATAGAAACAGCTAGAAAAGCACCCTGAACTTTCTGATCCTTTTCCAAGCAAAAAGGATGAAACATCCACCTATATGCAGCAGTAAAAGCAAACCCCCAAAATGCTATGGGGAAGTTGGTAGTAGGAGACAGTATCTTCAGAAAAGCAGCAATACAAAAGAGAATTATTTCTCTTCCTTGAAAGCTAAACCTATGACGATGCTTTCACAAATGAAGAGTTAAAGCCCATCTAATAAATATTATGGTTCACAGGTCACAGTAGTGGGCACTAGAATCAGGATCAGAATGTTGCACCTGCTGGTATGTAGGGTGAGGAGTAGTATTTGTGCTAAATGCTCTGGTTTGAGGAATTTGTGGCCAGGATGTCGTGTGTAGGAGACACGAGATCTAAGAATAACAATACTCTGTGATGTTGGTATATTTAAAGAATTCACATCATTAAGTTGTGTCCAATGTCAGTACGTCTGTTATTTTAGATGTCCCAAAAGAGAAAGAATGATCCTGTCTAGAGCAATCAAAATAAAACAGAACAGTACTTCATGTTAAAAACAAAGCAAAAATAACACCTGGCTGAATAAACTTGAAAATGGCCACATGAAAAAGGAGCTAAGAGACCAATTTAGCAGTGGAAAGAACACAAAAAGTTCCATTTTATCACAGTGATTTTGGTTAAAGCAGCACAGAAGATGGGGAAATGCACCCTGTATGGGCATTTGTAAGGGCTATGCCTTTGGGACTCAATGAAAGCATTTGCATCAAATATTTATTTATTCATTCATTTTAAATTTTGCTCCCTGGGAAAGCCTAATGAGATACACATCTCGTTTTCATAAGAAGCCCAGGAGACAATATTGATACAATCCCAGTGTACTTTACTACAACATAAACAACAGGAACAATCTAAAATGGCAGACTATGGCGAATAGATATAATTTCATTTAAAAATACTTCTAAAACCAAAAACCTTGGATGCCTCTTTCGGTGGAAAACAACCAAATGCCTGCCAATAAAAAAGTCAACATTTGCCAGGTCTAAGTATCAAGGAAAACCTGTTAATGGCAATCACTGTAGCTGCTTTCAGCTGTTTGGGTCAGCAATTCCCAGTTACTTTGGTCTCTGGGTACATTACAATCAATATTTGTTAAAACAAAACAAGCTCCTGCTCTGTAAACTACTACAGAATTCTTCTAGCAGTGCAAGAAATTAAACATTGAGCTCTGATTAGCATGACAGAGCTGAAGAATTGTGAAGTGGTGTATCCTTTCAACCTTTTAATTATAATAAGTATTTAGAGTGATTACACTAAAAATTAGTAAGCAGGCCACCACACCGTCTGCAGTTGAAGAACCCTAAACCACTGACACAATACTTGGCTATTCCAATGAGCAAGTTGTGCAGCTGTGATGTTCACATTAAGATGGAAGATAACACCTCAGTGAAAGACTGGAAGTTTCAGTAACTATTGAGAACTGTTTTTAATTTCAGTGGAGCTAGATTATGGTGATCTAGCACACACTCTGACTGTAATGTTATCATGTCTTCAACAGACTGTATTAGAGCACCCATAGGTAGGGAATGTCACAGCAAAGTTTCAATGCAGTTTGTTGTAACACTGCATATTGTCAGTAGCTGTAAACAGCAACTCAGGGTGACTATTAACCCACTCTTACTTTTCCTCATAGAACACTTGCACCTTCTTCCTAGGCAAGTTAAGATTCCTTTGGTAAGTGTAGGTAACATAGGATAAGACAGACAGCCAGGAAGCCCAACATTGTCCAATCCTTTCTAAGTACTAGCAGCTGAACACAATATTCTCTTTCAGGTATCTCGTATAGTAGTTCCTATGAGTGATTATGTCAATTTATTCTAGTCAATAATGAGAGCTAGTTAAGAAAATTAAGAGCCCTAGAATTGTTGCCACTTTATAGAAACAAATCTTTCTGAGGTACAAGGTAAAACATATGCTAAGGAAAGGGCAGTATTAGGAAAACATGATATATTTGGGTTTGAACACAGGGCTATCCTAACTGCAGTGCTGTTAGGATTCTATGTTGAAGCAAACAAATTAATCGTTTAAGGTGTGGGTGCATGTAAAAGCACAGCAAGTTGAGGATGTGGTGTGTATGGTGAGATTGAATACTAACAGAATAGTGTGCCCAAGAGTGTACTTGGCACAGGGCTAGAAGTGGCCTGAAATAAAGATCTTTCAGGAGATGGTACCAACTCTAGATTGAGCAAGCTAATGAAACACAGTCTACAGCAAAGCCATACCATAAAAGGTTGCACTAGTCTATCTACAGGTTTCTGAAAGCCATTGGAATTTATTTGTATTCTAGGTGCTTAACCAATTAATTATGTCACACCCTTTATTCTGTCAATGTTTTCTTTTGACTTCTTTCTCATTTACACTTTGCAAACAAGGTGAGTCTGAAAAAAAATGTATTTTGAACATCTTTTTGATTTTAAAACCAAATATACTTTAAGATCTCACCTTCAATTTCAGCTTTTAAAACACCTGCTGGTGGAGAAAGTCAGCAACAGATGCTTCTCTAGTCAGCTGGGTCTAGTCAGCTTTGTACTCACTGGCTAATCTTAAAACAATCCATATATAAATCAAGCTCGGAAAATACTCTAGGACAGTGGTTTTCAACCTTTTTTCATTTGTGGATCCCTAAAAGATGTTGAATGCAGGTGCGGACCCCTTTGAAAATCTTAGACATAGCCTGTGGATCCCGAGGCATCTGTGGACCTTGGGTTGAAAACCACAGCTTCAGAACAAGTAATCCATACTCCATCTTTAGGACTAGCAACCATTTTTCTCATTATCTCGTCTGATGTTGCATATCAATACAATAGAACTTACAGTTGTAGCTGGCTGATTTATTAAAATTCTAACATGCTATGATTCTGAAAACAGATTTTTGAATGCAGTTACCTTCTGTGTTATTGGAGACTAAGCAGCTGGTATGTTTTATTTGGGTTAATTAATATTTTAAACTCCAACTATTACTTTTAAAAAAACACTTCAATAGGCATCTTAAACATGCTTGGTGAAATAAATCTGAATTTGACCTTTCAGAACAACCAAATGTGACATTTTAAATGTATTGAGATTAGTCTTTTCTGTAACCTGAAACAAGAAAAGATCAAATGATGCAGTTTCCCTGTGTTCAGCTTGTGTACTAAACCTGTGAGTCAAATCTTAGTCACTCAGCCAACGTAACTGACAGTTAAAATGCCTATACTGTGTTCTATTTCAACTCTTTAGTAAAAGTTTGAGTTTTCAGGAAATTGACGTAGCAATGTATTCAAAAGTCACGTTTGGAGAAGTCACTTACACATTTTACTCATTTAGGGCCAAATCCTGGACCCAGTGCACAAAATGTGAGAGCCCTGGCACTGGATAGAAGATATACAATATTTAGAACAGAGGAGGAGAGAAAGAATCCTTTCTCAAGACTGCAGAGGAGAAAAAGGCCAGTGGATGCTTGTGACAGTCTACATTCCTATGTTCACCCTTGTTATAAGTCAACTATGGATTTTGTACAAAGTATGCCTTGTGAGGTATCGTTTGAAATCCCTTAATTGACTGATCATTATTGTCCTGGTAAAATGTAAGTGGTAAAGTCATAAGATTCTACTGTGTAATATTACTGGGACATGTTCCAACTGTAGGAAAGGAGGCACAAAGCAGTTCCTTGGAGACAAAAGGCAAACTGATGCCTCAGCCAGGTGTCAACAAAATCAAATAGATTATCACCTGGTGAAGTGGCCATTCTTTGGCAGAAAAAAGGGTGTGAGTGAGAAATCTACATTTTGGCAAACAAATAGCTGATGTTTCCCATCTCCACAGACCTTCCGTCTCTTGAACCCCAGCTGGAGATGATTTTCAAAGGAAAAAGAGGGAATAAGAAAAGGGGAACAGATGCCTCAAAATACTTCTCCCTTTCTTTTTGATCATGGTTTCAACACCACCTGAAAGACAAGGAAGTAACACTGAACTGGGGCAGTACAAGACACATTTCTGGGAGAAAGTCAGGGACTGGGAGTTTCCTAGTGTCACCGTGCAATGTAATTCATGAGCGACTGGCTATAGCACTCGTACAATATAGCTGGGAGTGAGTTAAATGCTGAAGGCCGTGTGAGAACAGACCAGGAGTGGTTGCTCTCACAGCAAAGTAGTGTAAGAAGCACCCCAGGTTGGAGAATTGAGGCTACACAGCTGTCCATCTGTTTCAATTGTACCCTGGGTAACATCACAATGCTGTAACGCCATGACAGAGTTGGGTACATCACCCTGTGTCGCCTGAGAGTTAAACAAAGACTGAATGGAATAAACTGTGTGACTGCTAATTGCCGACAGCATGGACTCCCCGTTCCCATCCCTGTGATAGGTTCACTGTGTGATGAATTTGGAGCTGCTCTATAACAATGTATGAACATTGTATTTTGACTGGTTATAGAGAAGTTTACTGTATGATCATATTGGTTTAGTTTAATAGGGTCAGCAAAAACAAACTGGAAAGGAAAAAACAGCTCAAGATAAGCCACTTCTCAGCAATCACTGGAGAGTTGTTAAAAAATGTCAGTACAGGAAAAGGCATGCGAACACGGGAGAGCAAAAGAACCGTGGCAGATTTCAAAATAAATACTCTCTCAAGAGATGAGGATAGTAATTTGGGGGAATCAGACTGAAAGACAGGCATACGCTGGGGTGTTTGAAGACATTAGGCCTGCCTCGGTTGCCATCAGGGCCGTTAGGTAAGATAGACATGCGAGTAGACTATTGTTTTTAAACCCTTTTTCTCTAAAAGCTTTGTTCCTACTGCTAGAATAAACAATACATTATTTTTAAGAAGGCTGACTTGATCACTATCTACCACTAGTCACAGACTCCAGAAAGGAAGAACCCACTTGGACTTGCTGGGGAAGAATGGTTGATGCAGAGAGTACTACTAGGCCTGATCTAAAAGTGTAGGAATTGTGGAATTCCACCCCCAGGACAGGTAAAGGCACGAGGCCTAAGACCTTGGGGAGGTGGTGGGGGGGGGGGGCGCACTCAGAGGGTCCAGGAAGGTGACGGAGGTGCAACTAGCCCTTATATGTTCAGTTAATTGCAGTCCTTGTCCGATTCATATAAAAATTTGGCTCATAGTGACTATAAACTGTTGTTTATACTCTGTCTTATACATAAAAATGCTTTAAAAATGGATAATGTGCAGGTGAGAATGTTTAATGGTATGTGGGATGACATTTACAAGCCCAGTGCAAACCAGCTGTGACCACATTCAATTCAGGAAAGAAACAATAAAAAAAGAGTGTTTTTGTCACTAGAACCTGTGATTCTTTGACCATTTGTATCATAATCTCATCTGGTAATGAAATAGCTTTCCTATTCTGAGCTCACAAAATCCAAAGAATTTAAACATTACATAATGTTTATTCAGGAAAAAGATAGGATTTGCATACCTTACGCTTAATTTATTTAATTAAGATGGTTTTTTAGTACTAGTGAGTCCAGTGTAATATACTGCCTCACATCCCTGTGAAAGGAAAATGTCCATCAAGTTCACATTTCCTTAACTTTTGAAATTTCTATTTAATAGTTAAATTCCATTTTGCCTCCTGTGGTAACGCCACCATCTGGGGGACACCTCAATGAAAAAACTGAAAGCTCTTCCATGACGGATGCCTGTGAAAAGCCTTATTTTGAAACAACAACACATGCCTGCCTCCAGGGTTACAAGATAAATCAATCTATTTTCTCCTTTCCTCCAAGGGTAATCGGCCTTTAAAAAACACACAGGAAAATAGGCCTCTATACCAGTGCATGCAGAGCTATATACATACATTCTGTCTCATTTGGAGATTGAATTCCCAGATGAGAGAGGAGTGGAAAGAATAAAAGAAGGGTGAAAAAGAATTACTGCATCAGGTTGACTGGACAGCTTGGAAAAAGATGCACTGAGAGTATTACTTGGGTTTGGAATTTAATAAAATCCACCTTCATTAGCTTTCACTTTCATATGCGGGGGGCAGGTGACAGGGAAGGGAGAGAGAGAGAAAGCAAAAAAATCAATGTTATAACAGTGCTGGGCCAAACTTCATCCCCTGAAGTCCATGGGAGTTCTGCAACTGACTAGTGTTAGCAGGTTCAAGTGCTCCAGGTGGCCTTATTGAAAGTTCACTAACCTATGCTGACTCCTCATCCTTGTTCAGTTTCCTCTTTCAAACAGCAGTTGTGCCAGTGAGTAAGCTCTCTCACCTTCTACCACGTTGTATAAAATAGAGATAAACTGCTTCCAAATATCACTCTTGAGTACAGTAATCTCTGCTACTCATCACTCTATGGCTTTTGGCCAGAACAACTGGTCTCCAGAAAGTGAAAACCTTCAAAATGACATGATATTGTTTACCTTTTCCTTAGCTCTTTATTTGGTCTGATATACAGTTACTCCTAGCAACAAAGTCATGCATGAAAATATTTTCTAAGCCTATAAATGAAGGCTGCGTATTCAGCTAAAATACAACTGGCTCCACAAAGAAAATTGTTGAAAAATAACACAATGCTGTCTTTTAAAAACAGTATTAAGTCCCATTGGAGCACAGTATTGAAACTGTTCCACTAAATCTTTAATGTGAATTTGCTCAATGGGACTGTGTATACAGGTGTAGAGCAATTATTAGATTTGATATCTGAATGAATTCAGGTTCCCATTAGAGCTTGAACGCTTCAATGACCCCATTATTTTCCTTCCACTGCTCCCAGACCTGATCAACTTAATTATTCTGACTAGTGAAACATTTAGGACATGAATTTCTGATTTGTTTTAAACCAAATGGGACATCTGAAAGTGCTTCATTAAAAAAAAATTACACAAAAGAAGGATGAATTCTATTATGTGTCAGAGCCTGGAAGCAGGTCAGGTCCAAGATATATGCCTTATGGTATCATACAGATTCCATACGATACTGTATTTATATTCCTGTTCTTTTTCTATTGAAATTTGCTCCCAAGCAAACCCCTGATGTGCATCCTTTCTGATGGATCACTGGGACGGAGCTGCAGAGCTACCATTAGTGTTACTAGATATCCCATGGCTGAATCTCTTGCATTGTGCTAAACATTTATCCCTATGTCTTCAGTTTCTTAACATGTCAAATATTCAAAAGTGCAAAAAGCATTTCAAAGAGCAAACAAATTACATGTATGCTTTGGCAATGAAAAAACCTCCCAAACAATACAGGGACTGAGCTGTCTAGTAAGCATCTTACCTTATCCCTTCATGGCTAACATGCAAAGCACATACCCTTTTAGTAGCTGTACTAAAGTAAAATTATATTCACTAATAAAAAAGGCATCTTATATCAGCTAGGACAAATTTGCTGATATAAAAACGTTTCACTAGTTTAACTGGCACCTCGTCTTTTATTTTTAAGTAAATAGTACAGCAAGTGGCAAAAACAAAAAAGTCAGAATGTGCACATTTTGAAAAGACTTGATCTGATGCTAATAAACAGCACTATTCATAAATAATATAACTTAAAATGGCTTCCAATGTTTATTACTTCTCCCAGCTCCCCTATTCTCTCTACTACCCTTTCAATTTGCATTAGCACTGAAAGTAAATTTTACTTCAAGGCTACAAAATAGGAAGAAAAAATAAAGGCAATGGCTTCTGAACTTTAAGTAAACAAGCAACCATAAAGTTAGTATCTTCTCTTCTGAACGCATTTGTCCTTAAAAAAAATGAAACTGACATCAAAGTGGTCCCCTTGCCCCTTGCCTCCTTTCACTAATGATATGTAAGGGCTGCTGAGCCTGCAATAAACGTGTTTATGTCCAGTCAGATTGCCATCATTTCACAATCCAATCTGATTCTTTAAAAAAAGTAAGTCGCGGGAGACCAGCACCAGCTCGTGCTTTGAGGCATTTCCTGACATCAGCCTTCACTTTGCACTTCAACTGAAAGCACTAGATTTGACAAAACACACAGAAAGTCATGAGAGAAGGTTCTTCACCTCCCCACCAAAACTGCCTGACAGGAGTCAATAGTGATTCCTTCACAAGGCTACAATAAAAAACTGCCAGATGAAAGTCCAAAGGGAATCTTGCTAGCTATTCCTTACAATGTTTTATTAAAGAGGGGTATAAGAATGCATTGGCCTCAGCAGGAATTTTTTTCCTCTTCTGGTTCAACTCAGTTTTTAGCAGTTGGCAGTTTAAATACCAGAAGTTACAGTCTCCCATGCACAGATGCTTTATTCTTTGCATATAGCATGAAAGCAATGAATTCAAAGATGGAAAAGAAAGCGGAAAGCTCTCTCCTTTCTGAAAAAGAATTTCTTTTATAATGGGAGCAGGATAACATTCTTCTGAGCGCTGAGTCTTTCCTAGTGTTTTCATATAAACTGGCTACCATAGTTTTCTTCCCAGTCCACAGCTACTGACAGTGCACGTCAAAGGCAAACAACTTTCCCCCATATCCTCCTCTTGTATTTTTAATGCAGCAGCAATAAATTCTCTTTATAAAAAATAGTGACAACTCTGCAATAGCTTGTAGTCTACATGTAAAATGAAATATTTTAAATAATACAATAAAGGCAGCCTATCCATAATTATTATTTTTAGATTAAATAAAATATCAACATTTTAAATGTATGCCTAGGTTAACATTTGCAATTCAGCAGTTTGCAATATTTACATGGAATTTGAATATAATATAAGAAAACTGCATCTTTCCTATTTGAGTGGCTGGTGCAAGCAGTAATTATTAGTGCCTGTCCATTGACTTCGTTATATAGCATTAAAGAAAAGTTCCTGTTCAAGTTTGGCAAGATGATCTCATTATTACCTGTTACTTCTCTAGGCCCACCAACTGTGAATTACTAAATATTGTATGTGTCTTTAATTATAAATTATTTGCAGCGAAGGAATGTACAAGTTATGAAATGTGAGGCTATTCCTTATTAAAAGGATTTATACAAAAAGCAATTTAGAACGCAAGACACATACTTTTCAAACTATGAGATGAAATATAAAACAACCCTTATAGCTAAACTTCTCTCTTGCCTGAGCACAGGCAGCTCCTATTGAATTCATAAGATCCAAGGGCAGAATTTGGCCCTTAATACTGGTTCCTTTATGTATTACAGCTATGTCAGCTGATGCACCCAGTAGCAGAATGATAGGTTTACAAAAGGTCTTGTCTTGTTTCCCCTGAAATCAATGAGAATTTTGCTAACAACTTCAGTAGGAACAGGATCAAACTCGTAAGGTGTAACACAAATTGCACAGTTTTTAATAGTAAAAATAAAATTTGAAAAATCACTTTGGCCATTTAAAAATGATAAGAATAGTTAATGCACTGAAGATAGTCAACGTTCTATTGTGTGTGTTTTCTGGAGTTCAAAACAGCAACTATATAATGGTATTTGCATGTAACGACAGCCATCCTTGAAGCCTTCTATGATCCTCTTACGTGAGCGATGCAGTACCAGAAATCAAATGTACTGGATTATTTGGAAAAGAAATTTAGCAGATAATTAGTCTGTTATTCACCTCTGCAATGTAAAAAATATAAATAAAAGTAGGCCCAGATCCTCCATTCTTCCTAAACCACCTCTGCACTTTCCCATTCTGGAAGGGGTCTGCCTGATTTTCACAGTAAAAATATGCAGCTGCAGCAATCCTTCCCACACTTTCTTAGGCTAAGGCCATGAGTGGGGAAGGGATGGAGGCAGAGGGCCATTAGAGCAGCTCTGTGCCACCTGCGGAACTCCTGTTTGGAGGAAGTAACAGTTGGTGGCGGATTCCTTTGGCTGTACAGCCTCTCTGAACCTCCGGAGTGGGGCAGAGGAGCAGGGACAGAACAGATAACGAGAAGAACAATATTTAAAGAAACTACAGGTTTTTAAACTGAGCATTTTTTAAACATTTCACAAGTGTTTTCTCTTGCATCTACCATATATAAAACATTAATTCCAAATGAGCCAGTATGAGCTTTTGGATGAATGATATGCATTTTTAACCCATCTATTTAGAAAACAATTGCTCCAGAATTCTTTTTTTAAATCCTATTTACATTATATACTATAATGGGCTCTCTGCAGGGTCAGCCTTTTCTAAACTTGCCGAATGCATATTAGAGCAATGAACCCTTATTGTTCTATGTAATGAGCTGTGAATGCTGGGGGCCTATATTCTGCATTATTAAAAGGCCTTATTTTTAAAATCTATCATCCATATTAAAAAAAACAAGAAGAGATTTGAACAATAGACAGATGCCATAAAATTGTGTTGTTTGGCAGAAAGACATACAGGCATAGAGTCTTATGTCAATCTCACGGACTTTAATGAAGGCTTTTTTTTCCTGTCATTGAAGCAAAAATAACTTACAGTTAAAACAGAAGAAAATAAATTACTCCCCCAGTCCTTATATCTGAATAAAGCAATGACTGACACAAAGTGGCTGAAGCTAGGACGCACTGTCCTTTGCTTGTCCCATGGTTCCTACCAAAAGTATTGCTGGGGTCTCCAACTAATGCGTTATACTGTATTACAAGCCATAAGTGTTGCACTGCCTAGGCAAAATGAGATAAATTCAGAACTGAGTGGCAGCCTTAAACCCCTTGATACCACAACTCCATATTTCTGACACCATAAACTCTTATAAAATACATTACCTCTAATGGAAGGTGCGCCAGTGCCAAGGTTAACTTTGACTGTCATTGTCTTTGTCAGTTTATGTCACAACCTTAATGTTACTTACACACAGTTTTTGTTTTTTAATATTCTAGTGGGTGTTTGCAACTTTTCCCCCCCACCAACCTTGAATTTTAATTTAAGTTGTTTTACAATATAATATAATTCACAGTCAGGTGACAGACAAATTCGTTAAATGAGAACTACCATTCACAAACTCAGTTTTTAATTTATTCTCTGACTCCGAATGAACTATGTATGCATGTCAACAGAGGCATTCAGAACACAAATAAAAAATACCTTCACCATATGCATGCTAATAGGGCTTAATATTGGTTATTTGCTAACTATGCCACACGATGTTAGTCGTTCATCCTTAACTTTAGTACATGACTTCTTTGCTTTTGAATTATGTACTCTCCCAGTTTATTGGCATCTATGAGGTTCTTTCTCCTTAAGATCTTTTATAACTCAGAGATCTCCCAGTCTTTTTTCCCTGTGCTAAACAGGCTAGTCCAGCTAGTTAATTTTGCTTTATGATTCATAAACAACCTAATTTACCCTCCACTGCACTTTTTCAAACTCAGCAATATTTTTGCTATAGTACATTTTTGGTGAACTGCACACGGTATTCCAAATATGGTCTAAATAATGTTGAGTAAGGCCATGTCTACACTAGCACTTATGTTGGCAAAACTTTTGTAGCTTAGGGGTGTGAAAAAACACCGCACTGCTTGACATAAGTTCCGCCGGCATAGCTACCACCACTTGTTAAGCTGGTTTTATTATATTGATGCGAGAGCTCAATCCCGTTGGCATAATGGGGCTGCATGAGTGCTTTTACAGCAGCACAGCTGTATCGGTACAGTTGTGCCGCTGTAAGCTTGTAAGTGTAGACGTGGCCTAAGTGCTAGAAACCATGTGCCAGTATACACAGCAGATCTTTCTATATGGACCTTAGGATTTGTGTGTGTGTGTGTGGCTGGTGCTACGTTTCCATTCTCATGACTGTTTCCTTCTCTACATTTTGCACTGTGCTATCTTGTAAACAATAGATTTCTTTGTTAATTTTTGGTTCTAGGTTCATTATTGTGCACATCTCTACATTAAACAGCATGAAATAGTTATCAACTGAGAAGCTTAATTTTATCCAAATCAAATTAAAATGCAGACTAGATGGATTTTTCTTGAACTATCTATTGAAATAAAAGAGGGGGGGAAGAGAAAGAGATGATGAAGACACCCAACAAACAAACACGTGAACGCCCATAGAAGCTACAGTAAAAATAGAGGAAACCAATTAGTCACAGTGGTGAAACAAATTAATAGAAGCAAGAAGCTTCAAAGTTAAAGTGGAAACAAAAGGCTGAATTACTCTTCCTATTTGCAGACTCCCCAAAATCTAGTGGAGTCAGCAGGAGCTTCAGCATCCTCACCCCACTGAGCTCAAGGATCTGTGGGGAATACAAGCTCTACCCCCATGAATTCAACACCTTCTGTGTTGATCATTACACCATGTTCATTTGTCAGGACAGCATGTCATGCAATATGGCTGCTTCACAACTGCACTTTCCTCCAGCCCACTGCAGGAACCATGGAACTTGCAACTGTACTGTGCTGATAAAGGGCCTTCCACAAGCTTCATGCCACAGTGAGTACATGCTACTCCCACCCTCCCAGCACTTCCATCCCTTTTTACGCTCATGTGCTTGCTTCCACACTGCGTGTAGGAGAGCATTACATCATTGTTTTCAGGTGTTACATTTACTCACATCCTCTGTGTTTCTGGCCCCTGTATCAGTTTTTAATTTCTTTAATAATTTATCATTCCATTATTCCTTCTTGACACACTAACACTATTGTATCTCAGAATAAAATTCTCCCCTCAGGTCACAAATGTGATATTATGCTCCAGCTCCTCCACTGACTTCCATGGGTGAGCTGCACCTATACCTAAGAATAAGATCCACAGTGTGAATTTGGGAAGAGAAAATTTTCTCTAATGTTGTGAATGCTTATTTAAACAAGAAACTACAACATTGGTTAGTAGGGATAGCCAAACAGAGTCTTACATTTACAGAACAGCACAGTTATCCAACTTGCCAACTAGCACAAATAACATTTGGGTAATATTCATCAGCTTGATATTTGGGTCACCTGTCTCCACTGCTGTTAGCTGCAGCCAGTGCAGTAGAGATGGCAACAGCTAAACATATCCTTCTACCTGATGACACAGGAAAAGAAGAATCACCCTATGGCTGCACTATGCTAGCCTCTATAGAGACAAAGCAGGGAGAGAAGAGAGTACCTCAACCTCAGCCTGGCTACCTCCCCAATCTCATTTCCCCTCTTCCTTGTCACTATAGTGGAAAGAGGAAATAAAATACCTGAATCTCATCTCCCATTCCCTGGCCTCCTTACCACAGTGGATAAATGAAATACATCCACTACCCAGACTGCTCAGATCCTTTTGCAGTTCTCTTGGAAAGTCCTTTCCCACACAGGACCCAGTCTGCCTCCACTCCTGCCTTTAGCTTTCCTTTTGGAGGTGACCAGTGACATTTTAACTCCATTCTCCTGGTTGGTCCCATCCCACATCCTTCAGTGAAGAGTCAGGACAAGCTGTCCCCAAATCAGCTGGGTATTTTGAGAGAAGTGGACAGTCACTCTGCTCCCTTCATCTCTCCTGCAGCAGTTGGACAAGGCAATGCTCCTCTCAACCAACTTCACTGGTCCTTTAATTCAAAAGCTGAGAGATATTGCATAGTGCTTCAATGCCAATACAGAGGAAACAGGTGCAGGGTGGGGATCAGTAATGCCATCCCCAAACCCAAAAGTACCTAGGAAGATTTTTGGGGACATGAAGTCTTTTCTTCACCCTTCCCTCATGGCTGAGCATGAGGTAATGGAGGGGAATGACAAGGCAACAGCAAGCTGGCCAGACTCTGAGGGCACCAAGAAAGAAAAGGGATGGAACAGGCCACTGTTGATAGAATAAAAATGAGACAACAATTCAGGGCTGGCAAGAGACCAGGGGGTGGGCTGTGGAGGTTGGGGATAATCAGGTAGTAAATAAGCTAGAGGAAGAGAATGTGGAGAGTGAGAGACAGATTGTGATTTATAGTCACAAATCCAAAACCAAATGTAGAACATTCAGATTCAATTTCCTAGGCATATCTGATATTAAATATCAGCCTGCGCACCCAACACGAATGCTTAGAGCAGTGTTTCTCAATTAAATTTGGCCACGGAACCCTTTTGAACTCGATAAATAATTGTGGAACCCCCCAAACTCTTAACAGTATTTTTACATATCGGGCCAAAAAAAATGTCGAAATAAGCAAATTATATACAAACGACTAGGTCAGCGTTTCTCAATTAAATTACACTTAAATTACACTTACACTCAATACCCTCCGCTGAAAAATCCGGGACATCTTCCCATTTTCAGCGGCGCGGAGAACAGTTGCTCTCGGCGGCACGGAGAACAGCTGCTCGCGGAACCCTAACAGTGTTCCCGCGGAACCACACCAATTGAGAAACACTGTCTTAGAGCTAAGCACAACACATTCAGATATGGATATGTAAATTTTACTATGCACTTCTTCAATGACATTACAGTGACCCTCAGGTTCTCTTGAACACAGATATCTTGAACTGATAATACGAATCTCAGAGAACAGTTTGAGACCATTTCACTAAACAAAACTTCAGCCTAGAACTTCCAGGTCTAAGGTATTATGTTAACTACCTATTACTGCCAACTTCTATAACATGTTTTCTACCCTTGTAAAATCAATTTGTTGTGTGCTACAGAACAACAAATGTTTTCCTGCAATCTAGATAAATGATATGTGCCATTCACTTTTGCCTAACATTTCAGTTACACTAACACTGCCCTAATTATCACTTTATGGATCTAGCGGTTTGAAAAATGTCTAAACTGACATTATAATCAAACCTTTCATCAGTTGTCTCCAGTGTCTTCCCCATTACCACAATGGAATTTGGGTTCTTGGAGGTCTGTAATTTCCTGCATTTGCTCTTTGATCCTGTTTTAAACTTGTGAACTACATTAGTCACCCTCTGAGATTGCCTTATTCCCAGGTATGATCTTTGCTCAAAACTGCCTAATTCCTTTGGAATTTGAGGACGTGGTTAACCTCGGACTCCTGTTTTGTCAGCTTTAAATATTTTTAACTGCATGATCTCTTAATCTTATTATGGGAAACATTCCATACAATAAAACAAATTTTGTCTTTTCAAGTATTAGATAATAACAATTAACAGTCTGTGCCTGTTTGAAACTGTTGTGGGGCAGATTAGTTTCACTGTACTGATGATGTGTTGTTGCAATAGTGATCCTGCTTAGTATAAGATGAATCGCAGATTCAGACATTTGGCTGAGGAGCCAATGGGGTGAAGCTACCATCTGTGGGGATTATGACTGAACGTCTATAAATCAGAATTCCCCCCCTAAACCTAACACAATGGTGAGCTCTCTCTTGTCCTTCAGCTGCTTCATGACCCTTTGACCACCGTCCATGGACATCCTGGCAAACTACTAAAGAAGGGCACCATGCTTTGAATTCTTTTTTCTAAGACTTCTGCCATAGAGTACTCTGTTGATGAACCTAAACCTCAGAAAATCGCTATCATCTTGCTTACCCCTGTCCACCAGAATTACAATGTATCAAGCGTAAGAACTCACAGTGCAAGGATTTTTTTTTTTGATTAAGTGAGGCTTATGACTGACAGAGATACTATTTCTGTTTCTATTCTGATTAATTAGATGTTTAAGGCCAGCAATTTTTAGGACAGGCAGGACTGCGAGTTAGTGATGATTGCTGAATGTTGTTAATAGTGCTTGGTCAGTGCTAGGTACTTCATTACATACACCAAGTAATCTAGTAAATAAATGAATAGGTACAATGCAATATACTTAAGAAATCACATTTAATTTTCTTTACTTTAATTTTCTATCATAGTAGTAAAATATTTTCTACATCTCTTCCTCATTATTGCAAAGAAAATGCAAACTGGGTTGCCACCTTCCATTTGTTTAAAATGTAAAGGACTAAGCAACACAGAGACCAAGGCCCATAGTCAACTGTGATCACCTATGAGAACAATTCACTTTAGATCATCTAACCTGCTCAGACACAAAATTTCCACTCCTGTCCCCCAGTGGCATATTTCTGCTATTTTGTTTGCTTATTTCTTGCATGCTTAAATATTGTTAAAGTAAAAAATAGAAAGTGTTGGTAAATGTTATCTGCTGCCTTCTTAATTTTAACAATCTTTTATTTTTGTTTTTAAGTTAAATAAAATAACTCTCTATTCCTCTCTGGGGCATTTCAATTATTTTGGAGGCTGTTTTTCAAGAATAAAAAAAAAAACAATTAGCTGAATTCTCATTTTCCCTCTGACCTAATATTTCAGTAGAAACTAACATTAACAAAAATCAACAAATAGAAGATAGTTCATTGTATTATTTGCAGATAGCCTGAATTCTGGCATGATACACTTCACTTGCAACAGTAAACTATCTTAACTTGACTTTGTTATGTTGCTTCTAAATGTAATTTTTTGTGTCTGGAATTCAAGTCTACTACTTTAGCACATCAGACTCTGTGAAAACAAGACTGTAAGCTGCAGCTAAAGAATTTTCAAAAGCTATAATACAGGGCTTCTCTCATAAATTATGTAAATGACATCAGTTATACCCTACATATTCTACTGACTATATAGTCTATGAAATGCTTTAAACTACGACTCTGGACAAATATCAGTTATTTTCTTAGAAATGTAGAGTTGTAAAGGATTGAAAATAGTATTTGCAGGCCTAGAAAAAAAGAGGAAAAGACTTGTTCCAAAACCTCAAAAGCATTTCTCAACCTTTTATCATTTATTGCAATAAAAATATATTTAGACATTTCCCATATCTGCCTACAAACAACACAGCACCAACAAAGAGTCAAAGTGCTAATTCTGATTTGATTCCTTTTGTTTGGTTTGAGTTATTCTATGAAAACAAGTCTCATGTACTTTAAATCCAACATATCAAATATCACCATCATGATTCAGAAACGCTTGTCAAGTCCAATGGGGAGTCTTAGCAAATGCCATAGTACCTTCGAGGCACAGCAAATCCTTAAGACAGATAATGATTCAAGAGTTTAGTACCAAGGGTACAGCAGGGTGCTTTGCAGAAAGTCTGCATGAGGCTGAAAGGCCAACTATCTTAAGTTTAATGATGAGCAAACCAAAAGGTCACTTAGCATTGTGATCAGTTTATGTTCAGTTGCAGCTGTTTGATGCAATGATACAATCATCTAATAATCCAGCAAAGGAAATATTAAAATAGACTCTTTGAGTCATCTGCTGCTTCTGAAAATCAAATCTCCCATTTTTTCTGTTTATATAAATATAAATATCTATATCATCTCCCTCACTCAGTAGACTGTGTACACACACAGAGCAACTGGAAGTAATTACTCTCACCAAGTGTGTTTATGGTAGGAATCCTCTGAATATCGTCAAAGTTAAAAAAGAAAAAAGTCATACAGATTTCAAATAAGAAGCATACATCCATATCCATGAAGGCTAGTCTATCACTTACTGGTGAAAATCAAAACAACAGGTTTAGACCCCATGTGGTTTCAGACATGTGGCAAAAGGAACATCTTGAAGGTGAAAGTATGAGACCCGGTAATTCACTATCTTCCCTGTCACAAGTTGTATGAACATAACAGTGACTGCCTCAAGAAAGGGGATAAAACTAACTCTCTCTAACAGGGAAAGGCCTGCAAAATTGAGGTTTCATGTTTTAAAAGTAATTGCTATATTATATACCCGACTTCATCCCAAAGGTCTTTACAAGTACAAAAACAAATCATACCAAGTATAAAGACCACTCACCCACCACTGAAATGAAGTTACCATAGAGGAGAAATATAACATCCCTTCTCCCATGCAAAGTATTATGGGATGGAGTTAGCTAGTGAATAGATCAAGACACTGAGTCTCAGGACTCCTCTAAATTCAGTTTGCAATACTGATACTATCTGTATGATCTCTGGAAACTTAATTTTTCTATGCCTTAGTATATTTTTCTGTAAAATGGGTATTATTATTCTTATAACACCTAGCAGATTTCACAAGTGGTGGTGTGAGGATTAATTAATGTTTGTAAAGTACTGAGTTCCTCAGATGAAAGACTTAAGTACAAATTATTGTTGAACTGATATTGATTGTATTTGTTCTCCAAAAGATGAAACCACCAGCAATGCACGTTTGGGCATGGCTAAGTAGTAAAGTTGGGTGGAAAATGGTTTTCCCATCCTATGAGAATTTAAGATGCTGTTCTGGATTGGGACAAAAAGTGGAAATCTCAAATTTTCACAAACTGAAAAAAAGGAATTTTTTTTTTTTTTTTGCTTTGCGTTAAATTAAATGTTTCATTCTGGCAATTTTGAAATATTTCATTTTTATTTTCAGCCTTAAAACACTTTTTAGTTAATTCTTTTTTTTACTATAAATTCACTTAACCTTCAAAAACTAAAAACTGTTCAAAGAAAAAACAATCCTGGAAAACTTTAATTTTGAAAATGTTCAAATGAACATTTTGACAATTGTGAAAAAAAAATTCAAAATGGGGAATTTGTTGAAACTGAGTCTTTCCTGCAAACACTTTCTGTTTCTATGAATCGGAATTTTCTGACAAAAATGGTTAAAAAACCTGTTTAGTTGAAAACTTCTCGACCAGCTCTATTCAGTAAGTATTCTCTTACTTCAAATGTAAAAATGTTAATGAATCACTGATATCAGTGATTCATTAATACTGCTACCTCTGAAGTGATAAAATAACTTCTGAATCGTTATTAGGTATTTCTTGGATGTCTTCCATCCCAAGAATTGACTTTGCTCAAACACTAATTATGAGATCTGATGCAGTCACAGTTAAGGTTAAGATTCTGTCACGGGTATTTTTAGTAAAAGTCAGGGACAGGTCACAGCTTCTGTGAATTTTTGTTTATTGCCTGCGACCTGTCCCTGACAGTTACTAAAATACCCTGGGAGAGAGGGGAAAACATCTGCCCAGGCTTGCAGTGGCTCCAGCCGCGCTGCTCCAGTGGGCTGGGCACCAATCAGCTGCTCAGGGACCCCGGACATGGCTTGCTGATCAGCTGTTTGTCAGCAGCGCCAGGGCTGACAGCTGCTCCAGCCCTGCCCAAGAAGTCACCGAGGTCCTGGAAAGCCATAGAATCTGTGACCAAATCATATCCTTAATCACAGTATAAGTTGCAATGGATGAAGGGTTTTGAATGGATTTTTGTTTTGTTTTCATTTGGCTTTGCTAGATCTCTCCTATACTTTTTACAAGTGGTTACTAGCATTACTAACAGACAAAATTCCACCCAGACACTCTTGATCAAGCTACTAGTTTCACTGTTAGGGTTGACTCTGATCAAATTATTATATTTTAATTTCTTGATTACAATACAATTATGACTACATAAATAGTAAATTTCCAAAAGTTCATATCTGCTCATAAACTACAAATCCCCTTTTTTCTAAAGCAGAACAATGAGATGAGATTTGAAGCTTTAGAAATTTTACATAAGCAAAAATATAATGACAATTACCACCAATGGGTTCTTTGCTTATCATTCTTGTGGATGGGGATACTTGATTGGATTTCAGCCTACAATTTTGCCAAGAGCCAAGTGATAAAGCTCTTGATAAAGCTAAGCCTCAAAAAGGCTTTTACATAACAAATTGTGTTGCCAGAAGAAATCTTATTCCTGGGTAAGAACCTCTGAGGTCAGAGAACAGTGCAAATTTTTTTGTTAGCTGGCAACCTTTTCAGTTCGGTCACTCAAATTATATATTCAGTGGAGTTACTTTACTTACTTCAGAATGGAAGCTGCCTTACATAGGTTTTTTACAAAGAAATGTATCTTATTCAGCATTGTGTGTCATATGAAACTATCTTCTCTAACACCCAAAGTAAGTTCCTCCAAAATGTAACATTTTGGATCACTGACAAATACATAAAAGTATTATGCTTTTATAAATAAAGCTTTAGTTTATATGGAAACTAATTTAGAGGGCCAAAATAATATTTTGAAATCTTCTACATTCTAGATTTCCAGCTATGCTATATAGCAATATGAGTTGTCCATTCCAAACAAGGAAGGCAAACTGATTTAAATTCTTGTAAACAAGATGGATGGGTGAAACACGCACGTAGTTGACCGCTGCCATCAAATCCCCCCTCATTCTTCTCTTCTGCAGACTAAAGTCTAGTTGCCTCAGCCTCTCCTCATAATTCATGTGCTACAGCCCCCTAATAATTTTTGTTGCCCTCCGCTGGACTCTTTCCAATTCATCCA
The DNA here is from genome assembly GCF_026122565.2 of Emydura macquarii macquarii. Classification (NCBI taxonomy): domain Eukaryota; kingdom Metazoa; phylum Chordata; order Testudines; family Chelidae; genus Emydura; species Emydura macquarii. The sequence goes on along the minus strand of NW_027131390.1, from coordinate 32,347,201 downwards.
CCTCCTTTCTGTAGTGGGGGCCCCAAAACTGGACACTACTTGAAATATGGCCTCACCAGTGCCAAATAGAGGGGAATAATCATTTCCCTTCATCTGCTGGCAATGCTCCTACTAATGAAGCCCAATATGCCATTAGTCTTTTTGACAATAAGGGCACACTGTTGACTCATATCCAGCTTATTTTCCACTGAAACACCTAGGTTACATATACTTGTCAGCATACACTTCCAAACCTGTTGTAAGTGTGCCTCACCCATTCCTACCTTTTTTTGTGTTGCTTTCCAGGCTGTTTCCTCTTGCTTTTGCGCCCCACTACTATTATTCATTCCAGTTTCTTGCTCTTGCTCCATTCTACAGAACACTCCCTACCCATGCTATTCCTGACTTTCCTACTGACTAAGCCCCATGTTGTTGTTGTTGCTCCTTCTCTTTCTGCTCAGGGGCTACCTTACCACTTGATGTTCCCCCCATACTACTTTTTTTTTTTTTTAATTCACCACCTTCCTCCAAAAATATCAGAAACCAGTAAAGACGAGTCTTTTGCTGCCTTTTGATCACACACTGTCATCTCTTAGGCCTTTTTTGCATAGTTGGCTCTGTTGGCCCTTCCTGTTGATGAAAAAGATTCTGCATCAGTTTCGTTATCTAAGAAGTGCGTTACAATATTTTGCACTTTTCATGTGCTAGGGAGCTCTGTTCATTTCAGGGGAGAACTATGGAGCAAAGATGAAAATGGTTTCGTTTTGAAATGTCGCTGAGCACCAGCAGTTGCTGTTCATTCCAATGGAAGCTGCTAGTTCATGGCATCTCTAGGACCAGATCCTGCATTATGTGGTACCTGCAACCCTAAGTGCCAAGGGATTCAAAATGTGCAGTGGGGAGAAAACCTGAACAAGGAGATCCTTGCTATAAGAATGCCTAGCTTTGGCCTCTGATGTGTATCTGCCATGTCCACTTAGTGTGGTACAATTTACATACCATGCAGATATAGACAGTACCTGGTAAATTTGGAGCACTTTTCTGCCTACTACATATTGCTGTGAATTCTTGTAGCATTATATTTAACCTGTGGCAGAATTGCTTCAGATGGTTGCTGCTGGCAGGTTGCTCAGGAGGTATCTTGGCAAGATTATTTATGAATGGTCAAATGAGACTATGGTTTAATGATTTATCTACAGGACAGCACCTTTTCCAGCTTTTCTGTAAATACTGAAGTCTTTTATATAAACATGCACAAATGGGGGTTCTTTTGCTTAGAGTATTTCTTTTTCTTGAGGATTTTTTCTCATTCCTTCACTGTTTTCCTAATCCTTATCTTTGTACCACAGATCTCTCCCCCGCACTCTCCTGCTCTCAATTGTCTGTCTTTCTTCACTTTCCTTGTTTACCATTGCATCCCATTAGACAACTCACTTGAGCAATGTCTTTCTTCTAAAATATCTCAACTCTCACCTTACCAGCTAACTGTATCTTTTTCTCTCTCTCCTCATCCCCACCATTAAAAATTATTTTAAAAAAACTTTTGAAAAGAAGGCAGACTTTTTTTGTAAAGGTTGCCATGACAGCTTCTTTTCTGACAAATGCAGCTCTCATTTGTAGCCAATGCACATGTGACTATGTCTTTGTTGGTGCTGAACTTATCTCCACAGCGAAGTAATAGCACTCAGTGACAACTGTTCTGTCTTTCCCATAGTGACAAGTTTGGGTCCAAAACAACACAGATGAGGGATGACAGGGTTAGATCCAAAGAGAAAGATAGATGAGATGAAGGCAAGAAATTGGGTGAATAGATTTGGCATAGGAAAAAGACTTGATTAATCATTTTTCTCTCTGGCCCATTGTGTAGGTCACTTCATTTAACTTATATATGATAAGAACAGAAAAGAGGAATGACATGAAATCTACAGGTCTAGACTTAAATAGTATTTAAAGGATATATAATTTCAAAACATTTATTATTAGGTTTTGTCTAATTTTCAATATTTCCTATCTCTTTACTCACAAGTGTGCAGGTAGCTTTTGATTTTTGTATGATCCTTATTTGATAATTGGTATCAAAGCTTTAAAATTCAAGACAAAAACAACAATAAAAGTTAGTTTAAATGCCACAGTCTGCTAAATTGTATCTAAACAAAGGTAAATTGTATAGATCAGTGGGCAGATTCTCCAAGCTTGATTTTAATAATGTGAAATTTCTGTCTTTAAATAAAACGGCTGTAAAAGTTATATCTCTAATTGGCCACATTTATAACATTATTGGGAGTCACCAGATGGTGCTATTAGTGTTAAAATTTTGTTTATCTAAATGTACAGGAACTAGATCTTGGGAAAATGCTTATTGCGAGTTGTGATTCACTTTTTCAAAGGATGACTATATCACCAGCATAAAACCCTCTATTCTGCCTTAATTAGTCTCTGACTGAATTAGTTTTCCTATGTTTAGTACTGCTGCCTACAATTTACATACATACAAGCAAACAAAACAAATTATGGTCTCAGTTACTTGAATGCAAAAATAACTAGAGCAACTGTTCACAAGCCTGACTATAGACTTCGGCCCAATATTCTCAATTTAAAAAGGAAAGAGGAAGAATGGGATCCTGGTTCACGACCAGGGCTCCTAGGTGCTATGGTAATACAAATAATAATGTATGTTAAATTAGTCAAATTATTTTGTCTATAATAAAAAATATTCAACGTTAACAGCAATAAAATGTGTACTTGTAGTGCATAAAAATCCTACTAGACTTGTGTACTGGAAATGTTTCTGGTTTATTGGATGATGTGATATTTGAACAACATTAAGGATTCTTTGATGCTTAACAATTAATACAATTCTTATCTCAATTCTTATAACACTATGAAACTGTTGTGAATCTTAATTAAAATGTATTGTGAAGAAATATATTTTATATTCTTCCTTTATTTTCATAAATCCTTGCATGCTTCATCTAGGGAGCCATAAAACTGGGCTTATTTTCAATCTGTTCATTGTAATGTATGAAACCACTATACATCGGTAAATAAAGCTATGTTAATACTATTTCTGATCATCTGACAGGTGGATGCATAAAAGGGCAACAAGAGGTTAATCCTTTATACCCACAGAAAACATGCAGGAGCTGAACAGGTGAGTAGGTCTAAGATATGAACCTGGTGCTTCTACTTAGCTGCATGTATTTCTAGGCAACTGTACTGTTAAATATATATAAAGCATTTGATTATAGTATTATTTTACTTTTTGGCAAAGCAGAACTTCTTTTGTGATTTTATTTTCTTTGTTCCTTTACATTAATATTATAAAAGGAGAATTAAAAAAAAATAAAAAAGCCCTAACACCTTACGGACATATGGAAGGTTTGATCAGCTGAACTATAATAGCTATATGAGTATTACGTAGGACATTTCTAAATTCATACCACCTATTGTGTGATTGTATTTATAAAAACGAAACCTACAAACCACATATAGATATTGTTAGATAAGATTTTTAAGAAAGTGGATCACATGGGCTCCTTTAAAGTTCTCAGACACTTTTTTCTGATATAATTTCGTAATATTTCATATTACTCATTATGTAGCCTTGTATAGTTTTAATGCAGAAATAATGCAGCATAAATAGCCACCATTTTTCTTCTATTTCCTCTTTCCACCCCTGCCCAACATGCATAGAACATCCAAAATAAACACCAGCACCTGCATAAACTACTTAAATTAGTAATGAATGTTCTAAAGGAAGAAGGATCAAAGATAACCATGCTAACTGTTTCAATCACAGGCCACTAAAGAACAAGAAAAATAGAGCTATAGAATTGTTGAGACGAAAGGTCTGAACAACTTAATTACAGCATATATATGTACCAAACTATAGTTAAAATTAAAATAAAATACTTCACTTCCAAAATTGTGAAATCAGGATAAAAATTCATTTTGGTTACATGCCTTTTTTCAAAGCATGGATAATGATGTTAATTAAGCACTTCATATATCTAAATAGTTCCTTGTTTTGTGCACATTTATTTTAAATATCAAATCTCAAATCTACACCATGAACTAATAATTTACAGAACAACAGTGCTAATAATTAGTATACAAGAAATCCAAACAGAAATATTTCATCTTAGTGAATAGCTGAAACAGGTCAATTGTATATCTTAAAAATGGTGAAATATATTCTTGGAAAACATTTTAAGAAAAGTTGCTACATAGTTTATATCTTGTGGACCTCACTTTCTAATAGTGGTTAGAAAATGATGAGACTCTTGCATGCTGGTGCATAAGTGCATCTACTTTTGTGTGCACATAAAAATATCTGTGCAAATTGCCTCCTGAGTTTTGCTTGTGTACTTAGTTGCACAGATGTCTGTTTAGGTATGGCATGTGCAAAACTGGCAGGCTGACCAGATAGCAAAGGTGAAAAATCGGGACGGGGGTGGGAGGGTAATATGTGCCCATATAAGAAAAAGTCCTGAATATTGGAATTGTACTGATCTGGTCACCCCGGGGTTGTGATAGTGCAAACACATGATTATGGACTGTGGGCCTCTGATATTTGAAAGTGAAGCTTAGTTAACATTTTAATAATGTTTTAGACAACAGCAAAATAACAGGAATGTACATAATGAATAGAGTAGCAGAACTCAGTCTACAGTATTACAGACGAACTTGGTTACTTTGCAATAGATTCAAATATGTGAACATAGATCATAAGTGAAATCACATTTGAAAGTTTTATCTTGGATAATGAAGCATATGACTATGCTGCATTTCACCCCTGCAATTCTCTAAGCCCAGTCATGTCACGGATTTTAAATGGTTTATCTCCAAATTCTTACTGTGTGCAGGATGGTGTTTTACAAGGCAGGGATAAGCACAGTGAACAAAGCTGCATTACTGCATTTAACCAAGAAGAGCAGAGAAAGTCTAAATTACATCTGACTGCCTTAGATTTTTGGCTGAACGATAGAAACATTCCTTTTTATATACACAAATGCATTTAAATAGCATGAAAAGCCATTGCTGAATTGTGAGTATGTGCAAAGCAACCCAAAAGAAAGAATGAGAAAAACGTAAAAGTTCCTTTTTGTTACAGGACGAGTCTCTGTTTTGATTGTGGAATTAGCAAAATAGTGACGTAAGTCAGGGTAACTCTCCAATATAAAAAGACCTTTTAAAACCAGGTCAAGTACTTTAAATCTTTTGGTGTAATCTTCCTCTGTTTAAATATCACTTCTGTGGGAAAATACAACTGTTGCCATTATTTATGATTGTACAGGAGTCTATGTGCTCCTTTTGTATTAAGACTGTACAAAAAAACTACTTAAAGTGTTGTTTTACAGGGTAAATAAAAAAGGGTGTAAAATTATTTTTACTCACACTTTCTTTCTGAGTCAAAGGCCTTCCCCCCATCAGCTCATAAGTTTACCCTATCTTCAAAAAGCCTTGTCCAAAGACTGGCCCGATGGAGTCCTGATACCCAACTTCTTTCCTAGCTGTAACTACTTTACTTGCTTGGGTTTATTGCCATTTCTGGCTCCCCCTTCCCACTTTCCTAAGATTATAAACCTGGCGCACATCAACTAGAAGGGAAAGTATATGAATAGCAACTTTACCCCTTAAAATGAAAGCTATGCCAATTTTGCACATCCAAATAATGTCAAATTAGTACAAGTTACACTACTTCGCCACATACATTATAGCGGTAAATTAGTGATGAAACACATGAAACTGATGCCACTACTTGTTGGAGGCCCAGTACAATTTGAGTTGCTTGACCACTGTCCAACAGGCCTAGCATAGCTTCAGTTGCTTGTTTGGCTATTCTGACCCCTATAGCATGACATCTTCCAGTTGGCAGAGAATGAAGGCTTGTCTTCACTTACCTCCAAGATTCGGAAGCAGTCGACCGGAGTTACGCAAGCTACGCAAAAAACTTGTGTAACTCCCTTCGACTTCTCTGCTTCTGTTCGGCACGCCATCTTCATTGCACTGTGCTGACAGGAACTGCACTCCCATTGACGCAGCGCTACACCACTTGAGACGGTGGTCTTAATATGCTGATTTCTGGATCAAATGAGCGGGTCTTCACTGACGGCTCAGTTGATCCAGAAAAGTCGATCTGACGGCGGCGAATTTGCCACCATCAGTGAAGACATAGCCTGAATAACCTTTTAGATGTCTCCGTTTCTGCACACCATGGCACATAATAAAACAAAATAAAGATACTATATGCTTGCAGCTGCACATAGATAACGGTGATGGGAACAACAAGTTATCCTTGAACGTCTGGGGGCACACTGTTTTATTGCCAAGGGGCATACTTTTACTCCACCCCTCCTATCACCAGATGACCCCAATTTTGATGACCCCAATTATCATGGTGAGAATGGAATGTAGTTAAGGGTGGAAACCCAATGTAGGTAATTAGCATATATGATAATGAGAGAGAGAGATAATTAGGTGAAGGTTGTTTATGGAAGGGTATAAGAAGTCACCACTTAGAAAAAGGGGCGTGCTCCATCAACACCTGACTCTGCAGGAGGTGCTGCCAGTTGGACCAGACGATCCACTGACTCCGTGGTGGGGCACCTGAAGAAAGCCGTTCCTGTATACAGCCTTCTGAATAATTGTTTAGCTCTCCAGGCTTAGTGAGTATGATATATTGTAGTTAATTTTAGACTTTGTATTAACTAGTATATTTATAGAAAACCTTGCACATTAAATCTTATTGCTCTGCAAATCCGGTGTACCGTGTATCACTGGTATCCACACTGATCACAAAGTGTCCAGAATCAACACTACTGACATTGAAGTCAATGGATATTAGGCAACTAGGTGCTTTTGAAAAACTCTGTCAGAAACTATTTTCTTCTTTAAGCGCCTAAGTATCTTAAAAAAATCCACCCCTAAGTGAACCTGCCCAAGATTACAGAGGAAGTCTGTGGCAGAGCCTAGAACTGACCCTTAAGTCCCAGTCCAATACCTAAACCACAAGACCATCATTTCTTGTTTTGTTCTGATACTGACTTCACAGTCAAGTCATAGTCAAGATAGTTTTCATCTAATAAATATCTCAATCTCTGCCTACTCGATGACTGATGCAACTAAAATCATGGTGCACGCCCTATTGAATTTATAGTAATAACCTATTTTACTTGTATTTATCATACTCAACTTACAACATATTCAAAATTATTCAGATCAATTCAGACCCATACCTTATCGTCATTCAAATCCCTATGAAAGATTCATTTCTTTCACAAACCCTACAAAAACTGACCTTACCTGAGAAAAATAAACTATTTCTGAACAAACCATAAGAAAATTTAAAAAATCCCTCCACTGTGTTTCCTAATAGGCCTGCCTTGCTCTTTTTTTTAAACTGTAAGCTATTTGGGGTAGAGTCTGTCCTTAATTTCTGTCTTGTACAATGGCAAATATATTGTCAATTCTTAACAAATGCTTAACAACTACTTTTGGTTTGTCATTACTATCTGCATTCTTATAACGTAGCTAAATACTGGGATTTTTGGTCATGGTCTGCTGTGATGGGATTTTTTAACTAGCAAGATTTATTGTTGAGTCCTATTCTATTCACAGCTTAAAACTTAATTCTGTAGTTTCTGTTCTTAACTTACTTTGTTTCTGTATGCCAGTGAAGATAAATTACCATTTATTTTTAACAAATAAGTTCTTTAGCTATTTATAATCGTGCGGCTTTACTCTGAAAGATTTATTAGAATAAAACAACAAAGGCAGTTTAGTTTCATTGCTTCTACTGTGGATTTACATCATTATTCAATGGCAGCAGAGATGTTTTAGAGCTAAGATTTGGGGAGTTCTTTGGCAATGGGGATCTTTACCCATAAAAAAACCCAGTAAAGATAAGGGAACAGATACCTGTAAAATGTTAATGTTCACATATTACAGATATAAACCTGTTTCAAACCATAGGACAGTCACGATAGATTAATGAAGTTTCAAACTGCCTTGTAGAGGGGAGCAAACCCACTGGCTGATCTGGAAATTATGTTCAAAAGTTCTAGAGAGTATGTTAACCTGCCATCTTAAGCTAGAAGGCTGGTGTAGAAGCTCTGGGAAAGGAAGAGTGTGGGAGGCTGTGGGAGAGAGGAAGAAAGTGGGAAATAGAGAAGGGTCAATTCTAACTGCTCAATTATCTGACTATAGCAAGACTAGAACTAAGTTATATTTTTCTGCCTAATTTTTTTCCTCAAAAATGCAGAAATGCAACTTTGGTAACACCAAATCAATTTATAAATTTGTGCTGGCTTTGCCAAATTATTTTGGTAAAAACAAAACCAAAACACCATACAACCCTAAAAAATTCTGAAAGTAACAAAATGTTTTGTTTCAACATTTCATAATGAAATAGTTCGATATTTTGGCTCAAAACTACTTTTTGTTTCAATATTTCCTTTAATTTCATTTAAAATAGTTTGTTGTAATTGAAACAAAAGGTTTTGATTTGACAAAATGAAATATTTTGCTCAACCCAAAATGATTTTTTTCAACTTTTTGAAAAATTTCAAAAAAATGTCAACTTGAATTTGACCTGAAACAATTTTTATTTTTGATATTTTGGGAATTGCTAGGAAATTGAAAATTCTATTATTTGCACAGTTCTAGCCAAGACACCTGAATGGACTGTACCAAAAAGACACAATCAATGACCAACAGGTTTAGCTATATATGGTAAAGAATGAAACTAAACTAAGGGGGAAAAGATTAAAAACACACAGTCATAGCACAGTCCTTTTGTGTGAATCTTGGTATGGGCTCGGAGACTACACTGATGGACAGCGTTATAAAGACCAAGATCGACAGAGAAACAGACAAATACCCAAGATGGCCTGCTTAGAATTCAGATATCATGTATTAAACTTCAGCATTATTTACTGGGGAACGTAATTGGTGACCATGTAAAAGACAACAGGCTGTGATTCTGAAGAGCTTCACAGGAAGATCTTAAAGCAAATATCTACTTTAACTAAGCTATGATATCTTTCGTGCCATTCGGAATAGTGGTATAACTGTTAGTGCTTGCTGCAGCATATACTTTTGCAAGAAAACAAATCTAAAGGAAATCCCTTTAATAAGGGAAGAGGACTCCATCAAGTAACATTTATAAAAGCTGGGAGATTTTGCCAAATAAGATAGATGCAATTCCATTTCTAGGGCAGAATGTAGTATCGGCAAATTTCAAACCAGAGGAGGTGGTTATTCAAGACCAAAAGAGGTAGGTGATAGAAGTTGTTTGAAAATCCTACGAGCAATAGGCCTGTGTTGGTTACATTTATTGAGTTTTTACACATCCAAACCTAGACACTGGTAAAGCAAACAGACATTGCAGAGGTGGCAGAAGGAATATTATGGCGGCTTTAAATGTCAATCTGTGTATAATCATATGAATTAAACTTTAAATCATGGTGGCAAATCAAATTAATTGCAGCATGAGCAGAATGAAAGGAAAGGTTTTGATTAACAGCCCTGTGGCAGAGCTGAGACAACCTGTTTAGTGGAGCAACCAATGGACAGGACATAAAGAGCTTCCGAGTGTACAGTCTGGACCAAGAGTTTTACTCAAGCTAACAAATAGGGTTTGTGAGGAGAGGTTTAGCTAAAATTAACTGTGCCAAAAGCAGTTCTGATGTCTCCTAGCACAAATGCAAAATGTAATCATATATGTACACACATTTCTGAAGTTAAACAACAAAAACAGCTTGGTCTGCTGGTTTATTGGCCTGACTCTATACAGGCAATGTTATTATTAGTCACAATGCAGTACTAAATATCAGCTGGGGGGTGTGGTTATTTGGAAATTCATAGCCTCTTATTTAACAGAAAGCCCATAAAACAGATGAGCTTTTGATGCCTCATCTGTTTTTGGTCTGATAAATGATTTTTCTAGAATAGGAAATTAAACATAATTCTCCTCAGTTCTTTTCTAAATAAAGCAACTAAAATGAAATTTATAAAAGAATAATCACGCAAATCCAATGTGCAAAATGTTTCTCTTTTTTTTAAAGGTACATTTGATGATTTGTGATCAAGTGTATTTCAGGGGGCATTTTTATGCTTCATGAAAACAATTAAAGAGGAAGCAAATATCAGACTATGCCTTTGTGCAGAAAAAGATGGACACTGATCTTGCATGCACCATAAAGCTTGGGAGCTGAAGGAGCCATCCCCATCTGGTTGGTTTTCCTAGTGATAAATACTGTTAAGTACTAAATCATAAGTTTTATCACTAAAAGATTATCTATGTGTCTTCAAAATTAACTAATGGAATTAATTTTGAATTAGTTTTACAAAGTACAGACAGGAATGTGGTGCAATGCAATATATAAAGGGATAAAGCTTTAACTGAAGGGCAGCAGCATCCAGAACCTAAGAAAATCCTATGATTTGGAAATTCAATTATAGCATTACACTGATTATTTTAATTTAAATTTTAAATTTGGCATTTGCCGTCCTAAAATGCAGGGGTTTTCTCATAAAATGTATTTTAATGAGAAAAATCACTATAACACAGGAAAAATATAGCATGATGAGCAACTTTTAGCCAGAAAAATACTTCTCCCTATATCATCCTTAAGATCTTCCCCTTGTACACAATATTTCCTCCATTTGTCTTATAGGCAGTCAGAATGAGGTGAATATGAATATACCTCAAGTTTTAGGGAACTGGTAAAAGCCTAAAAACATATAGCTTCCTTCACAAAAATTTGCCACTTCTGTCTGCACTATGTCAACTTAGTATTCTCACTTCTGAAGCTGACAGCACTTGGGATGCCTGCATCTTTCATAAATGCTGAAAATCTAGAACCATGGCATTTTCCCTCAACCGGCATGCAGTTAAAAAAAAAGAAAAAAAAAGAAAAAAAAAGCCATTTTCCCCAAACCTGGTTAAGATGGAAAGCATTGAAATTCTGCAGTGCTGACATTGCTGAAAAGATCAGTGTTTCTTGGAGCATTTCCAAATTCCAGTGGTCTGCCTGCTAAGATGGCACAGCTTACACTGAATTGTATGAAACCTTGTGAAAGTTTTATGTTCTAACAGAATTCTAATACCTGTTGATTATTATTCAAGTGAAGGAAAGTCAGAACTGGTCCTTCATCATTTTGAGTGGAGGAAGACAACATTGCCAATGGAGGCAAAAGCAGTGGAGGTAGGCTGTTATAGACGTTTGGAGGTCTTCATGTTGATGTAAAATGCCCAGATACGTTTACTCTACCCTCTGATTTTGCAAGCCATATATTTGGCCACTTTACTCCAATATGAAACTTTCCTAACTGCCACAGTGGCCTGATTCACTCACTTTGAAGATACCAGTTGGGAAGGGAGCAGAATGGAAGGAGTATTGCTACCTCCACATAATCATGCCTTGATCTCAGTGAAGTATCTTAAGTATGTGCTGAAGGAGGAGTGAGACAAAGCTTGAGGGACAGCTCATCTCATAGTTATGTGAAAAAAAATGAATGCTGAGTTTATCATACCACCCCCATCTTTTCCCTCCGCACTGTGGAACTCCCTTTTGTACCACGTTCTGAGTCCAACTGGATCTGAAAAGGACAGAGAACCAACAAGGTTGCAAAGAACCTCTGTATGGCTGGCCCTGTACCTGCACAAATCTTGGGCTTAAGAGGCAGAAGAGCCATTGGTTCCATCAGGAATGGGAACAAACCCTGTCTCTCCGATGGAGGAATTCCAGGGAAGCTTCTCAAGTGGAAACTTGCTGAATTTTCCTGGCCTCACACAGGAGTGGCCTGACTACTGGGAAAATCTGTCACGGAAAATAATACAAAATAAAGGAAAAGGACAAACCTCAAGGTTAAAAAACAGTTACCACAAATAGCACTTCCCAAAAGGGCAAAAAAGCCAGGCACTGTCAACAAGAAAGCAAACAAACAATCAGATACATAAAGTAATTACTGTAATAGGGAAAAAAAGTAGCAGTTTTAGTCTGCTGACTGGATGCTATACAGTAACTCTGTACTACTTCTTGAAAGAGATAATCCCCTACATCATCCATTGTCATTAGTTCTAGAATTTAATGCATTTATTCCAACTGAACTGCAACACTGTTTTGCCTGCAGCATATTGTTCTGCCTCAGAAATGAAAAAGCGATTTAGATTTCCTGAGCTTTGGGCCACTGAGGACTGGATATTCTCCACAAAGCTCAGTCTACCCATTGAAGGCTAGATAAATGCAAACAAAATACAGGCACACAATTTTATTTATTTATTTTTTAAGAGACAGACGGGATGGCATATGGGTTCAAACTACTGTAGAGACTCCCTGTCTAAAAATATCAAAATAAGAAAATATGAACTTGGAGGAGGACTGGGAAACTGTGTCAATATACATGGGACTTGGGAAATCTGGTCAGAAATCTCTCACACAAGGAGGGGGAGGAAATGAAGCTAAATAATGAGGTCCTGAAAAGCATTACACCTCAGGATAATATAATTTTTGCACAACTTCAGATTGGCCATTATACGGCACATATGTAAACAAATACAAGTTCACATAGCAATGAAATAAAGAGAAGGAAAAATAATCTCCACCACCCATATTTTGTTTCAAAAGTGCAGGAGAATGTAAATGTAATGCCACACTACATGGTGGATGAGCATACTGTGTCAACAAGAGCAGCCTGGCTTGTCACAGCTTGACAGCATAAGGTGTGGAGACATGATGGCTCTATCTTAGCTGATACAACGCAGATGAGAAAAAGATAGATAGCATGTGAACAAGACTGTAAACATCTCCCAATCCTTAGTTGTTTTAATTGATTTTCTATCAAAGAACACGATAACTGAGATGGGCAAATGAAAATGAATCAAACTAATAAAAACATAGTCATTAAAAGTAAATGTAATAAAGCAATAACAGGTAATGACTTTAGAGCTTGTGTTCCTAGATATGTAGGTGGCAGTTTCCAGTGAAACAGTATTGGAAATGATTTTTTTTAGCTTGGTTGCAGAAGAAAGGTGACCAACTATCCTACAAATCAATGTCTGTGGTATTCTGTTGAATTTTCTTATTCTATTTGAGAAGGTGTTCGAAACAGATGAAAATAGATATTTTTTGGTGTAAATTACAGAGAAGCTACTGTACATGTCCACTTTAACCCAGTTATGGAAAAAGGCAAATATTAAAACGGAGAGAATGATTTATGAACTGAATTTATTCCTTATCCGCCAGTAAAAACTAGGTTGAAAATTGGATAACCAATTTAAGACTGACATGATATTCAAATATTTGAGCTCAATCCCTCGTTGCTTCTAAATTCCCTCAAAAAAACAAGATTATTAATTCCTCTTGATAGAAAATCAAGATTTAATGAACATCTGACAGCCCTTAGGAATTACGAAGTAAATGTAGATGATAGTTTAGACAAAATAAAGTGCTTTTACATATATAAGAAAAACATGATGAGGAATAATGAATGAATAGTAAATGTTAGTTTAGACATTTCCTTTGGGACAAGTGACTAATTTTTTATCTGTAAATGCTGGTGAAATACAAGACAAAAAATCTGTTTCAAATTGTTCAGCAAGAAGAGGCTACAAACATGAAAGGCTTTATATATTATTTGCTGAACCTTCTCCCCACTGTAGCAAAAAAGCAAAAACAAAAAACCCAAACAAACCACCCTTAAAGTGCCTCAATAAGAAGAAAACTAACATAATTTTAACTCAGTGAACCAGCCAAATATATTACAGTCCAGTTTAGGAGAATGTCAATGTTCAAGATCAAGCAGTCTGTACAGCAAGGTGCCCCTTGAACCAAAACTGTGTGTCTTTTTGTACATTTTATAGAAAAAGTGACTGCTAGTCAGTAAAAATGACATAGACTAAGTGATTTTTATATAAGTTTTCAGATGGCCTCCATAGGGAAATAACATCAAAATTAAAATTGGTGTGGAAAAATGAAGATGCAGAAACTGTACAACTTGTGCATTGTTCCCCTCCTCCCTTCAGCCTTCTCTCTGTTTAGAGAAATATTTTACAACACACTAAGAACAAGCCACTAGCTATCTATTTATATATTACATTGCTTATTTTGTTGCTTATAATACTGTGTAATTTTAATACTGGTTATTCTATGAAAAAGTTAAAAATAATGTGACTAAAAAACATGTTCACTGCTAATTCTCTATTTGTTGCAAATATAGATAATGCAGTGATATTCAGGATGGAAACATTTCTCCTCTTCCCCACTGTTAATGTTGTTGGCTACACTGCATAGTAAATATAACAAGTGAACAAAGAGACAAAGTGCAGCCGAGATATACCCTACCACAAGACAGAAGATATTCAAAACCCCCATGTCAAAGACCCTCCACTCTTTCTTACAGTCAGTCAAATTAAGTTTGATGTTCCCCTAAGGAATCATGTTTATGTCCCTCCCCAAAATCCCAAGGCTTCTCTTAGGTAGCATGGAGTGAAACCTCTATACTTGCCTTAAAGTACTCTTTTCTTACTAGTGCTTGTGTGTCCTGTTGTCACTTATTTTACTTTAGTGGTAGTAATTTTCCATTTAAGTGAACTTTTTGTTATTGACATTGGCAAAGGGCTGCCCATATGTACCATAATATTCTATGGTCACTTCTGTCACCTCCTATTTTCATTCATGCAGTTTATCACAGCCTTTTCATCTTTCTCCTGTAGTTCTCAGTTTGCATGTGTGTCTGGTCAGAAGTGGATTGTGAAAGATGGACTGAAAGGGGTAAAGCTGGCATTGTACTTCAAGTTGCTTCAGAGCATCAAGTTGCCCTTCCTCCCAGCTTTTTACATGACTTCTGTGTGCTTTGATAATGATCCCACTAGCATCTATAAAACCTATTTGATCACTATTTTAAATGTGCTAAATTTAAACGCCAGAATGAAAAGTGCTGAGTATCCTAGGAAGTACATAAGCGGATTGGTACTCGTGAAAGTAATTAACTCTCTTCCCTTTTCCTTGCCTTGACTCAGTATTTTTTTCTTCTCTGTTTCAAATGCAACATTACAAATTTGTTGCAGAATACCTGTCTTGAAGTGTCATGGACAATTAGGGAGTTGTGTTAATAATAATTAATTATTAATAAAATAATTTAAATTTGTATATCAGTGAGAAAAAAAGGTGTTTTATTTTTCTCATCTCATTTGTTATCGTTCCTTTAGCAACATTATGAGCTTGATAGTTCAAGAAAGAAATGCTGACAGACATATTAACATAAGGTCAAAGTAATTATAAGATCAGTTGGAGGAATTCAAGAAAAAGGAGCAGAAATGTTGAAAAACAACAAGAAATTTAAAGGGTCTGCAGTTGATGAATATCAAAGGCACTGTGAAGGACAAAACCTCTCCATTTCTGGAGGCAGCTCCCAATAAGGCTATTAAAATCCATTGCATTGCTTATAGGCTGCCTTTATAGCTAACTATTATTAGTTAAGTACTTGCCTTCTGAGATGCTATTCTCAATTTTAACGTTCTGTGATATGTGCAGTCTGAGACACAGACACATTGGTATTTTGCCCTTTCTTACATAGTAGCGTAATGGGGAATATTCCTATAATTACATATATCTTGCTGGTATAAAGTAGGTAAGAAGTAGCTCTATTTTGTTTGTGATGTCCTTAAATGTAATATGTTTATGAATTTGATATTTGTTTTAAAGAAAATACAGTTAAAATTAGAGAAACAAGTGGACTAAAACCATGATGAAGGCAATTGCTATGTCAGTTAACCTCAGCAGAGTGTTAATTATCAGAGAATGTAACTGAAGATATTGCAAGAGAATGTAACTTTAAGAGAATGTAACTGAAGATATTGCAAATCTACACTAGGTAAATGAAGAATAGACAATTAAGAACCATTAGAAAATTTCCCAGAACCACATTAAAGGATAAAGATTGTAATAGGAAGGATATAGTTTTCTTGTCTCAGTGATTTGGGATTGGGAGGGGACAGTCCTGAACATTCCAACTTTGGTAGGACAGAAGGGCAAAACTAAAACTGCCTTTAAAAAACTAAAAGGCAAACAAATAACAAACCAGGTACTCTGTGAGATATACCTACTAACGTCTCAAAAGTGTAGCATTATTGGAACATCAGCCACACGCTGGACAGATAACTCCAGGCTCCAAGAGTTAAGGAGTGACCTTGAAAATCCCAAACACATGCCTGATGTTTTTGGGAACTTGTGAGATATGTATTTTCAAGGTGGTTGACCAAAATATCATTTATTTGAAGATTCCAAAGAAAGGGGATAGAGTATTTCCCAGATAAAAATATCCAGTAGAAATCCCATAATTTCTCAGTAAATGATTTAGTATTATCTTGTTAGACAAAAACACACTTTAAGTTAAAGCTGCAAAAAGTGACTATGTAATATACAGTTACACAGTGAATAATAACAAATGTATTGAAATTTCTTGCTTATTAAACAGGTAGAAATGGACGAACAGATGGCTCATCCTCTCTGGACCTTCATGAAGAATATTTGACCTGAAGTTCACTTGGCAAAATCCTAACCAGGCAGCTCCATTGATGATAGTTTTGGAACAGGCTGCAGACTCTACCACCTCAAGAGGAAGAAAAGTGCTGCCCTGGCAGCAATTTCCAGCAAGGGAAACTGAGGATAAAGGCGGTACAAGAGTACAGTAACAGCCATAATATACTAGAGAGGCAGTTGGGAGCTTTGAAGTGCACAAAGTACCAGTACAAAAGTTTATACTGAATAAATTAATATCAAATTAAACTCCAAGAAAATATCTGAGGCAGGATCTGCTATAAAATCAAACAGTAACCTCATCTAGCCAAAGAAACACAATATGTAGAGCACATGTCCTAAAAATACATTTTATAAATAATGCTCTATCACTCTGAATTAAGGCCCTTTGCAAAGGCTTGTGTGGCTGGATTTACAGGAGCTGTAAGAGTGATGTGCACCACACTGTGGTAAAAAGCCCATCTTTATGGGGGCTCCCAGGCAGTGGACAAACTAAAGACAGGATCAGAAGAACAAAAGAGGCACACAGGTTGTAAGATTTTTGGGATAGTGATTTTGTCTCTTTCTTGGTTTGAAGACCACCAATTAATTTCTGGAATAACACACTACATTATATTTTATAAGAAGTCTCCAGTGAAGCAGCTCTACAGGTTTAGGAGTGGAAGGAGGGCATCTCAGTATCCAGCCCACCTACTGCAGCCAGACACTGGGATGAACATTTGGCCCTAAGAGAAATTAATGTTTCATTTAACAGGAGGGAAAATTAAAGAATACAAAAAAGAACAAAGGAAGTGAGCTCAGTTACAAAGGCAAAGTAGCCTACGGACTATGCCTGAATAACTAACATTCCCATAATGATCTCATATAAAGTATTTCTTCCCTTAAGGTTCGTTTTGATTTCTGACTACTGCGAGACTTTTTGCAGAGACCAAAACTGGTATATAACTTTCTATCAGAGTTATCATTAATTGAGAAGAGATCAGATATCATTGCACATCTCATTTATTCTGAATGTTACTATATTTAATGGAATATAAAAACTGTTCCTTAAAACCTGAACAAAGTAGGGAACATTTGTTCCATGTGAATTATGAACTTTAGCCTTATTAGTACAGATGAAAATATCTCACTTGCCAGTGATGCATAATGTCAAACTGAAACACCATAACCCTCTCTGAAGTTAAAATTCTAATGAAATTTATGGATTTGGTTTTGTTCCTGTAGAAAATTACAGAAAATGTTCCACAATTTTTATATTTGAAAACCATCTGATTTTTATATCATGCTAAAAATAGCTTTCAGAGAGTAGGACTTTGCCAACATACCTGCTGTACCAACCTTGGACCAAAATCCTGCACCCCAACGAAAAACACACAATACATTAACAACATAACAAATAAAGAGTGGGTTCTGAAACCTAAGTAAATAGAGTCAAAAGTGAGCAAATCAAGCTGGAGGATGCTTTAGGCAAAGAGTTGAAATACGAGCAACATGTCATTTCATGTTTTGTTTATGATTTTGCCATGGAGCAGTATAATCAATGGTATAAGATAGGGATTCTTTGATTGCTTTGTATTTATCAATATACACTCCAAGAAAAGTGTCTCAAAGGGGTGTTGCTAAAAGGTCCTGCACAGTAAGGGCAGAGCCAGATGGTCCACCACTACATGGATCCTCCCAGCCACATCAGGTCATGCTGGAATAGACATGGTTTACTTTGGCCACAAGGCTGAAGTAGTTTCCAAGTTGCTCTGCAACTTCTCCAAGGGCGTATGGGAAGACAGCCTACAGGCATTTACCTTATTTCCACATTATCTGTTCAGGCTGGGTGCTGGGCTGAGGACGTAAAGGAAGCTATGGTTGCATTGTTACGTGGAGCAGACAGTTAGAATGTTTGGAACTTAACCCATACTCCTTATCCACACCCTCATGAGCTGGGGAAACTGCCATTTAAGGATAGAAACTGGTAAAGCCCTTGAGTCTGAGTCTATGTCACATAATTCAGCTGGGAATGGACTTTATACCTGTGTCTGTTATAAATACTGCAGCTATTTAATTCGATAATTGTATTTTTCTTTAACTCTGTATACTCTTTGGGGATAAGGTTTGTATGAAATACACTATGCAAAATTGTATGAAAAGTTTTTGATCCCAAGATATTAGAGAGAAAAGTGTGAGGTAATACCTTTTATAGGATCTGAAGAAGAGATCTGTGTAAGCTCGAACACTTGTCTCTCTCACCAAGCGTCACACTATGCAAAGTAAACTCATATTATAAAACTGAATATGTCTTGAATAAAATATTTTGAAAGCACCTATCCCCATGGCACTCTGGACACTGCTGAATAACATATAACATATAACAACATAATAGCGTATAACTTGTTTCTATAGATATATCAACATGCCAGAAAAGCCTCCCTTCATCTGACCAGGGGTTAATAAAAGAAAAAGAATGAAGGGAAGGAAGGGGAGGGGCAAAATACATAACCATGTTGCTAACGTCTATACATTTCATAACTGAGAATTATCATTTTTCACTTAAAACTGGAATTCAGAAACATTGCAAGAGGGAGCACTTACTTCTTTTTCTTAGTGCACATTTGCTAAGTTACAGTGCAGTGATATGTGAGTTTCAATGTGAGAACAAAATTAAAGACTGGCTGATTAAATGCAGCTTTTACAAGCAATGAGCCAACTTCTGGTGGTTATCAGGCAAATATCAAGGGAGGTTCAGGGCCAGCTTTCAAAACCTGCTCTGAATCAACAAATAGTGGGCAACTTGCCTCAATAGGTGGTTTACAGATGAATGCAGAGAGATAGAAATCAAACCACAAAGGGAAAGTCAATTGTATTTATCTTTACTTTGGATTTTATTTGAGAGGATTTCTGGCTTCTACAGTGTCCTTCTCTATTTGTCTCTGTATAATGTACAGAAGATATACTTGATTAATGAACTGATTAGCAAGTTCTTTAATTATTTTCCAGTAGTTTTGTTCATTATGCTGACACAAAGAGTCCTTAAAATAGTGATTCTCAACTGAGAGTCTTGGGAAGGATAGCCATATTATGGCACTGATCTTTGCAATGAAGAGCTTAGATATTTAAAATAAAAATCTGATGCAACGTAAGAGATATTCTAATCACCATATCTTCCACCTCTGCCTTTGGTAACTAGATAAAGTTGCCATGATCATTCTACCTCTGCATCTGACGAAGTGAGCTGAGTCTCACGAAAGCTTATGCCTACAAAAATTAAATCTGTTAGTCTTTAAAGTGCCACAGAACTCTTGCTGTTTTTACAGTATTCATGAATTCTGAGGTGATATTAACTAGTTATCAAAGGCAAAAAAAACCCAAAACATTTTATGATCAACCACAGTACCTACAAAAAAGAGTAAATAACCAAAAACAAATACTTTTTTTAGCTCTAAATAACCATAAAAAACCCACCAAGATTCCATGTTGGTATCCACTGATGCAAAATAGTAGTGAACTTGTTCCCCCTTTAGAAAGCACTAGAAACCACCATTTGTCAAAGCTGTTTTTAATGTTTTAGAGGTGTGGGGGTAACATATGAAAAGAAATGAGATAATATAATCATAGGGCTGAAAAGGACCTATAGACGTCATCTAGTCCAGTCCCCTGCACTCATGGCAGGACTAAGTGATATCTAGACCATCCCTGACAGGTGTTTGTCTAACCTGCTCTTAAAAATCTCCAATGATGAAGATTCCACAACCTCCTTAGGCAATCTATTCCAGTGATTAACCACCCTGATAGTTAGGAAGCTTTTCCTAATGTCCAACCTAACCCTCCCTGGCTGCAGTTTAAGCCCATTGCTTTTTGTCCCATCCTCTGAGGTTAAGAAGAACAATTTTTCTCTCTCCTCCTTGTAACAACCTTTTATGTATTTGAAAGCTGTTATGTCTCCTCCCAGTCTTCTCTTCTCCAGGCTAAACAAACCCAGTTCTTTCAGTCTTGCCTCATAGGTCATGTTTTCTAGACCTTTAATCATTTTTGTTGCTCTTCTCTGGACTTTCTCCAATTTGTCCACATCTTTCCTGATGTACATTATCACATATGTTCAGTAATTGCTCTTATGTCAAATGGCACTCTGTTGGTGTGAAATGGGTGTGAGCAAAAGGAGAATCACATCCTGTGTGAATAGTGGAAAATATCATGAAGATAGTTTCCAATGACAGCAACACTAGACACATTCGCTGAATGAAGATACCAAAACAATGGTGTCAGTTTATCAAAACTCTTTTGGAAATGCCTTTCTTAAGGTCTAATGAGGCCCTATTTAACTTGCAATATTGCAGATTCTGCAAATATTAGGCTTCCACCACAATTTTGACAGGAGAGCTCAGGGGCTGATATTAGGAGCCCCCACTGTCAGCTTCTGGACACCACTTTCAGCCCCAGGTGGCCAACAGTGGAAAACCACAGAAAAGAAATAATGGAGTATTACCTCAAATAATAAAATCCATTATTACTTTTCCGCAATTTTCCATGATTTGTCCACAAATCAGCTACAATTTTTTGACAATCATCCTGCAATTCAAGTAGGGTCTTACTAATAAGTATTTATTTAGCTATCTGAGGTACAAATAACAATCACTAGAGTTTTCCTTTGAGAAAAACCTGAACATTCTGAAATGGAGAATAGCATTTTGAGGTATACTGAAGAAAGAGGGAACCTCCCAAGGATACAGGTAGGACTTTTTCCATGGGATTCCTGCAAAAACTTTCATATCAAAGCATAATCTCCAAACACAAAACATTTCAGCATGACAGTTTGACAAAGACATTACAGAATATGTTGAAGGTAATCTTTTTAAATGACTTTTGTGGGCATATGTATATTTACTCTAAAGATCAATAACACATTGACAGAAAAGTTTATTTCTTTCTTTTCCCATGACGTGGACACATCTGGGATGCAGAAAAATAAATCTCACTTTCAAAGAGAACTCTTGAAGGGAGTGCTTTTTCTTTCTCCACAAAACACTCAACAGAGTCAATGTTTGTACCATATGATGGATTTTAGAGAAAGTAACTATAGCTTTTTAGCCATGAAGTTGCTCACTTATATTACCAAATATTTTGTGTTCCAGCTGCTCTCTACTAAAAATTCTCAATCTCCCAAGTGTTTTGTTTCAATGCGATCTCCATGAAATGTAAAACAATTATTTTATCTAGAGACCTCTGTACTAGATTGACTGAGAGATTGGAATGCACATTCTACTCTCAGCTGTCTATTGCAGATCTCTTATCAGTTCCTTTTAAGGAAAATTTAACACTACATACAGAGGTTGAAGTAAGTGCTGGCTAAAGTTAACATTTGTAATTCCACATTTAGGAAGGCGAAAAGAAGAGGAAGGGGCACACAGAGCCTGTGGCATAAGGTGGTTGCAGAGAGTTCTTGAAATTGAGGGAAATGGGAAGATGGCACAAAAGGAGTTTGTGGAGCAAGGGTGAGGGGAAATTGAGGAACACAAGAACATCTTGCTATGTAAAATGAGCTCAGCTTACAGAAGCAATTAAACGTGCAGCCCTAGTTTAAGTGTGGCTCACTGTTTTTGTATCTTGAAACATTGCTGTCTGATGATGGTCTGGGTCAATGGAAAAAACTACAATAGATTTAAGATTGTGTGATTTTTTCATGTAGCTTCTTACATGATCAGGACTGACTTTTCTGATTTAAAAATATTTCTCCCTGATTTCAAATTCAATGCACAGTTCTTATGATACATTGTCTAACTCATCTAACCTCTTTTAAATGTGTCTGGGAGGTAATTATAACATGGTAGCTGGCACCTTAAATGTGCCAGCCCGGGTGTGCTCTAGGTTAGTGTAATCAGGAAGGTAGAGCTGCCTTTGGGAGTCATAAATGAGAGATGACCCAAAGAAAAGAGGAAGTTTATAAATTAGAAGCCAGAGAGGAAGAGCCTGGAGCTCAGGAGAAGGGCAGAGCTGGGCTGAGAGCTTTAGAGAGGGGATGCCCCTGACGGAGGGAGCAGTGAGAGTTCCCTAGAGAATAGAAAAAAAGAGATAGCAAGTGACAAATGTTGGAAAAAGGATGAGAAAATATATAGGACAGAAGGAGTAAAAATGATGGGATAAAAAAATGTAAATCTTTCGTTAAGAGGATGAAACATACTTGGTGATTCTATGGCAGTGCTCAGACATCACTTTTGTGCACCAAGGACTCAAAATTCAGCATTCAGATATGGAAACAGAATTCTAATATTCCTTATTCAGTGATAGCAGGGCTTACTTTTCCTGTTGCGGATTAGAGGGTCGAACACTAATTTAAATCTATCTTGAAACACCAATCTTTCACTTTCAACTCTTTTTAAGTAAATATGACTGGACAGACTGTTTAAGTGGATGCACATTACACTAAGCAAGTAGAGAAAAGAGAAATTCTTTTTAGGGCTTCTTTACAGTGGAAAGCAGCACTGGTTAATAACCCGTTAATTAACATAACATTGATTGTGTGTTCACTCTGTGTAGACAAAAACTGTTGTATTTAAAATCATGTCAGCTAATCATAATCAGACATTAAATGACTTACTATAAAAAGCATTAAGTTTCAAGTTACTATAGGCTAACCATGAACAATTGTCAAGGTTTTAAACACAGCAGGTGATCGCTGGATGAGCTTTAAATCCCTTCTGGCTTTAAACTTTATGACATCAGTCCTTGTCTACACTGGCATTGTATTACAACACTTCTTAGTGTAAAGAAGTCCTTATTGGTGAGTTCATATTAAAGGCTCAATTAGGAAAAGAGAGGGATTAATTAATTTTAGATTAAATGTATGTAGCTTTGTCTCAACAAGAATCAACTTTGTCCTAACTGTATTTGTGAAAATTCAAACAAATGATATGCATTCCTCCCACACTTTACGGAAATTTTGATTGGTTGGATAAGAATATAATTACTCTGCTGCTGTTTTTGACAACCATAGTATGCACAAGTGGGACAGACGGTAAAATGAAGTTCTTTTAAGGATGCACCTTCAATAGGAAAAATGTGTGTTCTTAACTCAAGATAATTAACTCAAATTAACTAACACAAGGTAAAATCCTAATGAAGACATGGCAGGTCGTAGTTTACATGTGAGTTAGCAGGTCAAGATAAAACCAAGGATCCCCAAAGTTTTTACCTTAACCTGCTAACTCATGAAACAAGGCCTAAGAAACCAAGAGGTAATTCAACACGATAGCCTGTTCTCTTTTGATTTCCAATTCTAATCAGAATACCCTCTCTATGCAAGTATTTCTCTATTTATTCATCTTACTACTCCAAAGAAAAAACCTGTACTCCCACAAGTACATAGTTCAAGGTGTCGGAAAAATAAACGGTCAACCACCAAAAATATATCAATTTACCAAATAGCTTTAAAAAAAGGCAAAATTAATGCAAATTGTGGAAAAAAACAAAAAAATAACAACAACAAAAAAAAAACAAGTGGCCTCATGCATAATGAAGTGCAATTTGCATATCTGGGTCTTCACCTCAGTGGTTTTTCCAGTGCTTCCTGAGATAGCTATGCCATGCAGCCATGCTATACTAAAACTGTTGGCTCTCATTAGTCTGTGTTATATGACGTAGTACATTTTTATTTTGTTTCTTAAAATGAATGTAGAATTAATCGAACTGACTAGGGATAGAAAATAGTTAAGTAATAATCTCTACTCACTTATGAGAGCATGTAACATTTGTCAAGATCACATACACTTCCCAGAGAAAAATACTTTATTTATCAAAAGGTCAAGTTTCTGTAGTAAATAATCTAATGCTTATCTGTTCAGGTATTTATGTGGTCCCCATTACCACAGTATCTGAATGCCTCACTATCTTTAATATATTTATCCCCACAACACTTTTGTGGGATAGGGAATTACTGTTACCCCCATTGTGGAGAGGAGGGATTGAGGGACAGACACACTATAGTAATTGCCCAAGGTTGCACAGGAAGTCTGTGGCAGGGCAAGGAACAGAACCCAGATCTCTAGAATCTCAGGTTAACATCCTAACCACTCGGCTATCTTTCCTCTCAAAGAATAATAGTTTAATAATTCAAATATTAAATGTCTGGAAGTGACCAGTTAAGGCAATTTACATAAGTATTCCTTTGTCTAATAGCTCCTATATTCACTGATTTACAAGAAAAGCATGACAAAATTTATTTAAAATGTATCCAGAAAAACTTTTCCTATGACCCAAAGGACATACTTGTGAACTTCTTCAATATAGAGAGAATTAAGATGGATGTCTTCTACTTTGGAAAACATGGTAGTGATATTTATCTTGAAAGACAAATGGCTAAACTTTTATTTATTTAAACTGCTTGCACATATTTATCATAACAACCTTAATTTTTAGCTAATGATTGTTTTTGCACACAAATTGCCTATTTCAAAATGTGCAATATTATACAGTATTTAAAATGTAAATACACTTCATAAATATTAATATTATAAGACTTCATGTGGATAAAATGAACTTCAGTGCATAAAGTGTTCTGTGCACAGACCTATATACGCTGGAAAGAAGTTGGATAAAAAACTTTATGCGAAAGTTGCCTGAAGTTTTCTATGGTGTCATCTTTCTGGGGTGTTTGAGCACAAATGTTTATGCACTGTAACTTTTCTCTAGTGCTAAGTGGCTAGCATTTTCATGTTGGGGCAATTAAAAAGTAAGCAGAAAATAATTTTTGTTATACATCTTGGCAGGTCTTCATCAGAGAAGCTCCGACCTCCACATTTTTAACACTTCCTCTTGTACATATTAAAGGTGCTGCTGTAGATACTAGGTAATAAGAAAGTGCCTCTCCTGTGGAGCTCCTAAACTCCTCCATCAGAATAGTGACTCTGCTTCTGTAGAGTTCTGAACTTTGCAGATCAGACACACTCAATTTTAAATGCCTGAGTTATCTCATGGAAAATTACAAACATTTGAGGCCATTTGATTAATTGTTTTTGTTGCTGGCTTCCGTGCAGCCAGATAGAAGCATTAATGACAAATTATGCTAATAACTTTGTTCTTCTTTTTAAAGCCTCTGTATGCCAAAAAATTTCTTTAGCTCTACATCTACATAAACTTTTTACATCTGAGTGGTCCAGAAAACAAAACAAAAACAAACCAACCATGAGATGCCAGTTCTAGGAGTTTTTACTTAAAAGACATAACTCCTTGGAACTCCTAAACTATTTCACTCATTTACTTCTAACGTTCTAGAAATTAAATCTGTACTTCAAGAGTAAATGCTCTGACTCTGGTTAGCGCACACATCTCTGTTCTTCTCTACGAAAACGTCTCTCTCTTTCGGTTAACTAATCATGGGAAAACATGGGTTGGCCCATGGATCTTTTGAAGAATTATAGCTCTCACTGAGAGTCCATGAGTTTGATCCTTTATATTACTCATAGTATTATCCCTGACCTCCTGCTCTCTATTAGCCTTCCATACTGCCTAGAATTCAAATTGATATTCTTACAGGCTTTCAGTGAAGTATGTTTAACTGTTTACCATTACACAACCAATCATACACCCCCTCATGGACATACAAACATCCGAAAAGTGTCAAATATAGCAAAAATCTCAAAATGTCAAAAGTCATTAATATTTAATACAAAATTAAAATTATGGAATCTAATATTCCTCTGACAGCTGTGACAAAATTTTAGCCTTAGGTATTGTTTATTCTTTCTATTTACAGCAGTGTAAGTATGCATGTATATGTAAAATTACATTTCACATTCTGCCAGGCATGATCTAATTGGGTGGAAAGCTGATTTTATGTATATATCAATATTAAAGGATGCTGAGCTGGCTTTTTCTTCTCGGAGTACAGCCATACACTTCATGTTTCCACTGGCAAATTATATTTGACATTTAATTTAAAAACTAAGTTTCCCTAATCTAAAGCTCTAGTAGAACAACAGTGATAAAGCAATGAAGCTTTCTATGGGAAAAAATGAATTTTTTTAGTTCAAGATCATTTTAGTTACAAGTAATTGAAAATGCAATTTAGAATTCATTACTTTTGATGGTTAATTACATCAGAACAGCCACATTTCCAATGATAATGAACCAATAAAATGTAATAATTTCCCCTCTAATAATTGTATTAGAATAAATATAATAAAAAATAATGCAATTGGTTATAAGTATTTGAACTACACTAAAAAGAACAAATGTATATCAACACGTGATTCACTCTCCACCCAAAGCTTTATATCTGTGTGTATGTTCTACCATTTCGTAAATGACTGAATTCACCCAGGTACTGGAATTTATGAAAGTTATAACAAGGTAGCTTCTATATGATAAATATGTTTTCTTTCTTTGTCATGCTGGAGCAAAAGGCTTTTATTTAACTCTCATTGAACAATTTATCCATAACTCTTATTATAAGACAAGGGGCAATTCAGTATTATGGGCAAAATTCCTCCTTCTTTGAGATCCTCATGATTAATTCCACCATTTCCTTCTCCCAAACAGCATGAAATACATGGAAGCAGTGCTGTAAAAAGTCGAACTCAATATCACCACTATGCCGACCAGGTCAACTCAGGTCTTCTCTTTTGGTCCTTAGACTGCTCTCATTTTGTGTGCCCATTGTATCCTCTTTGCACATAACTCACCAGGAGAAGAATCTTCTGTCTAATGCCCTTCTGACCAAGACTAAGGGCTTGTCTACAACAGGAAAATTATACCAGTATAAGCTAAGTGCAGAAAGAAACTGATATAATTACACTGTCATTAAACCCTATGTGAACAAACTTATTCTGGTATAAAAGTACCTCCCCTACTTTTTTTTTTTTTTTTTGCACACTTTAAGTTATGTCGCTTAGGAAAGGGATTAAGCCAAGCCAAAGAAAAGCCACTTTTACTGGAAAAAGAATGTCCCCAGTGGGTTTTTTACCAGTATAACTATATTGGTTTACCTCCGCTGGCATAACTGGTAAAACCAGAAACTGAGCATTGTGTGCTAGGTTAGCAAGATCTGAACATAAACAAGTAACATTTTAGACTCCACCGTCCCAAATAAGCAGAGATAGCTATTGCATTTGCAAAACAAATGTCTGTTTGGGCTGTTTGCATTTGAGGACCCAGCATAGCTTCAGCAACTCTACACCAGACTCTTTCCCTTGGGGGGAAGGTAGAGAGAAAATGGCACATGAAGCCTGACCCCTATTCCACCACTTTGTAACAGAAGTATTTATAGTATGATCCTTGTTCTTGAAAAGGGACTTTGAAGAGAAGCAAGCCAAGGCCTGATCCCTTCTGGTCTTGGGAAAAAAAAAAAAAAAAAGGATGAGACAACCTATGACCCAATTATTGTCCCACCACCCAGAGCTTCAGTTTTTCCTCTTGATTGGGGTTCTGAAAATATTAAGGCCAACATTAGAAATACGGCAGACGTGCAAACTTGGATTTAGGAATATTTTTGAAAGGGGAAGACTCTTGAGAATACTTTGAGTGCTTCAGTTACAAACAAAACTCATTTAAGGTACTTTTGGGAGATACTCACAAATGGATCAGATAGTTGGAGCACCACCTGCTGAATAATATGGCATATTTTAGATTACTGGCTCTGTAGCTAAAGCTAAATTTAATCAGTTTTTGTTAATTCAAGGTGCCTCATTCTAATCATTTTCTTTTTTGATGGTATACTAATAATTCCTAACTGGGAATATCATTTTCTCAAGCACATTTCTGTTTCTGCTAAAAGACCAGATTCTCAATGTATAATCTGAAAGATTGCTCCATGAAAGATTGTACATGAAAGTATTTAGTACAAATGTCACATAACACAAATATAGGCCAACAATATGTAACGGGAAGGCTACCAATGTCAGTTTAATATTAAAGACATCACAATATTGTGTAACTGGGCCTTTAAGAGTTTTTCAGAGATTTTGCCATAACACTAGGCTAGTATCATCATCAATGTCTTCAAGATCAGATGTTTCCAAACACTTAATTTTACAGACCACCCACACCATATTCCTACCAATTCTGGATTGCAACATCACACAGCAAGGGGTTCAGCATGTGTTAGTGAAGATTCAAACATATTGGTTCTTTTTGGCTATGTATGGTAAATCACCTAGACTGTACCACCACACTGCTAGTTTATGGCAAGCAGCAGCCTCTACATCACAACACAGCCCAAAAAAACCTTGCATATAGCATGCCTCAGTTCCACTAACATGTGCTACCCAAAATACTGTAATCTCTTACCACATTCTGTAGTTGGAATTTCCATTGCACTATGCTCATAAACATGTTACTTTAAAGCAATTAAAAGAAAAATGTAACAATTTTGCTCATCCCATAAATCTGATGATGTGAAAAAACTAAATGAAATTGGAAGTCAAGTGTCTTAATTTAGTAATATTTAGAGGTACTTCTTTCTTTAAGTTTTTAATACATTTCTTAAGCAGCATTTTTCTTACTTTGCCTTTTTGATCATTTGTTATCAACAGAAATATTTTTGCCTGTTTTTTGTGTACAGTGAAATCAACATTTACTGATAAAAATCCAATCATTCCAACCCTAATTATAACCAGACAACTCCCTAACCATACATATGCAGACCTAGAAGAGTGCAAATTAAGGTCAGCATTGCCTTAAAAAAGATATCCTCTTTTTCTCACTGTATAATCTAGTTCACTACTTTGGTTAGCTATACCCTCTCTGGGATTCTCCTGTCATAAACACTGATGATGGGCTTATCTCGAGATTCCTTCCTTCTTTGCAGGGATCCTCAGATCAGTATCGCCTGGATTTAAATGGTAGTTCTTTGAGTGTATTGCACCGCAGCACAGTTGAGCTTTAGGGACTTTCTAGAAAGCAATATCCAATGGGCACTGCATAAGCTCTCTTTCACAGCACTGAGTATAAGGAAGTGAGGTTATAAAAAGCTATGCTGCCCTCCTAAATGTCTCAGTTCCTTCCTGTAAATCCTAGAATTCAACATGTAGAACCCTTAAAATGCAGAACTCTACCTAGTTTCTGTTTGTGGGAGATGAATAAGAAACACAACCCTCAGGTAAGGGAGTTGAGCAACTATGATTAAACGTGACTTGCATGACAGCCTCCACAAAGAAAGCATCAAATCTAGATGTTCAGATCAAGAGACTAATGCTGTGCGAATGTAAACATAGGACTCTAGATAGCAGCCATAAAGATTTCTAAACTGGAAACATTATGCAGGCAAACTATCAAAAGTGTCTTAATCCCTGTTATAGTGATTTTGAGACAGGCAGTGGGTGAGAGATGATATTCTCCTTACATGAGCTACAAAAATTCAGAGGCCTGGACTACATTTAAAAGTTATGCTAACATAGCTGTGTTGGTTAGAAGTGTGAAAATGCAAGTGCAGCTTATTTTGTTCAAAGAACAGGTATAAATTATATTGCCAAAAGCACTCTTTTGCTGACAAGCTGCAACTCCACTGGAAGGGTTTGCCGGTATAGCTATTCCAGGGGTGTCAAACATACGGCCCACCAACCTTTTTGGTCCGGCTGCTAGCGGCAACATTGTACTCTCTGGCAGCACGCTGCTGCCGGAACATAAGATGCCGCGAGATCTGGCCCACCCTAGGAAATGAGTTTGACACCCCTGAGCTATACCATATACTTATTGAGGCTCTGAGGATGGGTGGGTGTAGGCCAGCCCAGTATTAAATGCCCCCCACCCCTCGGTTTAAAGGGAGGAGCCACAGAACCCAGGCATCAACTGCTCACAGGGGACAACAAATGAAAAACCAGGGATGGGAGTGAAGGTCACAGGGATAAAATCAGGGATCAAGTAGGGGACACCAAGCAGAGAACCCCAGACAGAGCCCACTGCTCCTTGAAGGCATCCAGAGAACCAGTGGATATAGTCCAGACCAACTCTGCCCAGAGGCATGACTTCAGGAGGGATCAGAAATAGGCTCACAGTTGCAGAGCACCTCCCCATCCATCCCCCTTCACCATATGTTTATACCATATAACTGAACCAGCAAACACTTTCTAGCATAGGTAAGGCCTAAATCATTTTCTAAACATTTTAATCTTAAATCATTATAAAGTCTGGGCCTTTTGGCATCTAGGATATGGAATTTCTTTACCTCTGGATTAAGGTTTCTGCAGTGCCAAAACAGGTAATGCTCCATGTTGTCCAACAACATAGGTCAGGACATGAAATATGATATTAATACCATACTCTAGTCAAAGTTTGTTATCCAAGATTTTGCTGTTTATTAGAAGTTAATATATCTGAATAACCAGTCAGCAAAAATTTGTGGAAATAATATATTCAGGAAGGAGTATGAATTAGAAAAATATTAAAATATTGCAGGTTATTTTAATGGAATATTCAAGCCCTTCAGCTACTTAGAGAAAACATGGTTTGCCACTGTGAAACTCCATGCTATGCACTGATACGTGTTGCATTTTGGCAACTCTTGTTTCTCTTACCCTGTCAATAATGGAATTGGAGCAGAAACTGAATTTTAAAATGTTCTCCCATCCTTCAGCATGAAAGGTTCTATAGAATCATAAAATATTAGTATTAAACATCTTTATAAAGTTAAAGTTGTATGAAATGGAAACAAAATTATTTCCAAATGGTGATGAGAGCAATTTCTTATTTTAATAGTGTAATTTTATCTCACAGTGGTAAAAAAATACTTTTTCCCTTGTATATTTACTGAACTCTTGTGCGGATCTTGGTTGTGTGATAAAGACACTTCTTTACGCTTGTACAAAAAATAAAAATAATAAAGAGGAGATGAACAACTGATATTAACTCACAGGGTGAAAGGCAAAGGTCTGCTCACCTTGAAGGTGTTCCTTCAGCACATCCTCACTCAATTAGAGCAAATGTCTGATCCTCACTTATCACCTAACACCTCACAGGAAAATTCAATCGTATCAACTAAAGTGCTGCTAACAGCAATCACCCATTATTATTGTTTTACCAGGCTGGCATCACAGCATGGAATAGAAGGATCTGAGCCATTACAGTTCCCACTTAACATCTGAATTGTTTCTATGGACCAGTTCAATTATGAATAGCAGTAAACAAATTAGCAATGAACATAGTGGTTATGAACTGCAGGTAGACATAGACACTTGGGGACGTGTTAGTGTTTGCTGTCTGAAGGGGAATGAGCAGTGAAACGAAATAAAGCACTTTTGCAATCCAATGCTGTACAATGTTCAAAGGACAAAAATGGGCTGAATCCAAATGCTTGCTACCTAGAGATTCTGGGGCATATTTCTTTTACTACAATCCTGAGAAAGGCCTCTTAGTCAATGCATTGTGGTGTCCAAACTTCCTGTTATCATGCATCTGATTATTTTTGACAATAAATAACATAACATACACATTTATTTTATTCTTTGTCAATCATTCTGAGTGCAGGACAGGACTAGGTAGTGTACGTTGTGCCTTTACATTGAGCAAAAAAAAAAATGCTTCTCAATATGTGAACTTTCAAAACACTGCACTGGATAAAAAGCGCACAGCTGTCAACCACTTGAGAGCTAAGAATGCCCACTCAATCCAGAACCATTTGCATCAGGATGGGAATTTTTATTTATTTATTTTAAAGGATAAGAAATAGGATATAAAGCAAGCATCCTCGGGCTCC
Source organism: Emydura macquarii macquarii (assembly GCF_026122565.2). Lineage (NCBI taxonomy): Eukaryota > Metazoa > Chordata > Testudines > Chelidae > Emydura > Emydura macquarii. The sequence continues at coordinate 32,315,008 of NW_027131390.1, read as the reverse complement.
ACACTGTATGACACTTCACACTGTGGTGGTCATTCAGAGATTAAAAACACATTGCTGCTTTGATGATGTTTAGAAGCAGGCGGCACACACTCAAAAATGGAGTATCTGCAAACACTTTAGAGTAACATCAAACTGTATTTTGATACTTAGGCATGCTTAACCTAGGTAGAGTAGCACATTTGTATATACCTATGTATTACAGGGGCTATGGAGCCAAGGAAGCTACTAAATACCAAAATAAACTTCAAAACCATATACATTCTACATTTAAAACAACAATTATGGACAAGGATTATGACACTGAACAATTTAAGTTAAAAAAAATCACAATTAAAGATGGAAAGAACCATTTGTATGACATCTACAAAAGTGTCACTGAGAAAGTTGTTATGGGGAAAGGAAAGTAACTTTGAAGCTGCAGAGGGAAATCTACTATAATTCATTATCTAACAAATCTGGCTCAAGGAACAAAGTTTTACTGCAATGATCCAACCATGGACTACAGTAAAAGAGTTGCAATATCCTGAAAACAAGGCATTTATAGTGAACATGTTGACAAAAACTACATTACAGTATAGCAAACTCAAACCTGTAAATACCTCTTGGGGATATCAGGCACAGCAGGTGAAATCTTGGAGCCATTTGAATCAATGGGAGTTTTGCCATTCACTGTAATGGGACAGAATTTCACCCAGAATCTGTAAGATACTATTAAGTTGGACAGAGCAACAAGGAAAGCTAGAAATTTGGGAAAAAATACACATAAATAAAATGTCCTTGAAAATGCAACATTTGAGAAACACTTTGAAGCTGTAAAACTTTTACAGTTTCTGTTTTTTTCAAGTCTCCAAATACATCAAAAATCCTTTTTATCTCAATAGCAAGGCTTTATATTTCTAATTATTTTTTTAAAAGTCCAAAATAGCAAAGATTAAAGTAATAAATTACATCATACTGTCTTGACTGATTTCCACAGGTGGGGGGAAAGTAAATGAATGAATGAATGAAATATGAAGATGCATAAAAATAGATTTTTTTAAATATTAAAAAATGTGAAACAAAAAACTGCTGAAAATTAAGGCTGTAAGACAGAGACCAACAAAAACAATTATACTGAACTATAAGCTGCCACTTTTCCTTAAATCTTTCTACTGTGCTTAAGCATTGTAGACCATATGGGGTGTAAGATCATGCTTCCTTCTATAATTCCTGCAATACCCGATGCGGAATAGGATGAAGCATCATGCTTAACAGTGAATTATCTTGCTCTTGTTGGTTTACATCACAATCCTGATGGTACATGTGTATTTTTAGTGTTACTTTTCTAGTTTTCTTCACCCCCTCAGAACAACGCCTTTAGCACATGCAAAAAATCAACAGGACATGTTGATAATGGCTCTATGTCCATAGTGCCATAGAGGTACATACTTCTTTCCTTGATGTTGACTAAGCAACGATAGGGCAGTGAAGGGGTTAATATTTTTATGAAGTAGTAATAAATACATTTGCTGTAACAAGTAAGAGTTGACCTGAAAGACTGTTTAACTGCCTCTATGATGCCATAATAATAAAAACTTTTAAAATGTAGATGACAAATATGTATTTATGGAGTTTTAAGAATCATTAGCGACTATTCTTCAAAAATGAAAGGGCATATCCATGAATTTTAGGTGCTCTGTATACCTCTCAGGATCTGGCCCTAAAAATTACAGGTTTTTTTTGTTTTTTTACTTTTTAAACAAAGTTTGCCATTTGACTGAGAAAGACTGGAATGGATTCTGGCTTGTAGGACTTGTAAAAATTGCTGAACCATTTATATTCTTTTTTTAGAAAACAATTACTCTTTGTTGGTGATTTACATACAATAAATACAAAATATGATCCACAATGTTACAATAAATACACAGGGTGCTCCTTCAGTTTAGTTTGATGCAGGTCAGTGAACAAAGATAAAAATAATATGCATACAGATATTCTGATTTCTTCCATTTGTATGTGAAATTCTTACTGTCCTGCCTTGTCAAGAGCCAAATACATGCCTCTTGCATAGTAAAGAAGAAGATTTCACCATTTCCTGGTGAAAAATAGTTTGGGAGAAGCTAATGACACACATAATTATTAGTCTGTAATTTTGTTAAGGCTCTTTTTAGGAAAAATCACAGGTTGGAGTGTGTTTTTTGTGTGGTGGAAGGGTGGAAAAATCCACGGTGAAGAAAGAGTACTTTGTTGCTGTGACAAGCAAACTCTGATTTGCCATGCTGCATCCATCTTGTAAAAATTAGCCCAACTTCCACAATTAAATCACAGTCTTTGTGTGGTTTCTTTTCTTTCCTTAAATCAACATGAAGTGTTGATCTAGTGAGGAAATAAAACTGTAAAGATCAGTCCACTGGTCTAGTCTTTTGGGTAAGTGTATGGTTGGAGAAGAGCACTGGGGCCCAGATCCTCAAAGGTATTTAAGCTCAACTGATTTCAGTGGAAGTTAGGAGCCTAAATGACCTGGGCTTGCATGAGCACAGACAAGTCATTAATCTCACTGTTAATTCCCTCTAAAGCACCTGGCATTGGCCACTGTCAGAAGACAGGATACTGGGCTAGATGGACCATTGATCTGACCCAGTATGGTTGTTCTTATGTTTTTACTGTGTCTCCAGTTGTCCATCCATAAAATGATACAATATTTATCTATCCTCACAGAGGTGTTTTGAGGATAAATTATTTGTTAAAGTATTTTGAGATGCTCAGATGAAAACTGTAATGAGACTGCAAGACATATGCCCAAATTTAGATCCTTACCTAAATGTTCCTTAACTTGGAAGTGGTTCAAATGTGCATTTCCATCTCCAATTTTAAGCATTAGTACTGTTCTGCTCTATATTAGCCTGAGCTTTCCAGACAGAGCAGAGCTTAACTTCCTTCAAGGCTCTCAGTGAAGTTTATTCAATGACTTATCCACAATGATACATCCATCAACCTTTATACCCATCTAAATTTCAAATGTCAAAAGGCCAAGGTAATTTTAAAAGTACACGGGAAATTAAGGGATCTGTATCCCTTATGACAGAAGTCGAGCTTTACCACAAGTGCATAAACTACATTGGTCCAGTTGTTATTATGGGTAAGTTATAAAATCCCTCGGAAAAAAAATGCTGATCACCACATCACTAGTACAATCTTTACTATAGGGCCCAGTGTGTCTATTCTACGTTAGTCTTCAAGCATTGGCCTGGTAGAAGCAGCAATGTGTAGAACACCTGTTCCCTTTACATTAATAATGTCTGACATCTATATAGTATTTTTTCATCCTAAAGAATTTCAAGGCAATTTGCAAAAATGATTTATATGTTTCATTTACAAAAAAGTATTTTTAATCCACCACTGAAGGTAAAACCATACTCCTCAAAGGCAAAACCTGGAAGCCATGGAACCTGCCCTTTTTCATTTGTTTTGTTATTGTAATATCTTCTAAATATAAACAAAATTAAAGGAAAAAATTGTGCATTAAAGCCAGTTGTTCCTATGGGTAAACAATTAATTATGTACAAGTCAAGCCTGTAAACAATTTTATCCCCTCAAAAATGCCTACATATTAGTTTACACATTTTAATGCATAAGTAAATTCAACAGAGCACAAGCAACACAATAGTTTAGAATGGAAAGTGAAGAATACATCATCTGAAACCTAAGGGGAATTCAGAAGGGCTCCTTGGTGCTGTGATGAGATTTCCCACCTATCTACCAAGCTAACCCTAACCTGCTAAGTTTGTGAGATCTGACAACGATAGTAAAAGGTGAAGCAACTACACTGACGTGCACAGCAGAGCAGCAAACAAGATGTTCAAACCCTGGAACCTGCCTGCTTCTCACCCAATCAACTTTTCTTTTGTTATGAATCTGAGTATGTCCATTAGGACCAAGAGAAAGAGCATGCCAAAAGGACAAAGGAAATAGGGAGCTCAAAAGTTCAAAATCAAGCCAGCAGAAAATTGTTTCAGAACCAAATATCAAAAAGTATACCCCTACCATCTCCATAAACCAGATATATGTAAGTATTTGTATATTAAAATGTGTCCATTAAGCAAACTAAAATGAGAGAAACAGCTTTTCTCTGCATTTCAAAAGCTGACCAAGAGTTTGATTCTGAAAGATTTATTTTGTTCTACTATATATAAAATAGTCAGGGAAAGAGTAGGAAAGAAAAGCTGAAGACAAATAATGATTGGTGGGTGACTTTACTCAAGAAACTTTATCATGGCGGTAGACCAGCTCTGGAAGTTCTATTACACAAACCAGCCTGTTTGCTAGGAAGAGACCATAAAAAACCCCACCAACCTCCAAAAAACTTCTTAAATAACAGACTAATAATAGCACAACAAAAAACCTAACCAAATAAACAAACAAAAAAACGTCCTGTCGTAAGGTGGCTGGTGAGAAACCTCCTCTTCTGGACAACATCTGATATACAGAATTTTTCCCATGTTGACACAGCTGCTGTATCTAAAGATATTTGCTATCTTTGCAATATTAATAAGATCTGCAAGCTCGGCACCAATATTTACATCCTTGGCCTCAGGTGTTGTCTAGAAGCAGCATATCCAGTACTATGCCCACATTTGATTGACAATATGAGAAATTCAAGTGATGCTACTGAATTATTATCTTTTTCCTTCTCCGCAATATGAACAATTGAAGGACTCTTGCAGAACTACAAACTTCAGAACTTTTGTAGCCAAATAGTAACTTCAGTGCCTACCTAAGTGTAGCCACAAACTTCTGCTCACGTGAATTCTCTGTTGTGAAAAAAGGCAAAAAACCTAAGAGTGAAGCCGGTTTTAAGATAGGCTCAGAAGAAGGAAGTGGATAGTCAATAAATTAGTAAAAAAGGAAAATTATTAAAGCCAGTGAACTACTTGTTCTCTTTTTAACCATTCTGAGAAATTTCCCATCAAAATCCAGCTAGCAAGTAGAAAGTCAAACACTCAAACATCACGTATGTATAGCAGCAGAATATACCTAACTAGCCACTGTTTTGTGAAAACTTTTAAAATTAAAAAAATACCCTCTCCCCCCTTCAAAATAAAATAAGCTGGTAATTTTAAGGAAGCCTGCCTGGACACACAAACCCGTAGAATTTGGAAAGTTTCCCCTTCCCCACATGGGAACTAGACTGGCTCTAGTTTAATCTTTAAAGGGATAAATTGTGTTTGCTTCCTTTGTCACTTTAATCCTCAAGCACCTAATGAATGGAGTGAGTTTGGCAAGGAACTCAACACATTTGACCAGCCAGAAGTGCTGCAGGGACAGCATTAGGAAAAGAGGAAATAGAATTAACAATATAGGAAGCTGGGAAGGAAAATTTCTGCATACTGCCCCTCTGTGACGGACAATAAATTAAAAGTAGACAGATGATGTGAGTTATGCACAGCATTTAACTTTTGCTTACTCATTTATTTATACTCTCTAGCTTATTAAATATGAAATACCTGGTCTCTGATTGAGCACAGAGCTGCAACTCTGTCTTAGCATTAGTACTGAAAACAGACATAAGTCAGTCTGAGCTGCTTTTGCAACAGAGCAAGAGGTTGATTTCTTAAATGAAAAATACAATTTATATACAGCAAAGATAAAGTTTATCTCCAATGTTCTGTGACACTAATGTGCAACACACACACAGATACATAGATAAATGGGCCTCCTATTCCTAGATGGAGTGAAATTCATCCTCTTTGCTTTAGAGAGAATTTTCTGAAATACACAGGTTAAAGAGACACTTTTTAAAAGAGTACTGTGGGAGGGAAAAAAAAGTTCCAACATCACCTGAGAAATAACCTTTTTGGTAATGACAGGCTGATGTAATAGCAGGTACTAAAGACTGCATAAAACAAAAGTTATAGTCTCACTTTCCTCTGTTACGATCTGAGAAATATACCACTATTAAAAGGAATGCTAGAGGTCTGGCTTAATGGATCAAACCTTAAGAGAAAAAATAATTTGCAGAATAAATGGATGTTTACTACATTGCATAAGAAAAACAACAAGACGACGTGTGTGCAGAAAATAAAGCAATCAGGGCAAGACAAGTATCAATGCTTGGAATTAAGAAAATAATTATCCTGAAACTTTTTTTTTTTTTTTCCAAAACATTAGTAAATGGGAGATACATGGGGATGCACACTCAAAACTGTAACAAGAAACCATAATAGATCATAATGGATCAGAATGGAAGAGAAAGAGCACTGGCAAACCAGATATATAGCAAGTCAAAACTGCACATCAGTATTCTCACACAAATTATTTGACATTGGCAATATATTGGTACAGATGTAAAGTCAGCTTTAAACTGCTGTTGGCTCAGGATTCAGCAGATGTATGAAATATAAGATTTTACAACTTCTTGAAAATATGTTTATATGTTCTACGATAGATCAGTTTAAAAAAAATACCTATTTTACTGCACTATGCTTCAGTGATCATTCTAGCAGAACTGACCTTTCTTTATTAAGTCTTGAACATTCTCATTTTTTACATGACATTCAAGCGTATTCAAAATGATATGGAGGTATTGGATTCTTTATTATAAAGCCAGGATGTTCTTTATAGAACAGTGGTCACTCAGAGTTTTTATATCCATTAGACTTTTAAAATAGTTAGGCATATAGGCTGTAAAAAATGTATGTTCCTAAATGTGTGTGATTCTGCTCATAGGTATCCTGCACACAAGCTTCTCTGCTAAGTTGATTCATATGTTTTGAGACTCTTTTGCGTATATTACATTAACGATTCCCATTTGCTGCTCCCTGTGGAAAGCCAGTGTTTTCAGCACACTGGCACAATATGTCTAGTGTCATCCCTACCCTATAATGATGATGATTCAGAAGCAATATGGCAGAGAGAGAAAGGACAGCAGTAGCTCCTGAACAATGCAACTGGACTACAATTCAGAAAGAACACCACATTCATTTCAGAGTAATATTAGTGTTTTCTTTTGCATTACAGTAGCATTTCACATTGTGTGATGCAAACAGCTGAACTGATTTGTTTACAGGTTTTAGGTTTACATTTGCCACTGTAGATTTCTGTTTAGATACAAAGTACATTTAAAAAAATAATTTCCAAAAGACTTCAGCACATCTATGACTTAAAAGCTGAAATCCTGAGCTATTATCGATCATAGTGGAATGTTTTACACAGCTATCGTTTAGATAGAGATCCAGTTGTCATGGTGGGTGAATATGCTTAGCTTTTCATCTCTGGAGACTGATGTTCAAGAGTAGCTGAGATCACAAGAGAAAACGGATTTAATGATCTCAGCTATAATCCCTTGTATACGTTTGTAGTAATAAACCCACATATTCAGGCAACTGATTTGTATTACCAAAACAAAGCTTTTATCCATTTTGTCACTACTGTAAATGTGATTTATATGTACTTTATGAGACAGTTTTATAACACATTGCTAAGTTTACAGTTTTTGTGGTTTCTATCTAATAAAGATTGCCAACCATCTGTTTTTACAAACAGAATTGTAGTAGAAAGAGGGAGTCTGAGACATGGGGCCTGGTATGAAGGGGCTAGTGTAAGGCCTAAGGCCCAAACAGAGTGAAGCTCTGCTAATATAAAGCAGTTAGCAAGAGTCAGGCCAAGTCAGGCCCTGCCCTGCTACAAAACCTGCCTGCTTGCAAGTTCACAGAACCTGGCAAGAACAGGACTGGTATTGCAAAAACACACATTACTAAGAACTGCTAGGCACAGGACACTCACACAAACACATTCCAGAAAGTTGGTACCAGAACACCGCGATACCAAGTATAGTAGAAGTACACTCCCCAAAGATAACAAGGACACACTAACCCCTCCTAAAGATAAGGTCAGGATGACAGGGTGACAGATAGAGATGTTTTGATTGAATCAACATGTACAAGGTAAAGGATGGTAACTAGCCACGGCAGAAGGACAACACAACTTGCTTGTAACAAGGCATAAAAGGGTCTCAGAGGGTCTGTCTTCATCTGGCTGAGTGGGGAATGGAAAATCCCGTTGTTCACTGAGCTGGTCATTTATAATGAGCAGACGTGTTAGTGGTCTTGTAGAGTGTGCAGGATACTAGGACCATGCTTCATCTACAATAAACCTGGCCGGGTGCCTTCGCTACTGAATCTGGGTCTGTGTGGATTTATTGGGCAGTTCAATTGAGGTCTGCTGTGACAGCTATCTGTGCGGCACTAGGACGGCACACTGAAAGAACATACACATGCAGCCAACAACTGACGCAAAGAATATCTGACATTCAGCTAGTGCATCATGTACAAAATTCCAGGGTTAATGGGTCAACATATATTTTTAGAATGAGAAAGCATGTTCAGATTCATAGGGGAATCGAGCATAATATTTTTAAATAATTCACCAGAGACCAATACAAAAACCTTATGTACCAACTCACTACAAGTGCCTGCCGATTTCCAGTGCTGCAATTCATGATGGGAAATCAGGTCTCTCAGCAGCAAGAGGTGAAGCAGCACGGCAACATTTTTGGAAACTTCAGGTTTGGAAAATCAATTGCTTAAGAAAATGTCCAAATGTCTACTACTGAAATTCACCTGAATAATAACTTGGAAAGAAGTTGAATGTGTATGTCCCCATAAGTGATTTGGAATTTGTAAGGATTGTGTTCAGAACTTCTAATACTCATGTTATGTACATCAAGAATGAAATCCTCAAGAGTCATATATGGATTATGTTGTGTGAGGATGGCCTGCTCAAGGTTTGAGTGGAAATGAAATCCATCTTTGAGGAACTGCAGCATCACTTTCCTGAGGCTTCACTAATTTATGGGCTAACTGAGCAACCACTGCCCCTTGACTGTGACTAATTCAGGGATTTCCAATCACTGACTGCAAAAGCACAGAACCAGTACCCCCTTCATGCCCACATCTTTAGAACTGTCATAGAGACTACCCTCCCAGCACACAGTAGGAAGCCATCAACTTTGTCTATGACTAGTTTTGAAGTGGGAAGTATAGGGATTTTGTGTCTCAGAGACCCAACGTGGACATTTTGCAATAAGTGAATTTCATTCCATACATAAACAAATACTGAAGGTGTATTACAAGCTGTATATTTTAAATGAAATTAATGATATTGGTTTATTTCACTGGTTAGAAAAACATACATTCTATGTATCTCAATTTGGATCATAATTCTAATATTTAATGGTGATGAATTGTAAAGGTCATATGTAAAAAGATAATGCAACTAACGGATGCATTTGTAATTCATGTGGAACAACATAATGAATTCCCTAAGGGTTCATCAATATATTATTCTACTAAACAGGATACCTGAAGATCTCACTTGAGTTTTAAATGTGATATAAAGTCTTTAAGTATGGCTTCCTATGTCTGATATTCTCAATTATTTTTCAGCAACAAAAAATATTAGATTCACTATTTCTATTCGTATATTCCCAGGTGGCTCTACATTAAAGCAACTGAATTAATTCATTTATTTGTATACAAAGCTGAAGTCTGTTTTGAGTTATTTTTAAAACAGGTGTTTTAAAAAAACATGGTGAAGAGAAAACAAAAATTTTGAGGGCGCAAATTTTAATTAAAAGTTTTTAAAAGTTGTAGGTTTTTAAAAGATAGAAAAAGGAAAATAAAATTGCCTATTCTCTCCAATGTATGCATGGGTGTGCGCAAGGGGAGTAAAAGATTCACAGATCCTACCAATCAGTGGGGGCACAGAACTCCTCTGGGGCCAGGGCAGGGAGAGTGAGTGCCTCCTGCCCTGGGCCAGGGAATGACAGCTCCTCTGGACCCAGGGTTGGGGAGGTGGGGAAGAAGGGAGAGCCAGCTCCTCTGGCTGCGGCAGCCAAAGAAAGTGCCCTCCAAAAGTGGCCAAATTTTTATTCCTGTGCACGCCCCTGAATGTATGCAAACAGAAAATTAAAACTGTGACATAGTACCTGAAGGTGCTACCCGAAGGCCCAACCTTTCAAACCCTTACTAAATCAACTGGGCTATTGTTATGAAGACAACAGGACAACTCATGTGAGTGAGTGTCAGCAGGTTTGTGCTACAAGAGTCAATGTATATATCTGGCATGAGGTTATATATGTAAAATATCAAATATAGGTTCAATTCTCAGCTTTAGTAACTCCACTGACTTCCATGGAGTTTGTGTGTAAAGAATTTGGTCCTCTATTTTTAGATATATGTTTAGACTGTACTCTCTAAGTCAGATTAATTTACACTGTAAACTCTTTGGGGCAGGGGCCGTGTTTTGTTGTCTGTTTTCTAAAGTACTAAGCACACATTTGATACTTAATAAATAGTAATTAAAAATGAAAAGGTTCTTTTTCTCACACTCCTAGTTGCTTTCATTGGGAAAAAATGCACAATCTCCTAAACTTTCCCATCTTCCAATACCCACTGAGAGAAAATGTATTCTTCTGTTATTTCTATACTCAATGTCAAAGCTCAAGATGCATATAAAAGCTGGAGACAATGAACCCACCTGCTTCATGTCTTTTTCATTATTTAAGAGATGGGCCCACAGTTTCAGTGAAGTTACAATTCAGTTTTATTTAAAGTTTTATTTCATAGCAAACTTACAAAAAATATCTAGAATGCAACTTTAAGCAGATAGATTTTATGGTTGCTTTTCAGTTTATGTTGTATCAATGTATAAGGGTCTTTTTCTTGACAATCCCATTCAATATATAGTAATATTAGAAAATATATTAGAAAAGAAACCCAGCCTAAGACCACTAAGATTAATTTATTATTTTAAATAATTTTCTGGTATTGTTCAAGGTTTGATTTGAAATTTAAATTCCAGTTTGTAATTGTGTTAATATATTACATTATCCAGGTCCATGAAAAAATGCAGATTTTTTTTTTTTTTTTTTAACATTTAGTGTAGTTGCATCTTTTAACTCTTACTGACATTTTTATTTTTATTTTCAACAGTTCTAAACTATTTATAATGCATGCAAGCATATTGTTTTCTTACAAGCCTCCACCATACTGTCAATAAGGTATCAATAAATCTTCAGGAAGACAGAAATGATATCAGTATTGAAAGAGAATGTTTGCTGATTTATATTTTAAGGTGGAAGGAAATAGCAGGGCTCAAAAGAACAATTCTTTCCATATTCAAATAACCTATAAAACGTTTTGGCTAAATTTATGCTGTGTGAAAGCCCTCAATTAGTTTTCAGTAACTTTATCCTTCAAAGGACTTCCTAATATTCAAAAAGATCTGCCTAATTAACTCCTAAAACTACCTCAAGTCCAACTTGCTTCTCCTAGTTCTTAGAAAAGTTTTAATTACTCAGATCAGGCATCGAAATACCAGCTGTCACCTTCCAATATCTTTCTTGCTTTTTAAACCAGGCACTTTTGTGCTGCTCTCTCTAGTGCTTTGAGAAGGGCTTTGTTTGTTACAATGTGGGGTTTTCCTTGCTGTTTTTTTAAGAATGATATAGCAGTGTGGAATAAAACGTTACACCTTTACATCCCGTTACAAAATGTTTGGTTCTTTCCTAAAATATTAAGGAGAATTTTATAATGTCTGGCCATCATAATGGCTTTTTGGGTAACAAAAAATTGTGTGCGTGTGTCTGTGAATGAGGATCCTACATCAAATATTTCCAATACAAGTAGGACTGTCAATTTTGGTTGGATATATTCCTGGAGATTTCATCTCATGATATAATCTTTAATTAAAGATTAATCTTTAATTCCTGGAGACTCCAGGACAATCCTGGAGGATTGGCAACTGTAAATACACTCCCTTTTTGTATTATCCATTGGAAGACAGCTCTTAGCCTGCTGAGGTAAATTTTCAAAGGGTTGCCTGGGAATTTATCCATGCAATTCCAATTAACATTAATGGAAGTCGCGTGGATAAATTCCTGGGCAATGTAGTGGAAGCAGTAAGTTCTCCAATTTATTTCCACTCTTTTGGGGGGAAGCTACATTTTGGGGGACTGGTAGAGAACTTTAAAATCTGGTAATCAAATTGAAAACGGAGTACAAGGTCAAAATTAATTGTCACATGTTCATATTAAACAGTTTAGACCAAAACTATGCTGAAAAACATGCATCCTATCCACTAAAAACTGACTGCAGAAACCACAGTCTCAGAAAAAAGTCACTTAAAATATGAAAATGGACTATACTCAGTTTTAGCTTTTGTATGTCAACACTGTGTCTATAGTTATTTATCTCATTTTTTAAATTCTACAGTGCTTACTTGCTACATCTTAAATTAGTTTCAGGTAAACATCCTGGTCATTTCAAAGATAGTACTGTATAAGAAACAATAAAGATAAGATGTCTATAGATCATTTGCCTCGATGCCACAGTAAATAAGACAGCCCACAGAAAGCTTGGTTAAAATGAAAGCCAGAACTTTCATTAGCTATGACATAACACAAGTAGGGGGAGAATATCTGAAGCTCCTCCCCAGACCAATTATCCAGTAGGATTCATCCAATGTGGTTCATAAACAAATGACTGTAAAGACTGGACAATCCTTAAGAGGGGATCACCATCAGTCCTTTTTTCCTATGAAATCTATCTGGATCAGAAAAAATAAGGCTTCAGATTTCTCCTTTCATTCCAAGTATGGGGCACTGACCACAACCCAGAGCAGAGGGCAAATATAGCAGCAGAACAAAACAAAGCAAAAAACCCAAGGAAAGGGTGAGTGAGTTGGAAAAAAAAGATATGAATGGTGGCCCATGCCCAAGAGAAGTAATGTAAGCTGCTCCCTTCCCCCCACTTGTGGGGGTTTCATCAGGCCAAAGAAGTGCCCATGTGACCAATCAAGACGCAGAGACTGGACCTAAGCGCCCAACCCTAGCCTTATCTGGCCAATCTCTGCCTATGCATAAGGCTGTCAAGGAGAAGGGGGCAACACCACCTCCTCCCATAATCCAACCAGGACTTTCCCATGTCCATCCAACCAAATCCTACGTTTACCACTCCCTGAAAAAAACCAGGGCAGCACTCCTGATTTGACTTAAATTTACAAATATGGTGAAGCACATTGATTAAGGTGCAATGCTTAAGTGTTATTTCAAGGCTCTGATCAAGGGATTGCAGATCCAAAGCTGAAAGTTATTTGACAAGGGAGATAATACACTGAGTTGCATACAATCAGAGATGTGAAAAGGTCCCGTAAGGGAGCACAGTTACTGTAAACAGAAATATACCAGACATAACATAGTTCATGAATCCTCATCACTAACTTTCAGTAGCATCTCTCTGGAAATAACAGTAAAACTAAGACAGTAATATTTTTAAAAGAATTTGGTAAACATGTGCCAGCATACGCACAATGCAGTTTCCATTTAATGTCTATCTATTGTACAGGATACATGATGGCTTATATGTAAATATGATATTTATTTTCATGAGTGCAACAGATAGTCAGGAGCAGTTATATGACTATTGAGTTATCAACAGTTCTTAGCAAAGATAACGTTGAACTTAACTGATCACATATTATATATTATGTGTACAATACATATTTTTCTTGTGTGTATCTAGTGTATTTTCTCACTTTTTAATCTCTTAATTCAAAAATAATTAATTGTGAATACATTTTTTCCAACAAATGTTGCAGAATAGCTATGTAAAAATGGTAAACTATCATATTTTCTTCACTCCTTGAACAGACCAGACCAGAAAATGGAGTGTGTTGATGTAATATGTATTTGCTTTTGATAAAAATCAATGAAGGAAAAAACATACTTATGTGTATATGCACAATGCCTCCCAATTTTAAGCTGAAGAGAATAAGTATGAGTAAATATGCCCCTCTCCCCCTTCCCTGCATCATTATTTAGGCAATACCAATGTCAAATTGCACAAGCATATAATTAAATGTATCACATCCCTATGGCTGTATCAGATGCTCTCTACTCTCTAATCTATATAAACAGACTTAATCTAACACACCAGTTCCAACAGGAGCAGTCCTCTGTCATCGGGTTTTGCTTAGGCACATTAGAGAATTGTGCCTTTGTGGTGTGGAAGGGACATTGTAGTGTACAGAACCTGACCTCCTGCAGAAGCCACACAAAGACAGAATAGGAAAGCTCTGTATAGTCCTAGATTTTGCAGACAGGAAGAAGCAGAGAGAAGCTTTGCTATCCACCAAGTGAGGGATATAGTAACAGAAGAAGAATCCCCTCCATAGTACGTTAATAGGAAAAATGACACAGAAAATCCTGAAAACAGGGTAGACAGCAGACACCTGCAAATAAGTATTATATGGACACAAGTTGTCAAGAAAACAAATCATGTATGTGTGGGGTTACCACTGCAGTGAACTTCTTTTGCAGGAAAAACCTGCAATTTTGTGGCATATCATGATGTTATAACATTACATAACGGTATGACTTCATTCTACAGTTAACCAAGGTTCTTACCTGCCTTTTAGCCCAACTCTCTCACTGTCCACACAAAAGTCTTTTACCTTGATTTGGAGCTGCTGGAAAAATAGACTACCTTACATGCTGGGGGTACAGGTTAGAACCCAGGTTCCGCTTTAACTTTGCAGTGAGGATACAGGCAAAAATCACTCCAGTACTGATCGTTCTTCAATCATAGTATAGTGAAGACATATCAATGTTACATCACATACAATTGAGGTTTCTGACCACTTATGCTCATTGAAGATCTATAACACATTTGAGCAGGGGTTAAATCCCAATGTTATAACCAGATTTGGTCTTGCCTATCTATATTCCTTTGTCACTTCACTGCCCTCCTACCATCCCTATCTCAGCAGGGACAATGTTTGAAATGACAAGCAGAGGAAGGACAACCCTAGGAATCCTATGAGGAGTGGAGGAAGGCTTGGCTGCTCTGTGGCCTTCTCTCCTCCCAAAATGCATATGCAGATTATGCCTGTCTGTCAGCGGCCAAAGTGTGAAGGAAGTGAATGTAACTGATGAATTTGAGAGACAGGATTTAGCAGGAATGTGGGTTGGATTACCTGGCTGTGGCTGGCACTGAATGCGGTTTGGACAGTTTCCACCAAACATTTCAGACAACTGTGCTTATGTAGATGAGGCCTGAAGAAGTATGAACTGAAATGTCACCAGAGTCTTTTTGGATACACTGTTAGCACGGTGATCAGACACATGAAAATTAGATGCAAGGGTAGGGACTTTACAGGGAAAGTGGGAATGTTTGTTAGAGAGTCAGATACATGATTGAGAGGACTTGAGAGACTGGACTAATGGGAGGCAGATACTAGGCAGTGAGGTGGAGATTGCAGCCAAGCTATTTGCTAGCACCCCCACCAGTGTGGGTGAGATGCTCAAATGGGCTAGCTCAGAGATGAATCATAGAATCATAGAGTTGGAAGGGAGGTCATCTAGTCCAACCCCCTGCTCAGAGCAGGACTAACCTCAGTTAAATAATCCCAGCGAGGGTTTTGTCAAGCTGCAGCTTAAAAACCTCTAAAGATGGAGATTCCACCACCTCCCTAGGTACCCCATTCCAGTGTTTCACCACCCTCCTAGTGAAAAACTTTTTCCTAATGTCCAACCTAGACCTCCCCCCCTGCAACTTGAGACTGTTGCTCCTTGTTCTATCAGCTGCCACCACCAAGAACAGCCTAGCTCCATCCTCCCTGGAACCTCCTTTCAGGTAGTTAAAGGCTGCTATCAAATCCCCCTCATTCTTCTCTTCTGTAGACTGAACAAGCCTAGTTCCTTCAGCCTCTCCTCATAAGTCTTGTGCTCCAGCCCCCTAATCATTTTTGTTGTCCTCCGCTGACTCTCTTTAACTTCTCCACATCCTTGTTGTATGGGGGGCCCAAAACTGGACACAATACTCCAAATGCAGCCTCACCAATGCTGAATAGAGGGGAATGATCACTTCCCATGATCTGCTGGCAATCTCCTACTAATGCAGCCCAATATGCTATTAGCCTTCTTGGCAACCAGGGCACACTGCTGACTCATATCCAGCTTCTTATCCACTGTTACCCCCAGGTCTTTTTCTACTGCCTAGCTTGTTGGTCCCCAGTCTGTAGCTGTGCATGGGATTTATGAGACCTGGGAGATGATAGGTGTACCCTATTAGCCTAGAGGAAGAAGTCTTAAGTCTTCACAGGGTATATCTTCACTGATGGTGGCAAATTTGCTGCAGTCAGATCAATTCTTTGGGATCAATTGAGCAGACGTGAAGACCCTCTCAATCGATCCAGAAGTCAATTTAATAAATCCACCCCTGGAAAAAGAGAAATGCTGTGCCAATGGGAGTGCATTTCCCAATGGCGCAGTGAAGTGAAGATGTCGTGTTAAGTAGAAGTTAGGAAGTTGATGGGAGAAGCGCAAGCTACTCTGTGTAGCTTGCATATCTTCCATTGACTCCTGCAAAATTTGCCAGTCAGCATAGACCAGGCCACGGACTGAAGTATCCTTCGTGGGTATCCTCATCCCTCTTTACAAGGGAAGGAGGAGAGGATTCAGAGAGGGGTTGAATCCTAGGGGTTAGGCTGAAAGGGACCATCCCTGAATATTGAGTATTTGGCATAGAGTCTATTTAACACTGCAATGGACTGAAATAAATGGCTAGTCTTTTGGGAGGCAGGTTAGTGCCCTCCCCCTGCAAATAAAGATAAAAGTTTAGAGCTAATAAAATTGTAGTCTTCTGCGATTCAGCCCATGTGTGTTGCATTTTCCTGAGTCTCCTGATCAAATGGTAATCGTTTTTTTACTTTCTCTTCTAAAATTTTTTTATTATTCTCACTACATGACACACCAGCAGTGATGAGTGAAAGTTTTTCCTATTATAAATTCTGTCAAGCACCTTGATACTTGCAAAAAGATGTCATATACATTAGTAAAGATAATAATAGACAAAGGGCTATAATATGTGAGACTGTGGTTATTCCACTTTTGGATGTTTAATGTATTATCTTAAACTCTGAATCTGTGCTTCTAACATACAAAAAGGAGCATTAAAAAAATTAAAATGGATAAAAAGAAAAACACTAAGTGTTTCCCTAAGCAGTTAATTCACTAGTCTTTTAAAGAACCTCTTTTGTATGGCTGGATTATTTGGTGCTTACAATGCCTATTATCTTGTTGCAGCTGAGAAAATACTGATAAAAAACTGAAAGTCGGAGGTAACGGTATTTACATTTGAACTGGGATAGCATATTTATAAACTTGTTCATCAGTCGTCCCCCTCTTCTTTTTAAAACTCTCTGCTGTCAAACTTGAGCCAGGCCTGCTTTTTTTATAGTTACAAAACAAAAAACAAACAAAAATACCCACACACCAACCCCAAAATCCAGACTATGAATACAAACAGTTCAGCAAAGTTAATTTACCACACAGGTTCTGCAAGTAAATAAGTACCTTTCTCTCAGAAGACAAACATGTTCTGATTGAAATTTGTGTTTTGACAGCTCACGTCTTTAATCTGGGTTTGTTTGGCTCTTTAAATTGATGACAGGGCACACAGTTGAGTTGGGAGTTGTGATTAAGAGGTCAGGCACTGAATTCAGTACCCTTTTTATCTATTTTTTCTCAACTGGCACTTTAGTCTCCTAAGTTATTCATATCAGCAGGAGGCTATGGGTGAACACCACCCTCTACTCACAAATATAGAGACAAGCTTCATTATCACCTATTGGTTGAAGTAAATAAACTCAATAGGAGTTCAGATAATCCAGGCATATATATTGCCTTTCAAACTCAATTACTGTTTTCGTTTTCTTCTTCTGAACTTTGAAAAGCTTAAAAAAATTAAAAGACTTTTTAGAAAGGGAACCACTTTTGTCCTTACACAAAAGAGCAGCAAAGAAGGTACTTCCATGGACAGAGTCCATTAAAAATCAGATTATTTCCACAGTGCTCTCCTATTATCCACCTGCCAGTAAAATATGTACTCTCATTGTCTCTGTCTGAATGCCTATTTTTAATCTGACTGAGGCTATATGGTCATTTTTGTATTTATTACTGAGTTCTTAAGCGTTTTTTTTTTTTCTAAAACATGTTTTTCTGTTCTCAAAAACTGGGCCACATGCCTCTGAGGAGAAAGTAGTGCATTATTTCATTCCCACCTTTTCTTCTTTTTTGGCATCTCTGAGGCCTGCTATGCCCAGAAGTGCTTCCACTCAAGCTGGACCATCAAATCAATTATCACAGCAGTCTGCTTCCTAAATATGAATGGCAATGAATGACAACAGGCAAGGCAAACTTTCAGCTTTGATTTGTCATTGGTAATGTAAATTTTGTTTTGTTTTATAGATGTTTGTTAGAGGCTGGCAATTTGGCCAAACTCTCCCCCTGCTGTCTGCAGCTGCATTGTGTCAGATCCTCTGATAAAAAGCTTCACTTTTGCTGAGCCAAAAATGCAACAGAAAAACAGTGTAGGGAACCATTATTGCTATAAAATCTCTTCCTGCTGACCTTTTATCCCAATCATTATTACATCTGAAGAAGCACTGCAGCACAGCAAACATTAATTTGCACTATTTAAAATGCTTAACTACTTCACTATTTGAAGCCTCAATTTTTTGGGCTTAAACTTGACATCTTTTCACATCGAGTTCCCAGTTATGTGAAATAGTTTAATTTTAAAAATGTTGTTATATCCTAGCTGCTTGAATCAGATCGTGAATGACATAAGAAAACATACTGGCTTGGGCAAACTGTGTTTAGCTTTCATAATACTATTTATGTACACTAATCAGTCTATTGTGTGTGGGAATGACCCAAGTATCAGTTTAACAATTCAGGAGGAGTTACATATGCTACTGTTAATGTTGCAATGTTGTCCTATGGGGTTATTATTTGTATGCATAAAATTGATAGAGTTACTGTACTTAAATTGCTCAATAATAATCATCAGGTGATGAAGTACATATGAAGATAAATACTTTTAGAATGTACATGTTGATGGGAAGATGAGGAGGGGGGGAACTCTGCAAAATCACTGTGTGCAAATGAAGTCTGACTTCAATATGCCTATCCATGGAGTTCTTTGAACATTTTTTTCTACAGGCAGATTACTTTCGTTCTTTATATTTGTTGTGTCCCAAATTCTGAACGGTAGAACTTGTACAAAATGTAAATTTAGTTGGAACAGGAAATGAGAACTGTCATACTGGTTCCTACTTTCTCTAAAAACAGAACCTTTGGACTCAGCCAAGTGACAGAATTGCAGACCCTGATCATTCTTAACTGCTGCCCATAGCAGTGCTGTTAGACTGCAGAGCTTGCTCAGTCAATATCTCAATCTAACTCCCAGTTCAAAGAAGTAATTTTGCCATATAGGTATATAAAACAATATATGACTAAGCTGAATCTTAGGTAGTGCTTTGTAAATGGCTATAGGATAATTTTATCTTACATAAAACCGGATTTTTACATTTTATTTTCATCTGAATTTCAGCCCACATCCTACAGTCTTTATGCAGGCAAAACCCAGAATAAAGGTAAAAAGGTAGTTTTGCCTAAGTAAGGAAAACAGGAGTTGGTCCATTTTTTTTTTAAACAATATTTCAAAAAGAAAACTGTATTATTTGTACACAGAGCTTTCACATTTATGAAAATATGGACATACTGATGACAGTTTGTAAATTCACCATCTTAAATAAAGTGCAGCACTGAATGAAGTGGGGCTTTTTTAAAAGAAGAATCTTAAACTTATAGTCTCATGAGCATAGGAGAAGATTAATTTAAAAAGAGAAAGTCATAAGTAAATCTCCTGATACTTTGGAGACTTAGTTTCTCATCAGAAATCTCACAGCAAGTTGCGAAGAAATACTGTCAGAACGAAAACAGTATATTTCTTCACTCTGGCATACTGAAAATATGCATATTAATTTTAAAAGAATGAAATGGCTAACGTTATGACAAATCACTACTTTGAAAGACTGCTACTTTTGGTTGCATTTGGAAATTAATTATGTTTCTGCTTATTTATGTACTATTTTATTCAAAATACTCTTTACATAATTACATTTCTTACTTAAGTCAAAGAACTACAAATTAGGTAATTTCAAGCATACCTATGTGTCTGGGTATGAACTAACACAAGCTTTAGCATCAGCCTGAAAAAGGAAAGAGAGCTAATGCTAGGTAATGTATCACAGATTAACATAAACAAATTTACATAATCACACATTCAAAGACATAGTGCAGTCTGTCATGTTTTATTTGCCTCTCTTTAAAAATGATACAGTTTGACAAACAGCGTTTGGACCTCATACAGTAAACGTACATGAACTGCTGGTTTCAAGTATCAAATGTTGGCCAATACAAGCCACATTGCAAACTGAATTTATTAAAATGAATGTGCTACATATTTCAGTTGGAATTAGCACTGAGTTGTGGCAATGCAAAAAGATTAATTCTTGTATAAAGTACGCATGTTTGAGAGCTCACATGCAAGTCAATGTAGGCAAATCTTATAACTGAGCCAACTCAAATCAGTAAGAGATCTCATCACTTTCCCATCTGTCATCAAATTATGTGCTGAAATTAAAAATGCGTCCACTGAAGATACATTGATTCTTACATACTAATCTTAGACAGAGTGCTGTTTTAATTATAATTATTAACTATATAATGCAAGAGTAAAAACTGGGAAATTTCCTTCTAAAACATCTTTAGATGTTCTCCTTATCTTATGCCACCGGATCAAACCTATGCAAACTATGAAGAGGCTGAATTTTTATTTTCAGAAATACTTTTAGGAGTATAAATTACATAATGCAGCAATATGAATGGAAGTGTTTCCAAATAAGCAACCAGGAGACACATTCTGAAACCTTTGGAGTTAATTTACTTCATCAAATTCTGTTTTACGATTGATGCCAAAATATGTAATCTGGTGACCACACAGGAAAGGTTTTGCTGCACTGAAATAATTCTAACTCTACAGCTAGTAATTTATTTCTGTCAGCATGGCTGAGAATACAAATTTTTTACTTCAGTCCTTTTAATGCTCTTGCATTGCAGGTGAATTTTAGTGGTTCTACGCAAGAGACTAATGGTACCACCTAGAGCAAGGCATAATACGGCAAGCACTGTGCAAGCTTTTCGCCCCCTCCCCCCATTTCTGATGATGAATATATTTTAATCCTGACTTGCTATTTTAGTACTGTCTCTCCCTGGAGTAGAGACTGCCAGTCATACTCATACTGCACAGTATTGTAATCTTTTCATGTAAAGACAGATTATCTCAGATTTTAAAACAGGTAATTCTGCATATAAACAAAGTTTTCACATATGCCACCTGGGACACTGTGGATCCAGGAACCACAGGGGGATAACAGAGTGTCTGAACTTCAAAGAATAAGCAATTGAATCAACAGGTTGTATATAACGTTATTGTGTATAAAATATGTCAAGCAAGGTATTTTATGAAAGCTTGTAATGTTCTGAATATGATGGTCATTATGATATATGCATACAGACTGTGATTATAAATGTATGTATTAGTGTAGATATAAAACTGTGCTCACAATTTGTGCTGCAACATTCAACTCCACCTCACAATAGGAGGTAGTCAGCCAGGAGAGGAGGGGCTGTCTCTCAAACTAGACAAGCATATAGCATTGTACCACCCAGCACTGTACCGCCCACCTAGCTCCAAGCATGTAGCATTGTATCACCCAGGAAAAGGCAAGTGATAGGCTATTGAAAATTATGGGGAAACATTACCTTAAAAAAAGACATAGTACGGTTCTCAAGAACCATCAATTCTGGGCCTGTAGCTGAGGGCTTCCTAAATTAATATTTATTTATGTATTTTGTTGAGATGGTATGTAAACCACTCTGGAAACAGATTTAGTTATGTCTCCTCTGACTTCCTACTGTTTGATGTATGACCAAACTGGACAAGTCTGTAGCTTATGCTTATGCAGTTGTGCTTTCAGATCCTTAGCAAGAGCTTCCATAGCTGACTTTTTGCCAGCTAATGGAGTTCAGGTATGCAAAGATAGGTCTTCCATGCAGGAAAAAAATCCATGATGCAAGTAAAACTGGTAGCAAATAAAGTATCACCATATATGTATTGTGGAAGATAGGACTTCTCCACATGGCTAGACAAGGCAAGCATCAGGGGAAAAATAATCACTCAAAAGGGAAAGGTAATCTCCATTTATATGGCTCTCAAGTTGTTCTCTTGTTGCGCACCTGTGTCCACTTGGTATTATTTAGACAGGAAGGGCATAATCCATGCACAAAATATAAAGTGGCTTTATTCTCTAACTTTGAAATTAATGTCTACTGGAGACTAGAATTGGACCAAGCTCATTTTCAGTTCTGTTGCTTTTATTAAACCACGGTTTTACCTCATCATTATGTGTATACATTAAAATAGATCCAATTTCTGCGCTGAATTTTAATATTAATCTTATCTCTTTCCAAACTGCTATCCAATGCAACCCATAATAATAATTATTTATGTTCTCCAGTTTGCCTCCAGGGGTGATGAGTAATACCCCTCTCAGGCTGGGAATACCAACATGGCTTGGAGGAAGAATGGCCTCAAACAGGGCACCTTGATGCCCTTTCTCTTGGAGACAGAAGGTTTCACCTGAGCAAGTGTGCTTCTCTTGTCAGCTCAGGGACTGAACAGCACAAATCCTGGTTTCAACTCCTAACATCCATCAACTGGCACTGACACTAAGACAGTCTTTTTGTAAACAACTGATTGATTTAAACTCATTCTTTCCCATGCCTGGAGCAACAACACACATTTAGAAGCAACTCATCCTTTTCTTTTCAAATAAAACAATATCCACAGATGCCCTGGATTAAAACTGAATCAAAGAAACTGTATTCAACTAAAAAAGTGTAAAGTCCTGTCTTACGAAGACAGTTTCTAGACTGTCCTTTGCATTATGCAGTACTGTGAAAATGCAGTATGTTGTATAGCAGGGCTTATTTGTCACAGAAACTACTAGCAGTGAGTTACTTTTATGAAGCAAGGTTAAATTTACATATTCTTGAATATACAGCCAGAAGAGACATAATTTACATTAATTAAATTTGTTATGTTTGGGTGCTTTTTTGCTAGGGAAATAAAATCACACACAGAAATGCAGGTTGCAGTGGCATTTATAATTCACTGACTATTTCCTATTACATGAATGAAGGAAACAAATACAAATAAAGGGAGCCTTTTGGACTGCTTCCTTCAGCCCTACCCACTTTTGTTATGCCGGTTGTGAATTATGCTTTATAAGATAAGTAACAAGTCATGAGTGAAAAAATGTAATGCTCCACAGCACATCTTCAGGCCTGATGGGCTGACTACCTGTCAGATAATGTTGAAACTAGGATTATGTCTGGAAAAGCTGACAAACCACTGATTTGTATCTCTAAATCAAACCTACTATATTTAGCTCAACTCAGTCAACTATAATTAATTAGCCCATAATTAAAATAACTCCTTATTGAATGTTTTTAACAGATCAAATTAGTAGAGTCTGTATTATAAATCCTAACTCTAAACTTTAAGAATTTATATTACCAAAAAAAAAAAAAATAATAATAGCTTGGCTTCATTATTCCAAAGGTTTTTTTCCCCCTGAAAGCATGAAAACAACATTGCATCACTTGATATATTTTAGTGATTTAAAAACAAACAAAAACAGAAAGACAGATAATCCATTTTTTAAACATATCTTCAATTTAAAATAGTGGGTTTAGATTAACACTTAGGGCCAGATGCTCCCACACATGGATCTCTTATTTATGCTAACAGATATTGTGTGTGAAAAAACTGGCATATTATGTCCCTTATTGACATACGAGGAAGAAAAAGTGGGCATGTTTTCTCTTTCTCTCTCCCTTCCTCTCAAACATACAGAATAAGGAGTGTTAAAGGGAGAGCACAAATTCTCTTTATTTGCTAAAGCAGAGTGATAATTGTCCCTTTTTCTCTCTCTTGAGCTTCCCCCAAAACTCCCCTCCTCTTTACTGGCTTGTTAAGGAAGCATCTGAAGTAGGAGCAGCATGAGGAGCTGGTTTCTGGCTGGGCAGAGGAAGCTCAAAAGCCCTCTCTGCCAATGGACTGAGCACAGAGGATACTTGATGGGAGAAAAACAATTGTCTTCTCTAGAAGTCCGTTCTCAGCCTCCTTTCCTCTATAGGAAGATTTTTTTCTCTTGCTCTCAAAGAGGGCAAAGAAAGAATGAGAAAGGGCCTGCTGTCCTTCAGAAGAAAAGGGAGTCCCAGCTAAAACCTCGGGGAAGTAGAACGGCTTCCATAATTCCATAATAGTGTGAGTGTGAAATGGGATTGGGGAAGGTGGTTGGGAGCACAGGACTTATGCCATTACAGAGGACCACATTCTGCTTACTTCCAGACATTTAGTCCTTTCAGACATCTGTAGTCCTTCGTCCCCATTTTCTTCCTGTGCCATGCACCATGACTCAAGATGATGTCATGTCACTTTACCACACTAGATCAGTATCCACAGTGACATACATTCACTAAAACTGATGAGCTCATTCTTCTATTGTGACTTAATTAAACCAATGCTCTCAATATTTCAGTTTCTGATGTCATCTTTGTAGAACACCAGTTGTTAATTTTATTTGCAGCTAAGGAGACTAGAATTTTCTTAAAATAGAACTTTCATTGCTTGGCCTCATCTCAATGGCAATTCACGTTTTAGTATTATTTGAAGTTTAATATCTCAGCTATTGCAAATCATTTCCACAAATTAGAAAACAAGATATTGAAAATATATTTGTGATGTACAAATAGAGCCTTTAAGCTGCGTATTTTAAGATTTTTCCTTTCCAGGCACAGACTATCCAGAGCACCACTAAATTGTCTTTCAGGAAAAGCCAAAACCAACAGCAAAAGTCTAGTGTTTCAACAAGAAATTTCCCGAACATTCTCATCGTCTTGTTATTTTATTGAATAGGATGGTGGAACCCAGAAAACATTCCTGAAGCAGTAGTTGTATTTCTAAATAATGTCTAACTTCTATTTTTTTAACCCTAGAATTGACATTCCTACGTGTACCCCAGAACTTGTCAGTACTCCGGTAAGTCCTCTTCTGTGTTCAACCATTGCCAGCTGAAAACCAAACATCACAAAGCTAGGAAAATTTTAGGCCCTGAGAGACAAGACCATGCAGTGGCATTTGCAGCTTTGCTATCAGAATGGGAGGTTGGAACAGGGAGTGAAGATTCCATGAAAATAGAAGTCATGTCTGGACAATAACCTTGGTTTTAGGTGCCTCTAATATGTAAGTTTTACAGTTATGTCTCAAACTGCTTTGCTGATGAGTACAATAATGAAATGTTATTGGCTGTTGCTAGGGAAATTGTTAGCCTATTAGAGGCTACTATGAATTATGTGCTTTGTCTGGAGGAAATTTATAAAAAAGTTAGAAAGTCTGTTTTGGAGCAGTCTGTGGAAGCTTTCTTTTGGACAAAGATCTGACAACTAAGTGCCCCAGCAGCTAGATGGAAGGTGGAGCCCCCGGGGAAATCTGACTGTTGATTCCTCAAAACCATTTCAGACTTTTTAGGTAACTATAAGAGTTTGGAATGCTTTGAACATGCCGCTACAGCACACGTGTGTGTGTACGCGCGCTTGAGACCTAATAAAAGGTAGTTTTTAGGTAAAAGCACTCTGGTTTGCATCAATCATTTATCAAATGGATGAGCTGTGCCCCCACTGATTTATTCCTGACACCACCTGGAGAGAAACAGTTAAGTTACCACTGCTTTGGGTTCTGATAACTCTGGGTAACATCTTTGGATGCTGTCGTGGAAATCTCAATGAAATTTATGAGAGCTGTAAACAGGCATCTCAGGGCAGAATATGACTTAAGTCTATCGCTCTTTCATAGATAGATCCTAATCAGGAACTTACACAACCTATCAAACCTGCTCTTCACACTACTTAACGGAGAACTATTTCTCTTAGTAAAAATATCTGTTTCTCTCAAACTTTGCTAATACTCGCACTCTGGCCACCATAGTCTTTTTTAATTTCAATTCTCCAAGCATGACCATCACATTTTAGCAGTCAATTTTAAGGAAATAGACCTCTCACATAAAAATGAGCTGTGTAGCCCATGTCATGCCATCCAGTCGTCACAAAATAATTGCTAGTAGTAATGTAGTAACCAGCAAAGGCAGTAAGGGGGCAGTTAGTTACACTTGCAGAAGAGATTAAAACAACCACAACAAAAACTGTGGGTATACTGTGTGGGGGAATACTTGCTATACAAATGGCAGTCTCTATACTACTACATAAGTTGCAGGTGTATGCTAATATGCAGTAAATTTTTCTGAGTCCCTTGTAGTTTAAAATGAAGGCCATAGATGCACCTTGTTTGCAGATGGCTGTGTATAATTTATATTTTATAGTTTATATTGATATATTTAAGGTTTTACACATAGCTGCAAATTTCTGCCTATAGCAAGGTAGTTCTTGTCACAGCAGCAATACCTTGGCTACTAATATTCTGCAGAAACAATTTCCCCCCAAGAGTAGATTCTGCAGTGCTTTGATAATATTCTGATTGCATCCATGTTATCCTCCCCTTATATGGTATTGGCAGCTCTTTTGTGCACCCACTGTGTGGAAAAATTCTTCTGGTTTAAGTCAGTAATACAGTGTACAATCAGTCATACAATATTAAATAGGTGGTTATGGTTTGGGCACAGTCAGGTTTTGTATTTTACTTACAGGAGTTTCTAGGGTGCTCTCTCCATAATATTGGTGTACTTCTGAAGGTTACTCTAATTTTGAGCACACAACACACAGGGAAAACCAATTATAGGTACTGCCTTCAAATCCAAGTTATAGTGAAAGAATAGCTAATATAGACATTTTCCTAAGGTAAGGGCCTCGGTGCAAAAAAAATTCCCATATAGAAAATTCCAAAAAGATCGCCAAACACTAAAAAAGTGTGCACAGTCAGAAGTACCCTGGTGGAAGTCAGGACAAAGCCAAATATAACACATTTGCTAGCCTGCAGAAGAAAGTAGGGTGCTACAGAAAATTAATAAGAAAGTAAAGCTGTTCAGAGGAGTTTTAACATACTAGCAAAAAAATCTGCACACACACATCAGTCCACTACCATATGGCAAAAGATAAATGTTTCAGTGGATATTTATGTACACAGGTACTACCTGCAAATGTGTGGCCTTAATATCAGATGACAAGGTTGGCTACACATTCCCATAGGCCTCTTACTACAGATTCAGCCATATGTGTAGTTGTACATTGCCCTGCGTCTTCCCAGTATCACTGAGGATTTTTTACTTTTCTTCACTTTCCTCCAATACGTGTTTTAGCCTATGACCACTGCTTTTTTTTTTTTGCGCTATTTTTTTTTTTCTTATGATGCAATGCATTCTGCCTTAGGCAGCTCAATATTCCAATTTTTGTAGATTTTTGTCTGTTGAGCATTTTTTTGTGAATTGGGAAACAATTTCTCTGCAGGGCCTGCCCTCCATTACATCGCTCTATCTTTGAATTATCTTTTCAACTGCATTTTCTAACAGCAACAGTGTATAATACAGTTGCAATCATATTACTAAAATTACCTTTTAACCACAGTTTAAGATTAAAATATTTTACCTATGGGAAAAATTAGTACTAAAAACTATTTCTCTTTACTGAAGAAAAATTTTGAACTAGATTGTAATGATTTTTTACTCTGAAAATAAATTTAAAATAAAGTTTCTTTTCTTAATTACTTTAATCTCTGTCCGTTTGGCAGATATATTACTTTTGCTGCTATGAAGCAACATCGTTGCCCACAATGAATAGGTGTTATTTGCTATGATATCATCTATTCCATTAAACATAAGTTTATTTTAGGACAAGGAATGAACATTTCAATCAATGTTCTTTTCACGATGTTTGTCCTAATGGATGACACTTAGAAATAAAATAGACGTAGGCACAATGCAATAGGCTGTCCAAGTCAACCTTGCTTTGAAACATGTTCATGAAAAAAAGAAATTCTGAAGTATCTTCAGAATATTTGATACAAACCAAAAGTTGGACCCTAGTTATTTAATATCTTTAAAGAGTAAATTAGACACTGATTTGTTTAACTTGTTTGTAAGAGAACAAAAATGAGAACATGGTTTAATTTCAAATAGTTGTTTGCGCATCATACTACTGGAGTTTATACATCACCAACATTAAAGAATGTGTGCTTGTCTTCCTACTCAAACCAACCTAAATCTCATCATAATTAATAATTAAAAACCTTCTAAATAATCTAGTTACGGTTGAATCATATATCCAATTCTACTTTCCCTATTATCCATAATTCCTGCAGAATGTAAAGATGAATAACTTGATAGCACAGGAACTGTGATTGTAGGAGGGTAATGGTGCAAATCCTAAAGTTGATTTATTTCCCCTCCTCCTTTTTTAGGAAAAAAAATACATTCCTGTCTGCTTCGGCTGACTGACAGTTTTTACAGGCTGACCTAATGAACCTTTAGTCCGAAAGCCTTCACACATCCCCTCATAAGCAATGAACTGAAATTTTACCCTGGGCATTGTCTCTGAACCCCCCAGTGATGTGACTGTGGTGCCAACATCTCCAAAAAACCACTGTAAAACATTTGATGAAGGCCAATCCCTGCAGGAATACCGTCAAGTTGATTTTTTTGCATTGGATTACTTTGGAAATATGCTCAAACAATAGTTTCTTCTTAAATATGCAGAAAAATTAACATAATAAACTGATATTTTATCCTATTTCAGTTGTGAAGTGTCTTTTTCTTACCTCTTCTAAGATTACTTTGTAGGGAAAAATCGAAAGCTTGGCAAACCATCCTTTTAATGTCTTCATTGAGTTACAAGCACACAGCCACTTCTGTACAATTTTATATGCATAATTTGCAATTGCTTTAATCAAAAGGGCAATTACTTACCTATAAGCAGATTTTTCTAAAAGCACTATAGAGCTGTATAATGGATACATACTCCTGAACATGAGTCATCTAGTGCACGGCATCCAAAAACATATTAAAAGAATTGTCTTTTTTTTTTTTTTAAGGCTTACAGTAAATAGTACATTTCATGTCTGTTTTCAAGATAGCATTTTAAAATTATGATATAAAACTTCCTGTGAGAGGTGGGAGAGGATGGCATAGTCTCATAGAATCCTACTTAAAGGTTAGTAATTCTTTTCTCACTAAAAGATGCTGTCTATGTATATTGGAAATGCCAGGTAGAGAGAGCTCTTTACACAGATTAATATAAATATAACAAAACATACCAGAGAACATACTTCACAGCATATTTTAAAGAGTACTAAATTTAATGTAAGCTCCTCAGAGCATAGACCTTATCTTCCTGTATTTCTGTCAAGTGCTGTTCAAAACTATGGCACTGTAGAAATAATAAAAAACTTTACTATGTTGCTATTATGACTGCTACTATTATTATTAAAGATGTCATAAGTATCCTACCTCTACCAGTATCATAAAGAAAACTCTTCCCAACTGAGCCATCTGGGAAGACACAGGATTCTTTTAATTAAATTTGTGTGCATGAGCGCATGTGTGCATTTGAGTATATGTGTGAGAGACAGAAAACCAAGTTGTTTTAAGTAGTTACACTAGATGTATACATGGAACACAAAAAGAGACAAGTGTACCAGGCACAGACACCTTAACATTATTATTAACATTAATACACCTTATTGTATTGATATAAACAGTCGTCTGCAAAATTTAAGTTAAATGATAATTACAAAACTCACTGAACTGAATGAAAATATTGATAATCAGACAAATGCTCTTAAGGGGGCAATTAATGCATATGAACAACATAGATCAACTGAAAATTTATTGATTATTCTTAACCACCAGCTCCATCTTCTTCCCAGCATCAGACATGCATGTTATCCCTCACAATAATTGTTTAGTGGAAGGAGAGGATGGAAAGAAGAAAGCTACTTCAGGAGGTCTGAGTAATCTTAGATACAGAATAACTCTGTGGGAACAGAAGCATTAGGGTGCATAATATGGTTGAAACATCACTTGTTTGCATTCTGTAGTTCATGATACCCCTACAAGATTGATATTTCTATATATACCACCCTTGTAAAGGTTCAGTTATCATTATCATATTTATGTTCCTCATAACAGAATATCTTTGTTAAAAATATAATTGTGAATCCCTAGAGGCCAATAACATAATTACAGTTAAGCTATATCTACATTTATACATACATTTTAAACAACAAGATGTGCAATGAATACACTAAATAAATTATTAGCTATATCAGGAAAAACCTATAGGGAAAAGGCAATATCATAGACTGTAAAAAAAAAAATCAGCCCTTTAAGCTTATTAGATGGGTATAGGAGACTGTAATAGGATTATGCGTTTTAGTTTAGCCTGTCCATCATTCCAAAATCCCCATAACTAAAGGGAATATCTTCATAGGGGTCTGAGTTTAATACTGAAGCTGCTTTATTTAATTCTTCCTATTATATAATGCTGAGCGCTAATTAGTTCCATCCACTTTCTTCAGGCATGTCAATAAGGTAGCTTTGAAGCCAACTTTCTCTGAATTCTCTGAATTATGATTTAACCAGTTTTGTAACAGCATAATTCATGCCAACCAGTTACCCAGCTTAATACACTTGCCTAAAATACAGCTGCAGTGTTATTGTGGAATGGCTGCAATGAATTTGCTTTCTGTAAATTTGTGTCTTCTGCTACTTAAAACTAGGAAAATACATCATCGCTGTACTGTTAATTATGCATTTCGTGTTTTGATATGACTAATGACAATTGAGATGAATGACGCTGTCACAGACCTCCCATTTATTTTTACTATTTTATATACTTCAGAATTAGATGTCAAACACACACAGTCACCTCAAGACAGTTTAAGAGAGGCCACAAAGAGAAAAAAAGTATCCCAGTCTGCATTTATAACAAAGTTTTCCTGATGCCTCCCAGTACCAGATATTTTCTCTCACTAATGAAAGCATTAAAATAAATATAATGGCATGATTTGGGTCTTTTGAAAGGAAGAGCAATGTAACATTTGTAATTGATCCCCCCACATATTCAAAATACAGTAAGACTTTTCTGCCTTAGAGCTTTTTAATTTTCAAAGACCATTATTATCCTTTTAGCTGCTATTGTAATAGCAAGTCATATCAGTATTAACTGCTCTAGAGGAGTCAGTGTTTATGCACTTCTTGTCACAGCCTCTATCTCATCACTCTCTTAACCCTCCCTAAAATATTACCATCCCCTTTAGCTACAGTGAAAGCGATGATATAGGGCATGATGCTGCAATCCTTACATGAAAGGAGTGTGAGTTCCACGGGAATACTTGTGTACCTATGGACTGAAAGACCAGGTCCAAAAATATTCATGAAACAACTGATACAGTATTTGTAGCACAGAATTATCAGGTCTGCCTCTGAGTTATTAGAAGGTTCATAGTTTGAAATAACAGCAATATTGACCATGGATTGTCAAAATCAATTTAGAGTAATCTCCCCACACCCCCACTCCCACCAATAAAAAAAGAAAAAAGAAAAAAAAAATATATATAGTTTTTTATCCATAACATCTGAGTAATACAAGCACCAGAGTAAAAAACACCAGACAAATTATGGGATCACACCTTTCCTGAGAGAGAGGTAAATGTACAGAAAAAAATAATTGCACATGATTACTTCCTTGCCGTCCTCTGGATTGGATGGAAGGAGTATATGAAATGTCACTTTGCAGGATCTGGGACTAATGTATGGAAGAAGTGTCTAACTGTGGAATGAAGGGGAGGGCATTTCATTGACACTGTTGGAGTGGCTATATGCTGTCAACAGTAGAACTGCACAAACAATCTGGATGAGTCAAATATGAAAGTGATGTACTACTGGGCAGTAAGAAAGCGAGAGGAAATTGAAGAACACTTCAGATTCATTTGTCTGTACACTGCCCAGACCTTTCACAAATGTAATCAGGAGCCTGGTCCTTTCCTGTAAGGGCCAAAAGATACTCATATTTTCAACAGTCGGTGGACTGCTGGTTTAAAACATATTTATATATGACAAATGGCCAAATACCATGTACTGGTAAAACTGCTGTTATCAGGAAAGATTACAGAATTTGTACTTACTGAACCAAAATTCCTAACAAGAAAAGACAGTAGGATTTGGCCCACATGTTTTCACATAGGCATACGGGTGAATGCACACCAATGCTAATGTTTCAAATTATAACAAAATCCAAAGGTTTAAAATAATAATTGGTGATCCTAAATGAATTAAGAGCCATTATTTTATTCATAGAGACTATTTTTGTGCTAGATTCTCCTAAACAATCAAGAAAGTTTTCGTCTTGCTCCCAAACTGAATATATTACAACATAATTTTACAAAGCCTAAATTAGCAGGCAATGGTGTAGATCACCTACACCAAAATCAGAGTAAGTGATAGCAACATTTTTTTCCAGCACGTTCTTGTACAACATTTGAGATCGTTATCCTCCAAGATTTTTGGCGGCTCAGCCTTTAACTGCAATACTAGCACCAATAAAGATGTCATAACGTAATCCTTAATACCTCTCTGCATGGATGTGTCTGATGTAGGTGTCACAACACATGGAACTATTACAGACTGAAACAATGTACATCTAACTATATTTCACAGTTTCATTAAAGTTTGAAACTGATGAAAGCCTCTCAAAATTAACTTTCTAACTTTATATCAGAAAAATGGAACATATGTCAAATAGTCAACACTACTGTTTACAACTAAAGAAAAAGTGAACTCTTACATTAATGCAGTATTTATACAGAAAAAATCAGAAACATATCCTCACTTAAAATCATCATATCACTTGAAATAATAATTTACATTTTTTCTGAAGACTATGTATATAAATATAATTATTCACTGTACATGCCAAAATTAACATTAATGTGTTTCCTTGTGAATTTAAATAACTATATACAATCGTTATGATGTTTCTTTCTATGCACTGCAAAATAGATATTAGTGTTTGAAAAGCAGCAAATTTGGCTTCCATTCAGTCTTACTAATAGTACTAATCTGGAGTCTGTGGTTTTCATAGAGCAAAATGGCAAATTTCAAGGGATAATATTAAATTTATACATCATATATATATATTCATAAACATTTCTATGACCATTGAAAACCTCTTTTCAAAGATGCTACAAGTTTTGACATCTACCTCAAGAATGTAAAGACTTTCTACTCATTTTTCTGATTAGAATTTTTCAAGAAAAAGGTGCAACAATCAAATGATGGCTTGTGGAAAACTGGTACAAAATCATACTTCAGTAAAATCAACTGCAAGAAAAATTCTGGAACAGTGACTGTAGTAACTTTAACTTCCTCAGATGAGTTCATTTTGTGGCAACATGCTAGATAGAAAGTCTCTTGTTTTGTGCTCCCATGTTTATAATTTAACAGTGGAAGATTACATGAAATGGATCTTCAGCATTTTTAACCAAAGAAAACTAACAGCAATATCTGTCATATCAGAAAGACACCTTGTGCTAGCCACGCAAATTATAATGATGTTCCTGCTTTCAATCAATCAATCTCAATTTATTTCTATAATTCCCAGCATGTAGATTGCACACTGGGTTTTTCCCTAAAGGCTAGTATGTAGCAGGGTATCATAAGAAGCCCGGAAGGGTTAAAAACTCACACTACTTCCAGTAACTTTTCAGCTGTCTAATACAACAAACAATGTTCCATGTACTTTAAATAACTTCTGAGTGTAGCCTGCTTTGATTTTTTTTCAAGTTGTTTGGACCTATTTTCACTACATCTACCTTTAACTTAAACATTTACACTAATGTAAGTTCATAGTGTAAGGAAGTGTTTCAGGTTGACTGGCCCATAAGTGTAACAAAGGGCCCCGTTCATCTGTGCCTGTACAGTACACCCCTCAAGCTAATTAATTAATTAGGCCCTACACATGGCATCTGATTTGAGTACCTTCCTAGCAAGGGAGTTTGTGGTGATTAATCCAGGTGTGCAAAGGAAAGGGCAGAAAAATAGAGAGAGTTAAAAACTCAGTAAGAACTCCCATGTGTGAAGGGACTCACAATGAGTATGGCAGGCTCAGGTGGGGGAGTGTCCTGAGGCAGAGAAGTCTGGGGACTTGTAGGGTATGTCTACACTGCAATTAAAAACCCATGACTGATCTGTGCCAGCTGACTCGGACTCACAGAATTCAGGCTTATGAGGCTGTTTAATTGTAGTGTAGATGTTTGGGCTTGGACTGGAGCCTGAGCTCTAGGACCTTAAGAGGTGGGAGTATCCGAGAGCACAGGTTGTAGCCCAAGCCTGAATTTCTTCACCACAATTAAAACCCAGAAAAACACAGGGAAATCAAACGGGTGCATCTTTCAGTATCATAATCATTCAAATTACTGGTAGCTAGTGCAAGGAATCCACCCTTCATTTTTTAAATAGACCATCTGGAAAGTAAGGAGCCATTGCTTTACTGAAAACACATGAAGTTATGGTATGAGCACATGCATAATTGTTGACCAGGGCACTATTGTGGAAACAATTTTGTAGCACTGGACTCTAGTGGTCAACAACAAAGATAGGTACATTCTCTTCTACCAACAAACTGAGCATGTTCACTTTAGTTTGTGTCATCCAATTACTGCTAAGAGCACTGAAATCGAGTATAGGATGTTTGCTTCCTTGTTTGTTTTCTATAGGATGCAGCACGTATATCACTTATTTTTGTCCTTGAAATGCACAGCTGACGCATTTGCAGTACAAAATACATGTGAAGCACCTTTACCTTCCCCAATCGAGTCTTATGGAAGCCTACTCTTTTGTCCAGTCATTCTGGAACTTTACTTTGAACAAACTTACATAGTAACTAGCTGCCTTTGACTCTTATGAGTTTGATTTAAGTACATGATGGCAGACTGTCCACACAATTACTGGTTTCATTAAAAATATTGCCACCTCAACTGGAAAAGATAACAAATATGTTAAACACATTTGGCTCTCAACTAATAACGATTTGCAAAATGACTACATCTAGGTTCCCACCCCAGCCAACCACTGCCTGAGTCCTGCTTCTCTCACCTCTGCTGTGATCTAACTCATCCCAACCACTCACTCATCCATTTCATTCATCTACCCAGTCACTCATTAAAAGACCCACCCTATGATATAAGGTTCTGAGAGGGCACGGGGGGCTCAGTAGAGATAATGGGCTGCTGAGATCCCTCATTCTGTCCTAGCCTGCCCACCTTCACCACCTCAGCCTTCTCAACTTCTGTGCAGCTTGATTTCCCACTTACCAAGGTGAAAGGAATGACCCTCATAAAGATATAGGCATGTCAGAAATATCAGTGTCCCTTACTTACAAAGATAGTTGATGTAAAGGGTCAGCAGCAGAGGTGCTGAAGTACTTAGGATTCAGAGCTTTCTGCTGGATATAAAAGTCACATTTTTGGTAGCCGTGTTGTATTCCTCCCAAATTTCTGTACTTTACCATCAGAGTTACAGCAAGCAATGAACCAGATGAGATGTTATGTAGAGAAATCCAAGATATTACTGAGACTTATGAAATGTTGTTGAACACTGGTGAGTTTAATCCTCAGAAATTCCATTCAGCCAAAGCTGTGGTTTTGAGATTGAAATAAAGCAGTGGTTGCAAGAACTCTGCCATTTAGTAAGCAACACATGTGTAGTTTACAGTTCAGTTGACTGGGGATGTTGGGGGGGAGGGGGGGGGCGGAACGGGACGGACACAGGAGGTGGTGCAGAAGAAAACATGATATCTTGCATGTGATCTAGGCCCGATCATCTGCTGTGGTGTCAAATATTTATGCACAGTTGGATTTGTACACTGGCATATGCTACCAAATATTTCACCATTTAACTGATGGGAACTTTTGCTATACTGATGGAAAGGCATGACTTTTCCAGGCATCCAATGTCAATCAGTATGTCAAAACATATTTGAGAAATTCTTATAATGGTTGCACTGTACTGTCTCATCAGTTTTGGCATCAAGAAAAGTATCTTCCTATTCCAGTAAAATATTTTCTGTGGTTTTGGTGGGTAGGATTTGTTCAGGATTTGCACAAAGCCTCTGCATTAGTAGATGGGTAATGAATATGAGGAAGAAGAAGAGAAAAGTCTCTCAGGAGAAAGCTAACAACATAACACCAAGAATAAGAATGAGCAGGTAGGTAATGTATGGCAAATCCTAAGGCCACAGTCATCAAAAGCTACTCATAGTTTTTAAAATCCTAGGACTAGCAAACAATTATTATAACCCTAAAACAAAATTAACTACATGATGCAAAAAAACACAGAAAAGAAAAATCTCTAATCTGACTTTCTGTATTTGCACCCTCAAATGTTTGCTTTACTACCATACTATGCAGCAGCATTGCAGTTCGCACAAAGAAGAAAAATTTTCAGGGAAATTGAGCCAGATTCCACATAATCATTATTTTATTCATACTGAATACATCTTCCTGTGCATCTCCTCTCCCCTCAATTCATGGTTTTATTTAAAAAAAACCTCTATACATATCTGCACCAGTCAGAGTAAGAAGCCATGTAAAATCAGTTGTCATCATGACCAAAACTTCAGGTGATCTCAGCATGAAAGTACAGAATCACACTCTTAAGGCATGTTGAGAATTTGTCACTGCCAGACAGCTACAGGACACTGATAGCTTGTGATTATATGTTTCATGAAAGCAAATGGAAAACTAAAATATTAATTTCATGTTGCTGCTCCTGACAGACCTAAGATAGCTGTGGACACTCTAATCCTATGGCTCCCGAATACTATTTGTCATCAGTAATGGACAGTTGCATCAGAATAACCATATAAAAATTGCTATGGAAATAAGATTAGTGCCGCAATCAAGTTTCATTTCCTACAAACACACTTGACTATACTGGAATGAGTTTATATTTTAACAAAAGAGATACTACTTTTTCAGTCCACTTATGACTCAGATAGTTGAAGCTTCAATCTATCAAAAAAATGTTACTGCTATGATTTTTCCCAAGGTCTGCTTACATATAAAAAAGTAACTGTTTGAAGCTACTGAAGCTGCAAGATTCCTCAGCCAAAAGGAATTTCATCACACCCATTATTTACTGTAGTAGTAAAGCTTAGCCACAAATCAAATACTAAGTCATTTTTTCTCTTATTTGTATGGCTCAGGGTTGCACTGAAAAGCTAGAAAAGAACCCAAGGGAAAATTTCTATCCTGACTTAATCCCTGTACAATCTGAAAGAACTCATTCTGGAAGTGATATGTACTTTCATGATAAAACCATACAAAGAGGACTCTTGGCTTTTAGTATTGCAAGGGGGTGAAAAATCTGTGCAGAATTTGGCCCACTGTTAGTAATATTGGTCTGCATCCAGGCCTTAGCAGTAAATTAGCTTTTTGTAAACTGGTTTGATTGCAATGGGGGCATGAATGGAATGGAGTCCACCCGTGAAAAACAAATACGTGCGAGAGGAAAGTATCTAAGTAATGTTTGACTGTTTTATTTTTTGTGGGTTATGTTGTTTTCATTTAAGCATACTATGATGCAGATGCTGAGTATTATGTAAATTATTTTCAGCTACATTGCCAATAAAAGGTCTCTGAGTGCAAAACACATTAACCATGAGCAGTGGGGAAGGAGGGGAAATTAAGAAGATAGGCAAATACTTCACAATGTAAATCACATTAGAAAAAGAAAATATCATCTTGCTTAAAAATCCCTGTCCTTTTATTGGTTAATCTTAACTTCACTATATTGCTCCTTCACCATGTTCTTTTTACTTCAGGGGGGAAAAAAGTGACTCGACCTGAACTCCTACATGCATTGCTTCTGACATCTGCCCCAATGCTTTCACCATAAACCCTAAAATGGAGGCATGGGTGAATGCTTAATTGACAACAGTAAAGTACCAGGCACACACAAAATAATCATTGTTCAAAGAGCAGATTAGGATATTTGTCACATATACTGTGTATAGCTGCTTCATGAATTTTACTTAATATCTTAGCATTACCACCATTGAGATTAATAAAAGAAATGAACACCAGTTTGTAAACATGTTTACTGCTTCCATAAGAGCAGCACCACATGATTAAAAAAGAAAAAAAGGATTTCACTTTTGTTTGCAAAACCAATTTCTTTAACAAAAAGTAACTGTGAAGCCTTTTATTTCAGAAAGGTATGGCCATACTATTATGCCATTAGGTGCCATTAGGATGCATTTGCTGTAGGTTTTCAAAATTATTTATAAACGCCTCCCCATATTTGGATCTGCCTTTAAAAGAAAATGAGCATAACTTCTTTTACTTCATGCTGTACTTTCATGAACACATTGCTACTCTGTAAACTCTTCTGTCATCTTTTCTGTTTTCATGTGTAGCATCAGCAGAGAAAATGCAGAAAGGGTAGCATAATCCTACCAAAACAAAACAGCAAACAAACAAAAAAGAACCGATTATGGCCATATGATAGGTAGGAGCCATAAAACACCCAGAGACAGGAGAGGAGGCAGAGTTAAAAAAAGCACAGGCCCTCCCCCAGCCCACTTTTAAGGTAACATACAAATCCATGAATCCTGACAGAGCTCCCACTCAACTAGTGATTGTGCAATGCATATATACTAATACAACTCTTGTATCATGTATATGGATATTAGGAAAAACTTTTCCACTAGGAGGGTGGTGGAGCACTAGAATAGGTTACCTAGGGAGGTGGTGGAATCTCCATCCTTAGAGATGCTGGGATAATTTAGTTGGGGTTGGTCCTCCTTTGAGCAGGGGGTAGCACAAGATGACCTCCTGAGGTCCCTTCCAACCCTAATCTTCTATGATTATATGTCCATGGTTCTTGCCATTAAGGAAGTCGAAATGGGATGACCTCAAGACAGTTATGTCTCTCTAAAATCCTACCAGGCTGTGAGATAACTGGGAAAAAAGAGAGAATGGTCCAGCCTAAAAATTATCCGTGGTTAACTTCTCGGAAACAGGCCATTCTGTTAGCGACTGCAGTTGGGTCCTCTTTGACCATTGCATCACTATCACGAGGTGAGAGACAAACCACAACAAAGCACACAAGAAGAAATATTGTAAGAAACAAAACAACATTCACAGGAAGCAATCACTTGACTTCTCCCATCTGCAGGAGCCCTGTGGGGAGTAACCTAAGCCCTAGGGCTACAGCAACTACTTCTGCCCCAGAGAAAGACAGAAAAAATTGGGTTCCATGAAGGAACTGCCCAGGGAGGTGGAAGCTTATTTACCCCCTCCTCCAATATAGGCCTATCACAAAGCTGTCACAAATAAGTAAGTGTTCCATACCACCTTACTATCACATAACTTCCTACACTCATGCATTGTTAGGATTCAGCCAAATTAATTAGCTCAATTTTTTCCTCATGGTGAACAATAATTCTACCTGATTTTGTAAATCAAGAACACAAGCAGAAGCAGCACTGAAAGGTTCCTTGTAAGCTCTTTTTCTTTTAAACACTGTATTGACAG
The DNA here is from genome assembly GCF_026122565.2 of Emydura macquarii macquarii. NCBI lineage: Eukaryota > Metazoa > Chordata > Testudines > Chelidae > Emydura > Emydura macquarii. Next base: position 32,275,457 of record NW_027131390.1, on the reverse strand, counting down.
TTAAAGTGATGCCATATTTAAGAACATTGGTGCTGTATACTCAATACAACCTTTTTCTGACTCAGAAGAGATGCTGTACTTTCCCTTGGAAATGTTGGTGGCACTATCAATAGCTTGAATGAATCCCTGGGTAACAGAAAATGATAATTCTATCATGTTTCAGTCTCACAAAATTTTTCTTGTCAGGTATTTCTGTATGTACAAATGCAGTTTAAATTAATCTAGGAGTACTGTAAACACGTATTCTTACTTATGCTGCTCTCATCATGCATCAGTCCTCTCCAAGCATGAAAACGGAAATTAACCTGTAGATATTGTTTCAGTATTCTTAAAATAACTCATCACCAAAGTAGCAAACTGCTTTATACCTCACATACTTCACAATTTATTCACTTGACCCACCAGCGATGCAAAACCTTCCAACTTCTTCAACTGCCAATGTATCAACCAGTTTGCAGCATGAACAAAAGATCTGCCTCAATGAAACTTCTAGGAGCAGTTGCTGTGTGCTGTGTCCTGTCTCCAATGAATTAACTCATAGCACCTATTGTCCAGTGGATTCAGCACAGCTCTGTGGAGCCAAGAGACTTGGGTTCTACTCCTGACTCTGCCATTGATTCACTGACCAATTCTGTGACCATAGGTAGATCATAAAGCAGCTGGATTTCCAAATGGGCTGGAAACATCCAGCTCCCTTTGATTTCAATGGGAACTGCAGGTATTAAGCTCTTCTGAAACCCAAGCCTTTAACTTTTCCGTACATCAGTTTCTTCATTTGTAAAATGGAGGCAGAATAAACAATTCTGTAAATGACTTTGAGGTCTTTGGGTAGAGACCTACAGTCTACACTTAAAATGTTAAAGTGACAGAGTTGTGGCGCTGTGGCTGTGATGCCGTAGCACTTCAATTCTTCCATCACTGTAGTTAATCCACCTCCCTGTGAGATGGCAGCTAGGTCAATGGAAGAATTCCAGAAGCGGTGGATTTTTCACACCCCTAAGAGACGCAGCTGTGCTGATGTAAGTAGACCAGCCCACAAAAACAGACTAATAGCATCTTCACCCTTGCCCAGTCTAACAGCTCCATCACCACCTGTCTTCACAACCTTCCTAAGTCTCTCGAAAGCTTATGTCTACAAATATTAAATTTGTTAGTCTTTAAAGTGCCACAGAAGTCTCATTGTCTTTGTCTTCACAATGTTTTTCAGTGTTTTATTCTAAACTGCTATCATCAACAATGCTTCTGAGAGATATTTTTCCCTCAGAAATAAGACGTTTAAAATGCATGGGACTTACTGTAATTTAAAAATAAATACTGGAGTAGGTAGGGCACTTAGGCAAAGATTCTCAGAGAAAAGGATATACAATATATGGAATAAAGACTATAAATGAGTTCAAGACACCTAGTTTTATTTTTGAAGAATCAGGGATTTTAAGAATAATGTTAAAAGAAGGAAGACAGGATTAAGAAATAAAGAAGGCAGGAATGTTGAGGAAGATTGTTTAATCATATTCCTATATTTGTTTTTTTTTGTTCCCTCTAGCCACAACTTTTCCATTTCTAATATAGACTTCACTTAACCTTTCTCCTTTTTCAATGTGAAGTGCTTCAAAGTTGTGTCCATGTGCTTTCTTGCCTTTGGACATCTTGAATCAGATGCTCAAATTGCCTAAATTATCATAGATCAGTTGAATTCAATGGAGCCATGATAATTTCAATTGCATTCAGCTGAGGATCTGCACCCTCACGTGATGACATAGCTTCAATCTTGACAATCACATATGCAGATGACACAATATATACTATACTTCCTTTGATTCACACTCTGAACTCTCTATCACCACCTGTTTCATGCCACTCCTTGGCACAAGCACAACCTAAATTTCTTCTAAAGTCATCGCAGTGCTGCTGAAAAATCCTCATTTCACGTTTCTGACTCTCTCTCTCTAACTCACTTTGCTTTAACACAATCATCCATCTGTAAATCTGCTGATCATCTGCATGTCATTTCCACAATTCATCCTTACCTTTAGACACCATGTCTACAAAACTACTTATTCATGCCTTAATTACTTCCCATCAGCTATAGCAAATCCCTTTTATGATCTTCCTAAATCTCTCTAAATCTCAAGTCAGCCAGACTTTGTGCCACCATTGCTCATTTGATCCGGGAAGTAGGACCAGAACACTTAGTTTTCTATAACCTTTACTGACTTTCCATCAAGCTATATATCTAATTAAAAAAATGGTGTTCCTGGTTTTTGAAACTCTCATGCATTCTTGTTCCACTCTTCCTCTCTTGAATTCATTGCCATACCCAGCGCCCACATTGCCTGGCTTCCTGACTCTTTTCACTGAGCTGATATTTGAGTTGTTTTCTCTCTTGAACTAATTCCGTTTTATTTATTTTTAATACTCCTTTCCTCAAATGAAACGAATAAGTTTATCTTCTCCTCCTATGCTATTGCATCTTTACATTCTCCCTTCATTGTAGCTTCTGTAGTCTGTAATAATACTTGCATTTTTACTATTATTAAATTTCATGTCTTTGGCTCTAGTCTACTTTCCTGCAGTTTTTCCTTTTCTGCCTGTATGATAATCACTGCCCAGGATCTAATTTTGAACTCCCTTCTCTGTGTGTTTCAGCCTCTTTTGTGAAATGTTTTATGGACACTTCATAAGAAGAATTTCATATAAAGTGTTATATAGTACCTATACTTCAGAAAATATTTTTCAAATCATGTACCATTTGTGGAAGGAATGAATCAGCCATTTATTCAGCTAATGTAAAAGCAATAATAAATCTAACATTTCTACAAATTAACACCACTCAGGTTTATTAGTGAAATCAAAGTGTGTGTGTGTGTGTGTGTGTGTGTGTGTGTGTGTGTGTGTGTGTGTGTGTGTGTGTGTGTGTGTGTGTGTGTGTGTGTGTGTGTGTGTGTGTGTGTGTGTGTGTGTGTGTGTGTGTGTGTGTGTCCAGCTGATGGCTAAACTTTTAGTACAACATTTATGGTCTTCAGGCAATATGTTTAAATCTCACAAGGTGATATTTGAAGAGTGTGAATAAATTGTATTTTATGGATGTTTTTTTCCCTATGACTTAAAAAAATATCTTTATCCTATCAATAATTTGCTTGAAAGAAAATGAAGGAGTAATATACTGTTGTCCTCTTAAATGTGAACGAAAGAGTTCTGAGACATATTTTCTGAATCTGGCCATAAGGCCAAGCATCTTTTATTAGAAACAAATAGTTAAGCTGTACTGCTAATTTGGGAAACAACTGAGAACATTATGTTTATATTATATTTATAATTCAGAGATAAGCTCAACTTCCCTTCCCTTAGCTCTATACACAGATTCACATGACAGTGGCATAATGGCTAGCTGGGCCTGGTTTACCAGAGATTTCTCTAGATGGATGCGAATCGATACTTCCCTCTCCTGACCAATCACAGCCTAGCTTTGTGTTGGGCAGTGCCAATGGTCATTCTCTGTGGTTCTAAGGAGCCCTCTTAGTGAGCTACTCCCTACTTAGGCTGAATTGGGAAGGAACAATGGACCATTCACACTTTCCACCTGTAGCAAGGATTTTCCATCCACATATCCATGCCACTGCAGTGTGGTTTAGGGCTAATAGTCTGTCCTTATCCTCAGAGTATTGTATGGGCATTCAATTGCTGAATGTATGTTGCTGTTACGGTGACTAAGCATTGCATTTTCTTTTCTGTTTGAGTCTAGGAAGAATTTCATTCAGGTTTCCATGTCTCAGAATGTTATGTCAAAACTGTGGGGGTAGACATTCTTTGCAGGGAGTAAACATATTTGGCTGCTTAGGCAGAGATGGCAGGTAGGGAGAAATAAGTATCTCCAAGAATTTGAGATTTAATGTGTAGCTGGGACCTAATACACTTACTGGCAGGAAGTGCCTGAGGTCTGTCTCAGTGATGCCCTTAACCCTCTCAAGGAGGGTAGAGTGTGGCTTGTGGTATAATGTGCATGTCCAAGCCTGATTAGGCTGAACTGTGTATGATCATTGTATAGAACCTGGGAGTCAGGCTGCACAGCTATGAGCCACACTTTGCTGCAAAAACTATGTTCACCCCCCTCCCTTCTTTACTTTACATTCTTTGTGTTTATTTAATAAAGTCATGGCCATTGTGCCATAAACTGTTCCTTAGCTTATGAGCTGTCTTTTTGGGGATCCCCTGGGCAATACATGCTTCCACTGCAGAAAAGCAAAATGTGATTTGATATCTAATCTAAATCTATATATCCTTCATTTGTGCATACAAAAATCAGTACTTGAATGCATAAATATCCGTTTTGCATGTGCAAGTGTGTTTTCTGTTAACTCAATGAATGTGCATGTAGGTTTTGTATGCACAATTTAGATACCATCCTGACAAACTTTAGCCCTTAAAATCTAGTGGACACTCCTCATCAGGACAAGAGAGCTTTAAGTTGCAGTGCGATGCCAACAATTTAAAAGCATGGTGTACTTGCCACTCATATAAAACCCCAGCATATTAACTTGCAGCTAGTGTTTGGATTACTCTTTTTGAGAGACAGGTTGCCACATCCACTTCAGATTCTCCTAAAAGCTTACTTTTCAGTTCTAAAAGCTTATTTCACCACACCTGTCATTCAGATAGGCTTTCAGAATTGAAAACAAAGCTTTAGGAGCTTCAGAATTGGCTGCGGCAACTCACTTCTTGGAAAGGGCAAATCCATGATAACTTCCAGATTGTGTAGCTTTCTGTAGGGACCTGCAAAATGCTCAGTTCCACAGGGCCATAACACCTCTAAAATAAGAGCAATAACAGTCAAATTTTATACCTAAAGTAATTAGCATGGTACACTGGACTTACCCTACATGTATGAGGCATTGTAAATAATTGTGTTACATAAGATGTTTTACACATGCCACGGTACCGTACAATTCTCTCATTACTGCTGTATAATGTTGATAACTAATGGGCATTATGTATTTACTTCAAAAGGACACACACTAGTATATATGTAGGTTGTAACTGGACAACTTATACCTTTGACCCTTAAGAAAGTATCAGAAATAGCGTAGTGTAGTGTAGTTAATAGTGCCATATTTTGCTGTGCCTGCCATTACAGCACACAGGCACTGGTATTTTCTATACGAGAAAGATGATGATTTTACACTGTTGGAAAAATACTTCTTGCATAGATACGGTCTATATATATGGATTGTCTTTGGTATTTTGTGAATTTGTTGCAATAGGATCTGAGGTTAGCATAAAAAATAAGACATAGCATTCTTTAGTGGAAGATAATCAATACAGTTAAGGCTAGATACAATAAGACCCAGGTAAGGGCACTGTGCTTATCTTAATTCACAGAGTTCTGCTTTTGTATATTTACCTGTATTTTTGTTCCTAAATACTCAAAGATGTAAAAGGTTTCATAGCTATGTAAATCCACATATTAGAATGGAAGTTTTTGGTTAAAAGCCAGGGCAGTCTGGTTTAGGAAGCTTAGGGGTTAACATTGCTTTAATTTTTTATTTTTAAATTCCCTTCTCCTTGTGAATGACATTCATCCCATATGCAAAGTAACACATCTACATGCTGTGACCATTGTTTACATGCTAGTCCACTAGGATATATTATTTAGTTTTATTACTTTAATTACCAAAATCATAAAATAAAATGCATATGTAGTAAAAACAGATTATGCAACAAATACCTGTTTTTAAATTGCCTTGGGATTGTTTATGGAGCTCTTTGGACTAAAGCAATTACTAAAACTAGATTTGAATGCCATTATAAATTGTCTTTCCTTATATAACCCATATTTATATTTATCAATAAAAGCAGACTTAAAACTTGCAATAATGCCTTGGTGGAGAAAGCAGGACAAATTTAGTTATCTGTGATCCCTTCTTTATCTTTTGCTATTACATCTGGGATAACTCTGAAGTACTTAAATGATATGAATAAGTCTCATTAGTCCAAGACTCTTCTATTATAAGCAAAAATCCTCCAAAAATATTAGATATGAAAAATGCTTCTACATATTGTGGATCTCAGAAAAAATAAGCAGATTAAGAGATACTGTCAGTGGAGTATAAAACAATCAAAGGACACTTACTGCCCCAGTGCTATAGAATCTCCCAGATGAAGACCTGGTATTCATTGAAAGTAACATTGAGACATCTACTTTCAAAGCATGGGAGACATTTAACTATAGGTAGCCTACTGCAGCAATTTTTTTGTCTTGTATGCAAAGCACAGGTGATATCATTCTGTTTGATTAACAAGGCAGTAAAATGACCCAGGAACACTATTATTGATAAACTTTGTTTCTGGTTTGTCAAAAAAGCAACTAGCACACTTTAAGAGCTATATAAATAATCATAAAAATTCTCATTAGCTCTGATAAACTTATGTATATCAGAAATAAATTTACTCATAAAAGAGCCATTTTCAATGCATTCTTTTAAATGGATTGGTTTCTGGCTGTCTGAAGTTTTATTTTAATGTGTTTTAACTAATAAGAGTCAGCCATCAAGAAACCTAACTGGCTAGCATGATTTTATTTGGTATAATAAAAGGATAAATGTGAAACTTGTGTGTTAATTCTAACCTTCAATATGTTTAACATCAAAAGTTTCAAATTACAGTAAACTTTAATTTCTGTTCTTTTCTTGGTTACAGAATTCTGATGGATTCAGATGTAATATATAGATCAGGGTAATTTTTTAAGTGTGCATTGATTTTATTCTTTTAATTAAAAAGTGTCTTTATGCAATCTGAAAATTATCTAAAGCCATTAAAAAGCAGTAATATTCTACTGTCTAAGTTTCATTTTATCTTACTGAAGTTTAACTAGTGATGGCAGCTTTCCAGATAGCTTGAATAAAAGATTCAAATTAGGTGTCAAAGTTGAATAAGGCAGGTTTGTTTTAATTTTTTCCTTCTCATGCACAATGTTAAAATGGATATGGTAATGGCAATATAACAAGTTTCCTCAAATAAATCAAGTTCACAAGACAGTTCTTAAATTATGTCTAGTGTGCATCTTATTGATGTGTTGCAAGCTGACATGATATTGATGTATGGTATTCAAAAATGATTCAAAAGGTGCATTTCAGTACAGACTGCAGTACATATTCTATTAATATATTCCATGTTCAGATCTAAAGCACAAAGAGCATACATGTACCTTAAAGCTGTAACGCCCCTGCAGTGAGAAAGTGGAAAAATGATGGCACGTAATGCCATTGCAGCTGCAATATTTCTGAACTAGGACACTCAGAAAAGGGCACTAGCTATTAACGTTTCTGGAAACATTAAGTTTAATTCCACAGCAAAAGATTTAGCAGCTTACTGGTAAGAAAAACCCCAGACAGAAGAGTTGGTCTGCAAAGAAATTTGCTTAAACTAATATTACAGTGAAAATATTTCAGAATCAGTTTTCTCTAATAATCTCATATCCCGGGGCTATTCCCTTTTTCAGTTTCGGCATGTCAGGACACTGGTAAAGTTGTAAAAAAAGCAAGAATTTTGTATAAAAAGAAACAATATAACATGGAAAATAAGCAATTTTTAATGATTATAGCCTCATAAGACAAGAAACCTGGTGTAGGTACAAGATCTGCAGTTAAATCCTGTATAAATGTACAATAATAAAACAAGCTTAAGAAGACAGAGCATGCAGTCCATGTCATTAATTATCATGCATTTGAAAAATCAATGTATCAATGACTATGTAGGAATGCAATGAAATGTAGTCTTTTTTTTTATTTCCACTGTCTGATGAGGCAGCAATTTTACTGAAACAGTGTTTTAATTATAATGTATTCTATTCTAATCTAGCTCTTCATTTGCAAGGCTTGCAAAACAGGAGACAGGGAAAAACAAAATGAGATGTGCTTTTTCAAACCCGTAGTTTATTTGTCTGTAGATTTCACCCATATATATTTATCTAGGTGTATATAATGCAGAGAGAAAATGATAAATATTTCTATATCAAATATATCTCCACTCAGGGTTGTTATCATAGAAGAAATAAATGGTGTTATTTTTCAACTTCTAAAATAAATGTTTTTAAAGTGAACTTGTTTCACAACAGAATAAAATTAGATATTTTAAGGCTGCAGTAATGGTTAAAATGGTTCCCATACTGAGCCAAATCCTGAAGTCTTCACTCAGGCAAACCTCCAAAACAAGATTTGGCTGCAGTCAAAACTCCTGCCAATAAATTTGTTAAAAAACAATCTTTCATCCCAAAGCAAAGAAAAAAAAAAAAAGCCTTGCAGCTTTTCACTATGGCATCTGAATGGGCAAAACTTGTATGAATTATCTCAATGAAAGGTCACTTTTCTGTCACTTTTAAACTATTATTGCCTTGTTCTGTATATTCTTCCAGAAAAGTTTCAAGGTTAACTGGAACTGTGTACAATATTAGACACCATCAACAAACCCAGTCAAAAGTTTTGATTTTGCCATACTTGCCATTTGTGAAATTAAAATAGATTAAAATCTACAGAAATTAAAATGACCAATCAGGTAAGAAAAAAAAATACAATATGTTACATCTGTACTTCACAGATCTTACAGTTTTGGGTCCAAGCAAAGTTTAATAAAAGCTTCACAGGCCAGTGAGGCCTTATGTATTTCTGGGGCAAGATTTCCAATCTGTTGAATCTTACAGTGCTGAACACTTTTAATAAACCCTTAATTCACCTGACTCAGAAATGGATTAAAACAAAAATGTAGTGTGGAGCTGGGAAAACTACAGAGACCCCTAACGTATTTTCCATGTACCACAAGCAAAAATCAACATGCATTCATCCTATCTAGCACCCACATCTGGAGTGTCTGGGTCCTATCATTACAAAAATGTTAAAAAAGATAAAACCTTCCATTTCATCCAGACTGCCAGGTCCTACCCAAATCTACACTGTAGGGTAGCCAGGAGGTGTTGGGAAGTCCCTGAGCGAAGATGTTAGATGGCATGAGTTGTGATTATTTAGCTCAGAAGCTAAGGAGAACTGTGGAGTCTTGTTAATGATTTATGGTATCAATGAAGATTGACACTCACGCTATTACTTCTCTAGCATGAAGAACACTACATACTCCAAAGAAAAAGGTTATTTTAACCCACTCCTAAAATGCCCCACTTCCCTCACTAAAGCAGTTTATTCTGTGTTTCACAGATAAGTACACTGGGTTTTGTATTCTATCCCAAACCTCTTCCAAGGGCTGTCAACTTTCTAATTTCTGAAAACTGGATACTACAGCAGGAGCGCCGGAACGTCCCCCTACCCCATGCTCCATCTCTCCTCCTCCGAGGTCCCGCCCACCCACTGCCTCACCTCTTTCCCCCAAGGTCCCGCCCCTGATCCACCTTTTCCCCAGGCCCTGCGCCCTGTTTGCTGCTATTCCCCATTCCCCCCATTGTTCACTGCTCTCCCCATCCCCATCATTTGATCCTCTCCACCTCCCTCCCACACCCAGCTGGACTCTCTCTGCTCTGGGGCTGGGAGAGGAGAAGCAGCCCCTGACATGGAGTCTGCCTGCCCATGAGATGCAGGTACAAGGTGGCCCCAGCTCAGCAGGGGCTGGGGGAGGTTGATGACATGGTGCCTCCCTCCCCTCCCCGCGATAACAGGACTTTTGGAGTCTGGTTAGCACATCTGATTGGACAGCGTACAGGTCCCCTTCTGATGGGACTTACTGGTTGGAAACGGGACACCAGGCAACCCTACAGCCCCTTCTCTAATAAAACCATTTCCTGATCCTCAAAAGCAAACACATTCGTACTTATATTGCAAAATGTTCACATCATTATTATAAATTAATTTTAAAACAAATTATTGTCCTATGTTTTTAAGGGCTTCCTCAATTGTACCACCATTATTTGCATGTCTAAACCACTTCATAGGCAAGATCAAGAAGGATAACTTCTTTCTCTTTCTACTTTCTCTTCCCTGATGCTGCATTTGTGGTATTTATCAAATGTTTTGATGATAATCCATTTGGTTCCATCTGCTGCCCAAATACTGATGCAACACCCCTTTCTGCATTCCCAGATATTAACATAGCACACACAACCAGAAAAAACACTTTCACTTTTCTTATACTAACTGGCCAACATGTAGATTCACAAAGTGGAAAGGTAGAATGAAGAGCCTTCTCTTTTGCCCTATTCCTGCACTCCCCCAAGCACAAGGACTAGCATGAATGGGAAAGAGGAAGGGATATATACTCTCCTTCAACCCCAGCCAACTCCAATAAGTTCCAACAAACCAAGAACTGTGGGAGGCACTGAATCCCCATGGAGCATAAAGCCTTTCAGAGTAATCCCTGAGATGGGGTGGGGCTATGTGGTCTTGGTGTCTTAAATTCTTTTGGAATTTACAGTACACTTTACTACTCAACTCTGCCACTAGGATGGCTGCTGATATTAGGCATACTTCCCTGTTGTTGTTATGAAAGTTCAACCACTATTATTTAATTCTTTGTTCTTGTTAGGAAGCTCATCTTGGTCCTTTCACAGTTCATTCAAAGACAAAAAAGAAGGAAAATATTACCACTGGTGGTGTTTAGTAGTATAATTGTTTTTAGATGTTAGTAGCCACCACTGTTAATGAGCCTCTTTAGAAGTAGTTTTTTTTATAAATGATATTTTTATCAATTAAGCTGATCAGAACATCAATACCAATCTTGTTAAAATTTGTGCCTCTAACTTAGATTTTCTTGATAAAACCATAAAAAGCAAATGCACCAAAAGTGAGACCTACTTTTTTTGTGCAGACTAGCGGTGACAGCCATTCTCTCTCTTTCTCATGTTATTTTCATTTTAATTATTCATTGGCTTTGGCAACAGGCTTATGAGATGAGACTTCATTGAGATGAGAGCACGTGAAAAAGAAAATGTATGAAATGATCATATTGCTGGGGTATTTTTATCTTGTTGTGAAGACTGCTTGTTATCATATATTTAAGTGAAATATACTACAATTGCAACAACCACCACCTAAAATATCTCTCTCTTTTCCAGTTGCTTTTTTTTTTTTGGTTAAGAATTCTGTTATTTTGACTCAAAATGGCTCAAGAGGCAGCATTGAAATGAAACCTATGTCCAATGCAGCCAGACAACAGAAAGAAATATAACATAAAAGTTTCTCTCTCTTATTTGCTTTTGATTAAGGATGGATGACTGCTACCAAGACCACTTGAAGATGAAATCATTGCCCTACAAGTCTAACTTTCAAAACAAGAGCAAAAAATGTATTTTCCTCTTTCTTCTTTTCTTTGTGTTAAGGATAGATGCTGACTTCTGGAACCACTGCAGCAAATTATGAATAATGTATGAAATGAAAAAATCCTGCTTACTGCACAGAGAGAGTACAGACAGCTAGCTATAAGCTACATGTTAGCCAAACACAACCAAACAGCCTAGCAAACCAAGAAATCCCAAGACCTACCCTACTTCTCCCACAGGAAATTAAAACAAAATAATTTTTTTGTGTTTCCTCCTGCTGAAACCCCAGAGACACTCACTTAGCTGGAGTCTTAAGAAGATCCTCACTCATGAAAACTCCAAGCTCCCAGTATCAAAATCCATCCAGAATACTAAAAAGGAAACTAAATAACATTCTCTTTAGAAATTTTTAGTGAGTTTTAAAGTTTGCAAACTTTTCCCCTCTAGCCCACATCTAGACACTGGTTGTAAGTCTCAAAGTCATATCTACAAGCGTCTTCCAGCTGTGTGAATATACTGTAGAGCACATGTCAGAAAAGGAGCCGTTTCCAAGGCAAATGAAAGGGTATTTACTTTTAAATAGCTGTTTCAATTAGGTACTCAAATATTAGGTGGTGGCTAGAATTTGTCACCTACAATCTGTACTACTTTTTAAGGGCTAGTTCAAGTTTTGACATGACTGTCTTACTTGTTTGTCCAAACATATTTGCAGTTTGATAGTACTGTCATGAAGTGAGGTTACATCACAACATGAAGATGCAATGTGAAGATGTTGTGATGCAACATGTTCGTTTTACTGGACGAATATAAAAAGTGACATACTTATGGGTAAGTAATACTTATTATTAAATCTTCTGTTGCAGTTTGTTGAGTTACTGCCCAAAGACCCAAATAATGACGAGGCTCCCATTGCGCTGGGGTTGGAAAACAAACAAGAGGATTTTTTCTAAACTTGTTGAGGCAAGGACAAAAGAAAACATGACAAGTGATGGATAAAAAAGATACAACATATAAGCTAAGGGTATAGAACAAAAGAATCCTCTAATAATTTTATTATTTTTTCATTTGTCAAATAGTTTCTTCTTATTTGGAGGCACTATATTTACTCATTATAAAAATGGTAAAGCCCATCTTTAGTTTTAAGTAATATTGACACAGAGACCATTGTTACTGTAAAGATAGAAGCACAGCTATTCCAAATAACTCGCAAGGAACTAAACTGTCCTGGAACAATTAAAAAAACCTAGTTTGTGAATCTCATAAGCTCCATAATAGTATCTGGCTACTGACACCTCCAAGCCTAAAATGGTTCAGCCTTTTGTTGAGTACACTTGAGAGACCCTTTCTTCTCATACTACAAATTGACAACTAGATCTAAATGTTAAAAAGTGACTAATGATTTAGGGTGCCTCCATTTTTTTATCCCAATTTGACACACTTTTACGCAGTGTGATTTTTAGAGGGTCTGTGATGCTCAGCGCTTCCTGAGAAACCAGGCCCACCAAAAAATTGAGTCATGCAAAATCACTAATCATCTTCTAAAATTTAGGTCTTAAAGCCTACTATTAAAAGATGAATAGTTTCCAAGACCAGAAGGTACCATTTTGATCATCTAGTCTGACCTCCTGCATAACACAGGCTATAGAGCTTCCACAAAAAGATTTCTAGAGCACATTTTTTAATTCTTCAAAGGCTGTCTCAGTTTAACACAGCATGAAATTAAAAGTGGCAATAGTTCAACAGTGACTGGACTTAAACGCAAGAGACAGCTTTGAAGACAACTGATTTGAACAAATAACTATTTGTGAATATGGACTGTACCCATTCAACCTACATCACTCACAAATTGTGAGTCACCCCACATGATGAAATACCATATTCCAGGATAGTTATGCCCTACTATATTCCTTATGTATGCAAATAATATATGTACAGAAATGAACTTAAAATATCATAGCTAATTATTTTTCTAATGAAGCGGAAATATTTTCTTGACTCACAAGAGACTAAGGTTAACATGGATTATGAAATTCTGTTGAACCCTCTATTGATTCTGGGCAGAAGTACAATCAAATGTTCTGAGAATGTCAGTTAGGTGGTTATTCAGCATATATCTGGCATAAATGCAAGGACTGGTAAATCTATGCTATTTATTGTTGAGTTGTAGGTTTGTCAAAGGGAAATATGGGTTTGTTGTCAAATAATATGTCTGAATATCTGTCATGAGAATAGACATCACAAGGTGAAGTTTCTTGCAGCATAGTCTTTCCTTATGCTAATCTTTATGCCATTTCCTATATAAAAAACCAGCCTGCTAAATTCATGTTCTCAAAACAGTCAAATGGAATTGACTCTATATCTGGTTGTCCTGCAGAGATCACCACTGAAATATGCACAAGATCTGATTGTACTCTGTTGGAGAAGGGACAAGAAGAAGTGACTGAAATTTTTAGAGAGAACAACATCAGTTCTTGCTTAGAACAATTTTGCATATAAATAGGGCATAAAATGGTTTGTACTCAATTTGTTCTCCAGAGACAAAGAATATCATCAACACCACTGTATATCGCACTCCTAAGCTTCTATCTTCTTGTAATGCATACCTAGATCTGATTAATCAATCAGTGTGTTTATGTAGAGCCACCCAAAATGAGAACGTCAGAGCCCTTAACAAATGAAATAAGAAAGCAAATTAAAAATCAGTATCAAACAAATTCTGAGATTAGTTTTGAAAAGATCCAGGAGCTAATATAGAAATAGGAAGGCAGTTTTTAGAGAAGCTGCAAAATGAGTAAGAGACCAAGGACTATAGGCAGCAGTTCTGACATGAGAAACTATTAATGTCTATGAAGAAATCCACATTGAAGTAAACCACAAAATTTATAATGAAAAACCTTTAATTTATAAGTGGGTAAAATCTCTAGTCCAATGTGTTGCATCTGAACAATACTTGTACATAGATTGAAATTATTTTTATGTAAGATCTATGGGATACTTTGAAGATGAGAAGAAAATGAAGGCTGCTATAAAGAAATGATCTGGAGGTCAAAGAAATTGATAGAATTGGTCTAGTGTGAGTCTGAAAGCAGTGAAACAAATACATTAGGCTTTAATGAGGGCTACACTGAAAACTAAACAAGTTATAGTGCCTTAGAAATAGCTCAAAGTGAGTACTGAATAGCCAATGTAGTTACTTTATGTGTGAAAATAAATTATGCTATATCTTTCCCATCTACTATTTACACTTTTATATACCATATTAGGTTTTAATGAAAGAATCTGATGATTTAGGTTAATTTAACTATTCCTTTCTGTCTCACCCTTTTTCTAGAAGTGAATGTAGTGCTCGTGAAAGGTGCTAGCTTAACAACTCTGGAAAAGAAAGTTCTCTCTTTATCAATAAACCAAAGACGCTGTAGACAATTCCAGTGCATGCACTTTCACATTGCTCTGCTGTTGTACCTGAAAACTGTTACGGAAAGACATACCCCTAAGGAAAAAGTGGTATTTCAGTTCTTGGCCTTTGTACACAGAGTGACAAGGGTCCCAAAGGGTGAGTTGATTCTGTGATATTATGTTTATTAAGGACTGAAAATGAGATCAGCGCGACCTTTGATATAGGCTACTAAATTGTTATTAGACGGTAACCACTTCTGATGACTACCAACCTAGGTAGAGTTGCACCGGTATTTTATGGGTAAATAGTTTATTAAACTCCTGATCTATCCATTTCTCTGAATTCAGAAAAATGGAAAGTAGATGCCAGAAAAGAAGACTTGATTAATTCAGTTTCATTCTTTGCATTTTGCTGGACTGCTTTAAACATCATTTTCACCAACATTTTATTCTTAATCTATTCTTGAATATCTGTTCAATTGACCAATTGCTTTTACTGTTGAGAACTTTTCCCTACTATCCACACTTCATTTCTTTCTGATCATTGCTCAATGTCCTACTTTTGATTCTATGAATAATTCCCTTCATTCATTTATACTCCTTGAAGACATATCCATATATCTCCATGGATTCTTCTTTTAGACTATACACATTTAGTTCCCTTTATTTCGTCTTACATTTCTTCAATCCACATTTGGTTCCCTTTGTATTTGCTCTAGTTTTTCCTACATCCTTTTTGAACAATGGTGCCAAGAACTGCCCACAATATTCCACACAAAGTGACACTATAGCTACATAATGATAAACAGCAGATAGACTAAAGACAAGATTATATTTACTGATGGAATGAGGTGTAACTACAAATAGGAGTCTATGGTAAGGGATGTGAGCTGGGTAAATTCTGCTCTCATCTCTCTGCACTAGCACCACCCTCTTCTCGAACACCTCTCAAGAATGCGGGTCTTTATATCTCCTGAGCTTTCACTTTGCTCGTCCACTCGGAGGGCTTCCCACCTTTACAAGATAACTTTGTGCTGCCAGAGTGTCAGAAATTAGTCATAGTCACATTTGTCTCTCCAGGATGAAGGGTCAACCCCCTGCCACTTCCTCATGGGAGGCAGAGGAATCAGCCTAACAGTAGGAGAGAGCCGGATAGGTTGTGAATTGCAGGTGCAGGTTTGATTTAAAAACAGTGGCTGAAAAACTGTTTTGCAAACTGTCACCATTACTGGGCTAACTGCATCTCTGATCCCCTTCCTGTTCTCTCCAAGCACACCCCCTTTAGGTCTCAAGTTGTCACTTGTCTCTCAGGGTAGAATCATGCAATTCTTGCATTCTCAGACTGGGCCCTGAGTTGCAGTCACCACCCTGTGTATCAGCTGTGATTTACCTCAGTAGGTCTCTCACATCCAGACCCTGCAATTCTGTTCTCTCTGGGGCAATGACAACAGTAATCCGTGACCAAACAGCCTCCTTAAAGCAAAGTATTATCTATTTGGAACAAAAGCTTTTCAGAGAAAACATACCTTCAAAACAATAATATGCATATCTAGCTTTTCCCTCAGGCTTACTATTCCCTGGCTCTGGAATAGCCCTAGCTATTAGACACTCTCCACAGAATATTTCTCTCTGTGTTAGCCTGTCCCCCCAGATAGTTTCTGGTAAGTGACACCCTCTTTTCCCTCTGAGAAATGTTACAACTCTTTAGTATTCCTTGGATCTCCAGGCTTCAAGCTTTGCCAGAATAAGTCTTACAACTTGTTAGAGTGAAGACAGCAGTACTGAAGCTGATCATTTCTACATTCTGT
The DNA here is from genome assembly GCF_026122565.2 of Emydura macquarii macquarii. Lineage (NCBI taxonomy): Eukaryota > Metazoa > Chordata > Testudines > Chelidae > Emydura > Emydura macquarii. Next base: position 32,259,005 of record NW_027131390.1, on the reverse strand, counting down.
AAGTGCACACTTCGGTGTTCTTAACTGGGAAGCCACCGTGTCACCTTCATGCACGCAGCCCCTTGAATTCAAGCACAATATATACAATATCACAATAGCTTGACCTCACTGACCAGTTCACATACCATGTTCCTAAAACTATTACATAGCAGTATTCATAACATTATTAAATATCAACTCCATATCTAACACACAGACTTTCTAAGAAAGAAAAATAATAATGAGGGATCATAAATTTCAGCCCGAAGTGAACATTTTGGAGGAAGTTCTGAGATATTGAATAGAAGGGTTTAGAATGGACCCTTAACTACAGCACTGTCCCACTACTGTGCCATTAGAATATACACTATGCATTTATGAAAATTATATGTTCATTCACGTAATCAGGTTGTAAGACAAAAGGTTCAAGAAAAGGTAAAATGAATGAGAGCCCCTGGCTGCTCACCAGGCTTTCCGAATGTCCTGTGAGGATTTAATATATTAAATGCCACTGATGGCAGTCATTCAAGATTTCTACATCTATTTCTTATAACTCTTCATACTAATTTTTCTCTCTGTGTGAATGAAATGAAAGGAATCAGATAGTCATGGATACGAATGCAGTAAATTGTCTCTGCCCTGAAATGCTACAACTTAATTTCAAAGCTTTAGGTAAATTCAACCAGAGGACGCCCTTGTAGCCCTCTATCACACGTGAAAGCAAAGCCAATGTTAATTTGAAAAAAAAGAAAAATAATCTGGCAGACAACATTCAAATTGCCTACTCTGACCAAGTTTACTGCAGACATGTACCAAATTGTATTTATAAGCTTTCAGACCATTGACAACAAAAATATATTTTGTCCTGTTCCCATTTTTAAAATAACAAATTAATTATTCTGGCACATTCATATTACTTATTTTAATGGTTGCCTGGGAACAAAAATATTCCCTGGATGGAAAGATGATTTGAAAATGAAGTACAATTTGGGAATAGTGTGTCCACCAAATACTTCATTCATTGTTCTTCTTCTTTTAGATCAGGTATTTGACAAATTATAGGTAATAGTAAATCAAAATTATATTCCATCAATTTTACTGTTACTGGATAGGAAACGGTGGCACATTGTGCCTTATTAACTCAGCTGCCTGGAGACTATGCTGAGTCTAAAAATGACAATGAGTGGTTTTGCACTTACAGTTCAGAAAAGAATAGGGCAAAGAGCAATAATGCTGCTTTGAGGCCAATAGACAAAATCCTGCCTATGTGGCAGACAGGGATAGGATGAGAAGAAAACAATGGCAAGGTTCCTGGCTACCTCCTCCTTTGAGGTAAAATGCATTCTTGCACTCACATAGCCCCAAGAGTTATATACTACATGTTGATATAAACTTAAGTCCCAAGAAGTCTGTCTAAATGGATCTGACTAAATCAGACCTAATGGGGCGCTCACTTTGCTCTTTTATGGAGTGGTAAGGTGTGCTACCCACTTTGCCACCAACCACAATCTTCCAAGCACTCTGCATGCATCTGATTCATAAGGGCTCAATTTTGCCCTGCGTAAAGAAGTCATTTTAAACAATATGATTTATTAAAATACCATTTTTGCTATAACACATCTTAAAATGGGAAAATTAAAAAATACAACATATTTTGCCATAAACTTTAATAAGAGGTAGATTGAAAGTAAGATCAATTTACATATTTTATATATTTGAAAAGTGTGTGTGTGTGTGAGACAGAGAGAGAGTGTATGTGCATTTGCTCCACTCTTTGTTGAGTCTCTCTCCAGTACCTGTAGGGAGGACAATCATTCAGCCCATCCCTATAGAATTTTAGTAACTCAACAGAATGAAGTTGTTTTAAGAATAAATTGAGTTTTATTCCCCATAAACGTTACAGCTTCTAGCCCAATGAGCATGAGACCAACCATAGCCCTTGAGACAATCTAGCAGTCATATATACTAGTCCACTAACATAAGAAGTTATTGTGACTTTCCTAGGGCCAATTACATTACATAATTTAATTGGTTTTAAATTGTATAAAAATACACGTGCTCTGTAATAAATGATTTTTTTTAAATGTCAGATTAAACAGTGGGAGCCTTTGTTCTAGTTTTCTTCAGACTCTACAATTATCTGAAGATATAGTTACCAAGTTTAAAATTGTGATCACATAGATATAAACCAGCTGAGATTTCACACCAGAACTGGAAGATCAATTTTCAATGAAAGCTGTTAAAAACCTTTGAGAGACTCCTTTTCCCCCTTACTTTGAACACTAGATTCCTCCCCTCCCCATAATCCATAACCACAAATCTGCCACAAAATGTCTTACTCACCCTGATTTCTTGGTGTTCGTTTCCTGCGATCCCTGAAGGCTGCCCCTGACTGCAGGGCCTCAAGCAGATTATCCATCACTCCTGTCTCATCTCCTTCTGTGAACAGGAGGAAAAGTAAAATTAATCTCAGTGCAATTAAAATGAGACAACAGGAAACAAGAAAGCAAAACTGACATCAGATTTACACAAAACCTCTAAATTAGATAAATATATATAGTTTAACATAATGAGTTCATTCAGTTTCATACATATGCCAGACTATTTTGCTTATGATGCTCTATTTTGCAATACTGATTATAACCATACCATTCTTTCAATTTACAGAATCTTTCAATTTAAAGAACTGCTGATCAGTAACTGCTACCTTACTCTTAAGATCCTTATAAGATATTCCTGAGCAAGAATCTAGACCCTATTTAATGGAATAAATGCACATGGAAAGGTTTGGTGAAACACAATGACTTGAGGTTAAATACCAATTGTGTTAATATTGCAAACATTTAAAACATTTCTGCTTCTATCTCAGAAATCCATAAACCCCCCACATTTCTTCCCATTTATTTATTCAATTTGCTCTGCACGCCCACTAATTTCACATGGGTTCTCCTTCGTCTTTCATGTAGGAAGCTTTGAGGAGGGGGGAAGCCTTCACTGCTAGACAATGACCTGATATATATCTGAACTTAGTATGTAGAGTGTCATTTCTTTCTTACTCCCATTTGTTTGTACTCAGGGAGGCTATTAGGCCTTAAATTGCCTAGCTCCCTAGAGAATTATGGGAGGTTGGTTAAAAATTATTAAATTCTTTTTTCTGTTATTCATACGAGTGTTTAACTTTCTTCATGTTTCAATTTGTTCTGTTATTAAGGGCTCGTGGTGGCATGTAATAATGTAAGAAACACAGGTCAAGGATTGCCATAAGTTGTAACTGCATCAATGAACCATGTCTCTTCTTCTGTTCATGTGTATATGTTAAGATCTAAATCTCAAAAGCTGACTAGACTCCGTGAACAGGCAGAGTAATGAGAGGTTGAATTTTTATTAGCATCTCTGGGACTTTTTGTTGTCAACTGAATATAAAGTACCTCACTGGACAGTAGGAAGACAATTAGTGTAAATGAAAGATTTGTGTCTTTGTAAATATATTTATTCTGTGAATCATGTAGAAACTGCAGGATGTTGAAAGACATATTCAGAAGATACATGTGTCTCTGTCTCCCCTGCCCCTCCATTAGTTTTATAGCACTCTTTTGCTACATATGCTTCTTTGCTTTGGTTCACTATTATATGTAGATTAATTGGGTCACATTCAGACCTGATGTAAGAGCATGCCAATCTCAAGAGTCCTTTGCTCATATGTGTAGACGACCAACATTATCAACATTAACATTAACAACAAAAAGTTAAATGGTAAATTTTAATTGTAACTCAACCTAATAGAAAACATTTAGCATTCAGTAGGTTTGCAAAACATGTATGTTGTGCATGGTGGAACTCGGAAGGCAGCGTAGTCAGAAAAGCAATCAATAGAAGGCTCTAAAATAGGAGGCCAGAATCTGATCTTGTGTAAATCTTCATGAATCTTTAACCCTTGATGACAATGGAGCTAACTCTCCTTGTGCAACTTAGCTCAGAATCTGGTCTCATGTGTGTGCGGGTGAGTGGAGGGGAAGGGATTGTTTTTGCTTATGAGAGTCTGTTAGTTGTTTTTCCTACATTGAATTTATGTTCAAAAGATATAAGATTTAAGAAAAATTTAAATGTGAATGAACTATTACAGCAAACATTTAGCCTCAAATGGTTATCAAAGTATGGAAATAAAAATATAGCACAATTTTAAAACATGGTCACAAACATAATCAAACATGAATATGGTCACTTCATATGTAAACTTAACTATTCTATTATTGACCTTATGTTCAAAAATTAGTATATCAGTGGTTACCAATGTGCATTCTAGGAAAATTTTAACTGATTTATCAATTACAAAAAATAAATTAAAAAGTATAGAAACTACAATTCCTTTCACATCTCATAAACCTTTAGGAAAACTCCCACTACTTTTCTGTGGGTGGCACTGTCCTACACTATTGCAGCTAAAACAATGTTTTATGCAATATCCAAGTCAACAGCTGTTTAACACTACACATGGACTAAAGAGACTGTGTTTTTTTAGAACCTTGTCAATCAGATTTTAGTTTTGCAAAAGCAAAACTTGGGTTGAGTTCAGATCTTAATTTTTATCTGAGCCAAAGTTCTCAAGTGGCTAACGGGGAATTGGATAGGAAGTTCCACTTGGAGTTAATCTTCATCTAAAAGTGATGAGTATTGTTGGAATAGAATTTCAGACCTCCCCAGCAGCTTTTGCTTATGTATCAGATACAGTCCCCAAGATCTTTTTATTATTTAATTTGTTCTATAGCAATTGCAAAGGCACAGCAACTTGTAAAAGGAAAACCTCAAGTTTAATAAAACTGAGAAACCACCACCTACAGCAGGTATTTTATATGAAACAAAAATAAGTGCTACTTTCCTTTCTTCCCAAATGGGCACATTAACAGGGATGGGAATCTAATGTGGCCTTGGGGAATGAGGCAGCAGTTTCTCAGCTCACCCTTTTCTTCTTGGTGGAGTCCAGGCAGTGGGCGTGAAGGGGCTATTAGAGAACTGATGTGTGCATATGCATGAATAAAGAAACTTTCCTCCCTGCAATTCCATCATCATGCTGAGGGGAGCTGAAATCTGAGGGCTCCCTGGTTTTTGCCCTTCTTGAGCCCTTGATTACTTGCTGTGAGGATTCTGATTGGCCTTGGGCAATGAAGATAATAGGCATGCCTATACTGCCCTGCAATTTTGAGTTGGGGGTGTGAACAGCAACACATACCAAAGAGCTGGGCTGTACTTCCCTGGGTGGATGCTGTGGGTGTGAACTAGAAGGTCCCTAGATCACACTAGTGCAGACTGCAGGGAAATGTAGACATGCCCTAACAAGGAGATTAGGGTTTACCCCAATTTACTAACTCATACAAAAACTATGAACTGCCTTGTTTTCATTATTTTTTTTTTTACCTCATATTAGTTACAAGATAAGAACACATCTTTTTCCCGTGAAGACAGGACCACTGAGTTTGCTACAACCCACTCTTTTCCCCTCTGGTTTTGCTGAACACTGCTTTCACATGGTGTCAGATTGCTGGAACGCAGAATGTTTTTAGAAATCATGTTTTGGGGTAAGAAATCATTTATACCACAATGCAAAACTGGCCCATGTGGTATAGTGGTTTTCTTTTACTTCCCTTCAGTATCAAGGTGTGAATGTCCAGTGTGACTACTGATGTTTTTCAAGCCCAGGCAAAGAGATAACCTAATTGCTGTGGGGAGTCAGAGGGGTTGGTATAATTGGTAGGGCAAGGGTTCATACCTCACAGCTATGATTTGTCTGTTCCCTTAATAGCCCAAAGACTGCCTTGTGGGGCCCACAACTGTTGTGTGATCCAATACTGGCAGACTGAAGTGAATAGGACTGGTACCTGCTATACAATCAAAGTTGCAGTCTTATTTTAACCACATGTCCTTGTTCTGTGTCTTATTCCACAAGTCTCAAGGACAAAACCATTATGCGAATGTCACTGTTTACAGATAAGCTGAATTAGTACAGAGGTTTATCTGCTAAGTTTACATAGACACCAGAAGTTCCGTAAAGCGTGGGGCTGTTCAGAGCAGGAGTTTGATTCACGCCCACCTCTACTCCTAACAGATTTTACATTCAGGTTTTTTTTTTACACAAAGTTTAATAAAAATGATGTATTTCGAAACTTGGCTGCAATTATTTTTGTGTGTAACCCAACTTCAAGAACACAAATAAAAGGTTTAATGCAGCAGACTTATCTTCATTCAATGATTTTTTTCATTACATCTCCATTACAAAAAAAGGGTATACATATAGTATAATGTGAGAACAAATGAACATAGCATTATGGTAAATAATGCATAAAACTACAATAACCGAGTCATCTGTAGTCTGTTTAATCTCATTTGGGGTCAAGATGCCTTTATGTAATCAGACATCAGACTGAAGAGGAAACTAAAGTCATGGATCTTCTTGCACAATGAACATTTCAGTGTTGCTATGCCCAAACAAAAATGGTTCAAAGCATGTCCACTTGGTCAGTAATAATTTCCAATATTTCAATCACATATTTGTTTTTTGCAAAAATAATCGATTTTGGCAACAAGCAGGTTTTCTGTGTCTATGTTTAAACAGAATGTAGGTAAAATGAGTAAATATTTGTGTATTGAAGAGATTAATTATGTTTTATCATTCATATTGCATATGCCTTCAAACAGAAGTGACACTCAGTTTCAAAATCAATAAAAGCCTCCAGTGAACAGATGCCGTCCACCAACTGAAGCTGCCAGTAAATGTAATACACAGTATTAGTAACCAGTATTTAATTGTATTCAAACAATATAACAACCCCACATTAGAATCCCCTGGCTCCTGCCTGTTATATGTTATCAAGAAATAAGTCATAACTTTTTAAATACCTTTGAACCACATAGATCCAGACCACCACCACTCACAAAACTGCTCCAATGGACACATTCAATTAGTTTCCTTAGATTGCTGAAATTTGTGTAATGTGGTTGGAGGAGCGGGCAAGTTTGTGGCTTCTGAGTGGTCAGAATTGCAGAATTGTGGCTTCTGAGTGGTCAGAATTACAGTTGGAGTTGATTATTCAGTCAGCAATATGCAATTCAAAGTTTCCAAATGCACGGCTTAACATACTATTCTGACAAAGATAGGTTATGTAGGCAATAAGTACATAATTAGGTCATGATGACTCATTTAACCAATATGTCAGAAATGGTATCAAATTATTAAAATGAAATGAATTCTGAATGATTGAGTATTGCTTGGTATTGGCAGAGGGCAGAACAGATTCCCTGAAACTTTCAGAAACTAAGCTCACATTGTCCAACAGCCAAGCCACCTGAGCTGTTGAATCACCACAATGATTTATATGCTAAATGAAGAATATCGCAGCCTTAAAGTCAATGGAATTACAAATCACACTACCAGAGAAGATAGTTTTTCTGAAAAAAGGGTCTGTGGAAAAGAGGACGACAGTCAACCATAGAGAGATGAAGACAGCTCTCTGCTGCTTTGGAATGAGTCTTTACTGATTTGCTCCCCTCCAGTAAAATATATACAATAGAATTTCAGTTACAAACAGCAGAATTATGAACTGACCAGTCAACCACACACCTCATTTGGAACCGGAAGTACGCAATCAGGCACAGGGCCCAAGCTTAATTTTTTCAGGCCCAGTACAAACTTGTAACATGGGCTCCCTCCCACACACATACCCATGGGGTTGGAGCCTGGGTCCCGGTAAAGTGTACCCTTTCCCCCCCACCATGTGGGGGCCCTGATCAGGCATCAGCAGAGATCTTTAAAAAAAAAAAAAAAAAAAAAAAAAAAGGCAAATGCAGTACTTGCTGTACTATGTTAAATGTAAACTACCAAAAAAAAAAAAAAAAAAAAGAAGGAAGTTTAAAAAAAAAGATTTGACACGGTAAAGGAAACTGTTTCTGTGCTTGTTTCATTTAAATTAAGATAGTTAAAAGCAGCATTTTTCTTCTGCACAGTAAAGTATTGAAGCTGTATGAAGTCAATGTTCAGTTGTAAACTTTTGAAAGAACAACCCTAATGTTTTGTTCAGAGTTACAAATGTTTCAGAGATAAGAACAACCTCCATTCCTGAGGTATTTGTAGCTCTGATGTTCTACTGTATATAGTTTTGAACCTGGAATAAATTATTAGATTCATCTGAACAGTGTAAATTGCAGGAATCCAGAGAGTAACTCTTAGTGCCCATATATCTTCATGGAAGTTCAGTTCTACTTTTAAAAATATAGGCACTGATTCAGGAAGTTACTTAAGAACATGGCTAACTTTAAGCACGTAAGTTATGCCATTGATCTCAACGTGTTGCAAGTAAGGCACATGTGTAAATAGCTTCCTGTATCAAGTCCATTAAGACTTGTACAAAATGCCGCTGCATATTACAGAAGCAAGTGCATATACAGAAGGAAGAACTGCAAAGTGACTAAGACACAGTTTGAAAGGAACCAGACATTGGAACAAAGATTCTCTGGGAGCACATGATTTATGACCAGAATGAAAAAAAAGAATGAGGTTAGACAGGACTGTGAAGAAGCACAGAGATGGCAGGAATAAAAGGGATCTATCAAATTCACTCAACCATAGCACTGATACCACAAACAGCTTCTAACCAGTCCATCACAAAACAGGGAAATGTCTATCGTGAATAGCGGCTATGCTCAGGAAAACCTCATCTAAGAAGCTAGACTTGATAAGAACCATTCCAGACAGCAGCACTAACCAAAAATGTTCAGGGAAGTTTATGATTAGTACACCACAAAAGGATGAATTGGGGTGCGAGAAGAAACCAGTGAATTACCAAACCAATTGTTCTATGCAACTTATGCTGTTGTATACAATATAGAAGATAGACAACATACTTAAGTTATTCTTTAACACAATGAAAAAGGAGGCTGAAGTTTTCCACTCAATACACTTTTAAAGAATTTTTCTACAAACGTGAACATACAACAGTAAAATACTCACTTAAATAGAGGACATAGCTGCCTTTTCATTATATTAATCAAACAAAATATCTTTAAGAAACTATTTGATGGTGTGTACGCGGGGTGATCTTACATTTTCTTCATATAACAGACACAAACATTATAACAAATGCATTAAATTGTTGTCCAGCTAACGAGCAGCCTTCAGATAATATAAAATGGTATGTCAGTGAGTGAAGCAGATCAGATGGAAACAAAACTAAACTAAAACGAAATATGTCTTTTGGGGAGTGTTTAAATATATAGAGTAATCTTTAGCATCTTAATGCCAGATAATCTGTCCTCAAAGTTAGAGGGATATTTTCCTCCTCACCGATGGTAGCTGGAGATGAAATGACAACATTAAATCCTGGTTTTATTTTCTAATGATTACATTAAAAATAGCATTTATTTAATTGTGCTTTTATACTGATTATATCAACATTGAACAGACTGTTCTTGCATATAACTACTTAACTTTTTCTTTTTTAAAGATAAAATCAAGAAAAATACAAACTAAAGGCTAAATGTTTAAAACACTTTTATATAAATGTCTTGTTACTGCTAAGGGCTCTGTCTCCCTTGGTATGTGTAAACACAAATCTACTGCTTCAATATTTTAAATATCTTCCTAATGTGGCATTTTCCAGTCAACAGCATTTCAACACAGCAGGTGTAAAGATGCAAGTCACTCTATTCCACTACATGCTGGATAGTTGTTTGTAGGTTATCACAATTTAGGTAAGAACAGCACAAGAAATTAATGTGGATCAGAAGTTATGCTCATCAAGCACACCAGGTTTTTAAACTTACATGAATAACTATATGCGTATGACATTTAAGCCGTCTCAGACAAAGCAAAGGGATTAAAGTATTTTTAATAACAATTTATTGGAACAGGTGGCACTTGTGGATATGTCTGAAGTATTTGTAGAATCTAGGATTCTACAACTTAAAAAAACAATATATTTTAGCATAGTCCATATACTGCTAAATTAACCTAGATGAATGTGTTGTAAAGGTAGATATCACAAGTCTGATGAAATTGAGGATGATAAAGAATATGTTTATTTAGCACATTTTCCACAGAGCAACTATAATCCTTCACACATTTGTGAATCCATTCTCTCTCTTTTCAATGAAAAACTATCTTATCAAATACTGATTTCTAGTTCTCATCAAAAAGTGAGGAAACATAGAGATGAAGAATAAAATGTTTTCTTGATTTTGCTCTCAGTGTGGTACTAGGTGTTCCTTAGCTAAGATTTAGCACCCACAGTGTGAATATTGAGTTCTTTTATCACTTCTCTGGCAAATCTCATCTGCTATATTTTAGATAAGTGCACCTATATTTAACAGAAAGGTATTTGCTTTCCCATTTATAGCGCATATAATCAGGATGCAGATTACAGTTAACAAATCAATACAAGAACATTTTTTTTCTTCAGATAGTTTAACTGGGGTAGCAGTGACCATTCCAGTTGAGACTGAACCATAATTTTCATTATTACCCTTTCTTTTCTGTTGCTCTTAAACACATTTTGTAGTGTGAAATGTCTTATGTATAGTCTCTTTCTGCCCAGTAAGTTTTTGCAACCAGTCCTACATAAAGAAAAGATGGCCAGGGGACAAGTAGGATGAAGAAGTTAGCACACTCTTTTGTAAATGAACAATGAATAAGAAAGATACTCAGAGACAGCATCGTCTACTGAATGGAGAATAAGGTTAGGAACCAGGAACTTAGTGTTTTCTTCTTGGCACTGACATTGATTGACATGGGCTAATCTGTGTGGTAATGGCTGGTCAAAGTTGGTTCTTACTGTATGTGGGTTTTTAATGTCTATACTTATACAGCATTAAGCAATCACTTTGAAATTTAGAAAATTAGGTCTTAAATTCTACCACTATAATTAGACTAAATGTGAAATGCAGTCTACCATTTAAGAGTTTGGTTCAAATGGATTTGAAAAATAATAAATGTGCATTTTACCTCATTTTCTAAAATATTGGCCAATCCTTTCTCCCTAAGTCTAAATTAGCACAAACACAAACAAAATCATAAGTATTATAAAAGTCTCACCTGCAGCTCTGAGAGTAAATTAATTACAAAAAACTTTTAAAACATTGTTTACACAAAATACAGAATGTCAATACAGAATATCACAAACCACTTAAAATGTGGTAAGTTAGTCTTTGATACCTGTTCAAGCCATTATAGCACAAGTAATACAGAATAAGGGGCTCCTAACTAAGGTAAAGAAAGCTGGAGAATTTCTTCAAAATAACATCAAATGAAATTGAACAGAGGAAAAAAATAAAGTATATCTTAACTTCCAGTGTTATGCTGTTTTCCGGAAACTTTTCTATACACAGACAAAAGCCTAGTTCTGTCCACAGCTCAATGAGGGGGTTTGGGGATGGGAGCAAAACCTTGGCAACTACTCACAGGATACTGCTAAGCAAACACAAAGAATACCTAGAAAACAAGATAATAAAATGAACGTCACATCCTCCCTCAACTGGAATTTCCAAAGGATTTTTTCTTTCCTTCACAATTTCCACCCTATTTCTGGGCTCACTGTAACACATTTTAAACCCACGCCTTCACCATGACACCAGCCATCAAACGGATGGGCTTATGCACCTTTTGGCAGATTTCTCAGGCCTTCATGACTGCCTCTAAAGTCTCAGGACTTGAAGTGGTGCTGGGGCTGTCTACTATCCACAGGCGGCAAGTGCTACCATTGTAAAAATGACTTAGAACATAACGGAGGAGGAAAGGAGATGTGCGTCTTGTGCAAACTGACTTCCAGGAAGGCAGTTATCAGGTCTTCCAGTATCATATTATTAGTATTCACTTTAACAAGATTTAATTTTAAAAAAAATCTCATGACAGCTTCTGTTTTTTAAATGTTAGAGAATAAATCTGGGAGTTGAGGGGAGAAGGGAAAAGGCACAAGTGGTAGGACGGCAAACTTAACTGAGAGGAAAATCTCAGGCTCTTAAATTTCCCACTTTATTCAGTTTGGAAAGTGGGCTATGTGGCTTACACTGTGCCTAAAAGTCACCCTTAATACAGCTTTGTTCTATAGATCTAAACCCTGATCCTAGTCCTTTCTATTCAGTCTCTTCATAAGTTACCTTTTCATATTTCCAAAATCAATCCTTTCCTCACTTTCATGCAACACCCTACATTTGGAACATCCTTTTTATCTGCCATGAAGCAAATCTCTATTCCAAACATTCATTGAAATCTACTTCTTTCCTAAATCTTTCCTATGATTTTCTCTTCACCAGTATTCTTTATATCCTTCCTTTCCAGAATTGTTGTTGCACAATTTGTTTATCTTTGACTATGTTTGACTTTGTTTGCCTTGGGGCAAAGAAGGAAAATGTCTTAACATGTTTGCATAGCACCTTAAAGACTTACAGCATTACACAATTTAAGAATAAAACAAAACCAAGGCCTGAACAGCTTACAGTCATTAAAGATCCCAAGAACATTTCCAGAAGCTAGCCTGGCCAAATTACATTTTGGATAATTACATTCTGCACACCTTCATTCTTCATGCAGATTTAAACTGCTATACTTTTCCTCTACACGTTTTGTGCTATACTACAGTGCTGTGGGCTACTAATAGCTGCCGCATTCCAATTCCGGATGCATTCCAAAAGTGAAAGGGTTAACGAGTTTTATAGCTTTTGCTAGTTTGTATAATCATAGTCCTTGTATATACAGACCATTGTAGAAAGGCTTAGTATAGTAAAACTAATATAAATAATTACTATATAAATAGTATTTGGTCATAATGTATTACTGTATGATGGTCAGTTTTTTTTCTTGTATGTTCTCTTGATGTCACTTTTTTTCAATTTTTGCTTTCTAAATTCATTTTGTGTACAGAGAAAATACCCTTGAGAACCAGTTTTCCTCAGCATTTCTGCTAGAGTACAATTCTATGAATATTACCAACTTTTAATTAAAAGGAGAACAAGTTAGGCCAGTGTGAATGATAAGTGAATCTATATTTCATGTCAGTCTGCAAAACAAATCCATGCGTTGAATACATAACATTTAAATTAACTGTTTGGGATAATCTGATCTCAGGCTTATGTAGAGTTAATAAAATGACAAAGCTATGCTTAGTTGTACTGGCAAGCTCTAAAAAAGATTTCTAGAATCACATTTTCCATTTTCAGAAAACATCACTCTGGTCAAGGTCTATTTTAGCAGGAATGTATTTAATTGAAATGCATCAGCATTGTCCAGGTGCCTTATTCTGAATAGATTATGGCCCTTGCAAGGTTAATTTTCATGAAACTTAGAAAATAAGCATGAATGTGGAATGATCACAGTAACAATAGGAACATATCTATAACAAAAGTGATAGAAAATGAGGCAATACGAGAGGCATTGTACATTATATAGTAATATACAGGTTCAATTACTTTTTAAAGGTTATGTTCAGAAGTCAAGTTACCTAAGCTTGGCACCTATGTATTAGCATAATAAAATCTAAGGCCTTGAAGCCTTCTAGTGTTAATGGAGTCATCTTCCTTTAAAGTTTACTTTCCTCAACAACTTCTCCAGTTGTTTAGGAAAAGAAAGGTTTATATCACTCACACTGGGCTCTCATGTTTCTTTTTTGCACTTCTTCTTGAACATATTTTTACGTGACTCAATAGGAAATTCTCACTCTATTTGCATGTGAGTTCCACAATATCCCTCTTACAATTTTCCAAGGTATTGACAGAGTATACAATCGTGTTCCAAGCATAAGTCTTTCAATATGACAACCTTCTTTGAGACTTCAGCACCACAGAACAAGACTGTTCAAGTGATCTTCTTCACCAATTATTTTGTCTTTTGGGCTGTGGGATTGATTTTTTCTAATCTTGATTTCTACCGATTCATCGTGCTTGCTGGCCTTTTCCCTCTTCACTCAGGAGGAGCACACAGAGGCAGCAGCAGCAGTTTTAAAACTATCAAATGTAGCAGCCTGAATGAACACACTGTGTTATGCCAGGTTCCTCTCTTTAAAATTAAACCCTGATTTTCCAAACCCAGACTGTCTGAAATTCAGGATATTCTAAATTTAGTTGTCCTCTATTGTCAAGATTTAAACAGAACTTGAAATCCATTTATCTGAAAGGTAGATTTTGCTAAAGTTGCTAATGCTACTGAGATCTTTGTTAATGAGGGGGTTGGTGAGGTGGGTGGATGTCTACCATCACTATGAAACCAACAACCTTTTTGTCTCTTTACAATGATGAACATTATGTAAAACTGTGACAGCTACCTAATCTTAACCAGACAATAATGGTTTTTATCTGTACCTATGTATTTTACTTGTCTAGCTATATTCTGAATTATGAATATTGTAGGGTTTGCATAAATGGAGAACTTTCAAATTTATGATTTCTCTTGGGGGGAAAATGCAAGGCATGTTCAAATTTGTCAAGGTCACAGAATTATCTGGGTTCTAAAAAATCATAGCATTATTGACAGATAGTAACTGTCCCAGTGAGAGATAGTAGATCCATATCAAAGCTTATCTGCTAGGTGACTAACCACTGAAATTTGATTGCCTATTAGTGTCTTACATCCCTGAAGATGTTAGCAACTAATGTGTGTAGTGTGGGACAGCATTATATTGCCCTGAAACCACTGTTCCACATTTGTGTTGCTGCTAATACATCTTCATTGTAGTTATCTAGGACAGTCTATGGATTCGTTTACAGTGTATTGTGGGTAAAACTTGTCTGTCCTTCCTGGGCTCTTGGGACTTACTGATATCATACTGCAGCTTTATCAAAAGCTGGTTTCAGCTTCTAGACAGCTGGAAGCACTGGAGAAGGATTTCTCAGATGGCATTTCTGTTCAAATGCTGTTGAAGTGCCACAGACACAGAGCAGGCTAATGTGGGATCAAAACACACTGCAGCATGTGTAATTATGGGTGTATTTTATGGGATGAGACTGGAGGACTAACACCACCAAGACTGGATCAGTTTGCATTGTGACAGCAAAATAGGTGGATTGCCAGCCCAGGCAGAAGCACAACCCAATCTCAATCCTATTCTCCCAGTTGTGCCTGTTAGCCTGGGTTTAAAGCACCCTGAAACCTGGGTTAGATGTTTTCTTTTTGGCAGGAAGGAATGTTGGGGACAACATCCATATTAACACTGAAATGAAGAAATATGCAGATATACTAAATCTATACTGTTCAAACAGACCTATCTGGTGGCTTCTCTATAGTTTGCCTCTTTCCACCTAGAACAAATGATGAGCAGATTTTCCAACAGTGTGGGAAAATACCAAATGGATCTTAGAGATTCCACTTTTAAGACTGGCCAGATATCGCTGCTCAGGGTCAGCCTACTATGAGACCTAAACTGTAAGTCAGACAGGAAGTACACACTGCCAAGTATAAATTGGCTTTCATCACACACTTGATCCCCAATAAGAGAAACATTGAATCCAGAATTCACTGTTAAACTTTCATGTCTAGCCTGGAAGTTTGATACACTAATGTATCAATAGGATGGATATGAGAAAGAACATAATATTCACAAAAATTGCATGTGTGGTACTCTGTAAAACCAAGCATAAATTAAAACTTTAGTTAATAGTATTTTCCCCATTAACTTCCATCTCTCTCACTTCACCATCTAGCTATCAACATATGCAATACACATTTCAACTTATAGTACATAGCTGCATTTTGATGATACACATAGAAGGGAATAGGTGGGAAATAAGGTCGAGAGTATATTAGAATATGGAATCATAATATTCAAAATGAAACCTAACTCATTGATGTATTTCTTGCCTCTATATGTATAAATCAAACTGATCACACACACATTTGTATTCTATAACCCAGTAGCTGAGGAATGTCTGATTGAGCTATGTAGGATTGAATGAATGAGCAAGAAACTGAGGGAATGCTAAAGTGAAGAACAGAAGACTTCCCACATTCAGAATAGTTATTATACAGGAATATCAAATTGAATTCTTCAATGAAAACCGTGCCTTTGAAACCCAAAGCTACATCTTCAGAGACTATTTTAATTAGAAGAAACTTGTGCAGTTGCTCCAAGGCGTTTTCTCTTGTGGACAGAGCCCTGATGTTACTCACAAAGGTTCTCACTTCTGAGCAAAAATACAGATAGCAAGGAGAATGTTTTCATTTTTCTGATGTGAGGGCAAGGCAAACATCTAGTTTGCAACTAAAAATATACAAGCATAATGTCCTTTTAAGATTTACAGCATAAGATAAAGTAGAATTCCTTCCCAGATATTTGATTTGTGACATTATCTCACCGAAAATATAAAATCAAAACTTTATACCTGGGGAAGTAAGCATCGATTGTGTCTGCAGTTTGCTTTGTCCTTATAGAATTATATACAAGGAGGATTTATTGCTAAAGCTTGTGGCTTACTCAGTCTCATTTCTGATGTCACTGCCACTTGAATTCTATTCTCCAAGTGACGTATTTAAGCTTACAACTTGAAATGCCCCTAAAGATAGAACCTATGAACAGCCTAATAACTAGGTTTAGTGAGTTCTGAGAATACTGGAAGCTTTCAGAAAGGATTTAAAGATGGTAGCTCCCTAAATTGAGCCCATCTTTCTTTTGGAAGACCCACTGGAGTGAAAAAACTCAAAGACTAATGTATAAGCCTCTCTCTCCCCCTCACCCCTCCCTAATCCCTTGCTTAATTATAGGGTATTCCTCAGATAAGTAAAGGAAACTAAAGAGACAATGGTAAGGTTTATGGTTATTTTCCATGGAAATGAGAGCTGGAATTCTTTTTCCTTACCCCAGTGAGTCTTTGTTAAGTTTACTGGAAGGGGAAGTCTGTTTCCTTTTCCAATTTAAATGTATTGTAGTGATAAAAAAATATCTGCTCTGACACAATTACCTTTCAGTTTCAATTGTTTTCAAATAATAATAATAAACAGAAGCTGAGCAATCCACCTTTCAAGACAGATTTAGTTTAAACTAATGTACATGATCTAAGTCTAACAAGGTGAAGCGAACTCTGTCTCCTGATGCACTTAAAAAAGGCCCAATTGGTTAAATAAAAAAAACAAAAACACCAAATGTGGGAAGGATTTCTGGCAAATAAAAAACACAGGGAAAACACTAACAAAAGTAATTGCTAGGGGATGTGATAAGGCAACATTTCCAACCCCGGATACACAAATAACTTTACGTAAATACATACACTTTGGTGAAATGTAAAATTATAAACCTCTCTGTGAGAATGCAGGGTGCAAACAGTTGAGCCTGTACTCCGATCATTTAGATGTTAATTAGGTCCCCTTGTACCCCATCAGTGCAAGGCTGATAAAGAGGCAGGAAGGAAATGCTGAGGAGACATTAAGTCCCCAAGTACCAGGACTATCTGAGCTCAGTAACATGGAGACCTCAAGGGAGTAAGACCTCTGTTCTCTTCTAGTCCCAGGGAGAGGGCCAAAAGTGCTGTTGGCACAGTAAATAAACGGCTGCATGGGGATTGTTGGTGGACACGGTGAAGGGAACTAAAAATAAAAGAATACAGTGAAGACACAACACCGCAGTCTGTGGAGCTTCTGCGAGGAGAAGGTGGGAAAGGAGCCATGCCCCATGACATATGGGGGCTTGTCCTGGATCTTGACTCCCCCAGTCACGGTGATTTAGAGACACGGAGGAGGTTGCTGCAAGTATTTGGCACATGGACGATGGAGCAGACTCTGCAGTGGTTGGTGGACCAATAGAAAGAGCTACAACGGAGCATGCAATCTTTCCAACAGTCACACAAGCTGGCGAGACAATCCCTGCTGGTCTGGTAAGCACAACAACAGATGAGCTTGTAGCAGCAGTTGCTTCAGAGACTGGTGAGTCCCGGTATGGGGAAAGGTAACTGGAGCCCAGGGGTTAGCCTGTGTAAAATGGGGCCTGCTGATGACCCGATGCTTGTTTAGTGACATTTGAGAGGGTAGCAATGGGAGCTGGCTGGAACAGAGGAACATAGGCTCTCCAGTTAGCACCCTATTTGGTAGGGGAAGCTCAAATGGCCTTCATGGCCTTGGGTGATGAATAGGCCAAGAACTATGATGCCTTTAAGGCAGCCATATTAGACCAAGTGGGACTGTCTATAGAGAAATATTGGCAGAAGTTTTGGGCTGCTAGATGGGCTGGAGATGTACGGCCCAGAGCATATGCCCAAATGGTACCTGATTGGGCCATCTGCTGATTAAACCCAAGTATGCAGACTGTGGGTGAAACTATGGTCTCCATAATCCTGGAGCAATTTCTATAAAGCCTCCTGGAGAACACTCAGGTCTGAGTCAGAAGGCACACAAATCTATAATCCTGGAGGCTGCGGTCAAACTCACAGAGGTGTTTGAGGAAGCAGATTTTCCCTGCAAGGGTGTGTCTGTATAACAGGCCCAGGCTGGAAAACAGCTTCAGCGAAATGGTAGAGGTGAATCCTATAGAGAAAGAAAGATAAATCCCTCTCCAGGAAGGTGGGAAATTACCTGTTACCAATGCAGGAGATAGGGACATGTAAAAAGAGACTATCCAAAAATGGACTGTGGACGAGCACAATTTTGTGGGTGGACTAGGACCTTGGGGAAGCGGCGGAGAAAAATGTGAAACATCTCAATGAAGGTGGGGAGGAGATGGGAGAATGGTCTAGTGGACACTAAACAACTAGAGACCTGTAGCACTGTAAAGACTAACAAACTCCATTTCTGTAGGCATAAGCTTTCGTGGGCTGCAACCCACTTCGTCCGATGTCAGATTTAATTTGTTAGTCTATAAAGCGCTACAGGACTCTCGTTGTTTTTGCTATATACAGACTATCACGGCTACCCCTCTGGAACTTTTCACTCTAGTGGACACTGCATCAGGATGTAAACTGGCTAGGAAAGATGTGGTAAAACCACATTGGATACTGCTCAGAGACAGCTGAGCTTAGAATGCAACCATGGGGAGAGAAAGCTCTGCTCAATGGCTGAGAATCCCTTGAAGGACCGGTAAAAGTTCAGGTGGAAATGGGTTGTGGTTAGTTTGCCATTTCCAATGGTGTTAGGGATGGATGGGAACCCCTTCCCATTTAAGAGGAAAGCAGCCAGTGAAGGTCCATGGCAGAAAGGAACTGAGATGTGATATAAGACAGAAGAAAGGGTTTGAAGTAGAGGAGCAGGAGAACCCTAGACAACGTGATACAAGCCATTGGGCGAAATTCCCAAGCAGAAAGAGGAAAGAAGTAGGAGTTAGCCAAACAGCCATTAGGAGAAAAGGGAAGCCAGGAAGTGTCAGAGGGAGATGGGCTGTCCTTGGAAGGTTTGCTACAAGGGCCTCAAGAGGAGGAGCCCCGAGATAAGTGGGTAGGACTAGGAGAGCAAGTGTCCGTAAAGGAATGACTTTGGGAGGGAACAGGTCCCAAAGCAGAAAGTGAGAAGGAAGACATTAAACCAGCATGTTGCTCTTGGTGTGAAGATCAGTATCAAGAATTGTGTCCCCTGCTCACAAATGTGACTTATGTGAGTGGACGAGGAATAACCATTCGGGGGTGAATATAGGAAACAGATAGCTGGCACCTCCTCTACAGAAGGGTGAGTCAGAGGGAGAAGAAATGTCATCAGTAGGTAAGGGGGGGACGCGTGTGACAGAGTGCAGGATTCAAATGGGTGAGTCTGAACTCAGATAATTAATTAGTTCCCCTTAAGAAAGCTGATGGGGGTAATTAGACAATCAAGCTGGCCAGCTAACCAGTGTAAGGAGTCAATTACCTCATCAGAGAGAGCCTGATAAAGAGGCAGGAAGAAAATGTGGAGGGGAGGTGACCAGGGCTATTTGGACTCATTAACATGAAGGCTCAAGGGAGGGAAGGCTCTGTTTCCCTCAGGTCCTAGGGAGAGGGCCATAAGTGCTGTTGGCACTGTAAATACACTGTTACATGGGAATTTACTAGCTAGATGAATTTGTACTATATACCCTTATATAGAAACTTAACAGAGTGCATGTTGTTTATTCCGACAGAAAATTGGATTGCAATGGCACCTGGGTTCTTAACTCCTTTAGGGTCAACTGAAAATGACAGCTTCAATAGTCTACAAGAATCTGAATCTGCTATTATAGTCCCAGTGAGAGAATTTGTGTAGAAATGTCAACAAAACCAGCACAGTATTTAGTTTATAGATAACAATGGCTTCTTTGCTACTCTTACGGTTAACATGACATCCATATTTAGAATCTGTTTAAAATGTCACTAAATCTGAAATCCACAGACTTTTCAACTACCATTCTGTATTCTAGGACACAACTTTAACACAACTGTTGACTCAGATTAGTAGAAAAAGTGTATGAGCTGCCTTTTAAAACTTCTTAACTTTTCCCCCCCAAAATATGTTGTTTGCTTATTTTTAGCATCTTTACCATACCAATATTGGCGCACGAAACAGAAACTAGTCTGTTACATTCGTCTCAGTCATTTGCTGGTGTTTCCATCTGCTCTATGGTGCTGAGATAGACTGTTCTCCACTCTCTACTAAGGGTTCTTCTTAAAGTTTCTCATGGGCATCTTTGGTTTCCACTTGACAGCTTGATGCAGGAATGTATGTTGGCATGTGGAGTATATTCCCCAAATACATCCAGAGCTTCCTTCTGATTCAAGTAGAAACAAGTTGCTGGTTGTTAGTCTTTCCAAACATTGCCCAGAATCTTCTATAGGCACTTTGTTTTGAAGGTACATAGTTTTCCTACTTTATGGTAGATTTCCAGCTCTCATTAACACTGAGATTATGTTTGCATTTAAAATCCTTAGTTTTATTCTGTATAGTACTGTATAGCTTTGATTTCCATACATTGCTGAGTTTGGTA
The DNA here is from genome assembly GCF_026122565.2 of Emydura macquarii macquarii. NCBI lineage: Eukaryota > Metazoa > Chordata > Testudines > Chelidae > Emydura > Emydura macquarii. The sequence goes on along the minus strand of NW_027131390.1, from coordinate 32,238,147 downwards.
AATGCTGTGGATGCCTTTCCTATCCTTGATGTCACTTTCTTCTTGAGATCTCAGTTAGCCACTATGGTGCTGCCCAGGTAAGTGAACTGTTGTTTGTTCTAGGTATTTTTGTCGTCATGTGAAGTTACTGCTGGATGTCTGGGTTGAAAGGATGTTTGTTTTAGCATAACTGATTTTGAGCCCTGTTTGGCCTACTATTTTTGCAAGGTTTGCCTGTTTTTGATTGTAACTTTTCAGGGTGACTCAGTAGTGCAATACGATCAGTAAAGTCTAAGTATTCTAGGCATCTGACATCTACCTATGCTCTATTAGTGTTTTTGTTGCTAATTAACTTCATTATTTAGTAGTCTATGGCAATACCAGGCAAAAGCAGAGATACCCTGTTTCATGCCCATGTCCACAGTGAATCCCTTTTTTGTTTGGTTGTTGACCCTTAAAGAGCACTTAACACCTTATGTATGAGGCCTTGGCAATGTTGACAGATTTAGCTAGGATTCTGTAGGACTGAAGAATGTTACAAAATGTACGTCTGTGCAGGCTGTCAAATGCCTTTTGAAAAATCAATTAAATTGATGGAGGGGACTGTACCAATCTATTCTTCTATGATGCTCCTTAATGTGACTATTTGATCCATCTCTTGAGCCTGAATTCAACATATCCTTCTCTAAGCTTTGCATCCACTGCTTCTTTCATCCTGTATAGTATCTGTGACACCCTGTGTCTGAGAACACCACCCTAGAAACTCCATATTCACCAAGGTCATATAATGATATGTTTGGTATTATTTTAAAAGTCTTGATAGGCTAAACATTAATATCCTGTTGGAATGTATTGCTACCATAGTATGTGAAGTTAATATTGTAAATGCTACTAGAACATGTTGCGATGCAGGAAACTCCCACAGTCTTTCAGGCACAAAGTGGAGTGACCAGCCAGAAATAATGGTGCTCTCTTACCCATTCAAGAATATATTCTACTAACAAGCATTGTTTACAGTGGAGGCTTCACTGTAAGGTGCACATTCACAATAGGGGTCACAGGTCACAAGACCCAATTGTTCAAGTAAGCTGAAACAGACTAGAGTGACATCAAGGAGGTGAGTGATATCATCACTTGGCTTCTCTCTCTCTCTCCAACTCAACACCTGAGGGATCATCTGGAAAATAAAAGGGGGGGAGGGAAGTCCCAGACAGGGAAGGTTGCCCAGCTGGCATTTAAGAAACTGCTTGTACCAGCTAACAAGGGTGAGGCATTGCTAATTCAAGAACTTGCTAGTGTGTAGAATTTAGACTGCAATCTTATGTTTAATCTGTCCTTCATGCATCAGACAAAGTGGGTTTCTGCCCATGAAAGCTTATGCCCAAATAAATGTTAGTCTTTAAGGTGCAACAGGACTCTTGTTGTTTTACTTTTAATCTGTTTACACTTGCCACTTATTATTACTTTAACTGCAGAAAAATAGATTTTATAAACTTTTTTAATGTTTTATCTTAACCAGTGTGGCCTCAATTTGGAGTGTCTAGTAATCTTAGCTCAGTAACAAAAGCTGTTGCATTTTTCTCACCCATAACATGGGGGAGCAGACTTAATATAATTTTGGGGAGAGACTCCTTTGGTGCAGTTCTTACAAACTGTGTGTGTGTGTGTGGGGGGGGGGGAGCAGGTAATTGTCTGGAGCCTCTCTATCATTGGTTGTGAGTGGCTAGGCAAGGAACTCTAATTCATTTGAGTTTGTCTCTGCCTATGGATGGCTGTGTAAGTGTGACTTGCTGACACCATCACAGAGTGAGAGGCAATCCAGGTTAACATGCATGCGATCTAGCTGGGTGGGGTGCTCTGTATGCTGTTGGGCTGGGTGATAACAGCACCTAAAGGGGCTTGCTGCTGGTCACTTGAAAGACATTGTGAGGGACAGTCCAGGCTGGAGAGTGAAGAGGGCACAGCGTTTCCACAGTTTTCAGGATGCACCCTGGGGGACTCCGTCACAGTATCACACTACAAAATGCTCTCCCTACAACTGAGAGTAGTGGAACTCCTCTCCAGTCAGGAAGATCACCCTTTTTGGACAGTCTGACAATGAATGCATGTTTCCACTGCTCAGGAAGGGTCTTTTTTCCCCCCCAATCTTCATTGAACAGCTGTCAGTTTTATTGCTATCAATTGCTTTTAGCATTTCTGTGTAGTTAACCATCTCCTGCCACTCTCTTATTTTTCAGCTTCTTAACTGCAGCCTGTACGTCTGACATATCTACTGGACCAACGTTAATGTCAAGATGATCAGCTTCACATTTCATCAAAATCTGGTGCTGACGTGGGTATGAGATTGTTGAGCACTTCGAAATGCTTTGTTTGTTTTTGTGTTCTACCTCAGTTGTAAGTATTTTTCATGTTTTGGTTTTTAATGGCCCATTTCATGTTTTGACATTTCCACACAGGATTTTAGTCACTTGGTAAACAACACTGTGGTTTCCCATCATAGCACAAGCTTCAGCTGCTAGGTCTTCAACATATCTGCTTTTATCTTTCCTTGCTTTGCTTTTCAGGGCTTTGTCTGTTTTCTTGTACTCCTTTTTATTTTTTTTTTCTCCCTAATATTTGCTAGGTCTTAGCATTCAGGAGTTTTCCTTTTAGCATTTTTCCGTTCTCACTGACCTCTCATCTTTCAGCTTATCCTTTTCTTGTTCTGTCTATGTCAGTGGTTATCAAATTGAGTCACAATCCTATTTTAATGGGGTTGCCAGGGCCAGCATTAGACTTGCTGTGGCTAAAGCCAAAGGGGTTCAGCCCAGGGCAGTGGGGCTCAGGCTCCGGTCCCTCCCCTGGTCCAGGGTCATGTGGTGATTTTTGTTGTAAGGAGGGGGTCACAGAGCAATGAAGTTTGAGAACGGTTAGTCTATGTTGATATCCAACTGTAACTACTATTGCCCGAATCACAATCTCTGAGCCCTGCCTGTTTTCATTCAGATCTAGTCTCTCTCTTTTTCTATCTTTGGCGGTACCTCAAATCTGTTCCTTAGTTCAAGGTGAAATTTCTTGTGGTACTCCATAGATTTCAATTTTGTATTGTTAATTTTCTTTACCACTTTCTGCTTAAGTGATCTCTCTCTCAATTTTAGTTTCAGTTTAGCCATGAAAAAATTGTGGTCTCTGCTGTCATTAGTCTAGTGTACTTCATAGTTTATTTGAAAAAGGTAATTTTCTATCACAAGTTCCTTATTAGTCCTCATTTTTGTGAGCCATTAGTTTTTCCAATAGAAAGATACTTGTATGAGAGCTAAGCACCCAGAGTTATTTAAAGGAAATGGAATGAGTTTTTAATGTCTGGAGTGTAATATGTCGCCACTGTGCACTATGAAAGACTGACAGAACATTATCAGATGAATGGTGCAATAATAATCTGCTGTTGAACAGAGACTTAGGTACTTAGTACTAATTCAAACATAGCCCAGGAACCTATACATTCCATGTGAGTTTATCAGATCTATTAATTGGGCACTGTTGTTTGGGTTGAGCCCTCTCAGTTGATATTATGAATCTATTAGTGATAACTATTGACTTGAATGTAAATACCCTTGACTGAGAAAATAACTAATATAATTGCTATATTGGTATATAGCAGCTGTTGTTCATTTGACACTGGTAAAAATTAGAATATTGACAAGTTTCTAATTAATCATTAGGTTGCACATAGTGCTATTAAGGTACTTCCTTTAGTACAGAGCTATTTAGATTGTTTTGAACCTTTGTCTCATATCTTAGAATAGTTTTCCACATGATAAAGTTAAATAAGAATGATATGGCAGTGTTGGTGCTCTATACCATATCCTGCTGGTGCCGCTGGCACACACTGCCTCAATTTCCCTTTGTGAAGTTGATCTCGTCAGCTTTCCAGACATCACTCTGTGCTGGAGGTGTGGCTTAGTCCTCCAGCCAAGTCACAAACAAAACTTAACTCCTTCCAGCATACCAAAAGTCCAATTAAAAATTCCCCCCAAAACAAAAAGTTGGGGACTTCTCATCAGCCTGTCTGCTGGGACCTGATCCCAGCCCCTTCCTGGGTTACCTTTGAGAGTCTCTAAGGCCCCGAGATAGAGCAATTAGCCTCTAGGCCGATTCCCCTGGGTTCTTACTGTTCTCTGGGTTCTGTTCCTTGCATCCTTCCCTGCTCTTGGCCCCCCAGGCTGGTTCCTCTGGAGTACCTGTCTCCTGCATGCAGGGTCTTCCAGCTGAACTGAACCCAGCCCAGACCGTGGTTCCACCCCAGATTGATCTCACTCAGTCCTTTTATAAGGCTCAAGTGTCCATGAAGCTATTATTTGACCCCCTTAGCCCTGTCCCCTCAGTCCGGGAAGCAGCTAATTTATTGAGGGCACAGGTCTACCTGGTTCCATCTCTCCTTAAAAGGACAAGTCACACTGACAGGCAGTAAGCATGTACTGTACACAGAACATACATTTGTAACTGCCAGTGATATTAACCCACTGTCTCTCTAGTTTTACTTCCTTATTTCCTTCAGAAATAATCACATCTTCCTGAATGCAACACAGTTAACAATGATCCTCTAGTTTTTAAATACGAGTCCCTTGATTTGCAAATGAACAGTGCTCAGATGACCTACACCAACATGTTATTACCCATCTTCTCATTTTTAAAAACATATTTCTGATTTAAACTAAATTCATATTTAGCTACTGTGGATACAAAAACCCATCTTTTGTTTCTGCTTCAAAACAAAAAGATGAGGCATCACATACTCAGCCTTAAACACAGCTCTAGTGTTGGTTTATAGATATTCCTTTTTTAAGAATCACTTTCCTCCCCCAACAGGTTAACATCTCACCAATGACTTGCAATTTGAAGCTGAATATTTGATTACTAGAATCTGATGCTGGCAAAGCTCAACTGAAATCAATGAAAGAAAGGTTCAATCCGTTTAATTAGATGTCTGCGTATGAGGGGAATGGGAGAAAGAAGATAGGTAGACTTCTGATATGAAACAAGAGTTCTTTTTATACCTAGTGATTTACTCTCATGAAGAAAAGTGCTGTATGCGGTGTCTAATCATCACAATTTGCTCTTAAATTGAATTGAATTTGTAAATGTTTTTAATAACGAAGTGCAATGTATAGGAGTGCAGGATTAGGCTAATATCTAAAAAAAACCTTCCAACCCTTAGTAAGTAAGCATGTTTCAATGGAAAAAAATATTTAAAACTAAGGTGTTTGATGGTATTTGCTGATGGAGAATGAAAGTTAATTGATTGAAATCTCTTCTAATTAAGCTAGTTTTGAAAAGTTTCAGTAGTATATTTCTTCAGAGCTGTTTAACACCATGGTACAGTAGATACAAGACTTATCAACATGATTAATTTGTCTCGGTCTCGACATACTGTGGTAGAAAGCCCCTTGGGAGAAAAACATCTCAACAGATGTGTGAAACTATATGCTGCAGCTACAAAAACAACACTCCACTGATGCAAAATTTAACAAGCAACCCATTTTTTCTACCACCCCACAACTGCATACAGATAAACTTGCATTTTATTACATTTTACATTTAAAATGCAAATCTCCTCCCTGTTCTTTGACTACTGGCTAACCCTTCTGTGAAGGGTCAAGCTAGCTGACCTACTAAATTATTTAATTTAGAAATTCTACTTATTACTATTGATCTAGTACTCCATCAGCTATAGTATGTGTAAGCATCATTTCACTGAACAATTACACTGAAAAGTATGACCACTTCTGGGATGCAACACAGCTGTCATATTCAAGATCAACAACACTGCATAACAGTTTGAATAAGAATAATTTGTCCAAATGACACGACAGGATATGGGAATTATATAGGCAATTATCTTGGAAACTTGGTCAGTTTAGCCAACAATTTGGTAATACTCCTACTTTTGCAAGACGTACCATGGTTTTTTCATAGTAAATGCTGATAACTGGTTTTACAAAACACTTTTATACTTTACCATTTTATTTTCTCCGGAAAATATTTCTGTCAAATGCAAATTTACTTTTCTTACCACCCATATGAAGATTCTTCACATTCCTTTCAGATCACCATACCAAAGATACATATTGTATAAGCTCTATCATTTGTCATATCATTTACAAGAAGTTCTATGCTGTATTCTCTAGTGAGATAGTACAGTTAAATGAGTAACGATAAAAATCAAAGAAGCCCTTGCATCAGTAAACAATGACAATTTGTCTCAGCTCACTGTTTGCTCTTTTCTACAATTATATTTTTATAATTTCTGTACAGAAGTCCCCTAAGTACTGCCATACAAAAATAAATTAGCAATAAAGCCATTTTAATATAAATAAATGCACAATCTCACCACTCCACAATTAAATAAAGCCTCAGTTAGAATCTTTTAAATTTTCATTACTCCATTTTGTTTTTATTTCCCCCTCCTTTTTCATTCTATATATTTACATTTTGCTTGACTCTTACTAGCTTTTCCACCAACTTTTAATAATCTTTCATGAGTTTATTGAGCAAGTAGATCCTCACTGGCTGTCTTTATTGACACCTTTTTATAACTTGAGCTTCTTACCCTTTGACACAGTTATTGCTGTTCTGTATCCCCGAAGTACATTTACCATCCGATAATCTCATCACATTGTTATTCCAGACTTTATGCTTTGGTATCTCCCCTTCCCCATGCCTCCCCAACCACATTTTTCAAGCTGTCTTCAAACCTTTGAGCAAATCTAAACGACTAGTTGTGTTAAAGTTTTGAGAAATGCTGGCATGACCCCAAGTTTTGATTACAGCTATCTGAACCCAATTTTCTGGCTAATATATTTGCTCTCTCTTTTTAAAGAATTGCTACCTGTCATGACGTGTGTGCTGGATTAAACCAGACTGTTGCAACATCTGATGAGAAGAGTTAGGGTTAGATGAAGGTTTCTATCCATTGGAGGAATGAGGCTTCAGAACAGGCTTCCAATAATAGTGGGGACAAACAATCTAATTAATTTTAAAATGGAGCCTGATAAATTTAAGAACTGGATTATACTATGGGGTTTCTGTGATGAAGGGGATGAGACTTGATGAAGCAGGAGGTCTCTTCCTGTCCTTGGTCCCTAATACATATAGGGGCTGAGCGAAGCAAAATCTAACCCGAACTCAGTGTAACTTCTTTGTTTGTCAGTAATGTGATAACTTTTGACCATCACATCCAACCAATTCCAAAATTTCAGGGAATGTTCCAGGCATCAATAGGGACAAGCCTATTGATTTTGGTGCAAATCACACCACCAGAAAAGCCCAATTCACAAGAAAATCAGGGCCCCAGAAGCAGCAGTTTAACTTGCTGCATGGGGACTTTGCCTGTAGCCTGGATTCCAATAGAAATATGAGAGCCTTACAAGGACAGTTTGGGCAGAAGAAGCATGGACCCTGGAGAATGGGGACCTGGAGCAGAAGGTGGTAACAGTAGGTGGAAAACTCCAGGGACCAAGGGATGGGCTCCTTGAATGGTTGTGGGGGAATACAGGGACCCAGAGAACACAAGGGGCTAGTGGAAGCAGTGGGGGTAAGCAGGGGCAGAGAGGAAGTGGGCTTGGTGATGGTGGGGAGGGGAGACTCAGAAGGGGGCAAGGCAGGGATCTACAAGGAAATGAGGGGAAGGGAGTGGTTGTGGTGATGGAAACGGGGAAGCAGAAGGAGGAAGCTGGTAAATCATGGAAGGAGGAAACTAGAAAGGGAGGAGTGGAGGAGAAAGTAGACCCTGGAAGCAGAAGGGGAGAAGAAGTAGGGACCTGAGGCAGGGGAGAATCAGGGATTCAGAGATGGGGGTGTGGAGAATGGGTGGGGACAACAGGGACCCAGAGAGTGAATGGAGAGGGGGGGAAAGTGGGGAAACAGAGAGACCCTGCCATGGTGGGAAGAGAGAGCACCCAGGAATGGGAAGAGGAAGTAATGTGGGCCACACAGATCCCCTGACGTGCAGAGGACAGAGGAATGTGTGGGCACACACAGCCCCTGACATAAGGGAGGGGGCGTAAGGAATCCCTGAAATAGAGGGGCATGGGAGGGTGGCACAAATAAATGCAAGGAACCCCCTGGCAGGTGCACAACTTACTTGAACTACAGAAGCTACGAAGCTGTGACCCCCTATTAAGTAATTAAATACATGTAAATAAATACAAAATTAAAAAAAATCTTGATATAGCGAAGTGTGATCCAGTGGAAGGAGAGGGGTTCTGGAAGTCATGGCTCCCTGGCTGTACTCGTTTCTTTCACTGATGCCCTTTGAGCTAATTTAACCTTCCAGTATCTCAATATGATTACTTCCTGGGTGTTTATGATGCTTAATGATTGCTTACTTGTATGTAAAGTGCTTGATTATTATTATTATTGTCAATTGACTCAGATGAAAGGTCCAATATTACAACTTGCACTAAGATAGCTTCTTTTATCCAAGGATCTCATAGCACTTTACAAAGACAGAGAAGTATCAGTCATATTTTGTAGCTAGGGAACTGAGGCACAACGAGACTAAATTACTTAAGCCTGGTCTACACCACAGTTTGTCGCTTATGTCGACCTAATTATGTCAATGTCTACACTACTGTCTTGCTCCTGCCGATGCAAGTTCCCCACTACACCAGCATAACAACTCCACCTCCACGAGAGCATAGGGCTTATGTCGGTATAGTTAGGGTGATGCAGTATCCGTGTAGACACTGCTTTTATTTACATCGGCTCTCAGCTGTCAGTCTTGTCAGAAATTGACAAGAAATCCAGCTCCTGGCTCCCCAGGTGGGCTACTGTTCCATGCCGTGCTGCCACCCAGACTCCCAACTGGGGTTGCTGCTTGGACTTCCCACTAGAAACTCTGTTGCCTCCAGGATTCTAGCACTCTGCTCCACACGGGGAGCAGGGCTGATCCCAGCTGTGAGTGGAGTCACTAAGCGTGGGCAGCTGGAACTCTGCCTCCTAACTGGTGTGGAGGGGAGGGAGGAGCTGGTGTGGCTGAGATTCTGCTTCTGGCGGGAGCAGGGGGGCAACAAGCCTGTGCAGCCTAGCTAGGAATGGACATAGGCGAGAACCTGGGAGCAGCTGGACTCCCAACTGGGAACTGTGCGGAGCTGAGAGCCCTGACTCGTAGCCCCCCACACTGTCCTTCTAGAGTCCGTGGAATCACTCCAACTGAAGGAGGTTAACGTGGACTTCAGCCATCTCAGTAATTACTGCAGTGGCTGTAAGTCGACTTAATATAGCTTGACTTAGGTTTGTAATGTAGATATGCCCTTAGAGTCATACAGGTAGTCATTAGTATAGTGGGGAATAGAATGCAGGTTTCATTACTAAGCATTTTCTATTCTAACCACTAGCCAACACTATCAGTTAGCACCAAGTGGTGTTATATTAATACTGATGCAGTAATATGGGATCATAAAGGAACACCCTTCTCATATTAATTTTAGTGTGGGTTTTCTCCATCCTGCATGCTTATCTTGAAGGAAAGAGAATGATAACAAACATTAAGACAGTGCTGTGACATTAAGGATTAGTTGTGACTGTGACCTTCTGCACTAGATCCTTACACCCATCAATGCCAGTGAAACAATTTTGTGAAATGCAGCTATTGCTACTAATGCAGGTCTGAAAATTAATAGAGTAGATAATTTTTTAATGGGTGACTTATGACTCAATAGTGGGATGTTCATATGTTTTAAGAATTAGAATACCTAGACATCCCAGATAGCCATCAACTACTACCAAAGAACTCCATTTCCATTATCTTCATCTGCATTAGGGGAAAACATTAATATACCTTCAAAACAATTAATTCAATACTAACTGTGGCTGAGGCAGCTCATTCCACCCTTTATCTTCATAGTGGTAGTTAAAAGGTGATTTTAATTGCCATGATAAGAAGATATAATGAAGAGCAAAACCTATTCTGATTAAATAACATTTGCATCAGAATTGCTGTTGTAGGCTTTTCAGCTCCTGGAAGGTTGTCCTTCTTTAGTGCTTTTTTTCTTCCCTATTTTCATGTGCCACACTATAAATTGTTACGATACTGCTAGAGATGTTAAATTAAACACACAGAAGTCATGAAGTACAAAATAACTGCAATGGTAGCATGCATATATCACAATAGCCTTCAGAAAGTCAAACTCTGCAGGAGAACAGCTATAAAAGACTACTTCCATTTTTTGCAGAGCTACTGAGCTTCAAAGGAAATGAGACACTTGGCAAATCATCTGATGCAAAATTCCTTGGGTCCTTTAATGGAGAGGAAGGATGGTTCAATGTTTAGAATACTAGCCAGGGATTTGGGAGACATTGATTCAATTTCCAGCTCCACCACAGTTTCTGTGTGGCCTGGGGCAAGTCACCTAATATCTCTGTGCCTCAGTTCCCCATCTGTAAAATGGGGATGAAAACAATACACTCCTACCTCTCACAAGTGTTATGAGCATAAACACATGAAATACTGCGAGGCACTCAGATACTACTGTGAGGGGGGATATATGAGGATCTAAGATAAATACGAGAGCTTTTTGGCATTTAAAGGCAGGCCCTCATTATATTTTGCTTTATATTATGATCTTTAATCATCTATGTAGGCATTTACTCTCTCATTGAGAACACTGGCCAATAGATTTTTCAAAAATATTATCACTGTTAAAAACATACTGCAAATCAAAATGGAATTCCATAGCAACACAGAAAGTTCCAACTGTTTTGGTGCTGGCACTCCCCCCCCAAGTTGCAATTACAATACAGTGTTGAAATACATGGGTACATACAGGTACTATTATTTTCTGCAGGCCTCCTGCATCACGTAGTGTGCGAGGTTGGCAGTGTTCAGTTAGCAAGGGAATTGTTCAACATTTATTTTCAGCCTGATTATTCACTGAATGGCTCCCTACATTATTCCTGGCTCACCATCCAAATTATACATTAAATGAAGATGAGGACCCTGGCTACATGCATGATGCACTGTCCTTTTTGCCCAAGTGTGTTCCTAGTTACATTGGTGTAAATTCAAAATCCATTGACTTCAACCAATTTATTTCAATGTAAACTGGGGTACCTGCTAATAAAATTTGGTTCACAGTAAGTCACAGGTCCATAGGAACTTAGTGTCATTCAATATAGATCTGTTTTACTCACAGGGAACCATTCAACCACAGGGGAAAAAATAGTACCTGATCCTGTAATTAAAAACTTTCATAAAGCAGACACACAAAGGAATATATCATCTTGGATAAGCTTATGGTGGAAATACAATTTTGCTACTTTATTCTGGGAGGGAGTGATTGATTGCATTACCTATTCAAAAAACCCTGCCTTTTTCCTCACGTGAAAAGTATTTTGATTTTGTTAATATGGATGTATTTCAATATTTTAGTGGTAAATTCTACCCTGGCTGGCATAGCAAATGATGAGCAGAGATGTTGTCTGGTGTATCCTTTTTGCTGGAGTAGGGAGAAGAGAGTTTCCCTATAACCTTTTTTCTTACCAACTGCAGGAAGCAGGATTTATTATTACAGTTGATATTTATATAATGTCTAAAATATGCTAATTACTTTACAAAACTTTTTTTTTAAAAATCCTTGATTTAGCCCTTAGAATGCAGGAAGACAGTAAGAGTACTTTAGACATATAAACTAAGATATATGTAAGATATATAAACTAAGAAGCTGGAAAACAGTAGGCACTTGTTTGCTCTGCACTGAAAGACTTTAGGAAAGCATTAGAATTTTATATTCTAAGATATAGTTACAGAATGAGTGAAACAACAGTGCTAGGTTAAAATATCCCCTGGGTGAAAAGAGTCACCTTGTCAAAATGACAGCTTGAGAGGACATATGCCCCCTTCCACAATGACTTCTGTGTCATATTGGCTTACAAAAATTTGCAAGCCATTTTCATAAGCAGAAATAACCCTGCAGAGCTGAAAGTATCAAGAAAAAAATATTCATTTGACAAACTAAGGCACACTTACTGAACAAGAATGTTCTGGACTCTAATTGTTCTTGACACTAAGGGTATAACACATGGAATGGATGTTATGGTTTAAATATAGAAAAGAACACATGCTTAAGCGGTGAAAACAGGTAGATAGGGTTATTTTCACAATCAAGCTCCTGATTAAGATTTGAACCAGGTCAGTAGTCAGTCATCCAGAGTACTGGCAGTTCAGTAGTCTACGTGGTGGTCTGAACACATTTGACAATGGACAGTCATCCACACATGGGTATTTACCACACAGACCAAGGACTACATTATAGTGAAACTTTAGTTAAAAAAAAGGCATATGATCAAGACAGTTTGAGGCATCATGCATTAACACTACCAAGAACATCCCCCTCTCTGGCTACATATTAAAACAAATTTTCAGCACTGTTAGCTGACATAAGCTGACACTTAATAAAGGAATAAAGGAAGCCTAATGATTGGTCAAGTGTTGGCTGAAATAGAACACATTTCACTAAACTTAATCTAGTAAAATGAAAGTTTATTCTTTTTGGAAGAATTTGTATTTAAACTAAAATTAACTAGAAAAGACTTCACATCATACTGTGAATTGAAAGAATTTGCTACCTACACAAATCATCAAAGTCTTCTTGGAATAAATCTGTGGCTTCCCTTTTCTTTTTTAGATATGGTGTCTTTTCCACTTTAGGCAGATAAGGGGAAAAATATTACATAATCACATATGCCATAAAAACAAAGTTCAGAGCGAACTCTGAAGAAGTCACTGCAAAGAAACAAAACAGATAAACAAAGCAAAGTGGCTCAGAGGCTCTGTGGCAAAATCATGTGCATAAGCTTCCAAAAATATGTCCAAAATTTTTTTACAAGACTACCACATAATTTGTGTATGTGTATCTCTGTGCATAAGTTACAGTGGCACAGTGCAAGTTTGTACAACTACATTAAAAATAGAATGCAAAATATGAAAGAATTAGGAAAACATAATTTATCACTGTCAACAAATATAGCAAGGTATCTAATAAACATGTTCTCTTAAAAATAATTAGTTGCACATCTAAGGAAGATCACAGACCAAGATGAAATTTTCACTTCTAAAGGAAAACCGTCCTAATTTCGCTCATTGCAAAGTTCTGAGTGTTTGCAGGTGACTAACCATTCCTTCCAAATATAAATTATACAAGGGCTCATCTAATACAAAGTTGCCCTGCTTTAACTACATATCAACATAGTTAAAGTGATACAACTCTTTTAGTGTGGATGCAACATACTGTTATAGCAATTCCCACACGAGAAGGAGAATAAGGTATATTGTTATAAGCTACCTTTACATCACGATAACTGCACTCACAGTAGGGGTTGAACCAGTACAATTATTTTGGGCTAAAAAATAAGTAAGTAAATAAATAAATAAAACCACACTTCTAACTAAAATAGCTGTACTGGTACAAAAACCATGTGAACACAAGTATTTATGTTTGAAAGTGTAGTTGACATGTTGATTGCCCAGTGATGGTGGCAACTATCAGAAAATTCAGAACAAAGGGTGGAAATACCTGTATAACTTTGAAAGGCAAGACATGCTGGATTGATGGCATGGTTTTCCTACCTTTCAGAAGCTCCTTTGCAGAATATTGGGATGGAACATGGACATTTGAGAGGGAAGGCAGTAGGGAAGAAATTGTCTTCGATAGCACACTGCCCAAAAAACCCTCCTATATTTCCATATAGGTTCCACTCTGTACATACACTGTTCAAAATGAGGATATGGAGAGCCGTGGGATCTAAAAAATTTGCTTGATGATCATTAAGCTCTGTGGATTTTAAAGGCCTCACCTCAACTAGCCCACATGGCTGCCAACCCCTCCACTAGAAGAAACTGTACATGTCAGACCTGATAGAGTTTCTGGGTTTGATCTAGCCTGGGTTGAAGTCAGTGAGAGTATTTCACCAACTTCAATAGTAACTGGATCTGGCTCTTTGTGCTTTTTTTTTCCATTCCAACCTTTATCCATTATAAGGGATCAAAAACTGGGTATATGGGATCAAAATACAAATAACTGGAAACTAGAGTCAATCATGTTTCTGTATTAGTGTAACAATCATAAGAGAAATTATTAAAACAATCAAAAATATGTAGGCAAATTCTTCTTATATCTTCTCAACCTTCACTGCAAACAGATATTTTTGTATTTCAATCTCTTTCACAGACCTCCATAATGGTGGTGAAATACTGAAGTCACATTTTAGCAGGTTGACACAGCCAACTATCTAGCCTTTATACTATTCTTTAGTCAAAATGAAAATGTGTTAATTTTCCCACCCAGGGTTTTATGGCTTTTGTTACAGATACAAGAAAATTTCATTGACTCTCTCTTGTGAGATGACTTCACATATTAATGAACAAGGTCACTGCAACAATATATTCTGGAAAACTAGCCAGAAATCTATTTGTTCATGTTCAGAAAGAAGGTTGTTTTAGTTTTCCTGGATTTTTTTACACTTATTTAAAAACAATTTCTCTTCTCCTCCCAAAAAGAAAAAGACAAGAAACAATCTTAAAGAGGGATATGGGGAAATTCTGAAACAAACTATTTACACTTTATTTTTTACTTATTGAAATATGTTACATTACTGTGCGTGGCACTTATTTGTTTTACAGTTTCTACTGTGATGCCACAATACTGAATTTGTGACATTACATCCATTTACATAGCAATTAAATATGTAGCAGCAAAAAGGCAGGAAAAAGAAACTAGGCTGCAAAGTAGACAACTTTTTCTTACAAAGCCAGGAGATACGAAATAACTGCAAAAGGGAGTACAGAATATTGCTAGACAAGTAAGTTTTTAAATATAATTAACAGGGACTTACACAGTGTAGCAAACTTGAAAAAAAAGAACAATATTATGTAGCCAACATTTTCAAAAATCTCACTGACCTGGAGTTCCTCAATTTTTGGGTGCTCAGTCTGAGACACCTTCAAGTGGCCTCATTTTCAGCACTGAGCACCCATCCTTTGATACATGGACCGTTTTAAGATGTCTCAACTTGGGCAACCAAAAATTAAGGCACTTAAAGTCACTGGTCACTTTTGAAAACCTTAGTAATATTTTTTTTCCAGGCTTGCTATATTGTGGAAGTCCCTGGTTAAACTCATCAGGAGTCATCTTAATCAAATTGTGTTAAACCTATATAGGCAAAGAGGTTTTCACAGAAAATTAATACAATACGTGAAGGCCAGTTACTATGAGATATCCATTTTTTTAGGATATCTTGGGCCTGATTTCAAAATTGCAGCGCACTGACAACTCCTTGGGGTTCAACATAATCTGGAAATCAGGCCAAAGGCCTCTCCAGCTGGACACTCAAAAACAGAGGCTCACAAAATCATTGATCACTTTTGAAAATTTTGTTCTAATATTTCTAAGTGAAAGCCATCCCAAAATAAGCTAACTTCTGCTACAAATACTGTATATGCTCACTTAAAATGTAATGTTTTTATTTGAAAGCTTTCCTCCTAATTGATTGATCTCCAGCTTAGTGCTACCTCAATTCACCCTAATTATATGGTTTATTGTAACATCATTCTGGTATAAAACATATACCGTGGCACCTTACATAAGGTTTGTCAAAGAAAAAAAAAAATCTATTATTTTGCTAGGAGTGAACCTGTCAGATTTGTTCACTGGGTTGAAAAGACAAGTTGTAGTCACACACTGAGCATTTTTATGTGTTTTATGATTGAGAAGGATTAGTTCAGTCTCACAAGAGCACAAAAATGATCACAGAAGGAGAATGGTAACTGAAGTCTAAAGACATCTCTTGTTCAATCTAATTTGTATGTGTGTCTTCTCCCCTCAGTTCCGGGGTCCAAAGGGATGGAAAGTAAAGTCTGCATTTTGCAATCTTCTGGAACTTTGCAAAGCATAGATATTAGGGGCCAACTGATTCCTCCTTTCCCTCCCTCTAGTGCGCTCTCATAGAATGCCCGCATGAACTACATAATGTCATTTCAGCTAACCAGTAAGCACAACACATTTCTTTTTATCATGCTGAACTGTCACACTGTATTTGAGCTCACAGCTGAACCAGATTTTTCAGCTCATAACCGTACTGTTGGGAGAACATCCATTTATAATATGGAGCAACAAAGCTCAGAAAGAAAGATGTTAATTGCCACAATATCTTGATTATAGAGATGTTTACAGAAAAAAATTAACAAGACAACAAGTAAGAAACTTTTTATTGGGAGTAAATCCATATAAAAAGAAATCAATTAACTTCAACAAATGAAAACAAGTCAATAATTCACCACAAAATGCCTTGGAAGAGACACTGCATATAGTGAATGACAGATGCAGAAAACATGAAAATCAGGTATGCTAAACCAAGGAAGAAAAATGACACTAGAACAGTTAGCTTAGTTTCTGCACTTTCAACATAGCAATTAAGGACTTTCCATAGTAACCTGGAGGAGTCTAAACTAGAGTACTTTTTTGTTCTCTTTATAAATTCTTCCACTGAAAATGCTGCCTTACCTTTATTCATATCAATCAGCTTCTTCTTCTTCTGCTGCCGCTCCAGTTTCTCTCGTTCAGCTTTCTCCTTTGCCAGCTTGGCTCTCTTGGTCTTCTCTTCCATTTCTCTTCTCTTGTTGTTTTCCTTCAGTGCCTCCTGCATTAGAAATGTTGAAAATAGGATTCTTCCATTATTTATGCACTGCAAACTGTGGAACTAGTAACTTTTTTTTAAACCCTTTTTTGTGTGTAGACTTTGCCCTTACTGGGGCAACACTTTTGCTGCCTTGAGAGAGACTCGTGTGCTTCTGATAGCATTGTGTGAATAACTTTATTTAGTCAAAACCACCTATTTCTTTTTCTATGAAAAAAAAAAATCAGGCATAAATGAAGCCAAAACATTACAACTTGGGGAGGTGGGAAATTGAAGAATCATCTGTGTTAAATAATTACTGAAGGATGATATTTTGCACAAGTGAATCAGATTTTTACCTAGATTAGATACACTTATAAAAGAGGTTTTGAAATACACAGTGCCTACTAGACCAGTATAGAAACGAGTTGTTAATCTACTATTTTATCATATATCCAATAAGGGAGAAGAAAAAGGCGTTAGTACCTAATGATCCCAAACATGTAGCAATCTATACAACCCTTGGAGAAAGTGCAACAGGAAATACTAATAGGTTTGATAGAGAGATAGAGCAAGAGAGAAGATGATTGGAAATACTGAAATAGTTCTTCACTACTAAAACAGCAGGTAGCACCTATGGGGAGATGGAAATGCATGAAATTATTCTATAGCAGTTCCTTTGTTTTTTGTAGATAAGACAACAGACTGTCTTAGAAAGAAACCTTGAGGATGGCAAGTGGCAAGCGGGTAGAAAGGCAAGTCCCCAGTGTGAAGGTACTTTAAATATAAGTTTCTACAGTTCTGTTTGTTTCTATTGCAGTTTAATTTACACTTTCTAAAATATTCTGGTTAAGATTTTCAAAGCAGTCTAGGTGATTTAGATACACATCTTGCATTAACATTAAGGGAAGCTATTAATCTGAATTTTCTAAATTCTGAAAATCTCAGCCTCTATGTCTGCCGATATCATGCAAATGACTTAACTCAAACTTATAAATAAGAAAGAACATATTTAAGTAAAAAGAGCCCAGCATGATTTTTGCCTATCTATGCGGATCTATCCAAGTCAAATTGTGGGTTCTCCAAATGTTAGCAATCTGAGGCACCCATTTGGTCACAGGCTCACACAAAAATCTCAGTGCCTTTTTCCCTGCTGCCCTTTACATATGGAATAATTGGGCTCGCTTAGGCTCATCAAAACCTCCTTAATTTCTCCATATTTAAGGGCCTCCTGAAGACATCTTTATCATGATTAGAGCTGGGCTAAATATTTGGCAAATTGTTTATCTGCTGGAAACTGCAGTTTTAGTCAACACAAAACTATTTGTGACTTCATGTCAAGTTCGCTGAATAATTTCAACTCAACCAAAAAATCAAAATGTTTTGAAAATGTCAAATCAAAATAGTTGCTTTTGACATTTCTGAAACATTCTGGTATTTTGGACTGGGGTCATAAAACCTCCAGAGGAGGTGGTGGTGGTAGCCTCCTTATAACTTTTAGCCCAATGTTAAGGGCACTCACTTAGGAAGTAGGAGTCCCAGGTTCAATTCTCCCCTCCATCTGACGTGGAGAAGAAATTTGAATTTGGGTATCCAACATTGTAGTAAAGTATCCTAGCCCCTGAGCTATGGGGTATTCTGGTGTGGGGTTTTTTCACAATCTCTCCTGTTCAAGCTGTTCCAGTTTGTATAAATAATTAAATAGCCCAAGGGGCAGGAACTTGAACTCAGGTCCCCCCCATTCTCCGTGATTGAAGTCAAAACAAAATATTTGAAATTGGGTTGAACAAAACATTTAATTCAACCTCACTTGAAATTTTTTCTGGCTTTTTGATTCTCCAAAAGTTTTTTTTAAAATTGCTTTCAGTTCTTTTCTTGTCTGAGTTATGTTTATTAGCTAATTACTGCATATTTATTGCTCTACCTCCCATTAGCCCCCATTGTCTATTTGTTTGTCTTTCTTTAGACGGTGAGCGCCTCAGGCTGGGACTGCGCCTAATTGAAGTTTTGAAAATGCCCAGGACATGGTGGGGAGTAACAAAATATATAAATTCAACAACAGTAAAAAAGAATACCAACAAAAAATGGCACCAACCCCCCCCCAAAAATCCGTTGATACCAGACATGCTTATTAAGGACTCCACTCTCTTTTTTTAAAAAAAAGTTTGTAATGCCACAATAGCATAAACTAATTAAGGACAGAAGATGGGATAAATAGTTTCAATTTAAAAAAATTTCCTTCTCCCTTATTTCTTATGAAAAATCATTCCTAAAAAGTTAAAAATAAGTTTTAAGTTTAAAATTAAGTTCCTAGTAAGTTAAAAATCAAGGGCTAATAATTACATAGAAATAATGTTTGTATTCAGTCACATATATAGATGTCCATCAGTTATCTGTCATCATTCCACAAGTGGAATTCAAGGGTGAAGGGTCCCAGGGTTCTGGCTCCATCCTGAGCCCAAATATCTACACAATAATTTTTAGTCTGGCAGTCAGAGGCCCACAAGCCCATGTCAGCTGACCTGGGCCATCGGCAGCCATGATGCGGGTCTTTTATCCCTGTGTAGATGTACCCTGAAGGAACCCACCCTATATGGCACCCTATTTAGTAGCTAATGACCTGTTTTTTTTCTAGAGATGTGAGGCACCCACTGCTCCCACTGAAGTCAATAGGAATTGAAGGTTCAGAGCACCTCTGAAAATTGGACTTTAAGAATGGTATTTACTGCACCACTTATCAAGTACACTGTTAAAAAGCAACAGTATTTTGACAGAAAGAAATCAATATTTTATCCCTTTTGTTTTTGGACAGTTCTGTCTCTGCACATTTGATCACAATTGGCAGAGACGACATTTCACTGCAATTTCACAAACTGCAGTGAAAGCAAATCCCCATAACCTTAAGAAAAAAAAATAAATGTCATAGGGGAACAAACTAGTAGCTCAGTAGCCATTGACATACTATGATTCACATAATGTAAATTGAGGAACACTCCATAATGTTTAACAGTAGGAAGGCATAATCAAGTGTGAAACAATTACAAAAGAAAGCAATCTGAAAAAAAAATGTTTTATTGGAAAATTTACATTTGGCCTGATCCTGCCTTCAGACAAAAATCCCAACTGAAGTGAAAAAGAGTTTTGCATGAGTAAGGACTGCAGGGTCAGGCCTATCATCTGATAAAATATGTTGGCTACCCAGAATTGCCTTTGTTGAAAACTCAGTGGACAAGATGAGGGTCACTCATGGTAGAGAATGAGTCATCCTGAAGAAAAGAGAATTAACAGCACTGAGACAAAAACAAAACACATATATAGCATCAGGATGAGAAAATAGGACATGTGATTAATCAAAGTCAATCCACCTCATTGTCTAATATTTGCCCTTCTAATACTTTATTTTGTTTCAATACTTTCACTGGTTTGAATGTGTTCATTTGTTATTACTGCTCTTGGGAGCCTGTTCTTCTTATTAAGTTACCTTTTATATAAAGCTGTTTCTCCTGGAAACACTCAAGTTCTTGATCCTCTCTTAGTCTGAGCTCATTGCCCTCTTGTTTTTTGGGCCTGTTATCTTCTCAAATAATTGTGTGGCATCCACCTTAGAATTTTACACTTCTCACTTATTTTTCTTTATCAGTTCTTTAGATGAATACTCTAAACAGAGCTAGGTAAACTACTTGAAACAATTTATTCAGCAATTTAATCCTGTTTTCGGTTCCTGATTTATCTGTGAACAACTGATTTTGACTAAATTATTACTGGAGATTATTTAATGAATGATTTATGTGACCATATCATGTGTTCTCTAAATACATACCATCAAGACTTTTTCACGAGTATTTGCGATATATAATTAACAATGTGCACCCAGTCACTAATGGATAACAAATGTTACAGGCATGAGGTCTGAAATAAGTCAGTTGTGACAAGAACATTTACAAGAACACATTTACAATTTTTGTCATGACACTTCTGGGTGTGAATAACTGCACAAATACATATTCACCTGAGTTTTTGGAACACTCATTCTTTCCATTAGTATTCCTGAAAACACAAAATTGACTATACTTCTCAGAAAGACAACTTAAGAAGGTGAATTCCACCAAAGCAAATGCAGAATTTTTATTTGAATGATCATAAATACCTTTTTTCAGGATTTGTCCTGCTGTAATCGTGAACCCAATTTTATAAATCTCTCCTTGTAATTACAAGTATGGAGGTCTTGTTGTCCTCTTCAATACCTTTTTAAATTCTTCTATATCTTGACTATATTACTGGGCTGGAATGATGCACCGGATAATGGGTGTGATCTATTTTTCACCGCATGCATGTTTATATATGTGACTATGCACGGAGGCAAATATTTTCAAACTAAGGGGAAACAAGTTAGGCCCCTAAATCCATATTTAGACATCTAAAGTCAGTAGGAGTTGCACATGCTCAGAAAACCAGTCAGCCTATTTAGGTAACTACAGACAGTTTAGGAATGAAATCCTGGCCCACTGAAGTCAATGGTAGAACTCCCACAGACTTTGATGGGGCAAGGATTTCATCCCAAGTACCTTAATCTAGGTAATCTACCTAGGCTAGGACACAAATTTGAAAATTTTGGTAAAAGTGTATTCAGTTACCCCCACACTGCAAACTTGCCACTTTATAATTATAAGTAAAAGAAACAGGTTGGTTGTGTTTTTGCCAGCAGCCATTCATATCTTTAGATTGGTACATTTCCTACTAGATATGCCTATCACTATTTGTCCTGCACAAAAAACTTAAGGGTAGCTGTAGTTTATTAATTTTTATTTACAAAATTGACTTAATATATAGATATTTTAACGCACTGTACCAACACAAGCTGAGTAACTGCTCAGCTTCATATTCTTACTATTGAAAAATACCTTTTTATGATGTCTAAGCCCACTACTAAAAAACTTAATTTTCCATGCAACAATAACCTCCCTCATCAACCTTGTCATTTCAATTTTTTACACTGTTCCCTTGTTCCTAATATGTGTTTCATATCTTGGTGAATACTTGCCTCCCAAGCTGCCATAAGCTAGTACCTGGCCATGACCACTACTTTCTCATAGGTTCTCTAGTTTACTCAACTGAGGTAACACAGACCTGTATATTATCATTCCTGCTGTGGATTCTGTCTTGAGTCAGCAGAGTACAGTGTAGAAAAAACACCATTGGAAGAACAGAATATAGTACTAATACTGGCCAGAATATGTAATGTACCTCATCCAGTGCACTAAAGCTCCAACAACAACTATGGTTGAAATGGGAATTGCTATGCTCTTGAATAAACTCACGAAGAAAAATGATACAAGACAAAAACACCCTTATTATCCATGGGCAAAAACTTTTCACAAAATGATCAGTCCTCATCCTCAAAGGAAACCTATATAGCACCTTCAAAAGATAAGCCTGGGAATTTAAATTCCATAAATCTGCTAAACAGAAAAAACATGGACTTAATAAAGACACTGATGGCTCATTATAACCATCTGTAATCCACTCTACCTCCTTGCCCTATGACTGTAGAGATGTTAATCGCTCACTTCACCTTGAACGGTCTCTTGCAACATCTTTTAACCCTTTTTCTGTTCCACCTTGCATTTAGCTGTGACACTGAGTACCTTTCCCAGACCTGAGGAAGAGCTCTGTGTAAGCTTGAAAGCTTTTCTCTTTCCCCAACAGAAGTTGGTTCAACAAAAGACATTATAAGCTCACTCACCTTTTCTTTCTAATATCCTGGGACCAACACTGCAAACACAAAAGTTTGTGCGAGTGTCTTTCCATCCTTCTAGCTAATTTTAAATGACTCTTTGACAGCTATATAACACAAGCATTCTGCTTTTGATTCACCTGCAGAAAACTCAACATGCCAACCACAGGTATGTGGGAAAAGGCGTCCTATGAATTTTTTCCACATTTTCTGTGTTCATTTTGAAAAATTTTGCCATTGTGAAAATGGCAAAATTGTGTGTAAGTGGCATCTTCCCATCTGGCAGAATAGCTATGCCAGGTGCAAGCCTGAGGAAAGTTAATAAAGGGAAAAATTCTTTCTGAAGAACTCAAACATCCACTATGTGTAGTAGCCTTGACCTTTCCACAGTTCACTGTTAAAGAGATTCTCCTGTGCTCTAGATTGAGTTGGAGTCTTATATACCTCACTCAGGAAAAAATGGTGTCAGTTGTAGCATGAATAGACTTTGTTTAAAGGACTAATCTTTCTCATCTGGCCACCCATATTTGGGCTTCTGCAAGACATGGGAAGCAGTTCACAGACCTGGAAAACTGGGCAGTCAATTTTCACTTGTAAAATTTGCCTTTTAGAGTGCAGTGATAAAAATTGTATGGATATGGCAAATATTTCTTCCTGGCTGAGGATGACAAGGAGGTCAGCTACAGAAAGAAACAAAGGCAAGGAAAGAAAAGGGCCAAAACAGATTAAAAACCTTTTAAACCTTCACACTTTTTCATTTCTCCTTTCTTCTGCGGGCCATTCCTCTGTTCGCATTCTCCTCAAAGTTTGTGTTACTACAGTAGAGGTCAACAGTATCTCAAAGCATATGCCACCAATTGCTAGGTGTACTACACAACTATGCATTGCCCTTAAAACACAAAACACTATGTTAACAATTATATGTCACAAAGTGTTGAAAAACAGAAGAAAATTCAGAGTTAAGAATAAAAGACTTGCTGTGGGCACTACAGCACATTTGTAAAGGTACTCATAGTATTTCCCTCTCAAAATATATGTTAGTACATATAAAATATCACACCAATATAGCATGTGAATTGTTGTACTTTTATTCAAACAGATACATTTTCAGTCTTTAATGAAAAGGTTCAGAATTATTTTGTTCTACATGGAGGTTTTGTCATCCATTTTTCTTTGTAAAAATGATCACTGGAACACAAAAAAAATAAGGATTACAATTTACAGAGGAAAGTAGTAGGTATAAGAGACAGGCTGAGTGATCATGTTTGATGTGGCAGTTGTCTTCTTTTGGATTATGTTAAAAATGGATTTGATTAAAGTGTACACAAATATTTAAATGAAGCTTCCACTTTTTGCCCAGGATGCTAAGACTAAAGGGTGTAAGTGAAAATCAAAGAAAAAACAACTTTAGAGCAGATATTAGGAAATGCTTTTTCATGCAGAAAGAATCATGAATGCATACAATGGTTTACCACTATGTTGTGGGGGTTAAAATATTCATGTCATTAAGAAAACAGTTAGATGCTACCATAGGGGGACTAAAGCACTGAACAAAGAAAAAGCATTTAAAGGACAAATTATATCACTTTCTTATATAAAGTGTTATATAAAGAATATTGTACTTCTTTCCCAAGGCTTATTAATCCTATATTTGTGTTATATCAGATATTATGGAACACTCTACTTAATGATCAGGATAAATATGATATGAAAAAAGATGGAAAACATTTAATTCTCTATATAAAAATAATTCAGAATTTGGAGATTCACTTTTGATACAAGTATTCTATACACCGATGTGGTCGAAAGTATCTATATTCTGGCAAAATATTTGGGGAAGGAAGACTGTAGGTGTGAATAATAATTTCAGATTTTCAGTAAAGTATAAATATTATAAAAAAGTGACCCTTTTGAATTTAGCAAAAACTTTAATTATGAGCTATTTTTGGACTGAATATAATGCACACACTCCTTTTTTAGGAGCCACTCAAACACAATCCTAAATATATTTATTGGTGTACAGTACCAGACCGTTTTCAGGTTAATTTTTGTCCCCTCCCCACAGCATTAAAGATCAGATGGAAAGTTCATTTGAGCTTATTTGTGCAAACGACTCTCTCTCCTAGCAGAGAAATAGATTCATTGAGGAAAATTATCTGTTACTTAGGGAGCAAGTTGAAGCAAAATGTGAGTACATGTTCCCTTTTGCGTTTGTTAGGATTCACTAAAATAAGCCTCGTTTTCAGCACAGCCAGCTTACTGCTCAGCTTCCTTAAGAAGCAAATAAAAAATTAATACATCTCTTACATGTTGTACATATCTTGAGGTTTGACAGACAAACAGGTCTTTGCACACTAACACAGTTGCGAATAGCATCTCAAAGGTAAATTATTAAAAATAAGAAGAAAAACAGAATGTGGAGTGCAAGTCTCCTTGGATATTAAAGATGCAGTTAGATACAAAGCGGTCATGCACTGATAATGAAGGCTGGCTATGATCCCTAAGGCCTTCCTTTAAATTTGCCTTACAACTGCAAAAAATGCGATCTGAAGTTGTAAGAAAAAAAACCTGTCTTTCTCGTCATAGCTCATTAGAATGGTGAACTTTGATTAACTGGAAATTAATCTACAATCTATAGGAATGCAAAGATTTTTTTAAACCCAGCAGGTTGTTCATTTAGCTGTTGCCATACGAAAGATGTTCTTTTTCTTATTATATATCTGAGTATTCCACTATCTCTTTGGGATGAATGACAATAAATTAAAATCAAATGTCAGCCTGATGACAAAGGAAAGGAACCCTGAAACATGATGAACTACAGTATATCAAATGTAGCAGGCAAACCATGTGTTTTCAGTGGGTGAGGACGAAACAATAAGAAGGGTAAAAATCACGTTTGTACTCATGTGATTCAACCTTGTGGTTCATGCATCAGAGGCATCATTTCTGACATGGAACTTCCGAGGGATGTCTTTAGAGATTATGATTCTTGGCAAACATAGCTACTGTGGTATATTCAGTGGGGAGAGGGGCTTTGCTAAGCAGTTTATCAACCTCAGAGCAGAACTGCTGAAGACAATTTAGCAGAGTAACACAACAGTGGTCTTCAATGTGTAATGAGATGAGAGTGGATAAAGATCAGGGTGAATAACCAAAATCCAATCATGCAGTATATCATTTAACTTTGTACAATACATTTATGTGCTGTACATTTGAAAAAACTACCTTTACTAAATAGAGTTTAACAGAATAGATTTTAGAGCGCAGCCTTAATTGCTACTGATACCTAAATGTTTTAAATCAAAATCTTAATGTCATAATTGACACGTGATGCCCTAATTTAGATCATTAATAAGGGAAGATTTGAAATGAGTAGTTACATTTCAACAAAATGTGCATTTGTCATTAAAAGCAAAATGACAGCGGGGACAGATGTTTCGTTCTTTTCCATTTGAAGATTAAAAACAATAACCTTCATTTTTTAATTAGCGATTAGTTGTTTTACTTTCATTTATTTTGTTGATTGGCATGCCCTATAAAGCTACAATACACAACCACAATGATCAAGCAAGGTGAATAAAAATAGAACAGAAATAAAAATAGTACAAAATTAAAGAAATACAGAGCTATTCAGGTTGCTGTTTTCAATCAGGCCTATAAATGCAGTGATCAAAAGTAGCTATTCTCTGATGTCAATATAAAAATGAATTGGTGGCCTTAGTCTAGATTCTATTGGACAGAGATCCACAGCACAGAATCATCACTACACCAGGCATCCATCTTATCTGTCTCAGCACAAACTGAAAGGTCCATAGCAACTGAACTACTCTGTCATCCCAAGTGGTCCTTCTGAGTCAAGGTGGAGCCTCATTTGTAAAGCAGTATGCAAAAGCTTTGCTTATTGCATGTCTGCTCTGTATGTGCAGAGGGAATTTAATAGAGCTTGCCAGCCCTGTATTTATTTAAAATAAAGGTAGAATAATCCTGTTGGCTCACTCTTTAGAGTGAGCACATCAAGCGCAAAGATGCACAAATCTTGGTACATCCTGACCTTGACACTCTGCATTAAAAATGACTCTCAGGAAGGAAGTTCATTGTTGAAATACCTTCAGGAGAGTTAATGAAGAAATTGAAAACTGCCAAAAGTTGCAAAGCAGAAAGAGCAGGGTTAATGTAAATTAATTAATGCCTGTACAAAGCTGCAGACAGTAAAGAGGAAAGGATGATACAGCAGACTCCATTCATAAGGGGATTGATGGAAGGTCTGAAGAAATTGGTGTGGATACTGTTCAATGCTCCTTTTTATAGGTTCATTATGGTTTCTTTATTGTAATATAACATTCTTCAGATTTAATTTTCCATTGTAATTCAGTTAAGATCAGCTATGTTAAAATCTTTATCACTTTTTAGCTCCATGTTCTATTCATATACTCAAGTTTAAAAAGGATCTAGGTACTGAGTACTCCAAGTATGAACATGGGGTTGGTCTTTCAATGAACTTATTAATCGAAGTGGCTCCTGCTGGGTTTATAAGAAGACACAAAGCAATTCTATAACTCTGCATACAACCTAATTACATGACAACACCAGTGACTATTCATGTGCAGTGCTGGATCAAGCCCAGAAAGGTGCTGGATCTAATTTTACTTAATAGCACCCATCTGGCTCCTTGTCCCTACCAATACTAACTCCTCCACTTGAATTCCTGCAGCAGACCTCATACTGTTTGGTAATGGGATTCCATTCAGAAGATCTCTAGATCCAAATTTTGTGTTGAATGAATCCTTTTCAGCCTAAATCCCAAACCTATGGATCCTGCCTTAATCATCCACGGCACCTGTGGCCTCAGGGCAGTGATCACCACATCAATGGGAACTCTAAGAGAAAAGCCATCTATAGCTTGTGATTATATCGTGAATATGACCTGGATTTGGTCCAGATGATGCTTGGCTAATAGGGATAAGAACTTTTTTTTCAACTATGTTAAAATTTACTGTGTCTGCACTTCCCTTCACTCATTTCATTACTTCATTACTTCCTCCTGTTTCCTCTATTTAAAATTGTCATTGGGAGATTTTAACATTAGTTTTGACCAGCTAGACAAGATTCACTGACAAGGGGCTTTAAGGAACTTAAAAAACATTGGCATTTTGCTGAACACTATTTTCAAAACAATCAGGGTAAACATTTCTAATTTAATTTTTTGCACTAGGAAATTTTGGTGAAAATCTTTTTCATGTTGTTGATTGTTCTACCATTTATTTTTCAATAGCTTTCTGCTATCCCTAAACAGGCAATCTTTCAGACTACTCCCTGGACATGTTACTTTCTAGGCATCCTAAATAAGGATATTTAACCATACTATAGTGAGCTGGTGGGTGGATCTCTATATCTCATTTTACTCTGAAATTATTTATTCAATTTGCCAGGCATTCAACACATGTATTAAGACTTCAGCTTGGTCACCTTTGTTTACTAAGGTTAAGGGATGACTTGAGAACATTTTATAAGTACCTAACATGGGGAATCAAAATGGGCTCTTCAATCTAGCAGACACAGGCATGACAAAATGCGGTGGCTGAGTGCTGAAGTTCAATAAAACTGACTGGAAATAACAGTAATTAATGATGTTAATTAATCAATGGAACAATTTACCAAGGGCTGTGGTAGCTTCTCCATTGCTAAAAATGTGAAGATCAAGATGGGCTGTTTTTCTAAAAAAAAATATGCTCCAGTTTAAACATGAATAAATTCATGGAAGTTCTATGGTCTGTATTGTGCGGGAAGTCAGACTAGAATCATCACATGGGCCCTTCAGGCTTTATAATCTATGCATCAATTTATAGTAGTGGTATTACCATAGTACCTAGAAGCCCTACTCATGAATCAGGACTCTATTGTGCTAGACATTGTACAAACACAGACCATTATTTATTATTATTATTATTATTATTATTAAGGACCCATTGAGATTTGTACCGGCCCTCTCTGAGGAAGAAGAAGAAGAAATGGTCTCTGTGCTGAATAGCTTGCAATTTAATTTTAAGCAAGGTAAAGCAGGCGAATGCAAACAAGTGTAGGGAAGGAATGACAAGGTTAATAGAAATAGCATTTGTGCTAAAACACACTGAAAACTACCATGATGAAAATGTATTTTTTTTCTTGTGAAAGAAACATAACGTATGTTCAGTTTCCTCCATTTTAAAGTGGGAATACTTGGAATACTTGCGGGCTACTGTTGGTTGTCAATTCATTAACAGCTAATTATGCTTTACATTTTGCTGGAGCGCAAAGAACAGCTTTTGTACCATTGTGTAACTCCTAGACTTTAAGGTCAGAAGGGACCATTATGATAATCTAATATGACTACCTGCACAACGCAGGCCACAGAACCTCACCCACCCACTCCTGTAATAGACCTCTATGCTATGACTGAGGTATTGGAAATTCTCAAATAATGGTTTAAAGACTTCAAGGTACAGAGAACCCACTACAGAATCCACCAGCAAATGGTGTGTCCCATGTTGCAAAGGAAGGCACAACACCCCGCTCCCCCCCCCCCAGACCTATGCCAATCTACCCCAGGGCAAAATTCCTTCCCAGCCCCAAATATGGTGATCAGCTAAAACCCTGAGCATGCGGGAAAGACTCACCAGACAGACATCCAGAAAGAATTCTCTGTAGTAACTCAGAACCCACCCCATCTAACATCCCTTCACAGGTCATTGGGCATATTTACTGCAAGTAGTCAAAGTAGTCCCAACGTACCACCCCCTCCATAAACTTATGAAGCTCAGTCTTGAAGCCAGCTTGGTTTTTGGCCCCCATTGCTCTCTATGGAAAGCTGTTCCAAAACTTCACTCCTCTGATGATTAGAAACCTTTATCTAATTTAAAGTCAGAAGGGACAGCACGTACCCTTCAATACCTGTACCCCAGTCATGACTACTATTCCATTATATTTCTATTATCCTTATAATACCTGGTTTCACTTCCTGAACCAGTAGCTAATTCCTCCATTTTGTTACTCAGGCTCCTCGCATTGGTGTACAAACACCTTAATTTTTGGTGTTTGGTTTCCCTTATGTTCTTTACCCGATTTGGCACTGTCATTATACCACCAGTACTGCCTATTAGACTGGTGTCTACGCCACTCTTCCTCTTAATATTCATTCTCCTACTGACTACTGTATCCTTTCTTTCTTCATTTTCCTTCCTCTCAATGTTAAAATCAGACTTGGAGATATCCCAGGCATCTCCCAATCACCTCCTGCAAATTCCTAATTTAAAGCTCTCTTAACCAGTTGTGCCAACCTCCATCCTAAAAATCTATTTCCCTCCCTACTCAGGTGAAATCCATCCCAGGAGAACAGTCCTCTGTCCATGAATGCCTCCCAGTGGCCAGACATCCCAAACATAGGAGGAGTTTGACTTAATAATTTGGGGGGACAAAGCCAGGACCCTTTCCTCCAGGTCCCTGTACCCAGCCAGGAGGCAGCTGCTCGCCTCCCGCCTTGTCCACACAGCTAGGAGGTGGGCAGGCGGACTGCAGCTGTCCGCTTCCCACCCAGTCTCTGCTCCCAGCTGGTCCCAGCACACAGTGGGGAGGTGGGCTGCAGCCACCTGCCCGCTGGCCGGTCCCTACTCCCCCCCAGCCACCACCACAACAATACTAGAACACCATACACTCCCTCCCTAAACTCCCACTCAAACTCCCCCATTTACAGCACTGTTTGCTGGCTCCTGCACATCCTTAATATACTGATTGTCAGACAATCAATGGTCATTGTTGATACAAAACTTCAGCTGAGTTTGTTTTTTCTTTTACAGGAACCCATCTGTCTATACAGCCAATTGATAAACTGCCCATATCTGCTTAAATGTTTACTCACTTTGGATTACAAACTGTGCTTCATGTCTTCACAATTAATTTAAAGACTTTATCTCTTATTCAAGCACAAGCAAGGATACTTGGGTTCAGGAAAGCAGAGTTACCGTTGAAACACAGGCTACCAAACGTAATTTGCTGATGTGAAAAAAAAATAAGAAAAAAGATTATCTGTAATTTGTGACAGTCAGGCCATTAAATAACTGATCAATTTTTCCAGTTCAGTCCAACATTTTTCTGGTGGACATTCCATATTCAAATATTATTTTTAGATCTGCTGATATGTGGTTGTAAATGTATCTGCATAAAAAGCAGAGCCTAAAGATCATAAGCCTTGTGAGTCACCTTTGTTATTTTAGACATCCTTCTCTAAATGTCTAGGTAAACAGGCAAATGCCTAGGTAAAGATAGAACACAATTTTGTGGGGGTTTCAGAAGGTATATCTTCAAGAGTGTACTTTGATTGAAAACAGCCATCACATCTTTGTAAGAGAAGAGTTTTGCTTAAATAATTCACTGAAATTCTTTAAGGATATTACTGCCAACAAAGACAAAGAAAAACACAGCAAATGTTAGGTATTTAGAATACAAGCAGTGCAACCTCAAGGGGGGCGACTCTGTCTGAACTGCTTGGAAAAAAGGGTTATGGTTCATTTAACGGTGCCCTATCCTTCCTCAGGTGATGGGAAGTGATGAGAGGGAGTGGGGAAACGCATCAGCTGAGTACATGGTGAACCACTGCAAGCCATTGGTTCCTGTGAATCTGCAGAAAATCATATAAACACTATTCCTCCAGCCTGAGTCCCTTCTCATGCCTGAATTAATAGTTTCCACTTTTCCACCCATGGAATTAGTACAGGCTGGGTTTTTGTCATCTGTGCTATCAGCATTGCACTAGTTATCTTTTTGAGAACTGGGGAGGGATTTTTCCTGATGGGCTGGGCTGGGGTGGGTTTTTTTTTTCATCTTTCCCACAGCAGCTCAGAGACCCAGTGGGGTAAGTCAGTAGGTTAGGTTCAAACTATTGTGACTGAGCAAGTTTCAGGTGTCCAGTGTAGGTACTCCTTCCACAGGGGTCCAGTTCTCTGATAAAACAGAATTTAAAGTAGATTTAGAAAAAGGAATCCCCTAAAGAAGCTGGGGAATGGGGCTAGGGCTCTTAACATTTGTTACAACAAGGAGACAACCCTCCTTTTCACAACCCATTATTCTTCATAAGAAGGGAGGGTGGCAGGGTCCCAGTAATGGGCTGGAACCAGGTTTGGAGGAGTAGCGAGCTGATGGTAGCTCTTTACCAGGTGGAAACAATTAAGGAAGGACTCATGACCTGCACTGTATGAATTACTGCTGGAATTTCCCAGGCGAGTCAAGTTAATAAAGTTGTGGCCTAATTAAACCACATCCTTTGTGTTTCCTCCTGTATGTCCAATGAAATGTCACAGAGCATTTCATAAGACTTCGGTTGGCTAAAGTAAGGATCCATAGGAAAACGGAGTAAAATGGTATCTTGCTTAACAACCTGAATTATTATTAATATTTGTTAAGTGTTCCAAGCTACACTAAACAGAGATCTATGGTTCTGTTATAAACCAACGATAAAGGAGACTGAGTTTACCCTCACTGGAGAAAAGACTAAATCAATAATACTTTAAATTAAAATCTCTTCTGTAAAACATCTGTGAAAAATGGCACTCAACATATCTACTCTTTTAACTATTCGTTCTGTTTTCTTAGAATTGCCAACACAGCCAGAGGAGAGTAAGTTCACTTCGATTCTGTCTGATATGTCAAACTCCACAATTTAACTATGTTTCGCCCCTAATGGGGTGGATGGATGTATGGATGGATGTGTGAGAGAGATATCCTTGGTTCCCAATGAATACAATTGGTTGCCAAGAAAAAACTGAGGGCAAAAGGTAAAGGGGGAAAAAAAGACAGATGCTACAGCCCTGGAAAATCTAGTGAAAGCTTCTTTTTTGTGAGGGCAGGGATTCAGTCTAACCCAAGAGACTGCAAGTGAAGAAGAGGCCACAAGGAATGGAGGGGTGGGGACTGTGCAGGTTCTGAGCTTCCTGAGGTAAAAGTAACGGCTATTCTTGCCTTCTCCTTAATTCTAATTTTCTTCCTTCTTCCCTGCAGAAGACTGATAAAAGGGAAGGCATAGTAAAAAGGGACTGACCTCCCTGACTTTGGTTCCAGCAAGAGGAGGGGGAAAAAGATAAGGAAAAGATGGTGCAGGTATGGCTTTCTTAATCAGAATAATGAACAGTTAGTTCTCTTTCTACTTCCCACATCTCTAGATGGAGCCATACTAGTTCAGTGTACCATCATGACCTCCTGGGAATATGTGACTAGATTATTGGACAGGATTGCTATCAATTGTATTTAACTATTTGCAGTCATATGGTTGACAACCTTTCAGATTTAAAGTAGTCCCTTGTCTAACGACCCTTCTGACTAACTATACAATGTATTTTCTACTGTTATAAGCATCACATAACAGTACCAAAATAACACTACCTTTCAAGCACAAAGCTAATCATATGGCAGTAAAAACTATGTAAGAGAAACAACTAGACATTTTAATGGCAACTTGGTATGCGGAGGAGGACAAGTGATTCAAAAATAAAGTTGAAAATCAGGACCAGACACAAACAAGTCAGGCTTGTTGGGCTAAGTGACTTTTTACAGAGCAGCAAGTCTTTCTGTCCTAGAGTACAGAACACATTTTGATAGTAATCAATATATGTAGCTGCTCACAAAAACAACTGAGAAAGGTCAGCCACTGTACCATCCCACATGACTCCCTTATAACTTCCTTTCTTCCTGATGCTTAGGAATAACGCAATAATAACTTATTTATAGGGAACATTTTGTTGAAAAATCATATGTGAAGAGGAACTGTAAGACCCGAGGGAATTTTCTGGTGTTTTCTAGTCATTGATATGCTTTGATCAGAAGAATGAAAGATAGTTTTTGGCCCAACATTGATTGTTTTGTATTTAAAAAAACTCTAAAATCTTGTCTTTCATCATCATAACTTCTGAAATCCCAGAACACATCCCATGTGGAAAAAAAGTCATTTTTAGACAAATTTCATTTTTAAATGAGACCAAAGAAAAAGCCACCTCCCTAAAATATTGTTAAACATTAATTTATCCATTTAGGCCTTTTTTAAATTCACTGTGGAAGTTTATGTCTTTTTTTAACTAAATTTATTCTAAATTCCTATTATTAAACATTATTTTTCTGTTCCTTACAATGTATGTTTAGCTTTCATTGGAGATAACAAATAGAGAAGAAAAAATATTTATATGCTTCTTCAAAGTAACTAAAATCTGTTTAAAATAGCAAACAAGGGTTGGTGGCCGTTTTTCACTCAGAAACTAACCATCTACTGATTTTAAGTGCTCATTGAAACCATTCACTTTGCACTTCTCTGAAGAAAACAACGTGAATTTGCCAGGGAGGCTAGATATCTTGGTAACATTAAAATAACTTGACTTCAGTGGCATTACTCTTATGTAATTTATGTTGAAATTTCTGTTTTAATTTAATTTTGACTTTACTTTTCACTTCACCCTTAAGAATATTCTGGTGGGCTATTTGTTTAGCCAGCTTGGAAACTTATTAAATGAGCCACGAAACTGTGGAATAGTGTATAATTGGAAGGATGTTATCAGTGGCTGTGATCCAGAACACAGGAACATACAACTGGCATACCAAAGAAGATCAGGAATCTATTTACTTGAGGATACTGTCTCTGACACAGAAAGATGTTGTAGAGGAAGGGGAGAAAAAACAACAGGTGGACAATTATATAATAACTTATGCAATAGGAATTTTCTTCCTAATCCTATCAGTTATTGCTTGGCTTATGCCCTGAAGCATGAGGAGTTATATCCTTTCCAGTGTCTGTACACAGTCTCATTATCTACATAAAAATAAAATTCTTTTTTTGAACTCTGCTGCATTCTTCCCTTAGTTATGTCTTGTGGCAGTGAGTTCCACATATTAAGTACACATCATTGTACCTTTAATCTGTTCAAAAATGTTTTCCTTTCAGTTTCATCAAATGTCCTCTTGCTTTTCAGAAAAGAATGATGAGTGGAAAGTAAAAGATAACATGGTTTCATAAAAAGTAATCCAACAACGACATAAATGTACTATTTTCCACAATGTACTATTTTAAGGAAAATAAAATTATTACTCTATGAATGTATAATGCATGTCCTAGACACTTTTCCAATATCTGAAAAAAAATGTTAATCCCCAAACATGATTCTATACGCCACTAAAAATCTACAAGGTTATACTTCAATGGATATTCTAGTGAAGAAATTCTCAAGTGGACTAAAAGGACTTATTGGTGCAGCGAAGTAACTCAACTGGTGAGTTGAGATAGTAAGCAAAAAAGTGCCTATATACTATACAAATCCCAGGTTTTCTTTTTTTACAGCACAATTAATATTTAATTAAGCATATGTCTTATGAATGGAACTTGTTCATTTTCTACTTCAGTTATTTTAAAAAATAGGGTTAAAAGATAAGAGAAAATCTAGTATAAGACCATAAGTTTGGATAATGGAATCTTATCAGCTATTTACACCTATTATTAGACGAATCTATAGATTATACCAATATTTTTGGAGATTGTTATGAAGTTATTTGTATTTTTAAAATACAAGAGAAATGCTTAGACCATTTTCTGTTCTCTTCTATTTGCAATATGGCTTTCATCTGGACCCTTTGTCTAGTGCTATTTTTGATAAGTGTTGTATAGCATTCTATAGAGCTTGAGCTCTAACTTGTTCAGGTTTCCACTAGTTTGCACAGGCTAACAGTGAACACAGTATTTGGGACATGGAAAAAAGTTACCCTCTGTAATGAATTGGCATAACTGGAATCAGCTTTTTGTCTCTCTCAGTACATCTCTGCAGACCTCTTTGTAGGTGGCCAGGGTTTTGCAGCAATTAACAATCATGACACTGTACTAGATATGTCATTCACTGACTGTGGCTAATGTAAGGAGGCTGTTTATAAAAAATCTGGGCTTGAGCTCGATAATTGGAGGGAACATACGGATGGTGATGTGAATACCACAGGGGACATGCTATGCACAGGAATGGGCACCATCTCCAGAGCACTCACTTCCCTTCTTCAGCTTTGGCCCCTGGCGGATGTTTATGTTTAGAAGAAACTGCAACCCAAATGACAGAATGAGTGAGAGAGAGGACTTATTTGCTGGGTAACAAGTTAATTCTCAGGTTTTAAACTGATTAACAAAAATTGCAACAACATGTATTTAATCCGTGTTCTTATTGAGATGTCTGAAGAGGGAAGAGCAGAGTGGCACATTGCAAAAGATAGTTTATTCCTCTCTTCTTGTCTTGCTAATCAAGGTATTTCCATATACTTATCCTTTAGCCAAATGATCTTCACTTTAAAGTGAAAGATTAACAGTGCAGTATGAAGTTTAAAAATCCAAGAAAAGTCTGGGAAAGACTTTGATTAAAAATAAATTCTCAATTCACTCTCCCCACATCACATTGCAGCAAAATCTATGAATAACTATATGTATTTGAGCATTTATGAACAGATATAGATATCCCTATATCTAATTAGACAGAGGATAACGGAGGGACATGTCATGCAGTGTATCTATAAACTAAAATGCCTTGCAGATCAAGAGCTATGCAGAACCCTTTTCCCTTTTCTGTGGGTACTAGTATTCATGCAACAATTTCCTTTAACCCTGATACATGATTTTGGGGAAAAAAGGGAAGAAACTGGAGAGAAGAGCTAGTCAGACACTTGAGCTGGCAGGAGCAGATGGAGAAGCAGTTTAACCAGGGACGGTCTGATACTGATGATATCAGTCTTCTATGTACAGTTTAAGCAGGGGTTGTCTGACACTGATATCAGACTGCTTTGTACAGTTCTGACCCTGACTATTTTTAGAACCACCTGAATAATGGAGACGAGAATACACACTTTATAAAACTGGCAGATGATACCAAGCCTGGAAAGGTTACAAGCACTTTGGAGGACAGGATTACAATTCAAAATGATCTTGATAAATTGTTGATTTCTGATCAAATCTCCAAGATGAAATTCAATAAAGGCCACGGCCAAACAACTGCACTTAGGAAAGAAAAATCAAATGCACAAGCTACAAAATGGGGAATAACTGACTAGGCAGCAGTACTGCAGAAAAAGGATCTGGGTATTATAGTGGATCACAAACTGAATATGAATCCACAATATAATGCTGTTGCAAAAAAGAGCAAATGTTATTCTGGGATGTACTAACAGGAGTGTTGGATATAAGGGACAGAAGTAATTTTTTGCTCCATCAGCACTGGTGAGGCCTCAGATAGAGTACTGTATCCAGTTTTGGGCACTTCACTTCAAGAAATATGTGGACAACCTGGTGAGAGTCCAGAGAAGAGCAACAACAACAACAAAAGTTTTAGAAAGCATTACATATGAGGAAAGGTTGAAAGAATTGGGCATGTTTAGTCTAGAAGAGAAGACTGAGGGGGAAGGGTAACAGATTTCAAATATGTAAAAGGTTTTTATAAAGAGGATGGTGAACGATTGTTCTTCATACCCACTATAGGCGTTGTTTTAATTTTTAATTAATTATTTGTATTAAAGGAAAATCCATAAAACCTGGTTTAGCATTCCAGTATAATACGAAATTGGTTTATCCTGGACTTTTAATTACATTATGAAACAGGTGAGGTCTATATTTATGGTAAATTGTTAAGGCCAAATACTACCTCAGAGATACACACAAGGATTTATGTGCACACATTTGAGGGCAGAATCATATGTAAAAAGAACATAGTGCATATAAACCAAGTATAAAACGTCTGTATTAATGTAAGTGATTAAGATAGTCAGCACAATTGTTATTTACACCTTTTTGGTATTCAAGGAGAAATATTTGCAAATCTGTGAATTATACACATATATACAAACATTAATTGAAGAATTATGGGCAAATTGGGATAAATAAATGATGATAGTTGCACAGGCAGACTGAACATGTTAATTATTCTGATTGCTCTACCTATTTTAGTGCCTCAAAACAAAGTTGCAAAGGCAAATGTGCTAATTTTTATATCTTGTGTAATGGTGGGAATTGGGCAACTTAAGCCTCGTCACAGAAGCTTGTATGAGTAACCTTCAGATAAAAAAAAGAAATGTATTCTCAGTACAAAATATAAAAACATTACTGTACCTATATTAACAATTACACATACATACACCCCCTCCCACATGTGATCAGACTTGTATAGTGTATTTAGTACGTAAGTATAACAAAATGAATAGCTTGGATGAATTTATAAATGTTAAATTAAAACTTGTACTTTTGATATAACTCATTAAAGATCTATGGGCAAGACCCTCAGCTGACAAACTGGCATAACATCACATAAATCAGTTGAACTATGACGACGTACACTAAGTGAAGATCTAGCCAATGTCTGTGAGAATGAGGGAGATGAATCCTGTCACCTTCTTTCACATGAAGAGTCTTAATGCAGGCAGTCAAAACTAAAAACAAACAACCAAAAACTTCTTTAACACTTAAATTTGTAGGACCAGGCCTTTTCCTAGAAGCAGCTGTCATTCAGACATGGGGCTTATCAATATTTCCTATGTGAGTAAGACTACAAAATATCCAAAGTGCTCTTACAAAGAAAGCAAAATCCTGCACTGAGAATCAGTGGAAGTTTTGGGTGAGCAGAGAACGCATGATATGGCACTAAGGGTGAAATCCTGCCTGCAATGAAGTCAGTGGTAGTTTTGTCATTAACTTGAATGAAATGAAGACTTATTTTCAGCTGGTATTTTTATCTCTTTGCTCTTCATTATTTCCTTTTTAAATGGCTTCCATATGGAAACCATTACCATCATGGCTTTTTTCCCCAAAAAATATATGAGGTCTTTTCCTTCATTTTACACCTTCGTCATGAGTTATGTAGTCCGTCTCTTTTCTTAGATATAAATGTAATTTTTTTTGCTTTTTCTCAAACTTGTTTACAGTAGTTATAATATAATACACATTTTATTTTAATTATTCATTGATAAATGCAACATTATTAGTAAAGGTGTTAAGTTAACGCAGACTGGCAAAACAGGAAAAGAAAAAGTGTACTGCATAAAATTAACAACTAAAGACATACGAGTTTTGCAGCCACTTCTTTTTATAAAGTGACATACTACTCTGAAAAATGGATGTGTAAAAATGCACTTTTATACTCAATAGATCTGCTTCCTGCACATGGGCAAATTTACAGACAAGTCTGCTGATTTCAGAAACAAAAGTGCCTTTTATTATTGCTTCTTACCCTGTTACAGACAACCCTCCCATGATGGAGTGAGCTGGACTCTATTCCATTTATTACCATTGTCATCAAATCAGTTACATCTGTGCAAAAGCACTGAAAAAAACGTGTTTTCCACTGGTGTTACTGCGGGGGGGAGCATAATTTGGAAAGTGAGATAGGACAACTGTAACTGAAGGTCGAGTCTAAGGCCTGCTGAGTATTTATTAGTAGAAATGATGACTGAGAAGAAAAGATCTCAGCTCACCTCTATGATCACAGGTGGAATTTCTAAGGGTTATATTTGAGATACCTATTTTCTTGCAAAATGAACATTGTCTATAATGTATATCAGTGAGAAAAGCATGGAACTCCAAAATACAATTCTTTCAGAATTACTCTTCAGAGAAGAACCACACTTCATACATGAATTAATGACATTTTCAGCCATTCCTGTATTAGTGAAGCTATACGGTAGTTCTTTTTCTATTTTCAGATCAGTTGGAAAGGTCACAATTTTTTTTTACATTTTTATTCTTGGCAGAGTCTAGAACACCTTATTTTTCTTTTGTCTTCTCCTAACTGAAACCTCAAATATCACAGTTTTCTTCTTCTCACTCGTGGTACAATCCCCTCAAAAGCCACATGCTTTTGTAAAACTAGCCACTTGGTTTAAAACGTCTGAAGGATAAAAACAAAACCAGTTATAATGTATTTTCCTGGAAATTCAACACTAAGCTCTGAAAAGTAAAAAGACATTCTATGTCTAAATCTCCAGTAAGTCTGAAGGAAGATTAATAGGATTTAAACAAAAAAAGGGGGGAGAGGGAGGAGGAGGTTTTCCACTGTAATGTGACTTCTAGGAAATGCAAGGGCAAATATCCAGTAAAGTCCTATATTTCATGGAAGTTACATACACACATTTGAGGACAAATTTTGGCCATAATGTTTACTCGTTCATCTGAATACGATTTTCAGATCAGCTACTTTTCCTCTTGTTATTGTATTATTTGGGTAGAATTATTTATTTCAGATGCCAACTTTAAGCTGCCACATTTGAAAATTTTAGCATGGAATTTCAGAAAAATTAGATGCATGGATATATCTCATTACACTTACTGTTGTTCATGACAAATCTTTATACTAATGTGTTAGCAGTAACTTCCTATTATAGCAGCATTGTATAGATGATGTAGGGAAAATAAAAAATTTTAACTATTACAAATAATTCAAATGTGCTGTAGTTACAGTTTTATAAAAAATTAAATGCTATGTACTAAAGTTATGCTTCAAGAGTGGTTTGAATCCACTATACTGAAAATCCTGATAGTTAATGAATTAAAGCTTGTTTCTGGCAATATAGATCTATATGCCACAGCTGTGTGGTAAATGGCTAAGTAGTATTGATAATTCAAGGCAATTTGACTATTCTCTGGAGGCAGGATGTGACATTCTGGCCATCTGTTTTCCCTACCTGCTTTCCCTCAAACTATTTTGAAAAAAACAAACAAACAACAAACAAAAAACAAAACAAAAAATTGAAGTCAGACACATTGGCTGGCAGAGAATAGCAGCATTTAGGACCCAAAGGAGCTTTGTGGGATTCCCTTAATCAGAGATACAAAGCGTATTTTGAAGATTTCTAGCTTCTTACCAGCTAAATTGCAATATTCTACCAGAAAGCTTAGTCACTAGATACCAGAATGATGCAAATGTTGGCATCATAGTGTCATCCATGCAGGTTTTTTATTTTAATATTTTTCCAACATGGACCTGCCTGGTTTTATGTAGTTTTTGTGCATGTCTTAAATGTGTGGGGGGTTTTTTTGTCTATTTGTTTTTTAAACAGGGAAAATAACATTTTATATGTATACCTAAATTACATAAAATCCAAATGCAGTATTGGAAGAATTACGAACTAACAGGTTGGAAGAGGAGACTGCAAATCAAGAGCTCTCAATGAGAAAATAATTTTATCTGTCTAAACTGTAAGTTTATCTGTCACTCTCTGTTATAGCATCAAAACACACAATAGATCATATCAATGAGCACTTGGGGAAAAAAAACCACTGAGAAAGCTTGAAGCAAAAACAATAATATTGTATCACTGTTTTGTCAGTCTTCACTTACCAAGAACATAGTTCGGAAGTTGCTTAGATCACCAAAAAATTCCTCTATAGTTGTTGCTTTGGAATCAAAGGTAAAGTACTCTCCTAAATTCTCATACAACTTGGTCATGTTGTTGTGCATGTTGGACAACTTTTCATACTGGTCTTGGGCGCTCTTAGCAAAGCTGTAAATTTGTGTTAAGGAAGATCATGCAAATATAACCATTTCAGTGTTAAAACAAACAACAAAACGACACAAAAATTAGGTTTATATTCTCATTTAACCGATATTACTCTATAATCCAACCTGATATTTACTGGATTTTATTGGGGGGAAAATGTACTCAGGAACATTTCATCACTGGTTTGCAAACTTCCCCTTGTTATGGCCCCACTTCTAATGGTGAAGATCTTCCTGCTTAGTTACCTGAAAAAGCAATATTAGATAGTATTAGAGACAAGATGAAAACAATCCTGCCATAATGCAATGACTGCTGGGCCCCATTTTGCCTCTGTAATGTCTATGTGCTCTCCATGGGTGTAAGATTTTATAACTATTTGCACTGAATTGTATCTCATTGCCCACAGCCACCTATTCGACTAATCTCTCACTTTGCAGTTTGGTTATGTCCTTGTATGTGTTTATCATATCTTTAATTTTTAACAAAGCTGAATTTACATCAAATACCCCAAAAATAAAGACCAAGTAGCAATTTAGGGTGCTGCAAGGTGGGGATTTTTCATTTTTTTTCTTTTAAAGATTAGTTGATTTAAAGAAGCTTCTTGAAATCTAGTTCTGGACTAGCAAGAAGTATCAAGCATAACAACACAAGTTTTACTGCATAAAGAATTACTAGATGCTTCACTACTGTGGCAGAAGTGGCTTGCTGGACTACATTTCAGAATCACCACTTTAAATGTGCAACAGTGCAAAATTTTCAACAATGAACATAAAAATAGCTAATGCAAATGGATACTTTAAATCAACCCTTAAATTTCCTATAAGACAGTCTCATCAATTCTAAGTAAGAGATGCAAAAAAGCCTATATCTGGATGTGGCAGAAAACACGAGTGATATAAACAACAAAGAATTACACATGAAATATAAATTGTCAATCTCTCCTCAAGAGCAGATTGGGAATGAAATGGTAAGGATGTTCATAGGACTCAAGTATACACTGTGTCTGCCCACATTGTTACTTCTGAAATGAGTACTTACAATGCTCTCAATTTCATGGAAAAATATTGTTTAAAATGTCACAAGTCACTTGTATGCTGAAGTATATTGTACATTTTCATTACTAACTGAAGAGGAGCCAGAAATCAAGTAGAGATCCACTTGACCTTCAGAATAGCTTTCATTAGAAATTTGGTATAATTGTCACTTCAAATGAAAGGAAGCCATTTTATATGTAAACACAACATATAACCTATTGGCAGAACAATATATCTGAATATTTAATGGTTAACACAGGTTATCAGGGAAGAATTAAGACAGAGTTTACGCATTATTTTCCTCACAGGCTATTAAGAGCTTCAATACACTTCTCTCTTTTGTTCTTGGTTTTAAAATCAGGCACACACTACTTTTAAAACTGTTAGCCTGTGGTTAAACAAGTTCCTCTGACCCAAAACTGCGGTTGATGAAATTACTGTGCTATATATAAAAAAACCCACCCAATCTACAAACCAAACAATCTGACAGAAAAGTAATCAAATTTTGACACCCATGAATAAAGGCAAGGGAATCCAGGCTGCAACTCTCTTCTTAATATTTCCATTATACTTAGGTACTGGTGATACTTCAGAAGCCTATGCAATCTTAGAAACCACATGCAATGCAATACCAAAGTGAAAAGATGCTTTATTGAAAACAGTTCTAATATTTTTCTTGGGTTTTCCTTGTTTGTGACTAAGTGAGAGTATCAAACCCCTCACTTAAATACTTAGATTTCTAAGAGCAACATGCAGAAGTCCATGCAACCTGTATTTCAACCTCTTTTCAAAATCATCCCAAATGTATCAATTCTGTTTGATCTTTCTCAGAAGGCTTTCAGTGGCTTTTTACTATCATATGCAAATATTTTTGGAATGAGGGGAAACAATCAAGTGAGGTTTATTCTGTACAAAGCTTGCTGCAACAAAGATATGAAGACATGATTTGCTGCAACTTAACGAGTGAGTCACTCGCAGGTTTGAAATAAGAACTGCATTTATTGATAAATTAGGTGTCCAATTTATAGCGCCTACACTCTCTTTTGGTCTAGTCCTTGCAATTCCCACATTTTTACACTTCAAAATCCTGAGTGTTATGCAGTATGCAAATTGTTACAGAAGAAAAGAATTCCACAAATGCATAAATAGAGACATAACCTCTTTTTCTCTCCATCACTGCAAAGATTCTCTAGAAGTGTAAATACACTATGCCAAAATATTAGAATGCATATTTCCTTACCAAAACAAAAGAAAGGAAAATTGTTTAGATTAGAAGGTGGGTGAGACATATCCACAAAGTTCTGTTTATAACAGAAACATGGGCATAAAAGGCACTACATCAAGGAGGCTAATGGGATGACTACGATGATTCTTTCACTTCTAGGGCTTATGTTCCACCATGCCCTGCCTATACATTCTCTATATAATTCTTATCAAGAAAAATGACTAAAACAACTTAAATTACCCAAGATTTTCTTTGATTTTCATGAAATGTGCAAAGTTGTTCTCTGTGTTTTATGGAGTGCTACATAATGTTTTTCCTGCTAGTTTCTAACATCCATTTACATAAAAAATATAAATCAATAAGATGTGGGGGGAATGTGCATTTTAATGTAGTATATACTAATCATGTTTTTAAAATAGTAAAATCTTCCAGGCTAATCCTAAACTGGAAGTCGTGAGCCTTTTTTGGGTAAACATATACCAGCAACACTTTGTACACAACTGAATTGAAAAAGCAGCATTTAATCCACAGTGGAGCTGGGATTGCTACAAACTCTCATTTTACATTAGACTGCAGTTTGAAGTAGCTCAGTCTCCACTGAAAATTAGAATATACACAAATGAATGAGAGGCTGGCAGCAATGATGCATCAGGACCTCGCACATATGTGGACAGCAATGACATATTCCTGGCCTGAGGGTTTCACACAACCTAGAGAATTTCTTATTAATGCCTGAATTACCTTTGTCAGTAGATACAGTAGTGGCTGTGAGCCACTGTCCTCAACAACCTTCTCAACAAACTTATCCTGGAAAAATGTAGGTTAGCCTATACAATT
The DNA here is from genome assembly GCF_026122565.2 of Emydura macquarii macquarii. Lineage (NCBI taxonomy): Eukaryota > Metazoa > Chordata > Testudines > Chelidae > Emydura > Emydura macquarii. The sequence continues at coordinate 32,194,172 of NW_027131390.1, read as the reverse complement.
CTACACATTCTTTCTATCCTGCCCTTAATGTAATAAACTGCATGAGGACTGTGGAAATGGAATCCTTCTTCCTCCCATGTAGCCACTACTTCAGACCTTGGAATTCAGCAGCAGCCATGGTCCATGAAACCACCTGCCATCCCTCACTCCCCATAAGTTTGATTTTTTGCACAAGGCTCTGCTGAGTTCACATTCATGGCCATTTCTCTATATGCCTACCCAAAACCATACAGTGGAATTACAGCATTCACTCTATGTTTTAGCCATTGTGTGGGTGTAATGGAATTTCAAGGGCATATTTTTACCATTACCTTAAAGAAAATAAAGCAACACCTTAAAGATGTGAGGAATTACAAAGTTACATACAGAGTTATACTGCCTCAAAAATTAGTGCTATATTAAAGTAACTGATGAATATTTTTCCTCAAATTCTTCATATTCATAACATGCTAATAACTAGAAATACCACCCTCAATTTTCACAAATTTAAGACAGCAAGAAGCATAAATCACACCAAAATACTTAAAACTAATAAAATTTTGTATCACCAAAAAAAGGAACTTGTATGCATCATTTGAAGAACAAGGAACTGAGATGCAAAATCCGGAAAAAAAAAAAAAAAAAAAAAAAAAAAATTAAAAAAAAATAAATAAAAAACCCCACAAAGCTATTAAACTATAGATAATAAGAGTATTGTTAACTCAACAAACTTCTTTTCCTAATACAGCCTTGAGGTTAAAACCTGACCCCATCAAAGTCGATAGAAGCTTTCCCATTGAATTCATTGTAGCCAGGATTTCACCCTTATTCCCTTGGATCATACTGTCTTTTCTTGACTGTTAAGGTTACGTATTTTGAAGATGATTGCTCAAGCAACAAGTTAAGAGAATTTTATTTGCCAGTCTCTGCTTATCTATACCACAACTTCTTCGGGTGGTGCCTTGTGCCACTCTGTCACTTTCCCATGGTAGAACACTGACTGAGGTTATGCACCTTCTTTCTAGAAGTGTGCGTGTGTATCAAGCATAGTGTTCCTGTAGCAAGACAGGGATGAAAACTTGAGTTATTGCTCAGTTGTAGAGGTACTGTTGTAGGTGTTATATGCTGTCTCCTAAAGTGCCAGGATGATGATAATGATAACCAGTCATCGATTTTGTCCAATTCCAGTAAGGTTTAAGAATGTGAAACACACCTACCCACGACTGCATCATGTTAGACAAAGGACATACCATTTTCTGGTGAAGGCAAGCCCATTGCTTCCAGAGTCTGCATCTTCCTCTCATTTTGGTGAGTCATCCCAGAAAGTAACATGTTCTGAAAACCCACATGGTAGAGAATCTGAAATAGAAACAAGGGCCCATATTTTAAAAGCATTGAGGAGCCTAAATCCCATTGACTGTCAATGGGATCTTGGCTTTTGAGTGCCTAAATCCCTTTTGAAAATGAGATTTGGCTTCTAAATCAATAAGACGTTGTAACATTCAGCACAGCAATGCCTAAATACCTTAAAAAATCTGGGCCAAAGACTTTACAGCCATAAGCAAACTGTAAAATTACTGCTACACAATAAATATACTATGAATGTTTTGCCATCTTTCATGCATTCTCTGGCTAAATTTCAGCCCTGATTTTGCTAGGTTTCTAGACAAATTCCACATAAAATATGGAACGCAATTTCTATTTTGGGGCATGTGGGGAAAAGAGGGTATTTGTTTCATTAGGTGTTTTATTCCTTAGGCTAGAAAATACTCCATCAAGCTAATAACCGAACTGTATCTAATTACCATCTGTGTAACATTCTATACATTACCCACAGTAAAGCTTTGAAATTTTTATTTTATTGGGTCACAGATAAAAAGTTTAGTATATGCATTTTATATGCCCTTCAGTCTACTTCCTTTTCTCATTTTAATTTTAATCCTACTGCAGATGGCAACTGCTTTTAAATCAGAGTTTGAGAATTTTTGAGTACCGTATTAGAATGTATGAAGTGGCATTATTTTAGTCTAGAATACTAACAACAACAATAAAAGAGATGATTTAAAAAGCAATCTGTTTCCTCCTAATTTTCAACTACACTTAACCTTCAGACAGAACATAAAATAAAAGGTTCAGTAATTGAAATGAAAAAACAATGAATTTTATTAGATAATATAGTATTACTCATTGCATGACTTCTCCCCAAATAACTCTAAAGTAACCTCAACTATAAACATTCAGTTAAACAAGCCATACAAAAAGAATGTTCCCTCTCAGAGCACTAAGGTAAATGGAGCTTCAATTAACAGAATTATTCAGCTGACTAGGAACTTTCACTTTCAAACATCATGTGTCTACAACATTAGTATTTTCCCTTTTGAGAAACTGCTCATTTTCATCGCTCATTTTTATCAGATGAGCTGCCATATTAAAACTATTGTCTGAGTCTCTTGTTACTTTGACATGGAAGACCAACATGCAGGCAAACTACTAAGTGTTTGGAAAGTGTGATAAGCAATCCCCAATATTAAGAATATAGGTATATGTTATTGTCATTCTATAAAACTAGTCACATTTGGACAAAAGAAACTTCCAGCCATTTGATCAATGACCTTTACACTTGGAAACCTGCAAAATGACTATAATTTACTGGCATTTCACCAAAGGCCTGAAGAAGCTCTCTAAATTAAGCAACCAATGGATATACATGCCACACTATTGCATACTGTCAAATATAATAAAATAGCTATCACCCAGTGACCACAAACAAAGTGTCATTTTGAATCTGTATATACCTGATATAGCAATTCACCTCTGCTGCCCTGGGATCTATTGGTTTCTTTCATATAACACGTAAATCAGAAATGGGGATAGGGAAGTTAAGTTCTAAGAACAAAAAATGAAGGTCCTAGCCAGATTTGAGGGATCCCTGGTTTGAGGGGAGGTTTGCCTCAAGTTCAAGATCATGGTCCTAATTTTCTAAAGCTCTCTGTAATTTGGGTCTGAGCTGCCACATCTTCAGTAACCCTGACATTGCACATCTGAAGGAATGACAGGGCTAATCAAAGCAAGGAAAAGATTGGCAAGAGCTGGAGACAGATCTGTTACAGCAGCCTGTTCATGTTCACAGAACTCCCTTCCTGAAGATATCAGTAATCTCACCAATTTCAAATGTAAATGTAAAATCTATTTGTAATGCCCTTTCAACAATTAAACAAAACAAGAATCTCGTAATTTAACTCTCCCCACCACAGATTGGAGGGGGGGGGGGTAGAAAGGACAATCAGAATTTTGGTCACATTGGCTGGAGGTGTGAAGTGGTGCAATGAACAGTGATCAGTGTACTAGCATCTTTTCTTCCTTCTCTGACCAACCAATGCAATAGAAGAAAGGGAAAAAAGAAGCCTGCCAGAAGCTCCTGAAGACCCCACTGCTGCAATAACAATTTTTAAAAAGTTACTTGATAGCTCCTCACTGCTACTTGTTATAAGAGACTCTGAAATATAAGAATGAAGCTAGAAGATATGTTCTATTGGGAAGATTTTGCTTTTCATATTTGGTTTTCTGAAGTTTGTGGTTATAAGAAAATATAAATAAGTGCAGCTTAACAGAGGAGGACAGGAGGCATTATACTACACATGACTGTGCGATTCTCAGTGAAAAGCAAGGAGCCACTGAAGAGGTAAACTGATCAGGTTGGGAAGGGATTTTCCCCCAGGGCAGATTGGCAAAGGTTCTGGGGGTTTTTCACCTTCCTCTGTAGCATGGGGCATGGCTCACTTGCTGGTGGATTCTCTGTACCTTAAAGTCTTGAAACCATTATTTGAGGATTTTAATAATTGAGTCATAGGTTAGGGGTCTATTATGGGAGTGGATGGGTGATGTTCTGTGGCCTGCATTGTGCAGGAGTTCAGAAGAGATGATCATATTGGTCCCTTCTGACCTTAGAGTCTATGAGGAAGTAAGGGACAAGACATTCTGCTCCTAAAATATTCTCACAGGCAAGTTGCTTGCCTGCTTGCCTGGAGAACAAAGAATCAAAGGGCTAACCAGACTAAATAAATTGGCATGGAGATGAAGAGATAAGCAACAGTCAGTGTGGTATTCCTAAGGAGCACTCGCAAATATAAAGAATTCTGATTTTTCATCCACTATTTTCCCACTTGTTATGTTCAGTACGAAGTTGCTGTTTGAAGGCTTGTCACTAAACAGAATATATATACACTATACAAAACATATATAAATCCTAATATGCATTACAAACACTTTGGAACTGTTGTAGGAAGACATAGTACCATTATTAAATATAGAAAACATATTTTGTTATAAATCTTCAGAGGGTTTCTCATGAATTTGTGCAGACCTGCCTTTATGGATCCACTAAAAACCTGTACATTTCCAAATGTTTGCTTTTGTAGTTAGGGGAAATGAAGAAAACTCAGTACAGGGACTGGTTGGGCACTAGTCCTCCACCCCCTCCCCGCAAAGTTAGGAAAGGAAACATAAAATGATAATGCTATTAGTAGGTGAAAAATATTAAGTACTGCATTCAGTGGTGTTTTGTCAATTTGTTTCATTATCACTGTTTGATGGCAAACAATGTTATACAATTGAATAGCGAATTTGCCCCCCCCCCCCCCCCCCCCGTTGCTACAAGATGAGCATGTCACTACACAGTGCAGTTTCCCTACAGACACTAAACAGACAGCATTGAGATAGTAGTTGCTGGGCCTGAACAACTGATGAACCTTTTGCTATTTCTAAAATATACTTTAAACTCGTATAGCTTGGTAACAGTTTTTCTTTAAATGTTTTTAATGTTTTTCTTTAAATCTGTAGATTGCCAAGTCATAATCAAATGAGAGCCAAGCAAAACATGTCCATGAACTATATAATAATGTAATTATGAAGACCCCTTCTATTTCCCCCTCTTAATCCTAAAGACTGTAACAGAAAATATGCAGGTCAGTATTCATCTACCTGACTCTTTCCAGTAAAATATTTTTATGCAATGATATCGTCACTGTACCAACAATGGCATTCTCTCAGGACATTCAAAATCTCAAATAACGAAGTTTAATTATAGCAGACTATCAGAATTTCCATAACAAAGTTGTTTTTTCAAAGCTTTCCAACTTGATTGTAGAAGTCTGCTGAACTGGGGAATATAACATTTTTATTGGGAAGCAATTTTTGTAATAAACATAAATATAAGGCCTGATTTTCTGAAGTTCTGAGTACTCGCATCTCTTATTGAATTCTACAGGAGCTGGGGATGTTTGGCTCTTCTGAAAATTACCATCGCAGAAACAAAAAGGCAAGCAAAAAATTAATTACTTTTGGATGCATTTTGTAATGACATAGTATTGCAGAAGTTTCAGAAATGTGACAGTGCACAAAATAGCGCATCTGGGACAACATTAGATTGGAGTTTTGGACTGAACTCCTACTAGCTTTGCTCTGGGGGTTTTAATTCACTGATCTGCAGTTATTTAAATATTTTTGTTGTTTCATAGGATTTCTTTTAAATATTTTGCATGATTTTGGTGAATTATTTTTGGAGGACAAATGTGAGCTACAACATGCAAGCAAAATAATTAGTGACAATACAACAGGTAGAGAGAAAACCAGAAAAAGACAAAATGAACTACATATATTTTATAGAAGGATGGATATCACTGAAAACAAATTGTTGTACAAAGCTCCTTGTGTGCATCATGTAATTCATTTTAAACATGACCAGCGACACTTCTGCTATACCAGTCTTAAGACTCTTCCCCAATATATGGACCTAATGTGTCCACTAAAGGGTTACCAAGAACCTATCAGTAATACCTGCTGTTCATCAAAATCTGAACTCAGCATAGAATTCTCATATTCGATCACGACAAAATTTATGCATCCAAAACTGTAGTGGATTATCCAATTGTGTCTCCAGATGCAGAAAAAAACCTGTGTTTACAGAAAGTTTTACATTGCATCATAACATAGAGGATTATTTCAAAACTGTGATGCAACTGCAGTTTCCAATATAAACTCAATATAAACAAAAAAGTGAGAGTTCTGTGACACCTTAAAGACTAACAAATTTATTTGGGCATAAGCTTTTGTGGGCAGAAACCCACTTCGTCGGATGGGTTTCTGCTCATGAAAGCTTATGCCCAAATAAATGTGTTACACTTTAAGGTACCACAGGACTCTCGCTGAATTTTTATGGAATCAAGTGGAAGAGGTCTTAGGTGAATCCCAACTTTGAGGACCTCCACGGAGCCCAAACTTCTGGCTCATCAAGACTGGCATAGTCCAGTTAGAAACCTGCCAGCCACCCATATGTAAACAGGATGCCACCTTGGCTCTACGGGGATATTGGGGTCCAGACACTAAGGTGTGAAGGAGCTGGTCCTCATCATGTCCCCACTCTATCTCCTCCAGCTTATGTATCAGAATGGCATGTGGGACTGTGTCAAAAGTCTTGCTGAAGTCCAGATATTATGTCCACCACATTCTCCCTATCCAGCAAACTAGTTACACTGTTAAAGAAGGAAATCAAGCTGGTTTGGCATGATTTGGTCTTGGTAAATCCATGCTGTCTGCTAGTGATTATGCCTTCATCCTCCAGGTATTCACAATTTGAATGCTCTAGTAGCTTGCCAGGTATCAAAGTCAGGCTGACTGGTCTATAGTTCCCTGGCTGCTTCATTTTCCCTTTTTAAAGAGGGGCACTACTTCAGCCCTTCTCCAGTCTTCCTGGACCTCTTCTGTGATCCATGTTTTTGAAAATATTAATGCCAGTGGCTCCGAGATGTCTTCAGCTAATTTCTTCAGTGTCCTCAGGTGAATAGCATCAGGCCCCACTGATTTGAATCCATTCAAATTGGTCAGAAGATCTCTGACATGTTCTTTACTTATCCCAATCTGCATTCCTTCCCCTTTATTGTCTATGGTAACTTCGCTAATCATCCAGTCACATTATTTTTTGAGAGAAGACTGAAGCAAAGCAGCATTGAGCAGTTCTGCCTTCCTATGATCATCTATTACCAGCTCACCTTTTCCCTTGTGCCCTTTGTTTTGTGCCAGCAATGCAGCACTTACTTTATGAACCATGGGCACAATGTTGTGGGAAAAATTCACTCCAGGCCAAAATTATGCCTGCAAGTTTATGGGGAAATAGATGGGGAACTAAAATACATTCATGTTCTATATAAATACATGGAATCAGAAATTAAACTTTTAAAAAAACATGATTGCCTTTCACTGTATTTCTGAACACACTAAACAAAGCCCCAAACTAATTCATTTTCCTGCATACACAGCAAAACAGCATACCACAAAACTGAATTTTCCTAAATACAGTGGATATGTGACAATTCGTGATAACATTAGCAAGCAGATTCAATTTACTAATTTACATTAATACTACTTTTTCTCAAGTGGTTTACATTGTATATTTCTATTTTATCAGTATGCAGAGAAAAAGACTGGTTACATCCATTTAAAGTTTCATTTAGTCTAGGAAATTCCACTACATTTTTAGATGTGACTTGCATCGACATTACTGTATGTGCAATTGTTCTTCTTACGTGTAACTTTTAAAGTAGAAACACCAGGTACACATCAGATGGCCCAGATCCTCAACCCAAAATCAAGCTATGTTAGGCTCAAGCTCTAGTACTGGGCTGATCACCAGCGCAAATTAGAGCAGCCACTTTCCCCAGCTGCCAAAAGTCCTATGGAGTTCGGGATCACTGGGGCATCGGGGCATCCTGACTATGCTTCCTGTGCCAGGAGCTCCTTATCACACATGTGGTACAGGGCCTATGATTGTCTCCTTAACAAAAGTACAAAATTAGATTAATCCACATATTGTCAATTTTTTCTTCCCACTGTTGTTAGGTAAAACAGTCACTTTGTGTTCTTTTGTATCTATGGCAACACAGAATGATACTTTTGAAATGATAGCATCAGTGTGTTTGTGTGAAACATCCTGTATTAGAAAAAAAACAGTTAGTTACAATAAGCTCTAATAATAGCAACAACATGATTGCTCTGTCAACACACACATCAAAAATCAAATCCAACTTTGTAAAATGAGCAGCATTGTGGAGATGCATATAGTAAGCGTTCTCCCTTATGGGCTTTGTGATGCTGCATTTTAAGTCTACAAAACTGGGATAACTGTTTTCTCTGGATATCTTCTTTAAAGAGATACAGCATTTTAATAAACTTGCATGGAAGTCGCTTTACATTCTGTTTCCAGGAATTCTAATAATTACAGCTGAGTTTTGCATCTTCATTTATCTGGTTTCCTCCCCCAATTGCCTAAATTGAACTAAACATCCACTGAAATCTTTCATATTTTAAAAAGCAATTCACTACAATGACTGGTATGTATATATATCCAGAATTTCTGCATACTTTTTATAATACTTTGTTGTAACCGACTTTCAAGATAATGATTCTACATCATGAAATCTAGGTCTTAACACACATCATCTCTGTTGATTAACAACAATCAGTTCTCTATTCATACATACCCTGGAAAATGTCAGGAGTTAGAGTTGTTATCTTACTGCTGCATCTGAGTACACCGGCTAAAAAGCTGTATTTCAAGATTGTTGTTGTTTATGCAAAGCTGCTTGGATAAGGGGCTTTTAAAAAGAGCTGCTTGTGTGTGTGTGTGTGTGTGTGTGTGTGTGTGTGTGTGTGTGTGTGTGTGTGTGTGTGTGTGTGTGTGTGTGTGTGTGTGTGTGTGTGTGTGTGTGTGTGTGTGTGTGTGAGAGAGAGAGAGAGAGAGAGAGAGAGAGAGAGAATACTAATGACCAGAGAACAATTTACAGACTAAAATTAATTCAATTAATCCACACAACAAACTGGTGCAGTATAGGCAGCAACAGTGTAAGCTTTTACATAATGCCTCAAATGTACTTTAACCACACTTGGAGAGACCACCTATAAGGGCCAAAGGAGAGCACAATCTCCATGCCCCATTGAAAATTAGTGCCTCTCACACTATTATTAAAGGAGGTACTTAGTGCCTATTTATGGGGATGGTTACAGTGAATTGGACATCTGCCCACTATGAATAAGAGTAAAACCAAAGACTTGTTTCACTCAAGCCAACAACCTGCCATTAGCTGGTAAGGATTTTGGCAGCTATCTATCTGGGTCAAATATGAACCGGTGAGCCATCCTGCACATAAAAGGGCCCAAGAACCTTAAATGGTTCCGTCACACAGTAGATTAGATTAATACATATTGTAAATTACTGCCAATATTTTTAGAAATAGGAAATTACTACTACACATTCTGCCCTTCTATAGAGCAAAAAGCCACAATCTGTAAATCTTGTCAGTTCTACCACCTTTAGAGTTGTAAGAGTGAATAAAAGTGAAGAACTTTTATAATTAGTGAGGAATTTTAGATGAAGAAGCTGGTGGTTTGTATAAACTCTCCCTTTCTGCCAAAACCTGGCCAGAAAACAGACGGATGGCCAAACAGACAACTGAATGCACAATTAGTTATAATTTTCACTTAAAGAAGGGAATACCAGTTATTTTAATCAGTTAATCTAAATTTTATGCATGTCATTTATTGTCAAATTGATATAAAACAGTTTTAAATACTTTTTGATTTGAAAAGTCAGTTTTTGTTTGTAGTGATGTCTTAATCCATCATTGAAAGAAGACACACACTACAGTAATAGAAGCATTTGAAATAGATTACAATACACTTTACTCTTATTTAATGCTTTTCCTCCATAGGTCTTTGATTAGACAAAATATAGTGTCTATATACAAAATATATACAAAATCACATCCTGGCAGAAAGCTTTGAGATCTATGGGTGAAATTCACTATTGTGTAAGTGAAAAGTTCTTTGTGATTGCAAAGAATTATTGGATGTTTGTCCATATAACAAAATTAGATAACTTTCTAACAATTCAACATGATTGAATTGAAGTCCCTAGAAGTCCAGGGTCTATAACAATAAAGGTGTCCCATGTCAGAGTAGAGGTGTACTAAAGGTGTACTTGTTCTTCATTAGGAAATTATGTAGCATGAGAACCGTAAGGAGTAATGTTAACTAACAATATTCAACACAAATTTGCAGTCTATACAGACTATAGACAGGGATTGCTTTGTTAAACTTTGTGTCAACCGTTTGTGGTGAAACCCTGCCAGAGCTACAACCTTAACGAGAATCATCTGAAACAATATTAACACAATTTGTCCCTATCTTCACAAACTGGAAAGTCATGTTTAACATCATGTTAGTAAACACAAAATCTGAAGGATGTATTCATTAGAAAATTAGGTCTTGTTTGAAGGCAATACTGTCTGATTTGTGGAGGTAGCAGGAGAAAAGCAAAATTCCTTTTATCTTAATATAAACTGGGAGAGCTGTTTGGGAAACCCTTCAATGTCTACCCACAATATTCCTGGCTCTAGGCATGATATTAGTCCTTCGCTTTCATATGATCAAATTTCACAGGAAATTACAAAATAATTACTGAAGACAATCTGCTGGCTCCTTTTCTTCCTACATAAATATAAACTAGTCTATTATCCAAGCAATGGAACTGAATAACTCCAGTGCTGTCTTTCTGACTTGTATCTTTCTTGATCAAGAAATGCAGTTCAGCACTTTGTATCTTTATGGAGTCTCTACGGAGGCAGGAGCAGATAAATAAGGGTCCCCACTTCTGATGAAGAAGGAAGTTCCACCAGCCCATTTCTGAAAATTTGTTTTCTATTACAAATGCCCCATTGAAAATTTACAATGCTCAATTTTTTTTAAACAGAAAATCAATCTTTAGAAACTTTTTCAAGTAACTAGAAGCATTTGCTCCTCAGATAGCATTAATCAACAATAGCAGCTGTAAAGCTGTCCGGTGGAGTTTTCACGGTTCCCACAGAGTGAAAAGTGTGCCACACTTTTAAAGAGTAACAGATATGCAATGCTCACAAGTTAAGAACAGTAGATAAGTTAAGATAGGTGGTCCATTTCCACTCACTTCTGGCTGCGTGTGTTTTGGAACAGAGCAGCAGAGGTGGAGAAGAATAGGGCTAGAGCAAACTGATAAATAACTAAGTAAATACAGCTGTGCAGGGTACAGTATATTAGAGTGCTTTTCACTCTTCCCCCAATGTTCTTCAATTTTTTCCCGCCTTGCAGTACAATGCTCTCATGTGCATCTTTTCAGGGACATGAAGAGAGGGGTAATTTAAACTGGTCAGAGAACTTTTAGCCCAATGACTAGGGGAAGCAGACCCTTCTGTGTGTGATAAGGCACTAGAGGCAGTAAGAGGTCCCAGGACCTAAAGGAGACACAAATTCTGTTCTGTATTCAAGTGGTCTTTGCCTGCATTCTCAGTTCATGATAGGAAACAATGCTGATTATTAAAAGATGACAAGACAAAATACCAGACATACTTTATGCCACTCATAGGTAATGAGAAGAGATTGAAAAAGTGCCATAAGAGTTTAAACATGTATGGTTTAAACAATGAAATATATCTTCAGTATCCGAGTTTGCAAGTTTGGATCATTACGAAACATTTTAATTTAAAGAGTCGGTGACCTTCCCGCTTTTATCACAGGGAAGTTAGAGGATAAAATCAATTTTAGAACTTTCTTTTAATTTATTTTAACAATAATTTTTAATCCTGTTCGGTATCGTTGCCACCCATTTCAAAAGTAAAGATGTTGCTGAATTCAAATATAAATATTTTATAGATCTCATGGAATAATTTATTTGCTTAATTTTGACAGGTATAAGATTTAAACAAATTCTGCTCCAAAGAGATTTAATGGAACATATTGTAATAATAATAAAGTAAATAATAATAAATCTAGAGGTGTGGAATATATTTAAATTCCTGAGGAAAATAACATTTATTTTGTAACTCAAACTATATATCGCACCATCCTTATGGCATTTTAAATCCCTAACCACTTTCTGTCTCTAAATACTTACGCAACAAATTACAATCAAGCTTGAATGCAATCTTAGGTATCTTTCTGAGATCCTATTCAAATTTTCCATACTCTTCAACTTATCAGAAAGGGAACTTCATGTTTAGAAAATGTGTGTGTGTTAATTTTGACATGTTAAAATATGTCAAAATCTTTGCTTAATTATAACACGTATATTTAAAAAATGATCTTTGGAGAAAAATAAAATGTAAAGATCATTTGCAGCTTTCCTTTTCAACATATCATAATGCTACTTGTATTGCTGATCTTAAATTATTTTCCTATGCCATTTACATATTCATACAATGGAGCAGCTCTGCTCGCATGCCTGTCTACACAGGTCCTGCGAGTTCACCACTAATCAAATGTTTATAGATAAGAAGAGAATTGACTATATTTTTAGTTATGAATTTTAATCAAAGGTTTATATAACACCTGTCACAAAGAACACCCATCTTGTTTTATTATAATTCTCATTTAAAATTACTTAGATTTAGATTCTTTGACACAATAGTAAAAAAGCAAGCTGGTTTTATATAGCTTTGAAATTCAAATTTCACTCACGTTTAGTGGTGGCCACAATTAACAGTAATCACTATTCATACACAAATTAGGAAGCAACACAAAAGACATGATAGTCAAGAATACATCAAACAGAAAATATTGTAAGTGTAATGGATTTCTAGTGTACCTTCCCTGGAGAGTAATTAGGTAAAAGCTGTTCAGATGAAGAAAGAAAAGTTAAAGAAAACAATTGAAATGCAGGTATTACAAACAAATCAAATATTTATGTTATGGTTTTGTAAAATTCATTTTGCATATTATTTTCATATTAATTAAACATGACCATTTCAAAATAACTAAAGGCACTGTCACATGATGTGCTATCAACCATACAAAGTAGGAGTCTGGCACCAAAAATAGTGAAACTGTCATAAGGTTGCCTACTGGACAAGTTATATTAGCCTAGAAATGTACAATGAAGTAACGTAGCTTATAACATTAACAACTTCATTTGCCCTAAATCTTTCATATGAATTGCAACCATTTTAGCTCCCCTTTTGATCATGCAATCTCCCTGCTTCGTTTGGATTTAATTAGCCGGGATTTATCTGAGTTGTCAGGTGTATCCTGCTTTAGCAAGCTGAATCAGGAGGCCTGATAGACACTTCCATTAGAAAAATACATTTCTATTTCTTCTAATCCCTTTCCAAGGCTCTTTTAAAAGCAGCAAATAGTAGCAAGTCCTTATTCTCCTCCCTTCTTAAAGTTCTAGAATTATATTTTGGAGTATATAAGATTTCTCACATGTAAACATAAAGAGAATTCATACAGAAAGTAACAAATATATTTAAAGCAAAGAACTACCATAGTGTATTGATAATTTAGTGCCCACATATAAAATTAAAATTCTGATAGTCACATCAGCTTGATCAAATTGTGCCTAAAAATATTCTTTCTACTAATTGCACTGATAAATGCACATCATGCTACACAGTGTGTGCAGTTGGCTGATATCTTTTTCCATTCCTGACTTTTAGTACTTAAGACTGTAACCTTAACATCTTAGAACATAGAATAAATCTTTGCCCAAATTAGGAACCCATTGCATTACATGCTGTACAAACACGTACAGGAAGAGGTTGTCCCTGCCCCAGAACTTCCAATCTAAATAGACTAAACAGAGAAAAGGTGGGAGAAACGAAAAATTCTCTCAGATTTAGGGCTCATTCTGCAACCACTTATACATGTGCTTCTGGCTAACCATGTCCATAAGGATCAGGGCCTTACAAAGAGGCGCAGAGAGGCTGTAAAAGAGTCAGGATGGGAATTCAAGTCTCCTAAGTCCAAATTCAGAGCCTTAAGATCATCCTTCTCCTCTGCATTTAATGCATTTTTTTAAACTACAAACGAAAACTGTCTTTGGTTAATAATTAACCAATAATACAGTTAATAGTTCAAATTGTATCAATTAGTTTTTGGAGTTCTCACCTCACTGGAGAGAAAAGGGTGAAATTCCCACCTTTCTTCTCCTATGGTTTGTCACCATTCCATTTCAATGCTTCAAAGAGCAATGAGACTAAGAACAGAAGATTCTAAGTTTCCTCTATTTGTAATGGACAATACTAACAAAACAAAACAACAACAAAAACAAACAAAAAACCCAAAACACCATCACCATAAACCAGAACTGGAGTTGTGGGGAGAGAATTCAGAATGCCTTTACACAACAGAGGAGCAGTAAAAGAACAAGTTTTTCTCTTTAAAGTTCACCTTTAATATAACAGCAGTCAATCAACTGATCTTATGACTATTCCACCTTTCCATAAGAGAAAAAACACATTATTTTCTCCTATCCTGTACATTACTGGAGTTTATTTAAATAGGTTTAGTAAACGTTTCAGATAAAAACTTATTATACTCCATCTTAGATACTTACATAGCCCCACCACCATAATATCAGAGCACCTCACAACAACCTTGTGAGGTAGAGAAATACCACTTTATAGATGGGAAACTGAAGTATGAAGATAGTGATTTTCTCCGCCTCACAAAGGAAACCTCTATTAGATTTGGGAACTTATTCAGTGTTTCCCGAATTCCATGCTAGCACCTTATCCACTTGGCCATTGTTTCCACAATCCCCTTTGTGAAAACTGTCCCACTAGCAGCCCAGTGCCAGGTCACACCAGACAGACAGCATATGTAGTTTTCATAAGGCTCTACTAAAATCCTAGATGCCATGAATGAACGTGCAATGAAAAAGTTCGAGAGTCATTTACATTATCACTTGTTTTTTTTATCCTCCAAATTTAGCGCATTTCCTTTGAGGCATTAGCCAAGTGATTAGTTTGAACATTAATTTAATGTTCAGTCTTTTTTGATATATTGGGACTAAAAAATAATTCTTATTTTTTTAAATTAAGCTGAAAATAATGTATCTTACTTTCCCAGAACTCAAAGCACTGTAGATATTTTCCTAAAACCTTTAAATAAATAAATAAATACATAACAATAATAAAACAATTCTACCCTGACAGGAAGATAAAGGGAAATTTCAACACAAAAAAGGATTTTTTGATACAGTTATGAGTATATGATTGCAGGGAGATATAACAGAAATCTGAATGTAACCTTATGCTAATGTTCATTCTCATGAACACTATATTTTAATACAAAAATGCTTTATCTGCATATTAGGCCAGAGCATAAAATTCAATAATGCTGTTAAATGTGAAAGGATAATCCAAGAGGGAAACTAGTTTTACTTAAGGATTTTTGGTTTAAAGGTATGCACAACCATAAAAAGAGGTAAAAATATTATGATAAAACTGAAGTATTATATCATTCATTAATTTTACTCCTTTAACTTCAAATCTAGGTATACCTGTAAAAATGCCATTGCTCAGTTTAAATTAGTAATATGTCTAAAGTTCAGTTTTAATTTTATTCAGCATCTCTTTTTTTTAGGGGTCAGGGGAAATGAAGAGAAATATACTGCATATTTATGAAGCCTGTGGGACCCTAACAGGCTTCCAATTGTCTTGTTTGTTGCAATTTGCTTATCAAACTATTAAAAAAGTAAAATCCACACTGTATCCTATCTGTGCAGAATCTGTTGAATAAATCAAAAGGAACTGATTGCAAGAATGAGAAATATTGCAGTTTACCAGATTTGTATTGTATAGGCAGTACAAAGATGGAACAAATGTAGTTACTGAGAGAACATCGCACAAGATTTCTAATACTCTCAAATCATTTTTTAAAACACAAAAAAAAAAACAAAATTGTCAACATATAAAACATTTTGCCAGGGTTGTTTCTTGTCTTTGCTGCTCCTAATATTAACTTTCTCGCAATGGGATTTAGTAACCTGTAAAACCCACTTCAGTTTCCCTAAAATGCACTAACTTTTAGTGGGAAGGTCCAGACTGGTAGCATCCAAGCAGTTTATTGGGCATTTTTTTTCTTTAATTTAATATATTATAATTTTTTTCAAAGACAATAATTGGAAAAGCAAAACCTATGGCATCATCTTGTCTCTCCCTCAAGCAGAGCAGCATTCTTCCTTATAACATACTCGAGGGCTCTGAATAGCTTAGTTTTAAAAGTCTCACAATGGAGCTTCCACTATTTTCCTTGAGAAATTATTCTACATTCCACCTGTACTCAGTGTTAGGAAGGTTTTCTGTGTATTTAACCTAATACTTCCCGTTAAATTTAATGTGTTATTCCTAGATCTCTCTCTCCCTTAGGGAAACCCTAAATGTTTTTCCCACCATTTTCCCACAAATATGTAGATTGCTATTATATCCCTTTCATCATTATTTAGCCAATATATACATAGTTAGTTCTTTACTCTTCACTCATGGGAACTTCCTTCAACCCTTTAATCTTTTTTCCTTGTCTTAGGTGAATTTATTTCAATTTCCCTGTATCTTTTTTGCACAGAAATACCTGAAATGAAGCATTAGTCTAAATGCAGTCTCTGCTCTGCAGAACAGAAAAGGGCTCCCTCATGTGGTATATCTACATAGTCTCACCAAAAAAAAAAAAAAAAAATCACAACAAACTTCCATTAAAAACAAACAAAAGTCAAAAGTCTGTTTCAATGGAGACCAGCTATAACATTTAAACTTTTGTATTTAGTTTACAAAATTTCTTCCTATTTCTAATCAATCCAAATGTTAGAAAATATGGAAAAATATTTTAAGGCTCTGGCAGATTCCCCATTATCACAGAATATATTATTGCAACTTAATATCACCACCTGATTTATACCACCCACCCATCCTTCACTTTGATCCCTTATTTTGGTCTCTTAATGGGAAGATGTTTTCTTAATGTTGGGATGTATATTTCTCTTTCTATGTAGTTTTTAAATGTGTAGTAATTAAATGCGTAGAGAACAAATATAATTCCACAGAACATTACATCAATGTGGGTTTTGGAATAGAAATATATCACAGGATTAAGACAAAAATTCTCATCCTCACTGAAAAGTAAGCCCTACTATATTGCATAAGTAGGAGATATTAAAATTCAAGCTAGATAAATGACTGTGCCTTTCCCTCTACCACTCATCCCCCGCATACCTCACAGCCTCCTCCCTGCCTTTCCTTGTACCCCCACACCTAGGTCCCTGCCTTTCCTTTTACCCTCCTCCCCACTGCATACAGCATACCCATTTTATGGTCTTCCCCCATATCCTCCTCCCCTGATCCCCATACGTGCCTCCCTGCTAATTCCTATACCCATCCATCCATATTCCACCTCCCTACTAATTCCTGTAGCCCCCTCTATGCCAACCCTCATATTCCTATTTTCTCCACAATCCCCACACCCAATGCTCTGCCTTTCCCTGTACCCTTCTCCTTCTGCACGAATCACAAACCCTTTCTGGCAATACCTACATTTCCCCTCTATGACCTGCCAATTTGTTATCTCTCCCCCTCTATACAGCAACTCTTGCTTCCCACAGAGCCCTGTGTTCCAATATACACATACTCATAACCCCAACTCCATGTACTTTCTGGTCCACTGTATGACACTTGTCCCTGCACATTCCCTTCCAACCCCATCTTCTATCCACTCACCCTTGCCTCCCCTTCCCACCAGCATCTGGGCCAGCAGATGAAGATGCAACTCCACAGCCAACAGTCAATAACAGGGGAGCTTCAGTTTATATTTTTAAACAACTGTAAACATTCTTCTGACTAGCATATAGGAACAAATCTACAAGAATGTGGCTTAAGGCAGTAGACATTCTATTCTGTACATAGTTATGAAAACAACTCTGACAGCAGATGTGGGTGCCAGCCATGGCGTAACAGAAAAGGAACAAGCAGAAAGTAAAAAAAAAACCAAACCCAAAATACCTCATCTAGCCACTTTAATGCACATGTATATCCATGCACATAATTTCCCAACCCCAGGTCAGTGTACAAGGCAGCAGGACAGCAGCCTTCTTCAGACCACTCCACCTCCATCAGTCTTCATACCACCTTCACCCTCAAAATGAGGAAACAAATGATAGCTTGCTTTAGGCAAGAAAAATGCAAGCACTCCCCTCAATTTACAAAGTCTCTTGTAAACAGTTTTGCAGTTACTTCTTGCTCTGTGTGGTTGGGCAAACATTTCTTTCTGTCTCAGACCATCCCACAGTTTTCCACCACCTCGCTTTACATCCATGCCAAATGAAGTCATATAGTTAACCTACCTTAGGCAGGGTCTACACTTTGAAGTTTTGTCAGGATAGTTATGTCAGTCAAGAGTGTGAAAAAGCATCTCCCCTCCAGCTGACATAGCTATGCTGGCAAAACCCCCAGTTTAGATGCAGCTAAACCAAGAGAAGAATTCTTCTGATATCATAGCGAATGTCGTTCAGGGAGGCAGCATTACTATACCAACACAAAAACTCCTTCTGTTAGTATAAAACTATGTCTACACCATGGGGCTCTGCAGGCATAGCTATACTGGTAAAACTATATGGTCAAAGCATTTGTACTGTAGACAAGGCCTGAGTGTGTGGTATGTGCATCACAAGTTGTTTTTATTGTATATCTTGAATTCTTTCATTTATCTCTACAAAGTAAACAAGCACTTCTCAAGCAAGACCAACAAAACCAATTTTGAGTTTGTAAGTCAAGCCATTTTGAAGATCATCTATAATGCAACACCAAGTTTTGTTGCTATATACCAGAATTAATTTGTATGCAATTTGCTGTCCTCTATCAGCAACTTATCTCCCCAATAAATGCATGCGTTCTGTATTATTTTTCCCAGAAGTATTAAAGTGCACTTTTCCAGGCTCAATCTCATTTTATTATTTCCTGCTCATATTTCTCCTCTCCCTGGCTTCCTTTGTCTGTCCCCACTGGTGTTTGCATTACCTACCAATTTATTATCTGTGAATTTAATTGATGTGCTGTTTATCTTATCCTCCAGATCATTCATGAAGCTGTTAAACAAAACTGGACCTTACACCAACCCCCGAAGCACCCTGCTAAACACATTACCCTGCTAAATGTATTCCTATTTATCACTATCCTTTGTTTATGCCCTTAAGGCAGTTTGTAGTGCTGAAGGCAGTCCTTGCATCCGCACAAATTTAAATTTTTCATATAGTTGGCGAAGCAGAGCATCAGTGCCTTACTAATGTCTCTCTCTGTTGGTGTACATCTAATTGCACTTTGTTCATAAAAGATTCCCTTCCTTTAATCAAGGAACATGAACTCAGGCAATGAACAGAAATGAGGAAAAAATATAGGGATAGTAACAAGGAGATGAATAAAAAGCAAAGTGGGATGTTAACAAGAGACCATACAAGAATGCAGTGAATTGCTATTTAAAATTCAAATTAGTATAAAAATATAGCATTTGAAATTTTAAACGTCTGACTTGGTTCACTACAAAGTTACCTTGACTGTTTCACAGAAAAACCATGCAGAAGGTAACAAATTAAACAGCTAATACCGCACTACTCAGCTTTGGTAAGAAATTCTTGTTATTTGATGTTGTGCAGTCATAGCAGACTCCCACTTTTGATTCTATGTTTTCTGCATGTCAGAGGAGGAAATACACTAAGTAAGGATTATATTTCATTTTATGTCAGGAAAAAAACACATATAGGCCAGGAAACTCCATAAGCTTCAGCTTGTCATTCTGTTAGGGAGGAAAGACTGGAGAGTGCAGTTCACTCATACAACTCCATATAACGGACAGGGAAATGAGACCCAACAAAAACACAGGTGTTCTGAGAGTCATAGTGTAATATCACAACTTCCTACACATGCCAATGGCTGGGACATTAATGCAGAAGCCCAGTGCATCTGCAGCATAGGTTCTATACTATGCTCCTAAGGGCATTGCTTCCTTAAACTACTAAATCAGGAGTGATGTTTAATGGACTGGCCATCACTTCCAACTATGTTCCCAACACATCCACTATGAAGCACATATCCTTAAAAACTGAGGCAGAGGATAAATGAAAAATAAAGACAATGTTGTGCTAATTTCCATTGGATTTTTCTCTTATCTGATCACAGGGGGATAGCTTACTGGAAGGGGACTACATGCACAAAAGTGTTGTGTTGTCAGTCAATGGTAGTGTTACATTTGCCAATGCAAGGGGATATAGAAATTCCAGTACCTTAGAGGTTAGTCCCTTTCTAATGAAAAACAAAAAAATAATAAAAAGTTGAACAATTTGCAAGGATAAAACATATCTGTCTCCCAATTCTGTGGAGAGGGTAGATTGATGGGTGTGAAAGTGCTCAACTACCTATCATCAGAACAAGAATTACACAAAATATTCTTTTGTAAAGGTCACGGCAGTTCTCCACTCAAACTAAAGGACTTCCATTATTTCTCTATACACAAAATAAAAAAATTCTGCAGCTGTTGGATGAGGATACAGTGCTCACTAGAATTGGCATACAGGTGTGGAAAGAAAAGTGACAGGAAGATTGATTGGTGACAGTGTGATTTTGTCATCAGTTTTGTAAGGAATTTGGTTCCGTGGGATAACATATACCAAAATTCCACACATACTGTTCCAAGATACTAAACTCAATTTCAATGTATTTCTAGTCTGACTTAGAATTGGACCAGCTGTCTGAGAAGAGTAACATTTAACTGGCACTGATTAGTTTAAGAAAATAATTTTGTATGAATTCTCAATGTTTACAACTGTGTCAAAAGTCAGTAAACACAATATGCTGAATGATGACAGCACCCACCAGAAAATGCGCATTCAGCAGGAAAAGGACTGGCTTCAACTTGCCTCCTTCAGTTATGGATACCCTCCTGTCTCCCTCCAAAAACCCCAATCAAGTATTCATATATGGCACCAGCCATGCCAATATCTCAAAGCACTTTAAGGTAGGTATCACCACCCTCATTTTCTAGGCGAGGAAAATCAGGTAATGAAAGGGTTTAGTGTCTGTCAGAAGGCCACAAAGCCTTGTGTGGGACTGGGGGAAACTGGAACTTGGACAACAACATTCATTATACACCAAAGGTGATCAGCATGAAAAGCCAGAGTGCTGTTCTAGAGCGAGACCTTAGGAGAGGGATCCTCATGTTCTGCACGCAGGGCCTCATATACAGCCCTGAGTCACATTTCCATTCCCAGATTATTCATCCTCCAGATTGAAATTACACAGGCGCAATTGTGTTTTATCTTTTTATGCAGGGTTTAGTTAAACCCATTTAAATCTGATTCTACAATTTAAGTGCACTCAAACATGGAATAGACTTCAACATGGAAGTTTGACATGCAGAATGACTGTGGGCTATGGACATGGCCTCCATGAGTCAGAATTTGACCCAGTTTCTCAACAAAACTGAAGTCATTAAGGCAAAATTTTTCAAATTTGGGTATCTAGTTAACCACTTAAATCCATGTTAAAAATCACGGAGCCCGGTTTTCAGAGTTGTTGAGCATTCACAACCACAACTTCAATGATCATGGGAGAAAAGGGGAGCATTATCTGACCTGCTGAGCGAAAGGCTATAGCGCTTTATGCATGGGGGTGAAAGAGGGGCACAGAAGTTGCTGCAAAGGTGGAGTGGGCCAACGTGGCAATAGAGGGACCGGACGGGCTGGGGAGTTGATAAAGAGCAAGCCCGGTGGGAGAATTCCCTTTTCCTTGGACCAGGCGGAGCAGCACCCACCATCCCTCCCCTTGGAAGTGGCAAAATACCAGGTCAGGACCTTTCTTGAGTGGCTGGGAAGGAATTTTTCCCTCACCGCCACTTGGCCTGGGAATGCCCCAGGAGGAGTTGGAACCTGTTGTGGAAATCTTCAGGTATGTAAAAGATTGTTAGAAAGAGGAAGATAATAAACTGTTGCTCTTAACCATTGAGGACAGGACAAGAAGTCATGGACTTAAATTACAGCTAAGGAGATTTAGGTTAGACAATAGGCAAAACTTCCTAATTGTAAGGGTAGCTAAGCCCTGGACCATATGACCTAGGAAGCTTGTGGAATCTCTGTCACAGGAGTTTTTAAAGAAAAGTTAGACAAACACCTGTCAGAGATGGTCTACATAATACTTATGCCTCAGCGGCACCTGCACCTCATACTCCCTCAGCACTTCCCACAGGCATCTAGGGGAACAAGTTCTAACGAGGACCAGCTGATGAACCCATTAGAAACTCTGGACAATACTTGTTTCTGATAACACCAAAATCTTTTCAAATTCTTAAGGCATACAAAGTCAAATGGAACTGTCAATAATTGACTAGTTAATTTGTTACAACTCAACTCTAGGTACAGTCCAAGTGTCAGCTTCCTGCATAGCATAATTAATTCTTTTACACAGGCATTTTTCATAAGAATGTAACTGCCAGACTGCATCAGACCAGTGGTTCATCTACCCCAGTGATCCACATCACTTGTGGATTGATAACTAAAATTTAAAAAAGCATACGCTGGTAAATTAGCTGTACTTTTCAACCTCTGAACAGCCAATTCTTTATTATGCCACAGGAGCCTTCACCACAATAAAGGATGTGTCAAGAAACAGACGTGCTGTACTTTGGGAAAAAATCAGGGATCAAATTTCTTGTACATTGTTTTGGCCAAATGAATTCTTCAATCATTTCTGCCAAATGCACTGAAATCCAGTTAATCCAGTTAGAGGCAAAACAAAATCAGTTTCCGTTGTAACACCTCTATTTGTTTAAATAATATATTCTACTTTAAAAATGGCTTTAAAACCTGATTACACACCATCTTGCGGCACTTTGAATAAAATGCTGTAAAAACGTAGAATTATATTAAATAAGAAGATGTGGTTGATCTGAATTTCCCCTTGTGTGCTCTCATTCATAAGTTATTCTCCACCTCTAATTTTCCCACTATTATTCCATTTATATTCCTATAAAATAGCAATGTTCCATCCAGCAAGAACACAACCTATAGTACTTAAAGCCTACTGGATGTCAAATGATCAATGGGGAACTCAATTATTTAAACACAGAGGGTGTATGCATTTGTTAAAAATATTCCAATCTTCTGTCAAACTTATCACAAAAGCAAGAAAAATCAAAGTTAAACATAAACACCACTATGATCACAATGCATAAATAGTACTTAAACTTAATACCAGTTGCCTATTCAAAAACATTAAAAGTGACCAACAGAGAAATGAAACGTGTTGTGTGTATGGGTGGATAAAGAACCAAAACATATTTTTCTTGACATCCCACACTCCCAAAATAAAACATACTAGACATATCAATTCTTGAATTCTCTGTTTCTGCTGCAGAACTACAGAATTAGAAGGAATATGACAAATATGAAAAATATGACCAAAGAAACCCCCAAAATCCCCCACCAACTAGGAGTCTTGACGGAAGCAAGAACAATGTTTTTGTTGTTAGTGTTGAAACTTGGTTTTTGGTGATTTATGTTGACATC
Organism: Emydura macquarii macquarii; assembly: GCF_026122565.2. Lineage (NCBI taxonomy): Eukaryota > Metazoa > Chordata > Testudines > Chelidae > Emydura > Emydura macquarii. Next base: position 32,170,789 of record NW_027131390.1, on the reverse strand, counting down.
TATTTAATTCAAACTCAGGCAAACATTTGAGAGAAAAGCCTCTCTGCTAAATATTCAAAACACCGTTGGCCTTTCCACTGAAGGCAGAGAAACTTCCCACTCCAATTATCAAAAGAGTTCTCCAGCAAAATGAGGGAAGATGTTCATAATATTTCCTGGGGAACGAGGGAATGCTACCACCCTTCTAACCTCCAACACACACATGCCGCCTCATACATCATAAAGTATACACATTTCCTCTTTACAGGTCACCTCTTTATTAATTAATCCTCTTTACAACTCTATACAGGAAGTAATTATCATTATCCCTATTATGCAGATAGGAAATAGTGGAGGTGAGGTGAAGAGACTTGGCTAATGTTCACATCAAACAAGTAGTAGAGCAAGAATTTGAAAAATATTATTTGTTGACAGCATCCCTTATGCTAATTCTTGAAACAAACTATCAGGGATAATAATTTGTCCAGCATTATATAGAACACATATTGCATTATTTGAGAAATAGCATGTAACTTTAAAATTAAAAACACTGTATCCCAACGTGCAAGGAAATACAGTTAAGATTGTGCATTCTGGGCATGATTCTGGTCTCATATCAGTAAAAATCTGAAGAAAATCCATTGAGGTAAGACCAGGATCAGTCCCCCAGATTATGTTACTTTTTCATTTCATGACTTGGGTGCTTAACTTTCTAAGTTTAAAACTGAGTTTACTGCAGCACACAGAGCAAAGCAGCACACATCAAGGCCACTACCACAATTTTAGAAACTTGTGATTCAATGGAATGAACATACAATAAAAACATACATCTTTTGCTTTCCCTGCCCCCCACAAGTGTAATATCTAAAAATGTCTTCAGGCAACTGGGTTCCTTCCAAAACACTAACTTATAGCAGCTTCATTTAATTTTGATTTGAAAACCTTGATCCAGTATTTTTATAGCTCTTGATTAAACCTGTTTATACGAAAAAGGAAAACTGTGAAATGCCAGCTATAGCAGTGGAGACCTACATAAACAAGTGATAGGTAGAAAACGAAGTGTGTGGAGATTTGGTTTAAATAAGAACCCAAACTTTGAGAGAAAATCTTTGGTAGAGGAGTTTTGCCAGAAAATACACTAGAGGAGACTGTCACAAGATAGTCAGTAGTTACTAGTTTCAGTCAGTCATTACATGAGAATTCCTTTTTCTAAATTTAAGAGACACTTGAGTATTTCTGTTTCCCATTCAGGGAGCGAGAAAAATACAGAGAAATGTCAAGCTTTTTATACTGCAGAAGTCTAGGTTTGATTTGGCTTAGCTTGACTTTAGGTTCCTCATTTTATCCAAACTCCTTCACCAAAACCTAAGATAAATCTGCAAATGGAAGGAATGTTTAAAAATTATTTACAATTTGTTTTTGTATATAACAAACACTGAAAATTTTAAAGTAGGCAATTTTACAAAGCAAAGCACAGCTAAATATTAATGGCCTGAAAATAAAAAAGGAATTCTTCAAGAAGTGGACAAATTGCTAAAGAATGCAGAAGAACAGTGTTGGATTAGTTTTATTTTTGTAAACTGCAAGTTATGAGCAGATGACACATTTAAGTTGCTTACGTTTCTATATTGCAATTTTAATGTTTATATTTAATATTTGAATAAGTTCTTTACAAGTAAGATGACTTTTTTTTTTTTTTGGCAAGGGCTCTCATATGTCCTATATTTTAGCAAGATTTTGTTTTATTCCTGTTTTCACTCCCTTATTCATTTTTCGTGTCTTAGCTATTTGAAACTTTAGTAAGCAGATTGTTACACCTTAATTTTTTCTTTTATTTGACAGACAGTATTTCTTTTCCAAGTTATTAGGTGTCATCCCCACTCCCCACTTTTTTTTTTTTTTTTTTTTTTTTTAAACAATTTGTTGTTTGAGCTGATGAACACCACTTGTGTCACTTTTTATTAATTTTTCTTTTTAAACAACTGTACCCAGGTTACATCCCCACTTCTATGTTTGGAAGCAGTGAAGTCATATAGAAATCCCTATTTTCTTTTTAGTCATTTTGATTAATTATTCATAGTCCAGGAATTTAAATCAGATTCTTACTCTGCCTGCAGCAACCAGCACAATTGATCTTGTACAGACATATTCATTGGGAAGGGCCTATTTCCTTAAGTATGGCTGTAAAGGCCTCGGGGAGAGGGGTGGAGGATATAGCACTGGTAGTTGTTAGCACCTGACCTCCCATTTGCATAACTGGGTTTCATTATCAAAGCAAGCATTCTCGTCTTTAACACTAATGTTCTTTTTAACACTTTCACTTTTTAACATTTCCACAGCCTCGAACTGTTAATTCCCTCTGAACTCTGCAGTGTTAATTTGTGCAAAAGCTACTTTTAACTCCTCACTTCTTTTCCTAAATCTTTTTCTTATTTCCCAAAGTGACACGTTTTTCAGCTGAATGCTTTCGGCAGCTTTAAACTTATTTCTAAAGCTTTTTTGCCCTTATTTCTTAAGTTAATACACATTGCCTGCAAAACTGTATTTACCAAATACAGTCCTTGACGGTGGCTGCCTTTTACTTTGAATTTTCACAAATAGGTAACAGACATTTCTCCCTGAACTTGAAGCAATTATTTCCATTTATTTTGTTTCCTCCTCTATAGCTTTTATTTACTTTTTATGCTTTTTACATTCACCGCTCAAGATAAAACATTTTGGGTATGTCTTCATTGACAGCAGCCGATTTGCTCCCATCAAATCGATTCTTCAGGATTGATTGAGTGGAAGTGAAGACCCGCTCAATTGATCCAGAAGTTGATTTAATAAATCCACTCCCGGAAAAAAAAGTAATGCTGCGCCGACGGGAGGCATTTCCCGTCAGCACAGTGAAGTGAAGACGCTGCGGTAAGTAGAAGTTAGGAAGTCGACAGGAGATATGCAAGTTACTCTATGTAGCTTGTGTATCCCTCATCGACTGCCACTGAATTTCCCGGTCAGTGTAGACCAGGTCTCTAGAGCCAAGACCTTATTCAGTTGGTTTTCAAGAACTCAGTTTGACTCTGAACCATCACTGAGGTTTCTTTATTGTCAAACTACAATCAAACTACACCTGAGTTGATCATGCTTAAGTGTAGGGAGTGGCTACAGGGCATACCAAACATCAAAAGTTACACAGTTAACCTCTTCCTTTATATACATTGACACATTAAATTGCATTTACTATATATTGTATCACACATTTTGGGATTGGCTTTGTTCCTTTGTAGAAACGAATCTCTGTAGAGCATGCTCTCTTCACACACTATTCAGGTACGACTTCACTTTCACCTCATCTTTACATCTATGGGTTATCTTATGCATTATCATCTTCTCATTTATAAATGTTTCCCTAGATGTTCCCCCTTATCTTAGCTAGTACACACATTCTGTTTCCAGCCTGACAATCCATTTACCTCCCTAATGCTGTCTCCCAAGAAGTGAGGCCTCCCCAGAGTCTAATTGCTCATGTCAAGCCAAGCCTACAAATAGCACAAAAATGTAGGGACAAAATCAGAAAAGGCACAAAATGAGTTACACCTAGCAAGGGACCTAAAAGGCAATAGGAAGAGGTTCACATTAGGAGCAAGAGAAAGATGAAGGAAAGCGTAGGTCCTTCTAATTAGCAGGGAAGGAGAGCTAATAACTGATTATAGAAAGAAGGCTGAGGTGTTTAATGCCTATTTTGCTTTGGTATTCACTAAAGAAGTTCATGATGACCAGATATTCAACACACCTAATATAAAACAAAGGGAAAGGAATGCAAATGCAAATAGGGAAAGAACAGGTTAAAGAATATTTAGATAAATTAGATATACTCAAGTCTGCAGGGACAGGTTACTTAAGAAACAAGCTGAAACAATCTTGCAATTGTTAGCAATTATCTTTGAGAACTCATGGAGGATGGTAAGGTTCCCAAGAACTGGAGAAGGGCAAATGTAGGACCAATTTTTTAAAAACAGAGAGGACCTGGGGAATTATTTAGCCGAAATTACCTTGAAAAATACTGGAATAAATTATTTTTAAGCACCTACAGGATAAGAGGTTTATAACAAACAGCCAGCATGGATTTATCAATTACAAATCATGCAAAACCAACTTAATTTCCTTATTTGACTGGGTTACTGACTTAGGGAATAGTGGGGGGGAAGGGGGGAGAGAAGCAGTAGATTTGATATATCTTGCATTTAGTAAGACTTTTGACAGACAATCATGACAATCTCATAAGCAAACTAGGAAAATGTGGTTTACATGAAATTATTATAAGGTGGAGACAACTGGGTTGAAAGACCATACTCAGAGGTTAGTTATCAATGGTTTGCTGTAAAACAGGGAGGGCATATTACTAGGGTTCCACAGAAGCCAGCTCTGGGTCTGGTACCATTCAATATTTTAATTATTGACTTGGATAATGGGGTGAAGAGTATCTTTATAAAATGTGCAAATGCCACTAACATGGGAGTGGTTGGAAGCATTTTGGGAGAATAGGATCAGAATTTAAAATTATCTTGACAAATTGGAGAATTGGTCTGAATTCAACAAGATGAAATTCAATGAAGACGTATGTAAAGTACTTCTCCTAGGAAGGAAAAATCAAATGCACAACTACAAAATGAGGAATAACTGGTTAGGTGGCAGTAATGCTCAAGAGGATCAGGGGGTTATAACGAATCACAAATTGAATATGAATCAACAATGTGATGCAGTTGCTAAAAAAGATTAATATCATTCTGGAGCATACTAACTGAAGTGTCGTATGTAAGCCATGGGAGGTAAATGTCCTGCCCTACTCTGTTATCTGAATGAGGCCTCAACTGAAGTACTGTGTCCAGTTCTGGATGTCACACTTCAGGAAAGATGTGGATAAATTGGAGAGAGTCCAGAAGACAGCAACAAAAATGATAAAAAGGTTTAGAAAACCTGACACATGAGGAAAGGATAAAAAAAATTGAATATGTTTAGTCTTGAGAAAAGAATACTGAGGAAGGACCTCATCAGTCTTCAGATATGTTAAGGACTGTTATGAAGAGGACAGTGATCAAATGTTCTCCGTGTCCACTGAAGATAGGATAAGTAGCAATGGGCTGAATCTGCAGACAGGAAGATGAAGTTTAGATATTAGAAATACTTTCTAACTATAAAGGTAGTTCATCTCTGGAACTGACTTCCAAGGGAGGCTGTGAAATCCCTATTAATGGAACTTTTTAAGAGCAGACTGAATAAACACATATCAAGGACAGTGTCTAGGTTTGCTTGCCTGCCTCAGGGCAAGGGGCTGGACTTGATAATTTCTTGAGGTCCTTTCCAGCCCTATCTTTCTATAGTTACTGCTCTAGTATGTTTCTTTTGGGCTATTTAAAATACTTAAGGAGAACCAGCTTAAAAATTATGGTTTATTCTGAAGAGTTTTGGTTTACTTTGTGCTTTCTGTATTGCCAGTTTCATTGTTCCCCTTGTATAGTCAGTCAGGTTCCCCTATTATTTGTGTGAGTTTTCCCCAACAACAGTAAGGCGGGTGGGGGGTTGGGAGGGAATGTTTTTAAAAAATCCATAAAACTGGCAGTGGGACTTGAGGAATGGGTAAGTGTAATACATGATATGTAACTCACCAGGAGCTGTCTTTCCCACATCTTTACCACTGGAGCTGGTGTTGGAATCAGTGGATCTGGGCCCTCACGTGCCTCCTTCTCTTGTTGAGAAGATTTAGTCATGCCTAAGACCTTATCACCCGTGTGTGCTGGCTCTTCCCTTCTCTTTGGGGGCTCTTTAGACATAGATGACTTGTCCTTATGTCCCTGAGAGTGCCCCTCTTCTCTTTATAGTCTTAGCCTCTGTTCCTAAGCTTGGAGGGGTATTACCTGCTTTTTGAGGCTGATGTGAGGGGGGCAGTCACTAGCCCAGATCTGATTGGGACTTCATTGCCTTCTCCATGAGATGTATTCTGAATCTCAGTCCCTGAGTCTCATGAGTTTTTGGGGGGAGAGGAGAGGGGGAGAAGAGGGAAGAAAGGGGAAGAGCGGCAGATGCTGCACTTTACAGAAATGTGAGCCTCACACAGGTAGTAGAGGCAGTGTTGATGTTCGTCACCCACATAAAAGAAGCAAGGAAACCATTGTGAAATTCACTGTGAATGCAGGGACCCTGGGCTTTCTTTCTATAAATCTGGTCAACTTCCTCTCTCTTGCAATTAGAAACTTCAAAAGCAGGATAAATGAAAGAAAAAATGAGAACACTGAAAGAGACTATTTTATTACAAAATCCCAGGCTTTATAGGGAAAAAATGTCCCTGGGGGGAGGAACAAAAAAATGCTGTTTAACAATCTATGCTTCACTATACTATAAGAACTACTAAAAACTTATGATATACAATTCTTAGAGGAATGATGGAGTAAAAAGGAGCTGAGAACACAAAAGATTCCTACTCAGACCACATGGTAGTAAGAAGCAAATGGAGAGGTGGTGGCATGCACTGCACTTTATGCCTTCGGCTGGAAGCATATGGATAGCTATGGTGCATGTGTAGGCCAATGGACATTGTTTGCAAAAAATTCCAGGCTCAGGTGCATGGTGTGCATCACTCAAAGAAGAATTTTTATGATTTGTATCTTTTAGTATAGCCTTTTATTGCTTATTTTGTCATTGATAATGAGTTACAAATGAATTCTGTAACTATTTCCCTCCTGCTGCCCTGTCCAGATCAGATTACTGGAATATACAGAATGAAAATATCAAAATACGTTGGGGAAGGAGTAGATGCTAAAGCCTAGTGCTTGTTTGTGCTTACTTTCACCCTACCCATATGCCCTTGCCCACACCCTATTCAACTTCTCCTATTCTCTTCCTAAGCATATTTGTCAAAAACTTCACTGGGATTTATCACTTTTCATCCATATTGTTTTCTTTATTCTGTTTTGAATTGTCTTCCTTTAACACACATCTTTCCCTCTCCTCCCTCTTTCTCTATTTCATCTGTTTTGTGCAGTTTGTTCATTCTCTTTCATTCATATTTTAACATTTTGGTTGTTTTGCTTTCTTTAATCCCTTTCTGTTTTCTGACTGATTCCCTCTAACAGCATATCTTTGTTCCCACTACATCTCCTGGTTGCTACACTTCCCAATCTGTTCCTAGATGACTCCCTGCCTGCTTCCCCTTTGTTACTCCAGCCATCTACTTAATTAAAAAGAACAACTACATTCATCTAACCAGAGGTGAAGCATGATAGCAGCAGATCTTCAGAGCTGATTAAATTCACATCCAATCTCCACGTGATCTGCTCCACCATTATGGAATAGAATGATGAAATTAAACAGTTAGCCTGAGGAGATAGGGCCAAGAAATTTTCAATATTTCAAATTCAATATTTCAAAGAAATTTTCAGTACTAGAAAGTAACTCATTGGTAACTTTATTTGCTCTGTGTCCCTCTTCTCCCATCCTGTGAGAAAGACAGTCATCATGTCTGCACCTACCAGGAAGCACAGAAGCTAAAGAGCTGTTAACAACACTTCCTTTCTATAAATCTGGTAAAATTCCTCTCTCTTGCAATTAGAAACTTCAAAAGCAGGATAAATGAAAGAAAAAATGAGAACACTGAAAGAGACTATTTTATTACAAAATGAATGTTTAGTTTTATTGCAAGCTTTTCTCTAGCAGTGAAATGCTACGACGGACTAAAGTTTCAGCAGCATATGAAGGCTGACTTTTTAAAGCCTGGTGACTTTAGTTAAAGTGCAAGAACTTTCCTCCAGCCTTGGCCACATAAATAAAATGATGCTGTTCTCCAAATTTCTATGGTATCAGCTTTTATACAAGTTCTTCTCAAGAGACATTCAAACTAAATTTAACGTTTTATTCAGTAGAGATAATTGAACTCACACTAAGCCATTCTAAAAAGAATATTAATACAGTAGAACCTCAGAGTTCTGACACCAGAGTCGCGAACTGACTAGTCAACCACACACTTCATTTAGAACCAGAAATATGCAATCAGGCGGCAGCAGAGACCCCCTCCCCCCCCAAAAAGCAGCAAATACAGTACAATACGATGTTAAACTACTAAAAAAAGTTTTAAAAAGATAACACAGGATAAGGAAACTGTTTCTGTGCTTGTTTCATTTAAATTAAGCATTAAGCAGCATTTCTCTTCGCATAGTACAGTTTCAAAGATGTATTAAGTGAATGTTCAGCTGTAAACTTCTGAAAGAACAACCATAACATTTTGTTCAGAATTATGATGATTTCGAAGTTATGAAAAACCTCCATTCCCAAGGTGTTCATTACTCTGAGGTTCTACTGTAGGTTTTTAAAATGCTTTGCTCAAAAACACAGTATCAAAAAGCACATTCTTAATAAGTGCTGCACTAGCAACACTACTAATAAATACTAATTACACTGTGGTGACAGTGTTAAACATTTCTTCAGCAGTTTCAAAACTCCAAAATTTGTTCAAAGGTGGTGCATTTTTTACGCTGAGCCAAATTATACCATCACTTAACTCCTCTGAAAGTCCACTGAAATCAAGGGTCACAGGAGTCACTGACTTCAACAGAGTTTATGGGGCTTCACAGAGGGCAGAATCTGGCCCATGTTATTTTCCACTTTTAGGAAAAAGGCAATTTTCAACTTCAGTTGCTTCTAAGTTACTTTTAAATTTCCATACAACACTGACAATACATAACATTAATTGTTTAGTTTTCCCTGTACTGGCAAGGAAGTCCTACTGTTCATTGTGTTTAATGGCAAGAAAACACTACCAGCATTGTTTGACTAAGTCATTTAATTGAGTATCAGTTCCTTACATTGGTCCTAAAAAGGACAGCTTATATTCTGTGATCTCTTATGCTACATTTAAAATGCATAAATCCTGTACCACTTTCCTTCTATGCACTGGCAAACCTCTCTGAATAAGACTTAATTCCCTGATGTAATAGATACTAATACATATGCTTCTTGGAGGCTGTTTCTATGCTTTCTAGCTGTAAGCAGATTTTGTCAGGAGAAAGGTCTCAATATCCGCATTTTAAATCAAAGCCCAACACTAAAGGAATAACATATGAAAAATATTGAGTGAATCTCTCCTCTCTTTTTTTTTTTTTTTAAACGCGGGACTTATACCAGAGTAACAAGATACCCGTGTTATGTCTACAAGTCACTCTTTTTCTGTTTCAATGTTAATCACCATAGAACTTTGAAGTGTACATGGTAACATTGAGTAGCTACTTTTAAACTCCCATTAGAATTTTTCACCTTACTTATGGGAATTCTGAAGCTATCTTTTCCCCATTTTTTAAAAATGGAGAGAAGTAGGTTTTACAACCAATGGATCTGAAAAAAAATTCTATAATTATGAAGATTTTCTTCCTTTCCACTGACTATCTGTCTCAGGATTTTTTTTTCAAATTTTGTGCACAGGCAATTAGACTTACACAACCCATATGAATGTCAATAAGAAATTCTATTTTCCTTGGGTGCTATACAGAAAATTTTCCTCTCTGGATAAATAGCAGTGATTTTCCCAAAGACATATTTTAGGTCAGAAGTGTGCTTTTCAATCAACATATTTTAAAATGTCACCTTTGTAGACTGCCACCAGAAAGATCTTGTGATAAATACTATAAACATTTATAAGGAAATGTCAAAAGGATTATACAAGACCTTGAATTGGAGCTCTTTCAATTTCCCCCTTCAACTCCAAGTATAAGAAGTGCCTCCATATCAGAAATACAAGTTTAAAATATACTCAGCAAGGAACTCAGAAACTTCAGAGATAGAGGTCATAAAAGTCCTTAACTGCCCCCTCTCACTTATTTCTGAAAAGACTGAAGTTCAGAACAAGATCAGAATTTAATACAGATAATCATGCAGCACTAGACACCCCAACCCATTTCAACCTGCCTGCAAAAGAAAAGGTGCTCCTCTGAAATGACATCTCTTTAAGTCAATTATTTTTCCATAATAAGCTATGAGAAATCACAGGTGTTAACAGATGACAGGGTGTTAATATCATTAACATTCTGTCAGCATTCCTTGTCAGTGTGCTAATGATGCCTGGCTGCTCAGTCAGTCTGAGCCCTCATGCTAGAGAAAAGGTTTTGCTGGCAGTGAATCAGGAGACTGAGTTTTTGCCTCCCAGTACATGGTTTTCCTCAATGCAAAGCTGGATGACTAGATGCAGTAGGATGACTCCGATCAGAGAGTTACCAGTTTAATGCAGAATGGACATTTCACATATTGCCAAAAACATGTTTAAAGCAGACAACACAGCCTTTCCCAAATGGATCTCATTACACTCAAGACAAGTTATGCAAGGAACCAACAAAACACCTGTTTGATCATGTTACTGCAGCTGTTGTCACCACACAACAAGGCATACTACCACAACCTTCAGTAACAGCAACAGACATATGGCTGAATGCCAAAAAAATGTAATTGGAGTAAAAAAATACCAAGGCCGGCAGTTTTAATTTTGTTTAAATAGCATTTTGTTTTGGCAAATGGCATCAATTTTTGAAAATCAGAATGAAGAAAATTAACAATTCACTGATCTGGTACATTACATGAAAGGAATTCTGCCTAGATATCCACTTCTTTGCAATGGGATACTTATTTTCCATTCTTTTCTGCATTCCTTCAAAGTTTCCTTGTTTCCCCAGAACACCTCTGATTCTGGGCATCCTCCCAAGGCTCCTAGGTGCTTGGATCTCTTATTTTTATGGGTGAGCAATTAATTAGTAAGCCCTGAGAGGACAACTTCATGCAGTAGAGAATGGATTTACAGAACCTTAGCACAAAAGGGGCCTGGGGACAACAGAAACAGCAAGGTTCCTGCACCAATTAAGAACCATGAATGTGGAGAGAGCAGGGACCTTAATGAGACTAGCTCAGTAGACACAAGCAGCAACTAGTGTACAACAGGGTTATTGAGTAGGTGAGGGATCAAAGAGAAGAAGGAGTTGCTTACCTCCAAGCAGAAGATGTAGCACACCAGGATCACAGTTAAATGTGGGAGGAAAAACAAGGATCATTGAAACCACAGAAAGAGTTCTAAGCTAGGGAGACAAGTTTTGCCAGGCTGCAATTTGGCCAGGACTGTGACAAAGTGGGAGGCAAAAAGGACTGAGTCAGTACTCTGTTCACAGCAACTCCAAACAAGCAAGGCAGAATGGAGTTGATTAAGCAGGCTGTGCCTAATTTGTGAGTGGGGCAGAGCTGGAATGCTAATTAAGCCATTAGGTGGAGCCTACAAAGAGGCACAGGAAGGCAATGGAAAGAGGGGAAACAGGCAGTAGGCTGTGTGCTACAGGAGCTGGGCCAGAGTTTCATATATTGTGAAGGTGTTGGGAACCCACTGTGTAAACACACTACACAAGGTATTTAACCAGCACAAGGGTCTCTGAGTAGTTTGTGGACCAGAGCAGAGGCAAGATCGTGAAAGCCCTGTTACAAGGACAATCTGAGTTCACACCATGATCTTTTGCACAGACTGTGAAAAGCCATGAGAGCTTTAGCTTCCCCGCATGCATATAGCACCTTGGTTTTACCTCTTAGACAATCCAGATTGTATTCACATTTAATGTGTAAAATTCTGATCCCTCCTCACTGCATTTCTGTGCAAGCTCTGAGTCCCACACAAGAAAAAGCCAAGTGCTGCAGGAGACATGAGGCTGAGCTCCACCCAGACTCTGGCTGCCTCCTATGTCTTGGAAGTCACTCCCATAGCATACTCTTGTAAGAGAAAGTACAGACTACTTACAAGTGAGATGGAAAGTGGAGAGACAGAATGAGCTGAAAACAGATCGTGGGAAGTGCATTATAACCCAGTTACCTTCTGTTTAAGTAAATAAGGAAATACATAATTAAGTTAGCTGAATAAAATCTCCATATTTCAGGACCTTCAGCCTTAACAAATATGGTTCTGCAAACCAGTTGAAATCCTCCTTACCTTTTCGGTTTTCCATCAATCACTTCCTTTGAACTAACACATTTTTGGACTTACGACAATAAACTTTAATGGTTGTTTTCCAAACATGACTTCATGATCAAAACTATAATAATTCCCTCAGTCAGGTACATTGATGCAGAAAACGATTTACATGCTTGTAAAGAAAGGTTAATACTTGTTTAAGAGGTGTTCATTTTGTATACCTATAATTTATTGCATTAATATTTTATCCTACATTATTACTAATTACAAAGCGATGCAGGTATCATAAGAGCTCTAGCACTCTCAACACAAACAAAGTCAAACACAACTCATTCTCCTCATTGAGCTTGTAGGATAATTGAAAAGAACTAATCCAATGTCAGAAGTGATCTGAACTCATATTACAAGCTGTGACCTTCAGAATACCTTTCCCAGATCTGAAAAGAGCTCTGGGTAGCTCGAAAGCTTGTCTCTCTCACCAACAGAAGTTGGTCCAATAAAAAATATTACCTCCCCCACCTTGTCTCTCTAATTACAAACAGTCATTAAAGAAGATTTCTTCCCTCATTGTGGCTCACAACTCACATATGCTTTTCAAGGATTATTTAAGTGCCTAACCTTTTATTTTATTTATTTTAAAGGAATATCTATCATAGGTTCTGTGGAGTCTGTTCACTCAATTCAATATTCCAATGCTTGTTGTGAAATAAACTGTTTTATATTTTGTTCTGTCTTCTACTTTTTGTTTAACAACATGAAAAGTTACAACCCCATATATTTTAATATAGTTCTCATTCCTCATGTGGACAAACAGTCATACTTTAGCGTCACTAAAATGAAAAATAACCATCCATCTGTAACCTGTAGATAGTGTATGCAGAGTTTTCTCATTTTAAAATGCCTTAATTACCTGCATAGAGAGAGAAATAATATGAGTCAAAGCCAAATTCACAAGGGTCTGAAATTACTTTTTGTCTTCTAAAATTATCAAGCTTGGCTTTCCAGTGTTTCATGCATCTAGGACAATTGTAGATGTAGCGGCAGGTGGGGGGTGGGGTACATTTGCTCAGGTAGAAAGAATACACTAAGATTAGGTGGTTAATTGTAATTGAAATTCCAGCCCCAGAACAGTGGTCTCACCACATAGCATGTCCTTTGGTTCATGTCACAAAGTTAAATGGGAATGTTGTAGTGTGAGTCACAAATCACAGAGAAGTCACTAAATGAAACATGACATTTTGGGAACCATTTTCATCCCGTTCCTTGGTTGTACCCACGAACCACAGAAACCTATGCTTCTGCTTCTTGTTACGACATATCTGAGTAATGCCCCTTAATATTGGAGACGTGTAGCTTATGCTAATTTACTATTTGGGCAAGATTTTCAGAGATGCATAGCACCTGAGGATCCTGCTGGTTTCAGCTAGAGCTATGAGTACTCCACAATTAAAATCAGGCCCCAAATGACATAATTTGGAAAGTAAACCCCATAACTTACTACCAATAAAGGGAAAATAAATAAACAGATAAAATCCTGTGCTGAAATATAAAAATGCAGATAAACTAAAATGCTAGATAAACAGCTTTAATAACAAAACTTCTGTTTTATTACATTATGTTACTTACAACTTTTTAAAATAAACGTTTAAAATGAACTGCAGAACCCCACAGACACAGTCCATGCACTTTTTATACAGATCTGTATCTTAAAAAAAACAAAACAAAATAAAAATACAACCACCCACAAACATCTTATGTTCCTTGGCAGGCTTCAGAAAAGCTTGTTTCGAGACATCAGAGCTAGTGATGGTGCTGGGAGATAATCTTCTCCTGGCCATAAACAAAACTCTCTGTTTATACTGATCAACTTCTCAGCAGCATTTCACCTTGTTGATCAGGTGGTGGCAATGACTCATTTCAGAGAATGGGCAATAGGGAGTGAAATCACAGTGAGAATGATCCTACTACACCTCAAAGAATACACAACTGCCGTGTTCCATAAAGGCTCAATCCTCACCAGAAGCATTTTGAACGTATATGTACAACTCCTTCAAGAGAATGAACTGCCATGGTCTTAAATTTCAGCAGTATGCAAGTGATACCTAGATCTAGATCTATTGCACAGAGTTCCGGTCTCTTACCTGTCCAGTATGGAGATGCATCCAGGCCTCAGGTTTCCTCTTTGGTAGTTTATTTAGCTCCACCAGTTAAACCCAAGACTCTCCTCCTTCTAAGGTAAACAAGAGTCTCATTCCCTGGATCACAGCCCTTTCTCAAGATGATGTTGCTTTTCTACCCCCTGGGTTAGTCCCTCAAGATATGGCTACACTGCAATCTAAGCCCAGGGCCCAAGCCTAACCCCTCTTCCATCTATACACAAATCCTGGTAATCCAGGGCTCCAACCCAAAGTCCCTGGACCCCTCGGGGGTGAAGGGTCTGAGCTTGAGTTAAACTGGGACCCAGGATTCAAACCCTATTGCTTTGCATCATGGATGCAGCCTCACTGGATTCATTCAAAACACCAAAAATATTCCACAATTCCAACTTTCTTTGTCCTGTGGACAATCAAATTTGGTGGACAGTCAAATTTTCCCACACTGCATATAAGAACAGCCATAGTGGGTCAGACCAATAGTCCATCTAGCCCTGTGTTCTGACAGTGGCTGACCAGATGCTTTAGAGGGAATAAAAAGAACAGGGTAATTACTGAGTGATGCATCGCCTTTCATCCAGTCCCAGCTTGTGGCACTCAGAGGCTTAGTGTATAGAGATGTCTCTCTAACCATCTTGGCTAAAAGCCACTGATGAACCTATCCTCCTTGAACTTATCAAATTCTTTCCTGATCTCACTTATACCTTTGGCCATAACATCATCCTCTGGAACAAGTTTCATAGGTTGACTGTGCATTGTGTGAATTACTTCCTTATATTTGTTTTAAATCTGCTGCCTATTAATTTCATTGGGTGACCACTGGTTCTTGTGATATGTGAAGGGGTATATAACACTTCCTTCTTCATACCATTCATAATTTTGTAAAATTCTATCATATCCCCTCTTAGTTGTCTCTTTTTTAGCTGAACAGTCCCAATCTTTTACATCTCTCCTTTACAGTAGCTGTTCCATATCCCTAATAATTTTTGTTGCCCTTCTCTGTATCTTTTCCAATTCTAATATTTTTTTTTGAGATGGGACAACCAGAACTGCAGGCCATATTCAGGGTGTGGGTATGTCATCAGTTTAGATAGTGGTATTATTAAATTTTTGGTCTCATTTTCTATCCCTTTCCTAATGGTTCCTAACACTGGGTTAGCTTTTTTGACTGCTCCAACTCATTAAGTGGATATTTCTACAGAACTATCCACAATCCCTCCAAGTTCTCCTTTTTGAGTTGTAACAGTTAATTTAGATCCCATCATTTTTTATATATAATTGAAATTATGTTTTGTATTTTGCATTGCTCAATATTGAATTTCATCTGTCATTTTGTTGCCCAATACTGTGAGATCCCTTTGTAACTCTGTAGACAGCTTTGGACTTATCTATCCTGTGTAATTTTGTATTGTCTGAAACCTTTGCCACCTCCTCACTGTTTATCCCTTTTTTCTAGATCCTTTCTGAATATGTTTAACAGTATTGGTCCTCTTCGGGGACCCCATTGTGAAAACTGACCATTTATTCCTACTGTCTGTTTCCTATCTTTTAACAGTTACTGACATATGAAACGACCTTCTCTCATCGCATAACTGGTTACTTTGCTTAAGAGCTTTGGTGAGGGACCTTGTCAAGGCTTTCTCCAAGTCCAAGTACACTACACACACCGGATTACCCTATCCACATGTTTGTTGACCCTTTCCAAGAATCCTAACAGACTGGAGAGGCATGATTTCCCTTTTTAAAATCCACATTGACTCTTCCCAAAGATATTGTGTTCATCTATGTGTCTAATAATTCTGTTCTTTACTATGGTTTCAATCAATCTATCTGGTACCAAAGTTAGGCTTATTAGCCTTAATTGCTAGGATCGCCTCTGGAGCAATTCATGTTGCATAAGCTTTCCTCCAGTCATGTGGTACAAAAGCTGAATTAAGCGATAGGTTACATACCATCGTCAGTAGTTCTGCAATTTCATATCTGAGTTCCTTCAGAACTCTTGGGTGAATACTATCTGGTTCCGGTGACTTATTACCATATAATGTATCTTTTTTTTCCAAATTGTATCATGAACAAAGGGCTAAAGTAGCCACATTTTGGAAAGGCACTAGGAATTCTGGGATATGGGTGGCTGGACTCAGGCCTGCATAATATAGTGTGGACAGTAGGAGCCCCAGATTGGGATGCAGGGTTCAACAAGTCCTAACCTGAGGTTACAGACAAGTGTAGACACTCAAGCCCTAGTAAACAAACCCAAGGTCTGCAAACTAAAGTTCTAATAACCTTTTGCTTACATTGCAGTATAGACATACACCCGCCCCTCCCCCGCAAGGTGTAGAACTCAGAATAAGCTATCTAGTCCATCCACTACTTCTTGTTCCCCGGGGCTACTTTCTATACTCTGTGGCAGTCAGTCCCCAAGTTCCCTTCTTAGGGCAAGGCACTGCAAGACTGTGTAGCCAAATCCCACGCTTATCTTCGGCTACTTTACCCAGTTGTTCATCTAGGCCTCTTCCCAGGCCTTTCAGCTTGAGAGACTTAACTACAGATCCTATTCCCTTCAAGAAACCCACAGAGGACAAAATATAAGTTCTTATATACAGGTTCTCTTCCAACATTCCTTGTTATTATGCCTAAAACCCCATAAGTCTTAAGAGCTATTAGTACCAGGTTTCTCGTGTTCTAGGCTGAAATGGTAACAGGGCAGAGTGGAACCTGGACTTCCCTTAATGGGTCAGCTTCTGATGCATCAAATCCAAAGGTGGTAAACTCAGGAAAGGAGGAGGTTGGAAAAACCTCAAAAACAAGCAACTACCATTATATCAGGCTCCAACAGTGTATCTAACCCTTAAGTCAATAAGATAGCACACAAAGTTCTTAGACTCCACACACACTGCTAATATTACATGCCAAACTAAAAACAATAGCAGCATCCGGTACAAACTCCTTTTTCCAATCTATGCCTGGGTAGGAGATTGGACACGTCATGCTGTTGGGACACAGACCTGATAAATGTGGTCTATGATCCCCAGGTCTGATTAGTTCAGTGCACTGTATCCTGAAATGAATGTAGTGGCCTTAAAGCTTCAGATGGCACAACATGCCACAGAATACCTGAAGAGATACTCAGACCAATGCAAACACATTCCCCATGTGCTCTGTTTGCTACACTATCTCCATATGCAATAATGGATTGAATTCAAGGTCCTTCACTGATTATCTGGGGCCTCAGTGAGATGGGTCTAGGGTACTTTCACAGATTGACACTTTCTCTCATTCCACAATCATGACAGCTTTAATCATCATGAACTGCCCAGAAAACAAGCGAGGCAAGTGAGATCTAAACACAAAGCATTTCTAGCATCCAGCCCACAAATGTATAATTCCTCCTGAGTGAGATTAGATCCACTGACATCATTACCTTCAGGACTCCTTTCAAGAACTACCTCTTTGGAATATAGGTTTCCATAATTACAACCTTCCTCTGGCAATATTAATTGAAAAATAGATCTGTAACCACCTATAGGCAGGATGGAGAAAAATAAAAGACAGAACCAACACTTTGTGATTTGTGTATATGACAATGTTTTTGTCATTTTTGTCTGGTGTTCAGTTAGTTCTGTGACAGATGCAATATCAGTGACTAAATATATAGAAATGACCTACTGATAAAACAAGAAAGGCTTCATTTATTTAAAAATAAATAAATTAAAAGAGGGCTGCATTCTGGATACATCTCATTAGGTTCATTCTTTAAAGTATCACTAGATTTTTCAGGAAATAAATTCCAAGATCTAGTTATGGTATCAGATGGTTTCTTTACTACAGGCCAATTTCCTCCCTGGTATAACAGTAATAACAGGTAGAAACTGGTCCTGCGAGTCCTGCCAGTCTTGCCTCTGCCAGCTGCAGCTTTTACCACTAGGACCTTGACTGCTGGATTAGTCAACAGTGTCCCTAGGCAGAAGAGACTTTGCCAATCACCTGGGACAACATACATGAGAGATATTGTGAATGTCTGACTGAAACAAATTACAATCTCCCCAAACAAAGGCCAGGGGGAATGTGCAGTGGCTGCAGCCTTCTCCTCTTTTCACTGCTGCCAGGACAGGCTGATATGAGCTATATTGCGAGCTTTTATAATGTGATATTGCAGGCTACTAAGAGATATGCCATATATTTTGTTTCTATAAACATTAAGTTAAGCAAAGGACTCTCTGGGAAAAAGAAAGGAAAAGGAGTTCAATAAATCTAGGAACAAAAAATGGACGTCACACTTTTAAGACAGGGGACTATATCTTGGAAAGCAGTGAATCTGAAAAGGACTTAGGATCATGGTAGCTCACTGAATATGATGCTGTAGCTAAAAGGGCCAATGCGACCCTTGAGTGCATAAGCATAGGAATATTAAGTAGAAGTAGAGTTGCAGTATTAGACCTCTTTATATGGCATTAGTGAGACCTATTACTGGGATAAATGTGTCCAGCTATGAACTTCACACTTAAAAATAATGTTGACAAATTGGAAAGGTTCAGGAAAGAGTTCCAAAAATGATTCAAGATCTAGAAAACATAATACAGACTAAAGAAATTCAGTCTATTTAGGTTAGGAGGAGTCTTTATCATGGTCTACGGCTATTTACATGGGGAAGACATTTCTGACATACACAGGTCTTTAATCTAACAGAAAAAGGCATAATGAGATCCTATGGCTGGAAGCGGAACTTAGACAAGTTGAGACTAGAGATAAGGTTGGAACAAATTACCCAGGGACATGGTGGATTCTCTATTACTTGACACCTTTAAACTAAGATCACACACCTTTCTAAAAGATATGGTACTGCTCAAACAGAAATTATGGAGCTGATGCTGAAATAATTGGGTGACATCCTTTGGCACGTGCTATGCAGAAAACAGAGTAGATGATCATAACAATCCTTTTTCGGTCTTAAAATCCATGAAAGTAAGCTGCTCAAGGTGGGGGTAATAATAGCCTTAGTTTGTCTGCTTCTACTCTTGTCATCTACTCCTTGAAACACTGACAGCTCCAACCTCATTATTTCTAGTAATGCTCTCTGCTATGCATATTAAGGCAAAGGACCAATGATTAACCACTTGAGAAAGGTAATAATCTCCTAAAATTATACTGCCTGAAGTGCTTTTATTACCATTTTTAACTGAAATTTATGAACAATTATACAGGGAAAATATATATACTCCTGAACATGGGGCTGCATTGATATTGCTAGGACAACCAATCTAAAAACAAGTTTGTACAGAGTTCTAATGCAAATCTAAAATAAAACTGAATCTAATTCTGCTATCAAATGTGCTCTCTCCATTTACTTTCAGGAAGTTCTCCACTAAATCTGTTGTTCAGATAAATGTGACTATGATTACTCACAGTCTTTAATCAACAAAATGTGTTAAAATAACTGGTAAAAATGTATATCACGTTAAAGACTTGTAGGACGGTGTGACTCCCCACCTTGGCGCTTCCTGCTGGTTATCTGGGGAATCAGCTCTCAGCTGGGCCCGTGCCTCTTTCTGTGGTCTCTCATGATGGTCTCCGCTCTCATGACTTGGCCGTCCACTTGAGTCACAGTCTGCGCTCCCCCACTTCTAGGGGGGATTCTGCAGTCCGTTCTAGGCCACTTCCCACGGTGTCCACTGCAGTCCTGCCACCAGTACTATGGCAATCAGGGGCTGGGGGAGGGACCCGGGTCCGCCCATTAATCCAGATCCCGGCCCAGGGACCCTAGGTGAGGCAGCCTTTCACTGCATCTCTCCCCCAGCTCCTCCGTAGCTTTCCCTCGTCTGCTTCCTGCAGCCCCAATACCTTCCCCACCCTCACTTCAGGGCCTTTGGCTTTGTTGATTCCCAGCAGCCAGCCACTGCTCTGTCCAGAGTACTGCCAGTCTTTCCTCTTCTAGCTCCTGGGAGGCACTGTCCTTGCTCAGCTCTGTCGCTCTTTATATATTGGCCTCCTAGGCCCTTATTGGTTGCTATGCAACCCCTTCCTATTGGCTGCCTTTCCAAGGACCCTCTTAATTCTTTCCTGTCCAATGAGGGTTAGGCGCCCCACCACAGACTACAGACAAAACAACAACATACATTAAAATAAAAAAGCTTTAAATTAAAGTTTTAATCAGCCTGTGGTGTTTACCTACATACATTTTCCTGTAATGTTTTTGCTTTGAACAATTTGTATTACTACTCTCTCCTTCCATGTCTCTGTGTAAAAAATAATGCAGCTTAATTGCTCTGATAGTTAGATTACAGTACCTGAAATAGTACTCACTGAATTTATCCATAGTCATACCATACCATCCAGAAAGAGAGAAAAAACAGGTTATATGAAATTACAAAATAAATTGCTTAAAAAGGGAGGAAGAAAAGAAAGAACAGATATTTCAATTTTATAAATAAACTTTACACTCATTCTTCATCATTTACAGCCTAATCAATACCCTAACCTGTTTCTTACTTTTCTCTTCTCTTTTTTTTTTTTAAGCACATGAAAACAGGGTAAAATTTTTCTCATCATAACATTTGCTTCACAGTTGGGAACAGGGTGCTCTATTAACTGATCTCGTATCTTACTATAGCACCATGCAATATTTATTTAGTATTTGCTGAAGACAGCTCCAGCTACAATTGCTAGTGAGTAACCTGTATTTATTGGTGTACAGGGGAAAGGGGAACAATACCTTTAATTACAATATATGCGTGGAAGTGCATCCCAGAGCTCCCTCTTCTGAGAATGATTAATGTCCTGACATTTTTGTTGTCCTTTTTCTGAAACATGCAAGCAGTTATAGAGCACTTTGAGCTCACTCTCCCTGAAATTCCACAACTTTTCTCATCTCCCTATGTGCCATCAGCAAGCAAACAATTCTACACTGAGCTGATAGAAATAGAAGGAACACACCAGGGAGGCAGAAAGACCTCCTTTTTTCTCTTTTAAGCACCAGTATTTTTCCTCAGTTTTAAAAAAGTATTTGAGTATAAAATAAAAAGGTTGTACTCAATGGTGATAAGAAACAGCAAATCTGATCATGTAAAACCATTTAATTCACTGGAGCTGCATTTCTTAAAAAAATCCAATCAACTATTTATCAGGTCATCTATTAATTATGAAAACAGAAATCCTTAGACAGACACAGTTTATTTCTTACACCCTTATCTATCTATTTTATCAAGTCATAAAATTTGTTCAGTGTTACAGTATGATAAAGCTACTAGGCACCTACTGCCTAACATGCCTCTTTTAATTATCGAAAGCCATGGATGGCATCCTGCTGTGATGTCACGTATGTAGAGAAGTGCAATGAAGTGAAGCAGTTTCATTAGTTGAGTTTCACAACCCTGATTTCCACAGGAACTGGTCCGATCCCAGAATTTTGGGCAACATAAAAAAGTTAGCAGTGATATGTTAAAATGAAAATTTCTTACCTTTTACTTCCTGTGTACAGTGTGGTTCTACCAATGGAGTGAGGTGGATGAGTCCAATTTCTTATAGAAAATCAGGAAGGAAGCAAAAAAAAAATTTAGCATTTCCATATCATCTGGCCACTGACTCCTCTCTTTCTCACTCACCCTCACCTCAAGTGAGCTACTTCTAATCAATTAGTTAAATCTTTTTACTATGAATATACAGCACAGAACAAGAGCATCAACATTTGCTCAGAGAACTGAAGGGCAGGGTTCTGCAATGGTTTAGCTCATGTGCATACATGGAATTACCAAGTAAGAGATTATGCCCTTTGCAGCCTAAATCTCACCATTGCAGCTGACTGGCAATCCCTGACATATTGAACTTGAAGATGGGGAAGCAAATGGCTTTCACTAGACCAACCCCTTCAACCAGCTTGAAAATAATGAATACCCTAGAAACTGAGAAAACTTTCCCAAATAAAAGAGAGGAGCCCTAAGTAATGAATCATGGGGATCTGACAGGTTGGTCAAATGAAAAAAGCTGTTGGGAAATGGAAAATAAGAGATTAGAACCTAGGTGAAAACTTTGACAACCAAAGTGCATCTACAACTACAACCTACACTTTGAGGAGACCAGGAGTGAGCCCTTTGTCCAAATCCTTTAGAACACCACTTAAAACACTGAAAGTGCTATAGTAGGCAGATAATATACTGTTTTTTTCTCAAGTGTGAACAAAACTACAAGAAAGATATAGCTCCTGAAGGACACAGTGTTCACAAAACAAGTTGACTGAATGAGCAAACTGGAATTATGGTTAAGGAAGGGACAGTAGATCAAGTGGGAGAATGGAGCTTTAGAATATTTATCCAAAGTGTTCTGGGACCACATAGTTTATTTTGGCCATATATTGAGGATGGGTTTCTTATGAAACCCTCAAGTAAATGGGAAGGAAAGGAATGCATAAAGCAAGGGAAACGTTTTTTATTATAAATTAGCCCTGAGCTACCTTCCTGGGGTCCAGCAAGAAACTGCTAGCAAACGGGTCCATGTAAGGATGATCGTACTTCAAAGCTCATGACGTATGTCTCTCATTGGATCCACCCAGACTGACCTCACTGCAGTGGGTGCTATTATCTGCCTTGTTGGAAAAGATATGTTTCTTTAATGGCTATTGAGCCATGGATGCTGCAGCTGCAGAGCAGGTCCTGCCTGCAGATGACCAGTAAAGAAGTGGGGATTATATAGGTCCATGCCGGTACAGGAAAAGCCTTTTACTTGGACCAGACAGAGCAGCACCTATCCTCCCACCCCAGGATATGGTAAAATTCATGATCATAAGAGCTTCCAGCTCCTTCACTGGGGAGCCTTGAGAGTGGTGTCATCTTTCTTCTTGAAAGTCTGATTACAAACGCTACAAAACTAGCTTTAGAGAAGATGCAAAACATAAATTTCATTTCTGCTAATGGCTTACTGCTTTTAACACTCAAAACTTTGATATGCTCTTCCCTGTGCAAAACAATAAACATGAAATAACGGACACTTCTGTTAATTTCAAAGACTAAATATTTAACAAGACAGACAAACACTGAGATTATCAACCCAGAAATACAAAAAGGATATGGTCATCTTTTCTACAAATTTATCATGTGCATCTTCTGTTTTAGGGAACTTCTCTATGTCATTTTCTAGACGCTGGATCTGAAGTTCCATTGAATCAAGGTTGCTCTTGAGACTTTGAGCTGAAACTTAGAAAAATATGACAAACAATTAGAAAAACTTCTGGAATTTTGATTTAAAGAAAAGAAAAGCAATATCAAGAAAACCAATGTCAGTAGAAGTATTCTTGAGGTAAAGAGAACAATTCCATTAAGCAGACTCTCATTTGTCTGAATTACTGCTCATAAAAGTTCTACCCTTCATAAAATAAGTGAGAATGTGTAATATAATATACCAAATCATCATGTTAAATGTGGGAATGTCACCATTTTATTCAGGCATTAGTTCAAATGAATCTATTTCTATTTAAATTTATTGATAGAAATTCTAATATTTCATTCTTTTAAATCTAATTTGAAGATTAAAGAGAAACTAAGGTTCAAAGAGATTTTATCTTATTAATGCATGTACTTGGCTATATAAATGATTTAAGGGAAAATTATAGAAAAAAAGATCAAATATTTTTCTTTTATTGAAATACACTGATTTCTATAAACCAACATCTGTGGAAGCCCTCAATACTTTTAACACCTACAGATAAAGACTTGTATACTTGAAGCTATTGACACTTTACACAAATCCAAATAAAGAACATATGGTGAAACAGCAATAATAATAATAATTTTAAAATAAACTGTTCTGTAACATCTCACTGTACCCATGTACGCTCCAACACTGTATTCATCATGGCTTTATTATCCTTGAAATTCTTGACAGTTTTTCCTGTCTTTCTCCTAGAAAACTTATCTTAAGTACCATATTAAAAATGTGCTAGTATTGCATATTCATTTTTCACCTTCCTCAGCCTGGTTCCTACAAGATTCCTCTTTGCCTTTCACTTGCTATATACTCTACACTTTCCTTCACTTATCAGTATCTATGAAAAAGAATACCTCACAATGATTTAAAGAACTAACCTTTTTCTATTTTGGATTGCTATGGCACTAAATACAGTGGTTATAGCACCAGGGCTTCCCAAACTGTGGGTTGTAATATGCTGCCATGTAAAATAAAGCACATTTTCCAACAGGGAAAGAAAAGAAAAAAAGACAGAACTACAGTACTAACCAGCAATTTTAAATCTTTCACAGCTATTCTGGTTTTAGAATAGAATTTTCAAAATCATATTGTTGCAGAATTTCAGCAGTAGAATAATACTATGGCGATAGCAAAGCACTCTTTCTACACTGACATGACCCTTCATAACTAAGAGCGGAGAAACTGCCTTAAAATACATGCAGAAATTTCAGACACTGTAGCTGGGGGAGGAGAGGAAGGAATCAAGCATCAAATACAGGAACATAAGAATCAATGTTCAGCATACACACAGTTAAGCATTACATTTTTTTTACATTTGACATTTCAGGTCAATAACTGATCTTTCATTGGAGAAGTTTAAGGAGAATTTGTCTTGTTTAAAGACAAAACAAAAAACTCAAAAATACACCACCAATGTCTTGGCACTGGTTGCTTTTCCTAGGGATTAAAACTCTGAAATGACCAGTGCCCTTAACTACTATCGACTTCACTGGGAATTAAGGATGCTCAGAACCTGGCAGAGACCACTCTAAAGAGCGACTTTCATACTGAGGAACCTTTGAAATATTCCTTTAAACCTCAACTAATTGAACTTTTTTTTTTTTTTTTTTGGTAATTTGTTTTAGAAGGTCTGAATTAAATAAATGTAATTTCACAAAAGACATCTCCTTCACATTCACTCATCTCCTTGTCTGATATGGTTAGAACATGTCAAATCACAGTATGATATAAATGGGAGGACAAATAAATTCACTAATGGTCAACATGGAAGGTGAAACAGCATTATAAGACAGAATGCCCTTAGTCAAACCAAATTATAAATAGCAAACCCAAATGTATTCAGTAATAGGAAGAAAATACTGACAAAGCAGGTTACTATTTGTATTAAAAAAATCCTGAAGTATTGACTTCCTCCTTTGATTCCCTCTCTGATCGTACAAAACAGTTAATTAGGGTTTAATAAAAGTATGTCTGTGCTATCTCTACAAGGTAAAATATGTATTTTTGAAGCATATTTTGCCTTCTCATGTGCACCACACATTGCTATGGAGCTCACAAAAATCTGTCCTGAGTTTGGACATTAAATCGCAATAGCAGATTTTCCACAGTTAGCATCAGCCCTTTAATATTAGTGTGCTCTTTCACAGCCAGATCCTTCCTCAACATTACTTTCTGACTCTACAGTTTTGTCACTTACATTATAAAGGAAATTTCTTTGATACAAACTAACAAGCTTTTAATGACAATGGAAACAGCTCTATATTCAAGTAATCTCACTCTAAGGCAGATATCTATTGACTGATTAGTAGGTCTCTTTTGTGAATTTTTTGTCTCTTATACCATATTGCAATAATATGAGATGCAGTACTAAAGCCTTTTAAACTACAGTTAGGTTGTTCTTTCTTGCAATTTCCCTGGTTGTGCTTCCACAGTTCTTTTAATAAGGGGACTCAGCTGATCTATATCTGTAATACACTAGACACTTTTTCACAGGTTTTCATATTTTATTTAATTGAGAAGTTTTGCTGTTTCACAAGTAGGTCTTAAAGTGACTCACACAGAACACTTAATATGAATAGCTTTACTTCCTCCCCTTTTTCCATTTTTGTAATTAAAACAAAAAACTGTGTGATTAAAAATAATAAATCAAAAGGTTTAAAACTAAACTGGATGGAAAAAGCCATCCCAAGGTAGTGTGAAAACAGTCATAACAGATTTTATTTACAAAACTGTATTACTTAAATAAGGATATTGTCCCAAAAATGAGAGAGAAAAAAAAAAAAGAGAGACAGAGACAGAAACTTGTACTGTAAGTGAAGAACTTGTTTGAATTACTACAGTAATATGATTTATTAGTAATGTGATGTATTTGGGTAGGGAGATAAACAGCACAGAAGTAAAATGTGCTGGAATTGACAATAAATTAGAAAAATGCAAATGGTTATTTTGTTGGTGAAGAGAATATCAGCTGGTAAATAAGTTGGCACCATAACAGAAAACAAAAATAGTTCTTTAAATGTTTGTCTGAAATTTTAAACTATCAAGACAAAACCAATTAATGACAAAAAAGCATAATGGGTTCTGTGATTAATAAACCCTCATATTGGACCAAAAAGCATCCAACTATTTCCCACATTGGGTTCTTGGAGACCATGTTATGCTGAAATTGGTAGGAAAAAACACATGGGATGCATTTAAAAGTGACTTTATTGTAACCAGTGAACTATGAAAAAGTTAAAACTTTCCTAGATTCAGAAGCACACTACACAGTACTTGGCTTGTCTCACTGACACCATGATCAAATACATTTTTTAAAAAGCTACACACTGTACAGATGCGAAGGTCTAACTCACCCCATGTTGAGATAATGAAAATAGATAGTAACAGTAACAATATAAAAGGCAAATACAGCAAAGTGGGAGAAAACGGCCCACTACTTTGAACAAATGGGGAAAATAGATGACATGTTCTGAATATATACATTTTTTACACTTCTCTCATTTTCTGTCTCATTCTCTGGAACAGATGCAACTCCTTTCTCATTTCCTAAGATTTACATCACTACCCAGCATGCTAGATGCTGTTCCCTAGAAGTCCGAGACAAGGCTGCAAGGTTCCTTTCCTGTACCAGTGTGACATAATGTACAAACCCCACACTGACAAGACAGGAGCCACTACCAAGACCGTGGCTTATGCTAGTCCAACCCTTTGATGGCAAGGGGGGATCCCAGCTAGGGAAGTGCCTCAAAGAGACTCTTTTTACACAGTAAAATGGTTTAACTATTTTTGTACCCACGTCTCCAAGAAACATTCATCTCTTACTCAGAGATTTATCATGCCATGCACGATTCAAAATTCAAACCATGTGCATGTGCAATGAAACAATGAGTCTTTTCCACAGCAACTGAGAGTATTTTCTGCCCGGTCTTTGCTCAGATACGAGTCTTTGCCCCAACAACTGTGGGCTTGTCATTTTCACTGTTTCCACTTGTCTGTAAATCATTGTGAAGGATTTACTACTTAAGTATTATGAAAGACGACAAATGAGAAGTAGTTTTCATTGGCTTTGTGATTGGTTATGGACATTTGCTAGTACTCCTTTGGAGGTTTTGGGTCAGTAAAGCATGTTAATAATAAACAGGCATACTACTGGGTACATGCAGCAAAATGGAACTTCTTTTAACAGGTGGGCCTTGGCATAAGTATGTGAATAAGGCTGAACCAGTATTCTGTCACTTTTTCCACCCCAAAGTGGCCACTTGCAAAGAAAAAAGGAAAACTTTCTGCCAGTCAGATTTTGTATACAATGAATCTCTCTGTATTTTCAAAAGCATCAAGCTCGGTGGTGCATTTTCTACACTGCATATGGAAGGAAATCTTAGTTTTAGCAAGATAAAATGGTTTCTTTTCATATTTGTTTAATGTTTTTTAATTTACTAATCATTATCCTTTAAAGTGTCAAGATGAATTTGTTTTTTGAGATTTTATTCATAAAATAAAAACAAACACTGTTCTCAAAATAAAAAGGACTGTACTGACCTTCAAATAACAAATGTAATTTTCTCCAGTAGTGTAATATTGCTGCCTAATAAAAATATGAGCTTAAAAAAGCAACAACATATTGACTAATACAGTGAAGGTAAATGCTGATGCAACTAGCAAAGTTTGCAAAATGTTATTTTTATACATATATTAGTTAAATTCCATTAGTGTACCTGAAAACTCAACATAAATCCATATTATTTTTAAGGAGTGTATTTAAAAATGTGGTAACAAGCAGCACCCAAAATCCTATTACAATATCTACATATTTGTTCCAATGCTTGGGCATTAGGTAGTGCATCCATCTATGCATTCATGATCATTTCCATATATTAACCTCCTGACATGGGAATTCCCAATATAGGCTGTCAAAATTAGGGTTTCTAATAATCAAGGAACACAGCTTTAGGCGGTCTTTAAAAGGGGCAATATCACAAAGCTGAACACAATTATGCCAAATCAGCTGGGAGGAATAATTTAATTAGAAAAAAATTAAATGATAATTGGGAACTATTTAAGAACACTTTACAAGATGTCTAAAAAACACAATCAAGGTAGCTTGGTTAAAAACCCAAACTGTTCAGAGAGGATGTGAAGATGGCTGTGTGTGCGTGCGTTCAAGGAATTGTAGAAAACTGATAAGGCAAGCTAAGGGACACAAAGAAAAATCTATGGACGGTAGAGTTAAGGACAATAAAGAGAAATTTTTAAAATATATGAGGAAGAAAAAAGAACCTTACCATTGGTATTGGTTGATGACTGTAGAAGAAACTATAGAATTATCAATAATAATGCAGGTAAGTCAAAAGTAGCCAATAAATATTTCTACTTAGGGGGAAAAACAGATGATGTAGTTATATTATATAACTCTTTCCATTCCACTAGTCTCTCTGGAAGATGTTAAACAGTAGCTTCTAAAGTTAGGCATTTTTAAATCAGCAGGTCATATAACTGGCATCCAAGAGTTTAAAACAGCTCACTGAGGAGCATGCTGGACCATTAATGACATTGATTGACATGATGATTAAAAAACTAGAAAGATATAAAAAATAACAGGGTAAACATTAAATGGATTAAAAACTAGCGAAGTGATAGGTTATAAAGTGTAATTTTAAATGGGAATCATCAACAAACAGACGTGTACCTAGTGGGATCCCACGGGGATTGGTTCTTGGCTCTACACTATTTAACGTTTTTATCAGTGACCTGGAAAAAAACAAAATGATAAAGTTTGCAGGGAGAGTGGTAAACAATGAAGAGGACAGGTCACTGATACAGAGCAATCTGGATCTGTTGGTAAAACGGGCACAGAAGCAATGTGTGTTTTAATAAAGCTGAATGTAAATGTACACATCTAGGAACAAAGAACATAGGCCATACTTATAGGATGGGTGACTCAATCCTGGGAAGCAGGGACTCCGAAAAATATTTGGGACTCTCAGTGGATAAATCAGCTGAAAATGAACACCCAATGTGCCACTGTAGCCAAAAGGGGTAATGCGATCCTTGGATGCAAAAAATGGGAATTTCAAGGAGTAGAGAGGTTACTTTATCTCTGTATTTGGTATTGGTGCAACCATTGCTGGAATACTGTTACCAGTTCTGGTGTCCACAATTCAAGAAGGATGTTGATAATTTGGAATGGGAGAAGAGCCACAAGAATTACTAAAGGATTAGAAAACATTCCCTGCAGTGATGGACTCAAGGTACTCAACCCATTTTACTCAAAGAGAGGGATAAGTTGATTACATTCTATAAATGGGGAACAAACATTTGATAATTAGCTCTTCACATAGATACGCAATACAGTGGCTGAAAGTTGAAGCTAGACAAACAGATTGGAAATAAGGCATACATTTTTTAACAGACAGAGTAATTAAACCATTGGAAGAACTGACCAAGGTTCATGCTGGATTCTCCATCACTAGCAATTTTTAAATCAAGACTGAATGTTATTCTAAAGGATATGTTCTAGGAATTATAGTGGGGAAGTTCTATGGCCTGTGTTATACAGGAAGTTAGACTAAATGATCACAATGATCCCTTCTAGCCTTGAATCTATGACAGACTACTCATATATGCAATTGTGTCTTTAGGCGAGATGTGACAGCAGTGAGAAATTAATTAAAATATCCACAGATTTATTTATGCTAAAAAACAGTGGTAAGGGCAGGCATGTATGTATGATGGACACCAAAGTAATAATTTCAGCCACAAGGTATGCATATGGTATATTAATGGAGAAAGTATATATTTTCATGACAGATGAAGGCCACTGGGAAGTTTTTTGTACTGCAGGAAACCAGTATCAGATTACACTGTCTGCATCACAGGGCACTGCATGTCTATATCACAAGGTGTAAACCATCTTTATAACATATAGTTTCAAGATATTCTTGAATTAATATTCTGCACATGCTTATTTGCATCCTATACATCTCAACACTTTGCATCCCTTAGTACAAGTCTCCGAATGTTCCTTAATATCACATACCTGAATATTTACTTCATAAGCCTAGCATTACTTCCTCAACTCAACAGTGCATTTGTAGCCTCTATATTCATATTGCTCAGTCAAGTAGTAATTGAAACATAAGTCTCTTAAACAAAATTAACAAAATTCTTACAGATTTTATTTTTCCTTTACAGTCTTTAGAAAAATGCTGAAACAGAAGAAATATATAGCTTGTTGCACATTGAGACTTTTTGCTTCTAGGTTAATGGTTTCAATCTAAAAAAATCAGTCACTACTGACACAATGTAGGCTACATGTAGCATTCTTGAAAGATGCCAGATAGATCAAGAACTTCAATCTCTTTTGACAATATGGTCAATCTTCAGAACCAATACAGAAAGGGAAGCAATAATGCACATTAGGCCCATATTACCATTATGTCTCATCTGTGACTGTGAAGGTCCAATTACCAAATCAGAGAGTCTGAATGCTCATTCAGTTCTGACTCCACATCCAATATTACTAGAAGAATTCTAATTGGTACCAATATTAGTTATGACTTTTTGTGACAGTCACTTGGTCAAAAAAACTGTGCTGAGCCTTCTAGCAATCTGATTCTGATTAAAATTTGTCACCTAGAGATGAAAAACTGCATAAACCCATTTCCAATCCATGAGCCATTCAGTCACATCCCTACTACCTCCCTCCTTCAGTGGTTAATTCCCCAAGCTCCAACATTTCCAGAAAGTTAACCAACACAGTACACTTTCTTTTATTAAAGCACTTCAGAAAAAGAAGCAAATATAAGAATATATAGAATCATAGAATATTAGAGTTGGAAGGGACTTCAGGAGGTCATCTAGTCCAATCCCCTGCTCAAAGCAGGACTAACCTCAGCTATATCATCCCAGCGAGGGCTTTGTCAAGCCTCAGCTTAAAGACCTTTAAAGATGGAGATTCCACCACCTCTCTAGGTAACCCATTCCAGTGAAAAACATTTTCCTAATATCCAACCTAGACCTCCCCCACTGCAATATGAGACCATTGCTCCTTGTTCTGTCATCTGCCACCACCGAGAACAGCCTAACCCCATCCTCCCTGGAACCCCCTTTCAGGTAGTTAAAGGCCGCTATCAAATCCCTCTCACTCTTCTCTTTTGCAGAGTAAACAAGCCCAGTTCCCTCAGCCTCTCCTCATAAGTCCTGTGCTCCATCCCCCTAATCATTTTGGTTGCCCTCCGCTGGACTCTCTCCAACTTGTCCACATCCTTTTTGTAGTGGGGGGCCCAAAACTGGACACAATATTCTAAATGCGGCCTCACCAATGCCGAATAGAGGGGAATAATCACTTCCCGTGTCCTGCTGGCAAAGCCCCTCCTAATGCAGCCCAATATGCCATTAGCCTTCTTGACAACCAGGGCACACTGCTGACTCATATCCAGTTTTTTATCCACTGTTACCCCCAGGTCCTTTTCTGCAGAGCTGCTGCCTAGCTCGTCAGTCCCCAGTCTATAGCTGTGCATGGGATTCTTCCTTCCTAAGTGGAGGACTCTGCACTTTTCTTTGTTGAACCTCATTAGATTACTTAGATTATATAAGAGTATATATAAGAGTAAGCAAATAAATCAGTATTCAGATATTCAGCAATCAGCAGTGTGGCAACATCCTCCAGTTTTAATGTTAGTCTTGCAAGTCTTAGGCTCCTGAAAGCATGAAGTTGTGAAAATCTCAGCAAGACAAATAATTAAAAAGGTAGCTTTTAGTTCTCATATTTGCAGAGAAATGAAAATATGACCCAAGTGTTCTCTAAAGATTCCACACAAAACCAAATAGAAAGGCAAATAAAAAGACCCAATAAATGCATAAATAATGATCACAATTATTTTCTAGCTAGTTTTAGGAATTTTTTAGCCTTATTCATGAGTTTTGAATTCTTGGGGTTGATAATGCTACAGTCAGAATATCTAAACTCCTACAATTGGTTTATTCATGCAACACACATTCTCATAACCCTCCTAAGTTCTACATCATGCATCTTAACACACACCTACATTTTTGGTGACCATGTTTTACTATATTTACTTTTTATTTCTCTTTCAAATTACTGTACTGTAATTCTGATCCCATGTTGTATGTGACTTTATTATTTAAACAATTTAAACATCAACAATAAAGTTGATGTACATTAGTTTCCACTATATTTATTTAAAACAACCCTAATTCATATTTTTTCTCATCTATGAACTGATAATATACCATCAAGTAAGCCAATGTGAAACACCATAGCCTATTAAGCCAAGATCAATGATAATTGTTAACACCAAAATCTATTAAAATAGAACACTTTAAAACATTCCCAACTTCATCTAATAACCAAACGGTATCCATCTTCTAGAGTACTTTATATCAAATACAATGCATACATAAAATAGATACAAATCCTTAAGAGATTAAGAATTATTTTTCTGAAAACCAACTGAAGCTTGCCATGAAATTACTGTCCTTACAACTCTTCTCTCTAATACACTGATATTATTACTATTTACTTAGGCCATATATACACTAGAGTGTCTCATGTCAGTGTAGCCCACTACCATATGCATCCTTCTGAATCATCCTTCTGATGGCAGAGCAATATCTCTTTCCTAAGTGACATTAGCTAAGTCAATATAATCACTCTTCT
This sequence comes from Emydura macquarii macquarii, assembly GCF_026122565.2. Lineage (NCBI taxonomy): Eukaryota > Metazoa > Chordata > Testudines > Chelidae > Emydura > Emydura macquarii. The sequence goes on along the minus strand of NW_027131390.1, from coordinate 32,137,824 downwards.
GTTTTCGGGGATTGGGGTTTTTTTGTTTGTTTGTTTGGGGCAGTGTAGCTGTGTCAACTGGGTGGAGAGAGTATTTTTATACTCTAGGCTGACATACTTATGCCTGAATAACTTTGTAGTGGCCAGTAGGCCTCACTAACCTAAGTGTGCAAAAACAGATATAGAAACAAATAAAACAATTAAAATCCCCAATATTTTTCATTTATTGACTTCTCAATCCCATTCCCATTTGTAATGTTACACCATAACCTGAGAAATAATGAATAATGAGAATAATGAGAAAAGGAAATTAAACAACGATGTTAAGTTAACAAGAGAAAAGACTATGGATCAATAACCTATTCCAATAGCATAGTCTATTTTAATGACTAAGTGAAAGTTTACCTATTTATTTACAATAAATGTTTTATCTTAAGTAAGGACAAATGCTAAAAATCCCCTCTCTGGGGTTGGTTCTAGAAGCAGCTGTTGTGTTACACTCAGCAAATATAGAATGAAAGGGGGGCTGGTAACTGGTTTTCTCCACCCTGCAAATCAGACATCAACTCACTCTCAGTGCAGAAATTGTGATAGATGCAGGGAGGCCTGAACTCACCTCTAAGGCCTTGGTGGCTACCCATGCAATAGTCTGTATAGGCCTGCAGATTTTGGAATAATAGGACGCTTGACAACTGCCAGGACAGTGACAACTTGTCTTATAGATCCGATAAAACTATTACTCCTCGTCTGAAAGATTCCAATTTTGTCTGTGGCACTTGCCATTCACATTTTTTCCTTTAAATGGCCATAAATACTAACAATCACTTGACAAAGTTTTAACACCCAAACATAACCCACTATGGCTGCTGACAAAGATTCTGCAACATACCTGCCCAAAGCTGAGATATATACTCAAACAGCAGTTTATTTGAAATTATCATCTGACATGTAATCCAAGCATACAGTACGTGCTGATATTGTGCAACATGCCAGCAACATCTGATTTTCATAGGAGATGCTATAGGCTGTGAATAAATATAAACTGCTTAATTGTGATAACGATACAAAAATATCTATGAATGAACTGTATAATTTCTTGAATATGATAAAACAATGAGAGTCTTGTAGCACCTTAAAGACTAACAAATTTCTGCAGGCATAAGCTTTCGTGGGCTGCAACCCACTTCGTCAGTTGCAGCCCACGAAAGCTTAAGCCCACCAAAATTTGTTAGTGTAAGGTGCTACAGGACTCTCGTTGTTTTTGCTGTATACAGTCTAACATGGCTACTCCTCTGGAACTTTTGAATATGATAGTGTGATTTAAAATTGAATTAAATGGACATGAGGGGGATGAAAGGGAGTGGAGGCAGAAAAATCACACTAGCAATTCCTTTCAACTTTGCCAAAGAAAAAAAGAAAAAGATGGAGGAAAACTGGTTTAATCTGCTTGCACACAATTATAAACTAACAGTACAATCATTAGAGCCAGACTGCATTTTATTGATATCCCTTCATTGTTCAGTCCAGATAGTGAGTGACATGAAAATGATTTAAAATAAATTTTATACTTTTTACCTAGATTAGTTATTAACTATTAGCAAGACTGACAAAAAAGGGATTTATATCACAATATTTTGTAGGACCATTATGGCTACCCTCTTCCCATATGTTGTAGACACCATCTTTCTGGTCAAAGGGTACTGGGTGGGAGTGGGACTCCCTCCCGGTGCATAAGCAATTAGCTAGAAGGTGCCAATATATGTGGGGAATCCTCTACATTACTTCACAACAGGGTCTCCACAGTTCTCCTAAGATACTGCAAGCACAAATAAGAGCCTAAACTGAATGTGGATCTTCCACAGGGCAGCACAGAGCCCAACCAGTAGGTAACTAGGTGAGCTCAGCTACATTATGACATAATTAGTTCGCTATATAGTGTGACAGATATTGCAACCCCAACCAATATCTTCGGGGTCCATTGTTTTAAATGAATGGTTCATGTATGACTGTGTTCCACTCAATGGGAAAGGGCTATCACAGCTTCTATAGAAACTCAAACAACGGGTAGCAACATTAAGGCCAATGGGCAAGTCTAACTCCCTACCCCACACCTCAGAGACAGACCTGGGGCTCCAGAGGAGGCTTACATATACTAGTTCAAATTGGATTCTCCAGCGACCAACAGAGAAAAAAAAAACCTTTTGAATACAACAGCCTGAATTTAAATTGACTTGTGGCTCTTTTCCCTGAACAAGCAAACAGACAGAATTTTCTATTCAAGAGAGTGTCTTCAATTCTTGCAGAAGGGTTGGAAAGAGTTGGATCTACTGGGGCCTCATAAGACTGATGAGTGACTTCTGGTAAACTTTCGGTATGCATATAAGAAACATTTACTGTTTCTTGTATGTTTTCTTTGTAATACTTTCACCTGAAGAATGAATATGCTTGTTTAGGAAGAATTGTGTGATAACTTGTAACTGTTGGCAATACAATGTTTATAACCCATAGAGAGAAAGCAGACTCAAAGGTGAGGCAGGGTGCTCCTTGGCTGCACCCAGGTTTTCTTGGCTGTAAGCTCCAGACCGTCCCTTAAAGACTTATACACAACGCCACACTACCACATGCATATCACTAGTGAGACAGTTACATACCCATGCTAAATAGGGTACTGGCTCTTTTTGCACTGAGTCCAACAGATCTTGCTGAAATGCACAGACAAAGACCAAATAAAACAAGTAGTCCTATTCTCAAATGCATCTATTGAACTCCCCCAGCTTCCATGATGTCACAAGTAAGATAGATAGCCTGATGAATAAGATCCACTTCTGGGAAAAATCAATGCCATCCTCCATATTGAGACAACTTTCCCAGGGTCAGAAAGAATCTCTCTCTCTTTTCTCTGACAGTAATATGGCTTTGAGATTAAACAATTATATTAGAAACCTGGGGAGGGAAGAACACAAAGTGATTTTTTTTCTTTATTCAAAAAATATTTATTGAAATGCTACAATAAACAGCAACTGCTAATCATTAATATTTTCACATTTACTTTTCGAAAGAATCCTTCGAATACATAAAAACATACACAGTTGAACAGTCATATTCAAATTTGCTGAATTACTGGTAGTATATACGTTTATGACAACAACATATGACTGTTAGAGCAAGACTGATTCTGGAGGACTTTATAAAATGCCCAACTGCTAGTATGTCTATTTCTTCTTAGAAGCAATTCTACTAAAATATGAGCTTTCTATAAACAGGTCACACCTCTTAAACCTACTGGGTCAAACTCTACTCTCATACTGGAGAAAATCTAGAGTAATTTCTAAGACTTCATCTGAATTATTCTAGATTTACATCAGTGTAAATAATAGCAAAATTGTACCCATTCTTTTAGTCTTTTTGTTTTCAGACTTGGGAAGACAACCCTAAATCTCTTTACCTTTGGAAGGTTTTCTTAGCAACTCTAAGGCCTAGAATCTTTTTAAAAACAATTTTTGGCCTATGTTTGCAAACGTGAGGGGTTAAAGTTAAGCATCTAAATTCACACTGAGGCACCTAGATAAACAGACTGATTTCCTGAAGTATTTAGCATTTATTTAAGGTGCCTCGATATGGATCTATGAACCTTACTTGAAACAATGAAACGTGAAATATTGTGTTTCCATCCTGCAGCATAGCATGTAGGAGCGGGTGGATTCCACAGCTAACACTAAACTTCAGATCCTGGCGTAAGTTAGGCCTTTTAGAAGAGAATTTGCTACTTTTAAATATATTTGTGATTTAGGGCAAGAGTGACTTGTCCTATGTGCCCATGGTAATGCAAGGAGAGGAAAAGTAGGATTACCCATATCAGAGGTAGCAGGGCAGGAGGAAGAGCAGAATTCCTGGGGCTGCTAGTCCCTTTGCTCCACAGGTGGGAAGAGAATAGATGGTCAGGAGTGTGGCATGGACAGAGACTTGACTCCGATTCCCCACCAAAAAACAGCTGAGTCAGCTACAGAGCTGGTGCAGATTAGTTTACTCCCTTGGAGCAAGACCTGGCTGAGTCATAGAATGAACTTTGGTCTGCTCTAGGGGCAGTGCAATTACTTATTCCTTAGATTTTATATTTCATGTTGTAGCGCAGGCTTTGGAGAAAGGCAGTATGTTCCTTTGATGATGCTGTCTCTCTGCTCACCAGTGACAAAGTGGGACACCCATACAGTATGCAGAAATGTTGCAGGGGTATTACAGCAGGATAAGAAGAGGGAAAAACATGGTTTATAATAGGAATACCTTCTAAGTACATTTGGAAGGTGCAATATCTTGAAGAGATGGCATAAGAACTAACATATATCCATTACACTCTGGGCACAGGACAACCCACATCTAACTAGTGAGGTAGGAACATTTACACAGTGGAATACAACATTATCTAGCTATATACACAAACAATCCTCATCACTACAATATCTGGGTGCATTTGGGATCTTTCTGGACGTGTGTGTGTGAAATAGGGCAGCACTGGTTACACTAGACTCTGAAGCCTCCACAACGTAGTTTTGTTTTAGGAGAGCTAATGGAGCAAATAGGAATTTACATACACATAGTCAGCTTTCCCCAAAGTTGTTGAATTATTTCTGACCTTCGAGACCTTTGCTGAATACTGGAAAAAAGGCAGCAATTGTCTTTTTTTTTTTTTTAATTTAAAATTCACAGCCTCCTAATAATGACTCACTTAAAAAATGAGAAACATATTAGATTGAACTTTTTCTTAGTCTGATGACTGAAAGCCATAAATGCACCTTGACTTCCTGATCTGAGAAAGAGAGAAAAAAAAGCAGAAGCCAAAGAATAAGGCCTGAAAGGTACTTCTCTTATACCTCACAGAAGAGGAAATAATTCCTTGAACAATGGTATATAGAGAATTCAGGTGCATTTTGTCAGGGGAGGAAAAAAATGCTCTGAACATGCGTATCCCTACAACCAGTATTAATTCTGCAAGAAAATGACGCAAAAACAGAGTATGCTTTTTCCTCCGACTAAAAAAATAAAATAAAATAAAATAAAAACAAACAAACAAAAAAAAATCCCTCACAATCACAACAGTGATTTTGCTTACCTACCGAGACCCCTGTTTTTCTGGTTTTATTGTGTCTTTTCTAATCGTTTATGTGCTTTGTAATTTTCAACAATGAGTGTTTTTCAGACTGTAAATCTAATCATTTCATCACTGGCAAATTAAATGAAAGATCAATGTTGAAATATATATATCCTGTCTTGTATGTTGCAACAGGTCTTCAGCTCAGGCCAGGGATATAGGAATATTCTTTTATATAGTTAACAATTACTTCCTCGTCATTTTTATTTTTAACACTTACATCTGCATAACAATAGTCTAGGAATTATGTACCACATGCTGATGTGAATGAAGGTAAGATTTAAAAATAGGAGCTAAAGCTACTAACTGAAATTCTCTACCCAGAGAGGAGGAAAGGATAGCAGCCAAATAAGCCCCCCGATAACGAGCCCCAAGCCTGTTCTTGAGGGATAAATGCTAAGGGTCTTTGAACATTCAGTCTAAATGTCCCTATAATACCTAGTTTCTATACACAGACTTCAAAGAATGGTGCCAAATTGTGAAAGTGATTTTGGCAAAGTGGACCCCTGTATACAAGGAACTGAACTCAGACCTCCATGTTGTTTAACATAACTATCAAACCACCAAGAAAAGGTAATAGCTTTCAATTACTATTAACCGCAAATAGATTAGAACGGGTTGCCTAGAGGTGAAAGACTATTTTTCTCACTCTCTATTCAGTGACCCTTGAAGCTGCAAAAAATCATTCTTTTAGTTGAGAAGAATGGGCTATGTTTCTCTCTTTCTCCTTTAAAAGCCAAACGAAGTTTGTTGACCAATGAAAAACAAAGCCAAACTACTTATCTCCCTCTCTCACAACAATGCACATTTCTTTCAGTTTCCATTTTTATTTCCTCATACCCTATGTAGAAAGTGCCCCAAAGAAATGATAATGCTAGTGACAACTGATAGTGGGCTGGCAAACATAACAAATGCCATTTACTGAGACTGGGAGTTGAGTTATTTCCCCGCAAAAATGTTGATTTTTAAAATGTGATGCTTCTTTTTTTCACTATATTTTATATCTAAGACCATATCATATGCATGTGAATAAACAGCAGGAAGACCTAACCAAAGGACAGATTAGTGTGACATACATATATTGAAAGGCCACATCTTGTTAACTTCCAAAGGCAGAGTAGGAGAGATGAAGAGGAAGATGACATAGTATTGAGAGTTGACATAGCAAAGAGCAGCAATAGGAAATTTACATACACATACACATGCAAATAGGAATTTACATACACATAGTCAGCTTTCCCCAAAGTTGTTGAATTATTTCTGACCTTCGAGACCTTTGCTGAATACTGGAAAAAAGGCAGCAATTGTCTTTTTTTTTTTTTTTTAATTTAAAATTCACAGCCTCCTAATAATGACTCACTTAAAAAATGAGAAACATATTAGATTGAACTTTTTCTTAGTCTGATGACTGAAAGCCATAAATGCACCTTGACTTCCTGATCTGAGAAAGAGAGAAAAAAACAGCAGGAAGACCTAACCAAAGGACAGATTAGTGTGACATACATATATTGAAAGGCCACATCTTGTTAACTTCCAAAGACAGAGTAGGAGAGATGAAGAGGAAGATGACATAGTATTGAGAGTTGACATAGCAAAGAGCAGCAATAAAAATGAAACTGCAAGCAGAAGACAAACATGAAAGGAGGAATAACATGGATCCTAAACACTTTCCAACTGCCACTGTCAATAATTTAAATACAACAACACTAGCCAGAATTTTTCCATTTCTTGCTTTACAACCAATAGCTGTAACAATTCAGCCCCGTAGCTAGAACAGGAAATGATGGTGATAGTTACCTTAAACAAATTAAGTGTATGACTCTAGAGATAGCTCAATGTGCTCAAAGGACAGTTTCCTCATCTTTAATTTCTAATTAACTACCACCCACCCACATGAACAAGGAGTAAGCCAGTGACATGGCAGAAGAAGCAGATATTCTGTCACACTCTTGGCACTCTTAATACACACATTTTTATTTTCAAACAGGACATGAGGAAAATTTCTTCCCATGAATCATCTTTAATTTATAACATTATTAAGACTGAAGTTCTAGGTCTTGAGCATGATTCTATTACTGTATATTCTGCCTTGTTTGTTGATTTTTTTTGGTTGTTATTATTTCTATTTGGTTATGTTGTCTATTCATTTTGTACATTTCCTCAATTTCTTTGGTTGTTTTACACTGTGTAAATTGTTATAGTTCTTTTGCTGTTTATATATTTAACATGATAAATGGTACACAGAGGAAGAAGTCAGGAAAGCCCCTGCAGAATTCCCCCTAACTGTCTGCTACAGTGCTCACATATTTTAGTGGAATTTTCAGCAGTTTTATTTTGGCCTCACAGGAGCATGACAACCATTTAGTGAAAAGATTGTGTGAAATATAAAGTCACATCACAAACTACTAACCCACACTTGCTTAATGATCTCTATTTTCCTCAAGACTGATCACAGAACAAAGGATCTTTCCCAAGTGATCCTATACCCATCAGCTATTTCGTTAATGAATCAAATGCAATAATGTACAGTAGGAGAAACAAATATGCTATAAATAGCTAAAAGCATTGGAAACAGAGTGGTCATATACTTACATTTTATAACTGAAAATTAATTTTATGGAGACAACAGCAATACCACCTATGCATTATTTTAGTCCATCTCTTGTTGCCACTGTTGATAGCATAAAGATTAAGTATTCTTGTTGCACTTAATTTTCTCTTCCTTATGTCATATATGAACAAATAATTCATAACTACCTTTTAAACAAATGATTGTTTAGTGAACTATTTATCCGTGCACGTGTCTGGAATATGTGGGTGGTCATAAGCCTCATTTCCTTGGCCAGAAAAGTAATTCACTAGAATGCATATGTGTTCTTGCAGCATGAAGTAGCCCACAGAGAGTTAGAAGGGACAGTGAAGAAACAATTTCATCCCCCAGGTTATCAGTTACTGATTCATCATGCAAAAGCTTGGCTCTTTTCAGCTCCAGAAGTATTGTTGAATTTTAAACATTATTTTAGCCCCAGGACTGAGATTAGTCTACGATAAATTGAAAGTGACTTGAAAGCAGCCACCTGTGGGGCAGAACGTAGAAGCTGATTAACAACAAACCACCACCATTAACAGTTCAAAACAGGAACACACTTGACATCTGATCAGGTAAAAATGAACTACTGTGAGAATCATGTATGAAGATTACAGTTATCTAGCTGTAATTTGGCCACAACACTGAGAATGACAACTCTACTCTTGCAAAAAAAAAAAAAAAAAAAATGCAATGAGTTAATATATATAAGTGGTTACCTTTTATATCCAATCCAAAATACAATAACTCTAACAGCAGTATGTCTTCTAACATTCTTTTAATTATCGGTATGGTAATGACACAGAAGGAAGTAGTCCAGCAACAGGAATGACCATCATCACTTTCTGCTGCCCATGGGTTTTTCTTGAATCCTTCCATTCAAATACTGACCAGGCTTAGGGTATAGACTGTTTGACATTAAGGCCAGAAGCGAACATTGTGATCATCTAGTCTGACCTCCTGTACACCACAAGTCACAGAACCACCAACCTATTCCTCTAATAAACCCATAACCTCTTGCTGAGTTACTGAAGCCTTCAAATCATGATTTAAAGACTTCAAGTTACAGAGAATCCACTATATACTCTAGTTTAAATCTGTAAGTGACCTATGCCCCATGCCACAGAGGAAGGTGAAAAACCCCTACGATCTCTGCCAATCTGATCTGTAGGAAAATTCCTTCCCGACCCCGAATATGGTGATTAGTTGGACCTTAAGCATGTTGGCAATGCCCATAGGAAAGAGTTACTGTAATAACTTAGAATCACCCCATCTAGTGTCCCATCTCCAGCTGCTGGGGATATCTGTAACTAGCAGTTGCAGATGGGCCATGTGCCATTGCATCATTCCCTCCATAAACTTATGAAGCTCACTCTTAAAGCCAGTTAGCTTTTTTGCCCCCACTGCTCCTTTTGGAATGCTGTTCCAAAACTTAATTCTTCTGCTCGTTATAAACTTTCATCTAATGTCAAGCTTAGATTTATTGAGGGCCTATTGTTATACATTGGTTTTTATGTCAACACTGATACTTAAGTCCTCTCCCTTCCTGGTATTTATCCCTCTGATGTATTTATAGAGAGCAACCATATCTCCCCTCAGCCTTCATTTGGTTAGGCTAAACAAGCCAAGGTCTTTGAGTCTCCTATAGTAAGGTAGGTTTTCCATTCCTCTGATCATCCCGTATCCACATCTGCTCAAGTTTGAATTTATCCTTCTTAAACATGGGAGACCAGAATTGCATACAGTATTTCAGATGAGGTCTTACCAGTGTCTTATATAATGCTACTAACACTTCCCTATCTACACTGGAAATACCTCATCTGATGCAGCATAGGACTGCATTAACCTTTTTCACGGCTGCATCAAATAGGCAACTCATAGTCATCCTGTCATCAAGCAATAATGCTTCCAGGTCTTTCTCCTTCTCTGTTGCTTCCAACTGACAAATCCCCAGCTTATAGCAAAAAATTCTTGTTGTTAGTCCCTAAGTGAATGACCTTGCACTTTGAACTATTTAATTTCATTTTATTTCTATTACTCCAGTTTTCAAGGTCACCCAGATCTTCTCATATGATATTCTGGTCCTTCTCTGTATTGGCAATACCTCCCAACTTTGTGTTATCTGCAGATTTTATTAGCATGCTCTCACTTTTTGTGCCAAGGTCATTAATTAAAATGTTAATTAAGATCGGTCCTAAAATCAATCCCTGAGGAAGTCCACTAGTCTTCCCTCCAGCCTGACAGTTCACCTTTCAGCATGACCCATTGTAGCCATTCCTTTAACCAGTTCCTTATTCACCTTTCAATTCTTATATTAATCCCCATCTTCTTCAATTTAACTAATAGTTCGCCATGTGGAAATGTATCAAATGCCATACTTAAATCCAGGTAGATTAGATCTACTGCATTTCCTTTGTCTAGAAAATTGGTTATTGTCAAAAAGAAAGAAATCAGGTTGGTCTGGCACAATCTGCCTTTCATAAAACCATGTTGTTTTTTATCCCAGTTACCATTTATCTTTGTCCTTAACTACTTTCTCTTTCAAAACTGGTTCCAAGATCTTGCATACAATTGAGGTCAAACTAATGGGCCTGTAGTTTCCTGGATCACTTTTGGGAATCCCCTTTTTTTTATCCTTTCTTAAAAAGAGGTACTATATTAGCAACTCTTATGACTGCAAGAATGCACATGAGAAGAGAGGGAAATCTAAATGTACAAGGAGGCTTCTTCTCTTTCCTCTTCCAGCTACCATATGGCTGAGTGAAATCTCTGATGGCACTATCTTTGTGAAAGGGGGAGCTGGATATGGGCAAAGCTGGAGGAGGTTCTAAGGGGTGAGGAAGTGCTTGCTGAATCCATCTAAAGGATGGTGAGCAGTTGCAGTAGTGGTCACTCCTCCTTCCCTCCATTTCAGAATTCCTCGTGAGACTCCCCACTGTACCATGGCCACCTCTGCAGTCCCATTATCCCAAATGTCCAAGTTGTAAGAATAGCACTAAAATAGGAGACATCACAAAACTGAAGCCCCAAGAACTGCCTTCCCCCTTTCTACTTAACTTAATATTTTTTTAGTAGTGAAAATACTAATACTGATCCAAAAGAAGAAGTTTACATATTAAAATGTCTAACAATATTCTCTGGATAGGAAATTGTGAGATATTAAACATGAAGTACTAAAACATAAATTAAATTAACAAAGCAGAGTTATTAATGCCATAAAAAGAAAGCAGCATGATCAGGCAACGAAAGGGACAACTGCAGAGTGGCACATAGTTTGATCTGTAAAATACACTGACACAGAGTTTCAGATAAAGGAGTTTGCTGGTAATCGGATCTGCATACTGAATTTTCTGGTATCTGGAAGGAAAAGGGCTGAACAATGTCAACCAATTAAACATAATTAGAGTAGCAGCAAGGCTTTATTTTACAAAGATGCAGTGATGCACATCATCAACCATCAGGCCCACCCCAAATAGCCATAAGCACACCATATGCACCAGTACACAAGGTGACAATGTTCTTTATTGTGTACTTTTTTACTTTTCCAAGTACATGAAAATATGGCAGAGAACTGAGTACATGTTTAAAAATATGTAGGGTTGACTTTTGAATCCATCTATGTAGTTACCATTTCAGCAATTGTGGTATAATGTAAAGTTTTTAAATACACTCACTTGAATCAAAGAATAGAATAGAATGGAATAATTGGGCATTTGAAAGACATTAACATAGCTTTCTCTTTCTTCTGTTTTTTTTTTTTTTAATTTAAGGGCTGTTGTAATATACCTAATTATAAAAGAACAATTCAGAAAGCTAACACTAAAATCCTTAGAAGTAAAGGTATTGCATTAGATTTATTTTCTTAGTTGATGAATTGAAACAACATAAACTTGAGCAAAACATGTTTCAAAATACAAATGAGTCACTTTACACTCAGTGGGGCAAAGGTTGGAGAGGCTTAAGACACTATCCCCACCATCAAAACCAAGATTCTGTGTCAATCCTCCTCTGCTACCTTACATTACTTATTAATGTAAAGAATTCCACTGAACTACTGGAACTATTAGCTTGAATAATGTGAAAAGAATTTGCATCTTAATGTTAAAATTAACTTTGAAAATATAATGTATATCCATGCTATTAACTTTTAAGTAACAAAACAGTATTATGATCCTCAAACATTCACAGATCATGAGTTAGTCCCCCTCCAAAATCACAAAATTGGGTTAAAAATAATGAGATTTCAAAGTTTACAGATCTTTTTATTTTCTTTCTGGTTTCTGAGTCTTTAGGGTGTACTTGTGCCATGTTTTCAAGCTTTTCTTTTCTCTGCAACCCATGGGGGCTACAATCTTATTTAAAAAAAAAAAAGGCTGAGATTCTCATAAGTACAACTTTACATTGTAACAATAGCACTACCTATATTGCCTTCTCTATTGAAACATACTGTAACAATAAAACGTAATAAAAACATATCCAATATAAAATATTAGAGTACATGAGCAACAGTTCACTCAACTCTTCAATTTTTAAAAGCAAAAAAACCAGCCAACATTCAAGAATACAAGCCATTTAAAAAAATTAACATACGCACAGAAAAGAAAAATCTGAACAGTGAAATCAGATAAACCATGGAATATAAACCCACAAGAAAAGTGACTGAAGCCCCATTGCTTGAATCACTGAAATCTGTACTGGACAAATCACTAATATACACACCAGGGAACAATCCAGCAATGACCTAAATGGTCTTTTCCTTCTCTAACTTATATGATTATACAAAAAAAGATTTAGCTTCACAGTGTGCGCAAACACATATCCAACCCAAGATAGCTTTATTACATTGGTTCTCAACCTTCTCCTTATTGTGACTAACCAAGACTCCCCCCTGTACCAAAATAGTGAGGATCACCCTCCCATTTAGCAATATGAGATGGCGGGGTGGTTGAGATACACGGCACGTTTGTGTTCCTCAGGTTGAGTAAACTATAGTGTCTTGTATACATGCGTGTGTGTCTGGAGTTCTATAACTAGGCTTGGCAAAACTGAATTTTTTTTTAATTTATAACTGACTGAAAATATTAATATTTATTTTTAAGCTTTTTAAAATATTTTTACTGATTGATTTAATTTCACAGGTGAAAAATTATGGCACTTTAATTATTAAAAAGCATAATGAATTTTTAACCATTTTGGTTAATTTTTTTTACATTTACATTTCCACAGTTGAGCAAATTATGAGGTGGTCAACATCACATGTCAAAATATACAAAGTAAATATCCTTAAACCAAATGTGAATAAATTCTAAAGCAGCATTTTTCTTACTCTATTTGTACATTTTGATCATCATCGAAAGAAATATTTTTTCGTCGCTGTGATGTGGTGAACTCATCACTCTGGTGACTCCTACTGGATGTCATGGGGATTAGCTTCTGTTGCCAGTACACCGCTGCTGCTGGTGCCTCGCCACTGTCACTTTTTCACCAGGACCTGCATCAATCCCAGGTCTGCGGTGTCCTCGTCAGTGACACAGCTGTGCCACACACTGCTCCCCCCCCACCAAGGGATCTGCAGTCTGCTGTGTAGCCACTTGCCTCAGTAGCTACTGCAGCCAATTGTCCAATCAGTTCCCCTATGGTGAAAGGAGTAGGGGGGACCCGGGTCCACCCACTACTCCAGGTCTTGGCCACGGACCCTGTAGATGGTAGTTCACTTGCTGCATATCCTCCAATTCCAATTTCTTCATGCCTTTCCCTGGGCCACTTCTCTGAGGCCCCAGCACCCTCTTCGCCCTTGTCTCAGGGCCTCAGCCTGAAAATCGACACTACTGGCCAGGAGCTGTCTTTAGCTCCCCTAGTCCCTGCCTGCAGCACTGCTCTGTCTAGGGGGCTAGCTGCCCTCAGCCTGCAAAGCAGCCAGTCCTCCCTGCTCAAACTTTAAGGAGTGACTACCTCTGTTCTGCCCTGCAGCTCTTCTTATATGGGCCTGCCTGGCCCCAATTGGCTGCACCTCACAAACTCCCTTCCTATCAACTGCTTTTCATGCAGCCTTCCTAGGGCTCTATTAACCTCTTAGCGACCAGTGTGGGGCATATACCCCATCACAGTCACTTTCTGTATGTATGGTGAAATCGATGATTATTGATATTTGCCAATAAAAATCTAATCCTTCCAAGCCTACCTATAACTGATGGTATTTATGAGGCAGAGAGAGAAAGTTCGGTTCCAAAAACCAAATGTCTCCTAGGCTAAGGCCTTTTAAAGAAGAGTAAATATCTCTAGGTAAATTTTATATTTTCCAACTATCTGGAAGAATAGGATTGTGATCTCACTTTATATGGGCCAGGGACAGCGCAGTGAATGTAAGAGCGACAGGCTGATCACCTTATTGTCCGTGCCAGGGATGGTGGTTGCGCATGTTCTGCTGGTGCGTTTGGAGCCTCTGGTACAAAAGAAGCATCACCCCCTACCAGTCAGGCTTTATGAAGAACAAATCCACATTAGATGCCATTTTGGCCCTCTGCTTGTTGTCAGAGATACACCTTGAGTTCAAGAAGCCCCTGCATATAGTGTATGTCAATCTTAAGGCTGCATTTGATTCAGTTGACTGAGTCACGCAAAAGAAGGCCTTAAAGGGCGTAGGTGTCTCAACCACTCTGCCGGACTTCATTAGTGAGCTGCATAAGGAAACCACTGCCTGGGTAAGTCTGCAGAATTGGATGTTGGCACCTTTTACATCAGTATCTGGTGTCAGGCAGGGCAGTGTCTTGGCTCCTGCACTCTTTTGTCAGGTAGTGGATTTCATAATGCAGCATTCCATCAGGCCCAGAGGCATTAAGATCAGTGATCTCTCTTGCTCTTCGACCTCGACTATGCTGATGATATTGTTCTTGTAGTTACAGACGTCTGACAGGTTTCAAGAGGCACTCCAGCAAATAGAGGAGTTGTCCACTAAGACTGGCCTCCATGTAACATGTTCAAAGACAAAGCTGCAAAATCAAGGATCAGATCCTCCTGTGACTCCAATCTCTTTGAATAGTAAACTTGTCTAAGCAGTCTGCAATTTTTGCTATTTGGGTTCTATACTCAGCTCAGTTCCTCCAACTCTCACATGGAGGTTTTCCACTGGATTGGCATAGCAGCATCTGCCACTGGTTGTTTACAACAAATATGGAATCAACATCATCTCAGCACAACCATCAAGTTCAGGATCCATTCAAGCTGTATCATCTCCGTTCTGTTGTATGGTTGCAAAACATGGACACTGTCCTGCTCAGACTGGGCAAAGCTGGAGTCTTTCCACACAAAATGCCAATGTCATATATTGGGCAGAAAGTGGAATGACTTCATTTATAATGCAGATGTTTACAGTTGCTCCAGCCTACAGACTGCTGGGGCCATTGTCAGCAGATGACATCTTATGCTTTCTGGACATGTCATGAGAATACCACAAGATGTTCTGGCGAACATTGTTCTCCAGACAGCTTGTCACATCCGGTATCAAATCCCACCAACCAACGGGTGGAGGCAGCCCAGAGGCATACCTTCTATTACATGGGTTCATCAAGTCTGTTCCGATGTTGGACTCTCAGTCAGTGAAGCCTTTGCAGCTGCACAGGACTGGACCAAATGGTGAACAATTGCTATGGCTGACTGTTCGGCTAGGTCTTGAAATAGTAGTTTCATATTATATGTTGGGAAAAAAAAGTGGCAGATGCTTTCCATGGCAGTGGGTAATGGTATAACCATCTAGTTCGATTAGTATTCCCTTTGTACAGAGTCTCTCTCAAAGAGCAAAGCTCTGTTCATCATACATAATTAAATTTGTAACTTGTGAAATGATTATTTTGTTTATTACTTATGACAAATTGAGATCTGCATTCATTTAACATGATGGATAGTGTCATTTTGACATGAAAGGTGATCTCTTTTTCCCCCTTTTGACAATTCTACCTATATTATTTCTCCCCTTGTAATTAGAAATCCTTATCACTTATTCAATTTGCAGAAAACAGCAGTACAGAGTATGTGTGAAGAAAAGTTCAAGAAATGTTTAGCAGGCTGCTTTAATCTTCATAAATGCTAAAAACAGTTAATTTCATGTTAATGTCAAGTGGCAGCCAGAGTGGGAAAGTGTTTGAAAGTAAGCCAGCCTGAGAATTCTGTTAACACACTATATCCACTGCAATACAGTCCCATTATTAGCAAGTTTGTCATTGGAGTCAGGCACATGCTAATAATTTTGTCTAAGAAAAATCACATCAGACCAAGAATTTTCTTCTAACAACAGAAGCTGAATGTAGACATTCTGAGTAGACACATTTTCTCTTATACAATAAAATTTCAAAGACTCTGCAAGCCTTCCTCTTCTTAAAGCAAATCAAAGTTCGTCATGCCTGAGTGTCATATTATTTGATGCAAAGCAAATATTCTGAATCAGGAGAGCTAATAACAGTATTTAGATGGCTTTGGTAAGTAAAGGCAAGTTGATGTGAAATGAGTGAACTAGCTTAGCTGTAAGTCTGGATGGTATTAAGACCATAACTCCATGTACTGAGCATATTTTAATGATGAATTTACTTCTTAAGCCTGAGGGCAAGTGAAAATAGGAGTCTTCTTAAAAGAGCCTGATAAACAGCTCAGGAAAAAAATACTCAGTTTGTAGGAATGCAAATTTGATTTGCACTACTGAAGTTTGGATTCTGAAAAACAGTGCTGCTGTTTAACATATTTCCATTTCATATCCTGTAATTATTCTTGTATATCCCAGTGCCAAGTTGAAGCAAACACAGGTGTGCCTTCATCAGAAATAGTTCATCATATTCCTTCCTGCCTTGAAGCAAACACCAGGGTTTTTGGAAAAGGCAACGTTTATGAAAAGCTGGAACTTTTTAGATTTATTCATTCAATTCAGGAAAAGGTCATACTTAAAGTGAGATTATAACTAATATCCATACGCAAGGTCAGTGGTAAGCATGATATCTAAATAATGCCACAGAAAAATATCATAGCTGGTGGCAGTACAGACCTTTTCGAGCCTTAATCAAAGTGAATCCAGACAAACTCATCCACCTGAGATTCAGGTAAATATATTTGTTGCTCTAGAAGAATCTCTAACAGCAGGGTTAAAGCTTACAAGTTGAGGGATGCCTTCTGGTTCTAGATTCCAGATGAGCTCTTTGCACTTGTAATTGATCTACAACAGTACCTTGGAATGTTGTATTATATCCTCCTTGGAGGAGGATTAAGCTACAACAAATTAAGGTCAATTTACTTCTGAATGAGAACATCCACACAGAGTTTTAATACACTTAAGGCCGCATCTATACTATGGGGACTATCACGGCATAGCTATGATGCCTTAGCTATGCTAGCATAACTGCATGGTGTTGACACAGCCTCCAGAGGTGGAAGAGGTTCTTCTGTCACCGTAGGAACACCAACTTCCTGAGTGATGATAGATACGTCAATGTAAGTTTCTTCCATGAACTAGCTGTGTCTGTACCAGGGGTTAGATCAACATAGCTATGGTGTTCAGGGGTGTGGGTTTCCTCAAACCCCTGAGCTAAGACAACCTACATTTTAAGCATAGGCCAGGCTTACTTCACAGATTTACTTGATTCATGTTAACTTTCCTAAATATATCTGTGTAGACAAACCCTAAAATCTCATCAGCTACTGAACTTAACATTCCTACCTCATTTTCTTACTCATCCTTTTTTGTTAACTACAAAAAATTACTATTGAAAAATATGAAAACTAGTGCTTTTAAATGTAATTTCAAAAAGGCAGAATTAAGTCATACATTGTCTTTTGCACTCTCTTTAGCACCTCATTTGCTTTTATGTTAAGACATTCTAGATCCTTTCCAACAGGAAATTCAGCTGTGGAACACTATTCTTAAAGCCTTTCCAAAATCAACTGATGAAACACACCAGATTTTGTTTTACATAATTTCTTACCTAGCACAATGTCTACAAAGAAAAATGTAGTTTAAAAATATGATCACACACACTACTGATTATAGTGCTATTAAGTTAAGCAGTTATAAGTTATCCACAAACACTAAAAAACAACAGTTACTTCTATAGGTAGAAAGAAGAAATAGAAAAAACAAAACAAAAAAAAAAACCAACAACAAAGAAAAACACAAAGGGCTTTGTAAAACAGATACATTTTTATTCTGATCCACTGTGTGTGTGATTTTAATCTCTCAACTCCATGGGACTATTGCACCTAAACAATATTTCAGTTTGTCAAAGATAACATGAACTATGCATTGATTTCACTGTTCTGTCTGTTCACTTTGCCAGCAAGGACAGAGCACAATTTTAAGATAAGAGAGCTTCATAACAAGTCCAACTATGAGCAGCTCCTAGCCTCATCAGAGTTTAATGAGACATTCAATCTAAGAAATAAATTAACGGACAATCTGGGATCATGTTTAATGAAGCGGATATCTGTAGAAGCTCTAGATAGCAATAGCCTTTTTATAATCTATGAAGAAGAGGGCAGGAGACTTTTATCAATCATTTGGGACAAAATGACACTCTGTGGAATAGAAACTGTTGAACCTTGGAAGCTCAATCATGATCCAGAACTAGCTTCTAGTTTTCTTGACTCACAAAACATTTTACAAATGCTACTTTCATATATCACTGTTTTATCACTATCTGAAATAATATAGTGTATTTTACACAATTAAAAAAAGATATCCAACATTAAAACAAACAAACAAAAAAACCAAACTGCAAAACTGTAACAGAGCAAACAAATAACTTTCAAAATCTAGGAACATGATCCCCTCTTCTAAAGGCATATCACATTCTTCCTGATACCGCAACCTGTGTATTTGCAACATCTATCATAAGAGATGCTTTGAATTGCTAGGTCATTAGTTCAAATCTAGCCCAAGTCAGTAGTATCTTAAAGCTGTTTTCCTCTTAAGGCTATTTATTATCTATGTAAAATTAATTAGTGGTCCCAAGCCAATTCTCAATGGATACACATGAAAAAGAAAAACAAAAAATGTCACATCCTTTCCTCTCAATGCCTTTTCTCTTCCCTCCATATTTCCCTCATCTTGTACCCTTCTGCCATTCATCTTCATGTCTTCTGACATGATACTCCTATGTAAAATGAGTTCCAGAGGGGTAGACATGTTAGTCTGGTTTTAGCAAAACACCGAGAGTGCCACAGGATTCCTATGTAAGAAACTCCTTCTTGTGTGCTATACCTCCTCCTGCTCTTTACTGAACTATACACACCTCATCCATGTAGCCTTTCAAAGTTAACTCACCAAGTACAGATTATAAAATGTAATCTGCATCACTTGAAAACCAACCCATGTATAATATCTTACACAAGGGATCAAAAAACCCAAACAGATACGGATATTAAGTGACCATGTTACCTACCACCTCATTTCCTAAACCCTGTACAGTTATATGGATTAACAGAAGGAGTAAATAAGTTTACTGATTTTGAAGTAAAAGTGTGTATGTATGTGGATTTGTATTTTAGGCTGATCTGTGAGTCATTTATGTGACTGCAAAGTTCTACAACCAACTTTCTTCAAGTGATGCCAGTGAACAAATTTTTAAGCTATATAACTATATGGAAATTTGAAATTGTGGTATTACACTGTGATAAAAATGCTTGAGACAAAAATCTCAAAGGGATTACAATGGAAGCTGGTTGCCATTTTAGGGCCCAATCCTACAATAAATTCAGTGCCCATGAAGAGTCCCTTTTGAAGTCAAGGGGTTTTATTGACAACAGTGGTCAACCCACATGGAGAACAATAGCAGGACTGGGTCTAATTGCTATGGAGAGATACTAGCTTCTTTATATGTCTGAAATGAGTTCTTTGTGCCTGATTTAAGTGGTTAACTTGTTGGGGAAAGAACTTTTGTTTCCTTTTGTTTGCACAGTGATAAGATCACTGATGGTGCCGAATAAATAAATAATGGTATTGTTAGGCATAAATCTCTTTGGACTTTGTACACAGCTCATCTATAGAATTTTTTTCTGTGTGGCAAAAGGATAGTTTAGTTTTACCTTTTTCGGAGAAATCATTATTCCTAGCCAAAGCTGCAGATTACTACAGTAAGTAGTTTCTAAAAACTACTTTGAAATACCATTAGTATGTTTAATCATTTGTAACTCTGCTTCTGAAAATTTTTTGCAACTCATTTCTATGCATTGCATGCTCGCGGTTAGAATAAAGAAAGCTGCTTTAGAAATTACTGGCAGCTTTTCTAGATGCAAACACATGAGTCTACTTTAGCTTTTAGCATAAACTAGTTTCATTTTAGTGATTTATCTGCATACACAGTTATTTCCTGCACATTAACATGGACAATAGGTGCTTTTAACATTTCACATTTGAAAACTAGTCTTGAAATATTTCTGCGTGTTAACAAAGTTACCTTGTGACTGTCAATACTGAGTTGGTGCAGTCATCAGAGATGTATTACAAATGTTCTTACTTTTTGTTTTGTGTAGCTACCCTAATTTTTTTACTTCACTTTCTTTACTTCACTTAAAGCAAAACAATTCAAGTACAAGGAAAGGCCAGGAAGACTCTATATACTATTTAGTAGTATACATCATTTATAACTCCCCCACTAACAAGATGCCCTGCCCAAATGTGTAAACCCAGTTTATTAAGAGGAATTTCAGAAATGCTGGATTTAACAAGAAAAGTAACAACGGTTTGGTGCATTTCTTTTTCTCCCATGTGGCCTGCACTGTAGCAGCTTCGAAAGTCTATATATATAAGATTTAAATGTTGTGACAAGCTGTTGCAAGCAGATGTTCCAATAGCATAACCTAACCTCAGATTCATTACAGCAGCATGCCAAGAGTTGTGTTGTATCTCTGTTGAACCTGAAAAGCTTGTCTCTCTCACCAACAGAAGTTGGTCCAATAAAAGATATTGTCTCACCCAGCTTGTTTCTCTAGCATTCTCCTGACAGCCAAGAAGTTTCTCAACTGCATCAGGATAGTCAATTTTGAACACCACAACTAACTTTTGATCTTAATTTTAACCTCCTAACCATTCAATTAATGTTGAAAACAATGCTTAAGCTCACAAATGTAAGGCATTTTAGTAGTGTACTACATCCAATACTGTGTCTTTCAGAAAAAGGCACAATACTTTGGCTCAGAGATTATTTAGAAGTGTGAGGGAATCCTAATTTATTGATTTATGTGGTATTATTAAAGCCAACTATTTTAATATAATTAAATAGTATTTCAACTATGCTTATCTTGACATATTTTTCATATATTTTCACTGGAGATTTGCTAACAGGCTTGCATAGGTTTGTGTAATTTCAAATGAACACCATTCTATAACAACATACTAAAATACGAGTTAAAGAAACTGAAACATTCTAAGTTTCCTGGTGTGAATAGTGAAATAACATTACAAATTACATGGGGCCTAAGTCTTTAGTCAAAACTTACGGGAGGAAACCCATCCCTATCAACACACACTTTTATGGATCTTATGCTGAAAAGGAATACTACACGTGCTTATTAGCAGTTTTTTCTTCCAGCCCCAAATTCAGGTATTTTGACAATTTTAAAACCTAGTTCTTTTTTTCAAAAATATAAAATTTTTACATTTTTTACATTTACATTTATATTAATGACTTATTAGGGGAAAAAAAAAGGTTGTATGCAGAACTAGTTAGGCAAATAGACCAATAAGAGACCGAAATATTCACCAACAAGTCAGAAATTCAAATCTGCCAAATGAGTATGACGAAAAGAGTGAATGCTATCTATATCTCAATCTAGCTCCTACAAATATTCATATTCCAAGAAAAACCCCAAAATAAGATCACGACTAATCAAGGCAATAGTCACCCTTGTTAGCAGTATTAGAGGAGGGATGGGGAGCGTTAGGGATCACAGACCTAACTGTGATTTCATTATTACAGCTGGTGATCCTTCCAAAACAATGGAGACACTTTAATAGGAAAGTATTTATATTGGTATGCCTTACCTCCAACCTGTGGATTAACAAAAGTTTCCATGGCTGTCAAAATGTCCCTTTCACCTAACCATAGTTAACACAAAAATAATAAAAACCAAAGAGAATACAGAGTTGAGCGGGTGAATTTTTCTCAATGATCTCTGAGTAAAAATCCTTCACAAGACAGAAATGTCATCATTATATGTTCCCGAGTAGCTATGCTAAAAATAAAATCAATATCCCTTTAGTAAATTTAATGAAGATTAGTAAAGAGATTGTAATGACACTGTAGTTGAGACAGCTTTTTTTAAGCACCCTGCTTTTTAATACATTAAAATCATATCATGATGAAATTTGGAATACTAGATACCAGTCTAGGTGCAAAAATATTTACAAAATGACAAAAAATAGTCATGAGTTTCAATTTTTTTCACGTTTGTTATCCAATAAAGTAGCGAACTTAAAAACACCCCTCTAACTTGTTTTATGATTGAAGAAAAAATGAGCTGAAAGTGCTTATTAAGGAATCATGTCAGGGCTTCCATTCTGGAAATAAGATATCCATAATCGTGTGCTGTTCATCAATACATCTACCCTAAATGTGCATTCTGTTTCTTGTATTTCAAAATAAATACTGACCATTTTGCTGATAGCTCATTTCAGAACCAGCTTTGTTACAAAAATGAAACATAGTACTGTGTATGGCTGGAATCTTTCCTACAGACACTATCTCATTTTGCCTTTAATCATTGCTCACTCCCCCCCTTCCTTCAGAAGGAGCCTGAGACCTGTCCTCCTGTAGCTCTCCAGCACACAGAGGATACAGGACAGTTTCACCTCACACTGAAGTGCTCTACTCTGCAGCCAACCAGCTCTTCTCCTTTCTCTCTCCACCTCAACTTGATTGCTAAAAATCACTCCCTACAGAGTCATTCTGCTGCTCTGATTCATCTCAGTCCCTTGTAGAGGAACACATACAAGTGTCCTCACATACTATGTGTATGTATACTACATGCACATTACATACACACACTTTTCTGTGTATTCATGCAACCACACACTACACACACACACACACACAGAGCAAAACACACACACACACACATATGGGCAAGCTGCCAAAGTGCCACTTCTCTCATTGTTTCAGAATTTCTATGCTTTTTGAAAGGTAACAGCTTTCTGGTCTTTTCAATTTGTTGCAGTGAGAACCATACTCCCAGAGGTGTAAAGAATCGTAGACAACCTTTCAGAATCATTTAAAGCCAGCATTCAAGAGAAGGAGCAGGGGCTGTTATAAAGCATTTTCACATTGGTTTCCCCACGTAACTCTGTTTTTGAAGAACTCTATTAGCCCAAGGGATTAAGGGAGTTGAAAAGTGGTTTAGACTTCTATTGCTAACTGAGTTGGTTCAGCTGAATCAATCTTGTATTTCCCAGCTGAATAGTAGCACATCAAGGCCACCTAGATTGTCCTCCAGCTCCATCCTATGATCCTTACATTGCAGTGAGATACTCAAAATTCATGCCATATACAATAATCTACATTGTCTTTTCAGAGAAACAAATGTTCTTCAGCTGATTCACATAAACCTGACACTCTCACCGTAGCTTAGTGCTATAAAGCCATCTAAGAGATGCAGATGTAATTGGCTTGCTTCAGAATAGCCTGTATTTTACCTAACATTTCACACACAGAGGACAGTCAGGACTGGAAAACAAAACAAAAAATGAAGAATGGGAAACAAAGAAAATAATTTACACGATTTGTACAACCATCAGAACAGGTCTTTTCAAAAAAGAATTTTTGCTCTCTATGACCCACCATCATTACTTTAATATTAAGCTATGAACAAACAAACAAAAATAGACTTCATTTAAATATTAAGTATAAAGAAATTGTCAGTACTTGCTTGTGTGTTATATTAAAATCCATAAGACACTACTAAACCTATTTTAGAATTATAAATAATATTTATTTTAGTGAGTGAAAATGCAAAGTAGCTGAGATGAAAAACAAGAATTCATTTATTTTCTTAATTATATGTTTAAAATAAATGCATACGGAAGAAAATGAGAGAAACAAACATATACTATTAGGTCACCTAATCCATTTCCCAGCCAGTACAATATGTCAAGCTAGCTGCCCATTTGCATTTCAGAAGGGCGAGAGATATGGGTAAGAAGCAATGATCATAGTTACCCAAGAAGCTAAGATCACATTCACGGAACATTATATTGCATATTTCAGACTTTGAATGTGAACACTAACTGTATCTTTCCATAGTCAGCAGCCTGACACGTATTTGTACCATCATTCAGCGTGTTGCACGTAACACAGTTTTGGTTATTGGATGAAGCACAGAGGTACTATACATTGTATAATTTACAGTGGAATACAGTAGCTTTTCATAGACACCTTAATGGAAAGCAGGAACACATTGCAAAGCCAAGTAGAACTATTGCATTTTGCTGTTGACTCAGGATCCCAGGACTTGTTTAGGTGATAAAGATTCAATACTATATGAAAAAGATCTGTATTTTCGCAGGGATGATATCAAATGTATTTCTTTCACAACAAATTCTGTTCATCAGCTGAATCATAAATTAGCTCCCCCATGACAGTCTTTAAGAAGGGAGAGAGACCAAAGTAAAGCAAAAATTACAAAATACTGCAATTTTAAATTATTATAAATTCTTATTTCCATTCGTATTGTCATAACACTTAGAACCCCACTCACAGACCTGGACCCCTTTGTGCAAAGAGCTGTACAAACAGAAATTAGTGAAAATATGATTCATCTTAAGTTTAGCTAAAGATTCAAAGGTCTCAATAAACCATTCCCCCCCCCCCCTTTTATATTGCTTAAATATTTTGCAACTTTTTAAGATCTCAGTATAAAGGTTAGTTAATGATAATACTGCAAACAATTATGCTGAGAACAGTCTCGATGAAATAAAGTTATAAATAATAAAAGGTAATTCTTAGGAATATTAGATCAGTCAAACTATATCAAAATCTGTTAGCTGTATCTTAGAAATTCGATCTCGGAACTTACCAGTAACAAAATATAAGTGAAAATTTGCTTTCACAGACTCTGAAATTCTCCCTAATTTTCTTCTCCACTGCCCCCTAATTAAGAGAGCAGAACAGTAAAAGACAGTTTCATGGGTGGGGGGGGGGAGGACAAGCCCCCCATGAACTGCTGAACTGAATGGTGCATGAGCTAGTGTCAGTGTGATTATGACATATGCATATACAAGCATTACTCAAAAGATGATTACTGAATGCCAGGCTTGGATCAACGATTGTGCACTAGTGCACTTGCACAGGGCCTCTAACTTGGGGGTGAGAGAGACTAACAGGGAAAAAAAAAAAAAAGAACCTCCAACACAGAGCTAGGAATGAGTGAGTGGGGAATTGCAGGGGTAGGGGCCCTGCCTAAATGCTGTGACAAGAGCCAATGGGCCAGAGCAAGGAGCTGGGACAGCCCTGCAGGACAGGAATCACTATGGAGTGAGTGCTGGGTATGCTCATTTTCCAATCCCAAGGACTTCCCACCCATCTTTCACTCAAAGTCAGGGAAGGTGCGTGTGCGCGGGGGGGAGGGGGGACTTGTGAGACTTGGAATGGCTCTCTCACTAGGGAAGGTAAATGACTTTGCTCACCCATTCTCACCTCCTACTCAATGGTCTTCATTAGGTCTTAAGTACTGGACTCCACCTCCCCCATTGTTCTCAATGCACCTGGGTACCTATAAGATACCTCTGTGTTACCTATTTTCTGTATTACTGCATCTGAAGAAGAGAGCTAAGTCTCTCGAAAGCTTATGTCTACAAATATTAAATTTGTTAGTCTTTAAAGTACCACAGAACTCTCGTTGTCTTTGCTGTATACAGACTAACATGGCTACCCCTCTGGAACTATATTTGTGTGTGTATGTCTTCTTTCCATGTCTTCTTCTGGATAGAATATAACATCTGCTCAGGTGTGTGGCTGCAGACTACAAACAAAAAATCCCTAATGCTTCCAGACCACTATCAATCTTTTATT
This sequence comes from Emydura macquarii macquarii, assembly GCF_026122565.2. NCBI lineage: Eukaryota > Metazoa > Chordata > Testudines > Chelidae > Emydura > Emydura macquarii. The sequence continues at coordinate 32,112,074 of NW_027131390.1, read as the reverse complement.
AGTTATAATTAATAACAGGACAAAAAACAATTGAATGTATAAATATATTTGTGATGGACATGGCACATAAATCAATGATATTCTCTAGGTAGCAGATATAGCATATTGCTCATTATGGTCTCTTTTTGCCAAAGCTTGTGCCAATAAACAAGGCATCAAATGGCTAAAAATCAGTATTTTCCAAATAGAAAATGTGTGGTTATGATTGTGAGGGCTCACAGACAAACAGTTCGATTAAGTGTTCTTCAGCTATTATAGTAATGAAGAAAACTTTCAAAATATGAAGTGAATATAATCAGTGCAAATATCTGCCCATATTCACAGAAATCCTAAAAGGATAGTTCTCAAGTGAGACCAGCCCCATTCATTTCAATGGGTGTTCAGTCAGTTGCCAATGATATTTCAAATAGCAATATCATTACCTATTTCACTGTTCATCCAAGCATGTAAGAATGGAGAGGAAGTACTGTACGAAGAAGTAATTAATAATACCACGAAGCTCTTATATAGCACTTTTCATCATTAGATCTCAAAGCACCTCACAAATTCCCATTTTAGAGATGCAGAAACTGAGGCACGGGAAGGTGAAGTGACTTCCTCAAGGTCACCCAGCACATCAGTGATGGAACTGAAAACAGAATCCATATCTCCTGAGTCTCAGTCCACTCCTCTGCCACTAGGTCATATTGTCTCCCTTGCACACCAGCTTCTCCTAAATTAGTGGGGAGAGTGCAAAGGACAAGTTGAGGTGTGTGGAATATGTACACATTAATACAAATTGTTGGGTAGCAGGGGCTGGGGTAAAGGTCTTGTGCACTTAGTTTCATTTTCTTAATAGACGGGTTGATTTTCAAGTTTGGGAAACACTGGTTTAAACTAACCTTGAAGAAAGGTGGATATGAGACAGGGCATCTATGTGGAAGGACATTACTAAGTACCAAAGAATCACAGCTGTGTCACTGCTTTGTTGATCTCTTAAAACAAAGAAATAAGAAGGCTCAGCTGCAAGAAAATAGGAATTGTTGCAACTTCAGCCACACTTTGCTTATTTTGGCCATTTCAGCTATCAAAAGCCTCTAAGCTAGAATAAACCCTATGAGGAAGCTGACAGACATGGGAAGTTGTGGGGCAGTAAAACTGTTAAGAAATGGGAGACATCTAAAGAAGGCTTGCCCTGGGAACTGTGACTTCATTTAGTATATTGGAACTGCACTCAGTGTGGTTTCTGGACTATATAAGTAGGCACTGAACTGCTGGAAGTCACTTATTGAGCTAGTTCTTCAGGTAGCCTGTTGTACAACAGATGTTGGTGCTTACTTCCATATGAGGTGAGGCAGAGTTCCTGGCAATATTTATAATAGGTTCTAGACATCCATGCAGGAACAAAACTCTTTCAGCTCAATCTGGATGTTGTCCACAGAGACATTTTTTTCTTATTTATATTTTTAGCCCAACAACTGAACCATAATAATAATTTTAAAAAGATTTACTGGGGATTGGTGTGTTAATACCTAATATAATAAAGCCTCCCCCATTGCATAGTAATAAAACTTCACACCTTTCCAGTGGTATCTTTAGTAACTAATGAATTAACAAAAAAGTTAAACCTCCTCCTCAGGTTTAGCTGTTGCCAGAAGTCCTACCTTAGGACTGCTCAACTCACACCTTAGGTCCTCTTTCATCCAAGAACCACATTCTCTATATCCATATACCCCTTGGCAAGTCAATAGACTTACTTAACCCTTTTACAGAAGGATCATCATTGCAAATAAGATGGGGGTGTTTCAGGCAAACACTGCAAGCATGTTACAGATATATAATGTCCTATAATAGACAGGCTTCAATCTCTTGTACATATTTTATATTTATTATTCCTTTCTGTGTAGATCCTTAGCCCTCTTCATTAGTTCTACAATACTCCCTTAACTAGGAGGTGATGCTTTTGAGAAGATTTTAATGATGTACAATTATATTTTGGCATAGAATACGTAAACGTAACTCTAATAGAAGTTAGAGACAATACAATAGCTACAACACAATTAAAATATTACAAACTAAGGGTTGATAAGGACAGCAGCAGAAAATCAGTGTTTTTTTAAAGATCTTGATGAGTTACATGAAGGAAAAATGCATATGCCATATGAGCTTTCATGTGGAATCAAGATTATATTACTGTGATGCTGATTCCTTAAACTACACCCGTAAGCTAAGATTTTCTAAGATGTTGGACTTAGGGAAAGCACATACGCTGTGGTTGAATTGAAAATAGGTAGCCATGATTAACTTAATTGGATGCTAGATGTCCGCATTCATAAGAGTAAAATAAACTCTTGCTGGTAGTAGTTAAGTAATTGATCTCTAAAGACAAGTGATAAGAAAATACATTCTCTAAAATATATTTTTATTGAGCTTTTTAAATAGTGTTCACCATGGTTTAAGAACAGAACTGTGAACATGATTAAAAGTCAAGACAACAACCTGAACGTACAGAAATAGTTACGTGGTCTCATCAAAAACATTACTAACAATGGTTAGTTTCAAAATCTTCTGCATGATATAAGCAAAACAAGTCGAAAACAACATTCAGCAGTTATTTTTTTGAGATATTTTGGGGGCTTCATAGATGACAAAGGCAAAACTAAATGCTATCATTGTTACTTGAACTCTGATTTGGAATTCTAGCTTTACATATATGTATAGGTGTATGGTACTTTTCTTTTTTTCATTACACTGCTGTGCATGAAGAAAGCAAAGGAAAAGGAATTGCTGTGTTGACCTACTGCTCCTTCATTCTGCTCCCTGCTGCTGTCTCCTCATTTGTTCTGATGCAGGGATAAGGTAGGGCAGCAGGTCACCACTACACTGGTATTATAACTGAAATTGTCAGGGTGGGGGTGGAAATGTTCTAGAGCAACCATAAAGTGACAACAGTGGATTTGCTTGTTTCATTTAAAAAAACAATAGATGAATGGAAAAGAAGGAACAGGGATTCTGAGAAAAAGAACAGGCAAAATATTTTCACATTATTATTAAAAACTGGGATTCATTTTGAGATATGTTAGATTTACTCTCCTTACTCACTTTCAGAAAACAGTTAAAATTCAACTTCTATAAACAGCAAAATAAATATAATTTCAAACCTGTTAAATAGACTCATCTCAATGAACAGAGAATTCATTTGAAATTAGGCCAAATATTCCCCAACGCGCGCACATGCGCACGCACAATAACCCAAAATACCAGGCTCATGTTCTAAGAACCACTTAGTCTAGCTCTCACATGCATCAGTTCTAAAAGATTAGCTGTAGAAAATATGACAAGATGCTTACTCTAGTGCTTGTGGGAAAATCATCTGTAACTATTTGGAAACTAATGTAAAGGAAAGAAGGACTGGGAGACCCACTCTTTCCTTCCATCATAAGTCAAGGAGCTGCTGTAGTTTGCTATTGGGGCAGAGAGGGGTCAAATCACCAGGCCCTTGTCCTACGCTCTGAGGAGACACTTGAAGATGCTCCAGATTGTTGTAGAAGTCACAGGTTTATTTCTTATGTGACAATATTTAATACTTGTATCTACACCATCCAGAGTCAAGGATAAGCACAGTTGATATTTCTTTAAATGTTTAAGTCATACATATATTAGGAGTGGCTATTTTGTGCTCTGGATGTCCCTTCCAATATTTGAAAACACAGTAATACTTATAAAATAAAGTAAATAATATTAACCCTAAATGTACTCATAAAATTTGAAATTGAGATCTAAATCTCCTCTTCCTGGGGAACTCTAAATGATTCTTGGCATGCCCACACCCTTTGGAGGAGAAATTGTGAGCCTGTGGCAGTGGCTGAGGGCACCATCTAGTCATGGTGACCTCACTAGAGCTCAAAAAAAATTTCATGGATTTTGTAGCACTCATGCAGTAGGCTAGCCCCTCTTAGCTCCACAAGCCTCCTTCCATACTGGCAGGATGGTACAAGACAGCCATATTACCATCAGCTCCTTGCAATTGCTTCTGGCATACTGAAGGGATTTAAAATGCACTGATTGTCACTTAATACTGAAAGGAGCAGCTTTCTGAACTGCCGACAGAGATTACAGAAATTTGACAGATCACAATGTCATGAAATGGCTGTTCACAGCTCCGCTCTCACTAGTTAGTAACTCCTTCCCTACCCACAGATCTGTTACTATATGGTATTTGTACACAGGAACTTCCATTTGTTTAGTGGCAGTGATGGCGGTGGAAGTGGGGGGCAAGAAATGGGGAATGTCTCCCTCAGATAGTTTTGGAAGCAGTAGAGAGTAATTGCTGCTGATTTTTCTCTTTTGTACTGCACAGAGAAATAAACAATGTGGCCCATTGTCTAGAACATAATATGATATAGCAGTGTTTTTCAACGTGGGGTCTGCAGACTATTTCTAAGGGGTCCACACAAGGTTGTCATTACCATAGAACAGTGGTTTTCAAACTGTGGTCTGCAGACTATGTCTAAGATTTCCAAAGGGGTTAGCACCTCCATTCAAAATTTTTTAGAGGTCCACAAATGAAAAAAACCACTGTTCTATAGTCATAGACCAGAAAATTCTCTTTAGAAGTAAACATATTACAACAGCTCAAAGAATGAGAAAATGAGAAGAAACTTACTGCTTTTTACCACAATAAATCCACATAGCTAAAGCTAAACTGAAAGATCCCTTCCATTCAATGAGCCTGATGTTTAGAAAGGATGAGCTCTTGAATTTCCTATTTAAGTCAGGAAGCGTTGTAGAAGTCTATACCAGTGGAAATCATGTCCCTTAATTAGGAATTTTGCCACCATATGGTCAGGCTTTAGAGGTGCGTATTTTCCTCCATATCATAATATAGTAGAACTAAGCAAAAGGAAACTTCTAAAAGTTTCTTTGCCTAAGGGACAATTTCCCATACTCCCAACATGCAGTCAAGCTGAGGTGCGTGTGTGTCTTTTTTTAACTCTGAAACCTACATTTTGTGTCAAACTTCCAAACAAGCAGAAACAAATAAATAAATCAAACAAACAAACAAAACAACGCTAATTGAACATCCCATTTTAGAAATTAAAAATTGCAAAGTTTCATTTTCATAGTTTGACAGCCCTGGAGATCCATGTCCTAATTTTCCTCAGAACAGGTGCATCTGGGCATTTTCTTGCCCATGCGACTTAGCCTAGAGCTGGAGAGCCCAATTTGCAGTTAGATGGTAGCTCAGTATAAAGCCTTCTCAAACTACAGTCAGTCTACTGAGACAGCCACCAAAGGCGCCAACTATGCAGTTTAGGTACTCATGTGCTCCTTATGAGTGTCCGAGTACCATCTATAGCACCGCCCCAGTTAGGAAATAGGGTGGGCAGTAGGGTTTCCCACAGTGCCCCACATTCATAAGGTTAGATTGTCAACCCTTGCACTCTGGGATAGGGTTACTTTGACTTGGGTCTGTGCACTTCCGAGTGGATGCCAGAGCCCTAGGTTTGAGCACAGATCAGAAAATCCTTAACCTAGGGTTAAAATGTAGTGTAGATGCTCAAGCCCATGATTCCCTGACATGGATCAGCTGACTCAAGTCCCACTAACCCTAGGTTACATTGCTGCGTAGACATACCCAGAGACTCCTTTGTAAAGGGTCCCTTCTTCCTTGCAAACAACCCTCACTTCAGACATGACAAACTCTCTGAACCGAACACATCTTACAGGTTATTTTTTTCATAGTAGTTACATGAAGGGTATTTACAGAAAGCTCATAACTTGTCCAGACTCCATCGTTGCAAGAGGTATGTACAGATACTTAAAGAATAATGTATTTATGTTGAAAATACATATTATGGACTTAGAGTACGAAATAGTCAGCAGGTGTGATGCATCTTGGTGATGACCCATTCAAGCAATCCCTAGTTAGCAATATGGCTAGGTAATGCAAGGTTCTATTGTCTACGTGGCCACATTCCAGAACAGTCTATAGAAAACCATCAAAGACAATTGCAAATGATCAAAACCAGTTGGACGTGAAAGGGAATATCAGGGCAGGCAGGAGACTCCCCTGACTATAAAGAAAGTCAAAACATTGTTTCAATATAACAAAGGGCATGTAAAGGCACTCTCTCTGTTCTTTCACTGAGGAAACCCCTTTTGGAGCATGGGGCTTTTCATAAATGTATAGATCTTGGTTCTTGTGAAATCAGCCAGCTCTGCAACAGATTGAACTTTGTGGGGAAAACCTGCTTTATTATATAGAGAAACTATTGATAAGTATAGACCCAAGCTCATGTTTTATTATTTTGTATTGTGCTATAACCATTTATTTCCATTACTATCTTATCTCTAATTTAATCTTTATTCCTTCCCGAATAAACCTTTTTTTGTTTTATAATTAGTGCTCACAAGTGCTGTGTGGCTTACAGGAGCAATGATTTCAAGTAAAACTGGGGTACATACATGGCACTTCTGGGTGCAGAGGATCTGGAATTTCTGAGAGTACTCAATGTCAGGGGCAGTATATGACAAGGGAACGATTCAAAGTGTCTCAAGAATTGGGGTGCACCTTTTGTTAACCTACAACACAAAGTTAGGGCTGGTATAGCCCAAAAGAGAGTGCTTGAATCGCTGAAAGGCTAGTGGTATTAGGGAGCTGACATCCGGTTACTACAAGCAATACTCCCTCTCACTAGAGGCAAGGGGTAACAAGATGATGAGGTATTGGGTGCCTTGAGAACTGTCACAGTCTCACACAACCCAGGAGAGTGCCCAAACTAATGAGCTATTGAGAAATGAGGGGTGGCAAGATCATCTCCTCCTCTGTTTTGTGAATCTAACTCTTTCTTTGCTTTGGTTTTATTAAATAAGTTTTAAAATGCCTGAAACGTTTCATTTCAGGCCAAATGAAATAATTTCTTCAATCCAAAACTAACTTTTTCTGATTTTCAATTTGCTTAAAATTTCGGTTTCAGTTCTGGTTGAACCAAATATATATTTTTTGGAAATGCCAGTGAAACGAAGAGTCAGTAATCTGCACAGTTCCACTATTGAGAGCTTGACTTTGCAACCTCAGTAAAATACTTTTTTCTTGATGACTGTGTCCCTTCTCCTGCCCTGCTCCTACAAGTCTGTGGCAGTTTTCTTGCCTTTCCTTTCCTGCCTTAAGTCCCTGGAAGTCCACTTCCCTTTTCTCTACCAACTCCAAACTGCCACTGCCATTAAAGCTTGTGGTTTGCAGAAGAGACTCGTAGCACCATCTCCTGCATTCTTGGAGAAAGGTTGACTTGTAGCCTCACCCCTCCAAAGGTTTGTTTTTGAAGTGGGATGTTGTAGAAACCGGCAGGAGTTTTGACATGCAGGAGAAAACTGCAGGCAGATAATGTGCAAGAGGCTTATTCCCACAATAAGAGCAGGAGCTTTTGGCCTGGAAGATTTTATAGCTTTTTCATCCATGCTATGGCTCCTGCTGTTATTTCTCTCCTGCTTCCATGTAAGAATCAGAGGCAGGATGGAAAAGCTCTCCTGGAAAGCAGATTTTTCCTATAGCGCCCCCAGGACCTGTGAACACTAAATAATTTGTGAAGTCATTAAAAATATGAGAAATAAAGTCCTTTATTTTTTAAGTAAAAATCAATATTATTTTTCCACCCCTACTCTGAGTTTCAGAGAGTCCCTTATGGACATGACTTGTTCCAATCAAAATGAGAAGATTCATGATCAGTGTTGCAGGATTAGACTCTAGCTATCCACAATGGAATAAAATAGCATACTGCAATATAAATGTTATTGTAAGCCTACTGCTAAGTGGCAACTATTTAATAAAGTAGGGATCTAGTTGTACACTAAAACACTTTTATTTCTTTATTTTTTAAGCATGGAAAAGTAAATATTTAACAGTCCTGTGCTTTAGGACTTTTTTGTGTGTTTTCAAGGAAATTAATTATGACCATTTGAACCTGCCATCAAAATAGAGAATTTTTATAAACTGCTATAAACTGGACTGCTTAATGCCAAATTATACATTTGTGAAAATCCAGCACTTTCCTTCAAATTAAACCTTTAAAGGTTAGTAATAGAGCAAAGGACTATTAAATTAATTAAGCCCATGCATATTCCATTCACTTTGTGCCAGTACAACACAAGTAGCTAAGTAAATGACTACCCCAGCAGTACAGCAAAGGCAGCCAAGTGGAATGCAATCAATGACTTTATTAAATGATATTGCTTGTAAGTAGGGCAACTTAGTGAAAACATAAGGACGATACAAGGCCCTAGCTTTCTGACAAGACAAATGCACCTTTAATTTACTTCAATAAAGCAAAAGACAAACGAATAATTAAAAGCAGGTTGACAATGTAATTTAACTGTATAATGAAGGCCAGAGTGTACTGCACAGACACAGCATCATTTGGAACATACACACTGGCAAAATAAAAAAAACCAAAAACTGACACTTTTAATGTAAGCTTAAAAATGGAAGATTGTTCTTTAAGCTGTAAGTGCAATACTTACCTTGCAAAGATTGTATTTATGGAGCTGATGGGTACAGATGATAAGATAGCGAGAACTCTACAACAGAGGACGTTAGCAGATGAAGCATTTACTATAATAGTGGTATTATGCTTATTTGGCTCCATGATTTCCCCCACCCCCCAGCGCAATCCCAGAAACGTATTGATTAGCTTTTTCTGCACATTCTTTCTCTCTTTCTTTAATGGTCCAGACTCCTACATTCAGCCACAGAAGCTCAATGAAAATATTAGGCTTCCACTTAATTAGTGCCTTTCATACTCTTTTTATCTCTGATGCAAAAACACAGAAGAGCTGTCATTCTCGAGAGGTTTAGATGCTAAGCCTAGCCCCATAGTGTCTTTGGTGTTGTTCCACGGTAGCATCAAAATGTAGCAAATAGCAAGTTCCTGTTTTCTCCTCTATGTATTCAAGATCCATTCTGAAGAGAATTAAATGAACAGTAAGCCACCATTAAGACACAGAAAATAAGGAAATTCATAATTAAGGTAGTAACTTTTGTCATAACCCACTCTCTTGTGACTATATTTTACTGAGACACACGTACTAAATGAGATTATACACTATTCAAAGACCATTACAATACCTATTGTGGGGTACAATGAATTGGGATATGGTTACAGTTTTAGACTACAAATGTACATTGTCTTGACTGTACAAATATCTTCCTTTACCCATTGTTTTGTATCACTTCTGTACGATCTTAATAAATTCCCAAAATTAAAAACAAAACCCTTTGTTTTTCTAGTTCTCCACCTCTTTCAAGTAGCTATTCAACATAACAGTGCCCTGTCCACCCCCACTCCCATCATATGTTGCCTGTGTCCTGCATAGTAAGCTCTTCTGCAAAGGGACTGTGACTACTCAACCCTCCCTCTAGCTCTAAACTACACTGACATAAAGCTTGTTGGGATCCATAACCAGGTCCCTGATGGTTCCTTCATGCTGCATCTGAGCCAACTTTGGACACATCGCAGAACCTTACCCATCAAGTTTATCAGTTATTTTTTATTTGGCACAGAAACATGATCCAATTATGTCTCTCCAGCATATTTATATTATTTTAAACAAAGTTTACATTTAATCACTGCTGTAGATGTCATATGGAAAAGTCTAAATCAAACCTCATTTTTTGGTCAAGAGGGTACCAAGCCTCAACTCTACAAAATGATAGCACATGGCAGACTGCTATGCTTGAAGAGTACCCCATGAAACACACTGGGACTCCTTGAGGGCATAGTAGTCTGTCCACATATTATAAATTGGAGAGCAGAAGTCTTACACTACACTATAATATGTACATTTTTAGAGTATGTTTTATTCTGAACAATTTTGTAGCAGCACAACCATCTGCATATTCAGGTATCACCATGGGCTGAAATGCATTAACTTTTGGGATAGAACTTAGCTCCCATTCTGCTCTAGCAACATGACAAAGGGACAGAGGTGAAGAATAATGGACCCAATTGAAACTATAATAAATGTTTAGGAAGCAAAATATACAATTATTACTAAAACTGGAATTGGCTATGAGATTGGAATTAATATCAAATCTCTGTTAAAAGTATCTCAGGATCTTTAATGACAACAGGGTTAGTATCTTTGTACTCCTCCGAAATTAGGGTGAGAAAGACTGTGTGTGAAATCAGAGAAGGTCACAAGGACCACATTAAAGAAATATATAATAGGAATATGGGAGAACTTTCCTTGCTCCTTTAGATCAAATCTGCTCAAATTTATATAGTTATATTGCACACAAATGTTAAAAGAGTAAGAAAACTTTTAGAGGAAAAAAGAAAGTAAAGGAAAAATAAATAAAATACAATTTGCATCTGTAGACGTGTGATTGAAGGTTGCTAACATGTTCACAGAGCTAAAGACAAAACTAAATTATATGTCCTTGAAGACAAAGACCTTACCAGATGCTATATTATAATTAAATATATATTATAATGGTGTTCTAATACATGTAACAGTAATAGTTTATTAGTAATGCATCCTTGTATAAAACAAATATCTGAGATTACCCATGGCTAAAGTCAGTACTTCACAGCTGCCACTCAAAATTTTATAATTTTGGCCACTTCCATTTTTTATTCAGATTACCTAATTGATTAAATCCTAATATGGACAACTAAATTTCGACAAATTCACTTTTAAATCAAGGCATTTTACAATTTTACATGTGCAGGAAAGTTTCTGAGTAACTTTTTCGCCCTGTAAATTAAAAGATATATTTGCTAATTTCTGCTAGGTTGAGCTTTTATTGTGCAAATAATTTCCATTCTCTCTCTTAATTTTGTTGTCCATGAAACAAATTTATCTTAATGATTACATTATTTTTAATGATAGCTGTAAAAGAAAATAGCAGCATTTGTATTTCACAGTAATCAGTAATATCCAGCTTCAAACTCGCCTATCACAGAAACGGTGTTAAAGGAAATCTGTTTCCAGTAGCTGAGTTCCAGTTTTAAAATCACGTTTTCAAAAAACTGCTAAAATATGATAAAACAGCTATTGTATTATTTCATACAATACTGATCTTTGCTATAATCTCTGTCATCAGAATTTCACGTCCACAGTAAAGATATTCTTGTTTTAAATATATTACTACTATTATTATTGTAATTGAAGTAATGCCTAGAGACTCTGATCATGGATCACTATGCAAACACATAACAGTCCCTGAACAGAAGAGAACCTTCTAAACCCATAAGTCAGAAAGGTGGAGCAGAATCTAAGCTTTCATTTAAAAATGAAATTTCTAGCCTTCATGGCTGCAAAGTTTACTTTCCAAACACGAACAGAGTGTAAACCAATGTCCTGAGTCTGCAGGTATCCTGAAATAATGACTCACATAGGTGAACTCCTCTATCCCCTATTTATTTCATTGAGGTGTCAGCTCTGAAGGCCACAGCTGATATCTCAGTGTCACATTTTACTATTCCATCGTTGCTCAGGTTGGCAGATGGGATGGAAAAGGAGATGTGAGTAAAGCCATTGTGTGTGTGTATCATTGTGTGTGTGTATTGTTTAAGAGAAGAAAAGCAGAAGGAAAAACAGAAGATACATGCAAACAAAGAGAAGAATGAAAGGAAGATAGGGAAAAATGACAAACAAAGGCCAGAATTAGCAGTTGCCTAACGGGAAACAGATTTCCTTACTGAATAGGACAATAAGGTACTTATAAAATAATGAACAAACATCTAGTTATTATATGTAGATTGTGTTCTCCCGTGATCTCTGTGCAAACCTCCCACTGATATCAAGGAGAGATCCACTGTGGACTGAAGGGAGAATGAAGTCCGGAAGTTACATTTCAGTCCATGTACATTAAATAGGGAATCTGCTCTCTCGGAGTTTAACACCACTGATCTCAGGAATGTACTATGCCCAAAGATTTCACGTGTATGCACATTTTTCATAATTATGCATCAGTATATGAGATACTATAATATGATCTACTTATGCATAGGGAATTAATAGTACTTTTTTTTCCCCCAAAAAACAATGAAATAAACATCGTCCCTGAATGTTTATCTACAGGTACTTTTCCACACCCACTGTAAATAATAGCTGATTCTTACATGACACATTAACTCCCCACAGAAACGAACTTCTTTTCATAAGGAAAAAATGAATGTATGGAGCAACGCTAATGTGGTCTTCAATAGTGTTTCAGACTAACATTTTTAAACTTTTTAAAATTATGCACCAAGATCCATAACTTAGGCCCTTAACAAATGTAGCCTAATTTTTAAAGATGGTGACAATCAACAGCTCTTCCTGAGTGTGAGAGAGTTGTGGGTGCTCAGCATCTCTGAGAATGAAGTCACTTAATTTTAATTCACTCCCTTTCTCCACAGTCCTATCTCCTCTCCAGAGCAGTGGCAGTAAAACATTTATATGAAATATAAACAGTAGCAACTCTGTTGTGCTTCATTTCATGAATTATATGAATGTATTTTAGATTTTGTGTAGCAGTACAATCAGTGATTTACATACTGTGGGAAAATTTTTGCTAATCTGGTGCAGAGAAATGTTATTTACATCTCTCTCAACAACCAAAACTCTTTGCAACCATTCTGATGTTAGGCAGAGTTTCCATCTCTCTTTCCCTCTAATTTATCCTCCTCAATGTGAACTCTTTAATTAAGGAAGATGGAGAATGGGATCTGGAATAGTGAGTGTTCTCATTGACTTTGTACACATTTTGGCGTTGATCTTAAAAAGCGTAGCAATGCAATGCAATCTACATACTAGCTATTAAGGCAACTGCTCTGTACAGATCATGTCACCCTGGGGACACAAGGCACCATCCATGTAAGAGGAAGCCTTGGTTTGTAAAGCTCTCAGTCATGCATTGCAGCTTTGTACTCTCCATAACCTGAATTATTCCTATGCAACAAGAAGCAGGAATTCAAAAGAATGCTTAACTACTGCATGACAGAAGAATGTAATGACATGAGTTACTAACTTTTGTCCATTCATATGTACAGGGATAAGAAAGCTACTTGTAAATCAGCAAAAGAGTACACATGAACTTGCTATTGGCAGTGCAGACTGATATTTTCCGAATATTCCTGTGATGGATGGTTGAAATCAAGTCTTCTGTATAGCAGAAGAATGATTCACAAATAAGCCCCAACCAGAACATTTTGTCAGGTAATTTACATCTGCATTATGGACCCCCAAAGTATCTATCTTTTAAGTATACCTTACTTACAGTCTTCAAGATTATTTTTAGTTCATATGGAACTAATCTTCTCAGTCCTGTCAAATGTTTAAAATGCACTTTCTAGAGAATCCTCTAGCAATTGGCTGTCCTAATCATAAGCAGTTGTCTCCAATTCCTTGGCTGCATTGCTAGGATACTGTGGAAATCATTGGTAGAAATATCATCAAAATAAAATGACAATTCAAAACGAGCAGCATTTTAATCCCAGGATGCTAATTAGCAGCCACTTAGGCCAGTGCCTGATATCAATGCCACAAATGTCATTTGTCAGTCAGCCACCAACACATTACTATTCCGGCTGGCACTGTGTATGAAAACAAAAGGAACATTTGTTGTTCTTCAGGAAAGAAATAATACTATATTTCTTATGCACAGTACTTAAAAGAATTTTGTAAATCTTCTATTCAGATATTATGGGAGGCAAAGCTATGTAATGTTCTTGGCTCTAGCATTGACTTGCCCTATGTCCTTGGACAAGTCTCCTAGCAGAGGAGGGGGAAAAAAAGGCCTGTATCTTATTTTTTTTTCTTTATTTTATTTGTTTTTTATGTATAAGGAAGTCTTACAGTTAGGTTTTTTTTCTCCCCTTCTTTTTACAAATTAGAATTCCAGGTCTAGCCTACACATTTGTTTCTTAAAAGATCATATAAATAATAATGGTATATCTAGTAGGATAAGGACATCAAGTTCAATACCAAGGAAGCTTAAAGGGGAAGGGGCTTCTATTCAAACAATTAAAATATTTTTGTTTGTTAGCTTTTATGAGATGCCTGACAAATTACATGAAACAAAACATCTGTTTGTGAAACATTCAGGCTCAGCTATTAAGGCCCAAGAAAATTTTCATACCATTTCTCCAGCAAAAACAGAAAAGATAAATATTGATATTCCTGATACTGCCAAGATTTAAAGTGAGAGGGGAAAGACTTCATGCAGATACATTATAAAGAGGGTGGGAGGGGGGAGAGAGAAAACCACACCATTTTTATGTCCTTTACAGGTCACCCTTAGCCTCTCTGCTTCAGTTACCCCTTCTGAAATAATAACCAATTAATTAATGGAGCAGCAGTGCAGTTCAATTTATTAGTACCAGTAAAATGCTTTGATGTACTCCAGTGGAAGGGGCTGAAGAAGTGAAAATTATCTGTGCTATTCTATTGGTCTGGAATCAACTTTTTAGTGTGTCATGTTTATCTTTATATAGATCTCATTTATATGGTAGCATTGAATGAGAACCTAAAAGATTCTGCAAAAATAATCTAATATTTTGGAATTTAAATTAGTATTTTACTTAATTAGTCATAGCAGGAGGAAGACATACCAGATGCAAGAGTTGGCGCTATGCGTACTTGTAGCTTATCCGTTTCTAGATGTTTTTTAAGTCACATCACCACAGGAGGAGCTTCAGAAGGAATCTGTATCTCGGATAAATCCTCCAGTGAGTTCTCTGGTGTGAAAGGGTCAGTACACAAGTTGCACTATCCTCTAAAGTGATGAAACCTTCCCACTGCTTGAACACTCCTCACCAATTGGTACATCTTAAGGAAGCAATCCTTGCATCTATCCTTTAGGTGTGGCATAAAATGGAGAAAATGATCCCTACGTTTTCCCCTTCCCATATTGTATTCATACAAGAGAAAGATATAAACTGGTCATAGATTTTTGTAACCCTATTTTAAATCTTGTGAATGTGTTTAATCTGTAACACCAAGGTTATTGATCATCATTTCCAAATCATATATGCAGTGTTGTTGTATCTTTATTTGTCCCAGGATATTAGAGACTGACGTAATATCTTTTATTGGAACAAATTCTCTTGGCGATAACAGAGAAGCTTTTGAGCTTACACAGAGCTCTTCTTCAGAACCTATGTAAGCTCAAAAGCTTGTCTCTCTTGCCAACAGAAGTTGGTCCAATAAAATATATTACCTCACCCATCTTGTGTCCCTAATTTCTAAATCAGGTCTGAAATCTTTCTTTGTATTACTCTGTGTGTCCATCTATGTATTGCTTAACGCTGAACACCCACTCCGTACGTATACTGTTCTGAAACATTATTTACCTTTACATACATTTTAGAGATGATTATGGCTCCCCTTTTCCTGAAATTTCACAAATAAATCATTAGATTGCTTAAAGCCATTTTGCTTGTTGATTAACTTTATCTGTCCTTTCACTCTTCTGAATATTACCATAAATTGTATAATGAGTCACTGTAAAATCATAGAAGTACTGTAATGGCATGCATGACATTAATAAGCAGTAGTATGATGTACAGCTAGAAACGTGGATATCTCATTATATTCTTTTTTTCAGTAGCAATATCCAATATCATTTGACCTAAAGTGTGTGTCTAAGATAAAGAACTTTAAACCAGATCACCTTAATCACATATTACTAAAATGTGTCACTTTTCACAGATGAAAGATACTGTGTTTCAAAGTTACTGATTTTGCTTTATCTAACTATACAATAGTATAGCGTGACAATAATATTCACTCCCACATTTTTTATCTTTGCTACTTTTGTTTTTCTACCATACTCTAAGACAAAATTAAGTTTGTAAATAGATAACTATCGTTTTAAAATAATGTTCTAGATATTTTTTTAAAATTCTAAGATGGAAGTTGGCCAATGAAAACACTGTTCTGATATTTTTTAAAAGGTGTTTTCCCTTTAAAGATATTTAGAATACATTAGAAAGTCTGGAAATAATTAATGCCCCATCACCCAGCTTAACTCTGCCATCTTTCCCATACTTATTCTCCACTTACTGCTGGAGAAATTTCACTGGCTGAGCCACAAAAGAAATTTAAAGGAAGTCTTCCCTATTGTGCCGCTCCGGGTTGGATTTAGTGAAAAGAAAAAGAATGTCATTGCTTATTTTAGAAAATGAACAAAACTACCACTGTCCTATTTAAAAAGAAAAGAAGAAACAAAACAGAACAATGGGACAGGGTAAAATGGAATGAAACAAAATGCAGAAAAAAAGAAACCTGTTGGATAGTGCTAGGTAACCAGTAAGGGTATTTGAGTAGATGAAAGGAATAAATGCTAAGGATATGAACAAACCAAGAGCATGGGTCCAGGGATTCTAAAGGTTGAAAAGTTTAACTATGGAGTATCTACTGCAGCTCCTTACTGACTCACTTTTTGATAATAAGGGATTGTGTTTTCCTAGAGTGGGTGGGGTTTAGCTGTTTGAATCTGCTGTCAACATTGTAACATTTTCAGAATTTCTTAACATCTTATTTAAAAATGTATAATCTAGCCATAGTAGCCAGCACAACTGTATTATCTGAAGTCATTTGCAGGACTGGTTCTTGAAAACATTATCTTAACATCACCCATTGTATTTTTATATAAATAGGATCCAGAATTTGATATGGATTATGGGTATAACAGCAAGGTTCTTCTGCACCTAAGATTTCATTTGGAACCACAAAAATTTCTAGGTATTATGACTATGAAGAAAGGCTTAAGAATATGAACCAGGTGTAACCAATCTTGAATTACAGACTGATATAAGATTGAGTTACTCATCTCAATGGAGAGTAATGTCCAAAAAAAACCCCAACAACTAAAAATGACAATTTAAATGTCAAATCATCTCCCTGGTTTGTCTAGCACTAAAAGTACCACCCAAGCAGAAGCTGAACACTCCAGACTTTCCTCCTGCCAACTTCCACAACACACTTTGTAGGCTGCCCATACACATATTGAAAACTGAAAATTTAGAGGTAAGGTCAATTATATTTAATTTAGATGAACCACACTAACAGAAAAAATATTCTGCTTTGATTGTATTATGAATTTTCAAGTTCAGTTTAGTAAAATTTCAATTTCTGAATTTACTTGATTGTGTGGAGAATTTCTAATCTAGGGGTCCTCGCTATACAGTTTAGCCAATTTTCCATCTCACCATAGAGTATATTAGGACTGAATATTCTTCTGGTATTTCAGAATCTCCATAAAACACAAATAAACTTCACTTAAAATGTACAGTGTGAAAAAGCAGAGATCCTGGTACAAGTAGTAAAAAAAAACAATTTTTTCCAGGCCTGACCATTCAAAATAACCGGAAGGAAGGAAGGGAGAACAGCCAAGAGTATTTTTTCTTAGAATGAGAAGATAAGTAGGAAACATTATCTGACAAGTAAAGTGAATTTGTCTAAAATCCTAAAGCAAACTAGTAGGAAAGGGGAAGACACTTATAAATTCAATGCACTGCTTTGGCTATGAACTGACAAGCTTAAATTTACCTAGGGCAACTTAAAGGAAATTCATTTTTTTGGTTAGAAAGAAATACTGTTTCTCACTCACAAGCCATCAGAAAAGACTCTACCACTCCAGCCGAGATTAGTTAGAAAAGAATAAATATCTTCCTTGCTACATATTATGTATTATTAATGTACAAACCTTATTTATGTTTAGCCACAACCAAAAAACTAGTTACTTTAAAAAGGGACATCTATTAAAAACAAAGAACTATGTTAATGCAACATACAAACTAACATTTTAATAATAAAACAAAAGAAATCCATATTTAAGGTTTCTATGGTTCAGATATATATCACATGATCATGTCATGATATACCCAGTTGTAAGATCAAATATATATTATTTGTGACACACTGTGCATTTTACATTCCTTAGATGTTATTTTATTGAAATGGCCTATACATAACTAACAGGTGATAAGATGTTTGGTTTGTTATGAAATAACACTGAATATTTACTATGAAATCATGTTTTCCTTCAAAAATTAACATTTATAAATTACAGACATATATGAGGATTTTAAAAAATAAATGGTTTGTTTTTGCTCTTCCACAGCTAAGTAAATATTGATCAGCTGTTCAAAGGAGGAAGGAAGGTGTTGAGTAACACGAGGTGGACACAGATAGAGCTGAGTGCGAGGCTCAAGCTCTTGAACTCCAGGAAGTCAAGCTCTTGAGCTCCAGGAGGTAGTCTAGGATGATAGGCACAGACACAGCATGGAGGGGGCATGTTGGTGTTGCACCAAGGAGGTGAAGTGCTTCCATTTTGTGGCATAGGAAGCCCTTGTAGACTCCTGTCTAGTGTGTGTAAGAATAGAGTAGACTGGGATGAACAGGTGTTTTCTATGCCCAAGCACAGTCCAAAATCCAGGCCATCAGTTGTAGCAGGCCTGGGTTGTGGTGGCAAACCCTGTCATGGTCCTGAGTGAAAAAGTCCAGACAGTTAGGTAGGCTGATTGTGGGTGGGCCGACAGCCTGAATAGTTCAGGAAACCAGAACTGTCAGGGCCAGTGTGGGGCTATCAGGATGACTCTGGACTGATCTCGGCAGATCCTGCAGAGGACCTGGGGAAGGAGGAGGACTGGGGGGAAAAGCGTAACAAAGGCCACCACACCATCGAAGAAGGAGGATGTCACCCTTGAAGTGCTGACCTCTGGAGCAACAGAGGGGGAACTTGCAGTTTGCAGCAGTGGAAAAGAGGTCCCAGAGGGGGTGTCCCAGGCCTGGCCGATGGAGCAGAATGTGAGGCCGTGGAGTTCCCACTCGTGGCTGAGGTACCATGTTCTGCTGAGTACATCCACCAGAAACTTCTGCATCCCCAAGAGGTGCAGTGCATTGGGCCATGATGTTGTGGTGAAAACAACAGTTCCAGAGGTGGATGGCCTCTCTGTAGAGTTAGCGGGATCTGGAGCCACTGTCTGTTTATGTATGCCACGGTGGTGGTGGTGTCTGAAAGGATCTGGATGGGCTGGTTATGGAGAAGAGGCAGGAACACATTGCAGGCCCAGCAGTCCAAGCACAGTTCCAATGTGTTGATGTGCATGTGTGCTTACTTTGGGTCGAAGACCACTGCACGGCGCAGCCTGTCAAGTGTGCACCCCATCATGCCAGGGAGATGTGGCCACGGAGAGAGGGGTGGCAAAAGGGGTGCCTCTGAGCACCTTGGTAGGATCGGTCCATCAGGTAAATGCTGAGCGGATCCAGCTGGGAATGGGCAAGGAGGAGTGCAGGTGGGGCTTGCAGACCAAGAGGAGTCACCATTGTAGGCAGTGCATATGGAGGCGCATGTGCAGTGTCACATAGGTGCAGGCAGCCATGTGCAAAGGAGGCAGAGACAACAGCGCACCATCATGCATGGGTTGCGGCGGAAGGTCTTCACAAGGGCTGTGAGGGTGGCGAAGCAGTATTCCGGGAGGAAGGCTCGCTCTGAGACTGAGTCTATGCACGCTCTGATGAAGTTGGATCACCTGCACTGGGAGGAGCAAGGCGAGAAGTTGAGCAGAGGGCTGCAATTGTTGTTGCCACCTTGGCGAGTGATGGAGCCAGCAGCAGCCAGTCATCCAGGTAGGGGAATACAAAGTGTCCTCCTAAGTGGAAGTGGGCAGCTATGACAGCAAAGACCTTGGTGACGACTCTGGGGCCAGGGCAATGCCAAGTGAAAGACTCTGAATTGATAGTGGCTGTCACCCACACAGAAGTGGAGGAACTTGTGGTGGGCTGGGTGGATGTCGATATGGAAACATGCATCTTTTATGTCAAAGGCTGTGAACCATGCCCCCCTGGAGAAGGGAGGGAATGATGGAAGCGAGCGTCACCATATGGATCTTGGGCTTTCTGGTGAAAGCTATGTTGACTTACACCTCCACAAGGCACATTCAGAAAAAAAATGCCCGCTAAATAGGAAAGTTCAAAATTGATAAAAAAAAGACACTTTCAAAATTGTACGAATGTTTACAACCAACTAAAGACAGAGAAAATAAATGAAGTCTCATTTTTTTTAAAAAGTATTTGACTATGTCTTCCTCCCCTCAGGCTCATGTCTTGTATTCTTGAAATCCCAGCATTTTTTTTTTAATATAATTTTGCACACTCATCCCTGAGGTACATCAAAAAATTCACATAACAGCATTCTGTGCCAAGAAGAGAGAAACTAATCATGAAGCTGAATTTTAGAAAGGGTACTTTGTGTGTGTTGTATTCAACACACATTTGAAACATTAAAGGCCTGGTTCCTCACTCCATTATACTAGTTTTAAGTTTGTGTAACACCACTGATCTCAGTGCTATTATACCAACATAAACTGGTGTAACTGTCTGAAGAATCAAACCCTATATCTCTCTCCCTGTACATATTAATGTGTAAGGCATAGATTTTTGAGTATATGAGTTAACTTGAATTTTCATTTTTTCCAGACACTTTTATGCCTCTGATATTCATTAATGGTGGTGACATAATGCAAAGTCTGTTGTGGTCTTGCGATGTTTCAGCATAGATGATGAAAATCTGAGATCAGTTTTGTTTTTTTTTTTAATTGTCCTACCAAAGGAAAAGAAAACACCTTAAGAATACAAAGATATCCAAGTTCTTGAAAAACCCACTTCACCATTGAGGATGCTGATGATATACAAGATTCAGGATTAAACTTGGTATGATTAGAATCAATGAGGGATATTTTAATATGCTTATTATGTGTACCATTTTCAACTAAAAATCTCCAAGTGCTTAGTGTGATAGGGCAATCTCCTGCAATATCTTTCAAAGATATTATTGAATTAAGTGTATATATTTTTCTGGAATGGGATAGTATGTGAGCTCTCTAGAGGCAAGATGTGACAGATGTGAGACCTGGGAGTTCAAGAGACTATACTGAAAATGTGCCAGACAACTATTGATTTTAGGGACAAATGAAAATTCTGGCCAAATTCCCCAACTCTGGTTATGCAAAAACCGAACCTTTTGAAGCTTCACCTTGAGGAGAGGGTCTTTGTCTCCTCATTACTTGTTATAGAAGTCCAAGATCAAAGGTCTAAGCTGTATGAAGAAACAGATCTAAGCTGGATAAACTTGTAACCAGTGAGAAAACCCACTTGTGGCTTTTGAACGACTAAAAACTACCACAGCCCTAGGCTGGAGTAGGAGGCAACTTCTGGTAATCTTTTGAGCATGCATGTAGGTTCTTTTATTGTTTTCTTTGCATTGCTTTGACCTTAAGAATAAATGAACTTGCTTAGAAGGAACTGTATGGTAAATAATTGCGAGTAATATGTTGGTCACTGTCTTTGGAGAGAAAGCAAAGCACTGGCTCTGGCCTGTTTAGGCACTCTGGTTTGCTGGGGATATCACAGTGGAAGGCAGGGAGCTGTGCAGCATTAAAAATCCCTGGTCAGGAGGAAGTGAGACACACATCTCTGCGCAAGAGACGTGATAGCTGGGAACCAGAAGACTAAAGTGGGTGCCATTGGTGGACCACAGACAGGCAGTGACTCTAAAACTGTGATATTTAGTACTGTACAATGAATTCTATTCACTTGATTATTTCTGCACTCTTATATACATTAATTTTTCTTTTTAATTTTGTGTTTAGTTTTTTAATGAAGAGCCTCTGATTTTTCCTTCTGTTTCTCAAGTGAAGTCAAAGTAATTGTTAGTAACCATTGAAATTTAACACTTTTGCAGAAGTGATCGTCTTGCAAAACATGTAATGAGAATTAAATCTATGGTATGTCTGCATTCTGTAGTTAATTGTGCAGACAGCTATGCTGTATCTCATTCCCACCATGCAGGTGAAAAGCAGCAGCCATGAGTTTACTACTGGTAGAACAATGCAGTCCTTTACAAATATAATTAAGTAATAATTAAAACCCTTGAAGTTATGTATTTTTATCACAATTTGTCAGCTGATGAAACTGAGGCAGAGAGCCAGAAATCTGTAGGTCATGGTCACAAAGAAAGTGAGCATTAGAGTACATATTAAACTTCGAGCAGTAGAAAAGACAAAACACATCATGTAACCATGACAGATCTTTAAAAACTAGGAGATTCTTCATAGGAATGCCCAAACTTTAGGAGAAGTGCTTACTCGGGCTTTAATATTTGTGGGAATTCAGCATCCCAGTTCTAGAATTCATGCTGAGGAGAAAAGCAATGGGGGCAGAAAATACACTACTTAGGCCTACACTGATATAGTCAGACAGGTACAGTTATAGTAGCATATAACACTCATGTGGACACACTGATTCTTATAAATAGTACTATAAATTCCAAGTCCATAATTGGCGCTATGATTCCGGTCTTAGCAATGGCCAGGAATTCTTTAAAAACAAAAGAAAAAACTCCCACACCTTTAACTTCAAAAGTCCTGCTTTGGTTTTGCCTGCAGATAAGAATGGCAACTGAAAACAATTTCAGTTCTACACTTACACAATCTATAATGTATTGATTTCAGGACAGTGAGGAGGAGAGAGGAATTCTGATCCCTTAACATCAATGAGGCATGTTTTGCTTGTGGTAGCAAAGAATTTAGGTGTAGAGGGACTAATAATGACAATCTAGAAACATTTCACTACTACATTTGTGGTAAAATCTGAATGATGGACTATGAATGGAGTCATAGGAGCTTTGTCAAAAGAGATCAGCCAGGGAACAAAGGGTGTGAGGAGAAAGACTTCAGGTAGGAGAAGCGTTGCATTGAGAAGCTGCAAGTAATAAGCTATTGTTATTAAAACAATAGGATTTCTGTTTTGGATTGCGTTATGGTGACCTTTTAGACCAGTGGTTTCACCTCCAACCGTTATTTAAAATATTTCAAGAGGCCGCCATCAGATCTGAAGCAGAACCTTTGCCCTGCTCAAGCAGCGCATGCACTTTTGCTTTAGTGGGAACCTCCAACATAGCATCTGTGAAGGGGATGTGTTATAGCCCAGGACTTTCCTACCACAGAGGATGCTGATTTCCATCCAACAATCACAACTCATGTTTCATGCACAAACATAGGAATAACTCCACACTGGATCAAACCAGTGTTTCACTTACCATAATCCAGTACACTGCCTCAAAGTGGCCTATATTTCATGTTTCAGGAAGAGGCAACAGAAATCCCAAAATTCACAATTATGGAACACAGCCTGCCCATAATGGATTTTTCTTTTTAACTGCTAGATTGGCTAATGCCTGAAACACGAGAGTGCCCATCTCTTCTTTCTTTTTTAAAATCAGACCAAAATTAATTGTTAATGGTATCATTAAATATATAAAAGTCTAATCTTATTTTGAATCATTTAATTGTCCTGGTCTTAATATCCAGCAGGAATTAGTTCCACAGGATACTTAATATATTGTATTTCCTTTGATCAATTTTAAATGTGCTGCCTTTCAAACAATGTCAGTGTGTCCTTGAGTTATGAGGATAAACAAAAATGTCTGATTTAACTTGTCTATACACCACTGTCTATGTTACATTTTCCCTATAAATAGTCCTAGCTCTCTTCAGTCTCTTCACATGGAAGTCTCTCCATGACTATAATAATTTTTGTCATCTCTCTCTGAATGTCACCTATTTCTGCTGCATGATTTAGATAAGGTAACAAGAACAGGACACAATATTCCAAAAGAGGGAGTAACACAGGTAAGTGCAGGAGTGACAAACTTCACTCAGAGAATGGGGACTTTTGTTTTAACAACAGCACGGTTCTTGCTGGAACAATTTTATTTTTCTGCTCTTTCCCCACTCCATCCATACAGGATCTCTGAGGCACATGAAAATGTAGGTAACCTTAAATCGACCTGTTCTTGCTGGTTCATGTGTGGGTGAAACTTATTTATTAGTCCCAGAGAGAGTAGTAACCCTTTAAATAGAAAGACTTAGCTTTGCTTTGAATCTATAGTTTTGCTGATGAATTTTGCTGTTTGAGTCTTGCTGTTTTATTGACTACTCACTGTCCTGCTGTATTCATATTGCAAAACTCCACAAAACATTAGAGAAAAAAAGAACAGTCAAGTAAAGAACTTCTACAAATAAAAGTGCAGCTATCAATCAAAAATAAAAGGAGAAATATATTTAAGAAAATGTGATGGGAATCTAATTCTACAGTGATCTAGATATCTTACATGCCAGGGTTTTTAGTGATACACCCATTTCTAAGATGCCTCTCAGCATAGTATGACTTACACTGTTCATTTTGAACAGTGGGGGAAAAAATCCTGAAGACCTGTAGAGGGAAGACCAAAACAATACTTACTGAAAAAAATAAACAAACATACAGTCTAACTGGTGACCTGAAGAATGATGCTCAAATCATTCCACAAGACAGTAAGGGGAAAGCAAAATAAAGATATGAGTCTTACATCCTTACACACAGGAGGTAAAACTTGGACCCAGTTAAATCTTAGCGATCACTGATGAGAGTCAACTCCACAGCCAAGGGCCATAGACAGAGAGTGCCCTTCCTCATCAGTATATAAATATAGTTCTGGAAATCCATATTTAAATGTTGCTGTTCAGCACACTTGATTATTATGCCCATAAATAAAAATCGCTCTATTTATGGTGATACACCAATCGGATCATCTCTTAAGCACGAGAAATCCTTCTAGTTTACTCCATCACCATCGCTGAACTGTACTCACTAAGTATGAATGTGATTACAAAAATACTTAATGCACTTACATTTACTCAGGAATGAGACACTGCAAAGTATTAAAGGCTAAAACAATCAACTTCTGCCCTCAGCTGCATGTGTGCAAGGTTCCTCTAGGTTTTAGAGGAACAGAAGGCCAGAAGAATGCATTTTAAAAATATATTTCTAAAAACCTTTTTATAATTAAGAGAGCTTTAAATGATTTTCCAGGTTCACAGAGGAGGGCTGAATGGCTTACTAGGTTATAAATTCTATGCCAAGCTACCACCCTGACATAATTTTAACAGCTGAGTAATGAACCGCCCTCTACTCCAAAAAGAGGGTTTAACAACAGGAATTCTGACAAGTTTTACTAGAAGGGCCTGAATAACATCATTATAATAAAATCCTTTTTGGGTCTAAGTTATAAAAAGTGAGAGCCAAAGGCTATAAGTAGCTCAGTTTATTCAAGCTGTTTCCCTCCACATTACAAATCTCTACTACTTTTTTTTTTATTCTTTTCAAACTAATGGATGATAACTTTTCAGAGAGTTATATTCTAACTCAAAAAAAACAGTCTACATTAATATCGCTACAGGACTCCTTACAAAACATTTTTTTCTCCTTCAGCTTGTGAAACTGCTAATGAAACTTTCATGAAAAATATGTTGTTTTTGTACAGCCGTGTTCTGCATTTTCAAGATCCCTGCGAACGGACTTGTTCAATGAATTAGGAAAAATAATGAGAGACCCAGTGAATTCTGATTAGAAAGTCTGTAAAATGGAATCTGCATTAAAATTTCCAGTGTAAAACTAAAGAGGATAATATTGTTCCACAACAGTTTAATTAGCACTTCAGTTTTTCTGAACGTCTGAGTGCTTTTTTCCCCTCAATGAAAATCATAACAAATCAGAGGAAACAGAACACTTGAATTCAAAAAGCCCCAGCATAAACAACAGTGACAGAACCACATTTATTTTTTAATTAAGATGTTACAATGCTTAGCCACTCACAATAAGGCACACAGCAGTGCATTGGGATGGTTGGCAATAAGCATTGCAGTGAAGAATAAAGCCAGCCAATAGTGGGATTACTGCCACTGACTCTAGATGTTTCCCTCCAATTCAGCCCGTACATACATACATATTATACATACACAACCCCAGTATCTGAAGGAGAACTGGCTGAAACCCATTTAGTAACACTAAAGTCAGCTTGCAGTTTAATCTTCCATGCTATTTTAAAAAAGTATTGCCATTTTTACAAGGTTCAACATTTAAAAATAAAAGATAGATTAAGCAATATATCTGGATTTAATTACAGTACTGTGGTTTGTTAAGACCAGTAGCTTTACCTGGAAAAATGGAATTCTGAAGCAAAGAATTTCTTCTCCTTTCTTTTCTTTACTTGTTTCTTTCACTCTGTGTATGTGTGTGTGTGTGTGTGTGTGTGTGTGTGTTTTTTAAGGTTATTAAAAATAATTATAAAATAAATTACAATTTCTTCCAACCTATGAAAAGTGTGAAATCAACAACAGAAATCAACTATGGAATCCACTATGAACAACGCTTTGAGGATCTAATTTACCCATTCATTATCTATGGTGATAAACACTATGGGGGTGGGGGGGATGATAGCAAAAGGAAGAGAGAGTTTGCTTTCCATGTCCAGATTTCAAAATAAATGGAATATTCTGAAGAGAATGCTGATTCACGTACACCTGTATTGTTCCTTAATATTTCCCATTCTTAGTCTGATACACAGACCCACATCCTGTAAGTATCCATGTAAATACGGAACGTATTGGTAGATGAATATCAAGTAGAAGGATTGAAAGAACATAACCATTTATTTTGTAGCTTTTCCTCTCCTCAGGGGAGAAATAATATCTTCTAGTAATATTTATTGTAGAAATAGTTCAGTATCATTGAGAAGAGAAAAAAGTTTCACATAAAGACAGGACCTATTATATTCAGTGCTTGCTTCACTAAAATCAGTTGCTGCATTTGAAAGGTGGGAAAAATTTTACATTAACTTTAGAAACCTGTCAAGAAAGTTTACCAGCTTGGGCTGAAAAATACACTAATTTGCTCCTTACCATGATCACAAAATTATCAAAAAGTAGATTTTTTAAAAATCTGAATTATACAGATATTGTATGGGGTTTTTTCTAACTCTGATCTTTATAAGATGATGTATGGCCTGCTTTTCAGAAGAGCTGAACAGATGTGTCTCTGATTTAAGTCAATTGAGGTGTGGGTGTTCAGCACTTCTGAAAGTGAGGCTATAAGATTAAGGCTTTATGAGTGAAGGAGGAGAGGGAAAGGAAAATGAAAACATAGGGTGTAGGGCAAGAAAAAGCAAAGTCAGAAGTGTAGATAAGACAATTTTAAATCATTTTTTTTCTGTATAAAATTACTGCTACCAGATTTGATAACCTCAACAGCCAATACCCTTCTCCCCCACCCAACTAATAACCATAAGTTTCCCAATTTCCTATTGATACTGAGTCAATATACTGCTACACCACCATTCTGTTTTCTCCATCCATAATTCTAATTCTCTCTCTCAGCAACCAAAGACTAACAGGAACAACTTGTAGTTATCCCACTGCCTTCAACCACTAGAAAAGGACACCTCAGCAGACTTTTTAAGTTTAATATTTACAACTAAAAGTTTTCTGTAGTAA
This sequence comes from Emydura macquarii macquarii, assembly GCF_026122565.2. Lineage (NCBI taxonomy): Eukaryota > Metazoa > Chordata > Testudines > Chelidae > Emydura > Emydura macquarii. The sequence goes on along the minus strand of NW_027131390.1, from coordinate 32,084,733 downwards.
TGCAGGTAGGAATAGCTGTTCAAATTTCTTTAGTTATAAAATAACTACATAAACCACAGAACAGAATATAATGTAATTATGTATTAATTCAAACTGAAAAAATATTTCTACAGTTTGCTGAACATGTGAAAATTACATAGGGCACAAAGGGGGAACTTAAGTTGGTTAAGATGATCCAAATTTACTGCCGGGATAAACAGTTGGATTATTATTAGCTTGTTTTTTTTAAATCATAGTGCAAAGGAGCTGCATTCATGGACCAGAACCTCATTGTGTTAGGCACTGTACAAATGCAGAACAAAAAGACAGTCTCTACCTAAAAAGAGTTTACAGTCTAGGTATAAGACAAGAGACAACAGACAGAAGGGGGGGGAGGGTGTACAAGAAAACAATTAGACAATATGGGTCAGCACAATAGGCAGTGGTTAAAGCTTCACTGACTTAAACCAGAGCTGCTGCAATTTACAACGGTAGAGGATCTGTCCCTTTAAGTATTTTAATTCTGCCCCTTTAAGCATTATAGTGAACAAAATAATAATTGATATGTAGAAAGAAAGTGTAATTCCAAACCTACTGACCTATCATCTGTTCCACATGATGGAATTATTTTTTATGAGTTTGCTTAAAAAAAATAAATAAATAAAAAACATTTAGGAAATTACATTAAAAAACTTAAAAGAAAGTTAAGGTTGCAATGTCTAGCACTACAAAGTCAGGAAATGCTTATATTACACCTTTGACTTTGTAATCTTAGATTGGTCACCATGTGCATATGCATTATGGTACAGTCTTTAATTACACGATCACCTGCTATATTTTCCACAGGACACCTAATTCACTTATAGGCATTTGCACACAGACTTCAGTGGCTGTAACAGTGAAGATGTCACACAGTTTTAGGTTTCTATACAGCATTAAAACACTATATTATAGTATTCCCCAGCTACACCCCAAACAAATCCTGGTGGATTTTTCTTTTAGGGGTTTAAGTGCATCTTCGGTACTTCTTAAGAAATATATGTCCCAGGGCAGACTGGTAGATCTGTCCACATCAACCACCTCAAAATCTTAATTATTATTATTTTTTTTTTTAAGTGGGGAAGAGAAGCTCTGTAGATTGAGAAACCAGCACAGGCAAAGATTGCAACTTGCTGAAATTGAATTTTAGTCTGAGAGAGTCTTTTTACTTTTATTTGCTTGTATCCCTTTCTATCTGATTCCTTATATTTGGTATCACTTAGTCCCATGTCCGTTTCTTATATACACTTGCTGAAAACCAATGTAATGTGACTGAAATAAGAGTATTTGTCAAACTTCAATTAAATTAATGAGCTGCAGGATATTGCCTCTTTAAAGGAGCAATGAAACTGAATAATTTCTGTGACTGCTCAGAAGAAGGCTGGACACTGCAGGCAGACATCTCTTGAAGGGTTTGCTGGCAAGACAGACAAGCTGGTGTGCCAGGGAGTTGGCCAGCAGCAGCAAAAACACTCACTTGCTGAGAGTTCGAAGGTTAACATAGTAACTTACAATTCTGGGAACCCCTGTGGATTGTCATACTGGCAGCTGGTTTTGGCAAAATTTGGGACTGGGAAACTTTTTCCACTATGTGGTGGAAGCTAGGGTGTGACCTACATGCATGTATGGCTGGCTGCTGGTGTCAGGGCTGTGAGCCACAGCAGCATAGCATTTAAGGCACCCAATGGTGGAGGGCAGGTGGTGATAACCTCTCACCGGTCTGGGTTAAATCCCAAAGCATGACAATCTAATAGTAAATATTATCTGGATTTGTCTCTAATTGAAAATGGAAGATCAAACTTAAAGCTGTATTACGAATCTCATTTATGAGCATTCAAGCGCAAAAACACAGAGAGGGGAGAAGACGGAAGGTATTTGTTTGTCATGTAATACACTAAATCCTCAAAGGAAAAGAGACACTTCCCTCATTTTCTACATACTCCGTAAATAACAACTTTGCAAGAGCTGCTTTTCTGAACAGTGTTTTTATCTCCTTGTATTTATTTTTTGGATTTCAGTAACAAAATAAAGGAAGACAATAGAGAAAAACTAGAAATAGGAATATTTTGTTATTTCTTCTGATTCTACAAACAAAACACACCAAACTTTATATGTATATGCTGTAGTTTTGCTATAAACTGTAAAAAAACACATTGTTTTTCTGAGATCTGTAAGTCTCTTGTGTTGTCTATCAGGAATTGTCTTCACTGCTAAAAAGTGCATTTTTTACCTAATGAAAACTAACATGCATGAGCTATCCTCAGGTAAAAAACACAGTGAAGACTGGGCACATTACTTACAAAGTAAACCACAAGGTAAACAGCCCTCTACACCTCCAAAGGGGGTTTTACCGCAGGATAAAACTAAAGTGCCTGATCTTCACTGTGTTATCTTACAATGGCTCAGGCACATTAGCTCCCTAAAGGTTTTTAAAAAGTGACTTATTTAGCAATGAAGACAAAGTCTATGAGTACAGAGTGTGTGTGTTTGTTTAAGAAGTTCCTGTGCAAAGCTTCCATTTCTTACTTTATCTGTCATGTGTCCCCAAAGAGTGAAATTATACACCAGAGTGCCCAACCTTTTTCTAGTGGCAAGACTTGGGAGTCAGAACTGATCTTGAGGCCTAGAGCAACTGGACAGCGGGTCCCACCATCCCAAATGGGAGTGGGGGCAGATAGGGCATCAGTACACGAAGAGTGTGCCTGAGAGGCCAGAACTAGAGTCTGTGCCTGGATGCTCCTAAGACCCAGAGCTGATCTACACTAGGAGTAGTGGTTGATGGAGATACGCAAGCTACGTAACATAGCTTGCATATCTCCCATCAAAGCAGTTTTACTCCTTTAGGGGAGATGGATTAATGGAGTCGACTAGAGAGCACTCTCCGATCGACTGAACAGGTCTACTCAGACCCGCTCAATCAGTGCCACTGCATTGATCCCTGCTGCCACGGCAGTGAAGGCATACTCTCAGTTGGCTTGGAAGCATGAGAAACTCCAAGGTCGGGTTTGATATAGCAAATGGATGATGGAGGTAGGGGGAGGGAAGAGGCAGGAAGGGAGAAGAGAATGGAGAACTCACCAGGGCTTTAACATATATAGAGACAGGCTTGAATTACTCCAGAGTTCATTTTCTTGGTAACCTGTAGGAAGGTTGACTAAAACTTATTGATTTATCACACTACCATTATATTTTGTATTATGGAGCAGTAGCTGCTCTATACTTAAGGCTGAAACTAACTTCCTATTATTAAACCAGATTATCAATCCTTTCAAATTTGCTTATTATTAAACACGCTTCTTTAAATGTTTTGCATGCTGTAACCTCATACCAGGAAATGTTTTCTGGGATGTTCAGTAATAATCAGAAAAGTTTAATGTTACAATGATTTGAATATTTGCCTCAAGTTCACTTTCAAAAATATTCCAAAGATTTTCTGTTTTATAATTACCAGATGGTTTACCTAGAAATTCTAAATTGGTTATCTGGCTTTGCTGAGGGGAGGTGCATTCTACTTTATTTTATTTTTTGTTTTGGAGAAGGTGAGTGTGCACATAGAGAAAGTTAAACTAAAGAAAACACCTGAAAAACCTGGAACTCCAGCACCAGAACTTTTCTCAGAAGATCCTCAACATAAAGTAGAGGATTGTTATAATTACATCTGCATCCTCACGGAGGCTAATATTTTCAATATTGAGGCCCTGATTATTCAGTACCAGCTGAGGTGAAGCGGACACTGCGTGCGCATGCTTGACTCATGCCTATCAAAACAATTGTTGTACACCCAGCTCACCAAAGGAGAAAGGAAACAGAGAAGCCAAAATAAACACTTCAAAGATACCCTCAAGACAAACATCAAGAGATGTGGCATTGACATCTCACACTGGGAGATAATAGCCCAACATAGGGCTAATTGGCAAAGACTTGTCAGAAAAGGAACAATAATTTTTGAGGAAAATTGTCTCATCCTGGTCGCAGAAAAATGCCAGAAAAGAAAGGAAAGACAACTGTCATTCAGTAATCATGGCATAACCCTGCCATCCAACAGCACCTGCAACATCTGCCAATGAGTCTGCGGCTCAAGGATGGGACTCCTCAGTCATCAAAGGACCCGTATAAAATGAAACCTGTGAAAGAGATCATCCTCGACTCAAGGGATCATTGATGATATACAATAATGAAAAAATAGTATACTCCTACTAAGTGGGCAGGAAAGGAGCTCATTAAAGCTGGGTTATACAAATACATGGAATACAAGGAAGGGGCATAAGAAGAGAAAAACGTAAAACCCAATTCAGTCACAGGATAATGAGGAAACAGTAGAGCTGCATAAAGTACACTTTGTATGTTAACTGCAGTTGAAGCAAGTTGAATCTCTCTCTTGTTTACTGGGGGTATTTTTAGACCAGTTCGACTCCCTGAACTGTAGGATGGGGTGGAAAAATACTCTACACAAAAATGTGTGTACCTTGGATAGGGTTTGTCTGTTTTGTTGGTTTTCCTCTCTTTTATTACTTGTGGCTACTGCTTGAGCATTACTCATACAAAGCTATTTTCATTTGTACAATACCGTTGGTTTAACATTGTTTTAAAATGTTTATAGATACAAGTTGGCCTGCTATTGACTCCAGACATTGCCATGGATGGGGAAAATGTGAAGGAAAGGGAGTTCAGGAAGGGACATCGGACCAGGGTAGTTAATTATATGGAAGTATGTGGCTTGATCTTGGAATGGATTGCAGCAGAGACATAACACAGGGGTCAGGAGACAGAGAACTTGGAGACAGCTGAAAGGAAAAAGGAACAGCAGACATGGAATCCATTTTTCTACATTAAGCTTTAAATCTACATTTTAATTGCTCAAAATATTATATGAAGCTAAAGCCCTCTGCACCATTCACTACCTACATATCCCACCAGACATAACCTCCTCCCCTCTACAGTTCCTACAGATTTGTTCAAAGCCACAGCAGAGAAACCTCACTATGACAATTCCAAGATTAAGGCTCATCTAGAGCAAGTCTCCTCATTATAGTCCTCATACACCTATATGGTTTAAATTTAGATGTTCATTTTAAGAAATGGAAAATTCAGTAACAAACAATTAAGGCTGAAAGTGTGTACAATGGAGGCCATCTGGCACTAAAATATTTTTTAATACAAAAAAAAAAACGTGCATCTTTTCAGTTTTTCAATTGTCCATTTCTGGAAATGAATGGTGAAAGGATCCAGCTTGTCACAGGCATATAATTTCTTACCACACGTGACATACCTCATCTCCAAAAATATGGAAAATGATATGCAAATATCTAAATAACAAATTACTAGGAAATTATAGAGTCCTATTTTCTGCTCAAATAAAACATATGCAATAATCTCTCAGTAATTATTCTAACTTTATCTTATATTTCCCAGAAAAGGTGCATACAACTGTTTCTTAATTTGTTTTTACTTTTCATAAATCTTTAGGTAGGTTTTCCAACTTTAAAAAGATCAAGAATTTTGCTACCAGCAGATTAGTGGAGATTTTAGGAAATGCATGACTTCCTCTCTTAATCCTGCTGACCTTTTCATATTAAAATCTAATTTATGTTCAACTCTGTTGTTTTATCTGATGTTTTATCATCAGTTTTATCTTCATAAGTGAATTCTAGGTTGGTTTTTTTCCTTTCCCTTATCTTGATTTCTCTCTCCTGAATGAAAATTATTTCTGTGCAATTAAAACAATTGAGTCTCATTTCTTTTATTTTGCTTAGGACAGAGAAAAAATACACCATATCCACTTGTCATTAGCAAGGAAGAAAGCCAAATGTATGAAATCCTGTACATATTTTTATGCAGTTAGGTTTCATGTGTAGCTCAATCTGTGGTGTTGTTACCCGTCTAAACACACCATGGACAAACAAAGTACTAGGTCATGACAACTACTGCTGTCTTACATCATTAAAAAGATAATCCCTTATTATTTGAAACTCACACAAGTTCCACTTCTACAATTTTTATGTGCCGCAGAGTGATTTGAATGCTTTTATGTCTAAAGACATTCTATTACTCAGAAACTCATTAAATTAAAAATAAATAAATAAATAAATTACAAAAAGACCAGACTATAGCCAGGGTTTTGGGGGGGCAGGGACCAAAGGTATCCTCCTCGACACAAATCATGATAACTAGTCGGGTACATTGAAAAGTCACACATGATGGAACAGGTGAGCATTATATTTAACAAAAATTACAGCAGGCAATAGTTGAAGCAGGTTGTAAAAATAAAGTTCATTCTTCAAAAAAAAAAATCTGCATTGCAAGTCAAAGTATAGAAAAGCTGAAATGCTGGTTTTGGTCATTAAAACTTACAATAATGTATGCTGTTTATAAGAAGTTAATGCTGTTTAAAGGAAACTTAACCAGCTTTTATCTTATAGAATGGAACAAATTTAACTGAAGTGAAACCCATTTCGGATTTATGCAAAACCTTCGGATTAATAGTGACTTCACATCCATTAATATGCTTTTTTCTATCAGATGCAATGGTTTTAATTAAACTTTACTAACCCTTTTTGGTTTAATCCCTCGAGCTGACCTATAAAACACTAGAGGTTTTAAATCAAACTGTAAAAATCCTCAAAGCTGCAAGGAAAAGTGTTAGCCACAGGAGAAAACCAATAAAGGATTTATCAAACATGTCTAGTAAGCCAGCAAGGCTTTGTAAAGAGAACTTTTTATGAGGAAAATATAGATTAATCTTAAAAATTAATCTCTAGAAAATAAATTACAGGGGTGTATCAAAAACATTTTCAACATAAAAGATAATAAACTACTGCCAAACACTTATCTTAAGCTTAAAATTCAACCCTAAATATACTGTATATGAATTAGAAATTGAGAATTTTTATAAGGTATTGCCTAATGAAAACAATGACCACGCTAATATTTTTACTAGGCACAGTGAAAGTGAGAGTACTGTCCGTGCTTCTAGTTCCTATTATGTTTGTGGTCATCAATGGATCTGCTTAGATATAAACACACCCTGAACACATGGTTACTACAGATAACGGTGTGTCTCTACAAAAGGTCATCACAAATATTCTGATAATACAGAAATTAAAAAGACAATCGATTATGGTGAATAGTGAAATCAGTGGCAACCTGGGCGTGTGCTCTTTATACACCACAAACAACGCAATCTAAATAAATGCCATTAGCCATGCATTATTTTAGCATATACTTGCACACATACATACACGCACATGCAAATATGAAAACCACACATAGGATGGCCCATAAAGTTTAGAAAATTGTTTTAAGACATGCCACAATTAGTTCAGTGGGGAAAATCCCTAGAGCAATAACGAGTCCCACTGAGGTCAGAGGTCAGGAACAGAAGTCAATCAGCCTGGAGCTGATTGAAGCATGGAGACTTAGAAGATGAAGTATTTTTAAATAGATAGCGCATGCATATGCAATGACCAAGGTATTTCCTTCATTATGTGTAATGAAGTACAAGGAAAGATTGTAGATTCTGAAGTAACTTCTCCCTTATTTATTATTATTATTACTACAAAGTAACTGCCATGCTTTCAAGAGCTAGTTCTGAAAAGATACCCCTTAATTTGGGGTGATAATTATTTTGGGGTGATAATTTCAGGTATTAGTGCAAAAGATAAACAGTTTTCTTCAAGATAGTTATCAACAGTTTAATTGAGCAATTATGAAATAATTTAATATAAAATAATTATGTCAGTTAAAAAGTAGGACTTATTATATACTGCAATTTAACTAGTTGAAAAGGTTGTAAAACATGTTTTGTGGTTTTCCTAAACTTTTATATATATAAGTATGAATATGAGATATTCTGTATGGGTTTCTCTCATTCTCTCCTGTAGAAGCGGTTTCATTTTTAATAAATGTTTAAATATTTGCATTTTATGAATTTTGAGACTGGGAAGCTCATTCAGATTTTGCAGCAAGGATGTGAAACCCAAAGCTTTTGTAACAGAAAGTTTAGAGACCTATTGTGCAAATCTCTATTTCTAGAATATTTGGTATGTTATAATAATATTATATGTAAGGGTTCAACCATAACAATAAAAATTATCACATTTACCATCATAGATATTATATGTAGTCATAGATATTAGACTAGATATAGGTATGTGCAATATTTTAGAGATACAATTAATAATTAATCCAATGCTGAAATACTGCTGTCTCTGAAATGGAACACCACAGCCATTCTATTTCACTAGTATTATGAAACTGTTTTTAGGAGAAGAAATGAAGAATAATTAATCCAACTAAAACTACAGAGGGAAATTTTAAGTATGAAAAAGATAATTACTGGAGATGGAGTTTTTCTGTTACATTTGGTTAAAAATAAAATGCTTGTAAGATACCTTGGGCTATTCCAGTAACCACAAATGTTCCAGACTTCTTCTAACACATGGTGTCGTTAGCAGCATAGTGTTACCTAGCTTTGTAATTACTGACAGAGGGAAAAATGCTATTTATAATAGTAATTCATCTGAGGCAGCATCTGGGAATTTCTTGGAGGAATTGCATTCTGCTTCTAACCAGGCTTGAGCCTTGCCTTGCTTATATCTGAAAAGCCCCCAGTCTGAGATGTAGTGGCTGCAAGCTATATCTGCATAAAAGCAAAATGATCTGTTTAATATTTGTATTTGGTAATTTACAGAAATATAAATATATATTTTAGGTAGCAGATTACCACTTTACCAACCAACAGTAGGCCACTTGGTTTGCAAAGGAATTTTGTGTGTGCACGCTGCTGTACAATGGTAGCATTAAAAACAAAAATGTCCTTTCATCTGATTATGTAACTTTATGTGTTTGTTGAAGTGCAAAAATTAGATGATTAATTTTAGACCTTGTAAAAGTGAAGGACTGATTACATTTTTTTATGTATATTTATTTGGGGCAGGCGTTGTGTTATATAAAAATGTGTATTTTTTAAAAAATACATCAGTGTACCCCTGTTTTGAAATGTAGCATCACTACTTCTGTAATTCTAGAACCGTCATTTGTGCCAGAAGTTGGCATTGATTTTCTGAGATTAATAAGAATTCAGACCAGGTCTTCAGGTCAACAGAAACTTTCTGTTGTGACACATTTCAGCAATGCAGAATAAATATTTTTAGTCCTCTTTAAAAATTAAAAATGTGATATTTGATTCTTTGTTACCCACAAGGTAAGTTATCAGATTTTTTTTTTTATTCTGTCTACCATGCTTATATCTTTTTCCTCTCTCTCTCTCTCTCCAAAAACAAACAAAAACCAACCAACCAACAAACCAAATCTCACTTTGCTTACCCTAGCAATTATAAAGTTGAAGAGGTAACAACATTTCTTACCATGAATACTTAGTAAATTTATGAAAGTTTAATTTTTTAAGACAGCTATTGACATGGAGAGTTCTGTTAACAAGGGATATCACTTGTGATTCTAGCAGCATACTCCAAATTGCTTCTCTAAAGGTGAAATGATTTTCTACCTCACTCCTTTCTTGCATGGATATGGAAACGGTAAAATTAACTACTGCTCAGTAGAGCCTGTGCCAAGACTATATGTCACTCAATTTCCAAAGAGTGAGTTGTTCAAAACAATCCTGTGTATCCTTTTTACTGCATAGAAGGGATTCCAAATACCTCATCATGGAAGAAGTCTGGAGGTCACCCCTAAGGGATTGAGTAAGGGGAGGGCAAAGAGAAGCAACTCCGGATGCTTGACTCTCAGCACAGACCAGGTGGAGAAAGTTACCTGGATGCAGGCATTGCTCCTTACTCCTCCCTCCCCCACAACCCTCTAGGGGTGTGTAGAGGAATATTGGTGGGGAGTGAGCAGTATTTGTGTGTCATCGCTCACCACCCCGGCCAGGTTTGGGGCTCATAGCTCGTGACCCCCACATAACCATGTTGTGACCCCCAGTTTGAGAACCAGTAACATACACAATGATAGGGGGTCTAAATTAGCTGTTACCACTCAAGAAAGATTTTGCTGTCATCAAAGGTAATTCTCAGAAAGTCCCTGCTCTATGTGCAGCAGCAGTCAAAAAAAAGTTAGTAGAATGTTACGAATTATTAGAAAAGGGAAAGATAATAAGAGAGAAAATACTATAATGCCACTATATGAATCCATCACATTCTCACACCTGGAATACTGTGTGCAGTTCTCATTACCTCATCTCAAAGAAGATGCATTAGAATTGGAAAAAGAACAGAGAAGGGCAACAAAAATTATTAGGAGTATGAAATAGCATCTATATGAGGAGAGATTAAAAAGACCAGGAATGGTCATCTTAGAAAAGAGATGACTAAGAGGGGATACGACAGTCTATAAAATCATGAATAGCATGGAGAAAGTGAATAAGGAATTGTTATTTACCCCTTCATGTAACACAAAAACCAGGAATCACCCAATGAAATTAATAGGCAGCAGGTTTAAAACAAACAGAGGAAAAAAATTCTTCATACAATGCAGACTCAACCTGTGGAACTCATTGCAAGGGGATGCTGTGAAGGCCAAAAGTTGGTTGGACTGGTCAAATACTGGAAGGACTGACCTTGAATTGAGAAATACTTTATGAACTGGAAAGGAATTGTCAATAAGCACAGGCTCTAGACTGCATTTTGTAGTTTTTCTTTGTTGGTTTTCCAATCCTGTTACTTCATCTATTTTGTATCTTTATCTTAAGCTATGTTAAATATACTACATTTTTGGTTTTACTACAGACACGATCAAATGCCTTGTGACAAAGACAGTGTTGAACTGAGGGGATGCTGGTCAACTAAGGTGCAGTGTTTCCAGGGAGGCACTGAATCAGTGTATATTGCAGGTGACCAGAACACAAGAGACTGAGCACTCAAATGTAACAAAGTGGGGTATGTAAATGGCTAGCCTGCAGAGGGTGAGAGCAGGGCTTACAGTAGCCTGGAGTGGAGTGCTTTGTCACCTGCAGCCAGTAGCTTTGGAAGAACTATCCCCAGTGGGCACAAACAAGACTCCAGACACTCCAGTTAATCCCAAAAGAGTACCCAAACCCTAATTAGAGGGAGCCAAGTCTGAGGAGCCCAGCAGAGCCTTCTGTAACCATATTTTAAACAGAATATACCATGAGTGACATCTCAAGAAGGCCAAGCTTGAGAAAGAATTGTTATCCTTTGCCACATTCTCACTGGCTCCTTAATTCAAACCCTATCTATGGGCTAGAAAGTATGACAAAAATACTGTTATATTTATTTAACAGTTCTGAGATAGTCAGATTCTAGTAATGGGGACCTTATACATACATCAATAAAGCCTCTTTATGTCCTCTGCCAATGGCTAAAGGAAATTCCCTCAAAATCACCATAGACTATGGGTAAGAAGTTAAAGTTTTGTCCACAAAACTCAGAATGTGCTGGGCATTATCAACTACCTGAGTTTCTTGGCCCTACAGCACACTCCACAGATCTTGTTCTAAGGAACACAGGTTCAGGAAAAGATGCTATATCCCAATAATGCTCTGAAACACTGTCAGTGGAATATGAGAGAACTCAAATAAATCCCCACAATCAAGGAACATCAGGTTTCAGAAGCTACTAGAAGAAACCCAAGATAATTCCATTGGACATGGGATATTTCAAGCACCTTTTCACAGAAGTCCTTCATAAGTACTTCCTCTCTGACTTTCATACTTAAAAAAAAAGTCAGTATAGCATGGTTTCACAAATTTGATATAGTTTTAATAAATTTGAAATACGGTTAGTACCAGTCAACATTCAAAAACATCTGTCCCCACCCGTGACTGCAGAGAGTCTTCTCTTTCATTCTTTCAGACTCTGCATGGTATGAACAAAGATGAATCATGAACCTGTTCTTGCTTCTAATTCATCTGCATGTGTGCACCTTCAAGGATTAGTGCTCTGCAGAAGTGTGATATGTACATGCAGATGAAACGGGAACAGAAATTGCGGGAGACAAATTGCACAAACAGATTGTTTCTGTCTCACTCATGCTTTGAACCTCATACAGTGGGTGCTCTTCCCAGCCTGTCCCTCATTGGTTTTCTCAACTAGACAAAATCTGCTGTTTGATTACTTCTCAATCAACCGGCACTAAACACACAATAAAATATACTTCATTAAAATGCACTATTCACTCTACCATATTTTGTCTTCAAAACCACACAATGCAGAACAGATCAAAGAGAGTTCTATTGGGTCCTATTGAGTTCTATTGGGCCAACAGTTTTAAGCAGAATTCCCCACTGAAAACTGTTGTCTCAATATTCTGCAAAATCAATGCACAAGGAAGAAAAGAAAATGATCATTTTTGAAGAAAACATGTTTTTTGCATAAAACAATTAATTTTGAAAGAGATGGCTATTCTTAGTCAATGCAATGTGTAATTGCTGCGTAACATGATTAATATTAGTAAGTGAAATAAATATGCATCACATTGAAGTGTGGTAGTGACTATACTTAAGACTCACTTAGCCCTTTTCTAAACCCTCATTTTCAGGTTTATTCAGCCCAAATGGATTTTTGTTGCTGTAAGATTCATCTTTTGTATGCAGAAAGGGTGCAAGATATTAGTCACAAACATACAACTCTCCCTTGATTTCCCTATAACCATAGTACAAGTACAGAATGGATAATACAAAATTGTTAGCTTGCTTTGGGAGCATTTTTCATATTTTATTAGAATCTGTAATTGATGCAAAGAAGTTGCAAACAAATAACAGTAAACCATAGTAAAATGAACACTGCTATAAGAAAATGGTAATCAACTTGCTATGTTTGTTAGGACACAGAACACTACCTGCTATGTTTGTTCAAAAATCACCTTGCCTATCCAGAATTGTTTGATATTGTCAACAGTAAATTTCAAGTTGAACTTATCCTAAAGGATTAGTTTAGGCAACATAATTAGGAAAAATAATCCAAGAGTTATTTTGTGTGTATTTTAAACACTAGAGTTAATATGGACAGTGACCAGTTAAGTTGGAAGCTTTCTGGGCTATCTATATATCAGCTTGCACACTAATTACGTAAATAAATTTATGCAATGTTTCCCCCAAGCAATATGAATACAACCTACTTGGCAGTTTTCATGATATTGCTATGTACTGTGATTAATTTTCACAACTTCCTGATCTTCCAAGAATATGGAATATATTTATTATGTATTATAAAAGTTTAGTATACAGGAGACACTGCCTTTGGCAGATGTCAGTTTAAATATCTGAATGCCCAATATGTATCTTATTCAAAAGTTACAACGACAGCAGCTTTTGAGTCTGTAAGACTAAAAAAACGGTTTAAGAATACTTCACATATTTTTCTGCAAAATTAGAGGTTTAGAGAAGGGCAACCAGAATTATTAGGATAATACAAACTCATATGGACAGAAAACAAAAGATTGTGATTGTTTAGGAGTCAAATAACAGAGGGTATGATAAAATAATGAATTAATATTAGTGAATAAAATACTGAATGAACAGAGAACATAGATCAAGAAATTCTGTTCTCACTATCCCTTAATGCAAAAACAAGGACACATTCAATGAACTGAAAAGCTTACCACAGGCACTTGAATTAGGGCTGCTGATGCATCTCAGCTTGGTTTCTATCATACACAAGGTTTACAGTTTGTTTCAGCATCCCTACAATACAAACTGTTCCAGCACCCCCGAAAGTGACAAACTTAAAACCAATATAAGGAAATACGTTTTCACAAAACATGACTATGCAATTCATTGCCACAGGGAGAAGGATGGTGCTGGAGTCAAGAATTTAACAAGATTCAAAAAGGGACGGGACCTCCGTTGCGATAACAAGAATATCCAGAGTTCTAATAGTTAATACAGTTAAATTTTGGAAGGAATACTGACCCTCGTGCTTCAATGTTTAAGCCAATGTTTAGCTATTGAAGATTGAGATGAGATGAGTCCTAAAGTGTGTGTGTAGGGGTGGAAGGCGGGGGTAATTATCCCACATCTGCCTACTACAGGTTCGTAATCCCCCCTCTAAAGCATCTAGTGCTGGCCATCATCAGAGACAACAAAGTAATGAAGTAGACAGGCCCTTGATTCTGATGCAGTATGGCAATTCCTGTGTCCCTATGTGCATCTATTAATTAGTGAATTGTTGGTTCCACTACATTTCCTAACAGATGCCCACAACCTAGTTGCAAATAATTGGAATTCTTCCAGTATACTCATTAGATGTCAAGTTTTATGTGAAATATGGAGAATGAATTACTTTCTAATCGCTAACAGCCCTAAACACGGTCCCTATGGACCAGGGTTAAGACACTTGAATTCAGAGTGGTGTAGGGAATCTTGCACAATCATTGCTCATGTTCCATCTCTTCCATGAATATGTGGGATTTCAGTTCTCAGTGCTCTCAACCCAGACTTTGCATGAGATCTAAATTAATTTTTGTGAAGTATATTAAATTTAACCATAATTCGTATAATAAAAGAATAAAGTATAATAAAGAGACAGATAGACAAATCCTTTATAAAGACCACAGTGGTTAGCACTAAAATAAAAAAGGCTTATAAAATATAGGGTCATCTAGTTTTCAGCCTTTAATTTCTGTTTCTTAAGGAAAACAATACTTCTTGTGCAAAACAAGCCAATATTATTTTACAAGTCCACATTGTCTGTCACGAGCACTATTGATGATGTAAAGATTTCAACTCTTTTGATGGATGGATGAACAGAAAAATGGCAGCTAGACTAGGCAGTAACAGAGCCAACTCATATATGGTCATTTAGATGATGTTGCTATTGACTATAGTGCGTGTGTGTATATAATTTCTCAGAAAGTACTTACAATATAGATAATATTCATGATCAGAATATAATAATTTTAAAGTAAATCAAATTGAGAGCTTTGACCATATGTATTTTGTTTACTTTTTTTTCCAAATGCACAAGATAAACATACAGTAAGGGATCAAATTCTCTCCTGCTTTAACTCATATTTAGTTAAATACTTGCATCAGAAACCATTTGATCTACTGAAATAATATTTAAGATCACAGTACTATTTTTTAATAATATCCTTTCAATACTTTATAAAATGCTAAGACTTTTGTAAGACACAGAATCACTATGTGTGAGTAAGTAGTAATCTTGCTGTTCCCATGCACTCTAATAAAAACATAACAATTTGGGCTTTGCATTTGGCATACTTGGAGAAACCCGTTGCCAATTTTTTATTTAAAAAAGCCACATATTTAGGAACAAAAATACCCAGCATAAATATGATATATCTAGAAAGAACATGGAAAATTGTTTCCAAAACCATAAGAAACAAGGGTCGGGGAATAAAAAAAAATACATTTGTTTAGCAAACTCTTGACCGTCACTAAAAATGTATTTCCTGAAAGTGCAGAATCTGTACATATTCACTGATTGTGTGGTAAGATCTGTATTGGAGATCTATGGATAGCAACAATGACTAGGCAATTTCCAAGAGCAGCAGAGATTGTACTCAAAATGAGAGTGCAAATTTCGTTTCATACAGATTTTAAAGATGCCCCGTATGATAAATTGTACAGCCAAGAATGGAGGGCAAAAATATATTAAAAAAGTGATAGGATATGCTAAAACAAAACTAACCAAAATCAGTGAACATGCAGTACTAATAAGACATAAGAAAGAAGCAAAGTTCACATTTCTATGACAGTGAAAGTAAACAAAGTATGAACATGACAACTGAACAAAAAAATCAAAGGAAATTATTATTTTTATCTTGAAATTTAACACATGCATACAAGAACAAAATTTTCTTTAGGGAGGGGAAGGGAAATGTTGTAGCTAATCACTCTAAGACTCAGTTTAAGTATTGGTCTCACTAAAGGGATGACATTTTAGAGCTAGACCATTTTTTAAAAAAATCCCCAAAAACCTAGAAAATATATGAAAAGTTGATACACCTGACCAACTGTGTATCTTTCCACAAATAAATCATGCTTTGTTTTGAAGACACTGTTTTTTGAGTCACTATAATCAGCTGCTGCCACAGGTTCCCAGCACTATATGGTCCTAAACACAGTGATGTAGTTCTAAACTCCAGGAACTACCCTCCCTGGCCCTCTAACCCTGCCACAAGGCTGTTTTCTAATCCTGCACCCATGCTACGTGAGGCAGGGCACAATGCTGTAGTGGAGCCAGAACACTGTTCCCATGTGTTGCGGTTCCACTACATCACTGTAAGCAGTTGAGCTTGTTGGGTTAACATAGCTGGTAAACGCAGAAGCTGCAGCCCATAGATCCAGTCTACCACTGTAAGGCAACAAAGGGGAAAGGTAGCAAAACCTGTCCCCAAAAGGGTGCACTTGAGAGGAACTAAAAGAGGTTTAAAGCACAGCTGATCCTGTAACTGTAACACCACTATTTTAATCGGTATCTTTAATTTAGTGTAGAAGTATTAGTGCCTGGAAAAATACATGCGCAACAATTATCATAATTAATACATCAATGTTTACCCACATCTACCAGACTATTTGAAAAAAGAAAAAAACAACAAGTTGTTTCCAACACTTTAAACAGATCAAAATTTTGATACATCAGTTTACTTAGAGTGATAAAAGTGATCACTGCAAGCAACTTAAAATAATATTAATTGATGACAGGAAAATACCTACTGTGTGAAAACAAATTTGATGTGGCTTTTATTCTCTGCCAAACATTGGGATAAAGCGTAAAATTTCCAAAAGTGCATAAGTAACTTAAATGACTTTCATTGAGACTTAGCCTCATGAAGGGCTTTCTTTGATTTTTGTTTTGTTTTTAGCACAGCTTTATGGCCACTCTTACCAGCCCTAACAGATATGAGTTACATTACATAAATGCAGAAAGGTTTGCAGAATTGGGCCCTATAGTGGCAGATCACAATTTTATATGCTCCTCAGTATATGCTTGGAATAGAATTCCTGTTAAATCATGGTGTTGGGTATTGATATTGAAGACAGATTCAATACGGGTAAAGCTCTGAGTTTTTCACTCAGTTTTTAGTCAGGCAAACTTCCATTGATTACAGCACCTCTGAATTTGAGCCAGTATTTAAAAGGTGCAAGAAATCTTCCAGGAAGATTTTGCCAGGCAAGTGACCTAACATTTAGGTTTTGTAAATAAAAGTTGTTCAAAGACGCTGGACAAAATGTTAGGTTTTTTTTATTTAGTTCCATTAGAAACTTTCTTAATTAAATAAATTTCACCGTTGAACGTTTGGGAACCAACATAACTGGAAAACATCTCGTCTGTTTTCATTGTCCATTCTGAGAGGAATGAGAATTTAAGATTAAGCGCTTACTCAACAAAACAGGTATACCTAATCTGTCTATCACACATGATGGAGAGTGTGTCCTCCTGACCAAGCAAAAACAGTTATTCAGTACAGATATTTTATTCTGTACAAATGACAATTGACCTGTATTTTTGGCATGTTTTATTGGGAAAATTAGAGACCGCATAATCTCAGCCTTTTTGTATTCTGGTATCTTTTGAAGCACAGTTTCTTATTAATTTGATAATACTGAAAAAAAATCAAAATCCTAAAAGAAATTACTCTGTGCTAAGTCTTTGTAGCCCATATTGTTTCCTTGATTATACCATAAAAAAATCACAGGCTTATATTATGGAACAAAATACCTGTAAATGTGTAACACCAATTATACTAGTTATCTCTGAGTTGAGACTGAAGTGTTTTTGTTGTTACTTGTTGACCAACAACATTAGCATTCAAATACAGGTGCAGTATTTGTCTGAATAAAGTACACAAGTCACTAGAAACCTGACAATGTGAATGAATACGTTGGTAAAGACCTGACCTTAAAACTGCATTTTGGTTTTAAAACCCCAGTCATTATCCATTCATCCATTCAAATAGTCCTACAAAAATCCCTCAAAATGTCCAATGATTACTGATTAGAGGAATTTTTATACTCCTGAGGCTAACTGTCCTGTAAAATTAAGATGTCTTTGTTTCTTTGCTATTTGAGTTAGATAGTAACGATTTAAGGAGTTTGACTATATTATTGTGTATACTGTGATTATATATGTGAACAATACAGTAAGTCAATAAAACAGTTAATAGGGAGCTGAATATTATTGGGATTCTGATACTATAAAACCCCTCTTGTGAAGTTCAAAGTACTTCACTATAATGTGCTATGTTACCTCACACTACTGCAAAGCAACCACATTTGTATCTTCACCCAGGTCAATAAACTGCCAGAAGAAGAAAAATCCACAAGGATTATTAATGCTTACATGTTACATAATCCTACAATTTAAAATTAAATGTTCTGAGAGTATTCCATACCGAAGCAGATAAAAATGACTGTAGGTATCTTATCTATATGCTTACCTTTGCTTGCACTCTCAACGTGTTCCAGTTCATCTGTGAATTTTAAGATTTCTTGATAATTCTCTTCACAGATTTCAACCAGAAAATGCAAGAGTGTTGTCTTTTGATCTGTTGATTTAGTATCTCTAATCTGCATAGATGGGAACAGAGTAAAGAAATAAAGAAAGAATGCATTATTTAGCTTTCTGAAGCTGTTTTCCTAAATCTACTTTCAGATATATTTCATTTCACTTAATTACAGATTTTAGTGAAAGTTATCTATGTTGCCAATTTATGAACAAAATTAAACACATTTCTCTCAATTTTTCCCAAAATTGAGAAGATCCTCACAATAATTTCTTTTTAAATTAACCTCAGCATGGTTTCCAAAACAATGTTGATCAAACAAAATATCTCAAATATTTAAAAGATTCCAACTCCATACATTTTTAATTGTTTTTAGAATAGAGGGGTCTGGTTCTGCACATCTGTTTCAACAAGTGTTATACTCAGTATGAAGTGTTGAATTGGCCAAACTAAGGGGAGAACTGAATGTTGCAACACTGTCAGTCTATTGTGTTCCTTTTATAATAGAAATACAGCAGTTAAAATATTGTTAGAAATTAAAATTAATATATTATTCAATTCACCTTTCTAAATGAATTCCTACTTCTAAAGCAATCCCTCCGCTGTGTTTTTTCTGGGATACAGGGCCCCCTAAATCCATGTTTAGTCTTTTTTACCTCTCAGGGAGAGGTTAATGGAGCTTCTTTCCATCATAAATCCCAATTTCTCATTTACGCAAAAGCTAATAAAACATCAATCAATCATGGTGGAATTACATTAGTGCTTCATAACCTGTTTGGTTGGTCTATGAGAGAAAGTTAGAAACCAAGAACTAAATCCCCTAGTCTCCCAAACCACCCACCCTCTTCTGCAGAAAAGAGAGGAGGAAGCCCAGGAGATCCAGACTGCCTGGCTAGCAAGAGAATGAGAGAGGGAGGAATGTCAATACCTTATCATGCTTTCTGCTTTCCCATAGAAATCTCTCTACAGGAACTTTATGGGGATTCTTTAGGCTCCGTGAGAACAAGTGTGGACATAGCCTCTCTCCATTGCACTGTTCCACCACCAACCATATATATGTCTCCCAGCATAAGATAGTGCTCTCTACATGACATGAATCACCCCCATTGAAGGAAACTTATGGACAGCAAGACTCATGGGAGCATTGAGCCACTGCTGATACATGTTTTCTGATAAATTTCCTGATAACCATTGATTTTGGGGCCAACCCCCATAGTAATTCCAATGTGTGTGTGTTTCGGTGTCTAATGAAGAATCTTAAGGCTTCCAGGGAATCATCAGATGATGCTTTTGAGTCCCAGGTCAGAGTTTCTGTATCCCAGCTTAGAGTTTCTGTTCGCCCATCCAACAATGGAAGATAGCAAATTTTGCCATCTGAAATGGAAACTCCACAACGTGACGAGAAAGGAAGCAAAACTTAACAGCAACATCTACTTTCAGAGCAAATGCAAGAAACAAAACACCATCCACAGAAGTCTCACAATCGATAACCCTCTGACCACTACCTACAACTCCAAATACTTATGCTAAACAGTCTGTTCCGCTGTATATTTAGCTGTGATACTCTGAGGACATTTCTCAGACTTGAAGAGCACAGTTTGTCTCTCTCACCACCAGAAGCTGGTTCAATAAAAATATTACCTCATCCACCTTGTCTCTCCGTATCCCACCCACGCATGTATAACTGAACAATGTTTGTGTGTTCATTTTAGATTTGTCCGATATAGAGGATGTTATTACTCATTTGCAAGAATACTAAGAGCACAGAATAATGCAGATACAGGATGCACATAATTATTTTCAGAAGCTTTTCCATAGATGAGCATTACTATCACAGATGAATTTGTAAATGCTTTTCAACCCACCTTGACATCTAGTGCTTTGTCTAATACAGACTAAGCTACAGCATATCCTGAAAATGAAATCAAGGATTTATTTTAAAAGAATACATAAATATGTGCATAAAATCTCCAGTTTGTTGTCTCATTCTGCAAATTGTTAGAACTTATAATTCTATAATCCTCAGATGACAGGCTTGCCCCACCAATGTTCTTTTTAATGTAGGCCTTTCAGCTTTAAGGATTTACCCTGTTAAGAATAAATGAGTACCCTCCATAAACAGGCTTTTAAAAATATAGGATATTTAGGCAATTAGAAAGCAATTTAATTTATACTGATTTGGTAACTAAAGATAAAAAATGTTCAGTAATGGTATGCAGTATAAATCAGGTCTTAATGTATTACTGCACTATATACACAAAAGTTTTTCCCACGTCTTAACACAATTATACTCAGTTCCTTAACTATTAAATTGTAAAAAGGAATTGTTAATTTTTGTTTTCTTCAAAGGCTTTAAGAAGAAAAGAAAGATTTTTTTTCCTGTGCTACACCATCACAGAGTAGGCAGTAGGCATCGTTCAGTCTCAAGTATGGGTATGGTTTGCATACTATGGGTATGCGCCCCTGAGAAGTAAAAAATATATTCGGTTGGCTTTATGGCAGCCGTGGCTGAGGCTGAACAGACCCACTTAAGAGAAAATCTCTGCCAAATGTGTCACATTTAAAGGTGGTGGTGATAGCCTTTTTTGGGCTCTGTGAGCTCTTTTCTCCTCTGCTAAGTTGGATTGCTTCCTCTGGTAGTTTAGGAGATCTTTATTGAGCTCATTTTTAAAAGCTGCAATCCTGAAAGTGATCATCCCAGTTATCCATATCGATTTCTTTGAGGTCTCATTTCACACATCCTTGAAATGCAATTTTGGGCATCCTTTAGGTCTTTTTCCAGATGCCAGTTTGCTGTAAAGGACATCCTTTGGGATGCACCCATCATTCATTCGGCACTCAATCCCAAGCCAGCGGAGGCGTCTCTGTTTAAGGCATGTTTGCATGCTGTGCCCACTTGAGAACCTCAGTGTTAGTGACTCTGTCCCTCCAGGAGATTCCAAAAATTTGACGAAGACAACACATTCTTCCTGATGACCGTATAAGGTTCACATCTTGTTCCCATACAAAAATGTACCAATAACACATGTACGATATGCAGAGATCTTTGTGTGTTCTATTGGTTTATTGCTTTGCCATACCCTCCTTGATCACTCTAGATATTGTTGTGGCAGCTTTTCTGATGTGGATGTTGAGTTCCGTTTCAAGTGAAAGGTTGTCGGCGATAATGGACGTTCGGTATGTGTACTCATTCACCAATTTAATGTGAACTCATTCACCAATCGTAATTATTGATGTGGATGAAGGGTGTTTCTTCAACTCATTGGCATATTATGTCATCTTCTTGAAACATATAGTAAGCCTGAAGCCTTGGAAGGCTTTAGAAAAACTGCCCATGAGATTGTGGAGATCGGCTTCTGTGTGGGTTGTCACTGCTGTGTCACCAGCAAAGAGGAGTTGATAGATAAGAGCTTCCTGAGTCTTGGTTTTAGATCTAAGTCTTGCAATATTGAACATGTTTCCATCAGATCTTGTGTGCAAGTAGATTCCCTCAGTTGAGGACCCAAAAGCTGATTTCAGTACCAAGGAGGAGAAGATCCAGAACAAAGCTGGGGCAAGGGCACAGTCTTGCTTGACCCCACTATGAATCTGGAAAGCCTGGGAGACTGTGCCATTGTATTGGACTGTGCTGTACATATTTTTATGGAAGGACTGAATCATGCTTAAGAGCTTCGGGGTGGGGGGGCAATCTTTTTCTAGAAGTGCAAATAGTCTGCTTCTACTGACAAGATCAAAAGCTTTTGTGAGATTGGTAAAGGCTATGTAAAGTATCTTTTTGTGTTCTCTGCACTTCTCTTGTAGATGTCTCAGCAAGAAGATCATGTCGATAGCAAACCTTTCACCTCTAAATCCGCACTGTAATTCAAGATAAATTCTGTCTGCCAGAATCTGAAATCTATTCAGGATGACTCGGGCAAAGGCTTTTCCCATGATGTTACAGTCACTCCTGTCACCCTTGTTTTTATAAAAAATGATGTTGATATTTTTGATTTCTTGTGGTACTTCGCCTTCTTTCCAGCACAGACAGAGCAACTCATGAAGGTGTTGAAACAGGTTAGGTTTTCCACATTCTATGACCTCTGACGGTATGCAGTATTTTCTGGGGGCGTTTCCACTGAGGAGGCCATCGATGGGCAAGGCTATACTTCTCAACAGTTGGTTCATTGTCAAGTTGGTTCATAACAAGCAGGCTTTTGATGGCGTTAGTTGCTACATCTGTAACAATATTTCCATGAGAGTAAAGTTCAGAATAGTGCTCTACCCAGTGACCCACCTGCCTGGTGCAGTCATTAATTGCCCTGTTGTTGATTTCAATGGGGCTGTTTTCTTTCAAGCTGGATCCAAAGTTTTTTTTGATCCCATTATATATATTTCTGATGTTGTCTGTATCAGCTGCTACTTGGATGCTTTCACATAGGTGCAGTTATTGGCGCGACATTGAGAAGTTTTTAGTACCTTGGTTCTTGTCACTCTCAACGCTTTTAAGGTTTTTCATTTGGGTCTCTCTTATAATTGATATGGGCTGTACGTTTGGCCTCAGTGACTGGTGTCATCTGACAGAAATATGCGTCAAACCAGTCATTAGTTTTGTTTTCCTTCTTCCCAAAGACTGACAGAGCTGCAATGTAGATTGTATGCTTCAGTTGCCCCCACTTCAGCTAGACACTCGTGGCACAATCACTGGAGTCAAGGGCTTGTTATAATATGTTCTTGTACTGCTGTGACTTTTCTTGATCCATGATGGCATTGATGTTAATACGAGTACATTCTTTTGCTTTAGATCTTGTATTTTCTTTTAAGTCTGAGTTTGCTGCATACCAAAGTATGGTCTGTGTTGCAATCAGCACTTTCATAATTGCAGGTAGTAAGGATGTCGTTAAGGTTGATATATCTTGTGATAAGATCCAGTTGGTGCCAGTGGCCAGATCTGGGATATTTCCAAGATATTTTGTGTTGCAACTTTGTCTGGAAAAACAAGTATGTTATAGAGAGGTCGTGGTAGCAGTCTCTCAGTGTTTCTATTCATCTTACCAGTTCTGTATTGACCAAGACAGTTGGGTCCATACATCATGATGAGCTCCCATGCTTGCACTGAAGTCCCCTAGCAGGAAAAAATATTCATGTTTCAAAATCCTCCTGATGGTGGTATTCAGCTGGTCGTAATACTAGTCCTTGATGTCAGAAGATGAGAAAAGTGTGTTGGGACATACACACTCACAAGGTTGACTGGACTCTTAAATGTGAACAAGCACAGTGCCAAAATTCTCTCTGATCCATTTGTAGGTGGATCAATCATCCCCAGAAGTGAGTTCTTGATGGCAAATCCCATTCCATGCTCTTGCGTTTCTTCAACGTTTTTACCTTGCCAGAAAAACGTGTAGTCTTTTTGCCTTCAAAGATCCACTTGATGCTAGCTGTGTTTCTTTGAGGGATGTGATATCCAGATTGAGTCATTTCAACTTGTCATTGATCATGGCAGTTTCCCATGAATCATTGATTTGTTGAAGGTCCTCAGGTTATCCAGTTGTCATGGTGCAAATGTTCCATCACCCTATCTTTAAAGATGTTTTCTTTCTCTTACTTAATTTGCCTGGTGCGTTGACTACAATCCACTTGTGAAGTCATAAAACTCTAAGCTCCAAGCAGCCACTGAAGCAGGAAGACTATGGCAGGACAAGTGGGGACTGCCCAGTTTTATGGCAAGTGGTAGCTTTCCAGTGAGATACAAAGATCTCTCTCGCCATCGGATACAGTCTCTGGCACTCAGCTTTATGCCAAGTAAGGGCTTAAAACCAGTGACTGCGGCCGCCAGTTTTGTGTCAATGCTGAAGGCAAAGCTGGAGTACTTCTCCAGGGTGCAAGCCTGGGTAGATAAAATGGAGGTCCTAAGTTGCCCATACATCAGGGCCCCCTTTGGCATCACCAGTAAAGTCCAGAGGAGAGGAAGAACCAATACATCTGGTATCGGGATTCGCCGCAGGAGTTGCCAGAAAGATACAAAAATGTTAGTACCTGACCTCTTTGGGGGCCTCACTTTGGATTTTCTGTCGGAGTTTACTCTCATAGTACTACATTCTCCCAAGTTCACCCACAAGGCAGTGGGGCTTTTCCATCAGGGGTTGCTCCCTTAGCAAGCTCCCTTAGCAACTCATTACGTGGCCTGACTTGACCTGAATTTCAAAGCTGTACACTTTTATTTTACAAGTCATATAATTATCTTAACTTATGTTAATATTTAACAGTGTAGGTAAAATTGAAGTGATTCACATGGACAAACATTTCTCTTCTCTTCAGACTATATCAGAGCTGTGTTCTCTGTGCCACTAATAAAAATACTACACTAAAAGTCTTTATTGATATTTTACTAGACTATTTAAAAACCTTAGTATAGTCTCATGCTGCTAAAATCCTGGACAGTACAGTTTATCACAAAGCTGATCAACTGAGTTCTGTTAAGTGTTATTGGGGTGACAGAAAATAATTAAAGATTGTCAATAACAGCAATAAAGAAAGCATGCAGTGAAATCTACTTGTCTAGGTAATCCTGCTGCTCAGATAGAAGCAGTGATAAGATTGATTTAATTAACTTAATCTTTGCCTTTTGCACTGTAGACTGGGCTCACTACATAATGTTTATTTAACGCACCTTCAAGGCAATTGTAACAGTTAGGTAAAATAGCTGAGAACATACCAGACAAACATTATTTTCACGTTTTCCTTTAGGATTGTTAATATTTAAAGTAAATTAAAGAAACTCAGTCCTGAAGTCTTACATAGGAAAAAATTCAAATTTGGCTGAATTAATCCCCAGTGGAGCTCCATTGATTGGAGTTCCACAATGGGTACAATATGTAAGCCATTGTCTCTATTATCTTCAGTGTTATGTTTTATGCTTTAGAGGCGATTGATAAATGATAGGTAATCCAACTGATTACCAGCAACAGGCAAGCAATAAGAAAAAACCCAGACCTTTACATGCGGTGACAATTTATCAACCATTTTCTAAAAGACAATTTATTGAGCATTTTTTATGAAAAAACTGAAAACAAACAAGTAGTTATGACTGGAACATTAGTAACATAAGATTTCTTAATGGTTTCCATTCTGATGCCTGTTCTCAGTCACTAAGAACCTTCCAACTTTTCATTTATTGGGCTGAAATTTTAAAAATCTTGTCTTTGCCAGGGAGTGATTTTTGACCCCAGATTAGAACAAAATAGTTCAGCCACTTCTGAGTTCAGTGAAAATGAAACAATCAAATCTATGACCTCCCTACCCCCACTGCTCTAGCGCAATATTAGTACTATATGGTTATAAAGTCAGAGCAGGAAATTGGCCTGGAACTGGTCATCATGGACTGGTTTTGATTTGGCCATGTTATAACACTTTGCAATTCATACTTTGTAAGTCTGCAGTACACAACACTTACTTTTGTTACTTTTGCCAAGATTCAGAAGGAACGTAGATTGTGTACTGTGCATGGGTGTGCATGCATGCACACACAATGAGCATGCCTGATTATTTGTACATTTTAAGAGCGCTCTGAAGATGAAATTAATAACTCAATGAAACCACAAGACCTAAGCACAATTAAGTCCATTCACTGACATAGCACCTTCTTGTGCTGGTCCTTTGCACAGGGATGAACTTCACACTGAATAAGGCTCGTCAAGAGTCAAGTTTTTGATGAACAAATACATTTAAAACTGAGCCGTGGATATATGCTGTCTTATGTTAAATAGCCAATGAATGGAGAAAAGACTGTAAGTCAAGAATCAATATAAGTGTTTTTCTCAGCAGCTGCGTATTGGCTGAAAAAACTCTGGACAGCTGAGGTTTAGTCACTGTCTTCTCAACCTGAGAAATGTTTTATTTGGTCTGTTAGATAAAAAGGTACATCTGAAGTATAATATTGATTTTTTTAAAAAAGATGACAGACAAGGAAAATAGTGACAGATGAGAAGATTATTATTTCTCATTTCCTTTACACTCCTTACTCACGGTAGAGAATTTATAGGCAGATTTACAGTACATTAACATTAGAATAGACACCTATTGAAATATACTCAGTAAAGCTTATCTTATTTTAAGGGAAGTAAAAAAAACAAAAAACAAACACACTTCAGTAACACATCATTAGGACCAAATTGTTCCTAGTGCTTATGTGCCATGCAGGGGAGTAGGAGTGAGTAAGAACTGTCCCTCCACTATCAGGGCTCTCATTTGGACCCTCCCGGCTTCTGACTCCAATTATTTCTGGCAACACAAGAGATGCATCCGAAATGTTCCCACATGGGAACGTGGGGAAAAAACAGGTGGGTGGTAGGTAAAGCACTGCTTATCAAACAGCATAGTGGTGGTATGCTGCACTTCAGAAAGACGTGCCACAAATTATTCCTCTCTCTTTCTCAATGCATGTGCTAGGCTGTGCTATTTGTAAGCATTAGAAAAAACACTCCTTTCTGTGGCCAAGAAGAGAAACTATGATAGCCAATTCTCAAAATTCTGATGCTGTATAAAAAAGCTACACATAAAACCAAAAAAGTGTACCACATCCCCTCTAATGGATGCCACTGGGGAACCAAAGTGTTCCTTGTTCTCTGCCTGTGACACAGGATAACCTAGTCACCTGTGGTCTGTAACACTTTAGTCTAATTTCAGGTGTTGGGTTTGGTGTGGGTACAGGCTGTTGATGTGGTCTGGGATAACCAAGAGGTCAGACTAGATGATCTGATGGTCCCTTTTGGCTTTAAACTCTATCATTCACAGACAGTAGCACACTACTACCAATTACTGCTTCAGCCTAAACATTCTGGGTTCCAACTCTGCTGATGGCCCAAGCAGGGGTAAATATGGTTTTCGGGTTTGTTTTGTTTCTTCAATTCCTTTTTTAGAGAGAAGCCGGAAGTTGCATGCAACAAATGACTTCACAGAAAGTTAAGGTTGATAAATCAAGCACTCAGAAGTTAGTGAAAGCCCGAACTATGGCTGCCCTGGCAACCTTAATTTAGCCCTGTTGTATAGGTGCATTGTAATAAGTGTTGCCAATATTACATAGTTGACCTGTGGCAAAGCCAAGAATAGAACATGGACATACTGTGTCCCAGTTCAGTGTCTTTAACACAAGAGTCCATCCTTTTTCTTCTTGCAACCTTCTACTTTATTCATCATTAGACTATGCAATAAATAGAATACGACTCTTGTAGAATAAGTAATATATGATTGTGTAATTAAACCTCTAAGAAAGTGTATTCCCAAGGAGAATTAGCTTTCATTCAGGAATTTTCTACCTTGTAACCATAAAAAATGGTTACTAACCTTTCATAACTATTGTTCTTTGAGATGCGTTGCTCATGTCCATTCCAAAGTAGGTGTGCGCATGCTGCGTACACTGCAGCTGGAAGGTTTTTTTACTCTAGTGCATGTCAATGAAGTCCAATATCTCCCGCTGCTCAACTGCTTGGAGTCACCTACATTTGAATCAGCTTCAGCAAGCACTTGAAGAAAAAAGTTACTAACCTTTCGTAACTGTTGTTCTTGCAAATGTGTTGTTCATGTCCATTCCAAGACCCGCCCGCCCACCCCTCTGTTGGAGTTAGCTGGCAAGAAGGAACAGAGGGTCGGCAAGGCCCTATATACAGTGCCAAGAGGGTGCAACTCCAGATTGCATCAGAGCCGACCCAACGGCTGCCATTTGGGGAAAAACCTTCTGGCAGTGGCACACGCAGCACGTGCACACCTACATTGGATTAGACACGATCAAGCACTCGAAGAAGAACATTATCTTTTAATGCACTTTTTGTATGCAATTTTTAAAGTATGTCTTTCATTATTTCATGACAAAAATATCACACATCCCCTACTCCCCCAATCCTAGCCCCTGGCCAAAATCCACGGATAAAGGAAAATCTTGGGAAGTCTTTATTTTGTGAGTGGGGGCGGATTTCATTTACATAAGGTCCTTGTTTCCTAAACAGCTCCACATCTAAGCTCCAGGCAGTAAGCAAGACTCTTCTAATCTGCTCTGTTCCATGCTCAAAACCAGTCAGGATTGGTCATTCCAATCTCCCTTTCTCCCACATTTGCATGAAATGTGGCAGAAATGCTTATAGTATAAGTGCAGTTTTAAATGTATGATATTGCAAGAAATAAAAGTGAGATTAAGCTCTGCATACATTTCAATTAATAGAGTTTGGAAGCATATAAAGAATGCTTTCTTGTCGGTGTGAAAAAGTCCGTTTGAAAAGTGTCAGTTTGAAAAATTATTAAAGAATTAAAGAATGGAAGAATGGAATACTACACTATTAGAACTGTTAAAATACCAAAATTAATACAACATATTGCTATTTTAATTGTTTTTTTCATTTGGCCAGTAAGTAATTGATCTTCACATGTAATAAGATTAATTCTATCTCATCTTTAATAACTTTATGAAATGCTGAAAGAGAAGTCAAGTCTTAACAGGGTAACACCTGTGTATACAGTGCTTGCAATGCAGTTATTCATTTAATGCAGTTCTAGTTAGGTTCATCTATAGCTAAACGAGAAGTTGCTGGCTAAATGCAATAAAGTTTAAATATGAATAACTGATTTTTATGACAGTTATTTTTGTAATATGATTTTTTCCCTAAATTTGCTCAGATACATGAAAGAGATTTCTGTATGCATAGTGTAATTGATAACAAATTTCAACAGAACAACACAATGCTCAATAGACTTTTAGTAAGAACAACTTTTGTTTGAACATCAAAGCATGAAATTGGAAAGTCAATACTAATCGATACATTATTAAGAACGTGACTGATTTAAAATCTCAGATACAGAGCGTAAAACTTTGGCATGGACATACCAATCACCTAATCTTTGAACTCTACAATATTTTAGGTCTATGCCTCAAAAAGTGAGAAATCTATCAACATCGTCCTTAATTTATAACATTTTGGTTGAGTTTTGAATCCATAGATCACGCCACAACTATTTCTAAAATGCTTTAGAAGTTCTGGTTTTTTTTGTTTTTGTTTTTTTGTTTAGCTAGTTAGGAGCACAGAGGTTAAAGTGACTGTGGACTTGAAAATCAAACTTATTTCTGAAAACATTTTACTTACTATTGTTAACAAAGGACACCCTAAAATTACTGTAACTGATAGAATGCAGTTCCCCCCCACATTCTTCTGGCCTTTTCTGGCCAGAAGAATGACCTGGCCCTGGCCAGACACTTGACAGTGTCCAGCCCCTTCTGGGGCTTCAGAGTCTTTTACCAAAAATCCAACAAAAATATAAGCACAACCACATCTTCAGCCCAAATGGTCTTAGTGAGCAACCATTTCTTTGCAAGCATGCCTCTGGTCTTTTAGAGTGTCCTACTGTGCCTCAATCCACCCAACAATCCAGAGTCAGGCCCATTACACCTCAGACTGAGGAATTCAGACAGGCTCCAGCTTGGCCTCCCCAGCTCACCCCTGGTGAAGCCTGTCTGGTCTTCTTTCCTTTCTCATTCTCAGCCTTCCTTCAGGCTGATTCTCAGAAGGAGGTAACTCCCCACCTCTTCTCCTCCGTTTTTCGTTTCTCCTCTAGCAAACGTTTAACCAGCTCTTTATGGAAACAAGCCATGCTGTCCCGCAGGTGGCTTTTATTTCTAAATTAGGCCTGTAAGTCTAGAGCTAAAAGCAGGCAGGTTAACTTGTCTTTCAGGCCCATATTTACATTTTCATTGTGCATGTGAGTAAAACACATCACACAATTTAACTTACACATCACACAATATCCTTTCTAAAGAATTTGTAAGCCAACCCACAGAATTTTATAGATTACTTCTATAATAATTATATTCATTTCTGTATCGACATAGATAAGCTATATACATAACTACTTTGTCTCCAAGAGATCAGGAAGAGACGTGGTGGCAGTGCATGTAGTGGAACAGGGAAAAAACCAAGTTGCAGGGAGAATGTGACAGAGAGAAGGAAATGAAGAGCAAACTATTATGATATTCAAAACAACAAGCATGAAAAGTGTGCTTTTCATTTCCTTCTCTTTGTCACATTCCCCCCAATTTTCCTGCAAATGTTACCCTGATTTCCTGATTTCTTCTCTATCGCCTAGATACACTGTCCACTTCTCTTCTTGCTCTCATGGAGACAAAGTATTGCATGGATGTATTATTCTTCTGGTGATGACTGGTACCTCTTTGAAGAGGGTTCTATTTTCCCCCCTTTCTCCTAGCTAGCAGTTGCCCCAGTAGAGGCTGCTCAGGCTGGGTCTTCCTAATTTTCCGCTGCTTTTACAAAAATCTAAATTATTACATTTGCTATAAAGAGTCTACAAAACAGCTGTAGATAAAAGAGAACAGTTGACACCATGTGACCAGCCAGTGCACCATGCACAACAGACAGAGTTACGTAGAATTGTTCTATAGAGGTAGGCATTAACCCCCCCCCCCCCCCAAAAAAAAAAAAAAAAAAAAGCAATTTCTGAGTTTAGGAGAGTTTTTGCTGAAACTAACTCCAATTCACCTAGGCCTCAATTCTGCAAATACCGTAAATTGATTTACATGCCTAATCTCATTGATTTTTGTGGAACTACTTGCATTACTAAAGATATGTACATGTCCAAGTATTTGCAGGATTAGGGTCCTAGTCTTCTCAGTCAAATCTCCAGAAGTCTAAACTTGTACAAAATTAGTCATGATTATGTACACTGTTTGGGATTAGATGACAAATATAATATAATTAGAGACCAAAATTAGGGTTGCCAACCCTCCAGGATTGTCCTAGAATCTCCAGGTTAATCTTTAATTGAAGATTATGTCATGATGAAACCTCCAGGAAAACATCCAAACAAAACTGACAACCCTAATAAAAATGGATGATTGCAGAACTAAGAAAAATAATTCCTGAACACTAGAGAAGAAAAATGTGATGGTTATATACATGTAGATATATAAAATAAAAATGGGAGCTTGGTAAAGGAGGCTAGAAAAACAAGTACTTAAGTGTAAGCACAGGGCATATTTAAGCACAAACAAAGTAAAACTTTTTTCTATTCAATAAAACAAAGAGTAAGAGTATTGCATTAACATCCATAAATGAGGGTTGTATGTAATTTAAGATTTACAAAAGTACATAATATACGGGTCAACAATAAATAAAAAAGTGCCATTTTCTGAGGTGATGCTATGCACCGAAGTATGTGTCACTTTTGTCTTTGTTTTAACCTTTAAATACTGCATGTTGAGAGCACAATAATCTGTCTCCTCTCCCCAGTACTCAAGATACCATTCACCTAGAGATTGGAGCCACGAACCAAGTAGAGAAACTCACAATAACTGCCCCTAAAGCATCTTTTTCCATCCAAACCCTCACTACTATATTGAACTTATGAGGTTAGCATTAAACATTTTTGAACCAACCGACAGAACACAAGCTAAAATGTTCACAAGCATTACATTTTTAAAAGATTTTCTCCACAAATTCCCACTGTCTTTGCACATCTACAACTCCCACTGGCTATAGGATTTGGGATTGTGGACCAAGTTAAGATTTTCTTTTGCAGATATCCAATTTATTTTGCAATACCATATTTTTTCAAGTGCGTTTGAATTGTTAGGAATATTCTCCCACAGAAGTTAAACAATTTTTTCCGGAAAGGTAATGACCAGCAGTATATTTAAAAACATTTACATGCATGCAGACTTATTGATTATACATAACTGAAACACTTTGCTAACATTAAATAATACAATTGGTGTATGATTCTATAGTTCTTACATACTTCCACTTGCCATATTAGCTATTGGACTGCTTCTGAAGGAAACCATCAAGTATCTGATCAGTAATACAATATTTAAACACACATACACTCTCCGTCTCTCCCACTACAGTGGGAATGTGCATTCACACATGTTTATGTACTTACATAGTGGCATTATGAAGTGAATGGAAGGAGAATGAGCATTCCATAACAAAGTCACACGAAAGTAGATTGTGTGATCAGTAAATAGAGATGTCAGAATCTATTGGCTTTGCATATCCACTATAAAAGCCTAGAGCCATGCCTCAAGGGCCAAACAACTTTCAGTTGTAGCCATGATGTTAAGGTGCCTTTATCCTTAACTAGAGATGTTACCATAAATGGTCCCATGTTCATAAAAATTCCGTTTCACTCTGCCTCTAATTGTCCTTTAGAAAACTTTTATTCTAATATAAGAGAGAACAAGTCACACACATTGCAACTGCATGCAGCACCTCTGAGAACCATATTGTATTTTATGTTTAAAACATGAAAACCTCACGAAAACAACACGTTGACATGGACCAGACAATATGAGCGGTAGAATATTTATCAACCTTTCTATCAATAAAGGTGATGTGTATTTGTGTATTCCTGGCTCACTGGGGATGGGTTTCCTAAGGAATCTAGAATCACCAGGGAATGATGAATGCAAATTTCCTAACACTGGTTATGCAAAAAAATCCAACCTTTTGAAGCTTCACCCAGAGAAGAAGGCCATTGATTGATGATTATCTGTTAAAGAGGCCAGACAAGGAAATGGCTGAATTATGCCAAATGGGTCTTATTCTTGATCTAAAATCTGACAACCCAGACAAGAGAGCCAACCCAGATAACGTGTCTGAAAGACTGACATCTATGAAAGCCCTATGTTGGAGTTAGGGATGACCTACACCAAGTTTTTACCATGTGTTTTACACTAGCTTGCTGGGGATATCACAGTGTATGGTGGGGGGAGGAGGAACTGTTCATTTATCACTTCTTTTACATGTTGTAAATGTTTTTGCCCTAAAAATAAATGTGCTTGCTTTAGAAAACTTGTGTGATTACTTGTAAAAACATTGTTATTGTCCTCAGAGAGAAAGTAAGCACGGATGCTGGTGGTTAGGCCAAATGGCTTCCTCATCAGCATATACACAATGTGCCAAGCCATTTAATGGCGTCATCAGCCAGGTGGAGAGCTGATAGCACGCCATCGAAATAAGTCAGTGGACAACTCTACAATGATATGTGACATAGACTGAAATGGACTGCAGCTGCATCACAGGTCATTAGAAAAACCCCATTTAAAAAGATTAGCTGCACAGTTGCCCAGTTCTGTTAAAAAATGGTTCACAGATGACCACAGGTGCCTTGGCAGATCAAAATCTGGTGGAGAGATGGTTAGGTCAGTGAAGGGACAGTGATTAACAACTCTTGTCACTGACCATTTGTTGCACCAAGCGGATTCCACCATCATGTCCTGTGGAGGCATAAATGACAATAAAGGGCATCTAGAAGACAGACGAGCTGGTAGATGGTTGAAGAGATCTGTGTACAACAGCAGGTCGCTATTCTCAAGGATCTTGGCCCAGAGCATGACAGAGGCACTCTCATGATGAATGGTGCTATATTACTAAGTATCAGTAGCCATGGCAACAGAGTTGCCCATAAAGTCCCAGTAACAACACACATAGGTTTGTTAAGCTCTACATTGACCAGCCTCCCGGGAGATGAGCGACACCAGATGGAAGCCCAGTACTCTGCTGTTGAATAGCAGAGGGCAAGGATTGATGTTCTAATCATCCAGGTGCTTATACTCCAGATTGAACCAGATAATTTTCTGAGCAGGTAGTTCAGAGTGCTGATTTTGGCTGCCGTCTTCCTCAAGTGCTTGTGGTACATTAATGACCTATCCAATGTCATACCATGGTAAACCAGATTTGGATTGTGCTGCAGGTGTTGGTCATTGAGGAAAATGTTTAACTCATGGCTTGTGCTTGCAATATGCAGATGGAAAACATTAGCTTGCTGGGGATATCAGCGTGTATGGTGGGGGAGGAGGAACTGTATGCCTTTAAACCCATCAAAAAGGAATGGGTCAAAGGTCCTTTCAAAGGGACAAGTGACAGCTGGAAACCTCAGACCTGATAGGGCACTCAAGGGAAGGTTTGCCATCTGGTCCTCAGGTATGTTCCTTTAACACTGGGGTTTTGAAATCCCAGATAATTTTTTTTGTTTTCTATTAGTGTTGCAATAATCAACAGATGAAAGGCATATACACTGAAGTAAAGATATTTCCTTTGTTGACTAGTAGTTTGGTGATACATTTTAATTATATTGCCAGAGAATGAGTCCTACTTCGAATAAATCATTCCCACTGATGAATTATCACCTGACAATGGAGATGAGTGCTAAACACCCAGGTTTTAGAGAATATGTGGCTTTAACAGTTGCAGTTATCTACAACTGGTAAAACTGGTTGCCAGCTCAAGTGTCAGATTTTTTTACAGGACAATTACCAAAATTACCATTTGTAACTTTAGAGATAAAAAAGTTTTCCTCTTCAAATGTGATAATTTACAGTATTTATTACCATGAGCAGTTCTAAATTATAAGTGGTTTTTTATTTTCAATTCTCTAAATAAAACATGGAATTATTACAAACCAAAGAGACCATTTGAAAGTGCCTTGTCCGATTAAACGATTAAGAAGCATTTCCTCACTTGTTTGATGGAATTAATACATTTGGTACACAGGAAGCAGTGTACCTTAAATTAGCCCTAGTATTTACAATCAGTGAATTGTCTCCCTTTCACCAGTTTTATTTACCAATTCAGATTTCAGAAAATCTGACTGTAAATCTAACTACTAACTTTATTCTTCCCAATTAATTAAAATGAAATCTCACTTGTTATTCCTAAACCATAAAACCCTCAGTTAAGTGTTCTTCCACAATAGTCTACATTGACTAACAGGAATTTCAGTTAGTTGCAAAACTGATTATGGACTAATACTTTTTACCAAAAGCAGTAACAGTAAAGGCCTTTAGTTCATTCATTCCACTTTCTTCCCATCTGTTGACAAGGGTAAGTCTTAAAGAAATCTTTAACAGAGGAGTGTTGATGTATACTTATTTTGCTTTGTGAAGTTCACTGGGAGTTTTTCAGATGATAGGTAAGGGTAACCTAGCTGGAAGAATCAGAAATCAATGGTACAAAATAAAAGCTCAGAAATACATCAACCTTGCCTTGGCCTCTCCAACTGAATCCTCCATCTCATTTCTCTCTGAGTAGCCTATGAGAGCAGTCTAGTCAAGGCATCTCTCAGAATACCTTTGGCATGTCTACTTTGCCCTGGTCCTGCTTTTTTTGTCTTTCCATCTGCTGAGCCTTTGCTCTGTCAACCCAGAGCACCACCTCTGCTTTACCCTCACACACACCTTCTACACTGCTCACATCTACTCATGCACTGCAGACTGGGGATCAATGACAGAAGAAATCTGCTACTAAAACATTACGCCTCTCTGGTATACTCTGGTTCTTCCAGTGATGGAATCACTTTTCTCACTTCCATTTTAAAGGAACAGTAAGCAGGTTTCCTCCTCCCCACACTGTATGGAATTTGTCTGCCCAGCAACTCAAATGTGCTATGAGCTAACTGCCTGCATGCCAGTTCCCAGGTCTTTTCTTCTGCACATACACGGTTTTGTCTGACCCAACCTCTCCTAGCATCTTAAATTCCTAGCATCTGATCCTTCTTAGACAATCAAATTCCTTATCAGTTATTTTACAATGTACTAGGTTTTTGTCAAAGTATTTTATTTCATTCTGTTTTTTAACACTTTCATCTCTTAAGAGAGCAATGAAAATTATGACAGGCAATGTCAATTCCTCCCCATTCATTAAATCTAACTCAATCACAAAAAATCCATATACCCAAGCAGCACTTACATTCTGAAGCCTAAAACACTACTGTGCAAATTCAGAAGATCATAACAGACCACACAGTAAAGATCAGCAACTTTCACAATAAAGGATTGCTTAACTTCCATAATAGCATTGTATCAAAGTGGTGAGTTTCCAAGATCAATTTCTCTTTATGACACAGAAAACTACATATAAAAGTTTTAAAAATATTCCATACACATAAATGTCATTATCAGCTTCATGATTATACCCAGTAAGAGTATGTAACACAGTTTCCCCCTTATTTTTGATAGATATCCATTCATAACTGGTTTGAAATATTAGGCACTCCTTAAATTAAATGGTAGAAAATTCTTCCAAAGACAATGGTGGCAGCTCCATAGGTTCAGTCATTTGGAAGTGTGCTAGACAAGTTATTAAGAAGAAACATATTTTAAGAAATAATTCTGCACTGTGAAGGACTCTTGATGACCACATAGACTGTTTGCATCTCTAATTCCCATAATCCCACAATGCAGAGTTATAAAATATGTCTGTTCAGTGGTCTTAAGACATTAATTTTCCCATGTTTTTAAAAGAAGATATACTGTACTTTTCAGCTTATATTTATGCACTCGCAGTGTGAATAAATTAAAAATAAATCAAGTTTCAGAATTGTTTTAAGTACTGCATAATTGCTCCAGCAGAACTAAGTTGTCACTCATGCTTTTCAGCTTGTATTCAACAAAAATAGGGGGGGGGGAATGCATTTCACATCTTTAGGTAACAAGAAGTGCCAATTAAGTAAATCTTTATACACATAAATGTGTAAATAGCACTGAAAAACTCAAAGTAGTAACAGGATGTGATTTCCCATTTAAAATGTTTATGTATTCAAAGACAACATTTTTGCTTTCTTGTAAAGTGAGAGATAAGAAAATGCTAAAACTTTCCTGCAGTTTTCAGGAGGGGGGAACCTAAGAGAAATCTAATTATACTGTGAAAAAAACCAACATGAGAGACTCAGGAACTTGGTATAAAGTACAAATTAATGCTTACGCAGTGCACAAAATGGGCTTATTACTTAAGGAAGGACCAAATTATGAACTCTTTGCTTACATCAGTGATCAATTTCAATGGTACTACTGTGAATAACTGCTCACCAATTTGACTAAGGGGGTTATATTCAAGCCCTAAAATGACATTTCTGCCCTTCCCCATCCCTCCTCCCTCACACACACTGTACAGACCACAAAGTTGTTAAGTGCCAAAGTTGTAACCATACACCACAAAGTTGTTAAGTACTGAGGTTGTAACACGGCCCTCTAATACTTAGTTCGAAAGAGACTACACTACTCCAACTCTGTCTTTCCCCTGAATTTCAACAAAAGAGTCTTGCCCATGTAGTGGAAAGTTTTTTTCATGGTGCTCTAACATCACCAACTCTACTCAAGCACCTGTTCCCAGCTCTGCCAAAAATACGTGATATCAGGAATATCAAGGAGTGCAGCACTAATAGGAGGTAATGCAGGATGCAACAGACTGGGAAGATATCCAGGAAGTTCTCACACACCTTGAGTTTTGCAGGATGGGAAACTGGAAAAAAAAACAACAGAATGAGGGGAAGAGAAGAATGGGAGAAAGGAAAGAGAAGAGAACAGGTACGTGGAAGAGGGGGAGAAATGAGGGAGAGGTGAGAGAGGGTAAAAAGACAGAAAAACAGTTAAAAGGTTAAGCAATTAAAAGTGGAAGAAAATTGAGGCAGAGACATGAAATGATGAGAACAGGGATGTGGTCGTGGGTTGGGCAGGTAGAGAACTGTAAACAGCAGGTGTTTCCTTCACTTTGACCCTAGGAGAGCAAATGTAGTTGATGCTAGAGGTCAATAAATACCTCTTTTCTGAGGATTGGTTCAGAAAGCAGAGAAATAGGCTCCTTTGGAGATGTGGGGATGTTAATGTTAAGGTGAAAGAATAGCTTTTAAAATTCAGGACTTCTAATATACATGTATTTATTGGTTAAAATTAACATTTTCTAGAGGTGGGGTTTTCAATCCACCTATGAATTATGAGCACAGGTCCCACTGAGTTACAAAAAGATGTATACTCCTAAGTCATTTAGGCACTTTTGAAAATCCTACCCTAAATGCTTACTAGTATATTTTATAGATATTTACACAGACAGTAGAGTTTTGGCCCAACCTTAGAGGTATTCTGGATTTGGATACAAGGCTTCATATGGTTCTGGCATCGAACCATCTATAATATATAAAAATGTAAGAACTGACATCTGCCATGTAGAGTGAACACAGTAAACAGCTGAGCTTAAGGAAAATTGACTAAGAGAGCTCTGTTATAGGTAGAAAGATTCCTGCCGTGCCTCACTCCAGTGATTCAGTGCAGAATGATAACAATGGAACCTGAACTTAGTGTAAGCCTAAAAATAAGCCTCCTCCCTCCTCCTTCAATTTCTACCATGGTTACTTCACACAATCTTAAGTGTATTCTTCTCAAGCAAAAAGTCAATGTTTATTGCAACATGATAAAGAGTAGTTATTGGCTGACTCGTGCAAAATTGTGATCAACAACATATTCAGAAGATTCACCTTTAGTTCTTCTAGTGCATTATCTTGTTTTCTCTAGCTCTTGCTTCTTTCTCTATCATATTTGTATATTCACAGAACAGTTAATACTTAAGTAATCATGAACGCTCCAGTGCATAGATCAAAACAGCTACTATTGCTTGCCAGTCTTGATACAGCACATGCATTCTAATGTTGGTCTCCTTTATTTAAATAAAATTAAGTTTTGTGCTCTCTGCCAAGGGTTGTTTACAAATCACTGCTTTCTTGAACAACACCACACACTGAAATATAACATTCAGAAAGATAATGTATTTTTAAGGATTTGCAATTACCATAAATACATTAGCTTTGTAGCTACGACCAGACAGGTTTAATACATGCTTTCCTGGCTTTACTTCTAAATCTGCCACCAAAAACACTTTTCTGGGTACTCCATGACTGGACTAATTCAACATCATTTCATTTATAGTAGGAAGATGTCTTCTTCTTGCAGGGCTGTTCTTGCAGTTTTTCTAAATCTTAATATTACTGTTGAACAAAAGTCCAACTAATGAGTACTACACCTGAATATTAATTTATGTTAAGAACATTTACAGAATAAAAACTAAAATTTATAGTTAAGTTTTATTGGAAGGTTTGTCCATTAAATAATGATACCCACTCATTATCCAGCATTAAGCTAAATGCTCTTTTATATGTCCCTGTGTTATCTCCTACTGAGAGTCGTGCATTTTGACCATGCATTCACAGAAATTTTGGCCCATTACACACACATGTACTTTACAGAAACACAATCTGCATTGTTTTTATTTACCGTTGTATAACAGACTGACAGATATATGGAGACATAAGATCCTACTTCACTAAGTTACCCAACTTCCTCAGCTGACTTACAGGGACATCAGTTAACCTTCCCTAAATCATATGCATTTAAGAAATATATCAGAAATCCTTACCCATGATTTAAACAGCTCTTATTTAATATCCTAACCTCTAAGCATATGGTTTCTTCATGGTGAAATTTAAATGTGAAGATCTGTATTATTACTTAGAATCATAGAAGGCTAGGGCTGGAAGGGACTTCAGGAGGTCATCTAGTCCAACCCCCTGCTCAAAGCAGGATCAACCCAAAATAAATCTTCCCAGCCAGGGCTTTGTCAAGCCGCATCTTAAAAACCTCTAAGGACAGAGATTCCACCACCTCCCTAGATAACCCATTCCAGGGCTTCACCACCCTCCTAGGGAAAAAGTTTTTCCTAATAGCCAACCTAGACCTCTCCCTCTGCAATTTGAGACTATTGCTCCTTGTTCTGTCATCTACTACAATATAAAACAGCCCAGTTCCATCATCCCTGCAACCCCCCTTTAGGTAGTTAAAGGCTGCTATCAAATCCCCCCTCATTCTTCTCTTCTGCAGACCTGAACAAGCCTAGTTCCCTCAGCCTCTCCTCATAAGTCTTGTGCTCCAGTCTCGTAATCAATTTTGTTGCCCTTCGCTGGACTCTTTCTATTTTGTCCACATCCTTTCTGTAGTGGGGGGCCAAAAATTGGACATCAGAGTCCAAATGAGGCCTCACCAGTGCCAAATAGAGGAGACTAATCACTTCCCTCGATCTGCTGGCAATGCTCCTACTAATGCAGCCCAATATACCATTGGCCTTCTTGACAATAAGGGCACACTGTTGACTCATATCCAGCTTCTTGTCCACTATAAATCCCAGGTCCTTTTCTGTCAAACTGCTGCCTAGCCAGTTGGTCCCCGGTCTGTATCAGTGCACGGGATCCTTCTGTCCCAAGTGCAGGATTCTGCATTTGTCTTTGTTGAACCTCATCAGATTTCTTTTGACCCAATCCTCCAATGTCTAGGTCACTGTGTATCCTATCCCTGCCCTCCAGTGTATCTACCACTACTCCCGGCTTAGCATCATCTGCAAACTTGCTGAGGGAGCAATCCATCCTATTCTCCAGATCATTAATGAAGAGGTTGAACAAAATCGGCCCCAGGACCGACCCCTGGGGTACTCCGCTTGTGACTGGCTGCCAACTAGACATCGAACTGTTGATCACTACCCGTTGAGCCTGATGATCTAGCCAGCTTTCTATACACCTTATAGTCCATTCATCCAACCCATACTACTTTAACTTTCCGATAAGAATATTGTGGTAGACCATATCAAAAGCTTTCCTAAAGTCAAGGTATATCATGCCCACAGCTTTCCCCACATCAACAAAGTCAGTCATCTCATCATAGAAGGAAATCTGTTTGGTCAGATATGACTTGTCCTTGGTGAATCCATGCTGACTGTTCCTGATCACTTTCTAAAGTACCATATTGTTTTCAGTTTACACACTTACACAAATACATCCATGATTTTTTCCCCCAATAAAATCAAGTGGTAAGACTAATAAAATATATGCAAAATATTTATGGAAGAAGGTTCTAGTGCCCATCCTTCAGAAGTATGCAGGTGGGAACTGAGGAACTTTGAACAAACATATACATTTCAAATATAGACAAAGGCAGTCCAAGCAGGTAATGGCTTTACAAAATTCAGCGAGTCATAGGGCCTGATTATCACCCTCGCAAGTTTTATACCTGCATAACTTCAGTGACAATAAAAGCCTGATTTTCACCTCTAACTTACAGAAACCAAGCTCTTAACATTTATCTAGGATTCTGCATTAACCCGCCACATACCTCAGTTGAACACAGGTTTGAGTTAATGTCATGACATACTACAGTTAATGACTCAGAAACTTAATCCCTCTAAAACTGCTGCTGTTTCCAATGTTATTTGTTCTACTGCTTAATATCAAACTATGGTCCAAAAGGAAAAGTTCCATTGCTACTTGATTACACAAGAGACAAAAAGACATGCCAGAGATGTTACTATCAAATTAAGTATCTGTAGGAACTCAATTAGAAGGAGTACAACTTTTCTTGACTAAATCCTGTAGTTCTGGTAAAAAACAAATTAAAGATGGTGTACAGTTGAGCCTATATACACCAACTATTTTGGAAAGCATCTTAAAATAATGTTTTACTTTAAAAATAAAACATACAATTTGAAACCTATAGTAAAGCTTTCAGCCACACACAATTGGAAATAGTGGAAACATACAACTGAAGTAATTCAAACCACTATACTTCTGTCTTTGTGCCACCGCTTATCTTCCACACCCTTTCCCTTCATGACTACATTACTATACACACACACACACACACACACACACACACGCGCGCGCAACAGATTATTTTTCCAAACAAATAGGAGTTAGATGCTCAAACAACGATTTTCAATGGAAGTTGGAGACCTACCTCCCCTTTATAAGTCTGATAAGTTTTCCACATAGTTAAGGAAGTACACTGAATACATTTTAAAACATTTTATGTTTTCTAAAGGCATGAACTTCATAGTATCTTACTATGTGGGAAGGCTTATCTAGTAAGTGATGGCTTGAAATGTTGTCCCAACCATTAAGACATTCATACCTTTTAAACACAGTCTACATTTTTAACTGAGTATGCTTGCTTGGTTACTCCTGCTTTCCTACACACCCCATTTGCTTTTGTAATTGTTTCCATTGCCTTCTGTCAAATCTAAAGACTGGCCCACTAGCAAGATATCTATGTTGGGAAAAAATATAGTATAAAAACTAGGAGGAAGGGTCACACTCTGTTAGATTCTCTTCTAAATTCCATTCACACATGGCCA
The DNA here is from genome assembly GCF_026122565.2 of Emydura macquarii macquarii. Taxonomy (NCBI): domain Eukaryota; kingdom Metazoa; phylum Chordata; order Testudines; family Chelidae; genus Emydura; species Emydura macquarii. The sequence goes on along the minus strand of NW_027131390.1, from coordinate 32,042,296 downwards.
AAGACCCTCCAGAAGAGAGCACTGAGAGAATAGTTGGGATTGGTCCTGCTTTGAGCAGGGGTTGGATTAGATGACCTCCAGAAGTGCCTTTCAACTCGAATATTCTATGAATAAAAATAATTAGTTACTAATTATATACACTTCCTTTTCTTTATCTTGTCAACTTTCCCACACTCTGGGAATCATAAAATCAGTCATAAGATTAGACCAAGAAAATGAATACACGAGTTCATAGAATACTAAACCAGCTGGGTTAATTTGATCTCAAATTCCTATGGAAACAGCATTTGTTGTGAACCAAATAAAGCTTGCAGCTAGACCCATAAATCATATTTTTTCTTCTTTATCTGCTCCAATGTTGAAATTATGATATATGTGAGCTCATCAAAATTTGTTCTTTTCTTGCAAACCAGAGATTTATCAATCCCTGTCAGCAGTTTTACCAAAACGGAAGGTTTCTTTGTATCTTTTTCTTGTTTAGACCAATATATGGCTACATCTACTGTATATTTATGTTTGTGTAACGGTTTTTATTTTGGTATAATCCATAAACCAAAAAGGAAATAAAATGCACCTAAAGCACACTGGCTATATAACCTCCTTTCAAAATATGGCAACTAAAACAGAGGTCCAGCTGCAGTTAAAGCAAGTCAAAATTTAGCCCTTAATATGAAAATGGGAATATTCTCAATTGTAATAAAAATAAACTCTCCCCAGTATAGTCCTCTTCAGTGACTAATAAAACAGTGTTTTTAGTGACATTTTGGTCCCTTGAGGTATTTTTTGGACTGAAACTTTCTTTGTTACATTGTATACATTAGTAATCCTCAGATTCTTGATTCTTACTATTAACTATAGATATTTGTTTGAGAAGTGGCTTTTGCACTTTTACAGTACTTTCAGTTCATAATTTTATTTTGTTCCCCAGATGGCTTTATTAATAGCTTTCAGTAAAACAGTAATAATGTTTTCATTGCCTGCATCCCATTTGGTTATTAAATTCAAACACACACGTTCATAAAATAAAATAAATGTTGAGGAAAGAAAGATAATCATAGTAAGTTTGAATTTCCCTTTAAAAATGGAATTTGCACTTTGGATTGGGGGGAGGAAGCTACTTATTGGTGGAGTGAATGGAGAAGTGCGAGGGGACGAAACCCTAGTTCAGCTAGATAGAAGCATCCACTTGCTGGGAGATGGACAATGAACTAGAGTTTTGGCTGTTACCAGCATCCTGTAGAGGGTGCTGGTGCCACAAAGTTTGTTTGTGTCAGTCCAAAAAATACCTTAAGGGACCAAAATGTCACTAAAACACCACCACAATTCAACAATATTTCACAGTGAAAAATACATTTTTTCTCACTATTGTTTCATTTTTTACCCAATGCAAATTAGAATGGCCAAGATGTAAAGCACTGGGAAAAGGGGCTTATAATGTAAACAGCAAAATGATCCTTACCTCTAGAATCACTATCAGTCCCCCCCCCTTTATTTATTTTTTTTTTAAATAACAAACATCCATAGGGCAGTCTATCATTGAAAACTCATCTTCACTTCCATTAATTTTATTTCAGTTAAGCACATGCTCATTTGGTATACCACATAGTGACAATGTACTGCTCTCATTTAATATTCAATTGTGAAAGTAACATTTACAGCTATAAATTAATGACACCTTTGGTGTAAAGTGATGATTTGGTTTAGCCGCCTGTTTTTTAATCCAATTGTTGTGAATAGTAACTAGTATATTTTTTGACATCACCTTATAGCTAAGTATATTTGATGTACTCTGAATCCACCAACTAAGTAAACACCTTATTAGTCTAGATTATTACAGAGTGCGGTTTTTTACTTTCTTTCCAAATCTACCAAAGAGAAAATTAGCATTAAAATAATTTAAATGGAAATAGCTGTCTTAAAAAAAGTTTGGAATGGAACGTTCCAAGTAAAATAATAATGAGCAATTAATGCCTCAGACACTGTAACTGGAATTTAGGTGAAATCATAACTAGCTATGCTTCAACAGTTATTTAATTCAGTAGAGTATAATTTACAATATTAGTCAACCTACATGTACTTTGCCAACATCTGTGAGATTTATGTTGATGGCATTTCATAAACGTGCTACCTGAAATCTAAGAATACTTCCTTACATCTACATTGTGCAGGGATTCTATATATGTGTTCTCCCCCTCTAATAGTAAGGAGAAGGTGTTGCCTGCTTAAAGCATGAATTTCCCATTAGATAAAAATCCTACTGAAAAGTGAAAGTAGTATTTGATTTATAAACCTTCAGCCTTCCCTCTCCCTTTAAAACAGCTATTACTACCTGATAGTATTTCCCAGCAGATTGTTTTTATTTTATCTGAAGTTGGCAAAATCTTTGTGCTGAATCCTTTGAGTCTACCTCAAGTGAAAGATGTCAGATCAGTGTTGTGTGGAAAAACTTTTATTTGACAGGTAGATGAGAGAAAGGCTATCACCAAAACATATGAAGTTGCTATAAAATTATTCTGTGAGGTTAATGTTAACCCTTTTAGCTGATTAGAGATTCCCTTTTATTTCAAAGGAGTCAATTTTCACAAATAAGCAAGGTAAAAAATTGGAGAAAAGGTTTTAACTAAAAAAAAATGATGGTAAAGGACAAACAACAACTTTATATCAAGACATACTGAATCAGCATAACACAAAGATGAACAAAGATGTTTGCCAAACTTTAAAAAAATGAATCAAGTTGAAATAACTCCTGTTTTCATTCGTTTTGATAGGTGTGTTTTTTGTCAGAACTGAAAGTACTTTTAATTTTAAAACAGTCTGATAAAATCACACTTTGGGGTTATCCAGACTTTGGGCAAATGAACGTTTCTCAAGACATGAGGTTGCTTGTTTACATTCAAATTTCCAGTTTCTACTGTTAGATAGTACTGTAAGTCATCAAAACAAAAACACCTGCAATAAGAATGCCTGTCATTGCTGTTAAATATTAACTAAGGGTGCTCCTTACCATAAAGCAGCCTTCCTAGCTGCAAGCATACTGAAGCCCTGCAGTTCTCCTTGTCTGTGCAATCATGAAGCTTGCTCTCCATTTCAAGGGAGTACTTCAACCTCGGTATCAACCCTGGTTTAAATATTATGAGTTTGCTCGAGGTTAAGCTCAAACCTGCCATCCTAACACAAGGGAAAGATGGAAGAGGAAATCTTCCCTGATTGACACTGAATTAAGCAGGGGAAATTTTTATAGGGGTTGCATGGACATAGGACATTGCCAGGGTTGACAGTTCCATTACAGTTATAGGACAAAAAAGCACCCCCAAACACCTACATCAAAGGTCACATTTTTCTCCCCAAAAAATTGAAGAGTCATCAACGATCTGGGGGGTAATGACCATGATGGTGGCAACCAGTAAGGTGGTAAGAAAAGCAACACACACACACACACACACACACACACTTTTGTTTGTTGACTTCTAATCTGATGAATCAAAGCTGGTCAAAATTAGTTTTTCTGATCCTCTCATGAGTGACACCATAAACCTCTGATACACCCTCAAAAAACAACCCCTCCCTGAAGGCATGGGGGAGGCAAAGGCTCACTGGCCCAGCTAGGTTCCAGTTGGCTTAGTTGCATGAGCTCTGCACCCCTGTGTCATGCAAAAGATTTACTCCTTTACTTCTGTATCATGCCAGCACCTTCTTTTAACAAGAGCCACAATGTGTTGCCTGGCACAGCCTTGGGGCTATATAGTTTCTACTACATCTCTCCCCAAAAGGACTTTTGGTACCACAGTCTTTTCACACATATAAGTAAAATGCCACACATTCCAATGCATATTACAGCATTCAACTGTTGCAGCCAAAGCATGCAATATCTAGCCTAGCTTCATGCACCATACCAACTGTCAGCTAAGGACTGCTGAGAAGACCAAACAAACGTAACTGGTTAAAAGTATTACATCTTCTATTTATGTGTGTGTGGTTGCGGGGAGCAATCAGAACTGTGAAAAAGTGAAAAAAAAAAAAATCAGAACAGCTCTAAGGAGACTAGGTGTGGAACATTTGATAACAGTAACAGGAGTGTTGTGCCTAATTCCCCATGTTCCAAATTTACTGTAGTGTATATTATGTACGTAGTTAAACCAGGTTAATCTGTACTTGATTCATCTGCACGTCTGTGCATATAAAAGATTTAAGTGGTAACCAATTTTAAAACATGTATTTTTCCGTGATTTAATAATCTGCCATTTTAGCCCTGTTTTAAAATCCACATAAAACTGGATCTTCCAAAGTGATTCAGATTAACCATGTCTTGCATGTACTTATTGTGTAAATAACCAAATTCAATTATATTAAAACTATACTTTTTGAAGTTTTCTTTCTGTTTTTAGTTTTGCAGTCACAGAATCTTAGTTAAATATAGAATGGTAAATCTGGAATCAAAAATACATTTCTCAGTACACTCAAAGGAGACTGATGCATGCTCCTTTTTTGTACTGGAATTACTTAATATTTCTTCTGATTTTTCTCTGAAACAGAGCCAATGTTTAAAGACAGAAGGGACAACCCAGATCATCTAGCCTGACCTCCATTGTATCACAGGTCACCAACACTAAACACCCACACACTAAACCCAGCCAAAGTATTGAAATTTGACCACAGCACATAGGAGATTAAACTCTACTCAAATAATTATATGGGGAAAATTCTACGGCTTGTATTATACAGGAGGTCAGATTAGATGATCACAATGGTCCTTTCTGGCCTCAAAATCTACGAATAGTAGTGAATGGTTAATGAGATATACCCAGATGATAATAGTAACACTTTTATTCCTCCCATTCCTATAGACCTTTGTAGGTAACATTCTGGCCATGATCTCTGAGGCAAACCAACTGTACATTAAATTTGTTTTACCTAAATTCTTAGGATACCTAAGGCTTGTCAGAAACCTCCAGCAAATGTCAGAGCAGATTCAGATCTGTTCTAATGAATACATCCTCCAAGGAGTGGTTACACTGACTAAGGATCATGAGAGAAGAGGAGATCTCCAGCAATATCCCTTCCTTCACCCTTTGGGCACACAGACCTCTCATCATAAATGGGGTAATGTTGAGCTGAGTACCAGCTGGAGATTCTCTGAGTACCAGTTCGGGAATGTTGGGGCACTCTCAGTTGTGTGTTAAGAGCAGCACTGCACAGAATCTGGCCCCAAATCTGCAAATTTTACATTATAAAATAATTTAAGTTGTTATAGTTTAACCTTACCTTGCAGAGAAAGCTGATGTTAAAACCCAGTGATTGGGCATTTCTTGAGCCTGAATTCATATAGTTTCCAACCAACAGCACTAGTTCCAACAGTCTATTAAAGCTCTCACTCTTCTTCAGCTCTTCACAGGCTAGCGTCACTGCCATCATGCCAGGTCTGATGTTGTTTACATGTTCTTCAAACATAAGCTTGAAAAGGATGCCATTGAGGCGAGGCCGTAACATTTTCACTGAGCTCATCTGTAACATCAAGAATGCTAAGTGAGAATACAGACAAACAGAGCAAAAAGCTTTTTTATGCAGCGTAGCTCAATTTTATAAACCACATTGTCTCTTTCCAACATAAAGTCATTATAGTACAACTACATTCTCATTGTTTCCAGTAATGTGTATCTCTAAATTTAAGAGGGTTTCACAAAACAATGTATATTTCAGTTTAGCCAATTAATTGCAACAACATATTTAACATTAATAAAACATTTTCTAGTGTTAAAATAGTTTTTTTAATGTAAATTGCAAAATCAGTGGCAACCAGTATTGTACATTCTGCCAAAATCATTGCTCAAAGTGAACTAGATGAATACCTGTTACACAGAATGCTAAGAACCACAGATTAAATAAAAGACAAACTGTCACAAACATTCTGTCACTGACATCATAGTTCCAAAGAAATTACCTATTATTATGGTGCTTAACATCTTAAAACTACCTCTTACTTTTGTACGTTACATTTTAAAATAACACTAGAAAATTATTTTACAGTTTATAACAGATTTTATATAGTTTCAAATCCCTTTTAAAATGTTAATGTTAAGTAATTATGTTATAATAAAGTAATACAATCTCACTTTGACATAATGCGTACATGTTAAAGCCCTGCATATAGGTTCATCCTCAACAGGGCTTCTTGTGTTAATTATTAGGTTTGGTTTTACACTGTATTTTGCAATACCTATTTATATAGCGCTCATCATTAGTTCTGTCTCCTCTGATAAAAATAATTCCAACACTATACATATAACCAGTGTTTAGCCATTTAAACATAATGTGAAACAAATGCTGAGAGTCTGCAGCAAGTAAACACCCATAAGATTCAGATCATTTTGCATGCCAATGGAACATAGAAATTGCCATACTGCATCAGACCAGTCATTAACTTAGTAAAGTATCCTGTCCCTGACCTCAATACCAAATGCTTCAGAAAAACATGCAAGAATCATGCCGAAAAAGGTGATTATAGAATAATGTGCAATAAGAAAAGTTCTTGCTAACCTCCCAAAATTCACATGTTAAGTTATGCCCCAAAGCATAACTCTTCTAAAAAGTTATTTAAAAAAACAAAATCCTTCCTATAACTACTCTGGATATTTGTGTTAACTGTATAAGTGTCCGATACTTTTTTTTTTTTTTTTTTAATCTTGCTAAGCTCTTGGCCTAAATTTTGTAGCAATGAATTCCACATGCGAATGTAAAATTCCCTTCATATTTTTTTATTAATATTTGGTTGGGTTACTGGTAAATTTCCTCTTCAGATGAAAATTAATTTCTCCGTCTTTCTTCCTTCCGCAATAATGTGACTCATCACTCAGAGCAGGAATTTCTGCAAAATATTCTTCAACCCACGTCACCATTGAAACTATCTGCCCTGGTCAGTCAGGTGGAAGAGTCATACACTCCTGTCTTACCTAGACTAAATCTCAACCATTTAAAATGTATACTAACAGAGATTAAAAAGTAAATTAATTGTGGAAGGAGATGAACAGTGATAGAAGAGCAGCTCACCTATACATGCTTTTTGCATTAGCTGAAGGAGAGCTATAACCACTACATTCACAGGTATATGCTTTTTTCCTGATAGGATTTTTCAGTTGAGGTCTCTGTTGCACAAGTTGGCCTCTCCATGAAGCCAAGATCTGGGACCTTGTGCTACCTGCAAGGTGGTTTTTGTTTTATCATCACAAAGACTAAAGATGAAAATTGGGAGGAGGGGAGGAACTTTCTGCTTGAATCTATGATGAAATACATAATCACTTGTGAACTGGCCTCAGATTATGTTAGCTACTTTCCTGAGGAGAGAGTTAAAAAAAAAATTCTAATCCTTTGAGACTCTGGAATCAAAAGCTAAGAATTGTGCAAAAATTGTGCAACAACTTCAGAGAAATATCCAGCCAGGACACAAACTAGCTCCACTCTTTCTATACCTCTAACTACTTAGATACTGTATACTGAGGTACACAATTAAATGTCTGCTTTTCCAACCATTGTCCTTTTGATACACTTTTAAAAAAAAATTACCTAAGCTATTATCTTTACACTTTGGATATTTCTCAATAGCTACACTGTTTTTTATGTTGCAAAGCCATCATTCATAATCCCTCCAAGCACTGAAGCTAGTTAGGAAGGAATCAGCCATGCACTACCTTCAGGAATATACTCTTGTTAGTGATTCAATAACTTACTTCCCCATGATCCATTTGCTAGACTTATGGCTGTCTGCCAAAAAATGTCCTTGTCTTTCTTATTCATCATAAATAATCTAACACTTTTTCTTACCCTCCAAATGGACTACTAAAACATATGAGCCTAAATTCCGATGGTTAAAATAGCAAAATGCACAAGTAGTTTTAAATAACTTTATTGGCCAATTGAGAGAATTACTGCAAATCTTTTAGAGACATGTGAGACATATCAGAGACATATTAACGAAATTTTACATTCACATGTGGAATTCATTGCCACAAGATTGAGGTCAAGAGCTTATCAACATTTAAAAAAAAAAGGTATTGGACATTTATATGGCTAACAAGGATATCCAGAATAGTAATAGTAAGTATTTTTTAAAAGTGTTTAGAAGAGTTATGCTTCTGGGCGTAAGCCAGTATGTGAATGTTGGGAGGTTAGCAAGAACTTTAGGTCATTTATAATTGGCAGAATTTAATTAATATACCATGATTCCTAACTCAGTGAAATCAGCACCACTAATGTAAGTTAGTTATATCAGAACCTAAATCCTTGCTGTGGAATAGTCCATAGAAGAAGAAACTTAAAACTCCTCTTAAAATTCAAAATTTAAACTACATTCTTTCACCTGAAAGGAACATTTATTGCTGCTTAAAGTGGATACAGGAAAGCACAGATCTTGGGTCACCCACACAGAAAGAATCTGAGATATTCTGGTCACACTGCCTCACCTCTGTGTGTGAGGCCTCCGAGCCTACGTAACCTTGAGTTATCTTAGAGCCTGCTTAAGCCTGTTGAGTCAGCCCTAAATTATTGCAGGAACCTGAGTTCACCGACACAACTAAAGAACCATCATATAAGCCTGATGAGTCATCCTGGAGCCAGAGACCTCGATGAGACATCGAAGGGATTTACCAGCAGGTTTTATGATGGCCCTCATACCATTCAACTAGGGTTGAGCCAATACAGAAACACGGACACACCTATCTGATACTGAGACAAGTATATAGGCACCCAACAGAAGCAGTCTCTCCAGAGTGCTCAACCTCCATAGCTGGCCAGTAACATTGCCATTGCCAGTCGTTTCAACAGACTGCCTCACTCCTACTCCAGTCCACTCCTGCTCCAGCTCGTGTTTTGCTAGCTGCCCAGAGACTATGACATGCTGTTCAAAGACCCATTAAGAAGCTATGATGTCACTAACTTCTTTCTGAATGGCTACATGTCATTCCTCCACATAGATTGGTACCAGCTCTGGAGAAAGTTGTTCTTGGAACAAACAGAATTCATTTGCACTTAGAAGTCTGCTAGGCTGCTTGGGGAATATGATGGAGATAAACAACGAGTAGACACAAACAGGAATTAAAGCACAACAGTCTGAGTGAACTAGCAGCTACAGTGTCAGTCATACATGGAGAGAAATAGGTGAAGGTATGTCAAGGCTGTGTGTTTAACATGGAAAAATGCACAAGGATCCAACTCTCTTCCTATATAAAGGAATGAAAAGTCCAAATTTTTAGGATGAAATTTACACACAACACCTAATAAAGACATCCAAGGGAAAAAGCTAAGAGAAATATAAGTTTAGAGGCACAGATATAGATGGATAACATGTACTCATTCCTAAAGAAATTATGCTAATGAGATAGGATTGGAAACAATCCATAGTGGATAGGACTAGTCAGTTTATGAGACGGAATTGTTCTTTTGTTTTCTGTTTTAATAAACTATTATAAAATAGTATAATACATTTTAAGAGTCAGTCATTTTAATTTAAATTCATTATGTTGAAGTTCTAAACATCCTTTATACTTTGAAATAGTTTATTTTATTTTTTTCTTATAAATTCAAATAAATTCAACTCAAACAGGAATGAGTACATTCTCAGTTTGACATAGTCACCACTTCTCAAGGCTGCCCTTTATTTTACAGTAACATTAAATCAAAGTAAACACTAAGCCACCAAGCAAGTGCATGACACATTCTTCGTACAATCATTACTAATTTCACAAATGCCATACCTGAAATTTCTTGCCTTCAAAAGTATGTGTTTTAATTGAGAAGTAATGGAAATTAAATTTTTATTAATAAGATTTGTTTTTAAAGCAATCCACATAACCAGTCTTGGATTGTTTGGAAAGTTGTTTGGTGTACAAGAATAATAGCATAAAACGATAAAATGATAGCAGAAAATAGCAGTTAAGTGAGATGAGTTTGATTGAAACCAGTAATACTTTTCAAGAATAATCCATTCAGCCTTTTAGCTGACTTGTATTCTTTATTTTTATAATTGATTCCATAAAATAACGGGGGACCATTGATCACCATGTCATATTATACTGCAGATTTATTTATTAGGAGGTAGTTATCTATCAAAATACCATCAAGAGAGTCTCATAGAATCTTAGAACTTTAGGGTTGGAAGGGACCTCAGGAGGTCATCTAGTCCAACCCCATGCTCAAAGTAGGACCAATCCCATCTAAATCAAAACAGCCAGGGCTTTATTTAAGGGCTTATTTAAGGACTTAAAAACCTCTAAGGATGGAGATTCCACCACTTCCTCAGGTAACCCATTCCAGTGCTTCACCACCCACCTAGTGAAAAAGTTTTTCCTAATATCCAACCTAGACCTCCCCTACTGCAACTTGAGACCATTGCTCCCAGTTCTGTCATCTACGACCACTGATAGCAGCCTAGCTCCATCCTCCCTGGAACCCCCTTTCAGGTAGATGAAGACCGCTATCAAATCCTCCTCTCATTCTTCTCTTCTGCAGACCTGAACAAGTCTGCAGCCTCCCCTCATAAGTCATGTGCTCCAATCCCTAATCATTTTTGTTGCTGTCCACTAGACTCTCTCCAATTTGGCTACATTCTTTCTGTAGTGGGAAGCCCAAAATTGGATACTACACTCCAAATGTGGCCTCACCAGTGCTGAAAAGAGGGGAATAATCACTTCCCTCCATCTGCCGGCAATGCTCATACTAATGCAGCCCAATATACCATTAGCCTTCTTGACAATAAGGACAAACTGTCGACTCATATCCAGCTTCTTGTCCACTGTCTGTAGCAGTGCACGTGATTCTTCCGTCCTAAGTGCAGGACTCTGCATTTGTCCTTGTTGAATTTCATCAGAATTTTTTTGGCCCAATCTTCCAATTTGTCTAGGTCACTTTGTATCCTATCCCTGCCCTCCAGAATATCTACCACTCAAACTTACTGAGGGTGCAATCCATCCCATCCTTCAGATCATTAATGAAGATGTTGAACAAAACCGGTCCCAGCACCGACCCCTGGGGCACTCCGCTTGTTACTGGCTGCCAACTAGACATTGAGCCATTGATCACTATCCGTTAATCATGATGATCCAGTCAACTTTCTATCAATCTATCTTATAGTCCATTCATCCAATCCATACTTCAACTTGCTGATGAGAATACTGTGGGAGACAGTATCAAAAGCTTTGCTAAAGTCAAGGTATATCACATCTACCGCTTCCCCCACATCCACAGAGCCAGTCGTCTCATCAAAGAAGGCAATCAGGTTGGTGAGGAATGACTTTCCCTTGGTGAATCCATGCTGACTTTTCCTGATCACCTTCCTCTCCTCCAAGTGCTTCAAAATGGATTCCTTGAGGACCTGTTCCATGATTTTTCCAGGAAGTGAGGTGAGGCTGACCGGTCTGTAATTACCTGGTTCCTCCTTCCTCCCTGTTTTGAAAATGGACACTATATTTGCCTTTTTCCAGTTAACCGGGACCTCCCCCAATCGCCACAGGTTTTCAAAGATAATGGTCAATGGCTCTGCAATCACATCAGCCAACTCACTCAGCACCCTCGGATGCACTGCTTCTGGCCCTATGGGACTTGTGCATGTCCAGATAGTCCTGAACCTATTCTTTCAGCACAGAGGACTGCTCATCTCCTCCCCATTCTGTGCTGCCCAGTGCAGTAGTCTGGAGGCTGACCTTGTCTGTGAAGACAAAGACAGAAAAAAGCATTGAATACTTCAGCTTTTTCCACATCATGTGTCACTAGATTGCCTCCCCCATTCTGCAAGGGGACCACAGTTTGCTTGACCTTCATCTTGTTGTTAACATACCTGAAGAAACCCTTTTTGTTACCCTTCACGTCCCTTGCTAGCTGCAACTCCAATTGTGTTTTGGCCTTCTTGATTTCACTCCTGCATGCTTGAGAAGTATTTTTATACTCCTCCCTAGTCATCTGTCCAAGCTTCCACTTCTTGTAAGCTTCCTTTTTGTGTTTAAGCTCACTGAAGACTTTTTTGTGAAGCCAAGCTGATTGCCTCCCATATTTGCTATTCTTTCTGCATTTCAGGATGGTTTGTTCCTTTGCCCTCAATAAGGTTTATTTAAAATGCAGCCAGCTATCTTGGGCTCTTTTTCTCCTCATATTAGACTCCCATCAGCTGATGCGACCCATCAGCTCCCTGAGGGAATCAAAGTCTGCTTTTCTGAAGTCCAGGGTCTGTATTCTGTTGTTCTCCTTTCTTCCTTTTGTCAGGATCCTGAACTCTACTGTCTCATGGTCACTGCTGCGCAGGCTACCACTTACTTTTACTTCCCCTACCAATTCTTCCCTATTTGTGAGCAGCAGGTCAAGCAGAGCACAGCCCCTAGTTGGTTGCTCCAGCACTTGCACCAGGAAGTTGTCCTCAACAATCCCCAAAAACTTCCTGGATTGTCTGTGCTCTGCTGTATTGCCCTCCCACCAGATGTCAGTGCGATTGAAGTCCTCCATGAGAACCAGGTCCTGTGATCTGGAAACTTTAATTAGTTGTCTGAAGAAAGACTTGTCTACCTCATCCTCCTGGGATGGTGGTCTATAACAGCCGCCCACCATGACATCACCTTTGTTGCTCTTACCAATAAATTTAAACCAGAGACTCTCAACAGGCTTTTCTCCAGTTTCATAGTGGAGCTCTGAGCAATCATATTGCTTTCTTACATACATGCAACTCTTCCACCTTTTCTCCCCTGCCTGTCCTTCCTAAACAGTTTATACCCATCCAGTTATACCAGTGCTCTAGTTCTCATTTCTTTAGTTGATCTATACTATATTGAAAACAATGTGGTGATGGCTTTAGTGAGAGCAGTTATAAAAGAGTTAGAAATACTTTTATGTATTGTTCTTTACATTTTCCTACTTATAAGAATGACAAAGAACATTTTTTGCGGTGGCAGCCCTGCTAATTGCTGGTACCTCCTTGTGGTGAATGTCCAGTGCAGGTACTCCATAGGGAAGGGATACGGTGATCAGACAAAATGGATGGGAAAAGGATTTAAAGAAAAGATTTCTTAAAGTAGCCGAAACAAGGAGGGGGTGAATAGGGGTTTGTGGAACCTGTAACTGGTATGGCAGGACGTCAACATGCCTCCTTTATACCCCACCCCTTAACCCTTATTCAAGGATGTGATGCTGCCAGACCATGTGCCAGCTCGCACCAAAGCTCGAGGGCAATTCACCTGTCTATTAGCATATATCAAAGTGATTGTTAAATGTACAAGAATGTATTTGGTGTTTAAACTTCATGAAAACTGTGAGATGCTATGTGCCTTCTTTTCACTTATCTGTAATTCCATTATAATGTAAGAGCAAACATTGACATTGTATATACCCCTGTAACTAAATAACCCATCAATCGAGAAGGAAGCCTTGTCCAATGCAAATGAAGAATGTACTAATTCATGCACATTTGAAGGCAAGTGCTCATTGTTTGTGATGACCAGAGATAAAAGATGCTAAATGTGCTCCTCTCTCTCCACCAATCAAAGAAGAGCCCACATAGGTGGTGAATCTGTCAGCTTGTTTTCTGTGAGAAGAATCAAGGAAAGATCCTCCATCTCTGGACTGTCTGGATTCTAACAGGGCAGAATAACTGAATGAGAAGATAGAGATCCTCAGGGTTATTCTACATAGCCCTGAGAGAATTTTGGGAAACTGACAGATTACTATCTCTCTGCTATGATTTGGAGTTATACAGTCAGCATTTTTCTCAATATGTAACAGAGTTGGGCTAACAACTATATTATCCCTAAAATACTTGAACATCATTAAATTGATTGCTATTAAATGTGAAATTATTTGATCCTGGCATATAACTTCATAACTGTTCAGATACTTAATTTGAATATATAATTGATCTTAATACTTCATCTAAATGAAAATGTGATGCTCCAATTTTCATTCACAAATAAGATGAATATTAAGCTAATTAGTCTGTTATAATAAGTAATCTAATTACAAAATATTTCTTTTGTAAATGAATTTAAAACATCTAATTCTGACCATTATTAAGTATGATGGATATCTTGCTCAGTCAATTAAAACCTTATTAATAATTAACATACCTAATTTGTATATGCAAATAGATATACCTATTTTTAAATAAATATCTTTATTTTACCCTTTCTGTCCTCCTGTATTTACTTTTTCACATTTTCTTCGTAACAGCTGTATTCAGATCATCATTAATCCATGGAGTCTAGTCTGTCTATCTGGGTCACTAATCCAATGGGAAAACAAAACACCCTAGTAAGGAACCTCTTTACCTGACTACAGATGCCAAAATTCAGCCACACTTTCTTCACTTTAACGGATTTTCATGTCTGCATCATCTATTTGAATTTTTCTTCAGAAATATAACTATTAAAATATATTAATGCATAATCAAGGTTAAGCACCTTATAGCTAAAAAAAATATTTTTGCTACTAAGCTGTTGTACTGTACCTTTTTAATTATCTTTAGCCCTCTTTGAACATATTCCCCAAAACAAAAGTGTAGCAGTGAACACAAACAACCCTTAAGTATCCTACAGTAACGTTGGGTCTTTGAGATAACGTCAAGCACGGATCCCACTGTAGATGTACATTCACCTCACGCACATTATTATTATTATTTTGACAAGCAGCATCTCTCGGGGCCAAATATGAGCTTTGTGCCTCCTCATGACTCAGCACAAGGGCATAAAGGTTGAGGTTGCAGCCCTCCCTCTTCTCCTGTATTCCTGAGACCACCTCTAAGGCTCCTAAATAGAGCAACAAAGCCACTTCTGTTTGCAACAGGTTCTTGTGAGAATGCCCTGAAGAGATGTGGGGAGGAAGGTTTGTAGGGGGCAGGGAAAGGAATTGGAAGGTATAGCCACAAGCCACGTAAATTTAGCTCCCCTTCATTGGTTGTAATATCCTACAGAATAAGGTGAGGTGGCTTCCAAAGGACATATTCTGCAGACTAGCTCTGATGCAGGTCTTGAATGACATCAATTCTATTGACACATCAAAGGAGTGTGTTTGCAGAGGCTGAGCAAGACTGCCATCCTCTGCTATACTTCAGGCACTTCATCCGGCATTCAGGTTGCCAGCAGTAAACAGCATGCACTATCTCTGTTGATGATATGGTTGATGGCAGCATGGTTTATGGTAGGTTAGAGAGGTACACATTCCTACGGAGAATAAGGTCACTGTGGAAAATTTCAGCAAAAGTAGAGCGCTGTCAATCATCTCACTTTTTTGAGGAATCAGAGCTGCTCAGCAAATCCTCAACCATGCTTCTACTTTGTGAGAGATGCCCAAACCTTGGAGCAATGATGCTCTTAATATGGTCACTGTGATGACCACAGACCTGGCCATGGTGTCCAATGTATTCAGTGCTGCTTCCAAGGCCATTTTTTGCCACCAGCAGTCCCTTTTTTATAATGTCTTTGGGCAACTCTCTGTTCTCATGAGGGAGTTTATTAATAAAGGGTCTTACACTGTGATATGTTAGAAAGTCAGATTTTTCCAGTAGGGCTTGGAAGTTGGCCATTTGCAGTCAGAATGATGCTGACAAGTATGATTTTCTCTCAAATAGGTCTTATCCTTTGATGTGTTCTTGACTAAGCATGTTTCTTCTTGGACAGCTGAGAACTGATGATCCAGAGTTTGGATGAGTATAAAAATACTCCAACTCCCAAACTCCAATGGAGCAATTGGTACCTTTTCTCAACACGCTTCAATATCAACTATAACGGGCAGCATCTGCCACAAAGCTCTTGCAAGGTCTAATTACAAGACAGTTCTAGCAGGGTCAATAGCTGAAAGCATTGTGGATTTCTTTTTTTTTTTTTTTTTTTTTTAAGATGACTGACGTCTCAACAGATCCATTCTGTCATCTATCTGCACAAAGAGTTCTCAAAAAACTCTGAAGTCTCCCAGAATCATTGCTGAGGTCACCACTTCATTTGGTGATGATGATGAGAGGTCCTTGGGAAGCAAGGAATCACACTGATGTGGCTGCATTTCTGGGTTCCACTCTCCCTGGTATTCCAGGGAAGTCACCTTTTCCTCTTCCTTAATTATGAGGACCAGCTCCTTCACACCTTAGTGTCTAGACCCTAATATCCCCGTAGAGCCAAGGTGGCATCCTGTTTACATGCGGGTCGCTGGTGGGTTTCTAACTGGACTATGCCAGTCTTGATGAGCCAGAGGTTTGCACTCTGTGGAGGTCCTCCAAGTTGGGATTGACCTAAGACCTCTTCCACTTGATTCATTAAAAATTCAGCGAGAGTCCTGTGGCCCACTTTGTCAGATGCATTTCATGGGTTTCTGCCCACGAAAGCTTATGCCCAAATAAATTCGTTCATCTTTAAGGTGCCACAGGACTCTCGCTGTATTGCTAAAACAGACTAACATGGCTACCCCCTCTGCAACTCATAAAAAAATCAGTACAACTCCAGTCTTGTCACTTGGGTTCCTTCATTTGGCATACAGCAAAACTATGCAGACTCAAGTGTGGGGGATGAAGGGTATACGCCGTACCACAGATCCAAATTTACACAGTCAACTTCTTCCTTCATATACATTTTCACATTATATTGCATCTACTAGACATGTGACATGTTTTTGGATTGGTCACTTAGAAGGAATCAATCCCTGTACTGCACACAGTGTCTATGCATAATTTACTCTCTGCCTCATTTTACATTCCAGGATTATCTTGCCCATTGTAAATGATTCCCTGGGTGTTCCCCCTTATTTTAGCTAGTACAGACATTCTGTTTCCTATCCGCTGATCCATTTAACTTCCTACTTCTGTCTCCCAAGAAATGAGGCCTCGCCCTTGTCATGTCAAACCAGGCCTACCTTCAGTTGTTTCCATAGAACTGCAGGACCTTGTAAGGGTTGGTTCTCTGTTAAACACTCGGGAAAAGGTGATAGTAAGGAGAGTATATCGTCCATGGGTGCCACAGATCGGTAAGGAGCTTTTTGGTGCCATAGTCTGTGCCAGCACTGGTGGACATCTCAGTGCCAAAGATTGGTCCAGGGCAGCTTGTATCTGCTCCTTAGGAGTTGGTGTTGTATGGGGAGTTCTGATCCAAGACCTGGACCAAAACAGCCATTTAATCAGTTTCAGGTATCAAATATTGAAAAGTGAGGGTTGTCCTGAAGGTTTTTCAGAAGATTCAAGGAGGTGTTTGTGGTTTTTTTGTTCCTTGTTTTGTTAAGAGTTTGCAAACATTATAGTCTAGTCAGATTGGACATTGCTGGGTTCTGATTCACTGCAATAGGTACTAAGTGGGTACTGAGGGTGGGTCATGGCTGCCCTATCCTTTACGTCTTAGTAAACATAAAGAAACAGGATATGCAGCTCCAAAGGATACTCCTGGTTAGAAGAGTCTGGTCTGGTGCACACGCACATCTACAATGGGATTCCCACTGACACGTAACCAGAATGGTCGTAGTATTTACATTACTAAAATGTACAGTGGACAACAAAATACATTTTGCTGTTTTTTACTTTAATGAAAAACAAGATCCTAGAAATTTTAACTGCAATGTCCTGATAGCAGAGGTCTGAAGACAATGCAAAAACACAGCTATATAAGACAGCCAGAATGAGGTGGGTAGAGTTTTTCAATAGCACTGGAGTGGGATCTCTAGTGTTTTATGGGAAAGAAATGACTAAAAGTCAGAATATTTGAATGAAAGTTGGTCGATTCAATAAAAGGTAAATAAATCTCTCTCTCTCGCACGCACACGCACGCACACGCACACGCACACACACAAATCAAGGGGAATGAGAATCAATGTCAAAAATGACAAGTACAATTCCAGACAACATACATTTCACAAAAGTTGGGAATCAAATTCTGCTTTCACAATGGTATAAATCCACACTAACTCCAATCATCCCAGTTGAGTTACTCCAGATTAATCCCAGTATAGCAAAGCAGAATTTGTATCAATTTATACGAAACGGCATATTATTTGGGAAATGATTCCACCCAAATCATCACTTTATATGCTCAATGACCTTAGCAATACCCTTAACTTTGTCTATTTCTATTTCAAGTACATTTTTGGAGAACTGGTTTACAGCAAAATGTGTTACAACAGCAGCTTAGATACCTCATGAATGCACAAAGAGGAAATACTAACAACTGACAACCGTGAATTAAAATGGTGTTACTATATTCGAAACCTAGGATGCTCTTCTGACTTGGATGTAGCCCTAAGAGTAGGTAAGCTTTCCTCTTAGTGCAAGAACATTAACAATTCACAGTTTAGCATTACAGTTACCTGTTATCAGATTATTTATTGACATTATCAAACTTAATAAAAAATGCAATCCTGAGAACTAACCTAATTGCTGCTTTTTAAAACAAAAAAAATCTAAGTCGCATTCTCATTTATGTTGGCAATCTAGTCCAATTTGTAAACAATAAATTTCACACCAGTCAAGATGCACTCTACCAAGATATAGAACATGAAAGCTATGTTCTCTTTCTGCAACTTGTCAAATCCATGACTATCATCATCCAAGACAGGACGAATATATATGCTATTAAGTTTAAAAAAAAAAAAAAAAAAAAAAAAAACACACAATTAAAAATAAGTTGCATCAATAAATACAACCTCTAACATGTAACAATCAGCTTTTCTAGACCTATGACATTTATGCCACTAATACACTAGCAATGAGTTTAACTTCATTTTCAGTAGCATATTTATAGTTTTCCTTGTGCATGTTTATATATTAGTCTACCTAGCTGTTTTTAAAAGATTAACCAACTACGGAATCTGAAAAGTAAATAGTGTCCTCAAACTCTATCAACTCTGGGAGCATTTGTGCATAGAAAGTCAGATTTTGAGGCCTTTGTGATCATATCAACATTATTTTTTCCATTTTCATTTTGCCCATCAATAAAAGTTACTTCACCTAATGTGAACTCCAAATATTATTAGTTAAATTATACAGTGGTCCCCCCCCTTTTTATTTTGCTCATTGACCAATAAAGTGAAACATGGTTTTAACTATAAGGTGTTTCTTTCCCTAAAATATTATTCCAATCCTAATGTTATTTCAGACAGACTTTTCCAGCTTATATCTTTACCTACTAAATTTATTGTAGCATAGATAACTGTTGTTGGCCATAACCACTGAACAATAACAGTTTGGAGGAAAACAGGCAAGTTGGTTTTCATTTAAGAAACCAAATTATTAAAATAGAGGCAGCTATGAGAAAACTCATATCCATTGCTGACTGAGTACAAGGACAAACAAGATTAAGAAAGGAGAAAAAACCTGGAGTTTAGGGGGGAAAGAGCACAGTGATAAAATCTGTTACCAAAGTCGGGTGGAAGGGGATTCCAGTCAACTGAGTAACAAGAATGCTGAGTGTTCTTGAAATTTTAAGTAGGATAAGAAAAGATTCTATCAAAAAGTTGTCAGACGTAGTAGATAACACATGGCTGGCAAGATATATTTTGTATGCATATGTGTATATATGCACATACAGACACAAACATTTCCCTTATTATATTTATTCATCTAATTGCAAAGAACAGGTCCATACTTATAATAAGGCTCTATTAATTCAAACAATATTTATGGCTGATCACAAGACCAGCAGGGGCCTGGAATGAAACAGATTCAAGGACACAGCTTCTGAGGGAAGAATGTTTTGAATGTAAACAGAATCTACCTCTATCATAACCATGATTGATTAAAACACACATACACACCCCAGAGAGAGACTGGCTCTAAAGGGAGCCTCCATCCTCCTATGGAGGAAGTAGGGGAGCTAAAACACATTAAAACATATAAAGGTGAAGCATGTGGCTTACAAACTGAAAATAATTTAAGGAGAGACACAGAAGAACCTTAGGAAAAACCTCATGGAAAAAAGACATACATACATCACGGTGGAAATAATTTCATTTCCTGTGATGCCACTGGAACTGAAAAAGGTTTTGCATTAATTAGTTCCCTTCTGTATGCTTTTGCACAGAAAAGGAGCAATCAGGGCCTTTTTTTTAGCTTATAAAAAACCCTAGCAAACTATTCATAGCTATATTAAGGTGACTGTCTCAAAATAATTGACCTACTTTTTGAAAAGTATGCTTTAAACACTGATAAACAGAATAAACAACCTCAACAATAGAATCAACCAGAATCAATCCTTTTCTTGAGGCTATGTGTGACTTTACCTCTCTTCTTCTCTCCTCTAGACATAGGGTCCTCCTGAATTAACTACCTAGACTGCCTCTGAATTTGCTCCTGTATATATTGGTCTCTCTAAAGGGATGATGTTTTAGAGCTAGGCCATTCTTATAAAAGCTAGAAAAAATATGAAAAGTTGATAAACTTTTCATTTTCCAGTTCCCATATTTAAAAAAGCCACATCTGATTGGGCCAAATATTTTTTCTTTGGCTCAACACCTGAGAAATATTGTGAGGACTGACTTACTAATTTTTGGTGCAGTCCAACTGTGTCTCAGAACTGAACTTATAATGGATATCTGGTTACAACCTTCTCCCAGGAGAGACTACTATCTCTATCCAAAATTATATAGTTATTTTTGTTACATAATCTGATTTACTGTGTATATAGCAATTGAACTATACGCTGTTCACAAAACACTTCTGGCTACTACTTCTGGGATTTAAACTTGACTGTGTAGCTTATGTTATATTGGAATGTTTGATTTAGAGATGTGTCCTCATCATAAATGTACACATTCTGATTTTCTTATGTTGGTCATACTTTGTATCCCTATGGGGACTATTTTTGGAGAAAAGTGCTGCTACTCAGCTTGAGTAACATTAGACTCTACCCCAGAATTTGGATCCAGATCTGAAATTTCTCCCACTGGAGAGGTTTTACTAGGTTTTGCATTCAGGCCAATAGTTTATCTGAACAAACAAAGTTAGTGAACTCAAAATCTACTGATTTATCTTAACAACAACTCCTGTAACTCTGTTCAAGTTCCACTCCTTAAGTAGCAAAATGATATATGTTAAAAACATATGAACATGAATAGCCTCACTTTTTATTGCAAGGTGAGAGCGGAATATCTTAACTGACAAATAAGGCACAGATTAACTCTTTCAATTGCCAGTTCAGTCTCTCAGATATTAAGCATAAGCTCAACAAATGGAAGAAAATCATCAGTCGATGACTCTGCATAAAAGAATCCTTAAGAAGCTCTAAAATATACCTCTTCTGCTTTATTATTTATCAACAGCACTCCACTCTCAATCAGCACAGAGATACAAGATTTGATTTGTCGCAGAAATGACTTTTATAGAAAGTGGCTGTTAATTATACATCACTGTCCCTTTCAGTACAGTATAGCATAGGTTCTGTCAAGCACCTGTAGAGATTGTTTAATAAGAATCTTAATTTCCTGATTTTTGACAATCTGTGTTGAATAAATTAAAGGGAGGGGATGAGGGGGGGAGAGAGAGAGAAAGAATGGTCTACAATCTGTGCAGTCTGCAAAACATGCATTAACAGTAATGAAAAAAAATCAATACATTATTGAAATGCTTTTCTTTTCAATGAATCTGACAAATGATAACTCCTGGCTGAATATTAGACTAGTACATACCACAACTCCAAACTGTTCTGGTTCACAGAGATCATCATATTCATGCTTTAACTGGGCTAAGGCACTGAGTTCCTTCTGTTCAGGAAGATTCTTCACCAAATTCTGTAACCAACAAAATAAAAAGGTGTATTACATTACGTTCATGTTGTGCTAATAGCTGTGATTTAAATGAGCATTTGATATTTTAGGGTATGTTTGTAATTTGTTAAATGACTCAGTAATTAAGGGAATATTGTGTGACCCCTTTTTTCATTTAGATACTTCCAATGCTATGCAAACACTGATCTTTTAACATACAAGTAACACAACAAATCAGTAACTTAGATGGTTATATACAGATGTCAGCATCTCCACTAAACAGCCTCTGTGACAGGAATCATGATTTGTCAGCATTAAGAAGTTAGTGGTCCAATCTCTGAACCACTGGCGCCAATGCATTCAAGTATTAGTCATTGGCTGCCAATTTTTTTTTCTCCTGTGGTTTTGTCTTCCTCATTAAATTATAAATAAGAAGCTTTATCTTCCTCCCTGTACCTCCCACACAAAGCCAAATTCTACTGCCCAAAATAACTCTGGGGCTTATCCACAAAAGCAATATGCAGACATCATCACTTAAAAGAAATTTACACAGAAATGGAGACCATTCCAAAACTGCATACGTCGCCTGGGTTTTAGCTATTAAGCATAACCTTTTCAACCTCTGCTCCTCTGATAATGCTTAATCAAGCTAAGTGAGATGTAAAAGTGGTTCATAAGCTCATCTCACTATATGCTCAAAGAAAACGCTGCACATATCATATGATCAATTGAACTCTGGCAAGAGGACAGACCTACTTTACAAGCCCCCTCTCTATTGCTTTATTTTACATAAATATACTTTAGGCAGTACAGGTACACAGAAATCCCTATGTTTATAGATACATTAAGATATTCAAAATTTATTCTTACACCTTTTTGTTTGTAATTTGTAAGATGAAGAGCTAGGTTAGTTTTTTCCTCTTTCTTTTTTTAATTGAGCTGGACATACTTATCTGCTCTCAGAGACTCATGGGTCTTATACATTTCCTGTTAAAAAAGGTGTCCAGATATATCACAATGTTGCCAAACTGACAGAACATTTGCATTATTACTGTCCTCGCTCATCAAGGCACTAGCTCCTAGTGGCCGTCCTTCCCTTTGCCCAGTCTCCACAGGTCACCATTGATCACTGATGAATAATGGTAGACAAACTTGGAAGACAGTAACGGGAGTACTGATGGCAAAAGATCAAATCTGAATCAGCTCTAGAGGGTTTTTTTTTTTTTTTTTTATAAATAGATTTCTATGCCACGGCAGTGACGAATGCTTAAAGAACCATTTTCTTGTCCCCCACACTTCTCCAGGGCTGTTTCAAATACCATACACAGAGTCTAGTCAACCTGGACTTCCTTTGCTGAGTTTCAGAATCTGCTCTCTAGTGGACTACCTTGCAGAAAAAGACTAAATAAATTTAAGGGAGCTCTCCAGCCACATAAAAAGGTAGTTGGAGCAGGAATGGATAAAAGTAATGTGTATCCTGACTAAATGGCAAGCCATTCTCACATGCTAACATTCTGAAACACTGTGAAATCTGTACTACCATAAACACTCTGGACACATGTCACTCTTTTAAAATGCCTGGAGCCCATATTAACAGAGATTGCCTATGATGTAAACAATCCCATTAGCTATCACACTCCCTTCAATATCTCCTTCCTGTGTAATATTATTTGGGTGATGCTGCCAGCTTAATACCACCACCAGTTTATCACCTACAATCCCTTAAAGTCTGTTTGCAGACCTGTACATGAGATGTAGGTTACACTGTTTTACTGATGCATACATTCCCACAAGCAGAGAACAGAGGTCATATGTCCTTGCTAATACTGATAGAACTTATTAAAGTCTTGATCTCTGTTAAGCAAGGTCAGCTGCATGCTTACCCAAACTGTGGTGGACATTTATTTTCATGCATTTATTAAAAACCATCACTCATCATAAATTGAACATATGTTGGAATTCAAATGACAAAATATTGTATTGTGACTAGTATTTCACTGCTCACGTTTCAGCCGACTGTAATTTAGTATGGCTAAGATCTACAACTAAAGGTTTTAAAATTGAAAAGTCAAAGAAACTTCAATGTAGACGTGTCTGTGACACCACTGTGGCAATAGGCATACAATCTTTCATGCATCTTAGCTTTCTCTTTATGGTATGTCAGCGGCTGGGCTGGGCCAGCTGGCCGCCTTCCTTTCTTACCAAAACATAATTTTTCTTTCCCATCTCAAATCATCTCATTAAGCCATGTTAGTTTTAGAAAAACAGATTTGGGCTCTCCATGATTAAATGCATCACAATAAACTGGGTTTAAACTGCAAAAGATCCTGACTTATTTAGTCAAACTCGTTTTAGAATGGAACAACTATCACTGTACCTATGTCATTTAGAATTATGTACAGAGTTCTTGTAGTCTTTGTTTTGTTTTTTAACATCATGATTTCTTTTTCTCATACTGGTTCTAGCCATAGACTTTAAGGAAAAACACTTGATTTCACTTTTTAAGGACAGCCTTGGCACAGATTGCATACCAGCACATCTGCCTTCTACCCTCGCTCCAAGATCCTCAATACCCTTTGTTACAGACGTTAAAAGCATACTGTACAGTTTCCAAAAAACATTATTTTGTTAACATATTTGTTTTATACATGTAAACCCAAATCCAAAAACCTTCAGATACAGAATCAATAGCTGACAGTTGTGACTCAATAGAAGCAAAAGCTCAAACTCCTTAAGTTTTGATAGAATACTAAGGAAGTTTTGTGTTGATTATATAGTACAACTCCTTCAATGCCAGTTACAAGCTTATATGAATTAACAGCAGAGCTAATAATTTGTTTGATTTATGTGTCAGTACTGTAAGTAAAAATAGAAATAAACAGAATATTAAGTGATGAGATTTCCAGTCTAGTTTGTTTGCAGTGCTGAAAAACAAATCTTTGTTCTTTCCTTATTTTTTCATAGCAAAAAATGCACTTGAATCAAATGCTCACATCCATCAAGATACACATTCATATGAAATACAAGTGAAAGGAAACTTGCCACAGCACATAGTCATGAGTAAGTAATAATTATTTCTATTTGTTTTTTCTATGTAATAAATTCTCACAAAATAAATATCCAAGGTAGTAGCCTTTTTTTCATGCAAGCACATAAAGAAGTGTAATTTTTGTGACTTTGGGGAAAAGTCATTTTGCCTATTACTTACACTTTCATTTTAAAAGAGGATATAACTTCCTATGTTTAAATTATACATAGCATTTCAGGGAACTGACAGTATCTCAGAAGCTTTCAGCCACTGTCTTTTAATGGTTGAAACTGTCAAAATGCTCCTCCATAATTCATTTCCCTTTTCGAACACAAAACACTGACACAGATAATGTAGTTTAGTAAGTGTGCATTTCAAAATCTTATATTTTACTTGCATAATCCAACGCAACCTGGAAACTACCGTATTTAAAAACAGCTGCAAGGAACAAAATAAGCAGACAAATGTACTCAAGTTGCTTTGTACACAGACACATGCACACATTATTTCTCCGCAGGGGAAGTCTTATTGTTATTGTTGTTTCAAAGTTGATGAGAGTCACAAATGTATTAACAAGGTAACAAACTGTGCTGCAACTGAAGTAATGTTAAAATGTGTTGAAAACAAACAGAACTCCACAGGCCCATAACAATTTTTTTAAACTTTACCCAACCAAGAGTTTGTTTTGTTTTAAAAACAGAGATTGTAGAAATCTGTGTTTTACTACTTTTGTGTCTACTTATATAAGAAATAGGGATAAAAAATAATTTAGGAATACTTCATTATAATATTTAATATTAAACATTTTAACCATATATGTTTTCAATTAGTCTGGAATTAATACAAAAGTTAATAAAATGTATTACAGAGCATTAATATTATATCAGTGTTAGGTGCTATACAGACAAAAGAAGCGACAAATCATGCACCGAGATCTCAATATTACGGAGAGCAAATCATGGGAGAAAGGAACACAAAATACAAGCAGAATGGCCAGGGTGACAGCAGGAAAACAGAACTCGCAAGGTAACTGCCTATTTTTTGATTGTTTTAGAGTTACAAAGTTATTTATCTACAGTGGTACAGTTTCAACCAACTCAGTGATAGACATCATAACAGAAGTGAGTCTTCATTTAAATCCTTTAAATTCATTTAAATCCTAAGCAGCTCAGGAAAGGTGTTCCTTGAGTGAAAAGCAGAATGACAGAAAACACGTGTGGGATAAGTAGGTCACTGACTAAATGGAGAGGACAGGGAACAGTGAAACAAGAGAGAAGTCTGAGTAAGGAGGGGTAGGATATGTAGGGCTTCAAAGACAAAGAGGAGCAGTTCAGTTGTGATTGAGAAGAGGGAACAATGGGAAAAAGGCTTGATGTGCTCAGTTTTCTTGTAAGAACTATTTTACAAGAACTAGTGAGAGAGGACATGATGCCTAGGGAAGCCCAAGAGAAGGTAGTTTCTTTTTTTCTTCCTTCCCTTACCTCAGATTAAGATCAAATCTACGATCTGGCAGCAAATATCACACACCCATGGAGGACTAACTTCTTTTGTTTGAACATATTTTCTAAAATATCCCAGAACCATTTTAATAAGTCATATTATAACCTGATATAGTCAAATCTAATCATCAAGATGCAGTTGTGTGTCCATCCCTCCCCACCCCATGTTAACCGCTTAAAAATATTCCTCCTATTACATGGTGTTAATTGAGGTACAAATTAAATTTGCTGTTGTAATAATAAAAGAAAAAGCTTCTTCAAATAAAATTGTTATATTTCAATTTACCCCCCGTTACAATCATGCTTTTGTTTCCTAATGAAGTGCATTAATTTCCAAATGATTTTTACTGATTTTTCACTTTATGATTAAACTAAATCTACTTATAAAAATTACAAACTTTGGTGCTAATTATCTGCTTTTTTGTTACTGATTCAATTTTGTACTATATAAGTAAAATGGTAAAACATCTCCAGACTGTGAAAATGATGTTAGAATCAAAGAGACTGAACAAGCAAAAGAGTAATCCTGCTGAGATAACGTTTAAAACAAATAGCAGATGTGTGATGGTAAAATTATTGTGTTGTTTATTATACCTCTATTTGCATACATTCAGACCACAGCACAAATGTTCATTTATTATTCAGACCCATTTTCAGTTTAAAATACCTGCATCATTTTGAGTCAGCCACAAGACAGAAAACCCAAGGATTATTGGCTGTCCTACAGAATAATTTACACACACACACACACACACACACACACACACACACACACACACACACACACACACACACACACACACACACACACCTTACAGATATTTATGGAGCTATAGGAGCTGCGAAGGTCTCAGTTCATAGAAGAAGTTGGTATTAACAGCTCTCATTTTATGGGACTATCCTCTAGTGCTGGAATAAATATCCTGCACAAGTCTGACTACAGGGACCATCTCGCCTGGAGTTTAATCTCCAATAAGACCATCTAACAAGACATTCAGCACCATTCTGATTGCCAGTTTTGTATGCATACAAAGAGTGGTGACGAGGTAATTTTTGAGCAGCATGGTCTTTTTCTTCAAGTCGCTTATTGACATCTGAAATGTTAGCCATGGAGAAGTTTGAATAATGTCAGGCTCCCTTTAAATCTTTCTGGTTAATTGATACTCTGACAGCCTGGAGAACAACCTGAATTACAATAATGAGGATTCTTTCAATATGTTTAACATGTCATTCCAAAATAAGCTAATTTACCATATTTGGTTACTGAAGGCACCCTAGAAAGGGGAGACAAAATGAACACACAATCCTATATTACTTAGATAATTCCTTCTTAGAAGTTGTTACGTGTTTTGCAGCTCTGAAGCCCAAGAAGTTCATGGAGATAGAGGTATTATTCAGCGGGGTATGACCCAGAGCCTATCTGAATAATCAAACAACTTAAAGTGCATTTTGATATGCAATCATCTTGTTTCTTGAGAAGAAATTGATTAATGATAATTCTACAAGCTGGAAGAAATTAATATAAAGGTACTGGATTCCCAAATCACTGATTTAATATGTATATATGATTAATGATTTCAGTAAAGCTATTACTCAAGTAAGATATTGTGATATAGGCAATGAGTGCACAAATGGACTGGGATAGCATGAAGAGCATTTTCTCATGTTACCAAGTATGGACATGCATCAGGGATTGTATTCAAAACACATTAATGATTTTGTAAGATGTTTTGTTAGTAATTTTTTCTTATTTTGTTTTGTTTTTGTTAAATAGTTTGGTTCTTGTTTATACAGACCAAAGCCAGGAATTTACAACGGAACAAAACAACATTATTTTGGATTGCAAGCAAGAATACTGGTTAGTTGTAAATCTCAAAGCACTTCCATTGGATTAAAGCTGTTATCCTCGTGTACATCCAGATACCACATCAGAAATGACAGTCTGCCTAACTAAATTTTTGCAGTTATTTACACTGCATAGAGTATTCACCAAATTCTTTCCTGAACGATTGTGTTATTTGTCAAGGAGGTGATCTTTCAATACAGAGTGACTTCTGCTCTTCTTGCCCTCCCCCCTGATATCCCAAACAGATACAGTTATCCATATACTTTCAGTTTTAAAAGTTATTAAGGTTTGAGATCTTTGGATGAAAGATGGTATAACAAAATGCCAGGTATTATTAAAATTACCACCTTTGGCCATCCACTGTGTAACAGGGTACTGCTCCATTCCCATCTTTTTCCCTGCAGAAACTGCACAAGCTCATCCATGTGTGCTCTCAATGAGGTTATATTTTATGTTCCCTTCACCAATAACACCACAGTCACCCTTGCTCCCATCTATTTACAGTGTTTGCCAAGCTTTAGGCCTCTCAGCAGGCCCTGAGGGGTGCAGAGTTCTCCCTAGTCTGAGCTCCCTCTGTGACTAGAACTGTTCCTCTCTTCTCTCCCCTGCCCTCTTGCACTTCCTTCTATGCCTCTTATCAGCCCCGGACTGATGGGCCTACTGAGTTCATTAACCCCAATCATCTTCTCCAAGGGCACTAATTAGCCTCTAAGTGATCAGAGTGCAGGCTCACCTCTTTACTTTGTCACACAGAGTTTTAAAACAGGCCAGGATTGTTCACAATATAGGTTTCCTGGAATGCTTCTTTATGAAAACACTTTTTTCTTGACTTATCCAGACATTATTAATAAGTGAATGTAGTCAATAAAATATCAAATATGAAGTTTTAAAGTTATGTGCAAATACAATGCAGTGATAGGAAGTTTGACATTAAGACATTAATTTCATGGATTTGCAGATTTCCTACTTAAATTATTAATCTTGTCTCTATTAAGAAAAATAAAACTAAATAAAATGTTATATTTTAATATCACATCTTGGAAAAGAACCATAATATAACAAAAGATGAAATGTTAATGAGTTGTATTGCCAGTTATATTGTATACCAGTAGCTCATAATTTAGTCTTTAATCTTATTTTAAGAAAAAATCTTTCTGTTGACAAATCTCTCCTACCAATATAATGTGTCTAACATACGTTCTGAAGATAGTACAACAGGGAACTGTTGGCATATTCTTATACATACAAAAAAGGTTTCCAAAAGTACTTATTATAAAATCAAAGTTGGCAATAATGTAAGTTTCATGTCTCTTAAACCCTCAAACATAATCACACAGAATGAGAGGCCTTAATATGTGAAGCATAATCCTGTTGCATTACTTGAACTTCTGAAACTAGCAATACATGTGCATATTTTGAAGCTGTTTATTTTGCAGCTACCCTGCAGAATTAACTAACCCAAATAAATAAATATGATCAAATACATGTTTCATTGATAATTCCAATTAACATATATCAGATAGGGGTAAGAGGAAGGAGAGAGAGAGAGAATCACTGCTAAACTGATATTTTAAATTAAAAAATACATAGAGTAACTTGAGTCTAAGGCTGCTGCTGTTAAGAAGATAAAAAGGAAGATTACTTACCAGCAACTGAAGCTATCTGAGGGTATATTTCTACCTATCAATACTGTAGGAATTGCACATGTTGCTTTTCAGGAGGACTCCCAAAAGAGTTGCAAAGTAAAATCATTGCTAAGAGGAGGCACACTTAAGCTTATACATTAATTAGAAAATTTGTTTGTTAGAACGTGACTTTAAGGAGCTGTGAACCACAGGGTTAATCACAACCGGACATGATGTTAAACATGACTGTCCATATCTATATGATTACTAAACATTAAAACTGATCAAAACAAGAAAAGCAGAAACAAAAATATTGTGTACAATCCATTGAAATTCTCAGGGGTATTTCCTTATCAAAAAATGTCAAAAACTTAACATTTAAAAAATGTACTAACTATTGCTAATAAAAATAACACAAAAATCATATTCAGAGCAGACTCCGAGATAGCATGTTCTTCATAAAAGGATGGGTAACAAATTAACAGGTTATAGTTAAGGCTGTGCATTGCACTGTTGTTTTCATTTCTTGGAGGTGTATGTTGAGAATAAGGGCATTGTTTAATTGGAAGTGTGATAGAGACGTATTCATATGCTGGTGTGTCTGTCTGTGGTAATGAAGATTCATACTCTATTATGCTCATGTTGCTTTAACTTATAATTTTGGGGTGGGGTGTCATTTTATTTTTTACCATCTGTGTTTTGTTGAGCCACTTCAATACTGCTGAGCCACTTCAACTCTCTGTTAAAGGTTTCAATGGCAACTTTCCACTGTTATTCAGCACCAAAACTTTAACTCTATTTGGCATATATCTATGGGAGAGAAATCTTGCTGTAAAAGGACTTACAAAGCATACAAGAGTGTGACTCCCTTTCTGCAGACATTTTCAAGTCACTGGGTGATGGAGGACATATTGGGATTTCCTGGACCTGACAGAAGCAGTCTGTCCATGGTGCTTAGCCAGCCAACATCCACACTGTCAGGTGCACTAACTTCAGGTCTGGATGGAGTGTCTGGCTGTGATGCTACAAGATCAGATCCAGGAAGTGTGGAGGCTGGATCAGAGGTAAAATGGACCTCTGAAGCAGGTCTGTCCAGCCAGAACTGCCTCAGCCACTATGGAGATACCAAAATGATCATAGCTTTGTTTCTTGAGATCAGAAATTACCCTGGTAATCTGAAGAAAAATGTATATAAAGTCTTTTTTCATTGTATGAGAGAGGCATCCAGTAGCAAGCATGGACTCAGGGACACTCTTCAGCTGAAGTTTTGACATTTTGCATTGTCCTTGCTGCCAAAGGAGTCTTCCATGCCCCATTGATAGAACAAAATTTCAATTAAGGATGTGTGTAGGTCACAGATTACCTGCTCAGGAAATCTGCTAAATTTTTTCCTGGAAAGTAAAGGGCCAATCGTGTCAACCAATTCTGGTAACACCAGTTCCGGAAGTTGATGGTTTCCAGGCAGATGGGAGAGTGTCCCCTTGCTTATGTAGTGCATGACTGTCTGAAAATCTGCATGATCAAGTTTTGGAGGAGAGGTAGGACCAAGCCAGCCTGATGTCTCTAGACTCTGGAATGTTCATGTGTAGTCCCATGTCATTTGGAGACCAGGTTTCTGTAGTAAACACGACACTGTATTAGAACTTGTTTCCTATCACATGTTCAGTGAAGAACAAATAGTCCTGAGCCTGACCTGGAGATTTCAAAGACAAAATTTGACAAGCCACTTGAAGTACATGCATGCCAATATGCCGCCTAGCATAGAGAGGTGCGTTCATACGGCTGTAGCTGGCTGTGATGTCAACTAAAGAAAATGTCTTTGTAGTGACTGGAACCGCAGCAGGTACACTCTATTGGGACGCAGAGTTATTAAGTGCCCCTATGAACTCTATCGGTTCTGATGAAATGAGTGATGACCTTTTGTAGTTCACTAGATGGCCCAGCCAATTGATTAGGGATAGCACACAAATCCAGCTTGTTGATGACTCCTGCTATAGCCTGCCTTTCATCAGTCAGTCATCCCAACAGGTACAAGTGAATGCTTTGCTTTCAGGGAGCTGCTACCACCATGAGGTAATTGGTCAACAGTGGAGAGTCTGAATGGCAGCCACTTGTATTGGTAATGATTTGATCCCACCACAAATTTCAAGATGACAAATTCCTGCAACAGCTATAAGGTACTACACATCCTGCATATCAAGAGGTGTGAACCAATCATGAGCCTGTAGATATGGAATGATGGAGTCATGTAAATAGTGGAAGTAGAAACCTCATCCCTTATATTCCTGCAGAAGCTCAGCTATTGCTTCTAGATGAAGCAACAAGGCCACTTTAAAAAAACACCAAAACAAAAAAACCTCCAAAACAGATTTTCATGAGGTGGGTTCCCAAAGATGGATGGGAAGATGGGAGGTTAGGAGTATGGTGCAAGTTGATGGGATGGCTGTGGGTGGCTATATTGAGCACTTATTTGTTCGGGATAATATTGGAGCTAGCACCGTTAGCACAGGGCAAAGGAGCTCCTAAAGGCAGTTGCTGGCTCATGATCAGCTCTGATGTGACTCCTGACATTCTCACCCAATTTGCTGTCTGGCTGATGAGTGTGACACTGGAAACAGAGGATGATAGGCTCCTTTGGTACCATGACCATTTTGTTTATGCCTGCTCTGGGAGTCAGGGTGAGTCCATGGCCCCTCTCAGGGTTGATACTTGCAGGGCTTTTATGCTCTGCCTTTTACACTTCTGCATGGGAGCACGAGGTGGCCCATGGAGAATGTAGACCTAGCGTGGGAGCCATGCAGACACATTCTCGAAGAAGGCTATTTAGTTTGAAGTGTAAATATTTTATAATAAAAATATTAAAGCGTGAAATTTTTATATCTTAAATATATGAACATTTCAAAATGGATGGAAGGATTAGAGATGAAAGAGCATTCTGGTCACAGTACAGAGAACTAGCATGAAGGGCTCACTGTGTGCTTTAGCACTTACCCTGTGCTAGGGAGGCAGAAAGAGAGCTTGGAAGGCTAGTCAGAAAGAAATTGCTTCCTGAATGGATATGCAATGTTGCTTCCCAAACAAGGTTTGCTGCAAGTCCCCCTGCCCTATTCTCTTTTGCCACATCCCAACAGCAAAGAGGGAGCAGGGAGAGGAAGAAGCTTACTGTAAAAGCAAACTAAGAAACCCTTCATGTACCTGTAGTAAGAGGGAAACACAACAGCTGGCAGACCTACTATGATATGCCAGAGAATAGCCTTGATATGACAACCCTTGCAAGGCCTCTCAGAAAAGTATTCCTTTTGTTGAACCCCAGCAGGGCTGCAGGAGGCTAAGGGGGTGAGAAAAGTGGTAGTAAACAGGTAGTTTTAGGCAGGCAGCAGCAAAATAACTGAACAATTTAATAAAACACTACACAAATCTGAATTTTAGTTTAACTCCACTTATGTAGTTTTAAATTTAGGTATTATAAACAGTGTTTATTATTTAGAAGGATCTGAAGGAAACAGATGGCAAAGCTACATGTCAAAGAAAAGTTATTCTAACAGCCTGTAACTCCTAAGCCAATGAATAGATTTAAGTCAAATTTGCCTGCGGGGGGTGTTGGAGCCTTTACCATAATCATAAATGTCACAAGTTTGATGCTGGTGTACATTTATTCTACATAAAGATAATTAATTCCCACCACAGCTGCAAGTCTCAGTGGAACCTTAAATATACAGTTGCTACCAATACCTCCATAATAAAATACAATTGAACAAAAAGAAAGGTAGACTCATACAAACATGATGAATGGTGAAAATGAGGAAGATGAAAACTGTTCTGTGAACATATTAAACAAATCTTTATTATCTTATTTATATATATAAGTAATGTAACAGTTCAAAAAGAATCTTATTCACCTAATATGATCCAATAAGGTATCATAAGCCAGCAAAATATGAATGTGTTTTGAAAAAACATATGCAAATTCATGGAAGTTAACATAACTGGGACTGATACCTTACACAGTCATATATTAATCAATCTCTGTAATAACTTCTGACTTCATCACTCTTATTACTTGGCAACAGAAAGCTGTACCCTCTTCTCATGATACTGAGAAAGTAAACTATTCCCTTGGCTCCAGGACTGAAGAATCATTCTCTGAAGACCAGTAACTTTTCAATATTTTTATAGCAAGACAACACAGATTACAAAAACAAACAAACCCACACACTTCCCTGAATCAAAAAACACAGGTCAGCCTGAGCAATCATTTCACTCTTGGGAGAATACTGCTTGTTATGTTACAGTTCCATCTTAATAAAATAAACTCAGACAACAAAAAAATCCCAAACCAGATCGTTGTAATATAGGATTTAGGGTTGAGAGTACATATCAATAACTGAAGGGTATTAAACTTTAGAAGCATGTACTAGTTATACAAAAACAATTGGTAAGGCTTTCTGATTTTTTCTTGGTAATGAGATTAAAGAACTTCAGAGATGGATAAAGTTCTCTAAGAGTTACAGCTTCCTCCATTTTCTACCAAAACTGTGGGGGAAGTGTAAGAGATCAGGTGTGACTTCTATAGATATATCTACACCACAATTAAAAATCCACGGCTGACCCATGCCAGATGACCTGGCTCAGGGGTTCAGGCTAAGAAGCTGTTTAATTGCAGGATAGACATTCAGGTTCAGGTTGCAGCCCAAGCTCTGGGATCCTCCCACCTCAAAGAGTCCTAGAGCCTGGGCTTCAGACCGAGCCCAAACATCTACGCTGCAAATAAACGGCCTATTAGTCCAAGCCCCACGAGCATGCGTCAGCTCACATAGGCCACCAGAGGTTTTTAATTGCAGTGTAGTCATAGCCCTTTTCTTTGCATACATATAGGGTAACACCTTACTTTAAAAAAAAAAAAAAAAAAAAAAACAAAACCAACAACCTTTTGGAGTCAAATGGCAAGTTTTCAGGTTAATGGAACCAATGGTCCATTCCTCTATGCATGTTATATGAGGAAATAATTTTTCAGATAACATTCACTGTCCCAGCACTAGATTGTGGCAAATAATTTTAAGTAACATTAATTTGAAATTTCTATGACAAATTGTTTTGAAGCTTTGATGTGGCAAAATAAAGTTAGAATAGTTTTCAAAACATGACCAACAGCTTTTTCTTAAAAAGCATATCTCTTCCAGGTGTCTTGTCAAAATTTAATTAAATTTGGGCAAAATTATTGTCATCATGACTGGGCACACAAGCAAAATCTTTGATGGAAAACAACTTCCTCCTCCAAGAACGTGTATTATATAAGTGTATTATATAAGTCAAGAAACCTCAACATGAAATATGAATTTCAAATTTTGTTCAAATTTTGATTAGAAGGGGAATGGATTTTGTACACTGTCAATATTTTTATATTTCCCATTTGAAATGCCCAGTGATGAAGATCACAGAAGATGGTCTATGCGCTTTGGAATAATTACCACTGATCTAGAATTAGCAGATCAAGTGTTTATTAAAATCCAATAAAATATTCAGGGTCCAGTAAGCAAAGATCATAAAGCATTTTGAAATTATTGAATCAAAGATCCAGTATATACACAAAGTATTTTAAACATATGACAACTAGGCTATAGGAATATAAGAACTGCCTCACTGACTCAGACTCGAGAACCATCTACTCCAGTATCTGACAGAGGCCAACAGAATACACTTCAGAGGAAGGTTCAAGTACCCTGAAGTCGAAAGATGTGGAATAATTTCCACTCAATCCACATTAGGTCTCATCTTCCTCTCTAGTAAGCAATCTTAAAACCTGAAGCACAGAGTTCCCAAAATTTGCTGGCATTAACTTTGCATGTCTCTGGATATTCTTGCTGTCTATATAAATGCCCAATCCTTCTCTGAATCATGCTAAATTGTTGGCCTCAATGATATCCTGTGGCAATGAGTTCCACGTTCTAATTATGTGCTATATTAAAAAAAATCTTATCACTTTTGTAAGTGCCACCTAATTTCAGTTAATGTCCCCTATCATTGTATTATGAAACGAGAACAATTCTCATCTGCCCTTGTCTAGACCTTTTGTTATTGTATATACGTCTTCTCTTAATTATTATGTCTTCTCTTAATCATCTACTTTCTAAGGTAAAGACAGTGAATCTTTTTCATGATCTCTTCACATGACAATTTTCCCATGCTCTTCATTCATCTCTAATCACCCTCCAATTCTACAATATCCTTTTCAAGAAGGGGTGACCAGTAACTGTACACAGTACTATAGATGCTTTCTTAAGCTGATTGTTTATTAAGAACTATGTAAAGTGTATAAGTAGCTTCTTCCCCCGCCCCTCTGCCACACACTGTGCATTACTTTGCATTTATCAACATTGAACTTCCTTGCTATTGAACTGCACATTCACCTACCTGGGGTAGCTTTCTCCAAAATTCCTCACAGTCCTCTATGGTCTTCACTAACCTAAATAAGTTTGTGTCATCTGCAAATTTGGCTGTGCCACTGCTTACCACCACCACCACCACCACTTTCACAGATTGTTAATGAATATGTTAAACAACACAATCAAATACTGAGTTTTGAGGCACTCTGCTGTTAACTTGTTGCCATAATAAAAATTGACAGTTTAATCCACTTCCCCTCCACCCTCTTTTGGTCTCCTAACCAATTTTTCATCCATGACAATACTTCGCCTCTCACTCCACGACTACTTAGTTTCTTTACTAGTCTCTTCTGAGGGACCTTGTCAAAGGCCTTCTCAAACTCTAGCTAATGTCTCCTGCTCTCCTTTTGCTGCTATTCGATTAACATGTGCAAAGAACTGTAAGGTCAGAGATAGAAGGCTTTCCTTTATAGAAACCATTCATTTCAAGATTAATCCTCAAGTTGTTTTATTTTATTTTTAATTATTGTTTCAACCGTTTGCCAGGTACAGATGTATGCTTATTGGCCTGCAATTCACCATATCATCTCTATAGATTTTTTAACAGGTACAACATTTACTACCCTCCAACCCCTAGAACAGTACCTATTTTTAATGAGAGATTGCATATTTCATTTAGCAGCTCAGCCATTTCATATCTAAGCTGCTTCAGAACTCTTGGATATACCCCATGTCTGTTCGGCACTTTTAAATCCATTTATTCCAGCACCTCTTCTTGTGACAGAACCTCATCTTTATTACTGGATCCCAGGGTGAGTATCTTCTTCCCAATATCTTGTTGTGAAGATTTATGGAAATAAATCATTTAGTTTCTCAGCAAATTTAGCGTGTTAGTTAAAGAAGGTACTAACGGGAGCATATTGGAAGTAGGATGGCCAAGACATGGGGAGAAGGGGAAGATATAAAGGCAAACAATATAGTGGAAGAAGCATTCAGCTTAACATTTTAGATATGAAAAAATCCACAGTGAAAAAAATTAGAGAAAACATTTAATAAAGTATTAGCAGATTTGTAGGCATACAGAATAGTACAAATAAAGTAAGTGTCTGAAAGTGTCTTTCATCCTACACGATACCTCCCACTATTATACCCTGTTCTAGTTTTCGTCACACCCAATCCTTAATCTACGGCATATTTTATTTTCCCCTTAAATCTGGAACAGCCTTGCAATCATTGTTCAAGTATTTTCAGTTTTGTCCAAAACATGAATAAAAACACTAACTTAAGAAAATTGTTTCAGTAGCTGATTTTTTGGTATTCACGTGTGCCTTAAGAATACTCTTCACAACAAAGACTCCAACTCTGTCAATGCATTTTAACTGTTAAAAAGTGTTATGCACATTAACTATAATAGATGTAGAAGAAATTCTTGCTAGGCCACATATTTAAGTGCTATTGTTTAGTGTAACTATTGTCTTTTTATTATAGAGAATTCAATACACTCTGTATCAATGAAGGTTTGGGATGAAAAATCCACAACCAGAAAAAAATAGTTGTAAACAGAAGTGAATTTGATTTCTATTTACTTGAACACGTTATTGAACACATGGCAAAAAAATTAGTTAGTGAACCACAGTTCTCACCTACCAAAACAATTAGACGTCCAATCAAAGATAAACTACAGTTTATTGACTAATTGAAAAACAAAATAATAGAGCAGGACAAATATTTAGGCCAAATTCCATTTTCAGTAACAACTCAGTAATTCAACTGAAACCGATGTGGGTTAAAGGGCTGTAAGTGAAGAAAAAGTTCCTCCCAATATGAAAAGTTAAAAAGGAGAAAACATTAGAAGTAGTTGAACTACACTACCAGAAAATGAGAGTGAATGATTGCACACAAGGAGAAAAACCGGAGATCTTGCAAACTTTTCATTATAAGCAAAGCTTTTAACAATTCCAGTTGCATAGGTTTTAAGAACTAAAATACAGACCAAAGGCTTAAGTATCCATTTGTTTTATTTCTCTATATTGTCAATAAAGTTGAATTTTATTTTATTACATTTGATACATCTTACACCTTTAAATATAGTACAATAAATTGCTATCTTTTTAGACTTTCAACTACAAATTAATTCTGTTAAAATGTTGCTTATTAAACCTGAGTAGAGAGCGCTGCTCATTATACTATATTAAAAAAAATTAAATTATCATTCTTTCAGATGTAGCCTTGTATTGGTACAAACTTTGATGAATTTCAATGAACATTTATTTTAATAAAAATGCAAGTAGCAGAGATTTTATGGATTTTCTCCATATTCATTAGGCTTCCAAAAACAGAGCTTGAGCTTTCAAGAACAAGAGGAAATAACAAAACAGAAAAAGTTATGTGTTTGAAGAACCAGGTAAATGACAGGTAGTGATGCATGTTTGAACATTTAAAAAAAATGTAACTAACTTTTTAAGCATATTTAGATGCCTTTATTTATATACAGACACATAGATTTTAGACTGACCCTGATGCTTAAGCAGCCTTGAAAAAGTGTGTTTTTCAAGTGGAATTTCAAAGTGAAAGCACAATAGTTCAGGTCAAGAAAGGGTTCAGGTACAGGGGACAACACAGGAAGACACATGAGGTTGACATGAATGATACAGAGAGATCAGAAGTCTAACCTGAGCAGCAAACTGAGACAAGAGCAGAGAGGTCTGAGAGACTTGGATGACTTTGAACGGTAGGGACCAATGTCAGCCATTTGCTGGAGATCCAGCATGATTAAAAAATCCATGTGTGAGGAAGAACAAACAGTGACATTCAGTTTACAAGCCAGTGGGACATGGAGAATATTGGTGATGTCAATAGCAATACAGGAAAGAGTTGAAGGAAAACAATCTCAGAGGAAAAGCATGTTTCTGTTTTTGATATGTTGAGCTTGAATTGGCAATGTAGCTTCAGAGATAAAATGATAGAAGCAGTCAAAGACGGGGTTCTAACCAGGGAAGCTTGTTACAGTTAGATCTCAGAATCCTAAGTATACAGAACACTCTCCACCTGAGAGAGATGAAGTTGTCAGGGTACAGTGTTTAGACGGAAGAGGAGAGAGAACCAACAACAGGCTCCTAGAGTCACTAATGGTGAGTATGGGAGAAGAAAAATCACCAAAAGAGACAATGAAAAGAGTGTCAAGAAGTGTGACTGTAGGATAAGTATAAAATTAAAGAATTAAAGTTAGCTTAAGCTTGGTTAAGGAAATATATGGGTTATAAGGAAAGGCCCTGATTAGCAAGAAGAAGAAAAGCCTTGAAAATAATGAGTTATAAGGCCAAAAGGAATGAAGTATGGGGGCTGTCTCATTAAAAAAATAACTAATGAAATAAGGGAAAGTTTCTAAAAAGAAGACCTCTGACCGATAGGGGTGACTACACATGTTTTTCAATAAGGCAAAAATAATGTATTTTAAAAGACGACACTAGGACCTTTCCACTCCACATACCAGTGTTATCTCCTCTGTGAATCCAGGTGCAATGAAAGAGCTGTTGGCTATCAGGAAAAGAGGAAAAGATAAGGAGGAAAGGCCTTGGGAAGTTGCAAATTTTATCTGGATACAACCGGAAATAATGGTGAACTGTGTCAAATTGTTTTTAGTAAAGACAGTAATTGGAAATGACATCACCTTTTTGCTAAAGGCTATAAAAAGTAAACACTTAAAGGGTTCATTGCTAATACCTGCCTGACAATGTTGGAGCCGACCAATATGGGTCCAAGTACCACTGGGTTTTTAAGTATCTTCATCAAATGATTATAAATTGTTTTGTTACTGTTTGGATGTAGTAAATTGCTTATTATTTAGGCTTTTAGGCATATTTAGAGTAACTGTATATCCTTTGGATTTAATAAAGGAATTAATGATTATGTTAGTGTTTGGTGGTTTCCCATATCAATATTAATCATTTCAAATAATAATTCTAACAGTGAAGTAATATGGGACCAATTTTATTGCAGTAACTTCTTGTGGTGAAAAAGAGAAGCTTTAAAGCTACACAGAGCTCTTCTTCAAGTCTGGGAAAGGTACTAAGTGTCTCAGCTAAATATAAGGGGGAAGAGATTGTTTAGCTTAAATTGTTAACACATTTTTAGAGACCATACAAGGTGAAGTGACTAGGTAACACATCTGCAGTCATAGGACAAAAAAAAAAAAAAAGGAAGGGGTTGCTAGTAGTTTACCATTTGCTGTAATAAGCCATAGATATAGTGTCTGTTATTAAGACCGTGATTTTTACTTTTTGCAAAGTTATGAACTTATGCTCCCAGGCTCATCTTCTAAAAGGATTGTGCAGGTTTCCTTTGATGATGAGGACTGAGAGGTCAGATATGGAATCAGTTTTGAGAAAAGGGTTCACCATGAGTGATATGGTGTTTTTGTCTTTTATTGTTTTTCTGAAGGAGTTCATTCAAGACCAAAGTGACTGACTGGTTTCACCCACATAGTTGCTATTGGGACATTTAGGGCACTGGATGAGGCACACTACATGTTGTGATAAGCATGTGTGGGTCCTATGAATTTTGAAAGGTGTGTTGTGGAGGTATTGATCATCACAGCAGTGGAGATATGGCTGCAAGTTTTTCATGTGTTGTTAGAGCAGGGACTGATCTATGAGGAACTTGTTTCTGATGATGAGCTTGGCAAGGTTGGATGGTTGTTTGAAGGCCAGAAGAGGAGGATTGGAAAATATTTCTTTCAGGATGTGGGCCCCATCAAGTATGGGCTGTAATTGTTTAATGATACCTCATATTGATTCCAACATACGATGGTAGATGACATTTAGGGGTGTGTGGTAGTAAGGTTTTTTTTCCCCCCACGTGTACTGAAGTGGGTTCTCAAATATATCTCAGGTGAATCTTTGGTTTTGTGGTGCATTTGTCCTGAAATTCTCCTTCAAGGTGGCCCATGAAGAGGCTGGCATATTGAGAAGCCATCTTAGTGCCCATGGCTGTTCCCATGGTAAGGGCCTAGGATTTGTTATTGAATGTCAAATTGTTAGAGAGGAGGATGAAATGGGTGCGTTTGGTGATGTGCTTGGGGTGGATATATGAGTATTGTCCATGATCCTATAAATATTTGAGGCAGGCAGTGATGCAGTCATCGTGAGTTACGTTGGAGTATATGACATCCATAGTAGCGAGAAAGGTGTTCTGAGGGAGGTTGTTAACATTTTGAAGTTTCTGAATGAAGTTTCTGCATCACAGAAAAACATTGCCTTTTGTGTGGTGAGTGGTTTGAAGATGGTTTCTATGAATCCTGATATTCCTTCAGTAGGAGTGCCATGGACAGATATAATGGGTCTGCATCTTTTCCCTTGTTTGTTTATCTTGGGAAGCATGTAGAAGGTCCCTAAGGTGAATTCACGAGGGATAAAGTTGTAGAGTTTCTCTTGGAGTTATTTGGGGAAGGATTTGATTCTTCTAAAATTCCTGGGTGAATTGTGATGTGGGGTGTATTTTGAATTCTTTACAATAAGTGGTGCCACAGAGTTGTCAGTTGGCCTCAATATAGTCGTCATGTCTGAGAATAACAATGTCACCCCCTTTGTCTGCTGGTTTGATCACTGTCTGGTGGCTGGATTTCAGCTGTCCTCTGGGTGACAGAGAGATTGTAGTGGATGTCATGTTTAAGGATTTCAAAGTCAATTTTTTCCTGAAGCAATCAATATCATGAAGTAGTGTATGGTTTCATCCACTGTTGTGTGTCCAGTCAGATTATTCTTTTTTTACTTATGGAGTTGTATGGAGCGGACAGAGAGTTATAGATGGTGAGTCCTCTGGGGATGTTTTGGGGATGATAAAAAGAGTGGCAACGTATTTGTAGGTAATAAACCACACTGTTTTAGTTATACTAAATTGCATTAAAAGCATGAAGTCAGAATAGCATACAGACATATGACTTGCCACACTAAACCTTATTAGTAGTTCGAGTCCATTACACTGCCTCTGGGAAAGGTACGTGCCTGAGGCTTATTTTTACTGATAAATATTCATGCAGTCCCTGACACAAAAATATTCCAATATGAATTAGACAAACAGAACATGAAAACATACAAAAGGAGGGGAATAGAGAAAAGGAAGGATAGGGCTTAAAACAAGAATAACGTGAACCATTACCATACAGCAGCCAAATCATACAAGCACTGCTAAGAGGACAAGTAGAAAATATAGGAGTCAATAGTTGAGAACAGGCAAAAAGTTTGTTCTCACAAAGGATTTGAAGGGGAGGAGGAGGGTGCTGCTGTGGTTTAGGAGGAAGAGTGCTGTCATTCTAGATATATATAGGAAGAAGCACGAGGAAAAAAGTAGTAAGGAGAGTAGGAGGATGAGACAAGAAGCAATAGGTCAAGGAGAGGGAGCTGAGGCCAGGTGGGGAGTAACTGGGGAAGAAAGGATGAGATGTAGATAAAGGTAGAGTTGTGTAGAGTGTTACAAGTTAGAAAGAGGAGTTTAAACTGTGTGTACAGAAAGAGAGGGAGCTAATCATGAAAAAAGAAGTCCAAGTCAGGAGTCAATTTTCTAATACCGGAGTAGAATTACTGGAAATGAAGCTAAGCTTCCCAAGGACATCACAATGGACATTTTTGTTGGCACTCTTACAGTATGTTTTCACTGCAACAAAGGAGTGACCTAAGCTCATGTTAGTTAACCTGAGTTAGTAAATTTAGGTTAAAATAGCAGTGGTCACATGACAACCCAGCTTTTAGATCAGTTTAGCAGCTCGAATTAAACCCCAGGTTCACACAGAGATTTAAACTCAAGCTGCTAACCAAGTTGAAAGACGACTTATCTCTTCACTGCAATTTTAACATGAGTTAAGAACATTCCCTACTGTAACAAAGACATATCCTTACAGAAGAGAAAGAATTAAATGGACAAAAACACCGAAATATTCTTTGACACCATGGGTTATTCTTCTAGACTCGTGTTCTGCTATATTGGCAAAGTAACAAAGCTTGTACTGTCGTCTGCATAAACTATACAACTTTGGATAAACTGACTACAGTTTCTATATCATCTTTAAGATGCCTTTCATATAAAATAAAAACATTAAATATAGAGTATTGTCCCTATCTTAATGGCTAACTGACATTGTCTTACAACATAATATAGAGAAAAATATCAGTGAGAAAATATGATGAGCAGAAGGAGGGGGGAGGAGAGACACGAGTGGTGTGGGAACTCCATGATTTTCTTAATGAAATAGAATTAGGCTGGTTTTCAGTAAATTAAGCATTTCATTTTATCTGTGAATATCCAACACAAATTAACTCTTACATTTTTTGGCCAATTTTTACAAAATGTGCTTTCCCCCATCCCCCCAAAATACTGCACTGTTGACCATGCTTAACACTGTTAAAAAAAATTGGGATGTAAAACAGTAATTTTTGAAGGACCTATTCTGTGTGATTTAAACTCTCACATGTACGTAGGTGATTACATGTCCATTATCATATTGTTTAATATAAAAGTACATAAAACAAGATTTAAAAAATTGGGAACAACCACTCGCATTTGTACAAAAAAAGTTAGGAATCTGTCCAAAATTGGTTATATTTTTATTACCTCTCAAATTTTCCCCAAAACTGAATTTTAAAACCATGGCTTTATCTTAATCAAGTTTTAAATTTGAGGTTAAGTACTCTTTATAAACCTAACAAATCAATTACATATTTACACAGATAAAATGACAATTCCAATATCAATTTACATAGCAGTTTTACTACTTATCAAAGGTGTAACAAACAGAATGGTAGATAGTATCAGTTGTATGAATTGAATACCTAAAATTGAAAAAATAAATCATAGTGAAAAACAGGGTTACTTACCAGTAACTGTTGTTCTTCGAGATATGGTGCTCATATCCATTCCAACATAGGTGAGTGCACGCCACCGTGCACTGGTTCCCGGAACTTTTTTCCCCTTAGCAGACCCCATAGGGTTGTCTTAGGCACCCCCTGGAGTACTGCGCTCATGCCACGGTAGTCGGGGCACTGCCGACCCTGCGGGCCCTCAGTCCCTTCTTTCTGCCGGGGACGGAGGGTGGGTGCAGAATGGATATGAGCAACACATCTCGAAGAACAACATTTACTGGTAAGTAACCCTGTTTTCTTCTTCAAGTGATTGCTCAAATCCATTCCAACATAGGTGATTAAATAGCCATACATTGGAGGTGGGTAGGAGTCATCAGTGAGCTGTTCTCATCAGCACGGCCCTGCCAAACTCCGTGTCCTCTCTCGCCTGCTGCATGATGGCGTAGTAGAACGTAAAGGTGTGCATCGACCACCAGGTAGCTGCTTTGCAGATGTCCTGCAGGGGCAGT
This sequence comes from Emydura macquarii macquarii, assembly GCF_026122565.2. Classification (NCBI taxonomy): domain Eukaryota; kingdom Metazoa; phylum Chordata; order Testudines; family Chelidae; genus Emydura; species Emydura macquarii. The sequence continues at coordinate 31,997,863 of NW_027131390.1, read as the reverse complement.
AGTTCCAGGAAGGCTGCCGATGAGGCCTGGGCTCTGGTTGAGTGCGCTGAAACAACTCTTGGAAGTGGCACCTTCGCCTGCTCGTAGCAGCACCTGATGCAGGCGGTGATCCGGGCAGAGATGTGCTGGGTGGAGACAGGTGAGCCCTTCATCCGGTCCGCCACTGCCATGAACAGCTGCATCGACTTCCAAAACGGCCGTGTCCTCTCGATGTAGTAGACCAGGGCTCATCTCACGTCCAGCGAGTGCCATCTCCGCTCCTCCTCCGACCCCTTTGAGGAACCTGACTGACACAGGGTGGGAAAATAATGACCTCCCTTCTATCAGCTGGTTGAAGGCTGAGATGGCCACCAGGTGCACTTTCAAGGAGGCCAGCGCTAAACCCTGGAGCTTGAGGTGGAGCAGACACTCCAGGATTGCCTGTATAGGCGAGCAGCGCGGCAGGATGCCCCGGGACTCCACCCAACAGGGAAACTGTTTCCATTTGGCCCAGTACACGACCTGAGTGGAAGGTTTTCTGCTGCCCAGCAGAATCTGTTGGACCTGCGCTGAGCAAGCTCTCTCTCCCTCCGTCAGCCACAGAGCCTCCAGGCCATCAAATGGAGGAAGACCAGGTCCGGGTGCAGCAGGTGACCCTGGTCTTGGGAGAGCAGGTCGTAACACCTCGGGAATGGCACGGGCAGGGAGATCGACAGGTCCAGCAGCATGCTGAACCAATGCTGTCTCGGCCAGGCTGGGGCGATCAGTATCACGTCTGCTTTGTCCCTCTTGATTTTCAAGAGGACCTTGGGCAGGAACGGAATGGGGGGAAATGCATACATGAGGGTCCCCGCCCATCTATGAGGAATGTGTCAAAGACAGAGTCCGGCTTGCGACCCTGGAGCGAGCAGAACCTCGGGCACTTCCTGTTCCAGGATACTGAGAACAGGTCCAGTTGGGGAACACCCCACGTGCGGAAGATAAAAGTTAGCACCTCCGGGTGTGACCAGTCGTGTCGGGGTAGAAACAACCTGCTGAGTCGGTCTGCTTCGTCGCTCCTGGCCCCAGGGAGGTGAGAGGCAGATATATGGAAGTCGTGCCTCGCCGCAAAGTCCAAAAGTTGAATGGCCTCCTGGCAAAGGGCCGAGGAGCGCGCTTCCCCCTGCCTGTTCATATGGAACATGGCCACTGTATTGTCTGTGAGGACCTGCACCATCCTGCCCCTCAGGAATCTGTAGGCCAGCTGGACTGCCATGAACTCCCAGACATTGATGTGCAAGCTCTTTTTCTCCTCCAACCTGAGCCCTCGGTGCTCAGGTCAGTGCTGATGTGGGCCCCCCCACCCCACATCAGAAGCATCCATGATTAGGGTGACCAAAGGGGCCAGACCCCGGAAAGGAATCCCTCTCAGCACTTCCTCGGGAGTCCTCCACCAGTTCAGGGAGGTCAGGACCTTTGGGGGAACCGTGACTACCCTGTTCAAGGAGTGCCTGGCTGGTGCATACACCAAGGCTAACCACGCCTGGAGAGGCCTGAGTTTGAGGCGAGCCAGCCTCACCACATACATGCAGGCCACCATGTGCCCCAACAGTTGCAGGCAGTGCTTGGCTGTCGTCGTGGGGCACCTGTGTAATTGGGCGATTATCGCGGCCATTGCCTGGAACTGAGGCTGTAGGAGAAAGGCTCTGGCCTAGGTAGCGTCCAGGGTATCCCCAATGAAATCTATGCACTGCACCGGGGTGAGAGTGCACTTCTGCTTGTTTATAAGAAGCCCCAATCTGGTGCATGTCACATAGGTGAGGGATAGGCTGTTCCGAACATGGGCCCTGGACTTGCCCCGGATCAGCCAGTCGTCCAAGTAGGGGAAGATCTGCACCCCTCTGCGGTGCAAGTGGGCCGCCATCACTGCCATGCACTTCGTAAAGACCCTGGGGGCGGACAAGAGGCCAAAGGGCAGGGCCGAGAATTGGTAATGGCAGCCAGCTACCATAAACCTGAGGAAGCGCCTGTGGCTGGGAAGGATGGAAATGTGAAAGTACACATCCTTTAGGTCGAGGGCGACATACCAATCTCCTGGATCCAGAGCAGGGATAATGGAGGCTAGGGAGACCATGCGAAACCTGAGGTGCCTAATAAACTTGGTCAGTCAGTGGAGACCTAATAAGGGTCTCAGGCTCCCTTTTGCTTTGGGGATGAGGAAATACCTGGAGTACAATCCCCTCCCTATTTCCTGTGGAGGGACTGCTTCCACAGCCCCGAGGAGAAGGAGGGAATTAACCTTCTGCAAAAGGAGTTGCTCGTGAGAGGGGTCTCTGAAGAGGGACGGGGTGGGGGGGGGGAGTCCGGGGCGAAAGCCATAAACTGAACTGTGTCCCCCCTGAGAACTACGCCGAGGACCCAGCGGTCTGATGTAATATTCTGCCACTCAGTATAGTAAGGTCTGAGTCTTTCTGCAAACGGGAAACGTGGACCCAAGAGAAAGGTATTGGGGGGCCACCCTTGGGAGCACCATCAAAATTGTCTCTTTGCATTGGGCCCCTTAGAGGGCCCTTGCTGGGAAGCCACGGATGATCCAGAGCGGTCGCAGCGACCAAACCCCCTATTCCTGTCTCAGCCCCTACAGGGTTGAGAAGGTCTGGGCGATGGCCAAGGGAACGGTTGGGCCTGGTGTTGGGACTGTAGCCAAGACTGGCACCTCGAGGCCTGGGGGATGTAAAGTCCCAAAGACCGGAGCATGGCTCATGAGTCTTTCAGAGCATGCAGCTTCTCGTCTGTTATGTCCGAGAATACGCCTGCTCCATCAAAGGGCAGGTCCTGGATGGATTCCTGCACTTCCTGGGACAGCTCAGATGATTGCAGCCACGAACACTGCCACATGACAATCACAGAGGCCATAGCTCTGCTGGCGGTGTCCGCAGCGTCACTGGTGGTTTGCAACGCCGCCCCTGCCACCATGACACCCTCTTCCTGGACCGTGGTGAAGTCCGCTGCCTGGTCCTGGGACAAACCCTTCTGCGAACCTCCTCATCAAGTTACATAGGTTCAAGTTGTAACGACCTGATGGTTCACTATCCTCAGCTGTAGGGCCCCAGTGGAATAGACTTTGCGGCCGAACAAGTCAAGTTTTTTAGGGTCCTTGTCTTTTGCGTGGTGCCCGAGCCACCTTGCCTATCTCTTTGGTTGGCCGCATTGACCCCAGGTCCCCGCGGTTGGGTGGGTGCTCATCAACCAACAACGATAACAGTCCGAAAGGAGAATGCTGCTTGCTAAGGCAAGAGCAAGACATTCCAGTAACCATCACGGGTGGAAAGAAGGAACTGAGGGCCCACAGGGTCGGCGGTACCCCATATACCGTGGCATGAGTGCAGTACTCCAGGGGGCGCGTAAGCTGACCCTACGGGGTCTGCTAAGGGGAAAAAAGTTCCGGGAACCAGTGCACAGTGGCATGCACTCACCTATATTGGAATGGATATGAGCAATCACTCGAAGTAAAATAAAATATTCAGTGGATAAATGTTCCATTTTTTCACGTATTACAGATGAACTTTTCAGTCTATCCAAACAAAAACAAAAAAAAACTTATTTCCAGAAAGCAATATTTTAATAGATACTGAATATACCTAAAACACAACCATCATTAAAAGTGAGTCATTGACTTTAGTGGCTAAATCTTATTCAACTCTAGGAAAATATTTTGGCTATCCTCAAGGTCCAAAACTCCTTGAATGATAGACTTTATTCTTCAGGGGATAGATAAACACATCTATCTGAAGGACTTTAGGAAAACATTTTTCAATAAAATAAATTCAATTTTGAGTTTCAATGTCCTTTTTGTTATATACCACACTGATTTTCTCTGACTCTTGACCAATTACAGCTGGAACTATAAATAACTATATATAGACAATTATTTTGCAACACCTCTCTCCCCCTCCATTTTTTATACAACTATTCAATGGAAAAAACAAAAGTAAGTTGCTTAATGGAGATGGTCTCTAAAACAGGGAAGGGGGAGCAGCAGAAGAGGAAGTTACTCATCTTGCGCAGTAACAATGGTTCTTCAAGATGACCCTATGGGTGCTCTACTTAGGTGTGTCCATGCCTCTGTAGAGCTGATCAGAGAACTTTGGTAGCAGTCCATCCTGCCTGACTACCACAAGGCTAGCCAGCATGCATGGGCATTCCCTCCTCAGTTCCTTCTGTAAAACAGAGTCAACTATTAGAACGCCAAAGTAGAAAGGAGGAGGGTGAGTCATGGAACACCGATAGGGACACACATCTCGAAGAACCATTGTTTCTGTACCAGGTGAGTAACTTTCTCTTCTTCAAGTAGTGTGTCTATGTGTGCGTCACTGAAGATGACTCCTGAGGAGTACCCACCATTGGAGGCCAGGACTTCAGAGTTGAATCTGATACAGATGATATCTGATTAATCCGATATAGATGATAGTACTATGGCACAGAATTTGGCATATGCAGCCGAATTCCCCAGGATGGCATAGAATTCCACAAAAGTATGTGAAGATGCCCAGATGCTCTGTAGATTTCTGATATAGGGATACTCTTGGAGAAGGTGACAGACCAGAAGACTGACCTCACAGAATGCATGCATATTGAAGATGGGGGGGGGGGGGGGCTAAGCAGTCGGTAACAAAGCTTAATACAGCCAAGAGATCCACTAAGAGAGTCTCTGAGGTGATATCACTGTACCTTCTGCAGTAGAGAGGAAGAGTCTCCAAGATTTCCTGAAAACCCTTGTCCTGTCCAAATAGAAGGCCAGGCTCTCTCATGTTGAGCATATGGATGGTGGCTTCCCTATTATCCTCATAAGGTATGAGATAAAAGACTGGAAGCTGAATAAGCTGATTTACGTGAAATGCAGACATCATCTTGGGAATGAAATTTGGATATAGTCTAAGTGTGACCTTATCCGGGAAGAACATAGTAAACGGGAGATGGTGCCATCAAAGCCGCTATCTCCCTTATCTTTCTGGCAGAAGTGATGATGATGAGGAACACAGTCTTCATGGAAAGAGTTAGGGAAAAATTTAGGCTATGGGTTAAAATGGTGGTCTTAACACTAAGTTAAGATCCCATTGGGGACTGGGGAGCTGGGGTTGTGGGAATAGGTTTGCTATGTCCTTAAGAAACCTCTTCATAGTAGAAGATTGAGAGTATCCTTCTACATGCTGGTGGAAGGCTGCACTTGCTGACAGATGAACCTTCAGCAAACTAAGAGAGAGTCCCAATTTCTTAAAGCCAACAGATAGTCTAGGACAACCAGTAGGGTGGCTGCAGTAGGGGGATGCACCCGTGGGCTGGCTCCAGATCTGGAACCTCTTCCCTTTCTGAAGGTAGATATGAAGTAGTTCCCTTTTTACTGTGTAACACCACCTCCTGTACCTCCTCACAGCAAGATGTCTCTATATGCTGGAACCATGAAGAAGCTACCATTTGAGTAGCAAAATCTGTAAATTGGAATGGAAAGAGCATCTCTCCTTCTGCAACAGGAGGTAAGAAGTGATCAGGAGAGTCATCGGTGGACATAGTGCCAGCTGTGACAGGTAAAGGTACTACGTCTGTCTGGGCCAGGTGGGAGCAATCAGTATGATGTTTGCTTTCTCTCTTCTTATTTTAAACACAACTTTCAGTAATAGAGGGAATGGGGGAAGGCATAAAGAAGGCCCTTGTCCCAAGGAGGAGGAGAGCATCTCCCATGGAGCGTCATACAATCCCCGCTCTGGAGCAGTACTGTGGACATTTTTTCTTCTGATAAGTAGTCAACTGGCCTATTAGTGGTGTTTCCCATTGTTGGAATATGTCGTGTAGTATCACTGACTCGATCTCCCATTTGTGGCTGAGCGAGGAGTTTGCTGCTGTCATGTTGTGTGTTCCCGGTAGATAGGCAGCTGGGAGATGCACCAGTTGCATAGTTTTAGTGCCTCTACACAGGGCATGAGACCTGGCACCTCTCTGTCGTTTATGTAACACATGCAGACTGTTTTCTGTCATGATCCCTGCATGCGTGTCTTCGATCAGGGGGAGGAAGTGAGCACGTGTTTCTGACCACCCTGAGCTCGAGTAGGTTGATGTGAATGCATGTCTCTGTTGGGGACCATTTGCCCTGTGTTGTGCGACCACTGAGGTGCACACCCTATCCTGTGCTAGTCAGGAGTAGAGATGGGGAAGACTAAGCAAATGGGATTCCGGTATGGATGTTTGCTGGGTTCTTCCACCAATCCAAGGATTGCTTGAACCTGGTGGGCATCAATATAAGTTTGTTTATGTTGTCTCTGTTCAGCCTCTAAACCAAAATGAACCATGCCTGAAGGCTTCTCATACGTAATCTGGCATGAACAATAACCAATGTGCCCACAGTCCTGTGCCCCATAAGCTGGATGCAATGTCTGCCCAAAATCTGTGGACTGCACTGTCTTGATCAGTGAGAGAAGACTGAGAAATCTGTAATGTGGTAGGAGTGCATTTGTCTGAGTTGAACTGAGATCAGTTCCTATGAATTCTAGCCTCAGTACCAGTGTTGAGGTAGATTTTTATTTGTTCATCTGTAAGATCAGCTTCAGAAACAGATCCCTTGTAGCCTGAGTGATTCCTTGGGCCTCTGTGAAGGACTGTGCCCAGAGAAAGCATTCGTCCAGATAAGGATAAATCATGATGTTGTGAGAGCATAAATGGGCCGCCACTACCGAAAGAACCTTGGAGTAAACCCTGGGGGCTGATGAGAGGCTGAAAGGGGGTACTCTTTACTAGTAGTGGTTCTGGCCCACCAGGAATCTGAGGTAACACCTGTGATGGGGTATGATGGAAATATGGAAGTATGCATCTTAAAGTTTGAGAGCAGAGAATCAATCTCCTTCCTCTAATGCTGGAATAATTGTTGATAGGGTGGCCATCTTGAATTTCTGTGTTTTGATGTATTTGTTGGTACAGTGTATGTCCAGTGTATGTCTCCAACTCCCTTTTTCTATGGTATCAGGAAGTAGCGAGAGTAGAAGTCTTTGCCTCTGAGACATATAGCCACAGATTCTCTAGCTCCTATGCTGAGGAGAGAGTTTAACTCTTGACGTAGTAGACTCTCATGAGAAGGGTCCATTGAGAGCGACAGGGAAGGGTGTTTTCGAGCTGGGGGTGATGGGAAAGGGATAACATTTCCTTTCTAGATAATCTTCAGTACCCACTTGTTGGACGTTATCCGTACCCCATTCTGCAGCAGCTGGGGTCTCCAAAAGGACAGGTGAGGTCTTGCAGCATGAAGTTTCACAGAGAGTGTTCTATCGGTGCCTCAACCATCCTGTCAAAACTGATGCTTCAAGGTGAAGGGCTGTGTATATCCCTAGGGATTGAAGAGTCACTCGCGAATCCTTCAACATCTCAAGAGACGCATTGGTCTTCTTGGCAAATAACTTCATCCCCTCAAAAGGAAGGACCTCCACCATGGTTTGGACCCTGTCACAGGGCTGGTACACCCCGTCTCCCTTTGGGATGGGGGAGCAGCGGATATTGTAGCCCCAAGGTTGAGTCTAATTGTCCAATCTGCACTTCGGGGCAGTATGACCTGTGCTCTGAATCAATATGTTTGCCCTCCTCATCAAGGTCATATGGCCTAATGCTCTGAATCAGAATGGTTGCCTTTGCAGTCTGGGTTATATGACCCAGTGGTCAGAGTCCACATCGGTGCCTTTGTGGCCAGAGCCGTATGGCTTAAGGGCAAGAATTAAAAAGGCTGCCTTTATAGTCAGGGCTGTGTGGCCTAATGGCCAGAGTCAGGGAATGATGGGCCAGATGTTTCCTGTCCCGATCATAAGTGGTGGATTTAAACTGGTGCTGGTGGCCCCTAGAATTAACCACATCCACAATGATGGAACTAGGAGGCAGGTAAGAAAATAGAAATCCAGGGTCCTTGGCTAGCACATCATACTTTTTGTCGGCCGACTTGCATGTTGGCAGGATGGACACAAGGGTCTGCCATATGATTTTGACAGAGTCCAGAAATGCCTCAATAACCATGAGGTCAATTCTGGCAGAGGTGGAAGAATGTATAATGTCAACCAATTTGTGGTGAGGCTCAGTCACTTCCTGCAACTGAATTTTCTCAGTTACTTCCTGCAATTGTATTTGTATCTAACACCTTCTGAGCTAGGTCCTGAAATGATTTTAAATCATCAGCCGTGGACGGTGAAAGGAGTATCACTGCCTCGTCTGGTGAGGATGAGGCGAAATGAGCTTAAGGAGTGTTTTACTCCTCTGCCCCAACTTCCTCACCTGATTCTCCAAGCGGTTCCAAAGCCTTCCCACAGCTAAAGGAGGGTGCCTCCTTGCCTGTTGGTATGCCACGCTAAGGGACTGGGAGATTTGATGCCTCTGAGCTTGTCAAGTACGGCCACTGAGTGTAGGGGCTGGTGGCTGCTACCAGGGCTGGACAAACTATGGAACCTAAGGGCTGGTTTGATGATATGCCTGGTGCCCACTGGGGTCCCATATGGCGGGTAAGAAAAGCCATCGGAATCCAAGCCCTCTCATTCACTTTCAACTGCAACGATGAGAAAGGTGACACATGGCAGGGAGATGTCAATGAGTCCAATGCTCTGGGAGAACGCAGTGCCAGGGCCCTGGTACTGAATAGGGGAGAGTCAGGTGCATCAGACACCGAGAGATCCATTGTGGACTGGAAAAATTTGGTGGTGCGGATAGCATCAGTACTGGTGGTGAACGTCAGTACTGAGAGGCTTGCATCAATGGAGTTGGAGCTGCAGACTGGCCCTACAGTCTGTCCGCGTTGATGTCCGTGCCCACATAGACTTCCCCGGGGCGGGTCTTCTATGCCTTTCATGCCCCTGCAGTACTGGTACTTCTTTGCCCGGGCCCATCGGGTCTTTGGGCAAACCGACTTACTCTGTCGGCTCGGTACCGCGCGTCCTGTATACCAGCATTAGGCAGCTTTCGCGCTATCGGTACCGATGATACAATTGATTTGAAGATCATTTCGGCTCAATCAGGGCTCACTGTGGGAACTCTCAGACCTTTTCTTAGTGGTCCTATATGAGTGGCTTTTCTCTTTGGGATCACCTGCCTTCGAAGTAGAAGGTTACAGTGGTTAAAGGACCAACTCCATGACTAAGAATTTGAGCCTTAACTCTATCATTCCTGGACTTAGGCTTTAGTTGCTGGCACCAACCACACCTTTGTGGATTGTGCTGCTTTTTCCTCCAGTCAGTTAATGCACTCTGAGTGCCCCTCAATCACTGCAATAGATTCTTTGCAACTGAGGTACTTTTTGACGCCTGGAGAACCAGACATACCATTGTCCACAGGGGGTCACCACAAGGTTGGTGGGAGACAAACCCTTTTTCTTTTCTTTTTCCTTTCTTTTTTTGGCAAGACCAACAAAAACCAAAAGAGATAGCAAAGGAAAAGGCTTCAAGGGAAGCTAAAATTTACAAAACTAAAGGATATTAATGATCCATGAATGGACAGTTCTGGGCTCCATCTCTAGGGTGAGGAGCAGTTGAGAAGGAACTGAGGTGGGAAAGTCTGCACACCCTGGCTAGCCTCCTGGCAGGTGAGGAGCAGCGCATGCACAGGCAGGATAGACAGACTGCTACCAAAGTTCTCTGATCAGCAGCGCAGAGGCACAGACACGCCTACAGTGGAACACGTAGGGACACTACTCAAAGAAGAAATGGACTCAGTATGTTCAGAGATACTTTGGAGCAGTTTATTAAGTGAGAGTTTTGGCTATTAAGAATATTCCCTGGTACAAGTTTCAGAATCTTTTTGTCTGTTCCACCTTTGTACGTTATCATCCAAAATAAATATGACCAGAATAATAATAAGGGCAAAGTCATTCATACATACTCTTATACGATACAACTATCACAGAGACCCCAAGCTACATCAGATGTAAGTGACCATAATGATTCTGGCTCCACTTCCGAAACCTGCCTGGAGATTTGCACTTGTCAAAGGATGACGTGTGACACTAAAGAATTCTGGCCAGGATGAAATAAGGAAGTTTAAAGTTAATGGAGGGCATAGCTGGGTTTTTTTATGTTCATGCAATTATTATGGTGCAGAAACACATCACCAAACTCCTTCTCTGCACAGTTATCCCCCAAAAAAGCACCATTGACTCTAAAGACCTGCAAACTGACATAAAAAGTGCATGTAAAAACACACAACACAACCTCACCAAACTCAAACTACAGTGCCTATGAAAATACACTGTGTAGCCTATAGAACTAGCCTGCTTGCTTGCATTATTATTAGAGATATTTTTCATATATATTTTGATATGATTGTGTGATTAAATAATAAAATTATATATTTTATTCAGCTGTAATGCAAAGTGACTTCCAGACCACATCCTGGATGACAGCTACCATTAGTATATTTATAAATTCAACCTTTGGCTTAGATAAGTATCAATGTATGACATAACCTTTACCCTAGATAAGTCGAGAGACATTAAAAGGGGAAGGGGCTGTCTCCAGTTACGCCCAAAAAACTTTACAAGAGCACCACAGAAACCACAATAAGCTAGAAATAACAAAGGTGAGATAAAAGACCACCTGGAAAAGGATGTGGACACGTCAATAATAGTACGAACCTAGTAGCCAATAGACTATATGTACCCCAAAAGTTTGGAGGTGGAAAGGCCAAGTATGGGCCTGGAAGGAGTATCCACATTCTTGGGGGGTATAAGAAAGATCAAATCCAGCTCATCAGGGCAGTCGACTGTCAGCTACCCCTGCTTGAAGTTTTATTTAGTGTTAAGATTCATTCTTTTATTTTATATTCTTAAAGTTGTATGTTAGTCTTAGCTTATAGCTCTTAGCTTTGAAGCAGTGCTTATTCCACTCAACTCCAACTTGAGAAATTAGACATCTCTTTCAACCAAGTCCAGGAAGGGTATGAGTATACTAGTTTAAAGCATATCATAGATATATATATCAAATAAGTCTAAGATTGTATTAATCCATTATCCATTTAATTATTCATTTTATTTTCTCTATATCAGTCATTTGTTTATTATTTTATGTTATCTTATTACATTTATAAAATTATACAAATATTGGTTATCACTGGGATTTTTCCTGTGTTGCACCCGGGGTCCTTATAAAACTCACCTGAAGCCTGATTAAGGATACGAACCTCACAATCCTTTAATCAGATTGATTGGCAAACCTAGTACCCTATTCAATAAATTAATAACCATAAAATCAGGCTACAGCTGTAAACCAGTCTTACTATGTCCAAACTACAAAGCAATGTAGGAGCCTTAATGCACTGAGTTTGAATACTTTTTTCTTAAGTATCTGAATCTATGATGGACCATATCAAAGTCCACCCTACACATTCCCATTCAATAACAGAGAAAGAACGTTAACTGCAGTCCTATAGCTAGTCCATTAAAGTCTATTTCCCCACTGCTGTTCTGAGGGCATTGCTGGGCAGAATCCCTGCTTTACTTGAATCTTAGATGATATCTGAGGAAGGAGGCAATAAGAAGCCTCTCCACCCATGCACATGCACATCAATAGGGTGCAGTACAGTTTGGCTACCTAATGCTTCTGCTGGCCCTTTTTTCCCCATAAAGAGCAATGTCTACTTACTATATCAGAATGGGAAAAAATAAACCAACTGCAAAAAAAGAAGGATTTTTTTTTTATATATACAAGAAATGGGGTTCACAAATGGGAAACAATTTCTGTCTCTCACTGTGAATATCAATGAATTATCTATAACCTTAGGATTTTAAGTAGAGTCGAACAAATAAAGTATCAGTGACAAGATAGACAAAATTGGAATGTCTTATTGTTGCTTTTATATAATCAGTGTGCAGAACTTGAAACAATACTTGACGGCAACTTCTACAATTTATTAGATGATAGTATTCTGTCACAAATTGGTTGCTCAATCTGAGTTCCTATTTTATATTCAAGGGAAAACAACAATAGCATATAAACAGATTTTGTAGTCTTATCAATGTCATGCTTCCCATACTGATCACATTTACAACAACGTAAGCTTTCATCACTTCAGAGAGTTTATAACAGATATGTAAGTACAACAAAATAGGAATTGAACTCTTAACTTCTGCAAATTTCTAATCGGAAATATAAAAAGCAAAACAAAGGTAAATAAGAAATAATAAAAAACCAGCACTCTATTGGGTTGTGTACATAACTCCCTCCCTTTCTCTGCTTTTTTATAATGAAAGAGTAAAAGAGAAAATCCATGTTAGGGTCGGGGAGATCTCTGATAAGCTTCTTAGCACATGCGTATGTTAGGGTGGACACTCAAGCATTTTTAGAATACTGGACATTCTAGTATTTCCGGGAATTGATAGGGCTCACCCCCACTTATAAGACCCTACCAGTGTGACCTTGCATGTACAGTGCATGGTAACGCTGCAAGGGGAACACCATTTTCAAGAGTGCATCATCACACCCCGGGATTGGGGGGAAGGGTACACACCATTCAAAATAGCATCCCCCATCCAATTCTGGACAAAACATCCAAAAAACAGACTTGCATAGGAAGTGCTATGGGGTACCTTATAACTGTGGGCTGTTATTAGTCTCTGGAGAGAAAGTAAGAAAGTCTACTTAAACAGAGGCTCTTGCTGGGAATAACACAGTGAAGGCAGGGAACTGTTCAGGCTCGAGATACACTGGACAGATGGGAGAAAGATGTGTCTCCCCACCCAAGGGAGGTAATAGCCAGGGGAGGCAGGACACTGAGTGTAGGTGCTCTTACTATACCACAGAGGGAGAGTACAGGTGCAGTTATCCTGAATTGCACCTGTATTCCAACACATGGAGCCTCAACAACCCACATAAAAATGCAGATGAACAATGGTGTATTCAAGCACCAGTGACTAGTAGAAAAAAAAGGTAAGTGGGTAGTAAAACAATTTAGCATGTATTCAGTGTTTGTATTTTTTTCATTGATCTATATGTTTCTACAATATGCTACAGAAATTACCACTGTATATAAATATTACCAGCTTCCAAAGAAGCAAGTTTAATAATCTATTAGAAAAATACTACTAGGCTGCTTGTTGGGCTTATAGGGTTAAGCTCATTGGAATTTCAGTTCAGGTCTTGAAGAAAGAATATACAGTAACATGAAATTAAGCTATCTGTTCACCTTAGCTGGAGTCTCCATAGTGTTAAAAGGCATGGCACTAATATTAAAAAGAAAATTTATTTTTCTCCCTCAAGAGGGCTTTACCATAAGGATTTATTCCAATATATGTTTTTTGTTTTCTATTGTTTTGTTTTGCACTAGATATTTAGACTTTGATTAAAAAGGATGGGGTGTAAATCCTAGTCTACCCTTATTTCCCCCAATGTAAGTGAATTGATTTTTCTTTGTAAAGGGAATGGAACCCGAGATTTTTCAATCTCACCATTCCTCTGCTGTCAGCAAATATCTATGAAACTTACTGGCTACATGTGCCATCCCCCTCTAGTGCCGGCACACAAAGGATGACAACCTATGAATGCTCTCAGTTACTTCTTTAGCTCAATGATAGAGATCCGTAGAATAGACGTAAAGCTTCCAACCGTATTGTGGTTGCCAATATGCCACCACATAATTGATTTTTTTTTTTCAATTTCTTTTCTTAAAAGCCTAGGAAGTTACACACAAAAATGTTAAAAGATTATTATTAAGGTTGCAATGTCAAATCAAGCACTCAAAAGTAAGAAAATGCCAACAGTAAGTTAGCCTATGCATCTCAATTCAGTCCCCTTGTGTGAATGCATTATGATACCATCTACTTACATGATCACATACTATTTTTTTCTATAGGATTCTTTCCTCATTCAGTGCTCAGGATGGTTCTGCTCCAGGGATCAATCAGGGTTGTACAGCAAAGGAGACTCTTGTCTGTATGACCCCAATCTCTTGTTACCGGCTATCCTCATCTTAAACATTTGAAACATTGAGCCCAATCTTCAACATCAAAGGGAGTTTTGCCATCAAGTTTAACAGAGGCAGAAGCAGGAGAATGATTTATCTTGAATAGTTATCAAACTGCTGGTTTTTTCATTACATCTGGATGATCTGGCTCTCACACTTCAACACACATTTTGTTTTGACATGATCACTACTTCTAGCTTAACAATTTAACTATTCTTAGTATTGAAATGGTGAACTCTCTAAGACCACTGTCGTTTCTACACTGTTGTAAGTTGGGGAATCCAGCACTAATGAGCAGCTCAGGAATTGTTATAACACACCATCTGTTGGCAGCAGCTCTGATAATTAAACAATATTACACCTGTACCTTCATGAACACCTGATTTTCCCTCTACTAGACAAGAATAAGCAGTGGAGGATTATTTTGAGTGAAAGCAATGTATTGTATTTACAAGAGGGGAACAGAATGAGCAAAAATATATATATTTTTAAGAAGTAAAGTTTCATGGCTAAGGATTAATTTAGATTTTTCCACTAGTCTAAGAAGCTGGCATAATTTAGCATTCACCAATCCCTTAGACAAATATTGTTTTGCTCTATATTAGACTAACATTGTTGCTGATGAAAAGAACAGGCCTAAGGCTGTGTTAATTCATTTTTAGTATTTTTTGCTAATATTCTTGAAAGTGTTGGATACGCAAAGGAGGTTATATTGAACAAGTAAATGAAAAACTTCTAATTTCACTACAGAGCTGAGAGTCAACCTGTCAAATATCCTTTTTCATAACACTTCACCATGATTTTCATGGATACTTTTAGTTGCACACAATTTTGTGTTGCCTGACCACCACATACATGCCAGCGTTTCTGAAATATCAATAGGATTTTAAGAAACCTGCAGCCAATTGAAATATATATTCTTTTTTTTTTCCCCCAACAGACAAGTATTGTAATGCTTTGCATTTCTTTTTCCATTCAAATAAATTACAGTTTCATAATCTATGAATCTTCAAACTCGGTAATTCTCACAACACACCATACCCACTGCAACCCACACAAGTCTTTTTAATCTCATTTCACTTCTCAGCAATTCCTAAAAACCATCTCTGATGTAAAGTTTAATATTCATTATGACCATATGGATTTGCTACTATATAATGAAGGAATATTATAAATAATTCAATTTAACACTTGCAGTGGACAAGATAAAATAACATGCATTCACTGAAATTCAGAGGAAAAGAGGTGGCTAGGATCAATCAAATTTAGTGATGCATCATTACCAATTTATACCCAAGTGCAAGTAATTGTGGCCAACTGTATATTGGCTCTTTTTGAGCAGCTATCTTAGGGACTCCACCTGGAGCACAAATCTAGTGTGAAGCCAAGATGATCCAGAGTCATACAGCTTTCCATGACTACTTCAATTCAACATCCAAATCACTCCTCTGTCCTACTTCCTTCTTAACTAGTTTTGTGATTCCAAAGGGCTTGACCCATCTCTACAACCAAGGCTGGGAAATTCTGCAGAAGCGTTTTCCCTGAGAATCTAACCAGCTTCTAGGAAAAGAGGTCTCTGCTCTGATCTGACTTTCCTGTCGTGTGGAAAAGAGGAGAGGAAGGTGCTTGCCATTCTCTTCTCCTTTCTTGAATATGGGCTCAAGATTCCCACCATCATGCCCACTTCCCCGTTCTTTTGCAGCTTACAAAGGTTTTAAGAGGTAAAGTGTAGTTTATATCTCATCAGTTTCACTGCCACTGCCTATATTATAAATGACCAGTGTAATTAAGTTTGTTGCTCTTAGATCACAGAAAAGGCAAGAATTCATTTCTCCACTACTGAAGGAAAGATATGGAGTAGAAAGTGAGGCAGGAGAAGCAAAGGTAGACTTTTTTTTTTTTTTTTTTTTTTTTGGCAGCTGAACATTGACTAGCCCTGTACTGTCCAGTTCACAACAGCAGTTCAATGAAGCCATACTAAAGAAACTAGTCAGTTTCTCTGCTGTCCAGAACATAGTACACTGAACATAATCACGTCACTGTAAATTCTATCCCTGCCCTTCCCACTCATCAAAGCAACCTGCCTTCTTAGCAATGGCAATTTAAAGATTTTTGCAAAACTTGAACTCTGACAGTGTCTGGGAGAGCAAGTTGCATAAAAAGGGACTCTTTAATGACAACAAACTTTTCCAGAGAGTTTTTCTCTAGGAACTAACACCATGGTATTAATTTTCCTCTGTATTCAATATAAATAATAATCCAATATAATTTTGGTAATTACTACAAGATAAATTTGAATTTCAAGAAGGAGGTAACCACTTCTAAAATACAATACATTAGAAAGATAGCACTTTTCAATATGTACAACTATATAGTACCAATTTAGCTTTAACTACTGTGATATGTAAGGTGCACAACTAAGATTTTATACACAATTTTATAAGATCTAAAATGTATTAAATTAAATGAGCAAACAAACAACTTTCACCAGTAAATACTTCAAAATTGGCATTATTAATATTATATTAGTGAATCAGTGACTATCTCACATAGCTGGATGATTAGATGGAAATAAAATCATTTTTCAGAAGAGTTTGAATAATGTCAGACTGATATTATACAGTTCATTTTCCCAACACATATTTCAGATGGTATAACTGATATTGCACAATACATTAGTATAATTTTTATGCTCTCTCTGCTTTACCTCAGATTAACCCATTAATAATAGTGTCCAGGACTTCTGTGAAAGTTTCTGCTTAAATGTATTTGGTCATTGATAATTTGCTGTGGCTTCACTGAAGCCTAACTCCTATTCAAATCAGTTCAACTCAGTTCACCTTTGTCACCACAAGGACTGCAATATCAGATACTCTACTTGCTTCCACATATTTTCCTTTTGATAGGTGGATGTGCACAGAGAAGAGAATAGATTCCTTATTTCTTGATTGCAAGCAACATTTATGTTCACAGTGAGAAAAGGAAACATGACTGATTGTTATGTACATGGTGCCTGACATTATTATCCCCACACAGGCAAAACTCATTGACTTTAAGAGGGCATTGCATGAAGCAGCACAACACTCTAGGACATATTAAATAAAAGGTGTCAATAATAAAATAGTCCTATGTCTTTTGCCACAGACTGCAAAGAAAATCCAACAGAAGTCATTATGATGAAGTAGAAACTTGAAAAATATTGTAATGAACAGTCAGTAAATATTCCCCCACTTAAAAAAAAGGGCATATTAAATTAATGGATCTGATGTCCATCATTTCTCTCGTATTCTGAAACATGTATAAAGTAAGGTGGTATTGGGTGGGGCGGAGGTAACATCCCAGCACATCATCAGTAAAAGATAGCTTGATGATCAGTTTGAGTATTTTCTCACTATTATCTTAGTATTTTTTTGTATGCAAGAGAAAATGAACATGAAGACAAAAAGGAGACAGACTATGGTAAATGAATGTACCCTTTTGTCAACAATACCTTTATAGAAAAACATACTTTGTCTGTATTCTTCATAGCCCAAAAAATAAAAATGACACAGTGGGCAAAATGCATGTGTATTAAAGAAGATGAAGTGAGGAGTTTATAGCATGTGTTCAGCACACAATTTTCAATAGCTCCTTATTCTTCTTCTTGAGTTAAAGCTAATTTATTTTAAGAGATTGCTGTGAGGAAAGCCGAATCGCTGAATCCAAACGAGGACATTCTGACTTACCTGAATCAAGGATTCACTCAGCTTTTCTTCATCCACCTCTAAAATTATATTTTTTATTTCTTCATAAGGCATTCGGAAAGATCCCAGAAAGATTGCTGAAATTAAATAGGAAGTTATTAAAACTAAATAAGTCAAAAGTATGAAGCAACATCAAAATTTAAGTTAAATTTTTTTATTGCACAAAACATTCATAAATAGCTTAACTCTAGCCCAGATTATTAACAACAACAAAAATTATAGAGAGTGCTACTTAACGTTTTAAGCAAAGTAAGTTGGTTGTCTCATGACAATTTCTAATGATAAATATCCACATTCAAAAAAAAAAAAAAAAGGATATTTTCCCCACTAGATGGTTTGAACTGACAGGACAAGACTTAACTACCTGCTCACACTGTAACACACGTCCCCAAAAACACTGAAGCAATTTTCTATGAAGTGTGAAACATTTGCAGTGCTACTGTACATATTAAATGTATGCTATGAATAGAAGATTTCAGTCTCTAGTGTTCAGTCTTGCCCCTTTCACAAACAGCACTTTTGGACACAGCTCAGCTCTGTAGCAGACCAGTGAAAACAGGGTGGGGGAAGCCCCCCAGTTGCAGCTGCAGAAATGGGCCATTTGTAGCAGAAGGGCAGGAGGATTGAATTTCAAGCTCATCTCCAAGCTACAATTGGTGGGCGAGAACAGGTGGGTGGGGGGGCATCTCACCCTTCCAGCTGGCCTCAGGTGTGTGCTAGAACAGATGCGGAAAGGATTTTCAAACCCAACACAGTGTGGATAGAATGGACTGGAGGGGCCAGGGGGGACCAGGGACTTGGAGTCAGGATTGGGGTTGCCCGATCCCAGAGTGGTCTGTCTATCAAATGCATTTCTTTCTACTGAGAAGTGATGTGGATCCTGTGGAAGCAAACACTCCCAGTGGTGAACTGCCTGCATTTGGAGGTGGGGCAGCCAACAGAGAATTGATTGACGTGGTCTGGGCAGTTGCTTTGAAAATTGTTCCCACACCACTACAAGGCTTACAAGGTGTAGTGAGTCACCTAGAACCAGGACATTATTTGAATGAACAGACTGAAAGAGAAGAAAGCAACATTATTCTCAGTGACGGGAATCCCCTCACAACATACCAGTTTGTTTGTTTTCAGATGGGGACTGATGAGGTTGGGGCTCCCTGCACATGAATTTGGTTCCCATTCATTCAGGATCGGGGCAGCAACAGCAGTGGCCCAGATGGGTATGGGGGCTAGGGCAATTCAGGCAATGTGTGCACTGGCATTCTGAAACCTACAGAATGTATGTGAGAACCCAGTGTTAGTTTTCTGTTGTGTTTTCCTTCCAAATAGGGGCAGACAGGCTGGGCAGACAGTGGTGTGGATCTGTGAACATGGTATTTTTTACTGGACACATATACGGGCTCCCAGGTTGTCTGGAGGTTCACAGCAGGGCCTCAATGGTGAAACAGTCCCAAGTTAGCAGGGGAAGAGGGTCATGTTATGGGACCAGATGATGCTACTCCTGTACACCGTAAGCAGACACCAGATATAACTGTGATTCACCTTGGGGAAAACAATTTGGGACTGTATAAAATAATAGGCTTAATGATCAGAGCTAAGAGGGACTTGAGGCAGATCCTGAAACTTTTCCCAGGAGTAAAAATTGTGTGGTTGGACATGCTGCAATGCAGGATGTAGTGGGAGCTGTGAAGCCCCCTTGTGTTGACAAGGTTAGGAGATCTGTAAATAGGGAGGTGGTCAAATTCATGAATATCATGGGGAGGGTTAGTAATTTTGCATCTGGACATAGCATACAAGGCAGCAGAATTATTCAGGGATGAGGGGGTCTACTAGTCAGATTTGGGAGCTGATACCTTTTTGGTGGATATTAAGAGGGGCATAAGGAGATGTCTGGGAAACTGGCAAGATATAGAGCAGGGGTGAGGGGGCAGCCAACCTAACGCTAGTTCCTCCTTGTGGCAGATGTCCAGTGCAGGTACTCTGTAGGGAAGGCATACAGTTATCAGACAAAATGGGTTAGTAAAGAATTTAAAGAGTGGAAACAGGGTGGGGGTCAGGGCTCCTATGACTTTGTACAGCCAGGAGCCAATCTGCTCCCCTTTACACACATACCCCCACTGAACTCTCATTTGAGATGGGGGGATGGTGAAGTCCCAGCAGCAGTTTGGCTGGCAACCAAGATTGATAAGGAGAAGGGGCTGTTGGAAGCTTCTCAGGTTATATATTGAAATTATTATAGAATCACCTGTACTGTACACTTATCTGTCAGGTGCTCTGAGACATTTAAGAATTAAATTGTGGCCTAATGAAACCACAGCCAGTGCCTTCTGCCCTTCTTGCAGCATAGCTGGACAATAAGAGATTTGAATGAATGAGTAACGAGAGGAGAACCAGGCCAAAGCAATAGATCCAACTCATTTTATTTAGTGACTAAAAGGTGAACATTGGTTTCACCTCCTTGAATATTTGCTCTTCAAAATTGCTTATTTGGAAGGGATTAATGGCATATAATTATATCATATTACAATAAAACTGAACACATTATTTATAAAAATGATTTATATGTTTTTCACTGTTATTTGTTTTATGGAAATATTTTTTTCCACTGAACTTTTCATTTTTAATAGAATTTTGATTTTTATATCCTCCCTAGAGGAATTCCCCCCCACTACTACCCCCATATCTCAAGGTCCCATATTACTTGGCCTGGGAATATGAAAGGGATTTACTCCTTTAGGAGTTTACCAAAGCTACCCATAAGAATCAAAGCAGAGCAATACAATGTCATTCTGAGGACAGAGCTTTACACTAAAAGCACAGAACCAAAATAAAAGTAGCTTGGTTTTCACAATTAATCAACAGGTACAGCTACCACTACATTCAATGGGATCTGGAATTCCGAACACCTCTGGGAAAAAAACCCAAAAAAACAGACCAAGTATTTAGGTCAATTGGTTCTGTGTTAGGTGGCTAACTTTAGGTGACTAATTGTAAAGTTTTGGCCTAAATGAACTCTCAGCCCATGATAGCTGGAGAATGAGCTAAGTAATATTTTTTTGCCTGTACGCCTGCACATATTTTGTTGCTACATTTTAAAAATAGTTTTCAAAAAGCCTCATTAAATAGAATAAATTACAAAAGGTCAGATTGCAAGACTATTCTTATCTCAACCACAGAAAGAACTTTTTAAAGCACATGGGCAACATGCCCAGTATCTACTAGCCTTATCATAGATGGCAGCAATAGATTATTTATTTATTAACATAATTGTATTTGGGCAGAAGTATCTGCTTTTGCTTTTAGGGTAAATTAGATTAGTTTAAAGACACAATGATAATTACTAATTGTTTTTTTTTTAATCTACTCAAATGTGAGAGATTTCCCAATTTAGGATAGAACTTGCAGCCTGCACCAATTTTAACTACTGACTTCCAAACACAAGTGTGTGAAATACTTCAAAGCTCCTCCATGTGTTAGATTTGATGGGTAAAGATTTTAATTTTAAAAGGTTTATTTATTTGTTTTAACATTTCCTATTCCACACACTCAACGTATCACTGCAACAATATACATGTCTTTTGCTTTATATCATTTTGCAAATTCACAACCCAAGTAATTCTCAACAATTATTCCCCCTTTGCAGCCAAGGTTTAACGACAAAACACAGAAAGTATAGAAAAGAGTAGTGCAATGAGGCCTTGCATTACGAAGATTTCATTATATTTCCAGGATGTATAACATTACATTTAGAAGCATAAATATACTGGGACATGTTGCCTAAACAATTAGAACAAATTAACATATCTAAATTAAATGCATTTTGTGATATACTACCTCTTTTACTCTTGTTTGCTCTTGTGCTCTTTTAAACTACAGGTCACCGTATCAGTCTGAATTGGTCCGGTACAATAGCAATAAGTCACAACAGGATGTACTTCAGTTGGCGAAGGGGAACAGCTATTGAGGACAAGTCCAAGCTTCTATATGAGTCATGCTGTCCAAACAGCAGCTCTACAGCAATTTCCCTGGGGGGAAGATGGGGTGCAACAGAACATGGTCTAAAGAGCAGTAACTCTTTAGAGGTTTTGACTGGAAATTGCCTAGACCTAAAAACGGAAAGCCATACAAAGTAGCTGCTTCTCTAACCCTCTGTTTCCTCATAAAGAACCTACAAATAGACCCCACAGAGGGACCTCATAAATGACTGGTGGCCTGTTGAGTGAATGCAATGGTGCCCCTGCTTTCCACTGTGTGAGTTCCAGGGATTTTCAAAACCATTTCGCTACATTGTGTTTCACGCAGTAGAATGGCAGTATCTGATGAATAAGGAATTTGGGTTATGCAGAACAGCTACTCGGGGAAAACAAATGGTGCTTTTATTTTATTTTATTGTTTCCTTGTAGTCCGAAAATGACAAGATACGAAAGTGGGAGTGCGTGGGGGGAGGGGGGGAGACAAACAACCACAAGTAAAAGCTGGTTTGCAAGCTCATTTTTTTGCTTATTGAATAAATGATTTAATGGTACTTACAGAGATTCTGTGCTGTTTTTCCATCCAAGATTCTTAATTCTTTAACTCGTTTCTTTGGCAGAACTACTTTCTTTTCTTCTGTATCATCTATTGCCTTTTTAGCTGTAAAATAAGTGTACACATATAAGCTTCTAGTTCACCAATACTAGTTTTAAAATTTTAACAGATATGTGTAATTTCACTTAGGACACTAATGATACCTTTAGGAAAACAAATAACTTTTCATTTGTTTCTTTAGTTCAAGGGAAAACAAACATGTTAGCTCACAGTAAGATCTTCTCAAACACTATGGCCAAGTAAAACACAATCATTAAGCAGTAGAAGGGCCATACAGAATTGCAAACTAAAATTTGATAGGAAACCTGATTTATACTTCCGCTCTTGCAAAAATATATTTTAAAAATAATCGCAAAAAGTAGTTGCTTTCTGTTTTTCTTCATTTCAAAATCCAGCACATTCAACACTAAGCTTCACATAGTGCAGTACAGCTCAAAGAGAATGATAGCCATCTGCTGAAGCACCACCATTTCCTGAACCATCCTGGAGGTTTCCCATCCAAGAATTAATCAGTCACAGCCCAGTTTTGTTATAAGATCTGATGACAGTCTCCAAGTGGTTTAACTATAGGAATCCATTTTCATTTTTAATAATGTCATTAAAATTATGAATATCATTTCTCTAATGTATCAAATCAAATACATTTATGGCTATCCTAGGTTGATAAAGAAATTTGCTTATCTGACACTGATTGAAAGTTTTATGTTTACAACTTATAAAATTATATATACTGACACACAACCTTTATATTTTAAACATGTACATGTGAACATGTATTTTCCATGCAAATTTTCATAGGTATCAATCAAATGAATCAAATTCTAACTATGCAAACTAACACACACAAACACACACACACACACACACACACACAGCTTTCTTTTATATCTGAAGTTTCTCTTAGAAGTAATAACAAAAGGGAAATAAAAGTTTGTATATTTGCTTTTTAAAGACGCTTAAAGGAGGTCTGTAAAAGTTAGTTTTTTCTTAACTTTAGGAATTCATATTTTTATTATTCTGGAAGATGATAATGAATATCCAACCAACGAAATTATCACACCAAAAACACATAAAACATGGCTGAGCAACTGAAAAGCGAAGGTACATTCAGTCGGTTTGTGTACAACTTCCTCTTAGTTCGTTTACACTTTTTCATTTTCCAATGAATGTTTAAAAGAAACCAGGTCTCTGTCAAACATACAACACTTCTCCTTCCTCAACTGTAACATGGGAATGAACCCCACACTCCTTCTGAGACCCTAAAAAAAAAAAACTCTGAGCAAAACTAGGACACAACAGACTTGACAGTCGTGATATTGGTAATCTAAAAACAAGTAAAAATACCACACCATTTATTTATTTTTTTATTTATACACCCAGAGACCACTTCATAAGCAAAAAATAATTTAACCTAGCTTGCACCCTTTTGCAGGTCATCTTTAAAAATAATGATAAAAAGATATGTTCATTTGAGATTTGAATTCTTTGACAATTTCTGAGACATAACCAAAGGACATAAATGAAGAATGGGGAACTGTCACCTAGGATCTGATCCTGCAAACACTTTTGCACATGAGTAACTTTAAATATCAGAATAGACACATTAAGCGTAATGGACCTACTTCTATGCTTAAAGTTATGTAAGTTTACATATTTGCTGGATCGACAATGCAGTTAATATCTAATGATGTTAAAAGCAAGATTACATTTTGTAAGTGTCATCATCACACCCCTCCCACTCAATTTAAAGCCTTCCCCAGTGCCTGTGGACAATCTTGTCTCAATAACTACCCCACTCTTCCTCCATGTAGTGAAATTATATGGCAGGGGTGACCAAACTTGGGAACTTGGGAACCATATGCAGCCTCTTTTGACGTTAGAGTGCAGCTCGCAGAGCCCCCAACATCTTCCCCCGCCACCATTCTCCACCTACCAGATTTGGGTTGAGTAGTTCAGGGCTTCTGTCATGCAGTGGGGTAGTGGAGGCTAGAAATTTCTGCCCAGCAAAGAGGCAGAAGATGGTCTCAGGGCTTCTGCTCCAAGGGGCACACTTGTCGGGGCTTCGGGCCCCATGAGCCCCACCACCACACCAGAGGCCTGGCAGGTGTGTCCCGGCTCTCAAACTTCTGACAATTGTTGTATGTGACTTTGAGGGTCTGTAAGTGTGGCCACCCGTTATATGGAGTTGCATTTCCAGAAAGTCCAGGGTCTGACTGACTGCCTGTTCTCAGAATAAGGTAGGAATTTTTCCAGTTGGGCCAAATTGGTGAGGCTCTGGTGGGGTGTGGTGTTGGGGATATTTTTGGGTGCACTTTCCTTGCAGCATTGTGGAGGCAGTTAAATTGAAACAAAAAAGAATGGGAATTCTAATATTAAGAAATAACATAAATTGGTTCATCATAATTTGCAAGGAATGTCCAGTGAAAACAAAAAGGGCCAGATCCCAGCAGTAAATGAGACCTGGGATTTGGCTGGTAGATATTTTGCCTGTAGGAAGAAAGGTAGACCTTTAAATTTCACAGACTGAGCTTCCCCTTGCTACCTCCCTCCCAAGGGAAAAGGGAGGGGGGAAAAAGAGGAATCAGCAGCTGAGTCTTGGAGGTAGGCTGAAAAGGGTCTGCCCTGAATCACTGGTTATATGGCTGGACCCCTGTAACTCCACAAGAGATCCAGTTAAATCGTGGTATGTAAAGAGGGTATGGCATAAAGCACCCCTCACCTATTATTAAATTAAGGAAGTTGCTGTCAGCTGCTTAAATTGATTACCGCCTCTGTCTTTCATTTACTTAAATGTCCTGACCAATATCTGCCAGTTCTCATCATCGGGGTTTGCTCTGCCCCGACTGCATTTGCACCTGTTTTCTACATGGTAATGGACATTACGTATGACTGATGTTGGGACAGTACTATCTTTTGGGACAGTAATGACCAATATTTACTCCTCAGATGGTAATTTAGTGGTCAATATCCATGCAAATTTCAGCATTTATGCAGTAGCATACATCCGTGGCTAGAGAAAGTGTTGAGGTAATGCAGTCGTTCCAAGTTTTCATATTTAGTCATACAAAACAAATAAAAACACCACTCAGGTACGTAGTAGTAATTATTTGACTAAATGATGTATTTCCACTAAGTTTTCTTATTTCTTACAAGTCAAAGATTGTATATATTATTGTGTTAAAAACTGATTAGTTTTGCACGGAGGGGTGAATATCAGCATAAATAAAATAAATTTTGTTATAATCCTTTCCCTAGTTTAGTTAAATTCTCATTTTGTAATGTTCTTGGTTACAGCACTCCCTTATTAATTTGTGATACCCCAGTAGGCAGATGCAACACGACAGGTTTTTTAGCTGCTATATGTAACCAAAATTAAAATACAGTTTAACAAGATAATGAATGATTACTGCATTAATAGCTGAACAAAAATCTAGAGACTGTAACGTGGTAGAATTTCCATTCATCTCTATTGTTTATACCACTATGCCTTAAGTTAGTGCTATCTTCTTTTAAACATATAAACATAGATAAAAATAAATTAACTTATTTGAAAGAAATCAGTAGGGTTAAACTTATGTGAAAATGTGTCTGTACATATATATATATAGAGAGAGAGAGAGAGATTCACACACGCACATGTATATTACTTAAAGTACTGGAGATAAGGATAATATTAAGTTCTCTGCCACAATTACTTGCATTCTCTCCCCCTCTTCTCCCTTCATTGAGGCAATATATTGTGCATTAATAAGATGTGTCTCTCAGGGAATTAATTATATTTTATTATTATTTACAATGATTAAGAGTAGCTTAAGTTGTCATGGCAACATTAACATATATGTTGAATTATACACCAGTAGATGTGTTCTAAGTCAGTTTAAGAAGCATAACCATATTTGCAACAACAGTACAATACATAGGATGGATTTATGCCAGTGATCATAAATGAAGATGTAAATTAATGGGGAAAATATGAATGAATGATCTTTTATTCTGGTTGGACTGCAAAGTAAATAAGCATAATTTAATTCAAGATCCTATCAAATACCCTTCACCATGGCATCTGGACAGCTCAGGTTTAATTGAAAAATGTAAAGCCTACAAATGTGACTCATGCAAATGGGTTACAATAAAATTAGTAGATTCTCAAACTTCTTCAGAGTGAGGACCCTGCCTTAAGTGAGATAGTTTCAGGGACATCTCTCCCATGCAGGTGTGTGGATCACTTCTTTCTTTCTTTCTTCTTATAACATTCCCATGGAAACAACAGCATTTGCATAAATGGAAGATACATATTAGAGAAGTAGTGTATATCTAGCTGTCTTTTGATGGAAAGAAGAAATGATCACGTAACAAGCAAGCTCTTGAAATCCCATTCATATACTTCAATAAGCATGAATAAAAAATTATGCAGTAACCCTAACTTTGATCGTGGATACATTACTATTTTTTTTTTATTTTGCGATTAAGATATATCTGGGTCATATCAGATATTATACTAACGTGCATTGGTTACTCCAATATAATACAGCATTGGGTGTGGATTATATATGAAATGTGTAAACAAACATGTATCAAACAATTACATTAAATTCACTAAACAAAAGTAAGGTCAGACATTTCAACAAAGGAAATTTCATTATTGTCTTTAATATCAGTAGTTTTTGAATGTGGTGAATATTTTTGACAATGTTTTCTGCAATAGCCATTACTTTAGTGTAAATCTTTACATGTAGTGTGCTTGTGTGTGCACATACAAACACAAATATATACACAATAGCTAAATATATATAATGTGTATACAAATGTTAAAATATAATACTTAGGAACATATATATCTATAGACTCAACGAGCTGCAGTGCATAGATATATTTAAATACACACACACACACACACTAAGAGGCTGAAATCAGATTTGTTGTGTCAGAGTTAAAGTTGCTACAAAATTTTCACTTCTTATTCATACTCACGTAGAGTATATCATGTATATTAAATGAGAAAGTGATTTCTAAATTCTGTGTCAGAACCTTATCTCAGGGTTTCCAGCACATTCAATGTCTATGTTGTTTAGGAATGGATATCAGAAATACTAAATTCATTCTGAACCAGTTTTTGTGTTGTAATTTTATACTAGCTGTTTTGTAATTTACAAATATATCTCCTGAAAGAGATACTAAACTGAAGAATATGAATATGATTTTTATTTAACCTGAGACCTATTCATCAAGAACTAAACAAAGAGCAAAGACAGCATGCTACTTGAAACCATTTGTTCAGAAAATACATTTCAATAGAACAAAATATCCATACGTATGTTGAAAACAGGGTAATTGTGAAAATAGCCTCATTTGGAGTGTTATTAAAACAAAGCAAGTTACAGTAAACAAGCGTTCATTGTTTTATGTGGTTGAATTTGCTTTATATATTTAATCTTCACTGGCAAACTCCTGTATTCAAAACACTGTTCTCTTAAAGGAAAAACCAACACAGTGAAATGATAGTATGAGATTAATTTTAAATGAATAACAATACTTTTTTTTTTTTTTTTTTTTTTTGGGGGGGGGAGGGGGTTGATTTGGTTTAAAGCTGGATTTTCCTGATTTGGGAGGAATAGAACGTTTCTTAATTAATACTATTCACCAAAAGACCATAAGAACAGTATCTTTTAACTTCTGCACATGAGTGCCTCACACTGGCTATACATATAGGATGATTTCATTGTTTTATTCTTTGCTTCTCTTCATTCTCTGGCTCAATCAGAAAGGGAAAAAAATAATGTGTCTCAAATCAAGGAAAATTAAAGGGTTCAGGTGTTGGGAAAGGCCAGAGACTCTTTCCACAACAACAAAATGAGAATCTAAATTAAACATGTTTGTAAGCGCCCAGCTTTTGTTTTCATATGGTGTTATGTTCTGTTTTGTGAATAATAATGTATTTGTTTATCAGAGCTGGAGAAAAAAGCTGATGCAACCTGCTGTAAGAGATTGTTTTCCATTCCATTCTTATATGTTATGTATTGCATGTGCAACTGTAAAGCATGCATTGTCAGTGATGCCTACAGCTGCAAACTAACTAATATATCCCACAGAAAGAACAATATCAATTGTACACCTGTTTAGTGTATGAAGTAGTAACAATGACATTAGTCAAAATGTTCCAGAAGTTTAAAATATTTTAAACAAGACTAATGGTACTAATCACAAGGAACACACACAAACATGTTGTAATGGTTCAGAGACCTAACTAAGGGAAAAGGAGGGGGAGAATGCTACTGTAGTAGTTGGTACAAAATCTATAAGCACACCTGGCTTTCGGAAATTAGCAGCTGCATGTAAACTAATAGAGTTGTACACCTGTTCATTAACTCAATTAGAGTCCACCATTAGATGTTATCACCACAATATGTTTAGCAGCCCTAATAGCATTCAATAAGATATTATATTTTATCCTGGGTTAACATTCTTTTTTTTTTAATTAGGGGTTTTTAGAGTTTAGGGGGAACTAACAGTGCAGCCTAAAACAATAATATTCAGAACACTGAGCACACTTCAACTTTTCAGACAAACACTATGTTCAGATAGCATTAAAGTTGAGACCACATCAGCATTTCAAAGTAAAGTTTTTTACAAGGATGCTATAATTTCCCCATAAAATCCAATATAAAATCAGGATTATGATTGATGCATAACAGTGTTTGTAGACCCAGTACAAAATAAAATAGTGTTTAAGAAAGAACAATTGCTTACATTACAGAAATTGTGATTCTTGGAGGTATATTGATCACAAAGATTTCACTCGATGTGCATGTGCCCCATGAAACAAAATCAGATTATTTTTGAATAGCAGTGTCCACTGTGCCCTGGGAGCCTTCACAACCAATGTAGCTGAGGGGATAAGAGGCAGGGTGGCCTCAGTCGCTTATTCATTCCTTCGCCAATGAAGAATTCCACATGGCAGGTTGAAATTAGCAGGTCTTGGGATCCACTTGGACAACACATTTTCAAGAACCACAGTTACACAGGTCTTTCTTCGCATGACTGACTAGCAGGCAGTGCCTAGAGATGTGTAAAAAGGAATCCCACTTGAAGATCAACTAATGGACCGTTCTACCGAAACCTGCATCTGGTCTAAAGGCCAGCACCAAGGTATAGTAAGTAGTAAAAATATGGACTGAACTTCATATCTCTGACTGCGGAACATTGTTTAAAAAGATGGTGGAAGCTATCAGGACTTAAGTAGAATGAGACCTAATGTGCCTAAAAGGAATCTTTTTAGCTAGTACATAGTAAGTTTATATACAATCTGAACCCATTTAAGCAAGCTATGAGAATATTGACAGTCTTCTCATTTGTTCTGCAAATGCAAAGAATGGTCCAGGTCTGGCTCTTATCTATGTAGACCTCTGTAAATCCAAGAACAATGCTCTCATGACCTCCAGCATGTGAAGTTTGCTTCAGCAGGGGAAGAATGAGGCTTAGGGAAAAAGACTGGCAGGTGAAGGCACTGATGAATATGAAAGTCCAAGACTACGCTTGACAGGAACATACAGTGAGGCCCAAGGAAGATTGCAAAAAGGGCCTGAACTTCTCCGATTCTTCTAGCTGACATTATAGACCTCAGGAATGCTGTCTTCATTGAAAGACGAAGAAGAAAGTAACCATGGAATCAAAAGGTGGGCCCATTGGTCTAGTTAGCACTATATTGATATAGCAGGGATCCCGTGACATGTAAGAAAGCACTAGTCATCCCTTGAATAAATTTCACCATATTGGGGTTTGAGAATACTGTGTAGTCCTGTACAGAGGGATGTTTTGCCAGGAGTGTAGCTAGAAGTACTCTAATCGAGCTGACCTGATTACTTCAGCAAGACAAATAATCTAATATTGCTAGAATTGTTGCCTGCAGAGGTGAGCAATAATGCTATTCCCATTGCACCGAGCATCTCTTCCATTTGGATTGATATGTCTGTTTTGTTGCAGGTTACCTTCTCTGAAGTTAGATGTTCTGGAACTCCTTTCACATGTCATCCAGGCAGCACCCAAACTGTCAGGTACAGGGATGCTGGGGCTCAGAAAATGGATCATAATTTTTCTTCTCTGTACTGGAAGTAAGTGTCCCACATGTGAAGAGTCACAAATCAAACCATGGCATTCAAGGATGGGATTAAAGAGGCTACAGTGACCATCTGAATTAAAGTATTAAGAGGTGAAAGATCCAGAACAGGTACCCATCCCCATTTCTACTTTGTAATAAAAAAGAAGTGGAAGAAGAAACCTGTTCCTCTGAACTTCTGAGGTACTTCCTACACTGCTCCCAGTTGTAGGGGGATGCAGATTACTTGTCTTAAAAGTGTCTCATGAAAAGGATCCCTGAAGAGGGATGCGGAAGAGTGGGAAGAAGGGGTTGGAATAGTTTGAAACTGGATGGGATATCTCCTGTTCACTATCTCAAGGACGCACTGATCTGAGGTCATCTGAGGTAAACCTATTTCTGTGAAATGAAATAGGCAGTTGCCAAATGGAGTAAAAAGGAGTGGAATCCGTAGGCAGTTCAGTTAAGCTATCAACATTCCTCTCAAATTTGCTTTCTGGTAGACTGTGCCTGATTCTGGATGGCATTTTGATAGAATTGTTGTCTCTTCCATAGTGGCTCTGAAGAGCACTGTTGAAGGTACTGTTGCGGCCTGTGGGGCTGCTGTTGTTATTGTATCACAGAGCTGGAATGTACAATCAATCACAGGAAACAGAGGGTTGTTTTTTAATCTTTTAATGAGTTTGGCACCTTGTCTGTTTCATAGTTTGTTGGCCTGAAAGGATATAACTTCTATGCCTATACCTCATGAAGGATGTTGAATACTGACAAACAGGATGACCTCCTCATTGTCACAGCTGTAAACATGGTTAATTAGCAATTCTTCATTAGAGACTTGCTGAGGGGTATACTTTTTGTCTGAAAACATCCAACATCTTTAGCTCCTTCTGCCAGGGGATAGACTTGTGCTACTCAGACTTCCTGTGAACAGTTGGCATGACCAGAAAACCCAGGCTGGGTGCTGAAATAAATATTTGTATCCATTAGCTGGTACCTGGTATCTTCTGTCTGCCCACTTGGAGTCTCCAGGATGGACAAAGAAGTGTGCCAGATCATCTCTGCCAGTTCCAAAATCCTTCACTGATGAGTATAGCCATTTTGCCCAATGATGAAGGCTGCAGTACATTTAACAATTTATGTTGCTTTACTTATTTTATCTCTAATGGGATATTCAGTGTTTCTACTAAATCTGAATTAGATCTTCAAATAATTTAAGCTCATGAATGGAGGTCATAAATAGAGGATTTGTTGCCTCATCAGAAGATGATGAGTAAATAGCCAGTGCTTTTTGGTGATCAAGGAAGATGCTCTTTGTTCCGACAGGTTAGTGATCCCCCAGAGTCAATAATGAGTCAGTTAGGGAATAACTGGATTTCATTATGAAAACAGGAGTAGTATAGATTTTTAACTAGTTATACCCATCTAAACAAACAATTAACTATAAAATATAGATTAATATAATAGGATATAAAAACAATTAAGCACAAAACATAAATCGATGTAAGAAAGTATTAAACAGGCAACTAACTATAAAGACCTAAACTAATATTAAACAGACAGGGGTTCCCTGCCCAGGAATTAAACCCTGGTCTCCCACATGGCAGGCAGGGACACTTACCACTATACTACACAGACAGGTAGTTAATTGCAGGACACAGAAAGGGGTTACACAGACGGTTAACTGCAAGGCACAGACGGCAGTTAACTACAAGACAAAGATTTTGCACAGACACACAGAGATTTCACACAGACAGTTAACTGCAAGGCACAAAAAGATTTCACACAGACAGTTAACTGCAAGACACAAACGGGCAGTTAAACAGACAACGTAGCTGTAGAATACAGACTGATAGTTAACTCCTCACCACACAGACTAGAATCCACAGCATTACTCGATTCAGCCGGCAAAAACATGTTTCGCGCTCAGGGGGAAGACATGGGAGCGGGAGAGTCGGGACCAGTTGATCAGGCTGGTTGCGATGAGGCTCTCAGCGGGGGCTTGGGAAAGACCCCTCTTTATGGACTAAATGGGACATGAAGGGTTAACTGATTGGCCAAGGGATGGGATATGAGAGGAGATGGTGCAGTGCTTACTATGTGACGTGATCATCAGAGCCAATTTTCAGGGCTCTGCTTTGAGGCTTTGGAATGTTGGAGTCTTGGGGAGGATTTTTATCTTCTGGCAGGGGAGGGAGATGTCTATCTTGGTCCCTCGTGTGGTGATGTTTACAGCCACTTTTTTTGGGTCAACACCAGAGCAGCAGAAGCGTGGGACCTCTGAGTATGCTGAGTGCTCTCGGTAATCCATCCCTTGTCATCCAGTCTCAACAATTGGCAGTGAGGTCTAGGGACATCCAGGGCATGGAGTCGCATCCCTGATCATCGTGGCTAAAAGCCACCGATGGACCTATGCTCCATGAATTTAACGAATTCTTTTTGAATGCAGATAGTTTTCATCCCCTGGCAATGAGTTTCACAGGTTGACTGTGTTGTACAAAGAAGTTTCTTACTTTCAGAGTGTGCTTTGAGAAAGATTTGCATAATAAGCCATGCTCAGAAACATGTTCTTCTAGACCTAAGAGACATCTCATGTATCCAGGCACTGATGTGTCTCAAGACTGATAAATCCTGAATCCTGGAGACATAATGTTGACCATTTTGGTTCTATGTACAGAGGCAAGGATCTCTATCATGCCTGTAAAACGAATACATTTTTTAAACCAACTGGTTGAATTAAATGTATGCAAGTAACTAACGACTAATTAATTTACTAACAGCAAACTTCAACGAATCTCTCTTTAGGTGAAGAGAGGTGGATGCCACGGGGTTCCATTCCACAGGCAGAAAGAAAGAACTGGGATCCAGCTGACACTGCACCACTCTTATTACACTAGACTATTGTGGTTGTAAGGGCTCCCAAGGACCTGATTACGGCCACAATGAACAGTGCTATGCAAAATAATGTGATCTTGCACACCAGAATGCATGTGCACCAAGAGTGGAACCTGTGTGGACAATCACTTGAAAAATGCCCTGCCCCCGTACCCTTCCACAGCAAAATGATGACTCAATACCTTTACTGTTATGTATTGCCAGTATGGTCATTTGATTTTTGGAATTAAAAAAAAAAAAAAATCTATTCAACAAACAGAAAACTTTCACAGTGCAGTTTAACAGAACATTATATGAAAAAAACATACTATGTGCAGCAATTTTGCATAAAGAGATACTGAGTAAGAAGTGTAATGCAGATGCCTGTTTTTCTTATGTAAAAAACATCACAATCAGCAGTTTTGACAGTAATGTTACATTGCATTTGTTCCAGAATATGCTATTATATTATAAAATCTTATTGAAAAGAATGACATTTTTACCATGGATTTCAATTGGACTTTTCATGGTTTAAATTATACACAGGAAAATTATCTGGATATATTATGCATAGTAATAACGTGGCTGATATATCTTATGCTTAGGGAGGAGATTTTTTTAAAAGGAACTGCACTGAAACACGAAATGGCTGCCCAGAACTAAAATGAGCCCAGACTCAGATCATGGGTTGCCACTCACTTATCGGACTGAGAAATATCTGTTTACAGAGAGCACCATAACCAGTGTATTAAAGGTTACAGAGCATTAAAGCTGCACTGCCTTGGTATCACAACGTTGTCTGTGGGTTAAATGTGAGTGTTAATTCTAAATGTCTTTACTTGCAATAGTTCAAAAGCAACTCCACATAATGGTAAAGTTTTATTGTGTGACAGGGACCAGAAACCATACCTAGTTTCAAGTAAGCAAGGATTTAATGCTGTGTAGACTTCACACACAGATGAAGTTTGGAGTCTCGTAGCAAAGATGAAAACATAACCAAATTGACAGACAAAAGAGCCACTTACTAGTCAGAAGGGGAGAAGATCTTTTTTTAAAAGGAAGATCTACTCTCAGTACTTACAAAGTTGGACTGTATCTATCAAGTACAGTGGCATAGTGCAAGTTCCAGAAATATTATGTGTTTAATAATCACTTAATTGTGCATAATCACTAATACACAATTAAGTTGTTCATGCTGGTTTTGTGACAAACCGAAAAAGAGGGATTTTTGCCAGAAATTGACGGCATTTCCAAAGAATTTAGTAGAATTCAATGGAAATTTCTTTTCAACTCTGAGTGAATCCAATTAAAAAGTCATTCCATGTTTAATTATTTGTAGTCCATGTCTTTTCTGCGCAGAATTAAGTTTTTTGTATTTATCAATGACAGCAAAGATTCTCCCAAGAGACTTGAAAATGACAAGATTTTACAGTTTCTGACCAATTTTTGCTGTTTTGCAAAGTCTGCACAAGCAGCTGCAGTTTTGTTTAAATTTTCACAAGTTCCAATACAAAACATTATATATCATTTCTACCACGTTAAGCAGCAATTTGTAAAAGCTTTCTTCTAACAACCACACACTGAGAAAGAAACCAGATAACAGTGATTTTTTTAAAAAAATTGTTTGATGCACACACAATTAGCAAGGGACACATCAGCAGCACTGTTTCAACAACATCAGGGGAGTTGAGAAGTGTTAAGTCTGGACTAAAGTGGTTGTGAGCCACACTGAGACCCTCCACAAGTCACACGTGGCTCATGGCCAGACTGACAATTCTGTCCTAGGCAGATGTTCAAACATGGATACTGGAAGAAAGAGGAGTTCAGCACATTGAGGACCCTTATTTCCATAAAAAAACCATGAACTGAGAATGTGACAAGTGAAGATGAACGGCTCCTGCAAGACTCCACAGAAGCTACTGAGAAAGAAATTTAGCCCACATCTTTAACTGAACACGAACTTCCATCCCAAGATTCAAAGTTTACCTCAACAATTTAAAAAAAAAAAAATCAATCAGTCCTGTTCCATATCATGCCAGCAACTTACATAAAACATGTAGCACCACATCCCCCTAGTTACCTCCTTTAATGTCAGTCTCCTTACAGGTTTTGATGGGCAGGCCTGAGTTCATCTGGATCCCACCCTCAGTTCAGCAGGGTGTAATTTCCTTATACTCTGCCCAGATAAATGTACTTGGCTGTGCTTCCACTCCTCTCCCTCCTTCCTGGAAGAATCACCAAGGCACCTTGGGAAGAAAATTCTAACCACAGGGTAACCCTGAGTTACTTTCCAAATAGCTGGAGATTCCCAGGGAATAACAGAAAGACAGGCTATGTCTATACTACTGGCTCCTTGGGGATTGATACAGCGGGATCGCTGGAGAGGGTCATTGAGATCCGGTCAATTGACCCTGAAAGTGCTCTCCGGTCGATGCCATTAATCCACCTCCCTGAAAGGAGTAAGGCAGTGAAGACGCCATGGTACGGCAATGTAAGTAAGTCAATGGGAGAAACGTAAGCTACATAAAGTAGGAAGTGTAGACCAAGAACACACCATCTATTCAACAGCGTAATTGTCTTAAACAGGAAGTAAATATGATGTAACAGGGTAAACCAATACTCTCAGGGTCACCAGTGTCCTCCCCATGCTGTGAATACCTATGAATTTCCTGAAAAGTCCCAGGCATTTGACCCAATATGGCAGGAATAAAATTACACATCCTGTTGGTACAGGCACATCATGGGGGCCCCCTTGATGACCTGTCATATCCTTATTTTCTGTAGCAGAAATAAACAATTTGGCTGGCTTGGTTAAGTACAGCTTGTAAGACCCTCATGTCGGATAAGATGGGAAGTCCTTCCACAGTTTTAATAGACAGTAGATAATAAAATCCCCAGGTACTTACTTCCCAGCTTGAGGACAAAGTTTGGGGAACAGAAGGTCTCCAAAACAATTTCCCTAGCTGTCTAACTAAAAAATGGTGCACTCAACTCCACAAATGCTCCTCAATTTCAGAGCTGAATCTGAGCTCCTCAGCCACTGCTGAGGGGCTGACAATCTCAGTTAGCAGGCATCTTCTTCATGCAGGAAATCAGGCTGCTTCTGTTTCACAGATTCTCCCTCGCCAAAAAGGGATCAGATGCAGCTTATAATAACTAATTTAAAAATCCCAATTCCTAATGTCCTATCCTTGAGCACAGATACAATCAGAGGCGGCAGGCAGCCCAGAACTAGCAATAAGAATGGTACTTACCACATAGTAAAAGATGGTTCCTAACCTTCTGTAACTGTTCTTCGAGATGTGTTGCTCATGTCCATTCCAATTAAGTGTGTGGGCACCCCATGCACAGTTGCCGGAACGTTTTCCCCGAAGGGTACCCACAGGATTGGCTCTGGAGCCCCCTGGAGGTACACCCCCATGGTGCTCTCAGCCACTCTCCATCTACTCAGTTCCTTCTTGCTGGTAGACTCTGACAGAGGAGTAGGTGGGTGGGTCTTGGAATGGACATGAGCAACACATCTCGGAGAACAACAGTTACAGAAAGTTAGGAACTGTCTTTTCTTCTTCGAGTGTTTGCTCATGTCGATTCCAATTACGTGCCTCGCAAGCAACCCCCTGGATGGCGGGGTCAGAATTCAATGGAATACTGATTGTAGAACCGCTCTACCAACTGCCGCATTGTCTCTGGCTTGGTGAGTAATGGCACAGTGTGCCATGGGGGTGTGGATGGAAGACCACATTGCTGACCTACAAACGTCCTGAATTAGGACTTGAGCTAAAAACACTGTAGCAGTTGCCTGGACCCTTGTAGAGTGGGTTGTCAGCGCTGGGACAGGCACCTTCACCAGGTTGTAACAGGCCTTCATGCAAGACATAATCCATGACAAAATCCTTTGGGAGGAGACAGGGAGATCCTTCATTCTATTTGTCACTGCTACAAAAAGCTGAGATGTCTTTCAGAATGGCTTCATCTTTCCTAACATCCAGGGAGTCAAGACTCTGTTGCATTGGCATGAAGTTTCGGGTAGAAAACTGGGAGAAAAATGTCCTGGTTTGAATAGAACTGAGAAACTACCTTCGGGACGAAGGCTGGATGCAGTCACAGGTGGACTTTGTCTTTGAAAAAGAACGTGAAGGGGGCTCAGACATCAGGGCTTTGAGCTCCGAAACCCTTCTGGCCAATCTAATGGCTACTAGGAAGGCTACATTCCATGACAGGTACAGGAGGGAGCATGTCACCAATGGCTCAAACGGTGGTTTCATTAATGCTGATGGTACTAAATTAATATCCCATTGGGGAATCAGCTGGCCAGTTTGAGGGAACAGCCTGTTGAGGCCCTTGAGGAAGCAACTTACTGTATGATTCACTAAGACTGAGTAGCCAGACACCCATGGATGAAAAGCTGAAATCACAGCTAAGAGGACCTTAATAGACGACACTGAAAGACCTTGATGTTTAAGGTGTCCAAGGCAGCCCAGAATGACAGGTATCAATGACATCTCTGGAGAAGTGCTCTTCTGCCCTGACAAGACAAAAAATCTCTTCCATTTTGCTAGGTACATAGCTCTAGTGGAGGGCTTTCTGCTTCCAAGGAGGATTTCCATAACATGCTCTGAGCATTCCATCTCTTGTGGGTTCAACCACGGAGCTTCCATGCTCTCAGGTGTAGGGACTGCAAGTTCGGATGACGAAGGTGGCCGTGATCCTGAGTAATGAGGTCTGGTACCAACGGGACACTGATAGAGCCTCCACTGACAGCACTAATGTTGGCATGGCCATAGTGGGGCTACCAAGATTATTGTCCACCTGTCCTTTCTGATCTTTAAGGGGACTTATTGCGCCAGAGGTATCAAGGGAAAGGTGAAGAACAGGTGCCCCATCTATCTGTGTTCGACCCCGAACTATGGTTCCAGAAGGAGCAGAATAGTGTGCACTTTCTGTTGGATTTCGTCTCAAACAGCTCTATCTGGGGAATCCCCCACCTTCGGAAGATGACATGCATTATGTTTGGATGGAGACCACTCATGAACAGATATCGCCCTCTGAGGTAGTCTGCAAGCATGCTCTGTGACCCAGGCGGATAAGAGGCTTCTATATGTATCACCTGGTCTATGCGGAAGTGCCAAAGGTTGAGGGCTTCCCAACACAGGAGAGAGAAGCGAGCACCACTCTGTCTGTTTATATAGAACATTACTGTTGTGTTGTCTGTCCGTACAGCAATGCATTTGCCCTTCAGATAAATCTTGAAGGCTTGACAGGCTAGACACACCACTATTAGCTCCCCACACATTGATGTGGAAAGACAAGTTTTCCTGCAACCACAGCTCCTGTGTCCTGAGGTGACGTAAATGGGTCCCCCAGCCTGTGTCCAAAGCATCTGTCACTAGGGTCAGGGTGGGAGACGGCCTTGAAAGTACAACTCTTGTGCATACCTGATGCTGGTCTAGCCACCAATTGAGGATCTTCAGCACTGATGCCAGGATTGTAACCACCTTGTCTATGCAATACTGGGATGGTTGGTAGACTGAGGACAGCCATTCTGTAGAAGTCTGAGGCACAGTCTGGTGTGCTAAACCACAGAAGTAAAGATCGCTATGTGGCCCAGCAGTCTCAGGCAACTTCGTGCAGTGACCATGGGACGTTTCCACTCCTCTATAATGGAAACTATGGACCAGAATCATGACTCCAAGAGAAAAGCTCTGGTTTGGTTCAAGTCTATAACTGCCCCTATGCATTCTATCCTTCGTATGCGGATCAGGACTGACTTTTGTGCATTGATCTGAAGACCTAGTCTGGCAAACGTCAGTTTTATTAACTCTACATCCAATTCCACCCATGGCCTGAAGCGACCCCTGATCAATCAATAGTCTAAATAAGGGTAGACCTATATTTTCTATTTTCTGAGGAATGTGGCTACTACTGCCATACATTTTTTGACAACTCTGGAAGACGCAGAGAGACTGAATGACAGAAATGTAAACTGGCAGCAGGAGTGACTGACCATGACTGACCAATCTCCTGGGTCTTGGGATGATCAACACATGGAAATATGTGTTCTCCAGATCAAGGGCGCCATACCAATATCCTGGATCCAGAGAGGTGATGATCAATGCCAGGGAGACCATGTGGAACTTCAACTTCCTCAAGTGTCTGTTGAGGTTTCTGAGGTCTAGGATTGGTTTGAGACCACCCTTGGCTTTCGGGATTACCAAGTAACAGAAATAGAAACCCTTTCCCCTTAGCTCTAGAGGAATCTCTTCCATCACTCCCCTTCTAGGAGCTGCTCTAGTTCTTGAATTAGAAGTTGCTCATGAGAGGGGTCCCTGAAGAGGAATGGGGAGGGAGCTGAATTGGATGGAGTATCCCCATTCTACCATTCTACCAGTAGTACCCAGCTGTCCGACGTAATCTGGGTCCATGCATGGTAGACGTGGGATAAGTGGTTTGAAAATAAAAAGGATGGAGCATCCATGATCTGGATTGGTATGCTGTCCCCGGGCACACCCTCAAAAGTTAGGTTTTGGCTCTGGAGGTTGTTTCGCTGGGCCTCCACTATGACCGGAGGAAGCCTGATAAGGCCTTTTTCTGTTGTTCCTTCCCCTCCTGTGACTTGTATCCTGTCTCTGGTGGGATTGGTAGAACCGGGAAAGGGACTGAGGCTTGAAATGCCTCCTCTGGAGTGCCAGCGTTTGCAGACCCAGAGATATGAGGGCAGATCTGGAGTTTTTGAGGCTGTGCAGTTTTGAGTCCATTTTGTCCAAAAATAAAGATTAGCCCTCACAGGGGCGGTCCTGTACAGTTATTTGGACCTCATGGGGGACGCCCAAGGCCTGTAGCCATGAGCTGCAACACATTATTACCCCGAGGCCACGGTATGGCCTGCCGTATTGGCCGCATCCAGTGCCCTTTGTAGTGAAGCTTTCGCAGTTGTCTTGCCCTCCTCTACCAGAGCTGCAAATTCTTTCTTGGAGTTAGGTGGAATGGACTCCATGAATTTCACCACAGACCTCCAGATGTTAAACATATATCTACTTAGAATCACCTGCTGATTGGCTACTCATCAGGTCCCCTCCGCCTTCCCAAACTTCCTCAATTTGGCGCCCCCGGTTTTGGGCAACTCTATGCAACCCTATTGTCTTCTACTGTTGGTTCCGGGGACGCGCCCGTGACTGCCTCATCTGGAGGAAAGGAGAACGATTCCCTTATTGGGATGATCTCCTGTTCCTCGGCACTCAAGGGATCTCAGGGTGCCAGGCACTCTGGTTTCGTGACAGTGCCGGAAGTCTCAGTCTTGACACTGGTAATGGCGTCAAAGGCGGTGCCATGTTCAGGCTCAAGGCCGTGCTCAGTGCCGGTGTCAACATCTGGACGAGAAAAAATCTCCAACCTGGCCTGGTGGTACCTGCTCACTGATGCCATAGATAGGAGCCATCCACATTGAGTCCGTTGGGCTTGATGAAAAGCCCATGGGGTCCAAAAGGGCCAGTGATTCAGGGCCTGCCATTGGGGGAGCCATGGCATGGGAAAAGGGTACCTCAACTCCTGGCGCCAATACCATTGTCTGTCCCTGTGCCGGCTCCTGTACAATGCGTAGGATTCTGCCTGTAAGTTGGAACCCGAGTGCTCGCTTCTAGGGGACTATGGTGGTGCAATGCCCCTCAGTGCCGGGGAATGGTACCATGGCATCATCACCAGCTTTCCCATCGATGGTACCACCCGTTTTGCTGGAACTGGGGCTTCCGCCTCCTCAGGTCTGTTGCGTGACTGCAGAGATTGCGACATTGTGCTCCCAATGAATGAATGGTTCCAGACTCGCACAGTGCTCCCAGATGCAGATACCTCAATGAAGATGCTACTTCTATTTCCGTGCACTTTTTCCTGACAATAATTTCAACTCTAGTCTTTTTTCCTCTCAGACACTGCTCATCCTGTGAATAGACTTGCTGGTAGCCATCCAGGAATAAGTGCTATAACACCCCCGAGTTGACAGGAATCCCTATCATCTGAAATAGTCTCTATCTTCTCTCCCTCTCAGTTGCCTTGCAACTGGGACTCTGAGTCTGCCGTTGGCCCCTCTGCCTCTCAGGGACAACTGCTTCTCCGTGAGTTACCAGCATAGACACATTCAGGGACCAAGGTAAACTTCACAGTGGGTTACAAACAAAACAATGAAATGCCTATTAAACTAAACCTACTTATCCTGCTGATAAAGGGTGTACATACCCAAAGAACTACAACAAAGTTCAACGAATGAATTGCTAATGAAGATGTTGTGGACTGCTTTGCTTGCCAACACTTTGCTGGTAATTCCTCACAAAATGGTGAAAAGGCTGGGAAACGAGTTGTTATTGATTTTGGATTTTCAAAGGGGAAGACATGAGTCATCTTTTTTGGCAGCATGCAGAAAACGCATGCCACAAATACTCAATTGTCTCATGGACTGAAATTTGTATGATTCTAGACAAAAATAATGTATTGCTTCAAATATTACAATAACTAGACTGAAAGAAGTTTAGGAGACTAGGAAAAGACTAGGCTCTTCTTTAAGTAACTTGTTTTCTTGGATATCAAGCATCAGGCAATCAAGTAAACTTTGCTGAGTTCCTTGAGATATTATCAGATACAAATGCAAACCTACATTAAAAAAAAGAGTCAGTACAGTCATTACATATCTCACTAATATCAGAATTATCTAATTGGAGTTTCTGGTGAACAGATAAAGGAAATAAGAGCTGAGATTCAAGATCAAGACCACTTTTTTTTTCCTGTTTTCACTGATGAGATTAAAGACATTTCTGAGAAGCAACAGCTTCCTCTAACTATGTGATACCTTCATGAATTCCCTGTAAAAGAAAGAGCTATTGATACTTATCAGATGTGAAAGATTTGCATTGATTCTTTGGCGAACTTTATCTATGATGAAGTATGCAGTATGAGACTCGATTTAAAGTTTTGTGTGGGACAATGCTATGACAGTGCAAATATCATGAATGCAATTTAAGATACCAGGTGGCTTTACTGGTACCAAGCAGTAAATAAGATAAAACTGCACTATGAAGCCATTCTGAATGTATATGAGACACTCAGCACAGATCATTCAGAAGTTTCAACCAATGCAACTGGATTTCAAGTTAAGATAGAGTTGCCTTTTTTCTTATTGTATATGATTATCTTGAAAAGAATACTTGCTGTGATGAATGAATTAGCAGAGCAACATCAATAAAGTGGACATGTTTTACTACACACTTGATCAAAGGAATGCAAAAAGAACTAAAATCAGCAAGATCTGATGCAGAGTGGGGGAAAATAGTCAAAAATGAAAAAGAATTTGCTGTTGGTATCGATTTTGGGACACATCAGTTGTTGTCTAAAATGCCCTAAAAGAAGTCAGAGTTTTCAAGTTTCTTGTTGACTATCTGTCAAACAATACTATTAGGAAAAGGAATATTGATGAGGCAGGTCTCTATGATAGATTTCAAAGGACTTATTGTGCAGTTCTTGACTATTTATTCTGAGCTCAACAGGCATTTTATGCACAATTAACCATTGCTGGAATCTATGTATTAGACAAAGATTCCTCACATTTCATGGATTTCAAGAAATGGTAAGATTTTTCCACACTATTATAGTTCACACATTGACAAAGTACTTTTGAGATTGCAGTCTCCATGGCAAAAATGTTCATGGCATCAACTGAGAAGGAGAAAAAGAGTATAGACGCTTTTTATCTACAAAGCAAGCTTTAAACACTGCCAGTTGCATATACAGAAGTGTGAAAACTGCTACAGATCACCCTCATGGTGATCATCATTACAGTTTCAAATGAGCACTTTTTCAAAACTTGCTTCCAGACAACAAGTGGAGATGAGAGGCTAGCCACCTGATGCTAATGGCTGTGGAACAGTCAATGGTAAAACCTCTCAGCCTTGTTGATTTAATGAATCATTTAAGTAGACTGTGATTATCACAACCCT
Source organism: Emydura macquarii macquarii (assembly GCF_026122565.2). Lineage (NCBI taxonomy): Eukaryota > Metazoa > Chordata > Testudines > Chelidae > Emydura > Emydura macquarii. The sequence continues at coordinate 31,954,670 of NW_027131390.1, read as the reverse complement.
CTGAAGCTAGCTAGTTTGAAGAATTACATAGAACTAAGTCAAAATTATCCATCAAGTTGTTTGTTTTATTGTATATTTCAATTGAGAACTGAAAAATTCCCCATCCTAGGCCCAAAATATTTGAATGTGTGAAAGGAGGGATAAGTATTCAACTTTCCTCTTCCCCATCTCTTATTATAAATCAGTGTACTCTAAAACTTGAAGAATAAATTCATGAGGAGAAAAACTGATCCAAGGCCTTTTCATTCTAGAACTAGCTCATCATCTCTGGGAGTTTACACTCAACTTTTTCTCCACACTTGCAACACAATTAGTACTTGAATTATGATCACAAGATGGTTTTCAAAAGCTTTTAGAATATTTATTCTGTTGACAAGATCTCCAGTTATAAAATGATTTAAACTGAGGTTCTCCTGAACAAATTAACCTGATGAGCATTTCATGCTGGGATGAATTAGCTGTGTAGAGGCTGTAGTATTAACAAGCTATATGACTGTTAGTTCTACCAATGTGACTATGTTCCCACAATTAGGGTTGTATTTCTAACGGACACAACAATATTCTAGAGTTCTGGATCATAGATTTATGGCTTCTTACAGATCTATCCTGATCTATTACGAAAAAAAAAAAAAAAAAAACCCTAACATCCATTTTAATAAGCTGATATCACTTACAGAGAGAATATTTATGGAGCAAAAGAATAATGTGACAATTTAAGGGTATACAGAGCCAACTACAATAAGTCAGATTAAAATCATAGGGAATTTCAGATATGCTTTGAACAGGACACCCTGTCTTGCAGAAGTGGTGAGGACCTGTTTTACATCTCATCTGAAAGACTAACAGCCTGCATCACAGTTTACATTTATATAATGCGGGCACTTTGGCTTCATACTAAGGGAAGATTGTCACCTACTGGATCACCAACTTTACTTTCTTAATCACTTGGATTTCCCTTAAAAGTCTCCAAATCTAAAACCATCGTGATTTATCAGATTTACATCACACTGCAAGGTATGGCTGCAGTCACAACATTAATTCAGACAAATCAGCAACAAAATGTCAGGTTTTATATGTACTCTCATCAAGAAAATGGATTAAAAAATGAAATTTTCTGGTCACACAGAAAGTGGATCAATCAGTGTGGATATCACAATGGAGACATTGGACCTTACAGATAATGTATGATGCAATTCTGCAACTGTTTTCCAAAGGTAGGTGTGATTACTGAACTGAGGTCGAAAAATCTCCAAACAGCCCTTCCATGATATGAAGAGTACATCTTCTAAAACTGAAATATTGTGTATGAATTACCATTTTACCTTCATGATTAAAGAATTGTAGTGTGTCTGAGGGAAAGAATTCACACTTTTCCTTTCTCTATTGTATGTTATGCATGTTATGTTCAGAAAACACAACACAGTATAGCTTTAAAAAATGGAAACTAATTTTCATAGTTCATAATCCTCCTGAATGTGATTGAACTCATGGTAAAATAAAGCATACAAGAAGTCTGAAAATGTAACAATATAGCAGGCACTACCATTCCATAGTTCTTAAACAAAGGATTTAAAAATGAAAAAAAAACCTGTTAAATTCAGCATTTATCAGCAATACTTTTTTCTTAGCAATATTTTTTAAACATTGAATGTCTATAAAAAAAACTTAACTAAAAATCAGAGAAACAAATAATGTATTCCAAGGTATCCATATTATGAAGAAAAATATGATCAGGAAATAGATTGCCCTCTAATTATTCCACTTTGCTATTCATTTTTACAATCAGCCTTGGTAATGAAGAGTAGCAGTTAAATACAGGCTTGGATAAAAGTTATTATGCCTTTTGCATTCTGAAATAAACTTGTATGATACAGCAGAAGCACTTCTATATCAGGTTACTATATAATACAAAGTCATTCATTTTCTCTCAAAACCTTGTTAATTTCAGGATTATGTGTATTAGAAGTTTGAAAGACTTATTCTACTTAAAGTAAATATTATGTTTAAAAACCATCAAGTCATATAAATCTTTTCCATTCCAATAGTAGAGAAATGTTTTAAAACCTAATACTTCAATAAGCCACCTTCCACTATAATTCACAAGTGGGATAAAACTGTAAAAAAAATTGCTAGTGTTTCTTATTAAATCTCTCCCTCCCCCTCCCCTCAATTCTCGACAGAGAACCTCCAAGGAAGTGGTATTAGCTTTTGGCATTTTTCACTCAGCTATGAAATTGTCTTATCTTTCATTAAAGAACTATATAGTATAGTATAATATAGAGTGTGTGTGTGTGTGTGTTTGTGTATACATATATATAGAGAGAGAGAGAGAGAGAGAGAGAGAGGCAGTCATTCCAGATTCATGGACATTTTAATTTGGATATTTACACTCTGCCTTATCTAACATTTCTCCTACCACTTTAGAGAAGTATGTCTCTCTCTCTCTCTTTAGGTCTCTCCTCCCATCAGGTTTTTTTTGGGGGTAATAGAATAGATTAGATTGCTCCAAATGGCTGTCTAAGCATTTGCTCCCCAGGGGTACTTTATGAGACAGAGAACTCTCTAGGCTCTAGCACATAAAATTTCACAATGTCTAGGAAGGGTGTAACTTCAACAGAAGCAAGGAAGCTATCCCTACCTGTCTTTCAATTTTGTGGAGCAATTGTAATAAAGGGCTCACTGTATCTTTCATGTTTACCTACATAATGCCTAAGCACAAGTGTCTAAGGTTTGTTTCACTTTGCTTTTACTTCTGTGTTTTGTATATAATATCAATCATTGAGCATCTATCAATATTTATAGTATTGCCATTTTTTGTGTCTCTTTTACACTTTTTCCTTCATAAAACTGCACTCATAAGAAGTGAACTTGTGCTCTCACATCGGTCCATTCCACATGCAAAAAAAATGATAGACAGGACATTGGCTAGTATTTGTGGGCGTCCCAAAACACAATGAATTTTAAGAAGATAGGTACTTGACGTATCTGGATGGGAAAGAAATTCAAGGCATAATGGGAAAAAATAGGAAGATCAAAAACAAAAATAAGGAATGAAGGGGTTGCATAATTGTGTTTCCTACACACTTCTGCTTCACTGATAAATTTTACAGTTGTGTGTGTTCTTAATTTTTGGGGGGTTTTGCTTTTTTGTTAGTTTTAAACAGGAGAGTACTTACAGATTTACACTGCCAGATTCTGAGTTTTACCATCACAGGCATGCTGGAAGAGCTGCACTACTTAGCCAGAATTCCTCCAGGGGCCTGCTAGCAATGGCATATTGGGAAAACAAGTCTGTCAACCTCCCAAGCAGTGTAACACATTTCTCACAATTCCGCTGGCTGATGGACAGATCTCGAATTATGGGGAAAATGTAAGGAGGTCCTGAACATCAAGCAGCTTGCCTTAATTTGAACAGTAGTGAGAAGTAAGGGGGCCATTAGACAGCAGTGAGGTAGCCTCTAAAAAGGTTGGCCTACCCGAGCCCGCTCCCGCACAATAATTCAAGTACTGTTAAGGCAGAAGAACAAAATCTTGGCCCTTTTTAGGTAGCTAGTGCATCAGGAGAAGGATACCAGCAAGGAGCAGTGATCCACCCCCCCCCCCCCCCGCAACCTATAACAAGTCCAGCTATAGGACTACCCAATATGTTAGCCTGCATCTTAATGGGTCTTTCCAATCATGTTAAGCTATCTTCATTGAGTTAATACATTTGAAAGAACACACCCTTTTGCCTATCAAGTCAGGTCCTAAGTGGTTTGTACAAGCATCTGCGCAAGTATTCCAGGAGGGTGAAGGTCCTTATGCACTCTGTAGGGCTGAGCATAATGACCAGATATTTGTAACACATCTGAGATTCTTCAAAAATAAAAATGATAAAAATAAAATTACAAGTATTGTTTTCATCAGACAACCTTTCCGCAGGTGCCTTCTCAGTTCCCATCAGCCCAAAAATATGGCTTCCATACTTCTCTCTTGTCAATCAGTTCCAATAAAAAGCTAAAAATGTGACAATTAGTGTTAGAGAATTCCCAAGTGAAAGTTAGTTAGAAAAACTAAATGGAGTTAAGAATTGATATGGATTGAATAAGCTTTAAATTCTATCCACCACCTGAGAAACTGTAAAAAACAAAACAAAACAAAAAAAACCCAAGTATTGATCACACTTCAGCTGACATCTTGAAAGGAAGCAAAGGCAGGTAATCTGTCAAGAAGTATAAGTTTGAATGTAAAACACAGAAATGGAGAAGCAAGAAATGATGCAACCACTGAAGCAAGGCAATTTGCCTTGCTTTAACTATTGACGAGGCCTGGGTGTAGGCACATTTGCTCACTGCAATGCTGGGCTCTTAAGGCTGCGGGAGCACCTCCGGGCTTTCCACTCGAGCCCTAGTTCAAAGATTTGTGCTTGGTGTATGGCTTAATGGAACAAAATTGCAGGACCCAGATAATTCCTATCCAAGAATATTAAAGGAATTTGCACATGAAATTGCAAAGGTTTTTTAATGAATCTGTAAACTCGGAGGTTGCATCTTAGGACTGGAGAATTGTTAATATAGTACCTACTTTTAAGAAAGAGAAAAAAGTGAACCAGGAAACTACAAGCCTGTTGTAGTTTGGCCTCAATTGTATACAAGCTGTTGGGACAAATTTTGAAAAGAGGAAGTAGTTAAGGACACAGAGGTAAATTATAATTGGGATAAAATACAACATGGTTTTCTAAAAGGTAGATCGTGCCAGAGCAACCTGATCTTCTTCTTTGAGGAGGTAACTAAGACTTTAGACAAAGGAAATGCAGTAGATCTAATCTCCCTGGATTTCATTAAGCCATTTAATGCATTTCCACATGGTAATTATTAGTTAAATTGGAGAAGATGATGGGTATTAATATAAGAATTGAAAGGTGGATAAGGAAGTGATTAAAGGGGAGGCTCCCATGGGACATATTGAAAGGTGAATTGTCATGCTGGAGGAAGATTATTAGTGGAGTTCCTCAGGCATCAGTCTTGAAACCATTCTCATTTAACATGTTCATTCATGACCTTGCCACAAAAAGTGGGTGTTCTAATAAAATTTGCATATGACAAAGTTGGGAGGTATTGCCAATACACAGAAGGATAGTAATATGAAAGAAGATCTGGATGACCTTGAAAACTGGAATAGTAGAAATGGAACAAAATTTAATATTGTGAAGTCATACACTTAGGGACTAAACTTTTTTTTTGCTATAAACTGGGGATGTATCAGTTCGAAGCAACAGAGAATGACAGAGGATTGATTGATCAGAGGATGACTATGAGCTTCCAACATGATGCAGATGTGAAAAAGGCTAATGCAATTTTAGGATGAATCATCTGATGGAGTTTGGCTTGTTTAGCTTAAACAATCAAAGGCTAAGGGGAGCTATGACTGTTCGCTATACAAACATCAGAGGGAGAAATACCAGGGAGGGAGAGGAGTTAAGTGCCAGTGTGGACAAAAAAACAAATGGATTTAAACTAGACATCACCAAGTTTAGGGTTGAAATCAGGAGGAGGTTTCTAACCATCAGAGAAGTGAAGTTCTAGAACAGCCTCCCAATGCTGACCTAGAACAGCCTCCCCAAAGGAAGCAATCAGAGCAAAAAGCCTTGCTGGCTTCAAGAGTGAGCTTGGTAAGTTTATGTAAAGGATGCTGTGATGAGATTGCTTACAAAGGCAGGTGGCCATTTGCAACTGCTAATAACAAATATGCTCAATAATCAGTGATGGGGACTAGATGGGGAAGGCTCTGAGTTACTATAGAGGATTCTGTCTGGCTATTCCAGGTGTCTTGCTGGTATGCTCAGGGTTTAGCTGATCACCATATTTGGTGTCAGGAAGGAATTTTCCCCCAAGTCACATTGGCAGAGACCCAAGGGAGTTTTCACCTTCCTCTGCAGCATGGGGCATGAGTCACTTGCTGGTTTCAACTAAAGTAAATGGTGGATTCTCTAACTTGAAGTGTTTGAAACATGATTTGAGGATTTCAGTAACTCCACCAAAGGTTAGGTGTCTATTACAGGAGGGATCTAGTGACGTTTTGTAGCTTGCAATGTGCAGCAGATTGGAGATGACGACCACAATGGTTCCTTCTGGCATAAAGTCTATGAAGCTATGATATTCTTCGTCTGGTATTTCCATGAGCACTTAGCCAACAGGAGAGGTCCTGCCTTGCTTTTGCAGCATTGTGTGCAACACCTTTTCTCCAGAGAGCCTGTGAACACAGAGGAGCACCGGACTTGGTTAGAGTGGGTGTCTACCTTCCAGGATTTAGCCATATATGCCCACTTTCGGAGTCTTCCTCATCTAGTGAAAAAGGAGTGCTTCTGGGCTCTAGACCTGAGCAGGACTTAAAAAAAATGAAGTAATGTATGTCTCCCTCTGAGAAGTTTGAGACCATGTGCGAAAAGGTCACTGCCACAATCCGGATCAAACCTGAGCAGGCTCCTGATGATAAGAGTCAAAGCAAATGCCTTCCCTCAAAATGCTCCCCCGAGGCAGCCTTTCCCCTACACTCCTCCTTTGAGGAAGGAATGGAAATAACCTGTCTCAGGTAAATGGCAAACACTATTGGTGGAAACACTGGGTAATAAGAAATAATGGTACCAGCATCTCAGGGCTAATGCTACAAGAAATAATTAGATATAATACTATAGCTGAAGGATACTTCAGGAGATTAGTAATATAATATTGCGTTTCACCCTTAGTTACCAGCTTGTATCCAGCCCACATCAGTAGTAAACAAATGCCTTTCCACCCAATAGTTTTTCAGTGGCTGTATGAAATGAACTGGTAACCTTAGTTTATTTCATCAGACAAGCATACGAATCACAAATTCATCACCATCAATTACACTAACGGGCACCTGTGGCAGTGTTAGCTGTGAGATAAAGGACTGAACTGTCATTCCCTCTCAAACCTGGTCCCAAAAAAAGAGGGTTTAGAAACACTGGCAGAGACACTGAAGAAACGAGCACTGTTCGTGCTGCAGATAAACAGAGGGTTTCAGGATCCATGACAAGCAATATAGTGCTCTTGACACCTATTGAGCCTGTTGCCCCAGATACACAGTAGTTGGGAACATATTAGAACTACACATCTCCACAACATTTGACTTTTGAAAATATTAAAAATAAAAGTAAAATAAGACAAGAAACATACAAGTAACCTAATACTTACAACAACAAGATATATTTAGAATCTTTTAATTATATTGAAAAAAGACAGAATAAATGTGATAATTAATAATGATTTAATAGAGCCCTTTTTTTAAGTGATGCCTGAATGGAATGGGAAGATATTGGATTCCTAACATAAGTAACATTTCTAAATCCTGGTGTATTATATAATTCCTCCCCAATTCATAAGCCATGAACTTTTCCCCCCCACTTCCTGCCCCTTCCTCCCCATGCATATGTGACTTTCACCCTAGCTCCCTAAATATTTAAGGTTGGTGAGCAAGACTAAACTAAGTATTTGATTGTTCCAACTTAATAAAACTTCTATAATGATGGCTAACCCAGAGCATGCAGTTCAAATAAACTATTTCTGGCTGGCTAACTGGAAGATTCTGGAGAACTTGAAGTAGTCTTCTATTTCAGTAGCACTTCGTAAGTATAATAAGTAAAACTTTTTTTCTATAAATACAAAAAAAATGGGATTTCATGTCAAGGAAAAAGAATGAAAGTAAGAGGGAGGAAGTAGCGTACTATATATGTATGTACATATACACACAGGCTTAGAAAGTTTGATTTTTATCAGTAAAAGTTGGAAAACGTCAATTTCACTGTACACACACAAACATGAAAAAATATCAAAATGTACAGATAAGCAGTGTTTTTCTTTCTTTGCCTGAGTACTTATTATAGTCAGAATCCAGTGACCTAGACTTTTTCAACTTTTATAGATTTAAATTTGCAAGGTTGCAGAAAAATTAGGGGTTTCAAATAGTTTGTCCCTATTTTTTTTTATCAATTTAAATGTTCATGGTTGTAGGAAATAATGAAGCGGAGTCAGACAATTATTTAATAACGGTAGACTTCAAGATTCAAAAAGTTCATGCTTTGTAAACTGTTAAAACAACTTTTCTACATCACATTTCAAAATATACCAAGTAAATATTCTTAAATCAACAAATAAGATCCATTTTTATTATTCATTCGCTACTTCATTTGCAACAAGCCTAATTAAAAATGCTTAAAAAGGACACATTATCCATTGAACTTACAAAAATTTGAATTCTACCAATCCGATTTAATACAAAAAAACCCCAAATAAAAACAAAAGAATCTGAAGTCATGATTTTCTGTTCTCAGGATAGAAAATGAGAACTATCCAGCCATCTAGGGATGGTTCTGAAAATACTTTTAAATCCAGATTTGCCAAGCATCTGCCAGCCACACCCACTTGCCAATTAACTTAGCAGCTATGTGATCTAACTACATCTCCCAACGCCACCTGGTAGGAATGCAAACTGTACAACTATCAGCTCTTGGAGTGAAAATAAATAAAGTGTCTCTGCTGCATTTCTATCCTCCCATTATTCATAAAAACAAACAACCTTGACAAGGTGTTAAAAAAGTAAAGGAAAGAACAGAAATCAACTAAGACTATGTTCATCATGGATGTGTTCTCAGTCTTTGATATAATTTAAATCAAAAGTTATTGTATCAAAGCTTGTAGAAAACAAACATTCCATTAAAAATGAAAAGAATAATTTATCTGAAGGTGTATTTTATTTTAGGTTTAAAGTCTGTTCACACAATAATAAAATCATGGGGGGAAAACAAATGTGCAGTGTTCACCAGATTTTGCTTAACCCATGTCATCATGTTAAAGGAAACTACATTAATTTATTAGTATCTGCTTTATAATATACAGAGACAGATCAGTGAGCTGTCTCAGAAAAAAAGAGGTGGGAGGGAATAAAATGCAACAAATAAAGGTAACCAAAAAAAATGCAGTAACTAGGGTCCATAGTGTTATAATTTACCATAACACACAAAAAACAGACCAAAAGCCTTTTGCGCCATTAAATTGGAGTATTTTTGGGGGCGAGGAAGGCATTTCACTTAAACCAGTTGACATCAATTATGGGACTGACATTAGTAGTATGGAACATCATGGCACACTATGGTCTTCAAATAATTGGTTGCAGCAGTTAAACAACATGTTTTGTTAACTGCTCCCAAGCACAAAATAAACTGTGATAAACTTAATAGTTCCAATCTGAAATCTAGTGTTTTGGATGTTTGTTAATTTATTGGGGGTTGGTTTGTTTGTTTTTTTTATGGTTGCATTTTTTTTTTTTAAAGAGCACTCATGCCGTTTTCAATACTAAATTTGCCCCTCAATTAACCCAGCCAATTTTTTGTGGTTTTACAAGAACAAAATATTTTTTAACTTTTTGTTTTATTTTTCTTTTATTCAAATTATTGTGTAAAAGATCAAAATGGCAATGGATGTTGATTATAGTGAAACAGAGTAAACAAATTACTGGGAAATACACAAAGTAGAATGCTGAGGTGGAAAGAAATCCAAATATGTCCTGTTTATCTTTAAAGTAATGCATAAGATCACTGAAACTAATGGGCAAAACATTTTCAGACAAATGCTATAATTGACTGTATCCCTTTCACGACCTGTGTTCTCACTGACAAGGAGAGCTGTTTTGTGAGATGATATGTAGGGAACTGGAACGAAGTAAATTGCTCACCTGTTTCTCCCTTCCTTTCTCCTTACTATTCTCCTCCACATACTCAAGTAGAGGAACAAACCTCACACCTTCTGCCCATCTCCCCGTTCCCTCCTCCTCCCCAAAACCAATCTGCCCCAACTTCAGTTTCTGGGATTCTTAACATGAAAGCTATAACTGTGAGTTGCTCTCCAAACACTACTATTCAACATTTAGTTGGAGACAGTTGGTGGAAACTGGATAAGTTTGGAAGCATCAGCTGCCTAGATATTACAGTGATGAGCACTTTATAAATGCTATAAACAGCTTAAGCAGTACATATTAGATATAAGATTAGATACAGAGATCTCTCATACAGGTCATGAAAAGAGGAGGTTGCAAGAACCACCCAGGCTCACAGACTCAGAAGTCCCAATCAAGCTTCACTTCCCAGCAAGGACAAACCCTTCTTCCTCCTCAAAAGAGCAAAAAGGAAATAAGCCAGATCTGAATGAGAGAACAATGTCATGTATTTTAAGAGTAAATGTCACACATATAAATATATACAGATTAAATACTTTTAAATTACATTATGAGAATGATATTAATAGTAGACATTTGTCTGTTTTACCAAGTACTCCCTCCCCCATTTCTTTGCTCCTTTCTCTTTCTTTTTTTCAAATAATTAAATGCACTCTGATTTTTGTGGAAGTAAAAACATTTACTGTCTATGTTTTTTACTTAGCAATGCCCTTTCAAAAGGAATCACTAGGGAGCATTATTTCGTTCCCAGTTTTCCATTAAGCTGCTATTAACACTAGGTCATCTATTCTCCCCTCACTGAGTTCAGACAACTCACATTAATGAGTGTTGCCCATGCGCATGGAGAAGGGACTAGATTTGAAAGACAACTCAATCCAAAATTTGAAAGAGAACTCAGTCAGTTTGTTCATTCAAATTAAATTTGCAATGGGGGGAGGCAATAAATTGAGTTCAAGGGACTGGTTCCTCCCTCCACCAACAAATTCCAGATGAAACTAACTTCATCAAAAGCAAGATCAGTAAAAATCTCAGTATAAATTCAAGCCTGCCCCAGCTTAGTCCAAAGTCTATATTTCATATTAAAATACTACTCATTTTGCCATTGTTGCACTCAAGACCCTCTGAAAGTATCATTCCCTGTCAATCACTGAGAAGCTGCCTCTGATTCACCCCCAACCCTGCCCTGTTCAGTGTGTAGGTTTATTTTAAAGTGATCATGCTGCTTGAGAAAGTGTTAGATTGACAGCTCCCAAGTGGCAATAAATAGCTTTGCCTTTCTGTCCAACAACGTGCTTCTAAACCCTCATCTAGAAGGCTCATCTCACTTTACTGAGCCTAACAATAAAGGTGCCCAACCATATTATCCATTAAGTTACTTATATTACAACAATGATGGAAGTCTGTGATGGGAACACACATGCTTTCAGAAATGGACTAGGATGCACACAGACCATAGGACATCCATCAAGAAATCTGTCCTAACTGACCCAGGCTGGATTCAAACTGAATTTGCCAAAAACAATTCCATAGCCAACCCCTTGAGTCATTCCAACCACTGGCCTACACAAAATTTTTAGTCCATATTGAGGGCAACTGGGAGCCTACTCATACCAACAGGAGAATTAATGTTGATTTGACTTGATTTGATAGAGGAGGAGAAGATGATAAATGTGAAGGATATAAAAAAGAGGAAAAGATTAAAGGATCAAACAAAAAGAGAAAAAAGCTGAAGAAAACTAGACTAAGATTAAATGAATAAAGAAGAATACGAAAAGATTAAATGAAAGACAACAAAAAGGCTGTGATTCAAGGATACCTCATACTGAACAATATAATACTCTTGAATCTGGAGAATACAAGGACCTGATTTTCTCTTCAGTTACATGTACACAATTGCCACTGATTTCAATGAATGTTGCATGCACTCCTTTCAGTTTTGTAACAGACCGTGAATTCAGGAATTACTTTGGAATGGTCAACAAACAGATTTCAGCTGCAAACGGGTGGAGCAGTTGAGCAGGAGAGAAAGTTGGTGACCTTCTGTTCTGCTACTACTCCCAGAGTTTTTTCATCACTAAAAGGGATATTTGATATATGCTGCTTCACTGTAAGTATTTTAAAGTGGATATTGTTGCAGTTAAGTCCCAGACAACCAATTATTTATTTTTATATGTATGCATGTGTGTGTGTGTGTGTGTGTGTGTGTGTGTGTATACATATATATAAATCTATTCCCGAAGAGAAATTATCACTGATATCCTCATGAGGAAAATTAATCAAATCAAAGCTGTACATAAGAATACATGATGTGATTCATCAACATTAGAATGAAAGTAGACTCTACAGAGAAGTTACATTCCAAACTATTGGCAGGGAAAAATATTTTGGTTATCTGGATTTTTGTGGATTCCATTTATTTGCTGCACTAATATTCATTATCCAGCCCCTACTACCCCAAAAAATAAATAGCCCTTATTTTTCTTTTCAACTCCCACATCAGGTATTAAATGGAATGGCTCAAAAGGAAGTAACATTTTTTCACTTTGTTAAGTATGGAAGGAAACTAGGTAGTGATTGGTTGGGAGGCCATGAACTTAGTATTGAGGGAAGCCCTCTGATATCCAGGGAGCAGAAAACAGGGCTCCAAATGAAAAAAAAATGTAGTTCAGCTGGCTGTGATAATGTTATATCATCATCAGTTTGGGAGACCACAAACTGTTTACTATATGAGAGCAAGAGAGCCAAACTATTTTTAGTTAAACAACTTTATCTTGGTCAACTGCACTCTCTTTATTATCAGTATTCATTCACATGTGTCTAAGGATGGTCTAATGTCACTGAAACTTAAGTCTACAAATACAATTCCTCACTTCTGATCAAGTGCAATGAGTACACTATGTATGAAAATTTTGACATCTAAACAATATATTGGAATTATCATTCAGGATTTTAAAAAGTTACCTTTGATTACATGGTGTTACCTATATATGCATAAAACATTATCTTATTTTTCATCTCTCACTGGTATGCAAATTACAAGCAGCTTAGCAGAGGTCTCCTATTCCTTAAACAAAGATACATCTTTGTCCCACCCTAATTGTTTGAGGATTAAGTAAACTTTTGTTTACTTTAAAATAACATACAAATGATACTGGTACTATTTGCCACATTCTGGTGTCACACATAAATTGTTATCCTTCCTTACAGTCTATAATTTCCTTTTATTTTCAATAATATCGACCTTGGAAATGTACACGTCTCCTAAACACGTCTCCTAAATCTCTGAGAAAAATTAACAGCGCAGAATGTGACGCAAAGTGTTACCTTCATCCATCTGCTGTTTGTGTGCAGTGAGAGACAGTAGCAATAAAAAGAATTTAGTTAACAAAAGCTTCCTAGAATTAAACCATTCTTTCTATGAAAGGCTCCTCCCTTTAATAATCTGAAATAAAACTAAATAATCCAAAATAAAACTGAAGAACTTAATGTTTCCATTATTTAACTACAAATGTAGGTGGTCTAAATAGATTAAGTTAAGTTTCTGTAAGAACTACCTTGCAATAGAGACATGTCATAACAGTTTAAACACAAGCACCATTACATAAACATGAATTTTCTATGCAACCCTCTGTTTTGTAATTTCTTTTTTTTAATATTTACATCACCGTGCTACATAAACTACTACTACATAAACAAATGTTTCCCATGAGCTCAGCTGTGTCAGTGTCACATAAGCAGAGAGAGGCACTATTAGGCACCAGACCTGTAGTTCTTATTTATGAAACCTCCTGGGTAGCTAGGAGCCCAATAAAAATGGTTATAGATCAATGCCCATTTGCAAATGCCCATACAACTGTCCAGATCATACTAAAAGATGGGGGGCAATACTGAGTGACATGCTGTCCTTCATAAGCCCTTTTATTTATAAGTCTCAAAATGCAGGTACAAATATCATTGTAGAGTGATTTCACTGATTTGATGTTATATTTCAATAATTTGTCTGTAGCAGAAACAACCTTACTCCCACCATTCTCCTAAGTATTGAATGTTCTTGCTTTTGTACACGCCAGATTGATGTTATTGAGTTCATCGTCTTCTGTAACAATTAATCCAATATATTAATATATTCCAAAGTTACAAGAAGTAACAGTCACTGTTCATAAACACAGCCAACAAGCAGAGAAGGAAGAACAATTCAACTTTACAACATAGTATTCTGTAAAATCTGTTCCACTACTTGGAAATCAGGTTTACGAGGGTAACTTGAACTGCTTTAGGCAAAGCTCTACTGGATCTTGAAGAACTTACGTAACCTATAGACCTCTTTCAGGCAAGATATGCATTGTTGTAGAAACCCACCTGTACATACATCCATAGGTTAAACTTGTAAATGGCAGTATCCATTTTTCAAATGGAAATTCTTTTTAACACTTCAAAAAATGCTTTAAAAATGCTGATAGGCAGTTCTAACGAAAGAAAAAAGAACTCAGAAATTCTGCACAATTCTATTTTACACGTCTTTCTGGCTATGTGAAAAGTTTTCAAAAAATTGATGCATCTCAACCAGCTACACTGCCAAAATTTCTAGACAATTTACTTATTCAATATAAACAGTATTAATCCTCCCTTCAATTTTGAGTGGAACAGTAAAACAAAAACATGAAAATCCACTATAAAAGCAACAGTTTCTTCATTTTACACACAAGAATTGTTTCACTTCTGTTATCTTTGCTGAACTGTCAAAGCTGAATTGATCTTGTAAAACAAGTCAATAACAATGCACACACATCTGTTAAACAATCTAACAAAAAGTTGGAATTAGACTGAAAGATAGCAAAATAAATTAACTAACTAGAATTAAATGAAGCTTAAGAAACATTACAGAATCTGATTAAGCTTTGCTCTGCATGCATGACAAGACAATTCTAGTCACCTCTTTCCTTCTCTTACTATTTGACTCTTCTGGTACGCAAAGTTTCATAGTAAATATTTAAATTATTGCACCCCTGTCTTAAGCGGAAAAGTATACATTTTTGTAGAACTACCAACAGAAATGAATGCACTCCTTTCTAGTAATGTCGTCTGATCCAAATCTTGTATTAAAAAAGGGCTACTTATAAAAATGTGACTTCTATTTCAAAAACAAGAAAGGGTAAGTCATGTCAATAGTCAAGTTAAGGAGACATTGTTCGAGTATTTTAGGCCAACATTTAGGTTTTATTTAAATGAAGGTTTTCTTACTACCTAATACTAATAAAATATTCATTTTTAAATAACAGTGTTTAGTTTTAAATATTTTATTATGTTGTCTGCAAGCCAAAAGAAGCAAGCACGTTCACATGCATGAAAACAGGTTAGACTTTTTAAATATACTTCCTGAAACACCGGTAAAATTGTTTTAAACCAAGAACAGTTCAAGCAATTATTTATAGTTTTATTTCATTTCAATGTTATTAATTTAAGGGGGAAAGGATTAATTAGAAAAGAGCGCAGCAGAATATGGACCCTGGACTTCAGAAAAGCAGATTTTGACCCCCGCAGGGAACTTATGGGCAGGATCCTACGGGAGGCTAATATGAGGAGTGAGGGGAGTCCAGGCGAGCCAACTGTATTTTAAAGAAACCTTATTGAGGGTACAGGAACAAACCATCCTGATGCAGAAAGAACAGCAAATATAACAGGTGACCAGCATGACTTAACAGAGAAATCTTTGGTGAGCTAAAACACAGAAAGGAAGCCTACAAGAAGTGAAAGCTTGGACAGATGACTAGGAAGGAATATACAAATATTGCTCAAGCATTTAGAGGTGAAATCAGGAAGGCCAAAGCACAACTCGAACTGCAACTAGCATGGGACATGAAGTGTTAGAAGAAGGTAACAGGTATGTTAGCAACAAGAAGAAGGTCAGGCAAAGTGTAGGCCCCTTACTGAATGGGGGAGGCAACGTAGTGACAGATGATGTGGTAAAAGCTTAAGTATTCAATGCATTTTTTTGCCTCTGTCTTCACAGACAAGGTCAGCTCCCAGACTACTGCACTGGGCAGCACAGTATGGGAAGGAGGTGAGCAGCCCTCAGTGTTGAAAGAACAGGACTATTTAGAAAAGCTGGACATACAGAAGTGCATGGGGCTGGATACAATGCATCCAAGGGTGCTGAGAGAATTGGCTGTTGTGATTGCAGAACCACTGGACATAATCTTTGAAAACTCAGGGCAATCAGGGGAGGTCCTGGAAGACTGGAAAGAAGCAAATTAGTGACCATCTTTATAAAAGGGAAGGAGAATCCGGGGAACTACAGACCAGTCAGCCTGATCTTAGTCCCCAGAAAAATCATGCAGCAGGTCCTCAAGAAATCCATTATGAAGCACTTGGAGGACAGTAAGTTGAGCAAGAACTGTCAGCGTGGATTCACCAAGGGCAAGTCATGCCTTACCAACCTCATTACCTTCTATGATGAGATGACCGTCTCTGTCAATAATGGTGGATGTGATATACTCTACTTTAGCAAAGCTTTCAATACGGCTTGATTTCTAGTTGGCAGCTGATATCAAGTGGAGTGCCCCAGGGGTCGGTCCTGGGGCCGGTTTTGTTCAACATCTTCATTAATGATCTGGAGGATGGGATGGATTGCACCCTCAGCAAGTGAGAACATAACACTAAACTGGGGGAACGGTAGAGATGCTCAAGGATAGAGATAGGATACAGAGTGACCTAGACAAATTGAAGGGCCAAAAAAAAAAAAAAATCCGATGAGATTCAACAAGGGCAAATGTAGAGTCCTGCACTTAGGACGGAAGAATCCCATGCACTGCTACAGACTGGGGACCGACTCACTAAGCAGCAGTTCTGCATAAAAGGACCTGGGGTTTACAGTGGACAAGAAGCTAGCTAGATATATGAGTCAACCATGTGCTCTTGTTGCCAAAACGTCTAATGTTACATTGGCTATATTGGTTATAAAGTTATATTATATTGGGCTGCATTAGTAGGACCATTGCCAGAAGATCGAGAGAAGTGATTATTCCCCTCTATTCAGCACTGGTGAGGACACATCAGGAGCATTGTGTCCAGTTTTGGGCCCCCCACTACAGAATGGATGTGGACAAATTGGAAAGTGTCCAGCAGAGGGCAACGAAAATGATTAGGACACTGGGGCACATGATTTATGGGAAGAGGTTGAGTGAACTAGGCTTATTTAGTCTCCAGAAGAAAAGATTGAGGGGAGATTTGATAGCAGCCTTCAACTATCTGAAGGTGGTTCCAAAGAGGATGGAGCTAGGCTGTTCTCAGGGGTAGCAGATGACAGAACAAGGAGCAACAGTCTCAAGTTACAGTGGGGGAGGTCTAGGTTGGATATTAGGAAAAGCTTTTTAACTAGGAGGATGGTGAAGCACTGGAATGGGTTACCTAGGGAGGTGATAGAATTTCCATTCTTAGAGATTTTTAAAGCCCAGATTGACAAAGCCCTGGGTGAGATGATTTAGTTGGGGTTGGTCCTGCTTTGAGCAGGAGGTTGGACTGGATGACTTCCTGAGGTCCCTTCCAACCCTAATCTTCTATGATTCTATGATTACAAAAGCTTTTAAAAACCATGTGAAATTTAAGGTGATTCTATTATTTGTAGAACTTGGAAAGAGAAATGCCAGTTTCCCACCGTTTTAAAAATACCTTTTTTCCTGGGACAATTTTTTTTTTTTTTATTAACTGAACATTCAAAATATTTAGAACTTAATGTACAGTTCTCAAGAGCTATGTACTCCTGGGAATGGGGGGAAAATCTGCTGTAAAATTGACCCAGAACAAGGAACTTGTAGCTACTACAATTCACAAGTATGTGCATAGGGCTAGGAGAATGAAGTTTAGAACATTCTCTCACACGCACGCACGCGCACGCACGCACACTTTGACCTCATGATACACAGGCAGTAGGGCAGACAATTCAATTGCTTTGTATATGCAGATAACCAAAGCCAGTGGATTAAAATGTAATTACTCTTTTATTAAAAGGAGAATTCTGATTACAATTAAAATCACACATTCCTTTTATGATGGAACATACTCTTTATCCTCTCTACAGCTCAAATCTCTTTTCAGAAATTCAGGTTGGGCCTCCTATATCAGTGCATCAACCATTATCTAGCCCTTTATTAATAGTAATGGTTTGCACACCTTTGGGGAGAGATGGGGGGTATTTCTCTTCAAGTCCCCGCCTTTCTCTCTTTATTAGTCTTCATGGTCAGTTCAATCCAACCAAGCTGTTCACTGTTTGAATAATTAACACCTACATGCTTATCAAAATAGTCGAGGGAGAAAAAAAGAAAACAAAAACCACACACAACAGGGTAGTCTTGTTGATCAGCTTGCAAAATGAAATGGATAACAAAGGATAAAGGTGCTCAGACTGACTGTTAAACTCCATAAGAATAAAACAATAGAATTAAAAGCAGCTACAGGTTGCTGAGTTATGTTCATTTAAAGCCCCTCTCTGATATAGCTATGTCCATTATAAGTGGAGAGGACTGCATCAGGCAACCTGCAAAAGATGACAACTGCTTTAAGTATGCACATTAGTGAGTAAACAATCAGTACCAAATTAGGATATAGCTCAGTAGAATTTATTAAGATATATTTTAGACTACATTGTATCTGCAAACTGCACATCAAAATAATAAAAATGGTCTAACAGATGTGATCTTTTACTGTTGGTCACCACGAATTAACTAACAAATATTTTAGCACAAGCTAAAAATTGTAGATACTAGCAATTTTCAACATTCTGTCAATGTAGATGGATATTTATTCTTTCTTTTATAATGATTCATTTAAGAGGCCATTATTGCATTAATACAAACAGTACCATTATGGTTTTATATAGTCTTTACAGGGTTTGTTTTCTTTAATGAAAATATAGTTTTATAGTCCTTCAGGAGACTCGTTCCTTCCATAGCTATTTATTTAATAATGATTTAATAGGTACTATTGCCAAGAATTGTTGACAATTTTTTAGGCAGTTAAGGCAGATCAGTTGTACAAACCTCAGAACTGCAAAAGACTAAGCTGTGTTTCATAAATCCATTGGCCCCAGAGAAATAATTTATGCACCTAAACAGGTGTAAAACTGACTACAGTTCTCTTCTGGATAACATAAGGAGTATGGGGAATTAACAGGAGGAACTAGTAATCTTAGTACACAACCTAAATTATGGCAATTTGCATCACAAAGAATTGATGGGATAAATCTCAGGGCTGGAATACTGTTACAGGGATAATAGCATATTCAGGAAGGACAGACAGGGGAAAAAAGGAGAAGACATTGCATTATACAGCAAAAATATATACTCTTATTTTGAGGTCCAACTGGAGATGAGAGACAAACCAATTGAAAGCCTATGGGTGAGGATAAGTAGTGGTGGGTCTACTACAGACCACCAAATCAGGAAGAAGAGATGGATGAGGCATTTACAGAACAAATAACAGAAATATCAAAAACCCAAGACCTAGTAGTAATAGGGGACTTCACTAAATATCTGTTGGAAAAGTATACTGCCAAAACAAAATCACCAATAAGTTCTTGGAATGTACTGGGGACAACCTTATATCTGAGGGTTTGTAGGAAGGTGCTGTGGCCTCCCCCGGAGTGTGGACCAGAGGAAGGGCCGCAGCGATCTGGCTGGACCAAAACAGACCCAGCAGGCAAGTCTGCCCAGCAACTGAAAGGCCCAGCAGTGATAGGACTGCCTGGCCAGCCCAATCAGCAACAGCAGGCCAAAGTCTCTACAGGGAGGGGCAACATAAAAGACAGGCCCCGGTGCTCAGTAGGGAGAAGACTGCCGTCGGAGGCAGACGTGCTGCCTCGCCGGCTGAGGCCTAGGCTAGATTGGAGCCGAGTCGATACCAGGGATGCTCGCCTCCCAGGGCAGAAACCCACACCGTTCCCTGATCCTGCCTCAGGTCTCAGAGACTGGGTAGGGCCTCCGGGCCCTGGTGGCTGGACCAGGCTACCCGACCCCAGTGACTGGACCAGGTGCCCAGATCCCAGTGACTGGACCGAGCCCCCCAAGTCACCCATATGGGAGATACCCCCTGAGGCCAGACGGGACCTGGAAGAGCTGCCCAACACTGAGCCCCCAGAGGCTGGACAGGGCCTGGAAGAACTGCCCGATGCCGAAGCACCCCAGGAGCCCTGTGACCTAGAGGAGCTGCCCCCACCGAGGAGCTTCCCACCTTGCCGCCAGTGGACAAGGAGGGACTGGCAGGCCTGCTGTGGGCTGAGGACCCCTGCAACCCCGAAGACCCAGAGGTTACAGGTACCTGGGAATACGGGGAGGAAGTGGTCCAGGGACAGCCAGAGTCAGTGGCTGAGACAGGGGCCAGACCCCGTCAGCGTGTTGCGGCAGAAGCCCCGCCGACTCAGTGGCAACACCTTTGCCATTGCTAGGGCCCTTGGCTGGGATGCAGTGGAGACCCCCTCCCCCCTTCCCTAGCCACCCCGGGAGAGCATACTCTTCCCAACCGCTACTGATAGCGAATCCACTACCTAAGGGCTGGGGCATTAGACTGTTTGCTCACCCAACCTGCCTAATGGCCAGGCCTTTGAACTACTTGTTCGCCCACCCCTGCCTAAGGGCTGGGGCCGCAGACTGCTGGCTTGCCCATCCCTGCCTAAGGGCCCAGGCTGTAGACTGATTATGTACCTAACCCGGCCTCAGGCAATAGACTGATTACGTGCCACACCCCACCTGGGGTTGGAGGCTCAGGACCACAGGACTGCCCGCACTGCCTCAGGGCCAGGGCTAAGACCCGCACAAGAGTGCTAATTGTTCCCCATTCAGGAAGGCGCGGGGGCCTCCCCCAGAATCTCGATCCGAGGAAGGGCACAGTGACCCGGCCGGAGAGGATGGCCATCCAACAGGATTGAAGAATACATCAGGGGGACAGCAATTTTAGATTTCATTGAGTTTAACAGGAAGGAATTGGTAGTAAATCTGAAGGTGAAAGGAAATTTGGATTAAAGTGATCATGAAACGATACATTTCATGATTCTAAGGAAAGAAAGGAGTGCGAACAGCAGAATGAGGACACCACATTTGGAAAAGGAGACTAACAAAAACAAAGAACTGACAGATTTTCTTCCCATGGGACCTTACTTAAGGGGAAAAGGAGTTCAGGAAATAAAGCAATTTTTTTTTTCAGGAGACAGTATTAAAAGCACAACAGCAAACTATGCTGATGTAAAGGAAAGACTGGAAGACCAATAAGAGGGTAATATGGCTCCATCAAGAGTCTTTCGTGACCTGAAAATGAAAAATGAATCGTACAACAAGTGAAAACAGGGACAAATTTCTAAGAATGAATACAGAAAAATAACATGAGCATGTATAGACAAAGTAAAAAAGGGTATGGTACAAAATTATTTACACCTAGCAAAGGACACAAAAGTCAGTAAGAAGAGGTTCTATAAATACATTAGGAAGAAGAGAAAGACAAAGAAAAGTGTACTTAGCAGGGAAGGAGAGCTGATAATGGATGACACCAAAAAAGCTGTAGTATTTAACACCTAGTTTGCTTCAGTCTTCACAAACAAGTAACTGTGCCTAGTTGCTTAACACAACTAATATTACCAAGGGGGATGGAATACAAGCCAAAGTAGAGAAAGAACATGTTAATGAATATTTAGTTAAGTTAGATGTATTCAATTTCATAGGGTCTGACAAAATTCACCCTAGAGTACTTAAGGAACTAGCTGGATCTGTCTTGGAAACATTACTAATTAGCTTTGAAAACTCATGGAGGACAGGTGAGATCCCAGAGGACTGGCTGCTTTATCTTGATTTTAGTAAAGCTTTTGACACAGCCCACATGACATTCTGATAAGCATAAGCCAACTAGGAAAATATCTAGATGAAGTTACTAAAAGGTGGGTGCATAACTAGTTGAAAAACCATTCTCAAAAAGTAAATATCAATAGTTTGCTGTCAAATTGGGAGGGAGTTATGAGGTTTTGCATGGGTATGTCCATGGTCTGTTACTATTCAACAGTTCCATAAATGACTTGGATAATGGAATGAAGAGCATGCTTAGAAAACCTGTGGATGACAGCAGATGGGAGAGGTTGCAAGCACTTTGGGAAAACAGGATGATAATTCAAAATGACCTTGATAAATTGGAGAATTGGTCCAAAATCACCAAGATGAAATTCAATGAAGACCAGTGCAAAGTGTTGTTTAGAAAGGAAAAAAATCAAAAGCATAAAACACAAAATGGGGAATAACAGGAAACATGGATCAGATGTGGCAAATCGCTAATATTCTGGAGTGCACTAACAGGAATGCGTAAAATACAGGAAGTAACTGTCCCACCTTGCTCAGTGCTAGTGAGGCCTGAGCTGGAGTACTGTGTCCAGTTTTGGGTGTCACATTTTAAGGAAGATTGGGACGAATTGGAGAGCAGTTCAGAGAAGAGCAACAAACATCATAAAAGATGAAGAAAAGTTGACTTATGAGGAAAGGTTAAAAAAAAGTGTGTTTAGTCTTGAGAAAAGAAGGCTGAGGAGCAACCTGATAAGTCTTCAAATACATCGGCGATTATGAAGAGCATGATGATCAATTTTTTCTTCTATGTCCACAGCAGGAAGGATAAGTAGTAATTCATGTGCAGAACAGGTGAGTTTGGTTAGATATTAGGAAAGCTTTCTAACTATAAGGTAGCTACGAATTGGAATAGGCTTCCAAGGGAAGTTGCAGAATCTCCATCACTGGAAGTTATTAAGAACAAATTAGACAAACTCCTGTCAGGGATGATCTGCATAAAGTTGGTCCTGCCTCAGCACAGGGGAATGGTGGGACTATATAAACAACATACGTTTGCACCCCTATCAAAAGTCTTCTAGAACATTCACAGGAGTGTATGGGTGAGGTTCTGTGGCCTGCAATGTGCAGGAGGTCAGAATAGATCATCACAATGGTCCCTTCTGATGTTAAAGTCTATGAATCTATAGCCTAGGAATTCTTTTTTTTTTCTCCTCAAAACCATGAGTTCTTAACCATTACCCAAGAAACTATGGTGATGTTGCTTCTTTCTTTGGCCAGTGTGATAGGCTTGCGTCTTTCTACAAGGTCTAAGTAGGGTACAAGAGGCAGTCACACACTTGAGTTCAAGCAAGCCACATCTACAAAGTCTATGTCTCCACCGGCCAAAATTTTGTCAAGAATTCAAAGGGGTGACAAATACTCAACTTTCTTATATAAATATATATTTTTAAATGACTAGTGTTATTTTTAAAAAATTATATGTATATTTTACACTCTCACACACACACACACACACACACACACACTCTCACACACACACACACACACCTTAAAATTAAAGCCACCAATTTTAAAACATGTAATATCAACTCATGCATGCAAATAGGTCTAATCATATTTCGGCTACGTTTACACTGGCAGTGGCAAATTCACCGCTGCCAGATCAGTCTTTCATGATCGATTGAGCCGTCAGTGAGACACGCTCAATCGATGAGGGAGTCGACTGAATAAGTCCACCCCCTCACCTAGTGTAGCGCTGAGCCAAGCGCAATGTGAACAGCATGCAGAAGCAGTCGATGGGAGTTACGCAAACTACTCTGCGTGGTTTGCGTAACTCCCGTCGACTGCTGCCGAATTTCCGGGTAAGTGTGAACAAGCCCTCAGTTAAAAATTTCTACCTCTTGCTGTAGTTTCTAAGAATATATTTGTGATTATAAAAGCGGAGGGGTTAGAAGAAAAGGAAACCAAAGTCGCTGTTCTTTAAGAAAATAAAAATAGTGTGTTAAACCATGGAGAGTGTGCAGACTTTCTTTCCCTTTAATAAAGAAACTCCCATTCTAGGCAAAAGTAGTCCCATCTATTCCCAGCTCTGTCCAAAACTACTAACAAATTAACTCATATGTCACATTATGTACAGGTAACTAGTAACTCCCAATTACTGGAGATAAAATTGACTTCTCCCTCATTTTCCATAAAACTACTTTCAGACTATTTTAAATCTGGTTTCAGTGATTCATCCAGTAAGCCATCCAGACCTCATATTTAAGACTTATTTAATTCAAATCTCATGACAGTTGCAAGAGAGGTCTTTCACTATGTGTACTGAAGTTATCATGTTTGATTTCTTGAATTCTCAGTTTGTCCTTGACCACTGAGATGACTGAGTGTAATGACTCTGAACAGCTGCCATCATGTAGTATGCCAATATAGACAGAGTCTATTATATAAGTAACATACATGGTAGCAATCTCCACACTTTGTGTTTAAAAGTAGTGTGTCCTGGATGTAAGATGGCCACTTTTTTATTAACATTCATCTGTCCTCTGACTATTTGCTTTATGTACCAAAATTTTCCAATCTAAGTTGAGCAACAAATATTACTTTTACAAAAGGAGTCTTTTTCAGCTATCTGATGTATGTTCTCTTCCTGTGAGCTGAAACCACCTACCAAGTTTCAGCCAGAAACAAAATATATGGCTGGGTTAATTCCTGTGAAAACAGGTGGTTTATAGTGAAATTACAGGCACAAACTTCCCTCTGTTGGCACAAACATCAATACTATAATCAATTATAGTACATCCCATAAGATGCGTCTCTGTTCCACTTCTTGGTCATAGCAAGTGTAGAAATCTGATTCTTTAAAAGAAATGTCTTTTAAAAGTTGTGGAGGCACGTTTCAGGTTCTATCACTTTTTAAATGGATGTGGGAAAGGAGTAGATGTTAACTCATGTAAAATGAATTAAACAGTAATTGTGTTCTGAAACTATTAAACACAAAGTTTAACAATTCAGACGGGAACAGCACATATGCAGAAAAGGAAAAAGTTAAAACAGTACAGAGAAATATTTTTAAGAGACTTGACTCAGAATAACGGATGTGAAAAGCTACATCTGCCAAATAACTGATCTGAATCCTTACTAGAGATCTCAACTCACTAATCTGGCCACTAGTTTTATTTCAGCATAATTAAGTACATTTCCCATGAGTCTCTGATGTTGTTTTCCATATATATGAAAAGTTAAAGAAAAAAATTAGGTCTCATATGATATATTTAGAAACTTAAAATTATAAATTATTAATCAAAGCTGGCCTTTGGAGCTCTCAGCCACAAAAACACTCCTAGCCCTTGGGACTTGATAAATACCAAGGCCAACACAATCTTTCATTAAAAAGTAAGTAAGTTTCTATGCCATTTCACTACTAAGAGGATTCAGAATGTAACTCTAACTGCTAAGGTTGTAAATTTGACAGTGACCTCCTCCTCGCCCAATAATATTCCTGGTTAAAATTAAGAAGCAAAATAATTTTGTATATGTAGAATGTATATCTAGAATCATGTAAAGAAGTGTCACCAGTTATTTAAAGTTATTCAAGTAGTAGCTATTTAAAACAAAATTTATGAATTCAACACAATTGTTCTGTGTTTTCAGTTATTTATGTCTAAAGTAATAAATTAGTAAATACACAACACCAGGATTCACAATTCTTAAGTAAACATCATTCTTCATGTAAAATGCAACTGCAACACTGCAAACACTGACTAGTCTGTGTGCAAAACTGCAACACTGACTAGTCTGTGTGTTTATGGGTCATTCCAGAAGCTTATCTGGCAAATTTATATCATTTACTTAAATAATTGGTCAGTCTAAAAGTTAAATATGTAGCAGAAAGGTGACAAGCTGAGCTGCAACTGGGGTGCCTAAATACTACATAATGAAAAGCTGGGCAAAAGAGCCATTGAAGAGCTACCTCTACTGTCTGGTACTACTAAAGAAAAACTAATTTTCTTATTTTGTTTTGTTTTAGATTGCATTTCTAACAATCAAATTACAGATTCACATTAATATGTTCATAATTCATATACATTCATCTCAAAGACTCTAGAGTAATTCGCCAACACAAACACCACTTTTTTTAGTTTGATATATAGAAGTGGTTAGTTTGGACTGCCAAGATTTAGTTATATACTGTTCAAAATATTAAAAGGAAAGTATTGTCCACAAAATATGCTACATTTCTCTACAACTTTACAATGTTTTAATGTTGTGTTATTGCCTGACTTTTATAACACTGTCTACTGTACCCTTTAAAAATTCACTGCAACAGGCTATTTGTTTTCAGTACCTTCATCTTTATCATTAAACACACCTCCCCACATACGGCAAAATCCTAAAATGTGTTGAGTTGTTCTTCCAGGTTTGCTTCATGCAGAATTTATTATTTCCAGTTTCTCCTGGGCAAAGACCTCTCCTTGATTTACACTATTGGGTTAATAATTTTTCCCCTCAATAAAAAAAGATAGTAACAATTATTGATTAAATATTCCATTGACAGTTTCAGTGCATAAGTACATAATGAAACTGTTACAGAAGACAGATCTATGTTTTTCCTCTCAGAAAAGCAACATTGTAAGTAAGAGAAATATCTGTGATTACTTTTCCTACTATATTTAATCTTTGTAGTCTATGTATGTTTTTGCAAGTGGGAAACTTTTATATAAACTGCTAATGAAGAGACACGAGAAAAAAAATATTTTTTTTAATCCAAAAGAAGTCAGAAGAAATTTTTACATGCACATATGAATCCAATAATGGTTTGTCATCCTGAATTTTTGCTACAGAAGAAATGGACATGGATTTGCTCACGCCCTAACAGAAGCAGACTTTATCTATACATCATTAGCTAAAAAGATATTGGACAACAGAAAATGTTTATTCAGGGCTATGCCCACAAATATATAGTTGACCATATTAACAGGGAAGTTCTCCTCTGATAGCATCTTGTCTTTTAAACAAAGAAAGGGGAAGGAAGGCTTTGCAACTAAACAAACAGAACGTGTGTGTGTAACATCCTCATGATATGCAGAAAAAGTTGTTTGATATTCTACACATATACACATGGGCACACATACGCCATTCCTCTCAGGCAAACTGAGTAAGTAAAAAAATACTCTAAGTTAGTTTTAACACAGCATCCAAAGGATGGTAGCTAATGAGGTTTCCATTCCCTCTTAAACACATATTCTAATCTACTCCTATTCAGCATAAAAAACATGTTAACTTGATTTACTGAAATGGTGCCTTTCAGTGGTATTCAGGGCATTCAACTCTTACCCATTTGGAGGGCAACTCTTTCAAATTTTTTTTTGCACTGTCACCTGTTCATCCTTCAAAACTTTACCACCAACATTTCTTGGTTATGCAAGAATCAAAATTTAGACCCCTTGTCTTAGGAGAATCAAAGTATCTGCAGGGAGGACTGGAGCAACGGAAAGATTAAAAAAGGTAAAAATAGAAGGAAAGGTCATATCAGAAAAATGTCAGAGAAAATAAAATGAAAGATTTTTAAAAGATTAAAAAAATATCCAGCAGAGAGAAAAAGAACAGAGAAAAATAAAATACAAGACATATAAGTGGTGAATGAGAAGAAACAGATGAAAATGTGAAGGAGAAAGTAATTAAGTGCTTTTCATTAGAATTCTTGCTTTCCACAGCTTACTGTTTTTTGGCTATTTGTAACCAATGGAAAAAATACAGCTAGATAGGTTCCAGTGGTGGATGAGGAAAAGAAACATTCCCTCACCCAGCTTGACCTTCTTTGACTGATAGCTAACATTTTATTTCTGATATGTTGAAAAATATGGGTATCAGCTTGCGTTCATGAAAACAAACCTGAATGAATGAAAATCCTGTTATAATTACCTGACCTGTTATGAATTGTATCAAGTAGTAAAGTAAACTTCTAGATCTAATTAGCTGCAGAGTATCAGATACAGAGCACATTTACAACACACACAGTCAGTGTCACACACACAAAGAACTAGCAGCTGAATTCACATCAACACCAAAAATAACTGGAATTAATCCTCAGAGGTCTGTACAAGTGATGTTACAAGTGATGTTACAAGCCTTAAAGTATTATATCCGGAGCCCCAGCACAACCTCTATTTCATTTCACAATATAAGGAACCTTCTCTTAAAGATTTTCAATACTATTCTTGAACTAGTGCTAGGAAGGACCTATAGCCTTTGCCTATTTGGTATCTGCATATCCATGTGGTCATTTCCTGCAATATACTGGACACGCCTTACTGAATTAACTGTAAACATTTTAGATGTTCATTGTATTAAGAACACAGACGTTTATGTATTATTGTGGAATGCTACATAACTTCATTAAGGAGGAGACTGGGCTAACAAACCCTAGTGTTATAACCTTCAAAGGACTCATTGAAGCAATGTGCTAGACAAACAAAGTTAAGTAGGATTTCCTAGGAAATACTTGGGACTTACTTACCGCTGATACATCATTTTGAAGCTGAGCCTTGAAGAGAGATCAGTTGTCTGGTTGATTGATGAGACTACGAATAGGTAAAGATGGCAAACTGGATAAAAGAGTGGCTCTTAGATTCATGTGGGTGCTTCTTCTGAGGCAAGGTGTTATGAACATGCAACAGCAGAAAAAAATCCTTCATGTGGTCTGAAGGATTGTTCAACTGCCAGAGACTTTGCTGGAGTTGGGGTGATCTCTGGTAAGCTCATTGGCATGCATGTAGGTTCTTCTATTGTTTTAATATGTTTTCTCTCTAATGCTTTTACCTTCAGAATAAACTGACTTACTTAGAAAGAACTGTGTGGTAACTTAACAGTGGTAATAACACTATTTAGTGTCTTTGAGGAGAAAAGTAAAGAAGGCCTGCTTAGCAATCTGACTTTGCTGAGGACTTCACAGTGTGGGCAGGCGGATGTGTAGCCTAGAAATACCCTGGTCAGAAGAAAGAAATATCCATGTCTCTACCCAAGAAAGATGAAGGCTGGGGAGCTGGAAGCCTAAGAACGGGTGCCTTGCCTGTACAATAGAAGGGGAATACAGGTGCAGTTGCCCTGAAATGACAGACGGCAAACTGAGATTGCTGTGAGGAGCCCCTTATTAGAGCTGAATATAAGGCTGACCTGTCCCAAGTGCAAGAAATAGACAAGGTTCTTAGGTATTGATGCCTGGGCCAGGTCCAGACTGGGCTGGACCAAGTGTATCAAGAACCTCCTCAACTTAGATGAATAAATCCTTCTGGTAGATATTTTTCTGTTCTGCAGAAGAATTTCCTGGACCTTTAGGGAGCAGTCTGTGTCCATGGTACACAATAACCAATAGCTATACTGTCATATGCAGTGACTCCAGGACTGAATGAAGCATCTGGCTCTCGTGCAATAAAGTCAGTCCTCAGAACTTGACCAGAGGCTGAATGGATATCTGAAACAGGTCCGTCAGCCACAACTATCTTAGCCAATATGGAACTATGAGAACAATCACTGTGTTGTTGATTTTGGTGATTACCCAGAAAGGGTCACGTACTTCATAGCTTTTGCGGGCTGAATTTAGTGCACGCACCTAGGGTTTCTTACATTCCTCTACCCTACCAGCTCCTTACTTGCCACCTTCCCATTCCTATTTCAAGGGCTCCCTGCAACTTCCTTCCATCCCCCCCACTATAAGTTCCAGGTGCCCCCCAGATCCCACAGTAGAGTCCCCTAATTCCCTCAATCAAGGATTCCTTGTGCCTTCATTCATCTCTATTTGTTCCAGACTTCCCCTTTGCCCTGTAGACAAAAGGTCAAGAAGTGGGAACTTCCTTATTTGTTAATGTAGTGCACAGCTGTTGTGCAGTCTGAAGGTTTGCACTACCGAGTTTCAAAGAACAGGTAAGAATGCAATACAGGCCAGTGTGATTGCTCTGAGCTCTAGGTTGTTCACTTATAATCCCATGTGGTCTGGGGACCAAACTCAGTGAATTTGTAATAGGTCCAAAGGAACTCCCTAACTTGTCCCTGTTGCATCTGTGATCAGTGTCTTTGGCAGGGACGAGACAGAGAAGGGTAACTTCTCCATGTATTTGCTGGATCTTGCCACTAAGTTAGTTCTGCTATATGATATGATGTGGCACTCAGACTTTCCTCTCTAACCTGTGTCTCAGAACAGACTGCACTGAGCCAGAGTTGGAGGAGCTGAAAGTGAAGAATGAGAAGTGGTGCAGTGTGCAAACACCCTGACATCTAAATACTGTAAGAACTCCATTTTTTCATAGTCTGTTTTGACACAGGATGCAAGTTGACCTTGGTCAAATGTATCTGTTCCGATGCGACACTGATCATCGTTACTGTGAACTCTTATCTTCAGAGACTGCGTCAATGATGATTATTTATAGTCCACTAGGACCAACCACATGAATAGAGATAGAGCATACTTCAGGATCACTGCTATCTCCCACAGTCATCAGCTTCTAATCAGCCAGTCGTCAAAGTATGGTACACTCGAATGCCTTGCTTTCTCAGGTGGGCCATTACCAATACTAGGCATTTCATAAATATCCACATAGCCATGCAGAATCTGAAGGATCTTAATCTGATTCCATCATGAATCTCAAATACTTCTTGTGGGCCAGGTGACCAGCTATATGTAGTATGCATGTGGGAAAATGAGAATCACAAGGAGCCTTAAACCTGAAGTTACAGAATGATGGAGGTAAGTGTTACCATTCTGAATCTGAGACAGTGTAGATTTGTTCAGTCTCTTCTGGTCTAGCACAAAGAGACCTCTCGTCTTCAAGATAAAGTAATATTGGGAATAGAAGCCTCTTTCCCAATATTCCTGGGGAATCTCTTCTGTGGCTCCTAGATTAAGCAAAGAGGCCACTTCTTTTTCTAAGGGTGAGAAGGGTTCCTGAAAAGAGATGGGAAAGAGGATAGAAGTGAATGGGGGTAAGCCATGGGCAACTATATTCAACTTTTTTTTTTTTTTTTTTTTTTAGTTTATTTGATCTTTTATGGAAAGGGACAAGGCACCTCCCGAAGATGACCGGTGGTTCCTTATCTACTCCAATATGGCTCCAAGTACTCCCATCAGATCTGCTGTCTGGAAACTGGGGGAATGCTATTCATTCATTACACCCAGATCCTGGGTGCCAATGTTAGGGTCCAGGGTCAGTGGGCTTGGTAGTGATGTTACGAGGGAGCTTCATCTTCTCTGCCTGGAACTACAGGATGGGGACTGCTGTCAGACACTTGTGGTGAAGGTTCCCACCTGGGCTAATGCAGCATGCCCACTTGTGGATCGTCAATCTAATTATACTCGTCTCCCTTTTCTGGTGGTGCCCTACAAGAAGGAACTCTAGTGCTGGCTCTAGGGTCAATCTCAGAAGGTAGTGGGGAGAGGCATCTCCGCTGGATGCCAAGAAGACAACATATTCCATTTTGAGTTCATCATGGAAGCTGGAGCGAAGCACCTCACTATACAGTCTTTGTTTTGGAATGTCCAAAGTTAGAGCATTTAAATAAATATAAGGAATAGGGAGGATGAAGAAAATATTTTCTACAAACTAGCTAAGTAGCTGTGTTTAAAGTTCAGAAAAAGTAGCTGGTCAGGCACAAGCCAGGTTCTGCCTTGCTGCCATGGATGGTAAAAGGGAACCTAAAGGTCCCAATCACGCCATCCATTATACCCTTGCATGGAAGCATGAGGGGGCATAAAGCACATGTGCAGCCCAATGGACTTTGTTATTCAAAAAAATCTAATCACATGCATGTCCACAGTGGAATCCACAGACACACATGTGCAAAGAAGCACAAAAATATATCCATCTATA
This sequence comes from Emydura macquarii macquarii, assembly GCF_026122565.2. NCBI lineage: Eukaryota > Metazoa > Chordata > Testudines > Chelidae > Emydura > Emydura macquarii. The sequence continues at coordinate 31,923,268 of NW_027131390.1, read as the reverse complement.
CAGATATGGATATACACTCACAGTTAAATTAGCCTGGAAAATTAGGCAGCTTTGATGAAGTAAAAGGGAAAACCCATATTTTTGTGCATACCAAAAGAATCCAAGTGTATACAGAATTAGAAGTAATTTATGGGGTTTTTTTTAAGTTTAGAGGTTACAGTGAAGAACTGTATCTTTCAGTGCTTTCCTATTTTGTGATTATTGAAAAATAGACCTCCCTCTTCATTTGATCTTCTTGCCTGTTCATAACAAGCACTTTTTGCTCTAGGAATTTAGACTTCCTGGAATCAAAAAGTTGAAGTATTATTTTAAAATTCTTTGTACATTCCAACTTCTGAATTTCTCTTCATTAAACTCATACAAAAATCATTCTCTATAATATAAAAGAATCCCATAGATGAAGACTACTTATATAAATGTATTCATATTTCATATTAATTAGTCCTGTACATGTAATCTCTTTCCCTAATGTGTCCAGTACATGTGTCTCTGTCCTGAATCTCTCATTAAATCTTCTATAGTTCATTTGAGCACTGTATCACTGTGACTGAATTAGACATTTTAGAATCCAAGGCCTCTGCTTCCTTTCTCATGTGTATTCCTTACAAAATCTTTACAAGAAAAGCTCTGGTACTACTGTAGAAATAACGCATACAGTAATCAATGTGCTCTGTAAGTGTATAAACAAGGTTATCAAAAAGGTAGAATCGTATCCTCAGTGCCTCAATTGCACATGCATGTAATATGCCCTCTATCTGCTAAGTTCTGAGAAGCAGCAATCCTTATTCTTTTTAATGAGGGCCTTTGAGATCCACCATGTCTAGAAAAACACAGTGCTTATGCTTATACTGAGACTTTTCTTAGACTACTGTAAAACCACGTTTTACTCACTACCCTTCTGTGTGTGTGTCTCTCTTTAATATTCTCACTTTTCAGTTAAGTAACAGGAGGTATTCTATGGTTAACTATGATAACATACACCTTTCTGAATGGTATGATTCAGAACATAGTTCTTCAAAGCAACAGAAGGTGGTTATGTTAAAACAACACAGTGGTGCAGAATTCTTAGGTATAGATTAATTTCTTAAATCAGTACATGTCTCTCATTTCATTTAGTCCTTTTCTTCCTATCTTATGGTATGAAATAATACTGCAGGAGGATGAAGATTTTTACTTTTATTTCACACCCAATTCTGGCATTCCCAAGGTAAAATCTTATGCAGGCTTGAGAATCACACAGTGATTTTCACTTTACTATTTTTTTAACCTTTGGCAAACAACATACATTGTTGAATTCTTCTCCTGTACAGCAGAGTTCTTAAATCAGAAACTTTTAGGGAAGAGGGATATTTGTACTAATTTACTGAACATTTTTATATTAATAATTTTAAATAATTCTCTGCACGTTTCCCTGAATTTTCACTCTAGTACCAGAACAGATGAATTAGGCATTAACGAATTTTCAGAACAATTTCTACTGGCCCTAGTGCTAATTTTAAAAGTCTCTTTACTTTGGTCTGAACATTGTCACATCAACTTTTTGTTTTGTTCAAGCTATTTTATTCTGATGAGAAATACTCTGAAAGATTCTGGATAAAGAATAAGCAATAGAAATATAGTCATGTCCAAGAAAAGCACAGCAAAACCCTCAGACTAACCTTTTAAATGCTCTTAAAAATTCTTAAGTTTAATTTAAGGTCAAAAGTATATATAAGTAATTTCAAGACACATAGCCTTATGAGAAGATTGAGGTTTCCAAGAAAAAGAAAAGGAAGGGAATTCAAAGTTACATTTATTACCACCATACAAGCAGAAACATTTCAAAGTATGAAATTTCACAGTTAAGATACTCACACGACCTTAACCCTGCCTCCATTAATCTTCCCCCTCTCCCCACCTTTAGCAATCCCAACTTCCAACATTCTCCTCTTTGTTCCCTCAATTGTTACTTTGTAAGATTTTTTTTACTTTTATTATTTTGGGGTTTTTTTAAAGCAAGGACATTTTCTAAGGACTTGAAGGCCAGACCGTAAGGTGTGCACTTGAAAAGCCATTGTACGCACACACCTTGCAACTAAAGTATTGAAAATGTGCACTGCAGACCACTGATTTATAGCTTACTTCTTGGGAGGGACAAAAGGGTGTCTAATGGCACTTGCATTACTAGTTAGCACATAGGCTCAATCATGAAAAGTTCTGAGCTTCAGATGGCCTATAAAGCCAATCATGCCAGCATACTCTCAGTAGAGAGAAACAAGCCCGATACACTCTTATGTTGGTTTGAGGGTCACCACCTGATAAGCTTGTAAAGAGAGAGATGCAAATTCAACAGGAAGTGGGGAGGTGAATCCTCTTCTGATCTAAACCCACCAAAGTGCCCTGCAATCTCCTCTTTCAAGTTATAGGTGGAGTGCTGGAATGTGTATGAATGAGGATAGGGTGGATAGGAGAAAGTCTATCATCTAGGTCCCATATTACTATAGCATTTCCACACTTTCCAGCTAGAAATAAACTCTTTCTTCCTATTTATTCAACAAGTGGAACAGTCTGATCATCGTGTGTTGTATGTGTGTTTGACTGCAGAACTAGGTCAAGATTTTCAAACACCTGAAACACTGTCAAGGCCCTGAATCCCAGAAGATTACCGGTCAGCACTGCCTGAAAAAAAAATCAGACTCCTTTAAGTTGTTTGAAATCAAGAAACCAAAACCTTTAGTCTAACTGAGAAGAGCTTTGGGAGAAGTACAGGAGAATAAGGAGCTGTTCTTCCCTCTCCTCCCATGCTGCAAAAAGGCAATTGTGTAACAGAACACTCTCCCCCACTGCTGGTGCCTTCTGCTTCTCAGCTCTGTGTCTGGAGCTCCAAAGGAACAATTAGTCCATCACTTCCTGATGCCCCTCCCTGAAGTTACTATTTAAAATGTGACTTACTATTTTAAAATATGTAAGCATAAAAAGATGTTGGATCTGTGCACTACTCTTAGCTTGAGAAAATCTCAAATGTGGTACAGCAATGCCTCTCATGGTTAATACAAGGCTATTCAATACAAAAATGACAGGGGAAAATAATTGTCTTAGTAATAATTCTTGTGTGTCAACTTTTTAGACAAACTATATATCAACATGTTTAACCTGTAGTTACTGCTCACAATCACAGTCAAGTCCAAGAGCAAACGTGTACAAAGTGCTTAGGGAACAGCTCAATTTCCCTGTCAAGCACCGTCTCCTTTGACCTCAATTCTGTCCTCCAACATGTCTCAGTCACTCACGTGCTCTTCCCCTAAGGGGAAAAAAGGCTAATTCTCAGATCCCCAATGTATTCCTTCTGAAAATTCACACCTTATTTACTCATGTCCTGTCATAAGAAAACAGCTACAATGAAAGCAATGAAGATGTTTTTGTAATGTACAGACAAGTAGCCTGATGCCACTAACCTAGACCTTAACATCCTAACCATATCTTACTGCTCCTCTTTACCTCAAGAAAACAAATTGAACTTTGAAGAAAGAGAGACGGGAAGGTCAGTGTGCATCTGCAAATGCAATACGAGAGAACAATTAGTAATAAGCAAGCTTTCATCCTTCCTGGTATCGTTTCTTCAAGTTCCCAATGCAGAAGACAAACCAGCACTGATAATCCCACAGCATGACAGTTAAGTATCACTAATTAAAATTAGAATGAAGCAGTGCTCAGAGCAATGGGGCATTTGTTCTGAATTCAGAATTAAAAGAAAGCTGTTTTGTGTGAACTGAACTTAAGATGGGTTCCACTATAAAAATTGTTCCAGAACCACCTGTGGTGTACTGAGGAGGGTGTGGGCCGCCAGGCGCCCAGGCACTGGCCTGCGAGGGGGAGCCAGGCCGGCCCTTCACCACACACAGGAGATGGGGGACGAAGGAGGCTCTGAGAGGTGCAGAGCCTCCTGTGCCCTCCACCCTTCGTGAAGGGCCGTCCCAGACACAACCATCTTTTTCTTACCTTCTGCTGGTAAACCACAATGTTCTGGGGGAGGGGGACGGTTCATTGATGCACATGAAGAAAATACAAGTTCCATGGAAAGAACCAATGGGTATGAAAATCGCGCCTGTCAAGCCCATGACAGTGTGGCCAATACCACCCACCTGAGTTCTTCCTGACCAATCCACCACAGAACATGAAAAGCAGAGCCATGCGTATCTGCCCCCTATACATGGCAGTTCTTCAATTAAGTATTTTTGCTTCTCTGCAAGCTGTAGAGCTAATAGCACCACAACGTTCTGAAAGCACCATTGCCCAGACTCACTGTTTCTTGGCATAAATGTGAACATTGAGTTCCTTTCCAGTCAGATGATGTATTCTAGCCATAAGAATTTGTCTGCAAAATTTTGCACTAGCTGTCCTCAGATCAGAGAGAGGAACACTATAAAGGAAAGCCCTAGTGCCTTGAGTTCTGTGGAGGAGAATTATATTGATGCAAAAATGATATTAACAAAATTATACCTTTTTACGATTTTACAAACTTCTTTGCACCTTTACTGAAGGCTAAGATTTAGCGACAAGAATGTTGTAGCCAGGATTCTTGGAAATAAAATACATACTTAACTAAATATGTGATAAAATGTTAACACTAATATAAAAATGTCAGAAGGTTTCTTCTGGCTCCTAAGGACAAGGAAATATCAACCAGACAAACCACTGAAGCAGTATAAACCTGATTGTGCAAGGAATTCAGGACTGTTTAATTAGAGTAATAAATCTAGAGGTAAAATGAGCTTCAGCCCTCCCCGCCCCACCCACCCACCCACCCACACACACTCTTTTCAAAGAAAAACTTTAGTTTAAACCCACCCACAAGAATTCTAGAAACATCCTTACTGAATTTGCCTTCTTTTGTAAACACACCAAAATCTTCATTCTTTAAACCCAGACAACATTTATGATGTGAAATGTTTTGCAGAAAATACTGATTACTTCCAATTCATGATTCTACTTTCAGGTGAAATGTTTGTCGATTTACAAATGCTTAAGATGGAATAAGTTTCTCTTAATATGTATATTTGCAAATATTTTATATCTAAATGCACTCTTTCATACAATACCTGATATGATTGCTATATGAATAGTAAGATGTTTTATGGACAAATATAACAAGGTCATTTGATGCCAGACTAATTACTAATAAATGGTTCTTACAAGTATATAGTATTTATATTAAATGGGTAATTAATAAATTAATTACTGGCAGCATGGAAGCAAACACTCACCCAAAGCAGGAAAACAAGAAAATCATTGTTCCAAAAACTGTCATATGAGTTCAACAACTTAAGCTAAAGACTTTCTAGGAGTTATATAATTTTAAAAGACTGTTCTGAGAACTAAAATCTCTTCTACAAAGAACAGGGTGTTTGAAGTTTCTGAAAATAAAATTTCATTTCCTGTCAAACACTAATAAAAGTAATAAGTTCTCAGAAAATGGCCTGCATAACTTTAAACTTAGTTTATACTCTTTTTATCTGGATCTTTCCTTCCACAAGAAGAACAAAAGGCAATTAAAGATATGTTGCAAGTGTTTTATGTTCAGGAGCTGAAAGCGTCACCTAAATCAACTAAAAAATGCAAGTAGCCAATGAGAGAGTGACAGCAACCAATCTGAATCTAAACAAGCAAAAGAGAGGTGTGTTTTTCTACAACTTCATGGAAAATAAGTAGGATATAAAAGACTCCAAAGTGAGCACCCCACACTCACACATCTGCTACTTTGCTTCTTGTCCATTACTACAAACAAGCTGCCACAAACAGATAAGAAAAAGAAAGACTGAATAAGAAACCAACTTGAAGAAACCTCCCCAAGACTTCAACATGAGGCGAAAGTTAACTAAAACAGTGCCTGGAGATTAAATTTAAAACTTTTGTAATGATTTTGATGTAATATTGAAAAGCTGTTGTAACTTAAAAGACTAACAGTTTGTCCTGTTAATCATCAAATGGTTAGACTATGTATTACTGGAAAGAAGATGTGGCTAAACAGTGGTGAACAGAGAAACAGTGGGATTTATGATAATATGTGAATTGACCTATCTCAAGACAGATCTATAAAATGGCTTTATATAGAGGCATTTTAGCAACCAGCCAGATGTCCAAGACATTGCTAATTATTGGGATGGACTACCAATTGTTCTCTGTGATTGTGATGGAAGAAACCAGTTTGTCATTTGTGTTCAGTTATTCTTGTTGCTTAATGTTTTATTTTCTTTAATAATAAAATAGCCATGGATAATAATTTTGATTGGTCTTGATCATGGTTTCCCCTAAAGTATGCAAAAGAACTCCTGTAACTAAACAGTGGGAGACACATTCTGCATTGGCAATAAGATCAAAAATTAATAAAAGCTGGCCTACCATTTCTTCTTTCTCTACACTAAATATTTTGGTAATTTTTTCAAACTAAATTGAATAGTCCAACACTGTAAAGCTACTTGCCCCCTTTCAACCTCACAACTCCAAGGTATGTACATTAAGTGGGATCTCTGTTTCTTATAAATCATGCTTCATTAAACAAACTATGTGAACATCCACTAGAATTAACCCCTATCAGAAGAGGTCGAACTAATGGGGAGAATATTAAACTCTCTCAATACATTTCTGAGGACAAACCTTCAGGGAATAGAATTTCTGGTTCCCTGAAAAAGGGAAAAGTTAACTGTGGGGTTAAGAACATGCTTAACTGCTTTGCTGAATAGGGGGCCCAATACGAGCAGGTGCATAGGCAAAGGCATACTATTCCCTGATTACATATGCATCAATCACTGTTTAAATAGAATTTCAGTTACGTGATCACACCTTTCATTAAAAAGAGAAGCTACTATGTGAATTTATGAACTTGAAGAGCAAACTGCACTTTTGACTGAAAAGAGTGTCAAATTTCCAATGCATATGACTCATCACAGGGAAGAACAGACATGAGTAGAGAAAGAAAATACCGAGTGCAATAGTCAAGTATATCAAAAATACTTAAATAAATCTGTACTGTAGCTCTCATACTCATGTTATTTCAAATTATGTAATTTAGCACAGGTTAAAAATAAGTTACAATTATGCTAATGATATGGTAGTACTAATATTGGAACTATTTTTGAATTTTTGCCACTAAAACATTATGCTATGTGTGTAAATAAATTATTATAATTCTTTGCTACTTTAGCTGACAGTTTTAAAATAAATGCTCTCTTAAATCATCCCTACAGACAATATTTTAGTTTTGTCCTCTAAGCTTGCTGAAAAATACTTACTTAACCAGTGCATTTCTTTATTTTTCCTTGGAATGAGTAATTAAGCAAATTACCAAAAAAGCAAGGTTCTGTACACTTGCTTTCTGGAAAGTTTAATTCATCTAATGGTGAATGAATTGCTAACTTTTTTTTTTTTTTTTTAAGAGAAAAAGATAAATTTCTAAATGAAAAAGTAAAAAGATCCTTGCAATAAGAAAAATATACTGATTACAGACCTGGACATGCAAGTTCTAGAAGGTTGCACATGCTAGTTTATCAGCAGCCATACATATTTTGAAGTGTGAGGCCGCAATACCAAAAAACAGCTATTTACCCATATGCCCCTGAAGGGGGGATAGGCACAAACAATGTCTTTCACTCCTACTGCATTGTGACAGTGATAGGTGAGGGATAGCCATAGATCATTTCCCACTCATAGCAGTCAGAGCATGTGGGCTGCTGTAGGGGCAAAGTGCATATTGAATCCTTTAGAAGTCTATAGCAGATGATCATAGGGCTGTTCTTCTGGGAACTGCTTTTTGGGATGGTGCTTCACCACCCCCACTTTACTGTGAGTAGTGGATCAAGGCACTAGGCTCCATATATGGCAGGAAAAGTAGTTAACTGTTAGACCAACTAACTGGCAATCAACTTCGGTGTTCTATTCCTAGCTCTTACACTGTAGCTCATTTCACACATTTTTATAGGCAGACAATAGCTACCAGTGTGTCCTCTAGGAGTTCATTAATGTATACAGCACTTGGAGATCCTCATATAACAAAGACAAAATACTGTACATCAACAGTCCTCTCGCCTCTTCTAATCTAAGCAACACACAGTTTATTTACCACAGTCAATGTTTTAAATAAAGCAATAATCACTAATGTCTAGAAGTTATTTTCACACTCCTCTTAAACTGGCTTTTACAAAGGAGAGAGAACACATTTTCTGCTCATAAAATCAAAGCTTATTTAAGAACTTTACTCACACTACAACAGGGCTAATTAAACCTGCATATAATTGGCATGTTGATGGTATTAAAGCACACATTCTTACCAACTTTGAAAGCTAACATACAAGGAGTAAGAAACCAAAAATAAATAAGCTAGCCAATAGCAGAATTCAAGACAAAAATATTTATGTTTTCTCTTCATGATCTCTGCCCTTCTTGAGGTCCCATACATTTCATATTCATGGGTGTAGAGTATACACAGTGATAAAAAGTATTGCATATAAGCACTACCTTGTCATATTAACTTACCATTAAGTATAACAAACATCACATACATATTTGTCTTGGACCCTTAACCTTTCTACTGAAGTGACACTTTTGACATTTTTAAATAGAAGTCTCTTTCAGTGGAAATTCTCTCCTTAAAATATTCTACACTGACAAATTGTATTACCAGTTAATAAGTAGAATGCAAAAATCAAAACTGCTTACTGCTTAGAAAAAAGAATAGTCATATATAAAGTAATAGTATGAACATGTAATATAATGAGAGAAACACCTTGTGGAAGATACTAGATTTTTTTAAATTCAGAAATACTACTACTAAAATTAGTGTAATTATTATTAAAGCCCATCTGAAATATAACATTGCACCCTATTTTGTTTAATATAGCCATTCAATTTTTAAAAGCCCAATGCATTTTTCATTAGTCAATATCAAATAGATTTGTATTCTGAAGATGGCAGTTTTATTTTCAAAAAGGAGTCCAGATGTAATCATAGGACCAATGAAAAAAGAACATAAGAAGGCCCAATGTTTACAAGAGTCCCTGCTTGGGGAAAGCTTTTCTTTGTTTCAGCATCACTGGAATGCTACTCTTCATGTAAGTCCTTTGTGAAACAATGAATGAAATGGCTACTGATGCTCTGTAAATAAAAAACTCACAGGCTTCCTTCAATAGAAGCAGGTGTTATCGAACGGCTACTGTTTGCACTGTGTTTCCCAGACAAAAACATTACACAAAAAGTAACGCACTAATAACTCCTGGGAGGCCTCCCCCGTGAATCTCCTAAACAATAGCCCAGCTGCAGCAATGCCACATGTATCATTCTTAAGGTCGATTTGGAATTTATGCTACTCTGTGTAACTACTGCAAGTGTAGTTTTAAAGCACAACTAGTAGGACTCAATATTTAGGGTTAAATTTTCATTACTTAATCAAAGTCTTAGTGTGTGTTCTTGATTACAGGCATTATTTTTGCTATTAGTACTTACACTTTCAACACAATGCAAGACTTGGGAGCATCATTTATACAAACAACCTCTCAATTTGCCTTGATAGTTTAGCCCAGTCTATTTTTTAAGGAAAAAAGCATTTGCTGATAACTTACTATGAAAAGGAAGAAATTAGTCTTTCTGCTTATAAAATTGTAAAGTGATATAAATAATTACAATAGTAACACATGTTTAGAATACTAAACTATTACACATGTAGTTTTAACCCATTGCTATGGTTATCATTTGCAGTTAGATAAATACTTTGGAATACTTTAAAGTGAATGCATGACATTTTGTTTTGAATTCAACTTCAAAACACACATATATATAAAAGATTACGGCACGATTAGCCAAACTGCTGTTCTTAACAATCCCTTTGAGTAAGTAAATAAATTATTTGCGTTGCCACATTGGCAACTGAAAGTGGTTTTCATTTTCTGACCTAAGATGGTACCAATGTTAGTAACAGAAGCAGAGGACACAGAGATTAACCGCACAATGCACAACTTTTGCCATAATTGAGTCTGGCATCCCACAGCTGGACAGTGTTTTGCCTTATCTGAGCAAGTGATGAAGGAGGACGAAGATAAGTTGTAGTAGATATGTACAACTTGCTCTCCCTCCCATCTTGCTTCTTTGATTCAACTTGTTATGGAAGGAGAACCATCTCCACCTGAATATTCTGAAGATATGAGTAAGCTGATCTACTTCACTCTCTTTGCTCACCTCTGATAATCAAGGAGATGTTAAGACATATTGCAGAATTGCCTAACTTATCTAGAAGGAGTTCATACGAAAAGCAGGGAATGTATGTTGCAAAACAGTATCATCATTTGTTTGGCATTCCTAGGTACCTCAGGGATGAAAAGAAAATATATGGAACAATACTCAATCTGAGCCAACTGGAAGAGCAAGAGAGCCATCTGCAGTTTGAAATTCAGAAGCAAGTAAGTTAAGGGTTGGTTTGTTCTATTTATTTTGTCTTTAGGGATTCTCTGTTCCCAAGACTAGATCTGGATCACAGCACACCTGTGAGAAATATTCATTTAGACCTTAAAGGCCAGCAGTACCCACAGATGTACACTCCTACAACTCTCATTTAACATACCGGAAGCAGCATGTGCATATTAAAGAGCATAACTGGAGCCAATGTTTGCAGTGCTATGATACTTCGGAGTTTAAGTAAGAGTCTTATATGTATTTGAAAGGTCAACCAGCTGTCAATAAGACACTTTCTCTGGTGAGTGTCTAGGCCTAATGTTTGAAGAATCCAAAACCATTTTAAAAAGAATTTCTAGCCCTTTGAGGCTTTGTCGACACTAGCATTTTTCTCAGTAAAACTTTTGTTGGTCAGGGGATTGCATCTTGACCTCAATCCTGCAAAAGCATGCATCTCCCATTGAGTTCACAGGATCAGCACACATGCTTAAAGTTAACCATGTGTTTAAGTGCTCTGCTGGATGAAGGCAAGCCCACTCAGCACTCTGCAGGACTGAGCCCTAAGGAGTAGAGTAACATATAAAATAAGGGTCCAACACACAGACAAAGCAACCAGCTATTTCTTGGCACCGGTAATATGAGTTTGGTCAGGTGTCTGAAGGAAAATAGTCATTTTTACATGATATGGGTTAGTATCTGCTGAATCCATTACAATTGAAACCTCTTTCTTCCCAACTACCCTTTCTGTAAAAGCCATGGCAAAGGGGTAAGGAAAGGAAAAAGCCACCACCCTTTACAGCAACTATGAGTCTCTGTGGGAGAGGAATAATAGAAACATCTTTCCTTCCCTGTCCCATCAACCTTCCTGTTCTTTCCACTCCAAAACCTTCTCTGTCACAGGAGGTTTTGGAGTGGAAAGAATAGACACAATGATTCTTTGCAGAAACAAGTCAAAGTGGACCAGACCATCTAATTTAATAAGATATGAATTCAGAAGACAATACAAAAGATGGTGCTCTGAAGCATTGTTGAGGGAAAGGCATGATGGGAGAAAACTCCTTCTGTAGATAAAGGTACATAAGGACAAAGGGAATGAGCTGTTGAGATTAGTTTGCAGTTTTCTTTTGCTATTCGCTCAGCCAGTACACCTACTTAGCAGAGACTTTCAGATCTACACACCCAATTCTCTGCTAAGTAGATCTACTAGCTCAGCCAGTAGCAAAAGCAAACTACAAACTATCTCAACAGCTTTGCCATTCTGTCTAGTAGATCGCAGGTGCATATCATTAGTCTGCTTTACAACTAGCGCTATATCAAGTTAATTGGTACAATAAGACCATGGTATGTATATTTACATGACAATGGATTGTTACAAGACTTGCAGTGAGTATATTGATAAGGCCTTCAATACAAATGCAGTTTTAAAGGTTCCCCACCCCTTAAAGACAAATAAGTGCATAATAAAGAAGTATTGTGTCTCTTGGCTAGACATATGCTCCATTAACAGAACCGGTTGTCTTTGGGGTATGCTAAAACAGCTTTGTCAATGTTTGATATTTTATATGCAATTACTTGAACTGAAATACTCCCACCATAAAATGGTGTGATGAAGCTATGGTGACTAAGCTATTAGTTTATATAGATAAAGTAAGTGACAAATAAAATATAAAGATTTATAAATCTGTCGGTGCACATTTTGACCTTTCCTTTATGACAGCACCTTTTTAAAGCAATGAAATACATATCTATTCCATGTACATTTTTCTGGTATACACCAGTAGATAAATATAAAAGTTTATTCAAACCAATAAAGTATCCTTCCAAATTCAGGTGAAACCAACAGAAAGGAACAAACAGTGGCTGAAAAAAAGGACAGCCTCCCACCAATGTATTGTCTATTACAGATGAAAGGCCAAAATGTTGAGCTGGTATAGATTTATTATTTCTTTAACAAAGATGAGGCACTAATCAGAGATTGTGGTGCCAAAAGAGGTGGTGCTGAAACTGATAAATTTAACAATCCACTTGGCCCAGATTGTAGTCATATGGGTGTATTAAAGGTAATTGAGAACAAAGGAAATATCACCATTAGAAATAACTACTGGCAAGTTGCGAATATAGTACTTAGCTGAAAATTTCAAGAATAGACTTCTGAAGTTAGGCCCCAAAGTCAATGCCCTCATTTTCAGAAGTACTGAGCACCCACTATTGAAGTCAACATGGATGTTCAACATCTCTGAAAATCAGGCTATTTATTAGAAACCTAAAAATTGGATGGAAGAGAATAAATTTCTGCATCAATTTCTCAAAATCTTATTTCATATTTATCTTTTAAAAATAGGTTATGGGGTGATTCTGGGAATTTTAGACTAGCTAACCTTATTTCAACCCCAGAAGTTTTAACAAATCAAGATGGCTGTTTAACACAATGGTAAATGAAATTCACTGTAAGAATGGAAGGTTATGCACACTGGAATGCATAAATTCAACTATTAATACCCTATAATAGGTTCTAAATTAATGGCATAAACTTTGGGAAACTAGTTAAGTATACATTTTTAACAACTTAATGAAGATGCATGTTTAGTAGGGAGTAGTGGTAAAAAGCACCGATGCAGAAATGCAGAAGGAAGCCCATGTATTGTAACACTTTAAATGCTATTTTCAATTCTAGTGAACCCCATATAAAAAGACGACTAGCTAAAATAGAGTGTCTAGAGAACAGCAAGAAAAATTTGAGTGGAAAGCTACCATATAAGGACAGATTAAAAATATTGGGTCTAATTAGTTGAGAGAAGACAAATATAAGAAAAACCATAACAGAAGCCCATACAGTAATTAATGTTATAGAGGTCAGTTGGGGACTTGAGATAACTGACTCTGGTAACAGAAAAAACACGGCTAAAAGGCAAACTAACACAATTAAAAAGAACTCATGTACAATGGTAAAAGGTTATTGTATAACACAAACCATAGTTAACCTACGGAACTCATTTTAACACATTATTACTGAGGCAAAAAGTTCAATATTTATTAGATGAAAATATACAGGAGACAGAACAAACATACATGAAACAAGAATTTTGTTTCATGTCAAAAGGCACACTCCCAATTGCTTGAGATTAAGGGGAAATTTCCCCTCTAATCATGAGAATCACTTATGAGGATTTTACATCTGCCTCTGAATTACCCGCATTTGCAAAAGTTGGGGAAGGATCCTGAAATTACACGTACCAATGGTTTCCAGGAGCTGGGGCAATTATTATGTAGAGATAAAATAATTAGCCATGAATTCAGAAATGAATGAAAAAGTGTGAAAATTATTTTATGCAAATTTATTTGCTAGTGTAACCTATAGCTAATTAGGCATGTATAAATCATTATTATACAGATTGTGAAAACATACTAATATCAATAAAATTGGTGAATAAGGTGTTAATTAAAAAGATGTAAGGAAGATTAGAAAAAAAATCACTGAAATACTTCTGTTCATCACCAATTTGGTAACAATTAACATAAAACTATAACCTAAACATTTAACCTACATTAATCCTTATGATGCTCACAGGAGTCACTTCAATCCTGATACTATGAATTATTCCAAATAATAACTGAAAAGTCAGAGCCAGAAAATATCTATCTATCCATCAAATGGCATAATGGCGATATAAACAAAACTGAACTGCAAAATTAACCAAAATACACTTTATACTTAGGAAAAGCTATACTTGTAATATTTTTTCTCTTCAATCCAGAAAAAAGTTAGATATGTCAAATGTGAGAAAAAGATATCCATAGTGTAGAAATTAGTAATTTTCTCTGTTGACCTGAGCTAAATAATTAGTTCTGGCAATCAAATAAAAAAAAAAATCAGAACAAGTGAATATTCCAAAAACAGGTGGTTATCAACCAAAAAAAAAAAAAAAAGGTAACAGACTTGTAACTTCTTATGTAATAAAAAGATAATATGGATCCAATTACGAAGTATTTCAAAGCATACTAGTGAATTGGTATTTTGTAAGCACCTGTAACCTGTACCAATGATAATTCATCATTTATATAAGGCTGTGCAAAACCAATAAACTACTGCTGATAACATTATTCACACACGCAAATCAAACCCATAACTCAAGCCAAAGCCAAGAGAAGACGTTGAAGAGGAAGACAGAATGCCTTCTGAAGCACAGCCAAGTGTTCCTTTCCACTTCCTCAATTTGAACAAGGCTGGTTAAACAATTTTGGTTTTCTTATCTGCTGCCTCCGTCAGAAATTCCAACTTTTAACACGTAGGATTTTGTCACTAAATCAACCAGTCTGTGATTTTCCAGGAAATATCTGTCTAGGATTTACATGAGGGTCCAGGTGCAGGGATTTATCACAACATAGCTTTGAGTCTCCAAGGGATTGAATGGAAGTGCAAAATAGATGGACAACTGATCTAGTTTAGGGATAGACATATTTCTATTTGGTCTGGTAAGAATAATACCCAGGCTCCAAAGACTATCTCCTTGGGTACTTCGTTATATGACTTTATGAATTTGATAATAAATTTATATTTCTTCTAACATCTATGCATTCAAGCAGAAAGAAAGACAGATAGACTATGGCATGGTCTTCCACAATTCTGCAATATCAAGGGAATTCATGTCCATAATAATTGAAATTTGCTCCATACAATCTCAGCTATTAATTAAAAATAGTTATTGATTACAAAAGATATGACACCTAATAAAATGGGCTTGTTGGAAAAGTGTTGTAGAGTTTAATGGTAAAGTTCCGAAGAAAACTAATTTGGCGGGAATATTAGGAATCAAGAACACCAGGTACACGTATTTGGAGGCAGCAAAGCAAGGGTTAAAGAATACACTTTTTAGAAAAGCTTTAGCAGTTAGTTTTCTCACCTTTATTTCCATCTGAGAAAAATATTTCCTTGGTGTTACACTTTCAATGGCCCCCACCAAATATCTATTGAATAAATAGTTTAAAAGGCCATGAGAAAAGAAGTTCAAAAAGGAAGATAAAGATGTAAATCCTAAAGAAGGATTATAAAATCTCAATTCTGAAATCCAAATTCCTGGACCTGTCTACACCCCACTGCTCTATCCAGCACCATTCAGACCTTTTTCAGTGACTTCTTTCCACTCCCCAGCAGACACACCTAATGAAGCGTCATTGTGAAGCAGTTCAACGCTGTTCTTCTGAAGCTGACAACATGAGTTTTCCTATAATTGATAAAAAAGTTAAGCCTCAAGAAGCGCGCTGGATGTGAAGGCCAACATTTTGTTCACCCAGATGATGACTAAAATCATGGGGGGGCAGTTACTTTTTTTTTTTTTTATTGCATCCTACATGATTTAAGTATGACAGGTCCCACTGTAGTATCATACGCACAGCGTCACACAGAATGTGAATTAGGTAAACACTTGCCAGTGACTAATATTACATGAAAATTCGCAACAGAGCTGATGCCTCCAATTTTTATAGGACTTAACATTAAGGTTCCTAGAAAATTTGGCACTGATTTATATCCAGTGAATCACTGTTCAGTGTCAACATTGAGCTTGGCCCTATACTTTGTTAACCTTTCTTAGTGGTTATCATAACCCCCGAACATTAAGAAGGCCCTTTCTTGCCAAAGACAGTACATTAAGCATGCATGTCTGTCAGTTTCCTACTGTCCTTGTCAAAGCAGGTAAAGGGAAAAGTAATAAGAACAGAAAAAGAACATGATTCCCTCTCCACACATGGTATTTCTGTTTAGTTACCTGAAATTAGCACTTGTTCTTAGTGAGTGTTAATGTGTCATACAGTAATATAATGCTCAGTGCTACTTCACCTAAGGCTGAATTATTCTGGATGCAGACAGAATCTGGCAAAAACATTCATCATCCTTCAGAATGTGATGAGTGAATTAGACATTTTGTTCCTGTATCAGCATAAATAATCATTTATGTTACATTTCAGGTGGATTCTGCCTCAAGAAAAGAGTTTTATATTTTCTCCATCATTCTTTTTGCTTAGGGATATGTAATAATAGAAGATGTTGGTAAATTAAATCAAGGCCCTGACCCTACATGTTCATAGAGCCCCAATGACTTTAATGAGAGGGCTGCCCACATCTTTGATGAAAATACAAGTTTGATTGATAAAGGTAACTGTAGTTGTAATATACTTTCATAAGGCATTTGAGTTAGTACCACTCAATATTCCCATTAAAAAAGGAACATACAAATGTCAGTAGGATATACCTTAATTGAATTTAAAACTGTCAAACAGACCTCAAAAACAGTTGTTACTGGGGAATCATTGAATGGTGGTGTTTCTAGTTGGGTTCCAACGGGGATCGGTAATAAGCCTGATTCTATTAAACATTTTTATCAATTACCTGAATATATATCTAAAATCACTGCTGATAATTTTTGCACATGACAAAGTTTGGTGAGGTAGTAAATAATAATGAAGTCAGGATAGTCATACAGAGCTTTCCAGATCATTTGGTGAACTTAGCCCATTCAAACAAAACGTGTTTCAATACAGCCAAACACACTATATCTAGGCACAAAGCATAACTACTGAATGGAGTTGTACCCTGGAAAGAACTTACTTCACTATTTGGCAAAGGTGAGATTCATATGGAAATATAGTTGTGATGGCCACATTTTAAAAAGTACATCGGAAAACTGGAAGATGTGCAGAAAAGAGTCTCAAAAAATCATTCAAGAGCTGGAGAAAATGCCTTACAATGATAAAGAACTGAAATCTGTTTGGCTTACCAAAAAGAAGATTGAGAGGTGACCTGATTTGATTATACTTTACAAGTACCTTCACAGGCAGAAAATATCAGGTATTAAAGGGCTCATTAATCTTGCAGAGAAAAGCAAGATTAAAAACAACAATTAAGGCTGGAAGCTGAAGCCTAACAAATTAAACTAGAAACCGGGTACATTGGGCAGATTAACACTAGGAGCAAACTACCAAGGATGTGATGACACTCAATCAAGACAAGATGCCTTTCTTGAAGATATGTTTTAGTCAAACACAAGTCATCAGGCTCAATACAGAGATAACTAGGTGCAATGTAATGGCCTGTGATCTACAGGATGTCTGAATAGATGATCTAATGGTTCCTTTCAGTCAATCTCTATGAACCTATGAAAAACCTATTGCAGGATCAGCCCTAAATTCATTAATTAAATGGTGGTCAACATAATAAATTATACATATGAAATCACAGTTAATTCTTTAGAATCTGTTCCACTTCTGTTTAAATTCTAAGTTCAAATTACATTGTTCCATAACTTCAGGCTGCATCTCTGCCACTAGTAATCTGGCTTTCTCCTCCAAAGGTCTGCTTACACTGAAGGACAATTTCACAAACTTATTTTGATTTGTGTGCTCTTATTGGTCATGGCTCTGGGAAAAGGAGTGAGACAACAGACATGTCATCGTATTCCATAGAAACCTGCCATCAGATAAGGTATAGTAACAACAATTAGACACAAGGGATCAAATCCTAAACAGGGTGTGTACCTCTCCCCTCAGCCAACTGTACTAATATCTGACAGATACCTGAAAGACATACAACAGGCACATTTGGTAACACTATCAAGCCAACCAAGTCAAACTGAATAGATATGTCACCAACACTCTATGCTACTTTCCAGGAAACTCAATCTTTAGTAATAATTTTACTAGACTATAACTAAGGAATCCCATCTCCTCCTTTCTCTTCACAGAGTATTGATAAAAAAAAATTATGTCATGTTTACAGTATTATATGACCCAATGACTTTAGTAGCTGAGCACCAAAATGAAAGTGGTGCGTTCTTCAGAAGACCTAAATGTTAAAACTCAAATTATATTCCTATCCTAATCCACAGTTTCCTTACAAGGGAAAAAGCCACCCTGTAAATCACAAGCTACTAATACATTTCAAACATGGAATTTTGAATGAAAAGAAAAAATACTTAAACAAAAATAGCCTGTGTAATCTAAGGGTCTACTTTGCATTATCAATCAGTAATTTGAAACTGAAATTTTATTGATATATTATCAATGTTTTTTCATTGTATTAATCAATCAACTAACTCCATGGGTTTAAAGGACATTATCAATATTCTCCCTGTCATAGTCGGTTTATACTCAGCAAGGTTCTACAAAGACAAAAGAGCAATTTATGAAGATATACACTGACATGTCAGTTACAGACTAGCTAACTCTAGTACTTTCTTCTATTATAAAAATTTAGTGACAAGCAACATTTCATTATTTTATTTTTCTGAAGAGAGTATAGACACTCAAATATAAATATAAAAATATTAGTCCTTAAGTAGTCCTTTTAAACCATAAAAATCTAAGTGATTCTCAAAGATGCATTGTTCTGCCATGATTTGTTCAAATGTTTAAGTCTGCTGGTCTGAAATAAATTAAAGACCAATATTTATCATGAATTTATTTTCTGGGTGTTTTTGAGCTCAGTTCTTTGGTATTTCTGATTGTAGACCAATAGGAAGAATTAGGATGAAATATTCTAGTTGCAAATTCTCTTGCAAAGTTTAACTATGTGTAGAATAATGTAATAATCTGCAATTTATATGACATATTAAGAGGATCTTATAGCACAATATAACTGTGTTCTTATTTTATTTTAAGATGACAGACACACAACTTTGAAGTGTAGGTCCTGTACACATACAGCATTCAAATGTCAATGAGATAGTCTTTTAAATGCTCTTGTGGTCTACTGGATTCACACACATTCTACTTAACTGGTTAAAAATATACATAATCAAAAAACAAGAACAATGAGAAAAAAGAGAGTTGAATCAACCCAAACTTTTATTAAAAACACAAACCCTACCAAAAATAAAGATTGACTTATTTCACAATTATCAGAAAAGCATGAGAGAGACCCATATCATTTCTGGGTGGAAGGGTTAATCTTGCATCTTAAATTTAATATTTATTACCAAACCAATTCCATGTAATTTTATTGGATAGGAAAAATGTCCCCAATAACATAACTCAAAGTTAGAGTATGTCTGCTTAACTGCATTTGTTTGATGCAAAAAACATATTGATTTAAATAGTATAGATTATTGCTGTTGGTCTAGACATTTTTTTTTTAACCCCCAGACAGCGAAAAATCCAGCATATGTCAAAGGGTGAAAAGTAAATGAAATGTTAATGCTCAAATATTTTTCTTCTGATAACTTCTTTTAAATAAACCTTCAAATTCTTAGGCTGTAATTTTCTTTAAGACAAAAAAAAACAAAAAAAAACCCCAACCCTTAAAGAGAATACAGCATCTTTTCTTTCTTTGAATTAGCCACCAGTAGGTTCAAAGTTAATCAAAAGGCAAACTAAGTGACAATATCATACTTGGTCAGCTGCCCCACCTACTGATCTCAGAGCAAACTGTGCTAAGTTAATCAAAAACATAATGATAGAAAAGCTGCCTCAGCACAGATTTCTGGTAAAATACTATCAAAGTTGTACACAAAAATTAATAGAAACATCACTGAAAGCTTTGAATGCCATTTTTTTAGTTAAGACGTCTTAAGATTTTTTAACAGCTTCATGTGGAGTTACTGATGGAGTGATTAAAAAAAAACCCAACCCTGATTCCAGAGTTAACCTATCTGAATAGAGTCTTCTTCAACATGTAAAATCAAGATTCAGCAATTTGACAAAAATGTTGGTTTCAGCTACAATCCAAATACAATCAATTCCAAGTACAATAGGATCTAAATGCCAAATCCAAAATGTGGCATCACATTAATTTTATACTATGAAATGACAAATCCTCAGCAAGTGGATGGAGAGTCCATCTAAAATGAAGAGGTTAGAATGGGTGCATGAGAGCAGGACTAGAATAAAAGCGATTCACTAGTTGTGTTTGTATGTTAATTGGACAAATTTCATTGTACAAAGTTGATTAAATTTTGCACCTATCCTTCTTTCCTTTGAGACAGGCTCCAAGAAAACTAGGGTACTTCATGCTACCATGGGCTTTGGAAACACCCCAATTCAATGGTAGACTAAAAGGCTATTTCACACAGCATCATTTTTGACTTAGGTATGTCTGGGAATAAACTCTCCCAAGCAGCCCCTGGGAATCCCAGAAGTCTTTGTTAACTTTCTGTAAATTTGTACATTAAGAGGAGATATGACAGAGGTGATAAAATAGCTCCGCTCGTCTTTATATTTCAGTATGCTTGAAATGTTTAGCAGTCAGACCATAAGATAGTATGAGGTTGCAGTAAACTTCACTAGACTAAAGAGTTGGTTGCCTCTAAAATGTCAAGGTATGATTGTACTTTGTGGAAGGGCTTCTCAGATGGCTTTATTTTTATAATTTTCCTCTTGGTCCTCCCCTCCCATTTTTCTTTCTTTCTTTGTTATATTATTCAAACAAATCATAAATCAACAGCAATCTGAATATTTTGGTACACCTATACTCAACTTTCTCCAGGCGATAACCTATGAAAACGAAGCTACAGTGTCTTAGTAAAATATTCAAAACAAATATAAGTATTCACAATTATTTCATAAAAACACAAAGAACAATCCCTTAGTTCTCCTTTTCTGTGGTCCATCTCAAGGCTATGAGCCAAGACACTGAAACTGAGGTGACTTATTTTTTAGGTAAAAGTCTGCAATTTGCCTAGGCTATATTTTTCCCACCTCACCACCAGCATTTGTCTTGAACAGTTGATGAAGTAAAAATAAAAAGTAGCTCTATAACATAGGCCCACCCCCAGAAGTGTCATGGTTTGCTAGGCCTCCACAGCTAACATACTACAGAGATAGGAAGGCGGTGTCAGGCTGTGGTCACACAGGCTCTGTGTGTCCTCAGAATGAGTTGTAATGATTGGTCTCTTCTGGCAGTTTAAGGAGTATATAAAGGAGGATTAGAGCAAGGAAGGTCATTTTCCTTCAGCAATCAAGTCATTTTTCCCCTCTACCCACCTCTTGGATCACTCACCATAAGGCTCAGTAAGCAATATATCACTTATTCACTACAATATCATATTTTCAGCACTGACTACAATATATTGACTGAATTTCCCATTTTCTATTTTCTTTCTACAAGTTCCATAGCACCTTAATTTCTGAACCTCCTTGCAGTGTAAAGTATATATTGTTCAACGTTAAGCCCTTTTATAATTCCCAATATTTCCATTCTGTGACTCCAAAGTTTTTACTATTTCACAATGATAGACAGCTCATCTTTTGCTATATATCTCAAATGTGATAGAAACAGGCACAATAGAATTCTACAGAGCAAATTGTGCTAAATTAATCAAAAACATTGACAGAAAAGATGCCTCTGCACAGACTTCTAGTAAAATACTAATAGTTGTAAACAAAAATCAATAACATCACTGCAAACTTAGAATGCCATCTTTTCTGTTAAGACAATGTCGAAGATTTTTTGAACAGCTCCATGTGGAGTTACTAATTGGAGCGATTTAAAAAAAAAAAAAAAAAAAAAAAAAGTCTTCTTTCCAGAGATAACCCATCTGAATTTAGACATATAAAATCAAGATTCAGCAACTTGACAAAAATATTTACCTTTTGTAAAAGTGACCAAAACAATTTTTTTCTGGTTCATGTTTATAAGTGATCTATATAGCAACATTCTCATTTTGTTGCCATTCCATTAGCTTTTTTCTTTCTTTCTTACTGCTGTTACACAATGCATTAGTCTTCAATTACCTCCTAATTCCCTTTCTAGGCAAATGCTCTACTTAAGGTCATTTAGTTCCATCTAATGACTGTCTACTATCTATTTTGTTTTCATTGCTTCTCGACTTTTTTTTATATACTTCTGTTTATGTTCAACTGTATTGTCCATGTACTAACTGTAGCCACCAGAATTATTTCATTTTTATTTATTTAAAGATCTCTGTTTTGAGGATCTATTTTGTATTTTAAATGGGGATTTAAAAAATAATATTGGAAACATTTTACATAATGTCTTTTTAAGTGAATAAGGTACTCTTTGTAGCAACTAGCAATGCCCATTATTCAGTGACTTTTCTAACTAGCAGGCCATTTTCTGTCTGAAACAAAGGATTCTCAATATTGGTTATTTAAGATAAAAATTTCAAACGAGCCAAAAGGTGTTAGGTGCCGAACTCCAAATGAATTTAAAGAGGATTTGAGAGTCTACTTGAGGTTTCTTTACAAATCCCTATTAATATATTTAAAACTTTAGTTTTCCAAAAGGTATTTGCTAACACTTACATTTCTCTTGTCTGCCACAACAGTAGTATCTGATAAGATTCTGCTAAATATCCTCTCAAACACACTTATGCACATACTAACTCTGCTATCATGCAGGGAATATTATCAGAGGTTTGGGGAGATCTAATGAAAGAAGCCAATAATCTATTTAATACATCTCCCATTTCCTTATCTCAAGCCTAGCACCTTCTGCTAGTTGAGAACAATGATTAAACTGAGTCAGAACACTGATCCAGCTTCTCTTACCAGATGAGAAAGAAGCCTATATGTCTGAAGCTGCTTGAAACTAACAAGTCTCCATGCCTCTCTGAGGTGAAGTCTACACTACGAGCTACAACTGTGATTCCATTGCTTGCATACACATACTCGAGCTATTTCTCAGCAAGCTAGACAGCGAGTATAAACAGCAGTAGCTGTGGTGGCACGGGAAGCAGCAGCAATAGCATGGCTTAGCTGGGCCAAGTACATACCTATGGCCGATGTGTAGTTGGCATGGCTAAGCCATACCTCTGTTGCTACTACCTGTACTACCATAGCTAACTATCTATACTCATGCTAGCTTGATGAGAAATAGCACAAGAATGCATACTCGAGCAGGGGAATCACACCCTTAGCTTATATTGTAGACTTTGCTTGAGACAAGCAACAGCTCTGTGTATTGGCAGTTTAAAGCCTCCACAGAGGCAGCACACACTGCTGTGAAATTGCAAAAGGACAGGGCTGTAGGAAATGTGCTCATATATGTAAGGTGGAGGAGTCAATAATAAATACAGCCAACAACACGCAAGACAATTTACATTTCCACCTACAACAGATTCCAAAAAGCACACGGATCCCAACTTCAAATGTTCACTTGAACACAAAACCTTAAGCGACCACATATGTTCATATCAATGTTATCAGCACTTTGGTACATCTCACTGTCACACATTTCATGCATTTCACAATTTATTTTGCCTTAACACTGCTGAACTCACTTAATGTTTTGCATTAGAGTAAACATTTGGGAAATTTGGGTACATGATGCATTTTTATTATCTGCTGGAGATGAAAGTGAGAACTGTATTGGGTGTAAAAATGTTGCAGGCAATATGCATGAAAGCGTAAAGGAATGCAGAAGTCTTCTCTTTTAACCATGCTTTTAAAGTTTTGGATGAATGGGTTGTGTCCTGATGCAACCTTAACTATTACTAAACAGTTTGTACTTTCATCACAAAACGTTTTATATTTTGTCACTGCTTTATGTTTAACAGTCTTAGCTAAGAATTTGATAAGCTGTGGAGACACAACTCTCTCATCATATGTACTTGTGGCGCACAACTGAGACCACTGGCAGGGAAGAATGGGAAAACCAAAGACTTGGGAAGATACTGTGACAGCATTAATTAATTAAAGAAAATATTTTACATGAGGACCAGTGGTAAAGAAGCTGTAGAGGCTTCATAGCAACTAGCATTTTGGAAGTTCCCCCTGATCCCCACCAAATACTATGTGTTACTAATGTGTTAAAATTTCAGCATCTTTCTGCTACACCAAAAGTCTCCAGTCAAGTCACCTGGATTTAACTCAGTGATTTCTGTGAAAAGTGTATAAATTTGGATATCATTAGCAGATTTTTTTTCAATTCAGAATTAGAATACAACATTTAAAGCTTGGTACAGTAAAGGCTTACCATCTCAGCAAACTTAAAATGATTCTAAGGAAAATTATTCTGCAAGCAGAAGAATTTTTTTCCCCACTTCATTAGCCTAAGAGATGTGTTAACAGCCCAATGTTTCAAACAAATACACAATGCTTAAATAAACAGAGGTAAACCAACCTGCACATTAGCATTTGATATGGATTATATCTGACAGAGGGAAAAACCTTGTAAAGAACAGACTAACCTGTGCTGAAAGACGGTGACTGGTTAAGAGTATTCGCAAGGCATTATATTCTATCAAAGCACTACCCATTTGTTAGAGTTTACAGTTCTTTTTTTATGCAACTTTTTCAATATTAATTAATGGTTTCTGTATTTGACATTCAACTTTAAAATCCCCCTGGCATTATAATTCATTTCAGTTTAGAACCTAAATAAAAGGCATTAGGTATTAATCTGAACCACATGGAAATGGGTTACCACCCAAAATTTCATCTCTGGTCAGCACTCCCATTGCATACAGTGAGCCAGATAACGAGACATCCTATTTACACCAACTGAGAATCTGGCCCCACATGTTTTGAATCCTATTTAAAAGGAACAAAGCACACAGACACAAACTATATCAGGCTATTAAACTGACATTAAAAAACCACAAAACTATGCAGAATGAAAACTGCTAACTGGTAATATTAGTAAATTCCCGTACTTGTACAAATAAATTCAACAACTATTTTGAAAAGGCAGTAATAGGCCAAATATCAATGTTTTGTAGGGAAAAAGTACATTTTTATAAAGCATGACACCGAATGATTTAAGGTCTCAAATAATTAAATGCAGATTACGTAGAGATTTTTAAAATCAGCACTTTTTTTTTTAAAGCAACTATTGACAAATCAATCTCTCCTTAACTTGTCTCCCAAGATTTAATTTCAGGGTTATGTTTTATCTGAGAATTAGTTCATGATGTCTCACACACATAAAATAAACCTAAAAGTGCAGTCTCTGAATCATTTTAGAGGTTAGAGATATCAGAAACAATAGTATATAACACATTTTATGAAAAGTCTTTCATTAAAAACTAGAGTTAAATACTTTAGTTAAGTATTAGCAGCTAAGGGAAAGAAATTAATAGGCACAGAAAAGAGAATATAAATGCTTTCCAGTTCCACAATTATCATGGCAAAGTGATGAAACTCACATAGAAATCTAAACTCAGATCTTGGCCAGTACATGGAATGCCTCACTTCACTTTTATTTTTAAATGGTGCTATTGAGCAGTAAAGCACTAAATGGCCCAACACCTTTCTGCCTGACAGACTTCCTACCATCACCCTTGGTATGATATTTCTATGGTTATAATCAATGGAGGCCTTCAAGATGTAGGCGTGTGGTTGTAAAATGGGAGGATGATGTTGGGTAAGCTTTTTCTGTGAGGAACTCCCAATAATTTCGATTCCTAGCCTCCCCAGTTCAAAATACCCAAAGTTATTGCATCTTTGGACACATTTCAAGGCCTCTTTTTTGGTCTGTTTCTAAAATTGTTTTATGAGAAATCAAGAGTAGTTTTGGTCTTTAGAGAGTGAGGAGTAATTTTCATTCCAATATCTATTTGACTCTTTGGTTAATAATTTTAAGATGGAGAGGCAGAGGTTCTTTTATGCTGGGTTTCCTATTTTATAAATAGCATTGTTTTAAATAAGCTACATAAATGAAATAGTTGCTGATTATGGAATTTTTAACTGTTTTGTTTGAGAAAAAGCTAGGAATTTGCATTATATATTCCAAAAAAAGTTACAGTTGCACTGTTAAGGAACTCAAAACCAGGAACTCACCCGATTAAATTAGCAACTTCAACTCTTTCCCAAAAAATTGTGACGCAAAGGCTTCACAATAGTCTTGAATTACATAACCACACAGTATTGTGCAGATGATGCAAATTGGGAGATGTTTTTCTTGCCTACTTTTTGGACTCAGCACCGTCCCTTTAGGTCTATCTACAGCATAAATACTAGGAGAACATTTGCCCCACTAGGATTATGTTAAATTAATTTTGATAAGCATACTTGTCGCTTAGAGTTCTGGGGAAACTACATATTCCTCAATAAGCAACCAAATTTGAATTTCACAGTCATTTTAACATATTCAGCATTCATGTAGTCTCAAAACAATGTGCTGGAGCCCAAATTTTCAAACCTAGGTACCTATGAACTTCAGAAAGTAAACACACTTATTAAGCCCTCTCTAGTTATCAAACCTTATCTCACTATATATCACTCCCTACTCCCTCCACTCTGGCAATATTTCTTCCCTTGACAGTTTGTCAGCTTCTCCCATCAACATGTTCATGCTGTCTTCCAGGGTTGCCTCCTATGCATGGTACAAGCTCCTGAGTTCATCTGCAAAGCCCCTATTCTCACTTTAACTAAGTTCCTCTTTTTTTATACCCATTTCTGCGGTGCTGCCTGCAGTCCTTAATATATGCATTTGGTTATGGTAAATTATGTTGTATTGCTCTTCACATAAACAGCTTAGTAATATCCAAGGAAAAATTCTAAGCTTTGACACTGGTGCCCACTAATCCTAAAAAATGTTTGATTTATTAACCAACTGCTTAATAATGCAATCCAACAGAAACAGCACTGCCAAGACATGTAGTCAGATTTCTTCTCGGAGAAAGCTATTCTAAGGAAAATATTACATGTACCTCATGATTCCATTAAAGCAGGAACAATACTATTAGCATGATTGTATTTAACAAGTGTTACGGTGCTGAAAGTTAATGAAAAATTAAGCTTCTAAATTAAAATGTTTAATTAGTCTTTGTTTAAAGACTACATGTTCATAGTTTTCATGCTATAAAGATGATATGTTGTCAGACTTGATATGTATCTTTTATACATCATATTCTTATCTGTAGGCATGGTTCTGCCACAAAAACACTTTTGATAAATCTGAACTAAGTATTAAGTGAGACATGTACAATTATATTTTAATTTTGAATATATACTTGACATTTAAACCAAGATTTGCAACATTAACTGATGAAAACCTAATGCAAATAATTTTTTTTTAAATCTACTGAGAACATCCCCATTGTATACAGTAGAAATTTTAACCCCTCTTGCTTTTATCTAAAGATCACAAAGTGCTTTAGAATTATTTAAACCTGAACAGCCATTTGATCAATAATATTCCCATTTTACATATATGGAAACTCAGTCACAGAAAGGTCAAGTGACTTACCTATGGCCCACAGTGAGTCAACATCAAAACTAAAGCTGGAATAAAACTTGTTACCTAAAATTCTACCTTCTAACAGTTGGACAAAACTCCATGTTTTGAGTAAAAATCATCAGCAACATGTAATTACAAACTCATTGGTCATATACTAAAAACTCAGAATAAAAGTTGCTTGAACCGTTGCCTTGAAATTCTATACATTAGAAAACATCTTTAGTTACTGCATGAGTCTGAAGGACTCAAGCATCTAAGAAATCATACAATATCATTTACAGTTCGTGCGTATACACACTTACACACACACACTTCATAATCGCAAATAAAACATTATTATTAAAAACTTGTTTCAATCATTAAACCAAAACACAAAATAGTTGTATTACCTATCTAATAATCAAAGGCAGATTATAAGTGAGACTAATGAAACATGATTTTTTTTTCCTTTAGATAAGTTGAACTGGTAATGTATTCTGTGCTAGAACAATCCCAGTAGTTAAAGACTATTATGTACTAATTACTACCTTTGCAGATCTACAGTACACACAATTAATTTCTTCAAAGTACCACTATCATTCTTGACTGGCAAAATACACAACCTAAATTAGAAGAGCCAGAAATTAACATGAACCTTTAGGGAGAAGATATTAGCTTGCTTTGCAAAGCTTTATTGTACTATGAAGCAAATAGTTCTGATAGTGAATCACTGAGTTCTGATAGTTCTTCAGCCCTTTTTGGTGTTATGACATAGTAACACAAATGCTATTTGAGAAAAGCCATATATTGCAGCTGCTTTAATAACTTATCCATGATGGCACTCTTACAGTCTTGTCTGTCTTCTAGACTTGAGGTTCTCTATTTCATTCCAATATAGAATGATAAAAGCAGAGTGTTCACAATATTAAAGATTACTGAGAGATTTCCAGTTTTAGGAAGCAAGTTCCAGACATCATAATACTCCCCTTACATACACCAGGTGTACAGAAAAAGACATCCTGTCTTATTAATAAAGCACAAAAATAATTTATGAGTAGTGTACCTCAAATTTTTAAAACCCAAAGTACTCTAAAGCAATAACAATAAGTGAATCTCTTACTTGAATCCTCTTAATACACTGGTATCTAATTAAGCTCTCAATGATGAACCTAATGTTAAACATTTTATGCTATATTTTTACTAAATTCTTCAGAGATTTAAACTGATTAAGAGGAACAGCTGGCGATAAACTTTGATTTCATGCAAGTGGAAGAGTTCTAATTTACCACAGAAATGCATACTCAAAATTGTCCTGCTATGGTGTATTAAGAATAAATACCTGTTACACTTAACAAATACATCTATTTTCACTGAAATGTTACTCCCTTTTGGTGAAATACATAGCCATAACTGCACAAAGCTTAAGCAAACAAGTAGCCGATCTAGAATTCTGAGGGAGTTGAAAGGGATAAAATCTGTAACTACCAGTCTGAATGCAGGTCACCGTGGCAACATAGTCCTCCCCAGCTATTCATTCTAGTGTATAGCTTAGAACAAAGCCTGGAAGGCCTATATGCATTTCCCCTATGTCAAACTTCAGCAGAACCCCATTTATCCGATCTAATTGGGATCGGGGCCATATCAGATAGTGAAAAATCCGGATAAACGGGATAATGGGAAAGTGCAATGCTGAGGTGACATCTAGCGGCCACATGAGAGATCACTCCCTTCTGGATCTGTATATGCTGGTTGTCTGGTTAACATGGACAGCCGGATAATGGATGGTCAGATAAATGGGATTCCACTGTACTTAAAGACAGATCCACTAAATTTTGCCTCAGCACGCCCCTAACCACCTCTGAAGTGTCTGCCTATTAACATCGGCACACAGATCCATTTCTAGATATACCATATAGATATACTATTTGGCTACTAAACTCACATCTCTCCACTGACCCCCAAGGAGGCATTGAAGGGCTTGCACTGCAGAGGTCCACTGAAGGGTGATATACAGTTTGGTGTGTTTCACCTTCTCTCTATACTCAGACAGCCAGATCAAGGGTTTTCCACAAAATCCACAGAGCTACACTACAGCAGGAAGAGAGCTCCACACAGGACTGTCACTTCTCCAGCATACAGCGAGAGTAAACACAGTGCTCCCTCTATGTTACAACTGTCAGCTTCAGTGACTACTGCAGAGATGGACAAGTAGAGAAACAGTTTTACTTACTCCTCTCTTTTGTCATTTGAAAACCTGGGAATAGTAGGGAAGTATTGTCCATTTGCTCCATTCAGCAAAGTGTGACCTTCCCTTGCACTGGGGTGGGCTGGAGTGGGAAGGGAGAAAGGTAGGAGAGGGTAAGCAGGAATAAAGAGATTGTTCCACTGAACAGAAACAAGACAACTGAGAACAAAGTATGAAATAAAATCAAATACAAACGCAGTAATTATATAATAAAACAATTTATGAGGTGTAACTATTGAAAGAAATCATCCATGACAAAAGGGCCCTGGATATGTACTCTTTAGTGCAGATTTTAATTAAGCAACACTTTTAATTCTTCACATAAATAAACTGCAATAGGAGGAATTCAGTTAACATTGTAGCAAAAAATAGGGTGGGGATGGAATAGTACTCTTTTCTCTGTAATCCGTAGAGTTAAAGATCTATGAAGGCCTAAACCGCACTCATGATCCTAGATGATATAATGGCAAATTGATACAACGGCCTGTAGGAAACATGTTCCTTACAGGTGTATCATGGGATTTGAAGGGAAGCTCCTGAAGCCCCGCCAGTACTATATTCATCATTTCGTTTAGAGTTCAGACAAGGAAAGTTTACCTAAAGCAGGCTTTTAAAACATGATTTTAAATATCAACACCTTTTTAGTGATAATATTTCAAGTATTCTTTATTTCCTTTTTTAATCAATTATTTTTCAGATCTAATGTGCTCAATTTACAAGTAAAAAGATCATCACTTTTAATGAAGTTACAGCAAATCTAATCATACTGTCAGTTATGTATGTACAACCTCATTGTCTTCAGATTATGGCCTCAGCAACACCTAGGCAAACTGTGTGTCCTGCCAGGTGTAACTGATTGGCCCTGAAATTGGAAATTAGTGAACAATTATGTTGATGGAGCACAAAAGGAAAAGAATCCAACTCATTCTGTGAACTGCATTAGCTTTACAGGTCTAACAAGGAAAAAAAGTAGCATAAAGTTAGCGTTCTCAGTGACAGCTATAAATATGAGCCAGAGCAAATTTGGTCAACAGTAAGATACCATTTTTGCAGCGACAATTTTCAGAGCAGATGCACATTTTAAGGAACATATGATGAACTTACAGACAGCATTCCTCAACTGGACCATAAACTGCCAGATTGACTTTAGTCTTAGTAAAAGCTAGCCCTGATTTTTTCCAGAGAGATAAAATATCAGACAAAGAACTGGACACTAAGTCTGTGCGCTCAAGTGTGTGTCTTTTTGGGAGCCAGCCTGCCAGATTTCAAAAGAACTCCCTGTACCTCACTTTACAATGTCTGTATTAAGCCAAATGCCAAGATTTTTTGTGAGAAGTGACTACAGGTCTTAATGACTATTCTGGCCCTTTTTCTGAAACAGAAGGCTTCAGAAAAATTCCCAAGAAAAATAACAGAGTCTGATGCCTCTGCTACAAGATCCAAACTCCAGACCCTGCTCACAAAGTAGGCTTGACCACCATACAACACTGGGATTTGAAGAAAGCACTGTCCACACCTTTTTGTTATGCACTTCCCTTTTTAGAGAATATACTTTTCCATCCAACCTCTACTTGGATTAATAAGAGGGGGAAACAGATGCATTTATCGAAAATTTCTGTTTTGGACCCACTGCAAGAAAAGACATCTTTGAATAAGGCGAATATGGAAATTTTGCCTAGGAAACAAATTCTAAACTGGAGGACAATCAGCAATCTGTTGACTGAGTGTGCTATTACTAATTTAACAGAGAGCCAGGGACTGAATTAGTGTCAAAACTCTGAGCTCTTTAAATTGATAGAAACAATAAATAAGACAGACTATCTTTAGATAAGAATTACTGATAAATTTCAAAGGGGTAAGGAGCCATCAAAACTAAGAGCCTCCAGTCAGTTGAATAGACATCTCTGAACTGAAAATGATTCATTGCCAGAGACAATTCGGAGGTATTAAACCAGAGTGTGAGTTCCTATAGGTATCTAAGTAGACTCCAGGAGTTTGCAGTGCTACTGGCTCAGACACTTGAGGTGTAGCATGTTAAAGCACATGTACCTGAAAAAGGTATACAAACAGAACAGGAAGTTAAAAACTGATTGGGTTTTCTCTAGCTTTTTTATTGTATTTTATTTTACTTTATTTTCATAATCCAAGTTACTATTACTATATAGGCAAGAAAATTGGTTTTGGAGAAAATATGACTTTAAAACTGGCAGCATTTCCTTACCTGTTGAATGTTATCACATGGAAAAGATTAATGACAATTCTCTCTTATATTTAATTGTGTTTCAAAGTGTTTCCTGATACTGTAAGTAAACTGGCATCATTAAAAAAATAAATAAAAAGTTTGGGAAACTCTTCCTCTTATTTCACCTGGTCAATAAAGTCTCAAATACAAATCATCAGTTTGTTTGAAGATTCCTACATGTTAACTGTAACCTATGAGCAGAGTCCTGGAGTCCAGGCAAGTCTTCACAGAGGACCAATAATATTCAACTAAATTCACCTAATAAGTAAATGATATAAGCATGTTTATTAATGTTTCCACATCTTTAAGCAGACAGAGAAAAGTCAATTCCGTGAAATTCCAAGAACTCAGACTACACGTAGTCCTTTTTCTCAACATACAGATAGTTGAACTATTAACAAGCGAATTAAGGATAAGCCAGAGTAAAATTAGTAATATTTATGTCCTTTTAGATCTTATTTCCATGCTCCTGTAAATGTTCAAATACATCATGCAATAATGTTTTTCCAAATAACTCAGGTAACTTACCCCATTTCTCCAAAGAGAAGTTGAATACATTTCAGTCCCACTGTGTGTCACATGAAAAACTATCAGCAGCATTTTGAGAAAATTGACTGAAACTTTTCATTAGAAAATCATACAAGAAAGTGTACATATAATTTATCACGGTGGCCTCAACAAAATGGAAAAAATGTCTTAAAGAAAATCAACTATGGCAGAAGAGTAAAATACATTGTGAATTTGTGTCCATTTTACCAATTTGTTTAGTCAGGGAGAAAAAAACTAAATTGTGAAAAAATTAATTTTGAAACAAAATGCTGTAATTTTGTTTCAAAATAACCGTTTTAAAATTTATTTTCATTTTATTTAAAATATTCAAAACTCCTTAAAATCAAATAGACATGTTTTGCATGGGGGTCTAACAAAATGTTTCATACAATATTTTTCAGACTGTTTAGAAAGCATTGATTTTCAGATGGACTCAAAACAAAATTTTGTTTTAATTTTTCAGAATTGTCAGTGAACAGAAAAATCCATTGTTCACATAGCTCCACAGAGGAATGCAATTCGGCACACCAATAGCCCACGTTACAAAATGAATACAAGTCACAAGTTAGTTTAGCTTGATATAGGTAGAATAAGGTAGACTAGGTAAAAAGTGTCATTATAGCCAGAAGTGCACAAACATTGGCCAATGGTAAGTTTAGCACATACTGCTTAACTGGATTTATTTAATAAAAGATGACTACTCAGGAAAAGGTATCTCATATGCTGCTGCATACACAATCAATCAAAGCATGAGTATAATGGTTGAAAGCCCTTTTTACATGAAACAGAAGGTGAAAATAGAGTCAAACGTCAGTTAACAGCACATTCAGATACATTTACAGAGGACTTGAACTGAACTGTTAGCTAATATGCAGCTCTTTTGAGAGGAGCATCCACAATTGCAGACATCTAAGGGACCAGTCGCATGCTCTTAATTCTATAGTGCACGACTACATCCACAATGTTAGATGCCATTTCTGTCTCTGACATCTTGTGAAGTATAACTTGCACCCCAACAACTGTTTATTCTACTACAATTTTCCTGAGTTTAGCCCTACAAACCTATTTTATGCATTTTCTGCAGAACTGTATAATAAATGTATGGTAACCACATTATATCTACTCAGAAGTAAAGTTTAAAGCCAGCAGAATATTGTTCAAAAAAGAGCAAACCACAAGGCAAAATCATTTGTTTTTATACTGTAAATTCTAGTTAGCTTTTACCAAAAGCCTAACACTGACATTTAAACAAAACCATCTGTATAGATTACTTGAAGCTGGTTGGGAGTATTGCAACTAAATGATTTTCATTGGAAAATGCCAGTTCATTGAAATATTCAGTTCAAAACTTTTCACAAGAAGGTCCTAGTTTCAATCAAGTTTACACTGGAAGTGCCTCAGTCTAGGATAGTCAACAGCCTGGTGGCTAGGGCACTTGCTAAGCATACGGGAAACTGCAATTCCAGTCCTTGGTCTGAATCAGACTGAACAGGGATTTGAAACTTTGTCTTGCATATCCCATATGGAATTATTCTGCATTGGAGTGATCTCCTTCCCTCTCTTTTTTTCACAAAAAAATTCAGAAAGTCTGAGTTTTATTTTGATATAGAACATAATTTGTTAAATCTGAATTTCTGCATCGTAGGAAAACTATTTCCCATCCAGCTCTAGTTTAGAGTAAATATAAACAACTGATCACAAAATTAATAAAACTGATTCATTTTCTAAAATCTAAAGTACTCTGTGTATTACCCTTTTATGATCAGGAGAGTATTATGATTAGTTCACCCTTATTCTTTAATACACCATTAAAAAAAAACGTACAACAACTGTCTGTGCACAAACCAAAGCTGTTTGCACATATTTTAGAACCCAGTGATGAACAGCATACTATAACTATACAACTAGCCGCCTTATTTTGAACTGAAAATACAACACATTCCTGATCATAGCATTTCTAATGTTATTTTAAATTTACTGTAGTATGTTTTAACAATACTTTTAACAATTTTAACAATCTATTCTAAGCATTGCCAAATTGCCTCACTTACATTAGAATGTATTTCATACTCTGTCTCCAATAATTTGTACCACACTACTGTAGGATCTGCCATAACACACACAGTACAGAAAAAATTCACTGAGAAACAAGCACATAGATAAAGTAGCATTTAGCCAAAATTCAATTTTTATACAGAAGGCTGAATCCTCAAATCCTTATGCAATCCTAATTCAAGCAAAGCTCTTAATGAGGTAAATGGAATCCTAACTGAAGCAATGCTTAATGAGGTAAACGGAAGATGTGTCTGATTACGGACCAAGTCAATATAGACATCAGTTACCATTTTCAAAAGCAGCTTAGTCCCATATAAGCCTAAATCTTAATTGTCTTTCAATGGGAGTTAGGACCTAGAGTCACTTAAGTACTTTTGAAAATTTTACCCTTCTTGATCTGGCTTCTAATTAAGGTTGATTAATATTATACTCAAGTTGCTTACTGTTTAATATTAAGCCAAGTTGTTAATCTATTAAAATGTTGACATTTGTCAAACATTACCAGCATTGTTAAAATATGCTTTCAATTGACATCTTGTACTATCAACTGTAAGATTTAAAAAAAAAGGTGGCAGTCTTGTGTAACACCATGCAGCAACAACTGGCATATAATGATTCGTTAAATAGTGAGCTGTGTATGTGTTACCTGATCTCACTGGAGTTCCATAGCCTATGAGTTTTGAATTTTCCATGCTTCTGGGAGAATCAGCCTTTCTTAGATCATCAGATGTAGAAAATATTAGCTCATCAGCCAAGCCTAAACAGGGCCTATTTCACATCTATAAAAGCAGTGGGAGGTATACTTAGAAAAAATCCAACTGTCATTCCAGCAAAGCACATGAACACAAAGTGCTGAAACATTTCTGGCATTTGATCCTGCAAATGGGTTTCTCAGGTGAAAGTGCAAATAATTTTTCAGTAGCTATTATCCAGACATGGAGGCAAGCACTTTGAAGGCCAAAAGTACAGGATCAATCCTGAAGAAGTAAGGAAAGAACAGTGATGGTCAAGATTACCATGTAACTTCTATGAATCCTGAGGAGGCTGTCCAGCCACTGAAGACTAAATATGGAAAAAATACCTTATCTATAGACTTTCACAGAAAAAAAGGATAACACATAAAGCACACTGGCTCTCTGAAAGAAAGGAGTATTTAAGTCACTCCAAGGTGGCATCTCAACAGAACTGGTAAAGGGATGGGGACAAAGATTAAGGTTAAAGAGTACATTAACCTTCCATTTAATGTGCCAACACAGCTTTCTTTCTTTGATTTTTCTTAAGTGTGTTTGATGAGGGTTTTTGATAATTCTCCAACTTTCATGACAGATACAGAGACTTCCAGGTCAATTTACCTTATGCTGATAAGCAACTTCTAATTCAAGAAGTAAACAGCAAAGCTAAAACCATAGTTGCCCATACCATGGGCTGGAAAAATAAAGCCACTTCCCCAAGGAAAACAGTACTCTCTACAATTCTCTTTCACCATAAGGTTCCCAAGTAGGGTACCCTCTGGAGAAATACCTTTCCCCAAGGCACATGAAGTACAAATCATTTTATGATTTGTTAATGCCATCTTATGTTCACATGAAGAACTGATTTTAAAAGACAGATTTCTTGTTGCCCTTTATCACCATCATACACAATATGATGAAAATGTCTCAGAAAATAAAAGTATAATTTTCTAGCTAACAAAAAACATTAAAATAAAATAGCTTAATAAGTGTCTCCTGTTAGAAATAATAATAAAAAAAACACTATGGAAAATATTGTCTAACCAGAAACCATTGATTCTGAGATCCAATGACAAATGGAAAAAGAGCAGGAACTGTGGAAGACATGACACTGAACACATATTTCATAAAATGAAACCTGCCACACCGACATGAAAGCTTCCTCTTCGGGATAACTGAGTTCTGAGATTTGAGAACTGTAAGATGCTGAGCACAGACTGCATTTATGATCATCTGAATGAACTTTTGTGACAGAAAAGTATGCTCTGTAAAAAAGGTCCCATTCAAAAAGTTTGTGTCCAATTACGATGATAAAGACATTTTCTCCTCACTACTATCAGACCTTGATTCATGAACATGATTTCCACTGCTAATACACACATTCTAGAAGTCGAGATCTTACATGTAGAAGAAGCTTGCCTTGGGGTAACATAGAATTTGGGGGGCAAGTGACCTAGACACTATATTAGGCTCTGCCACAGAGCTTCTGTGTCACTACAGAGAGCTATTAGTTTTCCTATCTTAAAAAATAGGTATAATACCTACTTTAAAAGAAAGTTGAGAAGTTTAATTTAATTATGACAAGGAACTTTGAGAGCTGCACTGTTATTGTATATTTGTATTCTATTTTGTTTAGGGTTTGTCCACACATGGAATTATTCTGGAGTAAGTATTTGATTTTAATTAAACTAAGCTCTATTCTGGAGTAAGTGTCCCCACAGGGAGACAAGTAGGGTAACCACCCATCTCAAATTGGGCAGGAATTCAGAGTTCAAGTCCCAGTCCTGGGCTGAATGACTCTGGGACAGCAGGTAGACCTTTACCCCCACCCCCACCCCCTTTGCCATGATGCCCTGCCACTGGCCAAGCCAGGCCAGAAGCCAAAGCCAGGCAGTGATATGAGCCTCCCAGAAAGCCCACGCCACTGCGGAGAGCCCTGAATCCTCCAACTGCCACGGATGGTGCACACCAGCGGGCAGGGACATAGGCCAGGGGTTGCTCTTGGGCACCCCTGTCCTCCACCCAGGGCAAGTGGAGGTCCTGGGCTCCCTACCGCAGCCTGGCTCCCCGTGCAGCTCTTACTACTTTTGGGCTGGCCAGGAGGCGGGACCTCGGGGGGAAGAGCAGCAGGGCCTCAGATGGAAAAGAGGAGTCGGGCCATGAGAGGGCAGGACCCCTGCATGTGTCCCACTTTTGTCTTTTGAAAAGGACATCATGCTATTGATAACATGGGTAAGATAGTAAGTTTAATTGGACACACATGGAGTTATTCAGTACCTGAAATTCACACACTACTTTAATTCAAATTAACTTTCTTGTACATACAAGCATTTCAATGTTTGAAAACACTATGGTTCTTCTTATCCTCATTCAAAATGTGGTCAAAATATCAGATGATTCTTTGTTCACTCAAATCAATAAAGAATCGATTACACATGTTCTAAAACTGTGCCATTTAAAAATATTAGGTTGCATTTTTAAAGTAACTCTTTTCATCTCCTAGTAATTTTTTAAATAAGTGGCAACTCACCAGCCCCCTTGCATCCTGAGCCAAAGTTCCCTATTGTTAAGATACAAGGCATAATTGTGAAATAACCCAACTCTCAGCATTCAATAGTAAAAGTAAGAGCAGCTGAAGAAAGAAGGAAAGGAAGAAGCGATATAAACATTTGCACTCTTTCAAAACACATTCTGTTTCCCAAGCATAAAACTAGATTGCAATTTTGATTTTTAAATCCACTTTGCACAGCTGACCTATGCATACTTGATTATCTGATCTCCATTAATCTTCCAGAATTGTATGTTCCTTTATTGCAACACAGTCTAACTAGTTGACAAATGGGGGAATGGGATTTGTAACTACAACACAAATTTATTCTTTTAGCACTATTTTAGAGTATAATTTGTTGAATTGCCTCATTAACTCATAAATATGTTATTATTGAACCATACCTGAATGGTGCTTGCACTTTATGAATGCCTGACACAGTAACTACTGACAAATGGCCCAAGCATTATATAGTGATTGATTACTCATAATGAATAATAATGAACAATCGTCAGTCTTGAGAAATGTGTCCAGCTTCAGTTGAGAGCATATAAAAGTCATGTTTAAAACTCACAAAAAGCTGAAGACAGTATAAAGAATCACAACCATTGTGAGCCATTCAATTGCTAATGAACTACATTTCAGATTTTTTGAAATTGAAACGGAGACATGAGTTATTCTATATTGACAAAGCAAAGTATATCCTTAAGAAATAAACTAATTAGTAGTCCAAAATGTTAGCAGAAATGAACTATTTAAATACCACTTGCATCCATCTTATTTTGACTGTATGGAAAGCTCTGACACTAAATTGGTTTTCTACTGCACTGTGCTCTCAGGCAAGGTCAATCAACATAAGCATTTTATCTGGTTTTCCAAAATGAGTCAGAAGAATACTGAAAACTATACAATGACATTATGCAAACATTTTAAATAGTATAGAATGAAACTCTGGGACGAACACAAAAAGGTAGAGATAAAACATATATGCACATGTCACATATCACATGTGTGTGCATATACACAGAAGTGAGAAAAACTTGCATATCTATATACAATTCACAATAAAACAACCTGTGTAGCTTCTCTCTAATTTTACAGATCTTGTAGTTTTGGCAGATTATTCTAAAATTGTATGTCATGAAAATGTAAACAATATATAAAGCTTAACTGAGTGTATTTTCAAAATTTAGGATAGTGAATTCTCAGTTAAAAATACTTCTTAAACTACATTTTGTTTAAATTAGAACATTTCCTATTTCAGTACATATTAGAAAATGCAAATTTATCACAATTTTGAAAGCAATGAATAATGATGACTCAATGACAGAATATAAGTAGTATACATTGTAGTGTTCCTAAATTCAACAAAAAAATCAACTCCAAGAATAATGAAGTAAAATAATCCATGCTCTATGTAATTTATAAAATGTACGTTTTAAATATTTGTTTTATGCTACTATAGAAACAGCCTATAACCTGAAGTCTTCAACATCTCCTACCATTAAAATGAATTACAGTACTATTTTTTCCATTGAAAATATTTTCTTATGCCACAGAGATTTATTAAAACCATATCACACGTGTACGCTTCAAATTAAATGAACAAATACATTTACCTTTCATTTGTGTACCAAACGTACGCGCCAGTTTTGCAAACAGATCCGGATTTTCAAATTTATCCTCTTTAACTTTTAACCAAAAGCAGTTTTCCAATATGTCGTGGGGTTCAACCTGAAAAAAATACAAACACAAAATATTAATTCTTCAAGTTAATAACTACTAAGACTTCAAATATTCAATGTCAGTCAATAGGTGATTCTCCTAATGCAGGATTTGACTTAAACTGAGTAGATATTTAAAAAGCATTCCAGCAAGTGAAAAAATGACTAAATTTTTCAAATCTATGCTCCACTCCAGACAACAAAAGCCATTTTACAGGAACTTGAGCAAGTGGCCTGCCTTTCAGAGCTGCTGATCACCAACTGAAAACAATGAGAAATATAGGTGTTAAGCTCCTTTGAATGGCAAACTTTCAGGGCTTTTCTTCAGTGTGTCAGTGCACAGCACTGGGGTATGAAGTTCATACCAGTATGTTGCGCACAACTCATCAGCACAGACCCTTCTGAAATGCACTAAAAATTCCTTACTGCGCACCAGCAGCATTCACACAGGCCAATTCATATGAAACACGCTGGTGCAGACTAGAATTTACATCAAACGGGTGTGCACTGACACACTGTCAGGGCAATTCCTGGGACAGAAGGAGAGAATGCATCAACTTGCATAACAATATTTTTAAGGACTGATGTCCTTAATGTTGGAGGCCTAGCTCAGCCTGAGTTGCTTGACTAAATTGCTTGATTACTGGTGAGATTGCTTGACTATTGTTTGAGGCTTAAAGCTTTAGCTGCCTGATTGCTTTTTATATTTGGCAGAGATTAATAGATTGCTGAGTAATTCTGTGGTACTTTAGTTTTTGCATGTTACAGCAAATAATATTTAATGTGGGTTTGATATAATACAGCATATAGTTGGTTAATTTGCAGCAGCACATAAACAAACATTAACAAGGACATGAGTTAATATATTTTGTGTTAAGGAGTGATTGTATTGTTTGCAGTGAGGTTTATAATTAATTTTTAGCTTTATATTAAACTATCTAAAAAACTCTTGCACATTAAACTTGATTAATCTGAAAATCTGGCATCTCACTAGTAGTTTACACTAATCATAGCAAGTGCCCTGCAACACTACCTTAACAGATGCAATATATATTTACTGGAAATAAATAAATAACCTTTAAATTCAATGTCTTTTTAACTCATGTTTGACCTATCTTCCACATTATAGACAGGAAACATTTACATTCTAATACTTTAAAAATGTTCAGGGTAAATATTCTGATTTCACTTATCTAGTCACTATAAATTATCCAGTGAATTTTGCATGCTTGTTTTTTAAGCTCAGGAGTAATTAAAGGGTTAAGAGTTGATAAATTATTTGTCTGGATAGTGATATGTTCTTGATAATTCCCCCCCACTCCACCCCCCCAAAAAAACAAACAAACATCTGATTAGTTTACATAGTCAGTTCCCAACAACCAAAGACATAATATTTAATTACAGCTTGTTTTTCAGCATCAGCTATCTCAACATTTATTTTTTAAAACAGACCTAATTGTCCACTTAAGCATACTATATAATTTTTCAAAGTGAATTGTCATATCTTCTTCAGTGCCAAAACCAAAAAACACAACCTGCCCCTCCACTCCCCCCCACCCACTCTCTGTCTAAGAGATTTTGGTATCTATCAGTGGCGGATGATTAATTACACTGGAACTGCTCGAAAAGAACCTGAAAACTACAAGTTGTCCAGAAAATAAATATCCATATAAACACAGGAAGCTTTGTCAAACCCTTCTTTCAGTGCAGCACTCCTGCTTTAAAAGAATCATTATTAGATGTAAAAGAGGGTAGTCCCATGTTCAGACCATTATGTCCTTTGCTGTCAGGAACAAACAAGGGAAGCTACACAGATAACCCTTTTTGTGTGGGGGAGGCC
Source organism: Emydura macquarii macquarii (assembly GCF_026122565.2). Lineage (NCBI taxonomy): Eukaryota > Metazoa > Chordata > Testudines > Chelidae > Emydura > Emydura macquarii. The sequence continues at coordinate 31,881,808 of NW_027131390.1, read as the reverse complement.
ATCAAGAATTTATAGTAGGTAATTTATATGTAGGTCTACAGGTCCTACATGCCACAGTATTTTTATTTTGATAACTGATACATGGATACGAAGTGATAGGAGACAAAGTGATAGGAATTTCATCCTTGGCTTAGTGAGCACAGCTTTCTGGCAGTAAACAGAGCTGCACCTTTGGCCATGCCAGAAGAAAGACAAGAGGCAGTGGATGTGCTTTAAGTAGGCTGCAACTTTATTCACCTAAAATATCAGGGGGCATCCAACATTAAACTCTACAGTGCAGGTCATTGTTTCCTTATTTGTTCCTACTATTTCTGGAGTTGCCATCATCCCTTGCCCCTCGCCCTTCCCAGTCTGGTCCCAGCCAGCCCAATGATGAGACCCTGACACCTCCCCCTCATGTAAATGTTAAGGGAGAAGAAAAGCAACGGGGTTGACTCCCCGCTGCACAAGACATGAGTAGTCCTGAACCTTCCTTTCTTAGCTTTCATAAAGGATGCTCTTCTCTAAATCCCATTCCTATTCATTTTATAGGATCACCGCATCCCATCCATAACAAGTACTTGCACTGGACATTGGCTAGAAGGAGATACTAGTTATTAGCTTGGTTTCCTCCGCACAGACTCCACTGGGTTCCCGGATATTTTCTGATTCCTTCCGTAATATCGGACAAAAATATATGCACTCCCCAGTAGCGAAAAGTCTAATAGTCTAATTAACAGGAATGGCATATATGAGACCAGAGCAGTAAATGTTCTGCTCTACTCAGCACTTATGAAGATTCAAATGGAGTATAGTTCTGGGTGCCACACTTTAAGAAAGATGTGGACAAATTAAAGAGTTCAGAAGAAAGCAACTAAAATGATAAGAGACTTAAAATATGATGTATGAGGAATGATTTTAAAATATGGGTATGTTTAGTCTCAAAAAAGATGATGAGGGAGTGCAGGAATCTGATTGTCTTCAAATACGGAAAAGCTCTATAAAGAAAAATGTGATCAATTTTGCTCTATGTCCATTGAAGACAGGAAAAAAGCGATCAGCTTAATCTGCAGTGAAGAAAATTCAGGTCAGATATTAGGGAAAGCTTTCTAGTAACCATAAGGATAATTAAGTCCTGGAATGGGCTTCCAAGGGAGGCTGTGGAATAGTTGTCATCGGAGGCTTTTAGGAACAGGTTAAACAAACCTATCAGGAATGGTCTAGATGTACTTGGTCCTGCTTCAGCATCAAAGACTAGACAGCCCTGCATTTCTATGATTCTATGTCATGTGTGCAGTGCTTAAAGACTTTCTAAAATTAGAATGTTGCACTGCTACAATATTAATGTGGAAAAGTGCCCAGGTCTGTCATTAATTAGTATGTGGTAGGTATCTAGAAAAAAGTCCAGGCTGCCTATATGGGAAGCCTGGATAAACTGGATACAGCCAGATAAAACCATCAGCAAAATGCTGTCCCTGAGACAGGTTAAGCAGTGGGATAAATACACTGTTGGTCTAAATCCTAATCTGTTTGTCCTCCACTAACACAAGTCTCTTAAAAGAAAGAAACAGAAAGAAAGTATTAGTCTTTTCTGGACATGTTCTGTTTTGGTTCAGGATTGAGCTGCAGTTTGAATGTCTAACTTTAAGATGAGCCCATCATATCAATTTGACACTTGTTTTCTTTATTATCCTTTCAGCTTTCCCCAGTGCAGCCCAAAGTCTTAATCTTAATCTTGATTAAACTATGAGAGCAAGGTAATAGGAAAGCAGGAGCTGTCATGCTGGAAAAGAAAACTATTTGGTACAGGTGCAAAAAATAATTTAAAAGTATAAAGAAGGGCAATATTGCACTACTTGCCCTTTTTAATAATACAAGAACAAGTGGTATGTCAACAACTTTCAAACAGATAACATACAAGAGATACATTTTTTTAAACAGCATAAAGGTAACTCACAGGAATTCATGCTGTGAATGAGACAGAGTTCAGTCAAAAAGAAAAATGAGACATTTGCACATTTAAAAGAATAGCATTAACCTCTTATATTAACAATGGCTGTTGAGGAGGGATGAGAGATGTTCTAAAAGATAATTTGTGTAACTGGTTAATGATAACCATGAAAAACCTCTTCCATTGAAAATAATATACTCAGAATTTAATATAGACATAAAATACCTACATTTTCTCTGCGTTTATAACAGGAGCAATCTAGTTGTTCTGTTCTCTATGATAGACTATCAAGCACTGACACTACTTTGGCATCAGCAGCAGGAATGATTGCTTTTATTTGATATTTCTGAGATGAAGCAGAAGAAAATTGCTTGGCCCTTGTGACATCACTGTCAGATATCAGGAATAATCTGAATTTCAGATACTTTTATTTAAATATTACCAAAAAGTTGAGTTCATACTGCAATTGTTTGTCCAGTGAAACAAACAGTGGCAATCACACAATACCACCTATATTTACAGCGAATTCTTCATTAGCAGAAGGATAAACAATTTAGGGGAACAAAGGCATTAGGATTTCTAAATTAAATATAATTTAAGATTAAATGTACTTTAGATTACCAGATGCAGTCTACAGTACTTTGATTCAACTCATTTTTGTGTCTATGACAAGTTTATTTAAAATAATCATGTGAGCAAAAGTCAAGAAGTCTAATGACACACAGTATGTAAGCGATAGGGTTCAAGTACTTGATTCCAAGTTGCCTGGAAGGAGAACACTGCTAAATTAGTACGCTCCTGAGAAGACTGGAAGTGTTGCATAACTCTAGTAGTCTCATATAGCCAGCCCCAGAACTATAAGGACTGAAATAAAATATTCCAAGACACCTGAGTGATTTGGCACTCTGTAAATAAAAAGAATACATCTATCTGCAACAGTGATATTGGTTAACTCAATGTAGAAGCTTAAAAGGAAAGAGTAAAGTGGTAAATAAGAGGAATCCAGAAAGCACCTTCTTGTAGTAAAGATGAGAATGATCACATAACCATTTACACTTTCACACAATGACATTTATTTAACCATAAAAGTACAGAAAAGGTAAGAAAAAGGAACATTTTTAAGAAAGGTTAAAATGTATTTCAAGATAGTTACTGAGTAAAATGAAAATAAAACATAAAAGGAAATGCTTATTTTTTTTTATTTTGAGCTTGATTCTTTTAAATCAAAGCAGTCGACCCCAATTAAATTTGGTAACTGCTACATATATTTCAGAATTATTTTTAACAACTCCAAGCACCCTCTCTCTTTTGGCAAACCATCGAGGATGGTAAATAAATAGAAACTTATTCTCATGTTATCAATTATATAAATTAATAATATAAATATTTCCACTCAAATATTTTGAAGTACCGTATAACCATCTCAGCCTACTGGACCTTTTTGTTTTTTAAACCTTAGCGGAACTTGTCACAGAACTGAAAATATTACAATGATATACAATGGCCCAATTTGGTCCTCCTTCCAGAAGGAAGAAGTAATTTCATTTCATATCATCCCATATTTGCAGTGGAATGAAAGTTAACCTTACTTTGTAGTCTGAACATCCTTGAGATCATGCATTCAACCAATTAACTCCATGTGTGCGGATAGGGGCTCCAGGCTAGTTTTGTTCCTGGAGCAGTGGACAAATACTTCAGGAGGGACCTGATTCAGCAAGGTATTGAACATGGACCATTACCATTATACAGATTAAGAACTAAGGCATGAGGATTAAATAACTAGATCATAGTCACAGAGGAAATCTGGCAGAAATGAACCAACATCTCTTTAGTCCCTATAGAGAGCTATAACTGCAAGACTACCTACATAGCATATGCATGTAACTGAAGATTTCCCACTGTATCTGATTACACAAAGGAAGCAACTGGAGAGCTGGGTTGTAAATGTGACTATTTGTCTCCCCATCACTAAAGTGTGACTGGGAATGCGGCCAACGAAGGAACTCTTTTGGTTATCCACTGACATGTTCTATTTTGGGGCTGCTTTTGTAGCCTGATAGATTTGTGACAGTAGGCCACTATTGAGCATACTGCTATTGAATTGTTTAGTATGGAAAATTACTGTCCAGTTAAAATTGTTCTTGTAAATCTTTCAACTCCAAAAGTTGATTCTGACAACCCATACCCCACTGTGCACCACTGGCTATACTGTCACAGCTTGCAGTATCTTTCATGTACTGAAACACTGGCTGCTCTTAGTGAAAGCATGGTATTGTTAAGTACAAGAGGGATATGCCCTGTCCACACCTATCCCATTTTGATGACTGCACAGTCTTCAGCACTTTCTTCTAGATGGGGGGTGATGCCGTGGCTCCAGAGATCAGCACTGACTATGGAATAACTTTTATACCCCCAAAAAAACAGCCCAGAAGTAATTTAGAGGGCATACATATATTCTACTGCTTGGTTAGATGAATGTTTATATCTCCAGCTGCAAACAACTTTTCAGTCTCAACTGCATAACAGCCTGAGCCCATTTTTCATAACAACGTTCATCCTCCAGCTCAACACTTTTTCATAACTTCTTCTATTTGAATCTCAACAATAAGTATGATGTGGACTAATTATGATTACCCTACAATAGAGAAAGAGAGTTGTAATTTACTGAGTATCATTATGGTGCATATGACAGCATTCCCAGTACACAAAACAACATCAGATTTTATACATGGACTCTAAGCACTCTGCAGACCTAAGAAGCATGCTAAAAGCATTCAAGCCATTTTCTGAGAAGTCCACAGAATGGATTATTTCTGCTCTAAAGGTTTACACACAACCATTCTCTCCCTGTTTTTTTTCTTATTTCCTCTTCATGATTATACTTAAAATTAAGGTGAATTTCATCTCTACATTACTATGTAATGATTTAATGTGTAGATAAAATCAATGAGTTGTTCTTGTATTTCCCCATCAATCAAACAAAATATGAAAGATTGTATTTACCTAAATATTGTAACTATATCTAAAATTCAAGTGATTGGTATAATACTTAAGGCCCAACTTAATTTCTGATATTGCGGATCCTGCAATATTAGGCTTCCAACATAATTTTGTCAGCCCCCGCAGGGCGGCTGGGGCTCCCGCTGTCAGCCCCACACATTAATGACTGTAGCACAGTTGCAGCAAATATCTGGTTATCAAAAAAATTAGGAGGCATAATGTAATACTTCAGTGTTTATATTGTTCCACCAAACTTTTTCTTAAACAGATCTTCTCCAGCTTTTCCAAATTACTCCAATTAATAAAGATCCATTATTTCTTTTCTGCAATTTTCCATGTCTTGTCTGCAACTTACCTGCAATTATTTGACAATCATCCCATGATTGAAGTAGGGCTTTAATTATGATGTATACTTTGTATATGTATACTCAGATACTAGGAAATGAAATGCAAAAATGAACCTATTCAGAAATAGGTAGCTAAAACTAGTGAAGTTAAGATGGGAACCACAAAGTCTTTTTGCAAAGCTTACAATAAAGAAAAGATGTTTTGTAATACTGTTGCTTTTACAACATATTTGACAGACTTTGCAATTGACAGTAGTGAGGTAAACGTCTTTTTTAGAGAAATGGTTTATCTTTCACAGTGACAGATATGGGACAAGTGTTGTTAAAGGTTGTTCTATGCAATTGTTGACAGGCAACACAACAAAGTTATGAAAATCATTTTTTTAGCCAAGTATTACACCACTCTCACAATGTATGGCACAAACATATAAGTACCCTAAAAATAGAAAACAACTTGGTTTATTTGCCTTAATCACACTTACTTTAACAATGTATAGTAAAACCACAGAGCATTCATGAAGTTTCCACTTAAATGACAAGAATGTAATTTTAAAATTATACTGTCACAGGGTCACTCACCACTTTAGGAGAGATGGAGACAACCACACCTGCACCTTAATTAGTTACCTGCTTCCCAGCATGAGAGGGCAGGACTAAGGAGGGTCAGATGATTAATGAATGACCAGATTAAGGTCATCTGGACCTTAAAGAAAGAATGAGAGCCATCTGGAGCAGGAAACATAGAGACTGCATAGACTCCCGTGAAAGGCCCTGACACAGGCATCTGCCCTAGGGAACCAGGGCTCTATATCAGCACAGGGAAAGACAAGGCACAGATCCAGTAAGGGGCTCAGAACGATAAACCAGGGGAATAAACCTGAGGGCCAAGTACTCTATATCAGAGCAGGAGAAAAGACTCTCAAAGGTAATCCAGGAAGGGCTGAGAACAGGGCTCAGAAGACAGGCTCAACAAAACCCTTGAAATTCAGAGGAACCTTTTGTTTGTTTGTGACATTTAGTTGGAGTTTTACTACCCAGCAGGAAGTTAAGTTTGTTCATCACCTGCCCAAAGGACTAAGTCACAGCTCAAGCCCAGGCTGGTGTCTGGAAAACTGAGGAGAGCAACCTCAGAGATAGAAACTGAGGCAGGGAGAGCCAGCCACGCAACACTCTACCAACAGGAGGGATGCTACAAGACAGCCACACCCCGTGACCAATTCCTTTTACTGAGAATGTTTAAAGATCTTGTCCTTTAGACAGAACATTATGGTAATATAAACTTGTATATATCATTGGCACAAAAAATATTAAAAGTTGTTTCTTTTGGACAACTTATTTCACTTTCAATGTTTTTGTTACTAAAACTTTCAGAAAAAATCTCCAGCTTTTAAAAAGATGAATAGGTGAAGAACTAAAACTACTTACGGTGTCAGATTATTGAAGATTACCTGGAAAGTAGCACACAGCCAATACAACCAAGTATTTACACTTTCTTCTGGAGAAGTGGAGGAGTAAAAGTCGTAACGCGCAATGTGTTACAGCTACAATCCACTTGCCCAAAACTCTCAGGCTGCCTTGTTCAAACTCCTGGTCTTAGCATAAATAGATGGACTCCTCAGAGGAATGTTTTGTATAGTCTCCCCAAATTTCACCCTCTTTTCTCTGAAAGACTTTTTTTTTTTTTTTTTTTATAAAGGAAAGAAGAAAAAAAAAACTGTTTAGGTACCTTTGACCAGTTGATTCTCTTCATGGAGACATCAGGTTTATACTTTTTCTTTTCCTTCATTCCATAAGGCAGTGATGCTGAAGCTCCTGAAGCAGGAAGAGGTATGCCGCCAAGAGGCGGTGGTAGTGGAGGCCCACCAAACAGAGGCGGTGGTGGAGGTGGACCTCCTGGCAAAGGAGGTGGAGGTGGGGGTGGGATTCCACTAGGTAAGGGAGGTGGTGGGCCCACACCACCTGGAAGAGGAAATGATGGGGGTGGAAGAGCCCCTGCTGCAGGCTGATCAGTTGGAAGTAGTGGACTCTGAAATTTAAGCAGGATAAGGGTTTTTTTAATTATTATTTTATAAAAAAGCCTCAACAAACAAACTCGAACTGACCAGGCACTTTCTATGTCATACCTATTTCTACTGAAGGATAATAATAAACACACAAGTTCTCACGTATCTACAAATACCCAGAAATGTTTGTTTTTAAAACCTACTGTATCTACGAAAAAATAATTTATAGTTTGTACTTTAAGGTGTAAGGATTTCCCAATCCCTATTGCTGTCTAAAATGACCACATTTTCTCCCTATACTTAGCAAGGTTTTGCATGAATTGTTGGCCAATATTGCCATTAATTGGCTTCTGTTGTATCAATAAAAATGCTATGTTACCTAACTTAATAAGCAGTTGCTGCATATTACACCACTAAAAATTGCTTGCACTGAAATAGTCCTTATAGCTAACATTTAAATGAATAGCTTTGCATTTTCACTATCACCATGATTACATAAACATTTCCCTCATCAGTCAGAGAACCTACACATTCCAGGGTGCTGAATAAGCAAAATCAACATTAATATTTATTGTACATGTTACTACTAATGCTTATCCGATAGGATTAGAGTTTCAAAAGCACGGGACACTCCAGCACTATACTCCCATTTACAATATGCCTCTTAATCCAACAACTGTGTTCAACAATTTTTTTTTCCCATTCTGCATTTGTCCAGGATCAGATAGCAAGTCAGTAGGAGTGTCAGACTTAGAACGTAGAAACACATGGTTACCAACAGACCACTATTCCCAAACCTTTTCACTGTGTTAATCACATTTTAATATACTGAGTTTCTGACATACCTCCCTTCATTCAAAATTACACAGATTATTGCCCTGAAGTTCAATCATATTCACAGGGCATCCCAATAGTAACTATAGCCTTTGCTTAGCCAGAGAACTCATCTTAGGAAACACCTTAAAGAATTTTGACTGTCTTAATTCAGCTTAGTGTCTCGAAATAAGGAGGAGAACTCAGCATTACGTGGCCCAACCAGCTCTCCACAAATGACCAGCAAGGTCATTTAGACCTCAGTTTGGGAACCTAAGAATTAAGATCCGAATTTGACATTGCAATATACTGAATTACATAATCCTTGCAAATAAGGTTTAAGTCAGACATCTGGGCTGGGCCAGTAATAAAAAAATCAACCATATTTTTGACATTATATTAAGTGGCCGGGGCAGGATAGGGGGAGCGAAGGGAGAAAAAACAGAGAAGCATCCCACATAACATAAGTTAAAATCCAGCCACAAGTGAACTAATGACGTAACATTTTAAAACAAGAAAAAAAAGTTGATTAACTAAATGCATTCCAGAAGTATAAGGTATTTTTATCAGTGGGGTATTCATAGAGCTGTTAATTAGTAACTTAAATGGTTATAACTGAGTTAGCATCATCCAGCTGCCATATTTAAATATTGACTTGTACACAAAACCCATGTTCTAAATGATTTAGTTACACAGGCTGATAGAGTGAAAATCCAGTTCCTCACTTTGATTATTAAGATATTTCTCTGTTTTGCACCCGTAAAAACGTAATTTGGATATATCACAGCCTCTGCTGAACTCTAAGGCAAAAGATTTAGAATGCTTGCCTCGAACTGTGAATTAGAAAGCTTGACTGTGTTTTCATTTTATCCAAGATATTTTTGTAATAAATTTTCCATTTTAAATACCATCAATCATCATAAATTATATCACACAGACAGTGGGAAGGGCTGGATTAAGAGCTCAAAACTTTAGATCGGGGTAATCGATAGGCAGACCATGGGTCAAATCTGGACTGTCAAACACTTTTGAACAGACCTCAAAATCTTTTTTTATTATTTTCACTGGAACAAGACATTTGGACCTTAACAAAAAAATAATGGACTACCCCTGCTATAGACCTATGCATAGGGATCCTGGCCCTGGAGTCATGCAATGGAAACAGTGACACTCTTATGTACATCCTGGACTGCAATGAGCAGATTGCCTGCAACATCATAAGCCTTTCTGTTCCACAAGAAGCTCTGCCCAAACAGTCCCAAACCACCCAGGATTTAGCAGAGAACCAGTTTTACCCCTTTACAGCTTGGTTAATCTCATGTTGGTCCCATGGATAAGACTAGGGGAAAAAGTAGTAATGTTCTCCAAGATCCTCTAATTCCAGACCCACACCAGCCAACCAAATTTTAAATGGCAGTACAGTGCATCCCTAGGTATGTACTCATTTGATTAGCCCCTCTACAGCCATAGGTACACTTCACTTTTAGTATAGGACATGTCTATGCCACCTGGATATTACACCTTCCAGCTCCAGTATAGATACAATGTTTTATTTGTCTATGAATCTTGATCATAATCCATACATATGTTCAATGAAGTTGCAGACTTGCTTTTTTCCATCTACTAGATTATCCATGCAAAAAGGGAGCAACTACAGCCCTTTGTAATAGACATAAAAAAAGTGTGCAGATTTATAGTCATTCACTCACAACACTAATTTATGTACTAGAAATTAACCTCTCTTTTTTATTACAAAGAAAGTAGGTTTCCCGGCAACTGCTGCACTGCATGGTTCTTAGTCTCTGAGTTACAGAGCAAAATGTACACAAATATTTCTGCTACAGTATGTTCATGAGTTCCACCATAATTATTTATAAGTCTCTGCTATATTTGTTTCTTGCATCACTGGATTTGTATTGTTCTAATCAGAATGCCTCTTATATTAGTATTTATTTTGAGAATTTTGCCAAAATTGGAAAGAATCTATATAATAAGCTTCCAAGATAATTACTGTGTCTGTGTGTCCCTCTGAAGCTTAAAATGTATGTAGTGCCAGTGTGAAGTGATGGAAGCAGGTGCCAACCACAGCTGAGACATCCTTTTGTTTTAAATATCACCAGTTTCAGTCATCACTGGGAATCTCAGATTGTTACCACATAATTGAAGTTCTCAGCCATTTTCTACTATTCCTCCCCCCTTTATCAATTACACCTATAGAACAGCACAGACTTTCACCTAATTACATTTTAAGACACAGAACCATGAGTCTACACACTTGTATATACATTTCTTTATGTGCCATTCTTTTGTTCTTGTTCTAAACAAAACCAAGTGGCATGAGAATGCCTACTGTAACTTTAACTTTCATTTAAGGCTTTAGCACCACTGTGTACCCTAAGGTAGTTTAACCAAGCGAGCCTGAAGCTCACTCTCCCTACTGGCTGAAGACCCTAGGGACACTAATGTAACAGTGTAATGGTGAATGTGGTATTCTAAGAGGCTCAAACAGAGGCTCCACGAGCCTCAAGAGAACTAAACTGAGGTCTCAGGCAGAAGTTTCTCTGGCTCGTGAATAAGTGTGAGAAGGTCTTTTGAGAAACTTTGATATACTAAGGGGTGAGAAGGCCCAAGTACAACTGTAAAGGCAGATGGTAAGCTAAAATTGCTGTTTGGTGGCCTTTAATGGAGTTACTGAAGTTTCTAGTGTAACAAATAGTTGAGGACTTTCACTATTGAGGTTTGGACTGTATTCAGACCATGTTGGGCAACCCATAAAGAAACTCTTCTATTTAGATAAGCATGTCCTTTTAGGAAATGTTTTCCTGCTCTGAACAGGCCTGTGAGCAAAAACTGCCTCAGCCAACAGGGGCCAATGAGAATGACCATGGTCTCCTCTCTCTCGATCTATTCATTCCCTCCCAAGGAGACTTAAGGTGGAACGGCACGTAGCCCCACCAGACACTACTATTTAAAAAAAAAAATCTGATCTTATCAACATGAAGTACATGGGCAGCTACTGTGGGATCCACGATGACACATACTTAAAGAACCACCTTCTTATAGAAATGGGAAGCTTTGGCCATAGCACAAGTACCGTCACCAATTCCCTTGGGTGCTCATATGGATGCTTGTCCTGCGCATGCACAGGAAGAGCATGATTTTCATTTTTATATACAAGTAGGAATGGCATTACGTTGTATTGTTATTTCTATTATCCTCTCTAGAATCCAGAAAAAAAAAAACCAGACTATGAACATATCAGATGGGCAATTCTTATGCAAGTGCTTGGAACCAATTCTAATAACCCTTTATTTAAGAATTCCCAATGTTTGAATATCTTAACCATAGTTTTAAAAGTATTTAGTGGCTTTTATGTCTAAATTAATTTTATTTTATCAGCTATAGCTAGGCTTGGCACAATGCAATTTTTTTTTTTTTTTAATAATTTCAATGGATAAGATATTTTTCAATTTATATGTATTTAAATGTTCAAAATTGCACAAAATTATGGGTTTAAAGCATTTTTTATTTTTATAGATTTAAATTTTCCCAGTTGTAGGAAATTATGGGGAGTGTGCGCAAAACAGGGTAGGATCAGACAATTATTCAATGATAGATGTTGAGTTCAAAATGTTAAAGATTTATAACCAAACAGTCAACATCACACAAGTAATATCCCCATATCAAACCTTAACAAGTTCTCAAGCAGTATTTTTCTTTCCTCGACTATCTAAATTTTGATAATCATTGATGGAAATATTTGTCATCAATGTGCGTCTGTATGGTGAAATCAATATTTACCAATAAAAATCTAATCCTTCCAAACTTAACTACACAGTATTTGTCCATTATGTAACTGTTCGGAGAAAAAGCGAACATTAAAGCATTACAACACAGAAGATGGCATCACACTCAGTTCCTTCAGAATATGATTATCCCCTTTGCTGGGTGCTCATGTTTCTCAACAGCAGCACCTCAGGGAGCTGAGCTTATGGGCTCCAAAAAAGTAACCCACACAGTCTGAAAAGGGAAGAGTTGAAATGTGAGGCCTCAAATAAAGAAGCAATACAAAAGCAGAGAGAAACGGGGTTGGAATTCTTCTGGCTCTGACAGTGGGGAGGAGTGGGGAGGAGTACACATTTCAGAGAACTTAGTTTGCATGTGAAATGTGTGTGTGTTTGTTTTTCGCTAAGGTTTACTTATACAGAAGTGTTTGAGTGAATTGATTGTACTGTCTGTATATGAATGTGTATGTGTATGGGTGACTTTCATTAAGTCTACATGCATCACTCATCAACAATATGAATTCAAAGTAATCTGAAAAAAATATCTGTATGCAGCTCTTGTTTAAGTTTTATGAATTCCAAATGATACTCTGTCTAAATATTGGTGGAAAAATCTAAAGTGGGCGAGGAAAGTGATATATAAAATGTACTGAGGAGGAATTTTGTGTCCAATACTCAGTAGTTACAAATCTCCACTTTTTTTGACTAGCTGTATTAACATATTTATGACCCTCTAGCTGAGGATACCAAATCCACACACTAAAGAGCTGATTAGAATTCTTTTTTTTTTTTTTTTTGAAGACCCATTATCGGTAAGCTGTGTTAGTTAATTTCATTTCCACTAGCCTATTTTATATAGTTTTAAAACCTCACCAAAAACAGTTAGTGAATTAAAACTTTTATACATGATAGTTGAAGATATGAACATTGTCAACGACTTTTTAAGTAAATATTTGATGCACCATCTGTCACGTGAAATATCCATTAAAAATTACTTTTTCTCCTATGTGAAACTAACCTATCACCTTTCCCAACAATGCTGGTAATATGATTGTTCAAATCAGAATGCTAGTGATGGAACTCCTTGCTTTTGATTGTTTATTAACTGTGATGCTACATCACTCAAGCATCAGTAAATGGTTTCATTGCCTAATGTCCATATAATATACTGAGAGGCAAGTAAGAGACAAAAATACACATTAAATAGAATAGCAATAAAACAGTGACCAATTTTTTTTTTTTAATCTGATTTTAAGCAGCGGCAGGTACACTACGGAGTACACTACGGAGCATTGTATTCAAATTCTAGAGATGGTTCTAGCTTACCTCTTTTTGTGGTTTGCTTTTACTAACGAACAAAATGCACAACTTCAACCCAAGTTGGCTGTTCCTAGAGTTTTCTCTGTCAATACATCACAGAGACCCTTTTATACTTCTGGGTTGGAATTAACAGGACCAATCTGTCCCTGGGTGCAAGAGACAGGCAGCAGAGTAACTGTACAGTGAGAGACAGCAGAATAGCTCTGTATCTTTTTCAGGTTCTGTGACTTGACACCCTTACACTGATGTATACCACCACACCACTGGGGTACCCCGTGTTTCCTTCTTTAGATGCCTGGTTCCTGGTGGCACCAACCGTTGCTGAAATAATATCGGCTGTCCTCTATCTCTGCTCGCTTGTTGCGTCTCTAAGTGTTGGTGTAAATGAGGAGAAATTGGTGCTTGTTTCAACGCAGGCAATCCATTTCATCGGGGCATGCTTAGATTCTGTGGCAGCTGGGGCCTTCCTCCTGGCATATCGTTTTGCTGCCCTGACAACCCTCGTGGTGAACCTACATTGCAACCCACTCACTATAATGCACAGCTGTCTCTACCTCCTCAGCCACATGGGGGGCTGCACCCTGTGATGCCGAATGCCCGCCTGCACGTGCACTGTCAACAATTATGGTTCCTATCGGTCTGTAGGCCTCACATCCATTATGTGGATGCCACCCTGTCCCCTGTCTAGTCCACACCTCTCTCACCTGATGGGCCAATCCTGCCAAGGTGCTACGAGGCACAAGGTACCGATCACTTTGCACTGAATCCATCTGCCTTTGGAACTGGTGTCTCCACCACAACATCATATTCCATGAGGCATACTGCAGAACTCCCTGGCAGATGTGCTCAGCCAGACCTGGTACCTCAATCACAAGTGGGACCTCCATGACACCACTCTTTGTTCCATCTGCTGTGCTTAGGTAATCCTTGCTGGGACCTTTTCTCCACTCTTGAAAACCACACGTTTCCCCTCTACTTCGTCAGGGTGCCAGGGGCTGCAATTCCCAGGGTGATGCTCTTCTGCTTCCGTGGCAAGGTGGTCTTCGATATGCCTTTCCCCCCTTCGCCTTCTCCCCCAGATTCTGTGCAAGATCCACTGTGACCAGGCCACGATCCTCCTAGTAGCCCCATTCTGGCCTCGACAGTTGCCATTTCCAGATCTAATCAGACTCTCCGCCTGCCCCCTAATCTGCCACCCCAATCTGCCAACCTCATCAAGGACCAGGGCAGTACGACATCACAGACTTTCTATTGATGGCCTGAGGTTTGAATGAGGATCGTATATAGACAATGCCTGCTCGACACCAGTGTTGTGCATTCTTATGCACAGCACATTAAATTCCACATGGATGTGCCAGGCAGTGAAATGGAAGCATTCCACCTCCTGGATGCAACACCACCATCTTCCCCTCAAGGATGTCCTTATCCCCATCATCCTAGACTACCTGTTAGAACTGAAGAGCTCAGGCCTCACTCTTAGCTCTGTCCAAGTCCACCTGGCAGCTCTTAGTGTCTTCCTCCTACCATGGACAGACGCTTGGTGTTTACTCCCCCTACCACCACCTGATTTCTGAACGGGTTAACAAACAGCTTCCCACTGGTCCTTAAACTGACTCAGTCTTGTGCTCTCTGCCCTCACCTGATCTTTCTTCAAGCCCTTGGCCAAATGCTCCCTCTCACACTTATGCATGAAGGTCATCTTCCTCATGGCCATCACTTAGGTGAGGTGGGTCAGCAAACTGGCAGCCAGGATGGCTGACCCCCCATATATGGTCTTCCATAAGGGCAAAGTTTCGTTACACCTTCACCCAAACTTTCTCCTGAAAGTAGTCTCGAAGCTCCACCTCAACCAGTAGATCCATTTTCTGGTGTTCTATACTAAACCGCACGCTACTCCCGTGGACAGAACTCTGCACTCCTTGAACATCCACCATGCACTTGTGTTCTACCTAGATAGAACCCATGGTTCCGCACCTCTCCACGCCTTCTTGTAGCCATTGCGGATCAATCAAGGGGCACAGCGCACTCTACCTGCATCACGAACTGTTATGCATAGTCCCAACACCACATGGCCTGGCAGAATTATGGCCCATTCCACAAGGGTGCAAGTGACCACCTTTGACTCCCTGGCGGATGTCCCCTGACATGACATTTGCCATGACCTGGTGCTCCATACATAACTTCACTGTCCGCTACCCCACTGACCAGGGGGCAGCCAAAGACATGACCACGGCCGGGCTGTCCTGCTGGCAGCAATACCTCTCACATCCTCGGACCCACCTCGACGTTGATCGCTGCTTGACAGTGGCATACCAAGGGACTCTGGCGCCCAGCAGTCAAGCCTACATTTGCGTCCTGCCCAGGCCTCATGCCCCTCTCCCCCCACACACAGGGCAGGAGGGGGCCTAGCACCAGCCCCCAGCTGCCCCAGAGAAGAGGGGATCTGTACCTGTGGAGGGGGGTGAGGTTGGGAGGGGTGGCGGTCGCACATGCAGACTTGGCTCTGCCACGCTCCTCTCCCCACACTTCCCCCCTGCATGGCATCCCCGTCTCCTGCTGCAGCCCGGTGCTAGCTTGGATGGGGCAGCCACACCTCCGGCCTGGGGAGGGGGAATGGGCCGGCCCTTCACGATGTGTCATGAGGGGGAGGCAGTGAGGGGTGCCCCTCAGAGCCTCCTGAATCTCCTGCCTCTGTGTTGTGAAGGGCCAGCCCGCCTCCCCTGGCCTCGGTATGCCACTGCTGGTTGATACTCACCTGCGTTTGGAATATAGATCAGGAATATCACTCGAAGAGGAGGAGGTTACTTACCTGTAACTGGAGGTTCTTGGAGATGTGACACCCCTATTTGTATTCCAATATCCACCCTCCATCCTCTCTGCTGCAGACAGCCCTATTCAGCAGTAAGAGGGTGATTCAGGGTACATCGCCCCGCACAGTTTCTTATAACCGCACCTGGAGCACAAGGCAATGTCCGATGTACATGAGGGACAATGGACACTGCTGCTAAAAACTTTTGGCTCCTGTGCATGGCACACATGCACACCTGAATTTGGAATATAAATAGGGGCCATACATCTTGAAGAACATCCAATTACAGGTTAGTAATCTCTTATTACAGTTTGGATGGACTGATCCAGAAAGGGAGTGGTGATGGTGTATAACAAATTTCTTCAATCCTTTTCTTATTGGAGGTTTTTAAAGTGGGATTTGTTTCAAGGACTGCATTTCATTATTTGCCCCCTACTGTCAATTGAGATCTCCTCCTTTTAAGCAATTTATCTTAATATCCTGAAGTTAAACCCAGGTTTATATTTTTTAGTATTCCTTTTTCCTTTTGCCAGATGATTCCTGTTACTTTTGGAGTGCACCTGTTATTTACAATGAAAACCAACAAAATCCTTATCTTCTAAACTGAGGGGACATACTCTACACATTCTTTGATTGACGTAAGCATTTCATCTTATTTTTGGCTTAAAATAGAACAAGAGGCCTTTTCCACAAACAATCAGATGTAGCTCTGACTCACAAGGCAAACATGTAGATTATAATTTGGGGTGAAATATGGATTGTTCACAATATATTTGATTTACAGGGAAAACAATGTATAGTTTATACCTTGAGGTAAAAGTACTTTACATAGAAAAGCAGTGATCCTGCTTTGTAACTTGAAGTTTTTTTTTTAGCTAGGTTGGGAGGGAGAAAGGGGTTTTATACTTCAGCAGTTTGAGGATTGCTCTAGGTGATTAACATTTAGCCATCTTATTTTGTATAGTTGCTTTTACTGGCGAGAGGAACTCCTGACCTTGGCTGACCTTAGACAAAATGTCTCCCATGATGTGAACCATTTTCTTACTGTCTTTACTACTTAGATCCTTTTTTAGGCTAGGCAGAGGTAGATACCTTTTCTCATTTTAATGAGGGCTGGAAGGAATCAGTAGTTATTAATCACTGAAGCCATATCTGTCCGATATAACCCTTAGAACATGCTCAGCCCATCTCCAGTATTCATGTACATGCAACATATGCTTTTCTGAACACATGGAAATACAACTACTGCAAAGACCTTGGTGAAGATCTTCAGGGCCATGGTGAAGCCAAAGGGGACAATTCTGAAATTGTAATCTGCCACCCACACAGAAGTGAAGAAACTTGCAGTGGACCATGTATATATATTGATATGGAAGTACACATCCTTCATATCCAGAGCTGCGGATCAAGCCCTTGGGGAAGGGAAGGGCTGATTGATCCGAGTATCACCATATGGAACTTGGTCTTCCTGATGAAGTTGTTGAGTATTCAAAGTGTCCTTCGGATTTAACTAAGAGTTACAAAGGGATCTCACAAAACTGGGTGACTAGGCAACAAAATGCCAGATGAAATTCAATGTTGATAAATGCAAAGTAATGCACATTGGAAAACGTAATTCAAACTATACATATAAAATTATGGGATCTAAGTTAGCTGTTACCACTCATGAAACATGTTAGAGTCATTGTGTATAATTCTCTGAAAACATCCACACAATGTGCACTGGCATTCAAAAAAACTAACCATGTTGGGAATTTTTAGGAAAGGAATAGCTTATAAGACAGAAAATATCACATTGCCTCATTATAAATCCATGGTATGCCCACATCTTGAATATTGTGTGCAGATTTGGTCACAGCATCTCAAAAAAATAATATTGGAATGGGAAAAGATACAGAAAAGGGCAGCTAAAACGATTAGGGGTATGGTAAAGCTTCCATATGAGCCAAGCTTCATAAGACTGGGACTTTTCAGCTCAGAAAAGAGAAAACTAAGAGGGGAATATGATAGAGGTCTATAAAACTGTGACTGGTTTGGAGAAAGTAAAAAAAGGAAGTTTTATTTACTCCTTCTCATAACACAAAAACTAGGGATCACCAAATGAAACTAATAGGCAGAAAGTTTAACAACAAAAGGAAGCATTTCTTAACACAACACACAATGAACCTATGGAATTTCTTGACAGAGGACATTGTGAAGGCCAACACGATAACAGGGTTCAAAGAAGAACTAGGTAAGTTCATGAAGGATAGGTCCATCAATGGCTATTAGTCAGGATGGGCAGGAATTGCTGTTTGCCAGAGACTGAGAATGGCTAACGGGATGAATCACTTGATGATTACCTGTTTTATTTGTTAGAAAGGCATCTGCCTTGTGTTGTAGGAGGTTTCGATGAGAAAGACTCGCAATAGGCGCCGGGGGAGGGGGGTAGAGGGGAGGAGAGGTGTACCAGTGGGAGAAGAAGCTAAGGAACTCAACAGAGTACCTGTGCCTTACAATCTCTAACACCCAGCAATCTGTGGTGATCTTGCCCCAGTTTTCGGCAAATAGGGCAAGGAAACCCCCTAAAATGGTAAAGCATGGTGACATGAAGGGCTCACAGCTCTTGACATGTGCATCAAAACTGGGCGTGTGCTTTGTGCCTTGGTATGGCAGATAAGGTGGCAGTGGCTGATGGTCATGGATGCTGTGATCTAGGGCACAGTCATGCAAGCTCCTGATACTGGGTGTACTTGGGTTGGAATGGTGCATAGGTGTGCAACTGGAAGGATGGCTTCTGTTGCTTTAACAGGGTACCAGGTTATAAATCCCAAGCAACTGGAGAGAGCTGAGAGCCCCCTGCATCACCACCTTCTCCCCCTCTTTGTTACTTGTCCTGTGAGCAGACCCTCTAAGAACTCTGCCATCTTGGCATAGTAATTAAAATCATACCTTGCTAGTAGAGCCTGGTAGTTAGATATGCAGAACTGCAGGGCCATAGAGGAGTAAATCTTGCATCCCTGGAAGTCCGGGTCCTTTGCCACTCTACTTGGGGGAAGGGAGGTCTGAGAGTGCTCCCTCATTTGTTCCATTACCACGAGCACCACCAGCGAAGCAGGGGGATGGCTGGGTGGGGGGGAAAAATCAGTCGCCTTGTATGGTACAAAATACCTGCGTTCCGCCCTCTTAGGCATGGGGGTTCAGGATGTTAGTGTGTGACAGACCATCCATGCAGGTTGAAGGGTAGCATTATTTATGGGCAGTGAGACCGTCCCTAGGCTGGAGGATGTCCAGCATCTGATGATGTTGGTTCTGGACTTCCTTCAAAGTTATGCCCAAATCAGGGCTACCCTTTGCAACAGTTCCTGGTATGGATGGGGATTATCAGGAAGAAAGAGGGCTGGGGGAATCAGTGCTTTGTCCAGAGAGGAGACAGCCACCATCAGGACTGGTCCCGTTTCATCTCTGCTTCCGGGTCCGAGCTGAAGGGTTCCAGTGTAAGGGCTCAGATGGAAGGGTGCAAGGCCTGTGAAGGCAATATGGGCAATTGTACAGATCCCATGGTGGTTAGTGCGTCCATGGGATCAGATCCTGACGGTACTGCAGGCCCCCAAGATATGTGTACTAAGGCATAGTGCCAGAGCATACCCTGCCTGGTGTGGTGGTCACGCCCCTATGTCCGAGCTGCACCTGGACACCAGGAAGAATGATGATACTTCCCTTGAATAGCCAGTGGAGTCCAACGAGATCTCCGGTAGTGGCGGAGCCGTCAGTGCAGGTGGTGCTTCCGCACGTGTAGGGGGCTGCAGTGTGAAGAGCAATGACAAGGGTGGATAAGGCTGGTCTAAGTGTGCCATTGGGATCAAGGGTTCAACTCACCTCGGCGTCCAGGGCACATCTTGCTGACCACTGGAAGGAGCAGTGAGGAGTGCAGTGGAGGTACATGCCGTGGAGGCTGTCCCTGTGTAAGGCCAGTGCAATAGCCAGTCTTACCGATGACTCGTTTTTCTCCTTGATTTTACCCTCTGCATAGGGAAGCTTAGGAGGTGGAGTGGTAGGATCCGCACATGACACCTCGTGCAACTTGACACAACTTGAGCAGGAAATGCTGTGTTTCACAGTTGCCCACAATAGGTACTTGCTGTGATGACCATAAGCGCACTTTTGACTCTCTTGCTTGGCCTTGTCCTGCGCTGGTGCTGCTGTTGGATCCAGACGGGAGGTGTTGAGGGGGGTGCTCACTGTCAGTGAAAGGCAGTGCACTGCTGGTACTGCCAGTCCAGGATCAGACTCCGCACAGACTACATGAGGAACTCCCTCAGTTACAGGAGACAAGCCTCATGGATCCACAGGGGAAGGACTTACAAATGCCACAGCACATGGTGAGTTGTGCTTCTCACAAGCAGTATAAGCATCAGCGGTGCTCATCACTCATAAAAGACAAATGAGGGGGTGAGCTGCAGTTCTTGAACCCCAGAACATGGGCATGGTTCCCTGATGAAGTTGAGGTGGGCTCCAAGTGGGGCAACTAGCTACACTAACTAACTACAGACCATGTACATAACTAAGAAAAACTGAACCAATTATATAGACGGGACAATGGTTCTTGTAGACGCTACAAGCACAGAGGAGAGAGGATTCTGACTTCAACCATGTGGCAGTAAGAGGGAACGGAGGGCAATGCCGCATGGCATCTTATAACCTCGTCTGGAGCACAAAGCAATGTACAACATGCGTGCGGGTCAACGGACACTGCAGCTGAAAACTTGTGGTTCCGGCACATGGTGCTCATGTGCACCTACGTTTGGAATACATATAGCGACCATCACTTGAAGAACCACCACACTATTCAAAGTGCCTTAAAGACAAGTACATCCTTAGAAGGGTTATAAATGTACTGGTACTAAAGAATTGAGAACTCATGATCGTAAATAAATATCATAAATTTGTGTTGTTCCTTGATATAACTGCTGAGGCTCCACTCTAGTCTGAAGTAATAGCTTGTCAGACTGCATTGTGTGTATAGTGTATACAACTGGTTATGTCTACATTTGAGTGGTGAACCACTGATTACATATTAATGTGTTTCATAACTTGTTGGTTGGTTAAGAACAAGCAAGTGTCCTGATTTGAGAAATACTGTTCAAGTTACAAGTTGACCTGAAAAGAACCCAGTATTGAAACTAGTAGTTAATGCTCCCTGGACTCAATAAAAATGGGTTGTTCTGTTATATATTGGCAAACCTAGCGTGTTAGATTTCAACTTTAAAATCTAACTGGCATCCTGCCAAAATCATAAATTGACGCCTCCCTCCCCTTTCACTGTTACATTGTGAAGGGTGATTTGACTTCATATTCATCGTCGTGATGTATGCAAACATTGGATGCAGAATCTTGAGACAAACACAAACTGAAACTACCTTTGGATCTGCTTGTCAAGCAGCTATTTTTGGGAGCTGAACTCATTAGAAACTACATTTTGAAGGCCCAACCAGACAAGTTTACAATTTAAGAGGGCATTACTTCATAAGATTTGCTTCACTTTTATTCTCTTACTTTTGTGAATATTCGACCTACAACTCTGTTGGACTTCTTAATATGTATTTTCTTCCCTCGGTTGTCATCCATCTTCAGAAAAAACAGCTGGGAAAGCAGGGTAAATCTAAGTCTAATGAACCTTCTCCAAAACACAGTACAAAAGGTCTGAACTTTTTTTTGAATATGGGTGTGTCTACACTACAATAAAACACCTGCGGTTAGTCCGCGTCAGCTGACTTGGGCTTTCAATGCGTGTTTTATTGCAGTTTAGACATATCCTGTAAGTTTAAAGCCTGAACATACACTTTACGGATAAATTTTAGTAGCAGCATCTCTATTTTAACAGTCTAAACTGCAAAGTGATTAGTGCATCCACTCAGATATTTTTAACACACTAGTAACCCAGGAAGTTGCCTTATACTAAAATTCTGATCCAAAATTATTAGTAATGTAATGTTTTCATTTCATCTAGCATGTTTCAAGACCGAAAAGGTGCAAGTAAAATTTTAGATTATCCTCTGATTTTTAAGCATTGCATAAAACATTTCTGTGCAACACTGGTGATCACAACAGATTCTCCTAAAACCTAAAGTTTAACCTGTCAATATTAGGAAAGCCATGCATACATGCAATAAATTGATACAATAGAAAAAAAATGTACTCTTGATTATCAACACCTGAGTGAGACCCTTATCTGTAGAGCCAACAGTTTGTTGTAATCAAGATTTGATGTGGCAATTTGTGAGAAAAATCTAAGACTGATAAATGAAATCTTTCCATGTAATACTATGCTTTACCATGAAATCCTCTCTCTCTGTAACTTGACCTATAGCAAATATATATTTATAGTTCCATGGACATAACTTGATTTATTATGACACAAGAATTAAAGTATTATGTATACTTTAATTCTGACAAATATGTGCTATGTATGACTATATTGTAAGAGGTATTGTCTTTCAGAAGAGACTTAACAGAGATTTTGATCCCTTTCTGTTAATAAAGATCCCATGGCACTTCGCAAAGGAAGAGATATCAAACCAATAATATTGCCAAAACTCAATTTAGGTAATTAAGTTACAAATGGAAAAATATTCTCCAATGTATAAAACATACAGAAATGGATCCATAACATTTCTGTGGAACCTACACTAAGTATATTAAATTTAAAATGACTAAATTGTCTGATTGATGAATGAAAGGAATTCATTTAAGTTATAACTAAATATAAACTAGAATCCTGCAAAAATGTTATCTTTATACCATACAAAATATATGGTCAGTGACAAGCTCAACTGTATTGCAGTAGTACAAACTAACAGCATGAGTTTTACTTAAATGGTATCTGCCCAACCAATCAGACCACATCTAATCCCAGAAATGATATACAGTTTAATTGTTATTTTAAGTACTTATAGTTCATTGAGTGACTATGAATTTAGTTTTATACCACAGTGATTTTACAATCTCAAACAGGAAGCACCCTCAAGTTGTCATTTAAGAAAGCAGGCTGATTAAGTACAGGGAATCCATAAATATTACACTCAACTACATACTAGAAAGGACCAAACACGAAAATCGAAGCCAACATGTGTTTGCAGTTTAACATAGAACACAACCAACAGACAAAAAGCATCTAGAATGTAAATTTAACTTTGTGTTATTAAATAAGTAAACTTAAACCAAAATCTAGTTAAAAATAAATGAAATATATTGCAATATAAGCCAACCACCGTGATTAGTTTGTGTACATCTGGTTTTTGTTTTCATTTTCTGATCCAACATGACGGTGTGCTTGATATTATGTCGCATGGAACAGTGCCTATTCACTCACAGAGGAAAAAAATCTCAGTCTTAATCTATATTTTCACATTCGCAAAATAGTTTTATCATAGACTATTCATACACCTGACAGCTATGAAATGAGAGATTTCAGAAACATGTTAGGAACTTCTGTAAAATACACAAGAGTTTATGTTAAAATAATTTAAGTCATTAAAATTAGTGACTTTTTGTATATAAGTGGAAGAAAGAAATTGCCATGAGTTCAAATTTCTCAAACCCTCATGATATTTCACCCGCAATAAACAAACCAGCTATGACAGGATTGTCATACACATACATTTGAGAAAATATATTATCTCCATTGAACTGCCTACAATGGCACGTAGCCAACCTAGTAGCAAATACCCAACAGCTCAGTGATGGGACACTAAATTGGGAGGTTTCTGAGTTACTATAGAGAATTATTTCCCAGGTGTTTAGCAAAATGCTCAAGGTCCAACTGACCACCATATGTGGGGTCGGGAAGGAATTTGCTGCTGCGTCAGAGTGGCAGAGACCCTGGGGTTTTTTTTGCCTTCCTCGGCAGCACGGGGCACAGGTCACTTGCAGGTTTAAACTAGTGTAAATCGTGGATTCTCTGTATCTTGTAGTCATTAAATCATGATTTGAGGACTTCAGTAACTCAGCCAGCAGTTGTGGGTCTATTACAGGAGTGGATGGGTGATGTTCTGTGGTCTGCAGTGTGCAAGAGATCATACTACATGATCACCATGATCCCTTCTGGCCTTAAAACTCTATGGCAGTTTTTCTTTCATTCTTATTAGATAATTTTCTTCTGTGAAACTCACTGTGACATGATATCAAGTCTACATCTCATTTCATTACCTGAGTTCGTAGCTGTTGGATTTCTGTTTCAAGCTCTTTGATCTTCTCCTCTCGCTTCTGAAGCTCAGCCTGCGCCTCCTGTCGAGCCGTGAATTCTTCATCAAACTGAAATGATTACCATCATAAAATAATTCATCAATCTATGCCCACATTAAATACTGCAGTTTCAGGAAGGCTTTAAGCAATAGTATGAATAAAGCGATAGAAGCATTTGTGCCTCATTATATTGCCTCACCGATTGAAAAACTACAGACAACACAACTCTCCTCATCCCTAAGTATTCACAAAACTGTGTCTAGATCCAGCTACACCAGAGATTATTTTCATAAACTTGCAGAAAAGCTTTTTCCCAGAAATTCTCAAGCTGTAACCCTTTGAACACTTCAGTTTCCTCTGAAATTACATGAAGTTGAAATATTAGAACTAACTTTAGTATTTTGGGATGTCATTACGAACAAAATTATATATGGCTTATGGCTAACCAACTGCAAGTATTCTGTTTATGATTGGGTTTAACAATTTTAAGGGGAACTTTTACATTCCAGTAAGTGTTTTTTTGTTTTTTGTTTGTTTAAGAAATCTATGACTGAAATAAGCTTTCGTTCTTATATATCCAACATAGCGCTCCTAGAACCTCTGACCATATTCTGTATTAATGCAAATATTAAGTTACTGCAAGGTGCACTGATATGATCACTTTAATTTGCCCCAAAATAGAAACAAAACATGTTCTTGATTAGAATTAAAGTAATACATCTGAAGATAAGTAGAGTCTCTCATTGCTGAAGATTAACAACATGGCTTCAAACTGCCATCATTTCTGCAGATGGCATAGTTTAAAAGGAGTGACTTCTAGTCCTATTCTGTTATATTTACAAAACTAAAAACTCAGACATACATCAATGGTGTAGAGCCGCATATGTTAGAACAGTTGGGTTTGCAAGATCAATAAATTTTAAAAGTACATCCTGGGAGATTTTGAGAATACAGAGAAACAAGAAATGGAGATCTTCAATTAATTCTTCTATGTTTCATCTGACAGATGACACCACTTTAAAGATTTGCAACTATGTAGCTCTCTCCAAACACTGGCATACTCTTCCTGCATCTGCAGTTAATATATGCTGAAGATACAGGTCTGTTTGGAATGTTTCCCCAAATGGAATGTTTCCCCAAAAATTTAATAAGGGTCATGTTCCAGGCAGACATGATTTTTAGCCCTGATGTCAAATTAAAGCCCAGTTTGAAATATTACCATGTTCTAAATTTGGTACTGAAACTATTTCTACTCTAATGGAAGCATTTGTTTTGGCTTCCTTTAGTAAAGATTATTAAATCATCATCAAAATTCCTTAGGAGGAGTTCTGTAAAGCTCTCTTTCTACTTCAAAAATAAGAACTGAAAGATTAATAGTTCAGGAAAACTTTCTACAACTCTCACACAATAGTAAAGAAATTCTGTGCACAGACACGCATCCAAATAATCCGTTTCTTCCAGGGTTCAGACACCAATACTATTGTGTTTTAACTTCTAGCCTAAGAAATATTAAGAGCACTGACAACTGAATGGGAACACCGAACACTCCACTTCAGTTTTAAATTCATGTGTCTAATATACTCTAGAATATGTTGCATTTCAAATTAGAAAGGATTCTGAGGCCAGGTCATCAATCAAACGTTGCTCTGGTCTATTTTATGTCCAGCACTTAGTATTTTCTCACAGGGCCCAGAAAGACACCATGGCTGGAAATTTTACAGAGCAATCATAAATGTGTTTGGTATCAGTGTTTGATGTCAGCACCATTGATAAGTGAAGTACTCTAAAAGTGGAATGTGGTAAAAAAAAATTAACACGAACTCTGAGAACGCAAAATTACTAAAAGGACTATTAAATTTCCTCAAGACAGACAGACACAACCCAACTGGAATGCTTGACATGGAAATAATTTTAAGGCCCTTACAATCTATTCCTAATAATGAAAAGAAGGGTAAAATCATTTCTATTAGGTTTTCTTATTATTTAATAGACATCTTTAGAAATGTATTAAATCATAAAGATTAACATTTAAGAAATACTTGTTCTGAGATAGCAGAGTAAGAGTACTTTTAGGACTGAACTGGAGTGCTTTCCTGTCTATTTACTCTCACTGAAGGAATGTAGGCATTTTGTTGCCATTATAAAGATATATGCTGACTACCCACAGAATCAATAACTGCGAAGGTGTGGAAGTTATAGTTCAATTTCCTATGGAAACTCTTTTAACTTTACCTGGCAGAAGTGAAAAGATATGAATCTAGACAGAGCCTTGGGAGAGAGCAACAAATTAATGGCTAGACACTTCTTGTATTCTAAGAGAATTAACTACATGAAAACCTGAAAAAATGACGTGAATTTAGCCCAGCTTCAGCTAATCACAGTCTAACTCTCATGAGAAATAAGACTGAAAGTTACATCATTTCCTTCATACCAAGGGAACTTACAGAAGACTACAATTAGCAGAACTATTTAAACACCTCTCAAAACCCCAAGGAATCTTTTGTGCATTAAACAAGTGAAAGCAGAAGGAAATAAAGCAATATTTTCCATTGCTTATTTATATCAAAGTAGCGTGTATATAACATATTACATATTGGAAAAAAAACAACACATGCTTAACAACTCAATTACCAATATCTATTCTTTTTGTATACACACTTAATATACTTGACAACACCCCCAAGAAAATACAAGTACAGGATAAGATCTACAATACATAGGATATTTTCCCTATTGTTGTTTACAGCTAGTGTACACTAGCAGCTCAGAATAGTAGACTTGATATAATCAACTCACTTTTGCAATAAGGATACAAATTATGTAGTAATGCTGCCAAATATTGATCACAACAGCAAATCAGTTACTCTTATCTAAAACAAAAGGTGAGGAAAGGTTTTGATGCATTTTCTAATCAGAGATTTCCAGTTCTCTATATTTTAAATGATAATGGTTTATGATCTTACCTTTTTGGAAAATTCTGTTGCTTTTTGTTCACTTTCTTCTACTTTTGCTTTGTCCACACATGCATCTAAAAAGACAAGATAATTACCAAGACAAAGCTGGTTAAGAAAGTTAACGCTACTAGGTAACAGACAAATACACATACTTTTGAAGTGCAATAAATTGCTACAGAACCAAATCCCAGAATTTCACATCTACATTTTTACTCTTTAAGAGGACTAAATCTTTGTTGAACCCTTTCTCCTTTCCCTATGTCTTCTGAATAGACACACAACTATAAAACTTCTTGGTAATATGATGTTAATTCTAAATATTTTACCTGTTGCTCAGAAAAATGCATTTACTTTACAATAATTACTTAGGCTCTAACATTCCAAATACAGCATGAGCCACAGGCTTTGGTCTTTTCTCATTCAGTCTTTAACACATGAGATTTTATATGGTGATATTTGCCCTTCTCATTTTCATTGACCTAGCACATTATATTTGACGTAAGATGTAAATCAAATGGAAATTCTCCCCCTTAATCAAGTTTTCAACATTATTACAGTCATCCTTTTCTGCAGTTATGCTTGAGTCAGGCCCCCTTTAACGTATGAAAGTTATGATGTGTTATTTTAAATATGGATTACTTAGAAGGCTTTTAAACATACATTTGAACGGATATTTTTATGATTTTAGCTAGCTGTTACATAATACTTTTCAGTAGATCTCAAACTGTTCTACAAAGCAGATCACTATCATGATCCACATTTTATGGACACAGAAGCTAAGGCACAGGGAAGTGAAATGACTTCCCAGGATCTCCCAGCAGGTGACCCTGATCCAGAGCCCTATCCACTAAGCCCTTTGCTTCCCTCCATTATGGCTTAATGTTAATTTCCAATTAAATGTTTCACTTTGTTGAGTGAGTTTATGTTTATTTAAAAAAAATAATTCAAACTTCCTTACTTTTTATTATTATTAAAAATAAGAATTATTTCTCAAAGTAAGTTATGGTAGAACAGAAAAAATAAACATTTCCCCCTTATGGAACACTGGTAAATAGACTTCAAAAATTTGAGAGCTTCTTTAAAAGTAATACTCTTGAATTATATGACAAAGGAATGAAAGTCCTCAGATTTGTGACTAGTCTAATTGCTTCAGGTTTTAAAAATAAAGTTTGATTTTTCATTCACTAAGTCTACAGAAAAAAATCAATTAAGTGCATTAGCTACACTGAATAAATTTAAAAACTACAAGTGATACAACAGGAAAACGGTCACCTTAGATAATTTGTTCCACAAAAAGTACCTAGCACTCATTTGCAAGCTTAACTTATTGATAAATAGAGAAAAATATTTCATCGTTATGAGAAAGAGTCACAACCTAAACTAACGATAGACACAGTGGGAAGAACGCCTATTTTTAATTACCTTCCTTTATCCCCTGTCTAGCCTTTTAAATATTTAAGTTTAAAGGTTATCACTTCTATGCAGATTAACTTCTAGTATCTACCTATATTAAGAGTTCGGAAATATTGTTTCACGTTCTTCTCTACTGCACAGTGAAGGAATGGAAGTGCAGCAGCTCTGCTGAATTCTCCTACATGGTCCCAGACAACGTATTGTGCTCTCAACACACAGTTCGTGTTCCAGGGCTTTGGAGGACGTGGGAGGAGGTAAAACAAGGGAGTAACCACTTTCCAGGTCATGGTTTCTGAGAAGCAGTAAATTTCTGCACAGAAATCAACTAATAGCACTTTTGACAACCCAGCAACAGGACACAGGCAGCATAGGGAGAAGAATATAGAGCGGTCAGGTAGAAGGGAGCTGTCTATAGTTCTGCTCAACCCCCCCGCCCCATCACCTTCTGCACTGCACCTCACCATTCTCGAAATGACAAACTAACTTTGCAAGCGTTAAGAACTATGTTTTTTAATGTATGTTCCCCCATCTTATGCATTTTTCACTCCAGAGTAGTGGCACATGAATTGACGGCTCCACTTTGCTTAATGTGATGGAGGGGTTATTCCCTTGTGCAGTAACTGGAGTTCTTCAAGAAGTGTGTCCCCGTGGTGCTCCACTTCAGGTACACCTGCACACTGCCCCTTTGGATCAGAAATTTTTGGTAGTGCCCATTCAGCCTATGCATATGCTCCACGCATCCTCATGCCCCACACCAAGTCTATGTAGGTCTGCGCGGGCAAACCGCCTTCAGTTCTTTCTCCACAGCTAAGTCCTCCAAGGGACTTCCTGAGGCAAAGGGAAGAAAGGTGGGTAGTGGAGCACACAGGGAGACACATCTTGAAGAACTCCATTTACTGCACAGGATGAATCATCTCTCCTCCTCTGAGTAGTGTCCCTGTAGATGCTCCATTACTATCAAAGGGAATCTCCACTTTGGAAGTAAAACAATTGTTATGGCAAACACTTGCAGTACGATTAGGCCCATTTGCTAGTATAACCAACTGAGAAATTTCATATGGGGCAAATGAACAACAATCCGTTACATATAAATTTCAACTCCACTAATGTTTTGATCATCTAACATCTGAGGTTTGGGGCTATTACAGAAAGTAACAAAAATGTATTCATTGTTTTATGCTCATGTGAACAAGTCAAATCAAACGCAATCAATTGAAGACTATCATAACTAGCCTTGGAAGGATTAGATTTTTATTGGTAAAGGTCAATAAAAGTGGATTTTACTGTACACACACACACACACACACACACACACACACCCCCAATGAAAAAATATTTCCATTGGTGAAGAACAAAATTTATCCACAGGCAACCTAAGAAAAATGTTATTTGGGAACTTATTTGAGTTTGATGTAAGGATCTTTACTTTCTACACTTTCACAATTTGTGTTTTAAAAGTTACAAAGTTAACAGTTTGAATCTCAATGTCTATTTGATTAAATAATTATTGTTGGATTGTCCCACATAGTCCAACACCTCCCCGCATTTTCCTGTGAAAATTTAAAAATGGAGCAAAAGATAGATGTCTGCCATTTGAACTGACAGAGTAACTGGTGGCATTAGAAGTTTATATCTTCTATGAGCACAACCCCCTAGAAGAAGTTTGACATTTTGCCCGTGCTTTTCACACTTATTTGCTAGATAGCACAGGAATGCTAAGACTCAAGAATCCTGGGTTTAATTCCAGATTCTAGAGTGGAGTGTTCGCTAGTGATTACAGACCCTTCCACCCGTGTGCACAAATGTGACTCCTCCAACTCTTTTCCCTTCCAGCCTGTCTCTTTTCTACCCTATCCTGTCCCCAACTCCCGTCCCCCCTAAAAATGCATCACCCTTCTGCATTCTAGATTCTCATCAGGCCAGTTCCTTTACCTCCATTCTATCTGGGTGTCACTAGGTGATCATGGAGAATGAAGGTGAGATGGTTTTTCTGGTGGCAGTTTCAATCCTTGGTGAGAGTACCAATTGTACACGTCCCACACAGTCCTGCTATCAGGTCAGTCTCTCTTGATCAATAATTATTTAACTAGTTATTGATACTAAGTGGAAAACTATCAGTGGCGGGGGGGATGCACCTCACAATAGTTATTAGCCTGGTGGTTAGGACACTCACCTGGGATTTTGGTAGACCTATATTCAGGTCCCAGCTCCCAATGAGGCAGAATAAGGACATACCTAAGTCTCCCACATCTAGGGGAGTGTCCTAACAATTGAACTACTAGCTATTCTGCAATGGTCTCTCTCTCTTTTTCTTTTTCTATGAAAATTGTTGAAACATCTTGGTTTTACGCTGATGCAAAATGTAAACCAATGCCAAAACCTCAAAAATTTTCACAAAGCAGATTTTCCCAGCCAGTCCTGACTACAATCCAGGTGGTGTGTTCCCCATTACTCTCAATAAAACATATTCTAACTTTTGAGGCTTAATGCATCATATCTGCCTGAACAGTCTATGCCATTGTAAAATATTTTGCTATTCTAGAATATGATTGCAAGCTATAGTGTGGAGCTCTCAAAATTTCTAGAGAATTTTAGTTCATTCCCAAAACCACATATTACAAGTTACAGAATCCTCCTTTTAGAACATGAAGAGAACACTTACCTTTAAAAAATATTTATTTTTCTAAATTGCAAAAAACCAAAGGAGAGAAGTTACTTCAGGTTTACATACCAATAAGGTGGGTAAAGTCTACATCCAATCTTCCTCTACATTTAAAATCTGGGTCCATACCACTGCAGTGCAGTACTATCTGTGAAATGCATTCTTCAATTATCTTGTAATACTGAGTTCTGATGATAGAAGAATACACATCAATGTATTTTTAATATAATGGAAACAGCGCACATATTTGCAATTTGCAATTTTTTAAACTACTTTAATTCCTTAAAGAAGCCTAAGATATGATGCCACATTAAGGAGCTAAAATTAAATTTAAATAATCTGAAATTGACACAACATTTAAGTGACTCCAAATGAACTATATACTGTCAATCTGTAGAAACTGTGCAAGAACACATTTTTCAGACTGACAGAAAAACCTAAAGCCAGAAGAGAAGTTAAATTTGAAAATATATTCAGGATTTATGTTTGGACATTACCCTTATAGAATTTATATTTTTGAATCCAACAAAACTGATTATGTGAGATTTCTGGCCAATGCGCTCTTATTTCATAAAACTATTTTTTAATTTAGACAAGATTTTCAAAACTGGATACCCATAAGTTTGGCTCTCTAAATTCTTGTTTAGGCAACCAAAACAACTGACCAATCTTTCATAAAATTTTAGCCCAAAGCAACTCTCATTGTCTTCACATCTTATTTCTTTAATCTAATATGCGTGTGTGTGTGTTTGTTTGTTTAAATGTGGCACCAACTGAGTATGGATATTTGCAACGTTTCACTTCTCTTCCTTCATCCCTTTATCATATTTATGAGAGTACTGCTTCTTTACTAATGGCCTTTCTGAGTGATATTTGGAGGATAGATTTACTTCTTAACTGTACCATTGTTTTGATTATTAGTTTTGTTTAATTTTTTTCTTGTAATAATATATTTATGAGCCATATGTTTAGAAATACGTTTTAAATTAAAACTGAATAGCCATAATAATAGAGCTAAAAGAAACCATTTAACATATGCTCATGTGGGTTATGAGCAGATTTTGAATCCAGGTTCAGTTTCAGTAGTTATAGCTAAGTAACTATACTGCTTTAGCATACCTACGCATACACGTTTGATACATTCCACCTGCAAGGCAGTGGGACTAAAAGGATTAGAACTGAGACAGTCATATTCTAGACAAAATTCTATTGCAGCTCTGCCAGAAATGACTGTACGCAACGCCTCGGTCAACCTATCTTTAAAATAGGGGGAATAATTTGTGCCTGCCTCCTAATATAAGTGGATATGAGGCCTTGCTCAAAAATAGCACCTTACGAAGCAAACCCTGTCATTTACACCAGTCAGTAAAGGTGTCCTTCTGGATCTCAGCCAAGCACACCTTCCTCTAATCCAAAGGAAACAGCATTGCTGTTCTCACTCTATGTCCCCTATCTGGAGCTCTTGTTCTGTGCCCACCAAGTAGGAAGCTGAGTGGGTCTTGGGAGCTTCATTACTGTAACGGGTATGTACAACCTCCCTAGGACTGGAGCACACTCAGTTAAGATGGAAAGTTAGAGATTTTAACAGCAAGCCTCTAGCAAAGATTGATTGAGTGGGTGCAAATGGCTACTTACAGAGTCTGTTAACTTGGCCTATTCTAGAGATGCATTTTCATGGGAACAGAAAAAATATGTTCCTGACTGCAGGGTTACAGCTCTGTTCCAAATTAAGAACACAGAGTTTCTCAGAAAACTCTGACCCTTTTGGTTTGGTTGGTTTAACATTGGTTGGCAAAACAACCTCCCCCCTGACTCTCCATCCCACCTCATTCTTAGAAGTAGCTAAAGAGTTTTGCTGAAAAACTTGTTTGAAACATCAGGGAAAGACAAAAATCCCAACATGGAAAATTTCAGCCTAAACAGTGGAAGTTTTGCAAATTTATGAGCAATTGGAAATGGGCCTTATAATTTAAAATGTTAGACAATGTTTGTGATAGATGCTGCAGCCAGCTCTGCTTATTGAAAAGGCAGATTCCTAACTATATCATCTAAGATAAAACTAGCCAGTTTTTAAGTATCGCCATTGTGCTGTGATTGGTTGTCAGTCTTTATTAGCAATAATACAAGATTTGATTAGTTACACATGTTAATTTTTCAGGAACTGTACCGTGAACACACACACACAGTTCTCTATTGTAATTTCTGTAATCTTTCTGTACTGACCTAACTCTGTATTTAGAATTTTCAACTTGTTTATCAGCAACAAATGTTACACCTCAACTTCGCACTCTATTTAGCTGAAGCAGAAAAATCATCTCAAGTCTAACTGAAGGAAATATTGGAAAAAAAATGAAGCTGTCACACTAGTAAAAAAATAAAATGGTTAAGAGATTTAAAAAACATCTTCAAATAACTTCTCTCCTTTTCAACCCTTAGTTTGTCCATCTCTACCAACCAATTCCGTATATTTTCTCTACAAACTAGCAAAGCCTCTATTCCGTGGAATAACTGACATGTATTTGTAGTTGTATGACTTAACAATATGAAAACACCAATTCTCCTTCCTGATTCAATATTACGCTAGGTACTTGACATATAAGTAATAACAGCTTACACTCAAAAGGACACAATTTACAGTTGAAAGGGAATGGAAATGTTTTCAAATAAAACATGAACAAAACTGTATTGTAAATTTTCTGAAGACACAAGCCTTTCTGCCCTATAGGTAGAGAAGTGAGGAATAATTCAATGAGTTAAGAGATATAGAAGAAAAAACACAAGGAACTCAAAAACAACATCATCACACTGTTCACTATAATGAAACTCTTCCTTTTAAATAAGTGTAAAGAGAGAACTTGTGTTCAGTTCACCCTCGATTATAAAATAATCATGTGTTTAAGATCCACTGTGTTAATACTGAAGCTTGCATTACCCTACAACTTGGACACCTGATATTAAACGCCAGGGGAGAAAAAAAACTAGAGCTCACTCTTACCTGACATAATAATCATTCCTGACCAGTAGTAAGTGTTGCAAAATTGAGAGGAAATAGTTTTCAGAAGCCGTGTCCTTCAGCATGTTATACAACAGATGGTATACTTCATTCATGTCAGTGCAAAGATTGTTAAGGAAACGTCAAATGATTGAAATGAACATGTTTATATTGTAAGAAATACGGTTCTAATTAAAGAAGGCTGCTGCCTTCTAAACAATCCCCTCTTATTAAAACATATTTCCCTTAAAAGGTAAACAAACCTGACACCAGATCTGATAAATAAAACTCTAATTCTTCAACTCTGTTATGGGGACTCATCAGCCCACATATATTAAGAGTTCAGGTTCCGTGATTAATTCATACAACAAATGTATTTGGCATTTTAGCTTAAGAAAATGGAGAAAAAATATATATATATGATTTCTTATTTTGTCTATTCAATATTTTATCTGAAGGATCTATAGATTTATTTCTATCAAGTTTTTTCTCACTGCAAGCCTGAAAGCTGACAAACAAAATACCAGTTAAGTGTGCAGATATGACAACATGAAAGATTTAACTTTTACAATTAAAGATGTTACTATCAAATTTTGAAGTGCGTATTTTAAGCAAAAATCCAAAAGGGCAGGAATTTAGTAACATGGCTTTTCTGGAAAAGGGATTCAAAAGCATCACAATGATGGACCAATATGGACTATTGTAGAGTTACTCAATAAGTGCATACCTGAAAATGGATGTGTAAACATTTAGACCATTCTATCCTATGCTAAGTTGTCCACAAGACAGAGCTCCCTAATCCCCCAATATAGAAACAATAAAATATTGACCTTTGTGGATGCAGAAATCATATGGGAGGTAATTTCAGATGAAGAAACACATTGCACATTCTTTTTCAAATTGCACTGGCCTAACCAATTTATAGTGGGCTAACCAGGTAGAACACTAATGACCAGTTCATAACATCAGTATTTCTAGCTAGGATATTTAATTTTGATCTGTATGTTACCCAAAGACTCTTTTGTTGTTTAATGGTCTTCTTCTAGCTTTTCTCAACCACCAGAACGCCACTTTAATGGCATGCAGTGTTGTTGTTGCAGCCACGTCGGACCCGGGATATTAGAGAGACAAGGCAGGTGAGGTATTATCTTTTATTGGACCAACTTCTGTTGGTGAGAAAGAGACACACACAAGCTTTCAAGCTACCCAAAACTCTTCCTTCAGTTCTGGAAAGGTATTCAGAGTGCCAAAGCTAAATACAAGATCAAACAGATAGTTTAGCATAACTAGTTAGCACATATTCTACGGAACCATTCAAGGTGAAATGTCACTAACTTTGTATGCGTAACCTGGTAAATGAGGAGGACACAGTAGCACAGGATAAATCATCTGTGGTTTCGATGAAAATCTGAATAGAATCTCTGGCTGGATTTTCAGATTCAGATATACTTCTCCAGAAGATTCAGATTCCAAGTTTATTTTCAGGGGGCATAGCATACCCATCATTGACTACAGTCATAGTTGGATCCACAGTTGAGTATCTTCTCCCAATTTTTCCTAAGGCTATGTCTACACTACCCCTTATCTTGGCATGTGCTTCTCCTCCTCCCCTCAAAACAGGTCTTCCTGGCAGCTGCTGTTTCTTCAGCAACTGTAGCAGAATGGCCCTGAGGCCTTACTAAAGGAATGGGTAGGGCATGGCTACCAGCTTCCCCACCCCAGTGCCCCATGGCAGAAAGAGAGGCATGGAATTTCTCCTTCCCTGATCCTCTCTCCTCAGGTACAACCTCCCAAACCTGCCCCTCACTGTCTCTCTCTTTTCAGCACCCCAAGTTTGTGTTTCCCTGCTGGTCCAATCAAACACCTCCTCCCTGCTGAGACTGGTTGGGGCTGTCATAGTTCAGAGCAACTGCTCCTATATTTTCCCTTTGTGGTCTATCAAGTGCACCCACTGTAGGCTCCCCAGCCATTGCCTCCCTTGGGTGGAGTCATGTGTCAGTCTCCCTTCTGCCCAGGGTATTCCCAGCTGCACAGTTCCCTGACTATACTGCAATCTCTCCAACAAACCACCAAAGGATCGTTGGAAAAATAACCTGATGGTGAACTGCCTCAGGGCTTTCTTTCTGATCCAGCAAATGGACAGGACCTCCAATCCACAGAGGGCCCCATGGAAGGTTTGGAAGGACTTTGGTCTGATAATTGGGTTTTTGTTCTGAACAAAGGGTGTTATGAACCTGAAGCTACAAGAAAATCCCTCGATGGGGTCTGAAAGACTGCTCCTCTGCCAGGGCTCTCCGAGTTGGAATGATCTCTACTAAACTCATTAGTACGCATGTAGGGTTTTTTTTAATTGTTTTTAACATGTTTTATCTGCGTTGCTTGTACCTTAAGAATAAAATATATTGCTCAGAAAGAGCTATGCGGTAGATCAACATGTAGTCAGTTTCCCCACAGAAAAGGGGCTTGGGTTGGTCCCTAGCAGTGCCTCAGCCTCAGAGAAAGCTCTGAATGTTGCAGCAGCTGGGCTGCCCTGAATCCAATTTTTAGAGCCAGGTAGTATCTCAGAGGACTCCTGCTGGAAGTGAAGGGGATACCTAATCCTCCCTAAAATGGTAGTCCAATGCTGCACTGTGGGGAAACAGAGCATCACTTACAGAACCAGCCCCTGCCAGCTCAGTAAGAACAACAACACTGAGGGGGCACAGGCAGCTCAGGTCAAAGACCTACACTAAGTTCTCAGATGGGGCACCCATTCTGTGGAGAGATAGATGCGTAGCGAAAGGTACAGGGTGAGTCAGGGGGACAACTGGGCCCTCTGCACCAGGGGAGGAAGAGCAGGTTAAGGCAGAAGGAACAGCACACACTCTTAAAAGGAGTCCCTGGAGCTGTGAGCAAGAAAGCTGGACTAAGCTAAGAAAGATCAACATATGAAAGGAAATGACAATTGTGGCATAATATTATTGTCCCCACCCCCCTCAGAACTTTTCAGATGATAAAGCAAAGACACCAGGATGGCAGTGGAAGGTGCCATTTGCAACTCTTCACATAGGAGCTGTCAGGACACTACATGTGAAGTTGCTATGGATGTGTATCACCTTCTAGTTTGGGCCATGACCAGAGAACCTCAAGCTGGAGACACTTCACTCAGGTGGAAAGATGCAGTCAATACTGGGATCAGACAAGGAGTTACCCAGAATTCACCTTCTCAGAGTGCTACAGAAGTAGCAATGGAGGCAGCAATTCACCCAAAATAGCAGAAATTCACACACAAAATTGGATATATATTGGGCAAGCCATGCAAAGATGTATGGGGTGCCCCACTCACTGCAAGTGATCTAATGAAGATGTGGTGTTACAGAAAATCCAGATACCAAGAAACTGTTGGCAATCTGTGGATATAAAAGACAAGGACCTATCAATGAAATATATGAAACCTGGTGAAAGCAACCAGCATATCTAGTTACATTTTACATTTTTATGAGGGAAAAAGAGACTCCCTGTCCAGTAAAAGAGGAGTGGTCACTAGGCAGCAATCACTTGTTACAGAACAGGTCATGGAAGTTGTCCTGCTACAACTAAATCAGATGTATTAAGAACCCAGTCATGCAATTATGCCAACTAGGCCAACTGATCTTATTTATGAGAAGAACTTTAAACAGCTTGGTTCACATCTCAAAGAGAGGCAGGTGTATCAGGCTGGGCCTGGCAGAGTATGAACTGAAAAGTCACCAGTTATTCTAGGGGCACAATGCCTGTATGCACCCAGTGAAATGATATATTTTGTTCCTGGACTTTACAGGAAAGATGGGCATGTTTATCAAACATAGTCCAATATATGGTTGGGAGAACCTCAGAGATTCAATTGATGGGAGGCAAGAACCATGAAGTGGATTTAAGGGTTGCAACCAAGCTATGCTGGTGCTCAGTGCACATGAAATGCTTAGAGAAGACAGGTAAACATTAAACTAGGTTAGCCTGGAGGAAGAGGAAATTTACATATTTGCATACTGAGGTACCCTTCATGTCTACCCTCACCCCCCTCATAAAGGAAAGTTAAAGGATTCTGAGATAGCTTGAATTTAGGGGTTAAGCTCAAAAGGGCCAACCTTGAATTTTGGTTATTTAAACTGTGAGGCCATTTAACTCTGCATTGGACCCAAATAATTGTCCTTTTATTACTTTTTATTTGTTTACTTGGGGAGTTGGGCAAGTTAGTGTGCCCTTCTCCCACCCCCATTAAAGTCAGAAGCTAATAATGTTGCCACCTACTGTTTAAAAATCTATTTCATCCTCCTGCATATTCTGCTCACTGATGGTTTGGTGGGAAAGGCTGAAAAATTAGTTTTTCTAGAGAGGTGGGATGGTCTAATGTTATCATTCTTCAGTCGGGCAAAACTTTTTATTTATATGGCAAGTGCTCAATGTGAACTGTTTTGTGATCGAGAACATTCTTGGAATTATAGACAGACAGACCGACCCACGGTTTTACTTATATAGAAAGGCCTCAAGTACTGGCACTGGAAGCCACTCTTTGCAAGGATGCTTCCTTTCCTACCGAACCTTGACAAATGACAGCCAATGTCAGAGAAAGCACAGTATTACCAGAGATCTGGAAGATTTTATCTGGATTCCTCTTTTTCCAAGTTGAGTCAATATCCACTAAAATGAATGGGATACGTGACACCTTGGACTCATTGTTTTCAGCTTTCTGATTCATAGTCCTCTTGGCACTTATTATACTCATTTCAACTCAGTTTTCTTTGCCACCTTAACAACTTAAAAAAAAAAATTCTGAACACCACCACAGTAATGCAAGAGGTGCCAGTTCACCATACCAATCAGCTGAATCCACGTCCTGCCAACTCCTGTGTGACACCTGGAGGTAAGTTTTGGTGTGGCACATGTTGGAAAGATGTAACAGAATTACTAATTACTATTCACAAGGTGGATTGGTTTCTGTTTGGTACTGGAACAACCATGACCATTTACTTTGAATCAATGCTGCCATGACTAGTGCTGCAACTAGTACATTCAAGCCAACCAGCAAGTCAGGAGATGGGACTTAGGACAACACAGAACAATTGTGAAGTTTAGTTGCAGATCTCAATTAGTTTACTGGCCATTTTTCCTTTATATTATTATTATTTAGAATACATAATTCAGAGCCCCCATGTGAACATTTGGATCTGTATACACAGCAGGACTGAAATTCAAACAAAGTTCAGAGCTGGAACTTAGAGACACTATGTTGCAGGTTTGCCATTAAATCGTATTGGAAATATAGTGCGAGCCGCTCACATCAATATTTGTTTACAAGGGAAGCCTCAGAAGTTTGTACTCTTCAGAGCGTCTCATTCACTGCACTGGAAATGACATGGTGATACCCCTGGTGTTAATTTGGGCATTCATAAGGAAACATTGGGTACATTTGCCTTATCTAGGACCAGACAGTGATAGCCAATGCTCGGGTTTGTTAGCTACATCATTGGGGTTATACAGATGTGTGTGGCAGCAAACTTTATTGCTTCACACTGATCTCTCTGTAGCAAGCAGTATCTCTTATGGTAAATAAGATAATCAAGTAAGCCAATATCCCATACCGACGCTTAGAGAAGCAATGGACAGGGGCGTGCTCAGGTATTTGTTACATCAGTTATGGGGGACAAGGTTCATTTTTAGATCTACTTATTACGTGTCCCAAAACTTCCTACAAGGAAAGGCTCAAAGAGTGATATGGAGTAACAGAAGAGTGTTCTTAAACAGCATGGGTATGGCAGTAGTTAGGCCTAGGAACTTTTGGAACAGACTGCACAGATTTGAGTTAACTTTTTTCATTCCAGATTAAACTCAAGTTTTCCGTAAAGATGCAAACTAAAAGCCTGTTTCTGCTCTCATACAAGTTTTATATAGATATACCTTCAATTGATTTATTCAAAGTACAATTAAGTTGAGAATCACACCCAAAGTTTTTACCCACATACAAAGGGAGGAGAATACAAAGGGAGGAGAATATGGCTGGCAGTTTGGAACATAATGCTATGAATGTCCCCATATCACAATCTTGTCTACTATACATTATTCCACAGCAAGACAGGTAAGATCGGTGGTTAATGTTACAGGACTGGTCTAAAGTTCAGGAGTACATACCAACCCACTAAAGAATTTTGCTTTTGTACAAATCAATTCATTATCTAATAAAAGCGCAGAAAC
Source organism: Emydura macquarii macquarii (assembly GCF_026122565.2). Classification (NCBI taxonomy): domain Eukaryota; kingdom Metazoa; phylum Chordata; order Testudines; family Chelidae; genus Emydura; species Emydura macquarii. Next base: position 31,841,347 of record NW_027131390.1, on the reverse strand, counting down.
AGTGTGGGCCAGCCTATCAAACACATAGAAAATCTCCTGAACACCAAAAATAATCAAGTGTTGGACTTCATCAACGACTGAATTACATCCATCATTTTTCCTAATTTTATATTGTCTTCATTTATAAGAACCTGACAGAGGAAAATTACTCGTTTAATGGAAGTTCTTTTTTTTAAATGAAACATTACTTCCCCCCATGACTTGTAAACTAACATGTATTTAAGTTTATTGGTATATTTATATTACATTTTTTTCAAATAAAAAAGTTACTTGGACACAAATCTACCTGAAACAAATTATGGGCTCTAGGGTGTGTAACTGTGGCAACCAATCCATTTAACCTAGAATATTTTAATTCACGTTTACAGAGAATATATATGAACATTAAAATAAACTAGTGAGTTTTTAAAGGATATTCCATTTCAGCTTTGATGTCATGGAGACGATGTGACAACTCAATCAAATCTTCTTCTTTGTTTTCATCAAACACTTTCAACTGAATATCAAGTTCTTCGTTCTCTTTCTCTTTTAGATCCTAATTTTCAAAGGCACAACATTTGAAACATTTTCATTTCACTTGTTTCATGTTTCTTTAAGCAGCATTTTTTCCTTCAGTAAATACATTAGTACAAGATACAATTGCAACACAATATTACTCTGACCAGAAGATCAATTTAACTTTGTTTTTAAAAAAACCCAAAAAACAGGTTACAGCTCATGGTCTGAGTCTAATGAGAAAAAAATGTCATGGCAAGAACACTGCCTCCCCACTCCTTATGTGTTTAGACAAGAAACTTACCTTACCTACTGGTTTCAGAGTATCAATACCAGTAAACTAAATGCTAATAATTTCATTTTGAAAACACTGGTTTAAGCAAGAAAACATTATATGACACCCAAAGGAAACATGAAATTAAGAATTTTATATACCCCTTTGACAAATATTGGTAAGAACCGACTATATTAGAGGAAAATTGCTCTGATATATTCAGGCATAAGAGTCCCAAGTATGGCAAGAGCATTTTATTTTATTTTATTTTTATATACAAACACTGCTGTAAGATTATAAAAAAAGTATAATAAAAGATTAGGGTTTTTTGTTTTGTTTTAGGCTTTACAGTACTAAAAGTGCACAGCTTCATTTCCCGCATGGTACTTCTCGAAGCATATTAAACAGTTTTCCCTCATCAAACTGATGTTTAATTACTAGCTAAGAACTCAGTCATTGATTCTTTTGTAATACATTAATGCACATGCACTACAAAGATTTAACTTTTTTTCCTTCCTAACTCAAATCTTTCACAGCATGCCACACTAGGGATGATTTGGATTTAATGTATCACCTTGATTGTCTTTTACTATGTCTCAATTTAAGTTAAGTTTTCAAAAGACATTCAATAATCACAAGTGGGGAATACTCCAAGATGGTGAAAAAGTAGGAATAAGATGACCAGGAAATACAAAAGACCTGACTGAGGTGAATAATGATATTTCTAAAAATAACGAGAGTTCTGTAGCACTTGAATTTAACAAATTTTATTTCAGCAGGCATAAGCACGTATGGATATAATTATGGGTATGTATATGTTGCCTCCTATACATGTTGCCAATATTCGCTGTATTATTTCTACCAACTGCATCTGAGGAAGTGGGCTGAAGCCCACGAAAGCTTATGCCTGCTGAAATTAAATTTGTTAGTCTTTAAAGTGCTACAGAACTCTCGTTGTTTTTGCTGTATACAGACTAACATGGCTACCCCTCTGGAAATGATATTTCTCTGTTACTACCATATTATTACATAGGAGATTCAAGGCTTTCATTAAGTTATTTCACTGTGGCAATGAGGACCAAACTCTCAACTGTGCTTGTAAAAAACCTAATTAAGCACTTATAGATATGAGGTAAAATTTTCAAAAGGATTTAATGACTTAGGAGTTTAACTTGCTTTGGGAGTAATTTATACACTCACTAATTTTCAATGAGACTTAAAAGCTGAAGTGCCTAAATCATTTTTTAGAACAGGACCTAGGAGCCTAAGTCACTCAGATGCTTTAGAAAGTGTTATCCATGCTTTTCTTTATTACTACCTACCCATTCTCACAATATAAGTATTTAACTAATCTAGTCAAGATGTAACATTTGCAATCACCGTTACACAATTTTATTTGTCTGATGAAATCTCAGTTAAATGCTAGACAATTGGACATGTTTTCTTCCCAGTATCACAGATATCCATCAGGAAATTATTGCTGCTCCTTAAAACTTAAATTTCTTATTTGACACATGGGCAGGAATATAGTATAAGCATGAGCAGATAAAAATACTTGCATCATATTGGCATTCCTTCATCTATTCGGTTTTAACTTTGCACACACGGCTTTCTTTGTTGCCTCCGAAACCGCTCAGAGAACAATATTTGTCCCATTCTGGTGAGGCATGGTGCGCTGAGGTATCTACCCTTTTCTCATGGGTTTTGCTTTATAAGAATATATATTCTTATGGTATTTTCATTAAAATTTCTTTTGAACTACTTTTTCAGATTACTGTAAGGTATTGAGCATGGCAATGATAAATTTCCTTCAGTCTCAAAGGGGAGTTTTCACTTTTGGGTAACACAGCCCAGTATCAATCCATCAACTCCAGGCTTGACTGGATATTGGTCCGCTCAAAGTCAGAAACAAATGCTCTGTTATCTGTCTCTAACATAAGCATTCCTCATTTTATTAAATGCAGAGGCTAGTACCTGTTTACACTAACAACGCTACTATTTGCTTGGGGAATTCAACTGCTCAGCTCAAGATATACATTTTAAAATAAAAATTATGGCAAAGGTAACCCAAGCCTGGTAAGGAAGTAGATCAGATTACTCCAGAAAAACATTTTTCAGATAGTCATTGACTTGATATTGTTAGGATTAACTTCTCTTCAATGAAGAACATTCACATATAAAAAGAAAAAAACTTTACAATGAAAATTGTCAGATCACCATTAATATCCAATTTATCACACCCAAACTACTCGTTGCATATTAAATGTAATATCACATTCCACTTCAGCTGTCAGTCAGCTGTCAAATCTTGTAGGAAAAATAGATCCTCAGGGTTTTGTTGTGAAGCAGTATTTATATATTACATTACATTAATAATTATACATTTCTTAGTGGATATGTAAATAGTTTCTGCATATCTGTTGCAAAAATTAAAACCTAAGATTTTCACACATTAAAAATTCACAGAAATCAAATAAATATACTATATTTATCCTTAAAAGGAAGGTGTGTGTATGTGGTTACAAAAACTATGAACATCCGGTTACACTGTTGGTGCATTTTTATCTAGGTTTTTACAACTACATTAAGAATGTACTTGTGACAAACGCACAGCATCCCTATTTTTTCTGTATTCGAGTTCTTACACTAGGTTTATGCCTCAGGACGAACAGATTTCCCCCCCTCCCCCGTTTTTGGACTACTGTAACCATACTAATCTAAAAGGTCAGATTCTCACCAGGAGAGTAACTAACAGATAAGGATTTACACAGATCATCTCCCAGTAAAAGAAATTATACATGGCATTTTTCATTTCTTTCAATACTAATATAGTATTTTCCATGAAGATCATCTTTCAAAAAACAGAGTGTCAGTCATCTCTATAAAGCTAAGACCATAATGAGTTAAGATACCACCTTCAGAACAAGAATAAGGAACTAGAGAAAATATAAATTTCAATTAATGTGCAGGTGTTTCTTGTTTATAGGACAAATCCAGAGTGCCAGATTCAGAAGAATATGACAAAATAGGCACACAGATACCCATAAGATTCTAATTTCAGGAACAGTCTATTTATATGGTGAAGCTACTTTAAAATATCTTCTGAACGCAGTTCTAGGGCAATAATCCTCCTGGAGAATGAGCAATCAACTCTAAGAAGCTGCCATGCAAATCTCAGCTGCTGTAACTGACCTGAGGCTGGCTACTGTCCCTGCCTCAGCTCTGGTTGAATGAGCTTTAATTTGTGCCTCAAGCATCAGGCCACCAGAGGAATAACACACAGAAATGCAGGAAAAGAGTTATTTTGATATTGCTCCTTTGGAAATACAGTCATTTCATGAGGTGGTGTCAAAAGAAAAAAAATTATAGCTTTTCTAAATGGAAAGTAACATCTCAGGGAGCAGATCCAGTTTATGTCATGTTTTGACTGAAATGAAAGCACAAGAAAAATGTTGGCAGAAGGACTGATTTATTACAATGGTTCTCCACTGATACCTTTGGAAGAACTTATGCAATATTAAACTGCCTCTGAAGGGCTGAGCAGCCAGTAATACTTGTAGTTTGGCTAGCAAACAGGGGCAGCTAATAGAGGAATTTTGTGAGGGAGTTCTCCAGGTGAAGAAGGAAACCCTATGTGACCCTTGGGGTGAGTTTGTTGTCTGTAGTGTGCGTGTGTTTGCCTTTGTGCTGTGATTGCTACTTGACTCAAGTATATCCTGTGGTCTGTTTGTTTGGGGCACTGTGTGCTGATCCAAGGCTGAGAGCATCTTAATGGGGCCTTAAAAAGCCCACTCCTAAGCGACCAGAGGCAGCCAACAGGGGAGTATTGCAATGGAGTTCAGTGGGAGAGTGGGGGGTAGATACACTTTACTAACATTCTGTAAACTAAAGACAGTAACTCCCTCCCCCTCCCATAAAAAACAAAACAATAAAAAAAAGTAACAGCTGCAGGAGTAAAAAGAAAATGCCAACAGGAATCCTGCAATACAGTCGGGGCTATCCAGTTTATTGCACTGAATGCAACATGTATGATTACCTGGCCTATGGGTGGGTGGTGTATGCATGCGTTCAGTGCAAGGAGCTCCTGGCCCTCAGAGACCAGGGTGACTGAACTGAAGGAGCTAAGAGAGAGAGAGAGAGAGATACATAGAAGAGACTTTCCAGGACGAAGTAGAATGGTCCCACCCCTGGTATAACAGCCTGTGTACTGATGAGGAGGATGAAAGTCTCGGTGAAGGAGAATATCAAACAGGAACAGAGGGAAACGATCCCATATTTGGGATCCTCCTTCTAGATAATGTCATGGTATCCTCTCATGCTGAGGATACCTCTCCGTGGGAGGGAATTCCAATTATTAGGAAAAGACAGGTAATAGTAATGGGGGACTCGATCATTAGAAACATAGATAGCTGGTTTTGTGATGATCAGGAGAACCACATGGTGACTTGCCTGCCAGGTGCACAGGATGTCTGAAGACATCTAGACAGACTTATGTGTAGTGCTGTGAAGGAGCCAGTACTCATGGTACATGTAGGTACCAATGACACAGGAAAGGATAGGAGAGAGGTCCCGGAGGCCAAATTTAGGCTGCTAGGTAAGAGATTGAAGTCCTGGACCTCCATGGTAGCATTCTCTGAAATGCTTCCAGTTCCACTTATGGGGCCAGTTAGACAGGCAGAACTGCAGGGTCTCAATGTGTGGACGAGACGATGGTACAGGGAAGAGGGGCTTAGATTTATTAGGATTTGGGGAGCCTTTTGAGAAAGGATGGACTCCACCTAAACCAAAATGGAATTGGATTGCTGGCATGTAAAACGAAAAAGGTTGTAGAGCAGTTTTTAAATGAAGGACTGGGGGAAAGCTGGTAGGTTCGGAGGAGCACATGGTTGAGAGAGAGAGAGAGAGAGAGAGAGAGAGCGCGTGTGCCTTTATGGGAGTATATATTAATGAAGATTCTATATATCCTAGTAAGGAGGAGAGGCTGCAAGAGGATAAAATATGGATAGGATCTGATGAGAAACAGTCAAATAAAAGAGTCCCATTCAATTACAGCACAATGGCATACAGCTAAAAAGAACAGAATGATCAGACTTGTAGATGAACACGATTTGTTGGGGAAGATTCAACATGTTTTTTGTAAAGGGAAATCATGCCTCACCAACCTACTAGATTTCTTTGAGGAGGTCAACAAGCATGTGGACAAGGGTGATCCAGTGCATATAGTGTACTTAGTTTTTCAGAAAGTCTTTGACAAGGTCTCTCACCAAAGTCTTTGAATCAAAATAAGCAGTCATGGGATAACAGGGAAGATCCTCCACTGGATCAATAACTGGTTAAAAAATAGGAAACAAAGGAATAGGAATAAATAGTCAATTTTCAGAATGAAAAAAGGGAAATAGTTGTGTATTGGAACCAGGTTAGACTTGTACCAGTCTTTGGGAATTTTCTTTTGTTGCCATATGGCTTTAAGCACTTTGCTCATCCACTTAATGCCTCTCCCGCCCAAGATTTTCACCAGATCTACATTTCACCAGGTCCCATTGTATTATACCATTCTTCATTTTCTAAGATGCATTTCTCTTCTTCTCCATTACACAGTATCAGGCATCACATTAGGCTCCACTTGTTGGCAGCTGTCTAATTCAGTGCAGGTACCAACAAGATAGCATGGGGGCTTTTATAATCCTGAAAAAGGCATATGATCAAGTTGACAGAAGGATTCTCACATCAGTGCTGAGGAAATGTGGAGTGCCTGAGGATTTAATAACTATGGTGATTGCCTATATATAGATCACCTAAACAGAGATCTGAACATATTTTGGAATGCAAAGTCTCTTAACCAAAAGTCAGATTACACCCGAAGTCAGCCTTAAGTCTGCTATTTAATATATTGCTGGACTGTCAGCAGGAAGATACGAGTGGGGAAAAGGCAGGAAGATGTTATATGCAGATGAAATAGCAATAAGGGCATCCTCAATAGGAAAAGGTTAGCCAATGTTAGGACCAGATAAACTGGCCTGGGATGAAAATGAGCATGACTAAAACTGAGTCAACAGAGGTGTCACAGAGAACCTGAAGACAGATTACTGGAATAAGACTGAACGAGACTGACCAGTTCAAGCACCTTGGCTGCTGGGTTATGGAGGATGGCAAGCTTGAACATGAAATACAATCCGATTGCAGAGCATTGGAAAACCATGAGGTAACGTTTTAAAAGTAGTGTCAGATAAGCAAATGCCACTGAGACAGAAAGCCCAACTATACAAAACAGAATCACGGGCAATAAAGAAGATGCGAGTTTAACACCTAAAGATGTTTGAAATGTCTTTGCATCATGAGAAGTTACATGAAGAGACAGATTTCAAAACGCAAGATGGAAATCAAAGTCTGTAATGGAAAAGATGGAAGTCAAAGTTCATGATGTACCTGCCAAGTCCAGGAAGCACGACTTTGCTTTGTACAGGCATATACAGAGGATCAATGAAGGGAACCTGGTGAAATAGCATAGCAGAAGAGGATGTTAAGAAAGAGACCCCCAAGCAGAGCAGAGGAAGTGATGGATATGCTTCAAAGAAGATGGTAAAAGCAAGGGGACCTCAGTGACGTTTCTGATAGATGAATATGGCAGATGCTTGAAAGATGACCCAACCCCAGCTGATGGGATGAGGGAAAGAAGAAGATGGCACCACCAGACTTTTAGGTACCACATTAAGATTCAAAGATTTGGGGGTGGGAAGAGGAAAAACTCTCAGAATACTTCTAACGAACTTTTTGACTGAAGGATGAGAAAAAAAACTATGGTCTTGAATTGGTGGATATGCAAAAATAGCAGTCTAATAAATGTGTAATGAGCTTAGCAACAAACCAAATGTTTTTAAAGTTTTTATCTACTAAGATACTAAAGGATATGGAAGATTCAAGTCTCTTATCGGAAAAGAGGAAGTTGGTAAACCTGGGATGACAAATGCTTCTATATTTTCATTATCAGTTGTCCTCAGACTGCTTTCTGCTCTGAATCAATATGCTTAGTATATTAACAGAGTAATTTTTTCTTCAAGTCTGTTAGCCAGACAGTTTCCATGTAATGAGATGTAGTGACAACCAATCTTGCTGAAACATTATCCAGTTCTGAGGAATTATGTCCAATAGAAGAGGTAGAGATATTGGAGATGTGACCGACAGATTTCTGATGTCTGTGAACCAGTACTGCCTGGTCCAATATGGAGCCATTAGAATGACTGAAGCCATGGTATGTTTGACCTTCTTTAACACATATGGTATCAAAGAAATTGGGCTGATAAGCATGCAACACACGCTGACTCTCCAGGTGTTTAAGAAGGTATCTCCTGGAGAACCCAGGCTCAGTCCTCACCTGGAACCAAATACTTTGCATTCTTGTTCTGTTCAGCGGCAAACGGATCCACACAGCATGTTTCAGTTGAATATGACATCAAGACTGCTTCTTTTTGTATGGGAGACTATTGGTGCCTTAATGAATATAATGTGATACAAGATTTTTCCAATATATGTAACTCATCAGTTTTAGAGCAGAAGAGATTAATTTCTTCAAAGGGGATGTCCTTCCAGCATACTTTGAAGCTCTTTTGGCAACCTGGAAGACTGAAGCCATGATGCACACTGCATAGTAACTGTGGCTGCCATCAACCTTGAAGCCACATCAGTAGCATGAGGGGAAGCTTGTAGGGAGATTTAGCTATTAACTGCCCCTCTACAGATCAAGATTTAAATTCCTTACCAATTAATATTACTCCACATAAGATTATCATAACATGTTAGAAGGACCTGATAGTTTGCTCTGAGAAATTGAAGGATAGCTAAGTCCAATATTTTTAGCTCCTTCTCCTTTTAAGTAGTTCTGAAGGACTCATGTTTTGACTTATCTTGCACTGCATCACAACTAAATAACCTGGAGAAGAAGGTACATAGAAATATTTGAAGCCTTGTCAAAGGGACTTAATCTTGTCTAAATAAGTAATTATTTACAGAATCATACTAAAATACACAACTGGAAAAAAATTGGTGACTGCTAGCTAGGTCCATTTCTCAGACCGAAGTCACTGAAAGGAACTGAGGATTAGTTGGTCTTTTTGCCCCCTTTATACTCTTGAGCAGGGAAGGGCTCCAGGTCATCAAGGGAGCAGGTTTGGCCAACTGAAACTACTGGCTAAATCATTCTGATCCCAAGTGCATGGGTGGAATGCACACCAGAAGCAGAACCCATGTAAACAAGCATTCAAAGAAGTTTCAAATCTCTGAAAACAAAAGAACCTTGAGTCTGAGTTACCTGAGTGAAAAACAGGAAAAACTAAAAGGTCCATCCTATACACATTCAAGGCAATGGTAGTTTAGTTACTTTCTTTAATGTGAGCAGCACTGGGCCACATATGTTAGGTGGAAGTCTGCCTTGAAATACCTTAACTGACAAGCATATTGATGCTGTCACTTCCTTAACAAAGAGTGAAGCATGTGTTACGCGACTGTTTCACCAGAGAGGTTATTTGATTTTCATTGAGAATTCTGTAACTTGTAGGGATGGATAGAGGAGTGGAATGACATTTTTGTGGGTTCTTCAACTGGATCCTCCTTTCCTGGGGGATGCTAAACAGAACTATTAGGATCTTGACAAATGACCCAAGAGTCTGTGGCAAGTCTTACAGTGTAGATCTTGTATTGTTACTAATGTTCATATTCAGAAGGAAAGATTTTTCTCTGTGTTGGCTCAACTACAATGTGAAACTAAATCTCCTCGAGATTTATAGATGATACCACCGCCACCTGAAAAAACAACTTTCAAGGCTGCATTTAAGAGTCAATTTCCAAGCTAAACTTTTTTTAATTCAATAAGAGTCAAGACAGCTTCCTTCATATGGCTCTTTTGCATTGGAGCCATAAAAAGAAAACAAGTCTATATTCCATTCTGTTCAAGGTGCCACACTATCTGAGGGGGATGTGAGTGCGTATGCTCAATCCCCCACTCTTCAATGCAGTCAGTTACAAGAAGCAGCTGATGCATTTAAAAGGTGTTAGTGGTTGTTACAACAATGGATTAAATCACTTCTCTTCAACAGGATCAGAGAACTACAATACACAGGAACTACTGTTCCTATCTTTTTCCCTACTGTACAAAAAATCTTAGAGACGCAGAGATGCCCCAACAAGTTCCATGACTAGAAAAATAACAGTGACACCCACTTGTCTTTTAATAAACAGCATCAAATCTGTTACAACGATGTGATCATGCCTGAATGAGATTAACCCCCCAAAAAAACAGCTAGCACTAATGAACCAAAGGAAGGTTCAAGTAATGCTGGTGGGAAAGGAGTTGGCCAAGTACTGACCACTTCCCCAATTTACTCTTGTTCATGATAGTATGAAGTTCCAGGTTCTTATTGGACTTATTACTACCCACATAGTAACTAAGTTAACAAACACAGCTTTCATTTTGCCAGAAAGCGTTAATCTGTTCTCTCTCAAAGACTCAGCCACAGCGATGGGTTTATTTCTTACCTGCAGAGGGGACTATAGGAAGTCATTATATGGGCCTGACAGTGGATGGAACAATTCCATCTGCATACAGTTTGGCAGACAGTTTTCTTAGCAGGCAACACCCAAAAAACCCCACGTACAATTGTTCTCTGTATTTTCCACTGCCTGCCAGTTCACTTCCAATATCAATCCAGCACAGTATTGTATTTCTTGCAAAAATCTTCCCACAGTAACTGAAGAAAAAAAATTACAAAACAAAAAACTCCCCATTTATTGAATTTGGTGCCCTAGAAATGCCACAGATCATTTTTGGAAATATCAGATGTGAATAATTATGGGTGATTGTAGACTTTCATTCTAATCCCTATTTTCTATATTGTGTTTCGTGTAATCTCTTTGTTTGTAAATTATGTTTAAAACAGGAAACATTTTTCTCTGAAAATCAAGGAACTGCAAAATTCAATAAGCTCATAAAGATACTTCATCAAAAATAAATGTTTCCAGTATTTCGCCAGTGTGTTTTGCTCCTTCGCCTATATGTTTCTCAGCAAAATAGTTTCTCAGAACATCCAATACTACCCACCAAGACAGTATAAGGGAGTTTTAATTCATAATTTTTTTTTCAGGAGATGATTACTTAGTAATTAGTCCTTATGGGCTAGAAAGTGTAGGAAGGAGAGCAGACATGTTGTTAATATTGTTGTTAATATCTGTCATCTCCAAGGTAAGAAAGCGTTTAAATGGCTGGCTGATTTTTTCTTTTTTCTTTTTTTTTTAAGTTCGAGAGGAGTGAAGGCAAGGAGAAAAACTGGGATTCTATGGAATCGTAGAAATAATTTTAAATGGAAAGCAGATATATGACCATATGATTTCAAAGTTATATAGATATTGAAGTTCATCTGACAAAGGGTAAGTTCATTTTCTGCATAATGAAAAAGTCCATTAGGACTGTCACAGTAACAGACTGATTCATTTCTGAGTGTGTTATGCTGATATGCAAAAGCAAGAAATTAAGGTTCCTAAAGCTTCTCTGTTCAGTACCCCCCCCCTTTTTTTTTTTTTTTTTTTTTTGCATAAACTCTTATTGTGTTCAGAATAAAATTATTAAAAACTACTAAAATATTACCAGGTCCTAAATACAAGCAAAGAATCACTAAAATATGAGATAATGAAAATGAATTTGGCAGGTGGGTCATTATTGGCACTGTGATTTTTCACTCACCTGTTCATTTCTGAGAGTTGACTAAAGTATTTAAATTCAACCAGGCTGCTTCAGACAGGTTTATTTTGTTTTACAGAACTTAGTCTTGTGGTTAATAATCATTACTTGAATTTCTGTAGTGAATAACAACTTACTGGCAATATTTTCTTCAGTCCACAGCGCACAAATTCATTTCTCAAGTGTATCCTAAAATCAAGATCTTCGGGAGAGGTGACAAGGGCATTTATCAACTGCATGCAAGCCACCTGTAATTAGAAATATTAACTTACTAAAAATATATTTCTCAGCACACACAGTTTACATACAAGCAAATAAATCCTTTTTGTCTTTAAACATTTAAACGTACTGACCAAATATAATGGCATATAGCAAACGAACAACAAACATGTTCCTCATCATACTGTTCAGCAAAAGTCTGGGACACGTAACAGTTAAAATCCAGTACTGCCTAATAATTTTACAGTGGCTGAAAATTTTATTTATAAGTGAAACAAATGTGCAAGATCAGCCATTTGAACTGACAAGCATTGAAAGGTTGGTTTGATTTTAAGCTTAATGCTTTAAAGAATCCTTGACAAGAAGTTTACAGTTTTTGGTTTTTACTTTTTGTTTGCATGCATGTGTGATTTTAAGTTAATTCCTTGATAAAGATAATGAGATTTGGCTTTCCCCCCAGTGGATTCCTATTTTTTAAAGAAGTTCTCTCTGTGATGTATTTAGGGAAAATTTCAACAAGATTTCAATTACCAGAGATTCATATATAAATATTACACTGCATAATATGAATTGTATTAACTGCTAAAATTGAGAACACATTTGTCATTTACTATAATTTAGTGATATAATTTAAATATGTTTAATGAAATATTACACAGAAAAGAGAAATAATCTGGCACCTTTTCTCCTCGTCTATATGCAGTATCCATAATGTAGCCAAAGTACACAAACATTTTGTTCACTGGGTATGGTGTTTTCTTTTATTTAATTTGCTTTTAACTAAACATGATAGCTATTTTTGCATTTATAAATGAAATCCAGAAGAGCAAAATGTTCAGTCCATTAAAAGCAAGGGTGATGGTCCTACTGCAACACTTCAGGCTACCCCTAAATATGTTATTCATATATCTGAATAATTCACTAATGTTTATAAGCAGATTCATTATGTTTCATTCATATTATAATGGTTAAACAACTGTCCTAAACAGAACAGCAAGAGTCATGTGGCACCTTGAAGACCAATACATTTATTTGGGCATAAGCTTTCATGGGCAAAAACCCACTTTGTCGGATGAATGAAGTGGAAATTTCAGTTTGGTAGGTATATATACACATGCAAGGATGGATGAGTTACATCAGTGAGGAGGGCAAGTGTTAAGGAGGTAAATTCAGTCAGCATGGATGAGGCCATTCACAACAGTTGATGAGAGGGTGTGCATATCGAAGGGGGATCTAATGTCTAAGCAGGTACATCCAATAGCAAATATTGTGCATTTTGCCAACATTAAATGCTATGGCCAATATATACAGAATAACATTGCTAGTGAAGGGTTCAAGTTTTCTTTCTGATAATGATATACATGCTGCAGGACTTGCTTCATTTTCCCATTGTTTTTCTGATAATTGGAGATTACAAGACAATCAACAAAATGCTAATCACCAGGTGTGTTTTGCATTACCTCTGCATAGCATTTTGGAAAATGCCTGAAGTCTCAGGCTACTAACACAGTTTAATTGAACAGCTGTGCATTTTAATTGATTTATTTTAAAACAGGCAGGCAATAATGTAATGCTGAAAGTGCTGACACACACAAAAAATGCAAGGGGGCACCTGGGAAATTCCAAGTTTGGTGAAAGATGTTAGCTGCAAGTAAAAGCAGAACCAACATAAAAACCAATAGCAGCCGGGGAAATAAATGGTACAAATAAATAAGCAACAGATGAAAAATACTCTTTCCATTTTAATTACTTTCACCATTTAGTTTTACTCAAACACCTTAAGGAACGTGTTAAATTTGTATTGAAAAGCCCTTGGCTAAGTGCAACTTTTTATACAGCTGTAGCAAGCTGGTAGAGGCTATGGATACTGTACAAGCCCATAACTATATTATCATTGTGTCTGCTTGAGTGATCCTTATTATGTTACAACTATGACATGACTGAACAAGCCGAAGTACATGTCCAATCGGATAGTAATAGAGAGAAAAAGTGCCATCTGCTATGATTGTTTTTGCCAGAAGAAATTCTGGATTAATGGCTTGTGTTAGTACATTACAAGTAAAGAGAACATTTTCGTCAGAATCAAGTTAATGAGTCTTGCAATTGTACCTTTGCTCAAGTGTATGTATTTGGATCAAGGAAATAACAAAAATTGGGGGGAAAAAAACCTTGAAAATGAACTTCCTTTCTAACATCTGTATGTTTGTGACTATAATACCAGGATTATAGCATTATATGATATGATATTCATTTGATAGCCAAATACATTACAGAATATTAAAATTAAGAAACTAGGTGGGTTTCTCCAGCTGGTATGTAGTAATATAGAATAGTAATATATAATAATATCTTTACCTGGGGTTATTGTGAGAGGTTAACCATTGAAAGAAAAAAATGTAGAAAGGAAATATTTATCTATCAACTTCCATTCAGGTGGTTTTATGTTCTCAGACATGACCACCAATAAATGATAAACTGACATCTAAAGTGAATTATCTCATCTACACTCTATAATGTAACAAGCCATAAAGCTAGAGATCATATACGTATACACCATATATGTTTAGTTATCAAGAGAGAGCAAGCAAAAGATGACTGCAAGACTTCGTATTTTACAGTTTAGCCTGCTTAATTGTAGAAGGTAGAAGTAAAAATACCCATCCGAATGGACTCGTCAAATGAAGATTTTTGTGCTTACCAAATTTTCAATAAATAACTTGCCCTCCCCTCACAAATTCTACTTGGGCATATGGATTCTCAACCCGTGGTCATTTTCCCCCAAAGTAAAATTTAAGTTGTTTTAACAACATTTGATTAGTAGAATGAAAAAAAAAACATGCAATTCATATGACTTGGAATCAGCTTTCTCTTTATAAAAATATTTTTAGAGTCACAAAAAATTATTATTTTTTACTTTCAAGTTATAATACTGCCCCTGGGTGTGCAGGTGCATCAAGAGAAAAAGCAGCTTATATTGTGACATACGAGCAGTGGTGTATGTGGGCAGCTGGATGGCATCCTGCCATAGCATGCAAAGTGGTTTGGTACAGAAACCTACCTATCTCAATGGGGTTTTCCAAAACCTAAAGAGGCATGACTAGCTGATGAGAATGGATGCTGACCAACCAGCAAATGCTAGTCAACAATAGTTACAGTGAGCATGTTGCTCTTGCTAGCAGTAGTATAAAGTGCAATGCAGTATGGGGGTGGCCTGACTTGGGACAGCCTGCCCAATGATGGCAATATCTCCCAGGCACCAGATAAACCTTGCAGCATATCTGGATACCTGCCACTGCAGACACTATGCTTGTGTTTGGCAATAATGGCAGGAACATAGCCTTAAGTACGTATATACATGTAACTATATCTATAAGTGGACTGGATAGAACAACTGAACAGAGGAATATTCTCCATCCTGTTTATTTGTGTAACACATACATAAATTTTAACAACGAAAGTTCAGAGCACATTAAGGTGCAGGAGAAACTAATCAAAATAAGAAAGTTCACATTAAGCATTCAACCCCCAATACGTGAGCATAACACAGAGTTAATGTAGCATTTTATTCTGTTTACATGTGGATTTATGATTTTTAATGAATTTTCTTGCATTAGTCTGAACACGATATTAATACTCTCCCCACGTAAAAACAAGTTACATTACTTCTAAAAATGTATGTTTTAACTTCTGACAACGAACACACCTGGGAGTTCAATATGCAAACATCTATTAAAAACATAATTCATGTTACAGTTTTGAGTGCAGCTAGTATTCTTTTATTCAGCAAGGAAACAGGATGGTCTTGCAGTATGACCTTGACCTTTAAAGATTATAATCATGCTTTCAGTTCTTCAACTGAGAACTAGCTTTTCATATTGTTGTGTAAATATTACAGAAGTTATTTTTGTCATAGGGCCTTAGCCTTTCAGTGGAAAGGTCATGCACTCAATCATTATCCTAGCTAGAAAAAATTATTCTAGGACTGGACTTCATCCCTCTGTCATGATTCAGAGCTAACACACAATATGGGCAAAAATCCCCCACTAGCTGGACCTCCTTGGGGATTCTGACTTTTAACCTATAAATCTCCAAAAGTTATTCAGTTACTCAACTCTTCATAATCACAAACTTGGCTAGCAAAGATCCATAACTGCTTATATCACAGCTATAAAAATGTTACTGACCTTATGCATACACATATACAGAAGAAAAGCTACAACACAACAGTAGATGGAACTTGTATACAAAACACTATTTTCAATATAACTAAGGAATCTCTTGGCTTTCAAGAGTCATTTTTCAACGAGTAATTTATTTGGACTGTTAAGTACAAACACATATATGTATTTCTATCAAGATTCATAATCATGTCATCTAAACACAGGTAAAATTTTCCAAAATCAACTGCTATTGAATGAATTTATGAGATATCTGCATATTCTCTACCCTATAAACATTTTGACATTTGCTATTTATGAATTGGGTCATTCTGGTCTCTGAATGTGTCCATCATACATGATACTGTACATTTGACAATCCTGCAGCAGTGAACACGTGGCTTGATGATTTTCAGGGTCACAGTATAAAGCAACTTTCATAATAGCTGATTATGTTTTATTTATGTAATTAGTAAGACAATCATCTCCTCCCCAATTTAGTGATACCCCAACTGGCTGAAGAACATTGGCATCTTGCCATTGGCACCTTTCTGAACACTGGTAAAAGGTGGTCACCAAATTTATGTTAAGTGAGCCATCCAGACACTCAGTCCAAGGATTTTCTTTTAGTTAAGGCTATATCTTCACACCTCTTCAAACTTGTATGAGCTCAAACCTGTTCTCTTCAACAGTGGCTGCACTGAAATCACTTTATGTCTTTCATATATCTTATTCTATTTTCTTCTTAGAAATTTTCTCTGAAATCCCAATCCAGCCATTTAGAAAAAAAATGGTTACGTTATGAACCAGCTTCTTTTATATCACCATGCTCTGTATTTCAGACTTAAAAGAATTCCCAAACCAGTATTGCATGTCCTGGTTGAAAGAACAAGTCTGAATATAAAACAGACATGAATTCAACAAAAAGTTTCCAGTGAGCTATGGTATTAAAAACATAGCATATTCATATACGACTCCCTCAAAAACTTTAAATAGTCTTAGGTTTTTTTTTACATCTCTCAGATAGTGTCTCAGTTTAGTTTCCTAAGAAACTCAACTGCACACATTCAATCATTAAGACTATTTACATTTGTATATATAACCTTTTACAAAGTCATATACACTTCTAATCACTAGATCAAACTATGCAAGTATATTTCCTCTATGAAGGGGTGATTATTTAAATAGTAATGTCTCAGCAGGTAGAATATTCAAGTCAATTTATATGAGCTACAGCAAATCTGAAAAAATCATTTTTTTTAAATGTAACTGTTGTCTCAGTAGCACTTCTAAAAGCCCATCCAGAACATCACTATTTCCCTATTTATTTATAATGCCTTTCAACTGCAGTAGAGAAAACTTGAGGTAAATTCCAATCTAGCTCTGGGTAGAGGAGCAGTGCTACTGTGTGTGAAATTTCCATTTGAGGATCTTGGATCATGTTGTCCAGACCAGCCATTCATCTAAAAGTATATCACTCTTTCCAAATATGAGCCTGTAACTCAGTGCACAGTATTGACAAAGGAAATTTTCTTAACAGAATTGTATGTATGGCTGGTGTTTGAAAGAAGGGACACAAGCCTAAGTCTTAAGTCAACAGAAGTGAGAAATTTGTTCTACGCAATGGCTAAAAACATTGAGCAGATGAATTCGACAGAGCTGAATGGTAGAAGAGTATGTCTTTTTTTTGTAGATAGCCATCCTGCAAGTCTAAGGGATCAGGAGTCGATGAAATGCTCTCAGTTTCTGCATATATTTAATCCTAAAATCCATCTAACCCATTTTACAGTACTGTGTAGTATATATACCTGAAGTATCTAATATAGTAGTTGTGACAGACATGAAATTAATCATCTGGAAACACTGATCTATAATTTTCAGGGACCCAGTTGGTCCTTAAAAAATTGAGTACAGTGTAATTCTTAATAGAAAGCTCTCTCCCAATGGACAAGCCATTGTGTCCAGCAAGCCACCATGAACAAAACTGTAACAGGAAAGAATTGGCAAAGGAATACATGATCTATTATGGACCTACCACAGCCTTTCCAATTATGAATAAATGAACATTTAACTTCTACTGTAAAAGAAATTGAGTAGATAACAGAAGTGAAGTATAATAATTTTAAATTCAAACATTCCGAATATAAATTTGCTTTTAAAAGTGACCTACAAAATGAAAAACTATGGTTGTGTTTTGCTCCTTCGTTACCTATATCAAAAAAGTACTGAAAGTGGGCCCACTTCTAATTTTGTTTTGTTTTGTTTTTAACCTTAATTGACCATATAATTCGGTGTTCTTAAGCCCCTTCTTGTTAGAAGACTTCTTGGATGTCTTAGACACGTGGGTAGGAGTGTTCCCACCTGCAGGTCATAACACATCATATTCTCATCCATTTAACATCTGTGTGAAATTCAGAGATCCCTGATCCCATCTCCATATTTGGCCATGGCACAACAGGGCCTCAAACCTGATTAAGGGCTCTGGGTGTGACATTACTTATTGAATGCTGTTTAAGTGGAAACCGGTGGATTGGTTTGATGTGATTCATAAAAGTAGGTCAGGCTTCATACTTGAGATATAATGTAGGCCTTATAGCTCAAGTACGAAGCCTAACCTCCTCCTGGAGATGAATGAAATTTGAGGATAAAGCATCATATTGCCATGAAGACTGACATTGTAGCATTGTGCAAAGGACTAGGCTAGAAAAGTATCTTCCTAGAAGACTTCATTGTGATCACATTAGCATCTTTCTGAAAAAGAAACATAGGAAATGAAGGGGAGACTCACCCTATCAGAATTGGGAAATAGAAAAGAGGTGAAGGTTCCAAGAATGTTGGGCCCTGAAAAAAATTCAACAGCATATGCACCGAAAACCCAGTTTTGGTTTGTATTTCCAAGAAATAAGGGCAAACTACAATCTAAAGAAGGGTGGAAGAAAGAATGTGGGATGGGAAAGAACAAAAATCAATAAGAAAAATATTCAAGGCCCCAGTCTGTGCTTCAAGATAGCAGAGCTGTCAGGAATCTAGCTACTCTTACTCACTCAGGTCCCAGAAAAAAAAGGGAGAAGGCAAATAGTGTTTGCCACAAATTTAAACTCCTGAGCCAAAGGTATTATTCTTCCAGGGGTGGGAGTTCATGTGAGCATTTCTCAAAAGGGGAAAGATCTTTACTTTCAGCCATGAGTGATTAGGAAAAAAAAACTTTTCAACAGGTCAATCTGTTCAAAAAGGTTTAACTAACATCCCATCTGAACGTTTCCTCTTACAGTTTCTCTCATGTCATAACCTAATAGTTCCCCAGTTGTCCAAAGGGTATGTCTAGGTAGCAACAAGACATCCATGGCTGGCCCATGCCAGACGACGAGGGCTCAGGCTGGGGGGCTGTTTCACTGCTGTGTAGCCTAAACCCCTATGTCTGCACAGCAATACAACAGCCCCACAGCCTGACTCCACGAGCCAAAGACAGCTCACACAGGCCAGTCATGCGTGTCTAGTTGCTGTGTAGACATATCCAACGAGCTTTCGAGGGAAAAAAGGGTAAACAAAAAATGAATTTGTAATGTAAAAAAACATGCAAGAAGGACGGAGGGCCAGAGACCGACGGGCATCATTTACTCACAAGGAAGCAGTAAAAAGGGCACAAGTGTTTTTCCTTTTTCCAGGTTAAATTATTATATGAAAGAGGCAAGCAGGTCAAATGTTCTGGGATTTTCTTTCTCCACTTAGTAATGTGTAGCACTTTGAAGACTAACCAATTTAATTTCTGCAGGCATATGTTTTCGTGGGCTGCAACCCATTTTGTCAGATGCCTGCCATCAGAAGTGGGTTGCAGACCACGAAAACTTATGCCTGCAGAAATTAAATTCGTCAGTCTTTGAAGTGCTACAGGACTCATTGTTTTTGCTGTATAAACACAGCTACCCCACTGGAACTTTTTATTCTTTTATGGACCAACACGTATTACTAAGAATTTTTAGAATGCCTCTATTAAAAATGTTCTATAATCTCTGTAGAAACATACTTCTATAGTCTCTAGAAATAGAAAACGTTTATACAATTGATTATCAGTGTGGCATAGTGGATAAGGCATTTTGACTGGGGCTCTGGAGACCTCAGTCCTATTCCTGGCTCTGCCACTGGCCTCCTGGTAAGTAATTTCACGTCTGTGCCTCAGACTCCCCATCTATAATATGGGGAGAAGGAGATTGATCTCCTTTGTGAAGTGTTTTGTGATCTACTGATGAGAAGTTTTATATAAGTGCAAAGTATTATTATTCTAAGCACTACAAACATTGAAGAACTAGAACCACATTTCACACAAATAAATTATTTTGTGCCTTTATATGGTGCTCAGAGCTTGAAGTCTTTACTTAGCCAATATATCCATTGACTTCAATTAGCTATTTCAGGGGGAAAAAAAAAGAGAAGCTCAGATTTCTAACACAAGGGAACAAGCATTCATTCTAGCTAATCATCTAAAATTTCTTTTGAAGTTAATTTATTCTTATCGAACAAGCAAACAACAAAAAATTGATCTCTGCACATCTACTGGCACACCACACCACAATTCAAGATCAGCCAGTAATAACTGGGGTCTACCATTCCCCAGAATTTTCTAAGACTGCCTTTGTTACTGAGAATGTTAACCAAAGCAATGTCTAACACAATCAATTAATTATTGTATGTCTGCAAGGCTCTTCAAATATTTCCACTGAATTTAATTTTTCTTGATTTTGTATTCGTAGATGCCAGTTATAAAAAAATTTCCTTTGAGTTTGTCTATCTAATTACCCTCGACACAATGAGTTTTTTTTATATTGAAACATATAAAGGCACAAATTTACATTGAAAAACAACGGAAAGATACTGAAACAGTTGAGCTGATTTCATTTTGTTACCATTTTTTATGAATTTTAGACATCTGACAATTAGAACATGTTCAAAGATACAGCAAACCTACCTGCAACTGCAAAGCTTCATGGTTCTCCAACCCTTCCACAATTGGAGAAAAACGTTCTCTGTTATTTCTCTCAGCTGCCGTCGTTATAGCTCCTAAAAGTTTGTCCAGACTGAGAAAGAGAGATGAATTCATAGGTAGTTTACCAGAGAGCTTACCTATTTTCAGTCTTCCCCTTTAAATATCTATCTAATCACTCTCAAACCCCACAACTATGTAATAAATTGTACATTAAAACTTCCATGTGAGGTATTAAAATAACTTTTAATGACTTCAGCATGACTAGGATACTTCAAAATGAAAATTCAGTCAAGATATATGGGGAATCTGTTGAGCGTTTTTTTTAAATTAGTCTTCTTGGTTAAAAATGAAATAAATTGTACAAATTCAGAGAAAAACTTAATGTTTTGCATCTGTTATCACTTAAATACTAGTGCCATCTTACATTGGACACCAGTATCAACACTGGATATGAACATATACTGCTTGTTACTTAGCTGTTCACTGTGATTGTCATTTAAACTTAAATATGTTTTTATGTATGAGACTAAGACACTTACCATGTAGTTATTTAATAAGGGACCTTATCAAAGGCATTTTAAAAATTAAAAGTCAATTATTGGGTCCATTTGGTCACCTTTATCTATGCTGATTAATTTTTGCAAGTATTCTAACAGGTTAAAGAGATAGGATTTACTTCCATTGAAACCATAATGGTTTGACCCATATGTACGCAGGTGCTCTTCTAATCTACTCTTAGATTTTCTGTCAATTTCTCTGGCAGTAAAGTACAGCTCACCAGCTAATAACTCCATGTCTCTATTTTAAGATTGGCAGCAAATAATGACTTTCTGTGGTTTTCACTGACACATGAAGTGCTGCATATTCTCGGTAGTTATTTCACAATTAAAACTTTTTTTAAATTTAACTTGAAGTTAAAGATCAGTAATGCTGCAATACAAGCAAACTATTCAACAGCTCTCACACACCATGATCCAGATAAAGTCAAATGTGATTATAAAAAAAACAATGGACTGAAAATCTATCTTACACAAAAAATAATTTGGGGTCCCTTAGTAAATGGGATATATGTCAGTATTTTAGTATAAAAGGCTATAATTCCAATATATAAACTATTCCAACTGATTTATCAAAACATCGATTCTCTGTGTTTAATAGGTAAAGCATTTAGGACACTGAAGAGTTAAAAGCTGGACAAATGATCAGGCCTAAGTTACAGGGAATGGAGTCAAGGCACAGGCAAACCTAGTTTCTGCTAATTGGTACGAATTCTACTTAGAGTCTAATCTCTTCTTTTCCTCCATTCCTGGCCATCTGCGCTGGGAATGAGGTTAATAAAATAACTATTGTCACTCCTGTGCAAGGCCTTGGTGGAAAGAATGCCTTATCTTCCCTCTCCCCCTAGCATACCTTTACTTCAGAGAATGTTAGTGTAAAATTTATAGGTTTTAAGGTGATATGCCTGACCTCTGTATGGTAATCCTGTAAACAACAAACAGGGGTGGGTATAATTATATTGATTATGTAGTTAATATTCATTTTATAGGTGTCATTGTAACCAAATAAGGGTCTAGGGGGAGTTGCTAGAAATGTATACATTTACATACTGTTATGAATAAAAGAATTGTAAAGTAACCCCTCATTGCTCACTCCCGGCATCGAGGTGGAACAAGCAGGCAATAAAGGGTTCCATCTCCCCAATCCACTCCCGGGACAACCTGTTTGGTTATTTTTAACAATTCATTTCTTTTCCCCTAAACTAAAAGCAATGCACAAGGAGAGGAAAAGATTACTAAAGACATTTTAAAAAGGAATGACTTAAGTTACCTTATCACTGGCCACCAGTTTACCTCTTTTTATACTACAACAAAAGAAAGTGAAGAGTAACATAATAGCCTACAACATGCAAAACTAATTTCAACGTTTGGAAGTGTCTTCTCGTGCCAAACACACAGAACACAGGAACAGATAAAAACGGAATAATTTAGGTATATTAGTTAATAATATCTCTTCAATGCATTACTTACATATTTTCCTCTCCAACAATACAAATGGCAGAAAGTATTTTTACTGTTTCCGTCATCATGTTTGGTTGCTTTGGATCAATTGCTCTTGCTAGTAGTAAAAGGCTTCTTTCATCTCCTAGAATTCTTTGCAATCCATACTTTAAAGAGAAAGAGAAACACAATGAATTTAGTGAAAAGGTTATTCCCTCCTCCTCATATACTTACAACCTGAGTGTCCAAGATTGGACATAAAAGTATTTTTTTCAAGTATTTTCACTTCAATGGGAAACCTGCTTTAATTCTTATAGACCAAATTCATCTTTTAAACTATAAGCTTCTTTCTGAAAAAGGCAAATCCTACTAATTCAGATATGCTGAAATGTAAAACCAAACTAGGTACCACAACAAATGGGTTCTGTCGCTTTTTTCTCCACACCTTCATCCTATGACCAAATGTTTCATCAATACAAAAGAGAAACATAGGGTATATCTACACTGCAATTAAAACCTGTGGCTGGCCATGCCAGCTGACTCAGGCTTGTGGGGCTGTTTAATTGCAGTGCAGATATCCAGGCTTGGGCTGGAGCGTGGGCTCAAGGACCCTGCAAAATAAATTCATTGAGAGGGAAAAGAAATGAGTGGGTAATTTTTTTTTTAATCATTCCATAATTTAAGTACTAGAGGTATCAATACATGCACTACCCATGAGGGAAAAAAATGAAAGAGTATAGATTTAGTGACATCACAGCTTTTGAAGGAATAACAAAGAATGGAAGGTATCGACAAGTTTTAATACTTTAGTTCTCTGATACCTATAGCATGACAACGTGCATAGGGTACTTTACTGATGCACCTGGAAAACATGAGCCCAAGAGGGACTGATACCATGGTTCTGATTAAAATTTTCTATCTTAGACTTCTTTTCCATCTAACATACTGAAGTATAGAAGTGTTATCTTTAGCTCATTTCTTGTTTCTTTCTGAGTTTTATTAGAACATTAAGTGCCAACATATAAAATATCACTTTATAGTATAACTCTCGTTGTATTTGCTGTACACAGATTGACACGGCTACCCCTCTGGAACTACTTTATAGTATGAAGAACATGGCTTTATACTGTATTTCAATTTGCTATATTTTTTCCTATTTCACTCTAATAGTTTTACTGTTAGGTGTAATTTATATCTATAATTGAAGACAATTGTACTCTGACTTCATCTTTGTGTACAAACAAGCTATATATTAAATTAACAGTTTAAATCAAAACCTGTTTACCAGGATGTGAAATCTCAAAACAGCTTAAAAAACAGATTTTGCTCAAAATGCACAGCACCCACAATTTGTCTCACGGTCAATGAGGGCTGCGAGTTCAGCACCTCTGAAAATCTAGACATGTGTTTATCATGTACAGAATTAGGTGATTAACTTTGGACACCCATGCCTGAATATGATGGTTTAATAACTATATCATCTGTCTTATGAATATTAATCATTTCTCTACCCTTTCATATTGTTGCGGCATTTTGTTAAACTGTAGAAACATAACTGTCACAAGTTCCCTACAATCTGCTCACCAAATGTAGATCTTGATGTTTCTTCCAGAAAAATACAATATTGTTCATTTTCATTCATTGGCCCAAATTCATGTGGGTTTTTTTAAATATTAAAATTGAGTAATTGTCTTTAAAACGTTTATCAGGCTAAGAAAACAGCTGATCCCATGAACTATGTACTCCACACCTACAATGCATCGATCCAAGACTCTGGGTAGCCTTCACAATACCTTAAAAACAATACAAACTCTACCCATCACAGTATCTTAGAAATAATGGCACCATTAATTTTAGCTCCCTCTAAAAATCCCTACCATAGTTTTCTCTAGCCTGTAAATGGATGAAGGGGGAGGAAGAAGAGACTAGTCTTGGGGCATCCTGTTACTGTTCAACTCCACATATTAGGAAGAAAAAAACTGGTGGAGAACTTTTTTATTATCATTATTTCAACTCTACAGAAGCATTACAAATATTTCCTTAACCAGCAAATTAAATTTGGTCTACAGCATCCCATGCTACTTGCCAATTTATGCTTCTACCTTCACTCATGCATTCAGTAGTATTCAATAAAATTGTGGCTGAAATGCCCTTTTATCTGACTGAAGATACATGAACAGGACACAAGTCTGTACTACATACTTATCCCAATTCACTATTGCAGGACTTAAGTATCCATTACTCTGAATTGCTCACTTTTGACAAAGAAGCATGAATCCAAGAAAAAAGTGGAAATTTCACTAGTAGATCCAATATGTTAAGCTCCCTTATTGCAATTAGCTCCTTATGAAACAGGCATGCACATTCAAAGCACCTAAAACGAATCAAAAATATTTATCTTATATCTTACCTTATTATTCATAAAGGCTTTGAGACACTGAATAAGCTTATGTTGATTCTTCTTGTCAATACTTTCTTGCCTTGAAGGAAAAACCAACAGCATTAAGTAAGGTTAAAACCTTAATAGCAGTTTTCATCTCCCACCCCAATGTTTTGTGTTCTTACTGTTTCTTATCCAGAAGCCTTTCCAGAACATCCAACAGAAGCCCAAGACCTTCATGTCCAAAATTGTTAACCCAGCTGTGGGAAGAGTAAAATACACACATTAATTTATTCTCTTTTTATTTCATTGACCAAAGTGCAATAATTCTCCAATATGATGATTTGTCCCATCTTGTCAATATATTTTCTAAATGACCAAGACACTAGTTCAAATCCCATTTAATGTACTGACATCTAACTCTTGTATTTTGGTCACCAACTCTGACTGGCTTTGACGATGACAAATAAAATTTTTCATGTTACAGAATACAAATCCATTGTTGATATTTGGGAAACTGCTTTACATACTTAAAAGCAAAACATTAAATATTTGTACTTTGCATTCCACAAATTACTTCAAACACAGCACAGTACTTTTGTAGATTTTAAAATTCAAGTCACTTTACCATGGCAGTATCAATCTAAAGTGGACAGACAAAAGACAGCTCCCCCAGAGAGATGTGACAGCAAGACTCTCCCTCTTCCCTGGAGGCAGGCTTCAGTATTACAAGTATATAGGTAGGGGCAGGTATGAAGTCAGTGTGCACTCAGTAATCCTCTGAATTCATCAGTACTCTTTCAAAAAGGAACAGGGTCATCTCACTCCCAGCAAGAGATAATGGGCTGAGCAAATTAAGGCCATTAGTCATATTACTCAAATAAGAGCAACTCTCAGGCAGACACTTAATCACAGTGCCTGAAAGAACAAGCAGAGTGAGAGACTGTGATCTAGTCCCAAGTGGCTGAAACTCCTTTGTGACATACATAAATTCTATTCTTCATTTTAGCAGAGTTTCCAGGTTCCATAGGTAATTTCCTACAAAAGAAACATTGAGTGCACCTATTGCAAATGTACTTCAAGATGTCGGTTCAGACAGGCCATGTCTATACTAACGGCGGCAAATTCAACGCCGCCAGATCGATCTTTCTGGATCAATTGAGCAGTCAGTGTAGACCTGCCCAATCGATCAGGAAGTTGACACTGGTAAACCACCCCCTCAAGTAGCATAGCACTGCATCAATGGGCACAGCGCAATGTAGACAGCGCGCAGAAGGGAAGCACAGCAGTCGACATGAGTTACGCAAGCTACTCTGCGTAGTTTGCTTAACTCCTGTCGACTGCCGCCGAATCACCAGGTAAGTGTAGACCAGGGCTCAGAGAGAACTGCAGTGGAGCCAGAGGACTCTTTCCTCTACATGTTTAAGAGCTATGTGTACATGAGCAGAAGAAAGAAAGTAATGTCTAGGTTTACTACTTAGCAGCGGAAGAGGTCTAATAAAAGATGGCTCCAAGAAGGTTGAGGTATTTAATGTCTATTTTGCTTCAGTCTTCACTGATAAGGTGGATTATGACCAGATGCTTAACACAATTAGTACTAACAACAAGAGGAAAGAAATGGAAGCCAAAGTAGTGGAAAAAACTAGTTAAACCAATATTTAGATACATTAAATGTATTCAGGAAGGCCTGATTAAATCTATCCTTGGGTACTTAAAGAACTAACAAACAATATCGGAACCATTAGTGATTATCTTTGAGAACTCATGGTAGACAGGTGAGGTCCCAGAGGACTCGAAAAGGGCAAAGGTTGTACCCTATCTTTAAAAAGGGGAACAAAGAGGACCTGAGAAATTACAGACCAGTCAGCCTCACTTTATTCAATACCTAGAAATGTACTGGAAAAAATTAATCAACAATTGATTTGTAAGCATCTATAGAATAATTAGGTGCTAAGTGATAGCCAACATGGATGTGTCAAGAACACATCATACCGAACCAATCACATATCCTTCTTTGACAGGGTTACTGGCTTAGTTGACAGGGGAAACCTGCAGATGGGATATATCTTCATTTTAGTAAAGATTTTGACAACACTCTCTCAAACAAACCAGAGAAATGTGGTACAAGGTGGATGCAGCCACAGGTTAAAAAACATTATTCAGTTATCAATGGTTCACACTCAAACCTGGACAATATATCTAGTGGGGTTCTGCAGAGATCTGTCCTTCGTCCAGTATTATCTGATATTTTCATTCCTCTCTATTCCATTATCCAAGTCAGTGTGCTTATAAAATCTGCAGATGATACCAAACAGGGGGGATGCTAGCAAGTTGGAGGATACGATTGCAATTCAAAATAACCATGACTAATTAGAGAACTGACCTGAAGTTAATAAGATGAAATTTAATTAAGACAAGAACAATGTATTACCCTTAGGAAGAAAAAGACACACACACAACTACAAAATGGAGAATGACTGACAAAATGATAATACTGCTGAAAATGGATCTAGGGGTTATTGTGGTTCACAAGCTGACTAAGAGCCAACAATGTATCTGCAAAAAAGGCTAATATTTTAGGGTGTGGTAACAGGAATGTCACATGTAAAGAAATAAGAGCTAACTTGCCCGCTCTACTAGGCACTGGTGAAACCTCAGCTGGAGCAGTATGTTGCATTCTGGGAGTTAGACTTTAGAAGAAATAGCAACGAACTAGAGAGCAGTTCAGAGTAGAGCTACAAAAATGATACAAAGTTTATAAACCTGACCTCTATCAGGAAAGATTAAAACACTTGGGCATATTTCATCTTGAAAGACGGTGATTGAGCGGGGATGTGTTAACAGTCTTCAAATATATTAAGTGTTTTAATAAGAGGATGCTGATTGTTTTTGCGTCTACCAACAGTAGGATCACATGTAATCAGCTTAATGTGCAACATGAGATATTTAACATGGCTACTAGGAAAATCTTTCTAAATGTAAGGACAGTTAAATACTGGAATAGGTTACCAACAAGGATGGTTGTGGAATCCCCCACAATGGAGGTTTTTAAGGATGGGTCCTGCCTCAGCGTAGGGGACTGAATGATCTCTCAAGGTCCCTTCCAGCACTCACTTTTTATGATTCTAAGCCACCACCACAGCAACAGCAGAGGTTTGTGCTTCTTGTCTCACTCTTGTCACCAAAAACACAGTTTCCACAAAGGCTAGCCACCTACAATAGGCATCAAATTCTCCAAAGAGCTCAGCTCTGCTCCCCTCCAGTTAGGCACCAAATTAAGTGACCAGATTTTAAAAATAGTTGAACACACTGGGTGCTGAACTCTTATGAAAACTTGGTCATAACTTTTACAAATGAAAACTATGTGCTCAATACTTCTGAAAAGCCAGCACTAAATGACAACATCAGACATAGCCTAGAAACAACGCAGTGTAGCAAAGACCCTCCTCTTTAGATTTTTTTCTTTTATTTTTTAAAACAAAAACCACCAGGAAATTCACAGGTTTTGAAAAACCCAGAGTTCTAGTTTTAACAGTTTAAACCCATTTTCTTTTAAGTGCTGGAACTCCTTGGACCCAGCTCCCCTCCCACAGATTCCCCACCAGATGGTGGGGCACTATGAGCCTGCTCCAAGGGGAAATAAAGAAGTTAACTACTGTTTGGTGACTGCTGCAGCTGCACAGTATGGCAAGATGGGCAGGGAGCCTTATCCCAACAATTGACCGACGCCAGAAGAGAACGGAAGCCCCTACCCCACTGAGTATTGACTCCCATCTGCTTCCCCTGCCCTTCAGTGTGGTCCCAGGTTGAAGAGCCGCACCCACTCTCACACAAGAGTGCCAGGCACCCCCATCTCACATGCCTCATGCCGTGGGACACCCTTTTCCTACAATTGCTGTCCCCTGCAAGTACTGGGCACCACCTCCCCTTCAGTCACCCTATGAGTAACAAGCTCCTCCTGCTCTCTCTGAGCACTGGAAGTGCCTCTGAGCGCTTCCCCACTCAAGAGTACTGGGGCCAGGAAGGGGCATCTGGCCATTTCCTCCCCCAGACAGTGCTGAAAGCAGAGAGGAGGGTGGTGTCAGCTCCCCTAGCACTTGTGGATCCATGAATCTCAGTGCCAAACACCACTCCCCACCACAGGGCAGTCTTTCCCTCCCACCCTGTGGGTACTGGGCACCCCATCACCTGTCCTGGTCCCAGAGTACCAGGCTCCCCCAACTTCTGCAGAGGTGAGGAGCACATGGCATGGTGAGGAAAGGAGTGGCATTGTCTCTAAGTGAATCTATGAGAGTGATATGTGGTACTAATGGCAGGATTATTCCCTTTTCATTCATCCCTGTCTCATTCACAGCTCCTACCTTCCTGCTCTCCCCCCAACACCCACACCTGAATACCCAAACACAGCTCTTCAGCTATATTCCCAAGTGAAGGAGAACACGCCTTGCAAAAGACACTTTGGAAAACCTTCTGAGAGTCTGCACTATCCAAGTTTTTTGGCATTTACACTGAAGCCCCTTCATCAAGCAAAAAACACTCCACTGTTTTTAAATGGTTTTCAAAAACCAACAGAAAATCAATGACAACATTCAGGGTTTTTTATTTGTTTTTTCCCCATCCTCCTCCCCCCAACATTAACCAAAGTTACCCAAAGAACTATAAAACTATTTTCCCCACTCATTTTCATCTTTTTCCCCCTTCAATTTTTGTAATAAATACTACCAAATTCCCAGGAAATTCTAAACAAAATAAAAACTAGGAATGAGGGCTTTAAGAATGAATAATGTAAAATATGCCCTGAAAATATATTCAACGGCTACAGTTCTCTGACTCTTAATCAGTAAACTACCCATCTGTTACAAGTAAGATTATAACCAACTATCCCTATGCATTTTCTAAAACTTAAGTTCTTTCCTGGTGCTCATGGGAGTGGGAACCAATAAGTGTATCTAACAGGTCAGAAAGCTGGTGGGAAACATCGTGAAAGTTAAAATTAAAGCACATAGTCCCTAGGAAAGCAAAGCTCTACTGCTTGATAAGGAGTCTTCCAGTTATTGTTATATGTTCAGACAAAAGACTTCCATAATTTACTTGTTAATGAAGCTTCCATCCCTCTTTGTCTTGCTAAAAGGAACAACCAAATAACCAACAAGAATAAGTCCCCTTTCCTGTGCAGAGTGCTTTGTTGCCTTCTATGAGTTCACCAAGGACCAAAGAAAATCATGGAAACTACAAGTCAAAATCAACAGTTTAAGAAAACACATCCTATGGAAACTCAGAAAACTGAAGGTTCAACTGGGCCAACTACTTGGTACCCCCGAGCAATCCAAACCACCTAACTTTCTGGATTTTGACAGAAACAGCAGAAAAACAGCTGAAATCTGGGTGCTCAATTGACAAATAGTTCAATAGAAACACAAGAGCAGCCACCCATTACATGGACCCTAAATCAGGCCATATCAAACTGAGGTCCTCATGCTGGACTCCAGAGCTAAGTGAATCCTTTTCGAAAGTCTCTCCACTTCTCCAGGGTTACAGAACTAAGAAGACTTGACTGAACCCATGAATAAACTGTAGAAACTTCAAGTGCTATCAGAAGCTCAAACCAGTCTTGTAAACAGTTCTCTCCTCCAGGGTTAACAGGATTAAAAAGAAGAGGTGAGACATTATTTCACATATTCTGTTTCTCTGTGTTTTTTAAACAGAGAAACTCTAAGCTATCTGTTGAGTCTACACTCTTTATAGCAAGACTTCCAATAACCATATTTTGGATTTTAAGTAACTAATGGTGTTTTAATGTTTCTCCTTCATAATCCCCCTGCAAAATGGCCTGAGACATATAAACAGTAACAAAGCACTTCCTCTCAATATTTTAAAATTCTCCCTTTCATACGAAACCAATAAAATAAAAAATAAAAAGAAACCACATTCCTAACAGTGTCTTAAGACAAGAATAATTTGAAGTCTCATGTTTTAGTGGTACTAAAAAGAACTGAAAATTGATTACTAAATCTGTGTAACAAGAAATCTTGTACTGTTCTTTGGCAGGGCTATTGGGCCCCTATACTGATCCATGTTAATCGCTTAGAAGACTGAATGCGTGTTTTGTGCTAGAACATATGTTGTATCTACATTTAATGGATGAACTTTTGATTGTTTATTTCTGTGGTTCTGGGTAAATTAATTAACTTTTGATTGGTTAATAATAACCAAGTATCCTGATCTGAGAAATACAGTCCAATATAAAAGCAGACCTACAAAGAACCTAGTGCTATCTCATTAAGGTAGCAGCACACCTGTTATTTCCTCCCATTTCTTACTTTAAATGGTTTCTCTGTATAACACAAACTCCTCCTGAAACTCATTTGCGATATGGCAGTAGGAAAGGACTTATAGTACTAGACTATCTTCCAATACTGAAAAGCTGACAAATCCTTTAGAAGCAATGATCTCAAGAAGATAGTTCCAACATTTTTCTTAATTCACCATGCCACAATCTGTAGCTGCTAAACTAATGTCTAAATGTGCTGATTTGTGATTTTACATACTCTGCAATTATTTCATTTTTAGTTTTAGAAAAGAAAACTTAGAAGAAGTATGCGGAAAACAAACCTGGGTGGCAGTTTAAACCTTTGTTTAAACCAAATCCACTTACATAGGGAGTGACTCCCCACCTAAAGCTTCCCCACCTAGGCTTCGTTTCTACAGTTGATAACTATTCCTTTTCTATTGAAGTAGCATAAGGAGGTCGTTTGCGAATTCTGAAACTATTATTAAACCAAACAAATCCATAGAACATTCCTGGTAGTTATAGTGTATCCAAAAGGAATTCCATTCATTAACAGAAGATGGCAAAATTATGTAGCAGTCAACATGGCAACTCTAATAACAATCCTAAAATAACTTTAAAAGCAAAACACTAATGTCAAAGGCATGTGACTAAAAAGGCTCATTTTAAACACAAATTTGCAACTCAGAATTCTATAGTTAAGTGAACAGAAATCAACAGTGAATAGTAATGACAACTAGCTACAAACAAAGATATATCAAACAAGTAAAATAAAGATCACTCTAGTAAAGTATGTTCTCTAAGAAATTCATGGTATGAAAAAATGAGTCAGCTGAAAACATATAGAAATTACTACCACCAGGGCACCTGACTTAGAGGCAGCAAAGAATTTCATTGCATCACACACTGGCAATCATTTCTGTTGTGAATTTAAAAAAATACACCAGACTGAAAACGTAAAGAGAGAGTTTGGCAATACAGAACAACTGACACTGGCTTGTTGTATTATATGGGTAGTTCTGCAATATATTTCTTAATTTAAAAAGTTAGTGGGATTTTACAGTACTGAAGTGTTTTACTGGCAATTACATTGACAATCAGTGCCAAAACAGCTTTATTGTTGCTTAAAATCCTGTGTATCATAGAAAGAAAGGTTAGAGATACCAGCATTCTAGTTATGGTAGATGTAGTGTATGATTACAGCACAAGCTGGAATCAAGGTTTCTCATTTTCATCACTCAGGAAGATAATATGTTGTAGGAGAAAGACAGTCTTCAGCTGACTGATTCCAGGTTGTGAGTAGCTTGTCAAATATCCATCATCTGTTCAGTAAGAAATCCTACAACTTCACTGAATCCTGTTTTGATTATGCCACTAAACCGTTTATTACTGCTTCGATTATAGTGCTAGGCTTCAGCCAGAGGTCAACTGGGTGATGCATCTATCTTGGGAGTGCAGATGGTCCCCTTCCTTCTCAGACAAGAAACATACACAGCGTATATCTAGAAGGCAGGTCCCAAGATGATGCTAAAAAGGGACTGGTACTAGTGTTGAGCTGGTATTGGCTGATGGTACTCTGACTTTCAGAAAACCACATTCACGTCTGCTATTCATGGAGAAGTCAGGATTCCATGCTCACAGTAAGCAGCACTGAGCATCCCAACTGCTTTATGAGTCATCTGATTGCACTCCTGATCTGGCATTTGATTTACTTCAGCAGGAACAAATGAATTTTGGACTTTTTACAACCTGTAAACTGAGGAAGCAGAGCATCTCTGCAGAGAATATTTTTTTTCTGTCCTTATCCATGGCTTGATAGAACTGCACAAAAATATCTTCAACTATCAATGAAGCATCTCCTAGGCATTCTCCTTCTGGGCTTTCTTCATAACATCACTATGGTTTACTTAGAACATGCACAAACTTAAGGGAAGACCTCTAGATTGCAACTGATTTACCAGTCTCATGATAAATTAACCAATTCCATTACATACTTCCTCCCCTGCCAAAAAATAAATAAACCTTATTCCGAGGATGGGAATGAGGTAGAGT
Organism: Emydura macquarii macquarii; assembly: GCF_026122565.2. NCBI lineage: Eukaryota > Metazoa > Chordata > Testudines > Chelidae > Emydura > Emydura macquarii. The sequence continues at coordinate 31,807,777 of NW_027131390.1, read as the reverse complement.
TTCTTTGCCTTCACCACACAGTCTTTGCCAGGTCTCAATGAGCAGCCTGTTAAATACATTCATACTGAAGCTAGTACTGAAATGTGGCAATTTGTTTGTTACATGGAGTTTTCCACCAATAGATGATGTTGACTTTGACCAAAGAAGTATATTGCCAGGTACTTCTGAGAAAGCTTTTGCCACAACACCCCCCCCCCCAAAACCCCTCCCCCCCACACACACAACGTATTGTCACAAATATCACAAGTAAAAGCTGAAGATGTGTCTGTCTGAATGAGAGAAAATTGCTGACAAGGAGCATGAGCTTCAGAATTCAGTCCCCATCTTGATTTGATATAGCTTTAAGCTGTTGACCTTAAGACCCCTTTCACAATATCCACCTCTACTTCTGAGGCTTTGGGAAGCAAGAGGTATGTTTATGGCTGCTATCTGTGTCTAGGTTGTTTTGTTTGTCTACTTCTTGGCTATGGCAAAATAGCTATATTTACTTTCATTACTGTTAATCTGCTTATACTTGCATGTTTACAATATACAGAAAAGTGCCTAGAACCATGAATAGTCCAATCTTACATTTAAATCAACATGAATTTATAACATTCAAGAAGATGGTTCCGAAAGTATTTTATATCTCAGTGGATATTTTGTTGGTTTTTATTGCCAGATCAGGGCAGTTTGAGAGTTATCTACAAGTGCAAAAGACTTCATGTTATTTTTAACTTCTGCCCTTCCATTGATCCAACAGGTCTCAAGCTTTCAGGAACATGAAGAGGTGACATCAAATTAAAACAAAGCAGCAGCTTTTTTATATATAACTCAACTAAGAATCAGAAGGCTCAACATTAAACCACTAAATTCAATCTTATTTTAATTAAGGTAGAACATAAAGGTCTCAAAGGATCAGGGGCCAATTGTGGTAAGCAAACACCAATAAAATAAATACAAAAAAGACAGTCTTGCCCCTAACGAATTACAATCCAAGTTACATTGAAGAATAAATCAAGCACAAGATTAACCAAGAACCCCTTTCTTTACTGTCACTGTCTTTATACCTAAGTATAAAGTATAAGGGAAGTCCAAGTTGTTGGCAGACTGTAGGCAAATATTGATCTATTTTTTATAATTTTTAATCCGTCATTTTGTGAACGACTCTAGACCCACAGCCGGCTGTGGCAGCTTCAGATTTGGTTGACACTCCATCTCACAGTAATTGTCTGCTTTATCACACGATATGTTTATCTGCATACAAAATAAAATTTACTTTTTTGTGTTGGTTGGTAGTGTGGGAGGTCTTTTGGGGGGGGGGGGTTTTGGGAGTGGGGTTTTTTTTTTTTTTTTTTTTTTTGGTTTTGGTTTTTTTTTTTTTGCGAAACAACAACTGGCAACAGCTAATCACAAGATACAATGATATGAGAACACCCAAAAATTGCTGAATATAATCCATGCTGCTGGTTGCCGTACAAGATCAACGCTACAGTTCTGCACTGGTGTACCCTGAATGTACGACATTTTACAAGCATGTGTCAAAGCAACTGACTGACTTTGGAATGGTATTTTGAAAGCTGTTTAGGGAAGAAAAATGTCAGCCTTGAAAATAAGTGCATTTTCACAGTTTGGTGTCTTCAATGAGTCTGACTACAAAGACCCCCCCCCAAAAAAGACTTACTTAAATGGAGGCGAAGAACGATTTGATTGAACCGTATACACTAGGAAACCAAATCAATTTTTGGCTCTAAATGATTGCCCATCGGTACATCAGTCTATGACTTAGACATAGGCCTTTATGATATAAGAATTTCAAAATTGTGACAAGTGAGAACATCCCCAGGATTTTTTTTCTTCTCTAGTGCAGTAAGCTCAGTGCCAAATGTAGCATGTCTGTCAGAGTCACAGCGGTTGACACACAATTTTTTGGCACCAAGAACTCAACTATCCAGTAAATACAATGAAATGAGGTACCCAAGCAACCATTAATATTTTAAGGCTTTTCACGCATGTAAATATTAGGGATGACCTAACATGACCAATCTGAGCACCAGAAGCAATCTCATAAGAAAACTAAAAGAATTCTTTAGAGCTCAGTATTAATAAGACATGTAATAAGTATGTAGCACGGGGTCCGCAGGTGTGGCCCTTCTTCGGGCCCTGGCTCGGAGGAAGGCCACTACACCTTCCTACAAGGGGAATGTTAGCTTCAGCTATGAGTCTGGTGCCCCGGCCCTGAGGCAGGGCGGGTGAGCAGGCAGTGTCCTCACTCTCTGGGTGGCATGGATAAGGGGGGGCGCAGGCCCACCCAACTCCACTGTGTCCCAGCCCAGGGCCCTAGCAGTGGCAAAGGCATTGCCACTAAGTTAGCAGGGCTCCTGCCGCAACACGCCGACGGGGCTTGCCCCTGCCTCAGCCACGGTTATGGCTGTCCCTGGGCCACTTCCTCCCCGTATCCCCAAATACCAGTATCGGTGAGATCCTCGGTGTCACTGGGGTAGATAGCCCGCGGCAGGCTCACCAGTCCCACTTCGTCCACAGGCGGCAAGGCGAGGAGCTCCTCTGCGGGGGGCAAGACCTCCAGGTCCTGTCCCATCTCAGGGGATGGCTCGGCCTCAGGCAGCTCCTCCAGGTCAAGTCCGGCCTCGGGGGATGGCTCGGCCTCAGGCAGCTCCTCCAGGTCAAGTCCGGCCTCGGGGGATGGCTCGGCCTCAGGTCAAGTCCGGCCTCGGGGGAGCTCCTCCAGGTCAAGTCCGGCCTCGGGGGATGGCTCGGCCTCAGGCAGCTCCTCCAGGTCAAGTCCGGCCTCGGGGGATGGCTCGGCCTCAGGCAGCTCCTCCAGGTCAAGTCCGGCCTCGGGGGGATCTCCCAGCCCACCAGCTCAGGGGACTCGGTCCAGTCACTAGGGCCCACGGATTTGGCCCAGTCCTGGGGGCCTGTAGACCTTGACCAGTCTAGGGGGACTGGGGGCCCTATCCAACCCTTAGCGGATAGAGTTGTGGCAGGCCTTTGCTGTAGCTGGCGGGGCCGCACATCTGCTTCCGGCGGCAGCTTCTTGTTCTCGGAGCTGTGGGGCCTGCTTCTTATAGCCTCAGCCCTGGATTGGTTGGCCGGCAGGACCTATCACTAGCCGGCCTCCCGATTGCCTGGCAGACTAGGCGGCCGGCTCTTTTTCTGTCCAACCCTGTGGGTGTGGCCCTTCTATGGGCCCTGGCTCGGAGGAAGGCCACTGCATCTTCTTACACAGAAACAAATAACTATATTAACACTTCTGATGAAAAGTCATCAACCTAGATCTATAAATACTTGAAAACCTAGGAACAGGGAAGACAAAGATGATATCTATCCTTATACACAGTCTGAGTTACGTCATGTGCAACTAAAGAGGGCAGAACCAATCTGGAAGTCTAGTGCATGAGACGCCTCTGTTCAAAGATTGCGTTAAACTTGGAGATTGAGAGGGAGTAAAGAATAAAATCATGGTTGAGGAAGGCCACATTGTCAGTACCAACACTGCTACTGGGAACCTCGTGGGCCCCCCTGCATTCATACAGAGAAACTGATCATGGATGCCTCCACGCAGGTCCAGGTGTGAATTTCCCAAGACTGTGGCCCGCACTTCTCTGTTCTATAAAGCCAGGCTTGGAAGACCATCCAGTGTGAGAGGGATCTACTAGTAGAAGTTCTGAAGTGGAGAGCTACAGAAAGAGTTGGCTAGGCTGAGAAGCATTTGTGGCATGAGGCATTCATTGAAAACATGCATATGGAGACCTCCCCAACTGTGGAAGCAATCCAGCTGGAGGGGACCACAGCAGCAACATCAAGAGAAGAGAAAATGGTTCCTTCACAGGAAGGAAGCTGGCTGCTGGTTACTTCTGGCAGCAGGCAGTGCTCTATCCCTGCTCCCAATCCACTGTCCACAAAGACAAAAAATGCAGAATACTGCCCTGGCAACAATGGAAGCAAAATTTTCCCCAAAGATGGAGGAGAAAACCATGTACCCCCAAGGCTGGGAGGATCGCAGCCACCACTCCCAAGATGAAATGAAGGGTGGCAGTGATTGTTGACTCCCCTTCTAAGGGGGACAGAGGCATCCATCTGCCAGCCCAACCTGTCATCCCAGGGATGTCTCCCTGCCAGGGACCCATATACAAGACATATATATACACAAGACATTACAGAAAGTCTGCCAAGGACCATCTGGCCCTCTGACTACTACCACTGCAGCTCATCTATGTGGGCACTAATGATACTGCAAGGCATGCAGATCAGAAGTGACTAAGGAAACAGAGTGAGGGTGAAGAGACTGGGGGGTTCAGGCGGTGCTCTCATCTATCCTTTGAGTCTTGACCCATCAGCTTACTTACAAAATCACAAAAACTCCCTAAAACTTTCCATTTAAAAAAAGTAAAATAAGTTCTAACGTTTTCTTTAGTCACTTACAGTGGTCCCCAACCATTTTGAGTGAAAGCCTCACTAATTAACAGTAGGTAAAAGACCCTTACCCCCTGACCTGCCCTGTCACTGGCCATAAACACACATAACCCCTGTAAATGGCACAGCCGCCACCTCACACCCTGTGTGGCCCCACCTTTTCCCATCCCTCATGGACTGAGGGTAATGGACACAGGCACTAGCAAGTTGGCCAGGGCCACTCTAGGCCCGCACAGGCGTGGGGCTGCTCCACTCCAGCCAGGCACCCGGCCATCTTGGGACTAGGAGGGCCTACTGCTCCACTCCAGCTGCAGTGGATCTCAGGGCTGCTGCTCCCTTAGGGGTGCTGCTTCTTTGCTTCAGCTGAACGCCCAACCAGCAAGGAGCCAACCAGCCTGGAATTCAAAGGGGCTGCTGCTCCGCTCACACCTGTGCAGGGCTCAAGGGGCTAAATGACCTCAATATAACTGAAGCCTCAAGGACACCCTGTCATCTTTGGTGCCCCTCCAAGGGGGTCGTGCACCCCAGGTTGGGAACCCTTAATTTAGCCTGCTAGTTGCTTAACCCTTTCTGGCTCAATGTCACATCAGGCTTTTAAAGTTCAGAACATAATTATCATCTGAGTAGACAGAACAAAAAGGAACTACATGTTGCTAAGGTTTTTGTGACTATATAGTACTAAAGATTAACAACAGTGTCATCACTCACCACGGAAGCACACTAATATTCATATCCTTTCCTACTGCAGAAACAGTACTTGAACATTGCAGGTCAGCATCTATCCTCATTGTAAGCACATTCAGGAATAATAAGGGACATTTAATATCAGTTTGTCGCCATGCTTATATACAGTATTTGATTTGCTTTCAGTTAGAACTGTATTTGCCAATTCACAGTACATTCCTAATACAGTCAAGGTCATTGAAGGTTTACAGTATTAAATTTGTCATTCTAGGTTGGGCATGGTAAATGCTGTATCTAATGGCTAACTAAACTCAAACTCATAAAACTCAGTCTGCAGAAGGACATAATTTAAACTCCATATCATTTGAGACAGTTATGACATTCAGGAGCTAAATATTTTTAGTAGTTTGGGGCAAAGGGCAAATTAGCCATACTTGGATAGCAATGTAGCGCTAATTGCTCTTTCTTACTACATTTATGCTAAACATAGTGGTGCCACAGTTTAACAGTTTGCAGGCCTACATATACAATCAGTCTTTCATGGCTGTTCAGAAACTACACTGACCTAATCTGGTGAATAACTTTCAGCACACGCCATACTTTAAATATTTTCTCCCAATATATTTACTGTATATAATTACTTACAAAAATTCAGCATCTTAATTGACACTTGTTATGAGTCTCTCATTCAAGATGCAAAAGACTAAATGAACTTATTGAAACTACTCTCAGCTGTGGTGTGGGGATAGAAACTTCAGTTTAGGTTAAATACCTGTTAAATAACAGGGTTACTTACCAGTAACTGTTGTTCTTCGAGATGTGTTGCTCATATCCATTCCAATTAGGTGTGTGCGCGCCCCGTGCACAGATTCCCGGAACCTTTTTCCTTAGCACACCCGCAGGGCCGGGTACGGCGCCCCCTGGAGTGCCGCGCTCATGTCGCGGTATATAGGTCACCGCCCGCCCCGCGGGTCCCCAGTCCCTTCTTTCTGCCAGCTCCGACAGCGGGGACGGGGGGTGGGTTTGGAATGGATATGAGCAACACATCTCGAAGAACAACAGTTACTGGTAAGTAACCCTGTTTTCTCTCTTCGAGTGATTGCTCATATGCATTCCAATTAGGTGACTAATTTAGCAATACTGCAGGCGGCGGGTAGGAGTCACTGGCGAGCAGCTCTATTCAGCACAGCCCTGCCCACTCCTGCATCGTCCCTCGCCTGTTCGACAATGGCATAATGGGTCGTAAAGGTATGTACCGACGACCAGGTCGCCGCTCTGCATATGTCTTGCAGAGGTACATTCTCTAGAAAGGCCGCGGAGGATGCTTGAGCTCTGGTCGAATGTGCCATCACCGGGCCGGGGAGGGGCATCCCTGCCCTGTCGTAGCAAGTCTTAATACAGGCTACAATCCATGAAGAAATTCTTTGGGTGGATACGGGAGAGCCTTTCATACGGTCTGCTACCGCTACAAATAGTTGTGTGGACTTCCGGAAGGGCCTGGTTCTCTCTAAGTAGTGTGCTAGGGCCCGTCTGACATCTAGGGAATGCCACCTGCGCTCATTTGCCGACCCATGGGGCTTCGGGAAGAACACAGGGAGGAAGATTTCCTGATTACAATGGAATTGTGATACTACCTTGGGTAGGAAAGCTGGGTGAGGTCGTAATCTGACCTTGTCTTTAAAGAAGACCGTGTACGGGGGCTCCGATGTCAATGCCCTCAATTCAGAAACCCTCCTGGCCGAAGTAATGGCCACTAGGAAGGATACCTTCCAGGAAAGGACAAATAGGGAGCATGTAGCCATAGGCTCAAAGGGGGGACCTGTTAGCATGGAGAGTACTAGGTTTAAATCCCAAGGAGGAATGGGATCTCTCACTTGCGGGAATACTCTTTCGATACCCTTAAGGAATCTGACTGACATGGGGTGGGAAAAAAGAGAGCGCCCCTCCCATGGCTGATGGAAAGCCGAGATGGCTGCCAGATGTACCCTGAGGGAGGCCAGGGCTAGGCCCTGGGTTTTAAGGTGTAAAAGGTACTCTAAGACCATCTGTATGGGCGAAGTATCTGGGAAGAATCCTTTGTCTCTCGCCCAACCAATAAATCGCCTCCACTTAGCCTTGTATGTAATTTGCGTGGAGGGTTTTCTACTACCTAGTAAAATGTGCTGGACCTGTAGGGAGCATGCTCTTTCTCCCTCTGTCAGCCAGAGAGCCTCCAGGCTGTCAGGTGGAGGGGGTCCAGGTCCGGGTGCAACAAGCGCCCTTGGTCCTGGGAGAGCAGGTCGTACCTCCTGGGAAGTGGGATCGGAGGAGCGATAGAGAGGTCGATCAGAGTACTGTACCAGTACTGCCTTGGCCACGCCGGGGCAATGAGAATGACGTTCGCTTTGTCCCTCTTGATTTTGAGCAGGACTTGAGGGAGAAGCGGAATGGGGGGAAATGCATACATCAGACCCCCTACCCATTGAATCAGAAAGGCATCTGATAAGGAACCCTGCTCTCGCCCCCGGAGAGAGCAGAACCTCGGGCATTTCCGCCTCGTCGTTCCTGCTCCCCGGAAGGTGCGAGGCGACTAGATGAAAGTCGTGCCTCACTGCAAAGTCCCATAGGCGTACAGCCTCTTGGCATAAGGTCAAGGAACGTGCCCCTCCCTGCCTGTTCATGTAGAACATGGCTGCGGTGTTGTCTGTGAGGACTTGCACTACTTTGCCCTTGAGGAACTGGAGGAAAGTCCTGCAAGCCAGCCGGACCGCTCTTAGCTCTCGGACATTGATATGTAGAGCTCTCTCCGCTGGAGACCACAACCCCTAGGTACCTAGGTCTTTGCTGATGTGGGCTCCCCATCCCACATCCGAGGCGTCCGTGATAAGGACCAGTGACGGAGTCAGGTCTGTGAACGGGACTCCTTTGAGCACCTCCCTCGGAGACCTCCACCACTCCAGGGAGGACAGCACCTGTGGGGGAACCGTGACCACCTTGGTCAGTACATGCCTGGAAGGAGTATAGACTGAAGCCAGCCAAGCTTGCATGGGTCTTAGTTTAAGACGAGCTAGCTTAACCACATAAGTGGAAGCTGCCATATGGCCCAACAGCTGGAGGCAATGTCTGGCCGTCGTCGTGGGAGACCTACAGAGGTCTGCAATGATGGAACCCATAGCTTGGAAACGGGGCTGTGAGAGGAAGGCTCTTGCACATCGAGCGTCTAAGGTGGCTCCGATAAATTCTATGCGCTGCACCGGGGTGAGAGTGGACTTCTGCTCATTAATGAGCAATCCAAGTCTGGTGCATGTGGCGCAAGTCAGTTCAAGGCTGTTCTGGACGTGTGTCCTGGACCTGCCCTTGATGAGCCAGTCGTCCAGGTAGGGAAAAATTTGTACCCTTTACGGCGGAGGTGGGCAGCCACCACCGCCATGCATTTGGTAAAGACCCTGGGAGCCGAAGATAGGCCGAATGGGAGAGCCGTAAATTGATAATGATCTCCCTTAATACAAAACCTTAGGAATTTCCTATGACCTGAGAAGATAGATATATGAAAGTATGCATCCTTTAGATCTAGGGCTGCGTACCAGTCCCCGGGATCTAAGGCGGGAATTATGGACGCCAGTGAGAGCATACGGAATTTAATTCGCCTTATAAACTTATTCAGGCGGCGGAGGTCCAGTATAGGTCTCAGCCCACCCTTGGCCTTTGGAATTAAGAAATATCTGGAGTAAAAACCTTTTCCCTTTTCACCCGGGGGCACCTCCTCTACCGCGCCTAAGTGCAATAGGGAGTGAGCCTCCTGCACTAGCTGCTCCTCGTGATCCGGAACCCCTATGGGAGACAGGGCCGGAGGAGTGTTAGGGGGAAGGCCGTGAGCTGGAGAGCATAGCCATTAAGAATCACTCCTAGGACCCATCGGTCAGTGGTGATTGCTTCCCAGGCCGGATAATAAGGCCGAAGCCGATTATCAAAGGGCCGGTCCCCCTCCCCGATAGAAGGAAGAGTGCCAGCCTCAAAATCGCTGTCAAAAGCGTTTATTACCATTTCCAGATCCGGTTTTTCCACCCTGTTGCGCCCGTACCGAAGAGCCCCGCCGGTCCCGGCGACTGGGGCCTCTGAAACGCTCCCTGCCCCTCCTTGGCTGGGAGGGCCTGGGAGGTGGCCTGGGTGGGGGGGGCTGGCGGCGCTGCGGTTGACCCCGAGACTGCCTGCCCGTTGTCTGGGGGGTATAAAGCCCCAGTGATCTAAGGGTTGCCCTGGAATCTTTTAGGGCATGTAATTTATCGTCAGTCCTCTCCGAAAAGAGGCCTGATCCTTCAAATGGCAGGTCCTGTATAGTTTGCTGGACCTCATTAGAGAGACCCGAAGCCTGCAACCAGGAGCAGCGGCGCATAACTACGGCCGAAGCCATCGCCCTGCCCGCAGTGTCTGCGGCATCACTGGCCGACTGTAAGGCCGCTCGGGCCACTACCTCCCCCTCCTGAGCCACCGTGGCAAGGTCTGTAGCCTGGTCTGGGGGAAGCGCCGCTACTAAGCGGTGCAAGGAGGCCCACAAGTTCTGGTTATACTTTCCCAGAAGCGCCTGGTGGTTAGCCACCCTTAGCTGTAAGGCAGCGGTGGAGTAGACCCTACGTCCAAAGAGGTCTAATTTCTTCCCTTCTTTGTCCTTGGGAGTACTTCCCTGCCCCCCCTGCCGGTCCCTTTGGTTGGCCGCATCGACCACAAGAGTACCCGGAGCAGGGTGGGTATAAAGGAACTCAAAATGTTCCTTGGGGACGTAATATTTTCTCTCCGTACCCTTAGATGTAGGGGGAACGGAGGAAGGCGTCTGCCAGACTGATCTCACTATTTTCATGAGACTCTCATGAATTGGCAGTGCCACTCTAGAAGGACCCGATGACCCTGAAGGCCCAAAAAGGGGGTCGTCCTCCTCTGACATCTCCCTAAGGGCTAGGCCTAGGTTATTGGCCACTCTCTTAAGGAGGTCTTGATGCGCCCTAAAATCAAAAAGGGGCGCTTTGTGATCCCTTGAGGTCCCTTCATCTGGGGACGAAGAAGAGGATAAGGGGGTAGGCCCTGTAGATGGGCCCTCCTCGGGGTCAGACTCCGCTTCTGAAGGAACATGCGGAGCTGGTTGAGACGGAGGTGGCTGAACCGCCCCAGAGTGTAGCGATTCTCCCCGTGAACAGGGCGGGAGCCCCATGGACCCCAGTATGGCCCTTGCCAAGGTCCTTGGGCCCAGCCTGGCATGGGATACTGCAGGGCCTCCCCCTGCTTGTCCCTGTGGCCTGAACCCGCTGAATGCCTCTTACGGGCCTTAGGCGGGGAACGGCTTCGAGAGGAAGACGAGGTGGAAATATGTCTACGCCTATGACGGCGTCTAGAGGAGGACCAGCTAGAGGAGCTGGATCTCCTGCGTCTATGAGATGACCTCTTGTAGTGCCGCTTGCCACCTCTGGAGCGGGAGCGACGATGCCTGCGGCCGGACGCCCGGGAAGGTGATCGGGAGCGCGGCTTTCCCGTCAACGTTGCACCGGCGGGTATCGCGCCCGGAGCAAACGTGTGGAAGGCGGGAATCATCGGCGCCGCGGGACACGATGTCGGTATCGGCGGTGCCGAGGGGAGCGGTGCCGGCATCGGCGGCGCCGAGGGGAGCGGTGCCGGCATCGGCGGCGCCGAGGGGAGCGGTGCCGGAATGGTCTGCGCCGAGGGGAGCGGTGCCGGCATCATCTGCACTGCTACGGTCGGTGCCGGTGCCATCAGCGGCACTGTTGCCTCAGGTGCCGCTGCCCCCGATGTCGACATGGCCTTCGGTGCCTGACGAGCGGCGCTACCCGCCTGAGAGTCAGCACGGTGCCGGGGTACCTCCCGCACCGGGGTGCCCGAGCCCGAGCTGTGGTCGGTGCCGGAACCGGCGCTAGAGCTGCTGCGTCGGTTATTGGGCCCTCTTGACCGCCCACGGTGCCGCGGTGCCGAGGCGCTCGACGACCGAGAGTCGGAGCTCGGAGGGGAGCGACTCTCCACCCTCTTTGACCATCTGGGTGAGGATCGGGAGCGGTGTTTCCTCCACCCACCGGGGCCACCCAGCGCGGGTTTGCCCCGAGACGCAAGTCCCTGGTCCTTCGGCCGAGGGGGGGACGGAGGCGTAGGCAAGGCCATGAGGGCCCTTGCCGCATCAAACGCCTCCGGCGTCGACGGCCCTTGTAGGGGCGCACCCCCACTCATCCGAGTCGGGGGAGGCTCCCTACGAGGAGACACCGGTGCCGGAGGAGCCTCCACGGCACGTGGCTGGGGTGTCTCCTTAGGAGGAGGCAGGGAGGAGTCCGTCAACGGGATCTCTGGCCGCTTTGACTTCTTTTTACCCGGCACCGAGATCTTCAGCGGTGCCGGTGGTGCGCTCTGCACCGAAGAGACACTCGGTGCGGGGGACCTCGATGGCTCGGAAGCCGGGCGCAGCGCGGACTCCATCAGTAAAGCCTTCAGCCTCGCGTCCCGTTCTTTCTGGGTGTGAGGTTTGAACGATTTGCAGATTCTGCACTTATCTTTACGGTGCTGCTCCCCGAGGCAACGGAGGCAGCGGTCGTGAGGGTCACTCACGGGAAATTGCTTAGAGCATAGAGTGCAGCTTTTGAAGCCTGTGGAGCCAGGCATGACTCCACAGGGGCCCTGTAAGGGCAGATAACTACTATAGATGTTTCTTTTTGAATAACAAAAAGTACTAATTTGACTAGAATGGTAGGTAAGCTAAGGACTGCGACTTGCACTAGCAAGGGGCAGAAGTTCCAGCAACCGTCAGAGGCGGAAAGAAGGAACTGGGGACCCGCGGGGCCGGCGGTGCCCTATATACCGCGACATGAGCGCAGCACTCCAGGGGGCGCCGTACCCGGCCCTGCGAGTGTGCTAAGGAAAAAGCTTCCGGGAATCTGTGCACGGGGCGCACACACACCTAATTGGAATGCATATGAGCAATCACTCGAAGAGAGAATATCTGTTATAGATAAAAAAACTTCAAATTGAAGTTCTGTGTCTCTTTATCTACAATACAGAAGTAATAAGTAGTAGTTAACCATACCACACCCACCCCCCAGTTTCTGCAGAGTTCACGTACATTTCTGTACAGTGAATTAATTCTAATGCAGTCTCTATTTTAGTATTTGTCAATATTACTGAATAGTGCTAATGGTACAGCTCTTAAAACATTAAAATCAGAAAAAAAAAAGCAAGAAGGTTGCTATTTAAAAAGCATATGCTAAAATTCCTCTTGTTTGTTTTGAACAGCCAACACTTCTCTACACATTTATTTGAAAGATTATTTTAAACACAAATTTATTTATTGTAAACTAATCCTTTCTTGAAGTTGCTTTTATTTTACCATGCAGTACCTTTCTAAAGCATACTTCTGATAAGTTACCGCACTCCCAAATCCCAACTATATTGATGCCTAATGTGAACACTCCTGTACCCCAACATACATCAAAACCCCGCCACCCACCCCAAAGTTGGGTACTGAACTAGTCTTTTAGGTAATAAGCGTTATTTTCAAGTTATTATTTTCAGTCTATAATTTTACATGTCTCAGACACTATACAAATAGTCCAAGACATGATATTGAAACAACTCATGTATAGATAATGTGAAAGAGAATGTCATGATAATGCAGTTGACAATCAGTAGCCAAAATCAGGGTAACATGAACTCTTAACTTAAATACGAGGTGGAGTTGGGGGGAGAAGAGAATGCACAGGCCTCATTTGGTATGTGCTGAATCTCAAAGGATGTAATCTCTCTCTCTCTCACACACACACACACACACACACACGTTACAAAGTCACGATTTTTTTTCACAACTGTTTGATTTTCTGCAAATATTTTGAGCGGTAGTAAAATCATTTTTAATTGAAGTTTCATCACATTTGTGACTCCTCAACGTTTGTTTGCCAATGTAATAAGTAGAGCTAGTTGAAATATGATGTTCACTTTCAAGGAAGTTTTCATCAGGAAATAAGTTTCTTTGTGAATTAGTTTTTCATCCCAGATCACACTTAATCTGGCAAAGGAGGGACTTGAATCTGCCGCCTTGCACATCCTAGGCCAGCCCTAATCCTTAGGCTTTGAGCATCACCCCCTACCCTTGCTTCTTTCTAAATCTAAAAGCTCAGGTTTCTGTTAAAAATGGACATGTCACCACAAATCTGTTTTTACGACTGTGGTCAAAAAAAAATCTTGTTTTCATTCCATATTTGAATGAAAACATGTTTTATAATCTCGAAAGTCACCACAAAACAGAACAGTTGTAGTAACCAGTACCTGAAACCATGTATGTAAAAAGAAAACTGAATATGAATACATGGTTTGTTATATCCTTATAGAATTTAATTACATTAATAAGATAACTTTAAAACACACAAATGAAAATCAAAACATTCAGAGAAGAAATGTCTATTGTGAAAGAAAATGTAAGAAACCACAAGCCATGCCTGGCATGTCAAAATGCGCACACATACACATTATAGGAATTTTATCTTTTGCACCTGCTTGGGACATTGGATACCACCACCACCATGAAACGTGAGTACAGAAACTGTTCCATGAGTGATAAACAACTAGAATACAATCAAGTATAGGACAAGTAATACTACTATGGTAAGTCACCCCCAAAGGTGTAATGCAATTTCAGCTGGAGCTTTCAAAAGAAACCCAGGCAATCACAATTTTGCAGTATTTATAGGTGGGATTAGGTCTATTTCCACCACATACATATAACTTCTAGTGCTAGAGATTTATTGCCATCAATTCTTCTGAAAAGCACTAACCATACACCCACCTGCATTGAGATGGCATTGCTGGAAATAAGTTTTCCACACTCATTGGTTTTCTCCCAGTAGGTCATATTCCCTCTTATCCACTTCAGACAATAGACTTGAATGAGCTAGTGTAGAGGGAATAATGCTTGCTCTAAATTTTTTTTTCTAGATTTTTTGTGTGACAAAGTATAGGAAAAAAGGAATGACTTACATCATTCTGCAACAAACAATCTGGGCCTTAAGCATTACATCCATTTTTTAAAAGCATGGCTCTTTATAGTGGACTGCACAGCATATAACCAGATGATTACTATATTTGAAAACTGCTTATACAGGTACATATAGTGGTATCCTTCCCAAGTCCAAGAAAAACCATGGTAACAGCTGGCTGATGTTTCCACAAATGAACTGGATTTCACACACTGAAGCCGTTTTTTAAAAACATCAAAATTACAACTGCTTTCCAAATGCTCTGGTTATATAACTGGAAGAGACGGTCCTTCATGTAAATGGCAAATTAAAAGTGAATGCAAACTATACAACTTTCTCTCTCAAGAAGGATGTACAGAAAAACAACAATTCTGCTTAAGTAATAATGAATTGAATGATCAATGTCCAGACATCCAACTAGAGCAAAAACGTCTCCACCAATGATTAAACTGTGCAAGCATAGATGGGAATAATGTTTAAGATAATCCCTGTAATCAGCACATAGGCACAACACAGTTTAGCAGCACTCAGGCAGTTTGGAGACATTTCATTGGGGAACACACATACAGATGATGGTGGTATCCCTATAATTCTTATGCAGCCAGCTGGCTCGAAAGTGATATAGATTAGAAAGTGTTCCTTACCAGCAGCATGCTTTAAAATGATTGGGTGGAGTACCGCCGGGGAAGTCTTCTACTATTTGCTAAGAATATGACTCATAGCTTTTTCTCCACTCCATACATTGTAGCTGTTCAGTGGCAACAATGTCAAATTTAAAGAAGCTCTTCTATATGGTCTCTATTTATATTAGTTTTTTTTAAAAGCCTGCCTGTGCATTGCAACTATTATTTCTATCTGACTGCAATTACAAGGCTTCTTTCTGCTTGAGTACTGATTTGATGTCATGGAACTATTTTTTAAAGTGTTCTGGCAAAATCTACACATTTTGTACAGCTTTTCATAACTATTTGAAAAATGTCATAGAGTCAAAAAAAGTTAAGTAAAAATAAATAGCTAAGAGTACAGGAATTATTCAGCATGAACATTTGATGCGGTTTTTGCATTTGTTTTTTTTGTTTGTTTGTTTATTTTGTTTTGTTTTGTTTTGTTTTTTAAAGATAAATGTCATTTACTCTCATTGTGCATTCCTGGTCCCCCAAGGACAAAAATCTTTTGGGGTTTGGTTTTTTTTTATTTCCCAAATTCTTAATATTTACTTACTTTTAAATTTCTTTGAAAAAAATGTGCTATACAGGTACTGAGGAAAACTTTGAACATGCTTACTAAAACTTACAAAAAAAATCAAGTAACCAATTAAGTCATCAACACAATATCTAGCAGCTCTAGTTACTTCAAACTCACATTAGCAGCTCAACACCTGAACCATACTACCGTAAAACAAACAAAATTTAGTTCTGCTTTTTTAAACCAGTAGACATCTTTGAAACTTAAGACAACTTTAAAAAAAAAATATTCCATGGCCATACAATTTTCTTACTAAACCTAGAACGAAAGATTTCTTCACTTTCAGAATTTTCATTAAAAGGAAATGAGAATAAAAGTCAGTCCATCAGGTCTCAGGTATATTTTGTTTCCTTATTTAATTTATGATTTTCCCAACCAGTTGTATACAATAAACACAGAATTTAGCACCCCAGGATATAAATAACTGACTAAAAAGACAGAAACACACATTTTTAATAGAATTTTTTTTTTTTTTTAATTTTTTTTAATTAAAGTAATGACTCCCTGAGGAAACCAATCATAAATGGAAAGATTGGTGTAGTGCTGTCTTGGTACACATTGTCAATTATCCATGACAGATACACTTGACATTTTTCCAGTATAAACATAACTGAGTGTTGTTACTTTTCCTTTGTTTTAAACTAAAGTTACTGTTAATTATTCTGTACACTCTCCTCCATTTGTTTCACCACCCCAGCTAATTGCTAGACCATTTATACATGCTGTAATTATAAGGTGTCTGCTTCCTAATCTATCTGCCCTTACTTGCTGGATTGTATTGGAGATGCCAAGTGCAGCATTTGTTCTTTCACAATTACTTCCATATTGATTAACTGTGATCAATTAAGCAATAGATGCAATGTGATTAGAAAGGGAACAGGTTTCATTTCAAGACTCTTCTTTCCCTCCATAAAGAAAGATAGTTTGATTAATCCATAAATGGGATTTCTTTTTTAAAAAGGTTTCCAGAGAATGAGTAGTGGCTCAGGGATGACTAAATCGATCATTACACTGACAAAAAAGCATTTTTTCAAAATTTTCAATTTTTTCACAATTCTCTTCATAGTATCTCCAGACATTTTATCAGCTTTCTAGATTACATACAGTCAGCTATCATCACTAATATTAATGGCATTTTTAATTTACATTAAGGTTTCACATCTTCCAGCTACATCAGTAACATCTTCTAATACTCAAAGTTCTTATTATGTAGGGTATTATACCCATTTTTCTGGGGAACAGACACAGAGATTAAATGACTTGCCCAAAGACACACAGTTGTCTTAACTCCTTACTTTCTTGCTCCCAAACCCAGGTTAGAAGATACACATCTGGCTAGAGAAACTGCTTTACAAATTAAATACAGAAATTAAGATAACCAGAATCCTGTATACAGACTAACACGGCTACCCCTCTGGAACAAATTAAGATGTGCATCCTGAGGAGGATTTTTGTCATTTTTCACACAAGCAAGACCATCTAGATGAGTTCTGCTCCAAGTCAAAACTGGCCACTGCGGTTGCTGAAGTTCCGCAAATATAGAATTATTAGGTGCCCTGTCACTAAAACAGACACAACAGGTCCACTGATCTGTTCAGTATCAATGTTCCTGACAGCGAGATAGTGAAGAGACTAAAAATCAGTGCAAGGAAGAACAGATTATGGGATGGAACAGAGAAAATAGTGGAAATTTGACTCCAAGCTCACAATTCCCTGAAAGAAATATTGATGCCCCCAATGCCCTGCAAAAATGTCCCACAAAGCAGCACACAAGAAGATCGTGCCAGAGACACTGGAATGCCTACCCATCATGCAGCTTATCTTTTGTTGATACAGCCTCTTGCTGCAAGGAAATGCTGCACCAGGAAAAAAAAGTCAAGTGTGCATGCGCTACAGCAATGTCAGCAGCCGTATGCTGGCAAAAATACTACCAATAAAATATTCTATTGTAGATGTGGCCTGAAATCTATGAGGTTGCACAGGAATAAACAGAGCCCAAATTCTGCCCAACAGCATAGTAAACATATATCAATATAATTCAAGGTTACTTTCTTCTACCAGTTATTCCTGCTTTGTTGCCGTCAGGCAGCCAATCTGTGATATATATCGTTTTCATCAGTACATGAACTTTGCAAAACACTCCAACTCAGCAGAAGTTATGGATCTCTATGTCACAATGATGGGAATGAGTATTGATAGCAGTTTCATTATATACTGAATGTATCAACAACTAGCTAAGATTACAAGATACAAAGGGTCAGGAATAGTCTTCTGAACTTGCTATGAATTACCAGCCAAGGCTAACTTGGATAGTTACACTATACCCAAAGCAACAAAATAAAAATATGTACTGTAGGCGATTTACCAAAAATGTTTAGGTCTATTCTTAAGACTACAATACTTCCTCCACATACACAAATCATAGTAATACAATTAACAATCAGACAGAAGATATTCTAAATGAATATATGTCCTTATATTTTTGCCCCATTATTGGAGCGTCAAATTATATCAAACAACTACGATCTACTAACTTCACTCTGATATTCAGTTTGTCATCACTGGGCTTTTTATTAGAGTCAATTTCATTTACATACCATCAGGTTATATGAGGTGGCATGTAATGGCCTTAAATATAAAAAGGCTACATGTTTACTTAAAGATAATTTCATGAGGGACCTAACAAAACTGTATTTATTTCCAACACTTCTTCCATTTTATTACTATAAAATGACTACCAGCAACAGAAAATACTGAATGCACAATGAAATCACAACTTTTATATTTTAAGTTCTCATCTTATTAAATGTGTTTTTTGTTTTTGTTTTTTTGTCATCATCATAAGGATACTATGTTTATGGTGAATATTTGATTAGCATACAATGAATCAGATGTCATTAACCTAGTTTACAAAGTGCGAGTCAACTATCATCTACTTGTTTAGATAAAATTATTAATTATTTCCTCAATAAAAGAAATTATACATGAGACTCCAGGGCAAGCATAGAAATAGGCTGATGTGCAAAAGATATGCAAACTTGGTAAACAATATTTTTACATGAGTTGTTTGGAAATGCTAGCTATTATATAGGCATGAAACTTACAGATGGATTAATAAAGTCTTGACCCACCAATAACATATTTCTATAAACAAAACACTCCATTAACTTGAGTTCTTGTTCATACTTTTGTGCATGTAGTGGAGTCAGTAAATTGTTAACTTCCTCACTACTGCAGTCATCAAATTTTAACTTGTTAAGGAGATGCTGAAAATTGTATTATATAGCACCCAGAAGTGTGCCTTTAGTAGCTTCATGGGAAAGCCAATAGAAAAGAGGTCCCTATACATTCGTTAAAATAGTATTATTGTTTCCTTGTAAATATTCTAAGAGTTAATCAGCAGACAGAGGAAATTAACCATTTGAAAACAAATTCTTTTAGAGATATTTCCCACAAAGCCCATAAATTCTAACCTCTGCCAATAAAAGCACTGAACTGGAGTTACTGCCACCTACCACTCAATGAACTCATTTTTTAAATCTCTATATTAGCATAATTTTCTGAATCTTTCAATATGTTTAGTGTATATGCTATCTAGTAGCAACCTTGCTAAAGTGACCTTTTCTACTTCACACTGCCATAAAGAGCAGAGGACACAGTCAGCAGTAAATTATAGGGCCATGTCTACACACACAAGTTGTGCTGCTTGAATTATACTCAATACAGTATAAACCCCTAGTATGGATGCAGTTATACTTGTGTAAAAGGGTTTATGCTGCATTCACACTAGGGGTAGTGCTGTTTTTAACTATTTCAGTTTAGAAAAAAAAAGTTACACTGCCACCCGAAATGATTAAAATAGCACAAATTATATTTAGACCAGGTCAGAGAATGGAGCTCCCAGCTCAATTAAATGAGGAGAAGAGATCTGGGAGCAAGCTGGAGCTGGGACATAAGATGCAGTCACCCATATAGGGTATGGGGAAAGGAATTGTCTACTACAGTCAGAGTATATGCAGGAGGGCTGACCTTAACTGGGACACGCACCTTTAAGGCATGATATAGCCCGTAAGTCATGACAACTCAAACTTCAGACAGCCATAAACCACATATTTTCAACAACAGAAGAGAGTACAGCTCCACCATTATGCCAAGTTATTTATTTACTGACAAGGCGGCTAAGTATCAACTTTATCAACTTAGAGTCACCACCATCAATGTAAGACTGGGAAGGA
The DNA here is from genome assembly GCF_026122565.2 of Emydura macquarii macquarii. NCBI lineage: Eukaryota > Metazoa > Chordata > Testudines > Chelidae > Emydura > Emydura macquarii. The sequence goes on along the minus strand of NW_027131390.1, from coordinate 31,788,204 downwards.
GAGGGCAAATATTGTTCCCGACAAAAAATATTTTCTTTATCACTTGAGAGGGATAGTATGATTGTGTGGCTGCTCAGCACTGTCAACACAAGTGATTCCATGTATTTAAGTAAAAAAAAAAAAAAAAGTTAAGTCGTCCATCACATTTCTTAGTTGCCCACTATCACTGAGCAGACCTTCCATACTACGAACACTTACCCCACTCTCAACCTCCTCCCCACACCACAAAACACAGCAAGACAAAAGCAGAGTTCTACAACAATCAAGGTTTACCCTGATCTCCTTTCTTCATGTCTACAGAAGAGTAGAGGCCCTTCAAAGTGCACCCCCACAAGAGATGCTGGATGATTCAAGTTCTTGTGCCTATGTTCACTCACATGGGAGCTGGAACTGATCTGTCCAAATATATGTTTTAAGGAGAAGCCTCTGAACAAAACCCAGTATTAATAAAAGAATTACATACTGACTTCCAGTACATCTACCTGGTCACTCACTTGCACGAACTAGATGTAATCACTAAAGATATGTCCATCACTGCTCAATTTAGTGAGTCCAACTCATAATCAATCAAGGCTTTCTTTTCATTTCCATTAGGATTTCACCTCCTCATGGTTTCCAGAATTGTTCTGACTTTATTGCAAGATTTTGAAGTTTTCAACTTAACACACACTTTTTCCTGGAACTTGGAAAGTTATATATTTCAAAGACAGAGCTTAACTAGAAGAATAACAAGGAATTTTAAACCCCCAGATACATGATTTACAGTCCAAAAGCATAGAAAAGTCAAAGAAGAGGAGTGATAGTATGAGAGAAGAGTTTTACACTTTACCAAAAAAAAATCACTAAAAACATTTTGGCTCCTCAGTTAAGCAAGTGGTGACATTTTAAGAATAAACATAGCCATGACACTAAGTTTTTGCTTCTGACCTCTAAAAGTAGTCAGAGAAAGTAAATCAAAGGTTTTCATGTGAGAAACTTATTCAAAGCCTCTTATTTAAAAGGGGCTTTTACTCAGGTACAGATTCAAGTAACAGGGAACACGTATCTACAGGCAGATTACATCTTATTCATGTTTTTTCAGCCCATATATTATCTTGTACCTGATCATAGGAAGTGAAGCATGTTGTAGTGGCACTTGTCACACTACCAGGAAAATTATATTGTAAATCTATTTACAGAGATGCACAACAGAGGTCACAGTGGGCTCTTCCGCATCCAAACTCCGGTCTGCCCTAACTCATGGGAAAAGAGTACGGGGAGACGTTCCCAGGATAGATTTCTGTTCACCAGAAAAAGAGACCAGAAACTGAATACTGACTTTTTCATTCTGACTCTGATCTGTAGTCTATTTCTCTTCTGTTTGGCAAAGCCTCCTCAACTCCTGTAACCCCTGGCTGCACTGAAAATAAAATATAGTCTATGTACCACAAGCTCCAGTTTATTTATCAGATTCTTGCACTGCTGGTACAGGAAACTTTTTTGGCCCAACTCTTTGGCCCAAAACTATTTTGGCCCAACTCTTCCCTGGTTGCTCCAGCGCAAGTGTCTAAAGACTTACATACCTATTTAACCTTACTCCAAAACTATGGGCTCCACAACAGGGATTTACAATTAAACAGAGTTAAGGAAAGACAAGTTTGGTCTACCGTGAAAGGACCATGAAAAAGCAATTTGCAGTCTACCCTTTATTTTTTCATTAAGATTACAGAATGATTTATTATCTAAAGTGATACTGGAAATTTGTGCACAGTTTCCCTATGGATGCACAAGTCCCTCCAGAAAATAATCTACATTTCTGATACTAAACAGGCAATATGTTAATATAAAAGCCACCGAGATCTAGTACCTCCAATACTTTTGTACAACATTTCTAATGCTAAAAAACACTTTCCACACTTTCAAAAATGAATATTGTAGCTTATTCGCTTAACTAATAGAACGAATACCAAAACTGCTGTGGGCATCAAGTTTAAATATGTAAGGGAATACTCCCTCACTAAGGATACATGTTTGAGTTTTCAGGCAAACTTTGGTTACTTGATCAATTTATGATGCTTTGAAAATAAAGTCTTGTGAACATGCAGTATATTTCATATGGAATTTTTTTCAAATCTTGTGTACTGCATGCCTAAGGAAAGGCTGTGCTCACCTATAGTTAATTAAGTTGTGTTGTGAAAGAATGGCTGTAGTACTGAAATGCATATGGGATCAAGCAAATTGCCCTTTCCCTCCTTCAGACATTCCACCATAAGCAGTAAAGGCACTCCTTTACTGTAGGTCTTAGAAAGTGTGAACTGGTCACATTACCCCTTCCTGCAGACTTCAGGTATGTTTAGTGACTGTATAAAAAGATTATGAAGAGCCAGGACAAATATTACAGCTTAAAGAACTCAGTTTGTCAGCCTCACAAGAGATATGGAAAGTCAGCCAATATTCCTCACAAACATGGATACAAATTCAATGTCAGCCCAGCTGTCAATCCATTGTGCATTGTAACTCTGAAGTCACGCACAGAGGAGGAGACATACTAAAGCCACTGGGGCACATATATCAGAAAATATGCCATATGGTTATATACATAAAACCATTCATAGCTTACTAGTCAGCAGGTTTCACTGCTCACCCCAGTGTCTCATTTTGACACTAGAGATAAATAATATGATTTACCATTCACCTCTGATGTCAAATGATTTCCCTTCCTTCAACCAAAACAATAGTTTCAGCAATTTCAAAAGCAATATGCTTTTTAAACAGTAGCAGCAAATCTCCTGGTTTTAAAGATTCCATGAAGAAACATTGTTAAGCAGAATCTGTATGATTTTGAAACTACAGAATTTACTCCTCTGCATTTTAGATACTTTCCTCTCAACAGTGCTTAACCTAAAGCCTATGCCTTTCAATAGAAGGTGTACACACAACCATTATGATAATTTATCTTCCACAGTATTTTTTAGACTTCAATCTTGGCACTGAAATCCAAGAAATTAACTGATTTTATAATATTTTCCACAGAGGGGTCCCGACATACTGCACAGTAGTTTATTATATGCAGTTATATCATTACATGTCACATATTAAAAAACAAGACCTATCTCCTACCTGACTGGATTGCTGGTTAGAGACACTCTCAGAGACTCTAAGCAGTTAAGAAGTTTTTCTTCTGTGATACCAGAACGTAATTCATGGACGTATTCTTGTGAAGATAGTGTGCACTCATGCTTGCTATTTTTCAATCCTCCCTGTAAAAGAAAAGACAAAAAACAGTCAGAATCCAAATTATATTAATTAGAAGAACATATTTAAGCAAATATAGATGTGAAATTTCACATCTGGAACCGTCATTCTTTCTATCTGGCAAGATTACTGAATCCAAACTCCCACATTACAAGGGGAAACAAGGCCGTAAACAACAGTCTTGTATGGCTAGCAATAAGTCCAGTGTACATAAAAACTTTTCTTCCATCCTCCATTCTCCAGAAAATAAATTGAAATACTCAAACAAGTAGCAGCTAACAGTACAGGAAAAGCAGAAGAGTCCATGCCTTAAGAGGTCACTGTCAGATGTATAGCACATGATATATGAAGTCTTAAATAAGATTCCCTAGGATATAAAATTAATTTGTGATATGTTGTTGTCTGAAGGAAATAGTGTATATCATTTTAACGTTTTATCCATGGATTTGAATACAACTTATTTTTCAAAAGTAACTAAATCTTTTCTCCCAATTTTGCTCTAACTATACAACCATTGACTAGTTCAAAAACTATTTTGTTAACACGGCAAAACATATATATAAGAGGTAGATTTTAATGTATATTTACAAAAACACATATCACAGTGAAATATGGGAAATACCACCCAATACATCTTCTTTAAGGAAAGGAAGCAACTACCAGCAGATGAACCTTGGTATGTAGTTTGGTATCTGAGGGATATCCATCAATGTTTCATAATTCTGAAGCTTTCTGTGCCCATCCTGGACTTCAGACTATTTTAATGCTACTATAAAGCTGAGGGAAAAGAGGACTATTGTCTTCGGACATGATTTCTGACAGAGAATTGTGAGGACTTTTTCTATAAACGTGGGCAGATACATATTAGTTTACATAAGTTCTTGATTTCATATGAAGTTTAGCAGACTTGAAGCTTCACGATGATCTAGTGATTAGGTATCATGAAGCTTGTATTCCAGGAGTAAGCAGTAATTCAACTTCAAATTTCATTATCTCATGCAAAGTGCAACTGGAAGTTGTGATGAATTTTAGCTCCTGGGCTCTAGTCCCCATTTTCCATGATAATTGAGACAGTATGAGAAGAAATAAAACATGGGGCAAGTTAAAGGAGATCTTTTCTCCTTCAATTTACCAGTTTACTTCTTGGCTTATCTATCCTATTTCTATGGGAACTGCATGCAGAAAATGGAATTCTCACATTTATTTCAGCTGCTGGTTATCTGCTGAGATTTTCAAGTGCAGGTTTCAAGTAACAGCTACAAAAGCCTCCTAAAGTGTTAAGCTCACAAATTATGAGAAAAGTAAATAAACATGTAATAAAGACAAGTTTTGGTTTTTCCACCAGTATTACAGCTTCCAAGTTGGCATATTAACAAATTATTCCTGACCTGGACACGAAAAAAATCAAACCTTCTCCAACTACTCAATTCCATGCCTTCATGCCTCTTACAGTCCTAGCATCTGAACCATACCTGCTTCTTCTTGTAGTCCCCTGCCTCATTCCCCACAGAGATCTGCAACAAATGAAAGTGATCCTACAGAAGAGAGTTGCCTTCACTATACAATTCCGGTTCATTTTTTGAGCAAGTTCCATCCCGGAAAATGGAACAAGGCAGTTTATGCAATCAGACTATCTTAATGCCAAGGTAAAGCTGAACATGCATTGCCTAACGTAGGTGCTTGACTTTACTACATTAACTTATTTTAAATGTTTTCTCTCTTTCTCTCTCACACGCACGCACACACACACGTGCACAAGGAGTTAAATAATAACTGAAGCCACCCAACAGCACATGCCTTCTCTTTCTCCACTCTCAAACACACATATCACCACATGCACCACAGACCTTATATCACAATCCAAACTCCCTGTTATGCATGCACCCCGATTATTTCCCTTTCCAACCCTATCACTTATGGACAATTGGTGTAGTACTTGGCTGTATTGGGAGATTTGTTGGGGGTTTTTTTGTTTGTTTTTTGTTTTGTTTTCTTATTTTTGGTAAAGGGATGTTTGTAGGAGGATGGTTAAAAGGTGTTTTGGGTAAGTGGGATCCCTAGACTTAAGGTTCTTGTGCGTGGTCTGTGGGGTATGGTAGCTGCCATAATGGTGAAGTTTGTGTGTATGCTGAAGAAGGTATGTAATGTCAGGTGACTTGGTTTCATGTATTATTTCCGTACTTTTTTGTCAGGTTTCTTGCAAGTAGCAAACCTAACTGCAACATATGTATTTTTTTTATTTTGAAAAAGTAAATGGGGATAGGATTTGAATGAAAGAGACAGTTATAAGTGAAGCTGTTTATGAGTTCTTCTGTCAACAGCTGTGTGCGCCCCAGTGTAAGTTCTCAACAGCAGAATTAAAAGAGGAGAAAAAAAGCATAGCTCCTGCTGGAGAAGGTTCTATACTGCATACAATTTCATGTACCAAGCACACCAATCAGGTTTGGGTGTGCAGCACAGGCTTCCAGCCATCATTTTAACAGCTGTGAAATAGGACCCTAAGTATGTACAAAATACCTTATCCACTGAATTTTTCAGAATGCACCTCTGATTTTTGTATAGGGTAGCCTTCAAAAAAACCATGTTTCAGTCACTGACTGGCCACATTGACCACTTGCTTTTCGAGTAAGCCAGCAACTGCTGCTCCACTGTAAACCCATTTTAGAATGCAACACTAACATTGGAGATGCTACCAGGAGCCTCCATAATACATATTATTGCAAAACTTTCCGTGACTCAGACAAGCAGTTTTCCATCTATTTAATACTTATCTTTAACTATCAATAGGTTCTCTGGGGCTATAGGAAAGCTGTTTTTCAGAATTTAAGTTAATGTAAGTAGGGAGACTTTTCCCTCTCCCCCCAATTCTTTCAACTTCTCAACTTCAGTCACTTTACTGGCAGATCAGTAGAACCTCCTCTGAAAATAAAGTTTTACAATGGAATACAATTTATGAACAATTATTTAAATAAATACAGCTACACTTAAAGAGTTTTATTGCAATATGTGGCTTAATAAAATCCTGTTCTGATATAAAAGAGAAAAAAGTAAAAAATGGATGGATAATGGAAATTTTCATTAGCCGCTCTGTTAGAGATTTACTAGTTTTCTAGTATACCTGTCTCAAAGTACCTAGAAAGTTACTAGTATACCTGTCTGAACTTTGAAACAGAATGCTGACACAAAAGTTAGCAATTAATGTGTGTCATGTTATACTAAAGGTAGAGGAACAAAAAGCTTTATTGTTCAATTTGAAATTGATTAGGAGGGAACTGTTGCCTCTTGACTCTTTCCCTTCCCTCCCTCCCCCCATAAAAACATGCAAAATGTTGGGGATGAGAACTGTGAGGGTCTCAGCTTGCAGTGCTAGTAGGAAAAGTCAATGCAAGTAAAAAGCAATCTTACACAAATTAACATTTTAAATCTGAGATGGTATATCTTCTACATATTTTAATTTAACACCAGGGGCCAAATTCATCCTGACTGAAGTTGGTCCTAAGTAGTTTTACTCTAATTTAAATGCAGGCTTATTTACAATTCATTTGAGGATCAACTCATAACCTGCTATCCAAAAATCAATGAAAAATTCAGTTAAACGATGTTCAGAGACAACCAAATGAGAAATTTCAGAAACACAGACGAACAGAAGTATTTACGTACTTTTTCAACTTTCAGGCAGCCAGTTATATTCTTATGAGTTGAGAGCCGTAAGTTAAGTTTCTTGGTATACAATCTCTTATTTCTCATGCCTTTAAAATACATTATGGCAGAGCAGTAACTCTCCTATAGTTATAGTTGAGAGTCACTCACTCACTGAGAGTCTAATTTCTCTATAAATTGCATGCAGACAAACACAGTCTTGAAATCTGCTCAGATTGTCAAGTTTAGTGATCCAAAATTTGCATCATTTCAGCAAGCCATTCCTAAGCCCTGGACTACACTTACCTGGAAATTCGGTGGCAGTCAATGGGAGTTATGCAAGCTATGCAAAGTAGCTTGTGTAACTCACGTCGACTGCTGTGCCTCCCTTCTGTACGCCGCCTTCACTGCACTGCGCCGACGGGAACTGCATTCCTGTCGAGGCAGAGCTATACCACTTGAGGGGGTGAATTTACTGCGTCGACTTCCTGATCGATTGAGCAGGTCTACACTGACCGCTCTATCAATCCAGAAAGATCAATCAGACAATGGTGACTTTGCTGCCATCAGTATAGACATACCCTAAGAAACAACCGCCCCCACACTAAAAAATTGTGTGTTTACAAAATCATCTGGTTTAGCTCTCACGCTGTTGCTCCAATCCTTCCCAAACTGCTATCACCCACTCAGAAACCATGCACTACTCCTTCAAGGAAGAATTATTTCAAAATTATTAACTGTTAAGTTTGCAATTCCAACCTGGCTCAAATTTATCTAACACTCCAAGTAGAGTGAAATGCACACGTGCAGCAACAGTAGGGTTCTGTTGCAACCAAGAGAATGTATAAGCAGTCTGTCACAGTAAATAGATGATCTAAGGTGACAAGCTGCAGCATGGATCTAGAACACAACCCATGCACTGAGAGTTCAAATCCCACCCTTGGTAGCTTTGAAAGAAATTTGTGTTTGCACATTTCTTATTGTATGTGTTCTGCAGGGCTCCTTTTGAAGATGTGCCCTGAGATCAAAATTTCTGGTTTAAGAATGCCATTTTTTAAGTGGTGTAAAATCCATACGCCAACTCCTATTTTATTTAACAGTTATTGTCAAATAAATTATTTAATCTGCAGAGGAAAGATGAAAGACTCTGGAAAGCAGTTAGAACGCTGTAATCACAACTTATGCTCCTCCCCTCCTTTCCTGAACAATGGAATTCAACATGAAAAACGGAAAGCAAGTCACTGGGTCATTTAGTCAAGGCATTCCTGATATACAGTCACAATAATATGAGCTGCTCTTTATATTTTCAGAATCTAACTTTTAGTACAAAGCCAAATAAGAGATTGCTGAATGAATCTTTGCTTTCTAGGAGTACAGTTGTGCTGACAGCAGAACCATAGGAAGGGAGGGGGGCAGGGAAGCTGTGCATCTCCCCCTCTTCCAGTGACCTACTCCTCTTCTCCCCACTGTTCCCTGGTCAATGGAAAGAACACTTTTCACCACTCTCCCTCCTGAAGTGGGGAAGGGGCACCAGACTTGATCATGTTGCCTCTAAGGAAACGAGGGAGTTCAGAGGAGTCCAGGAGAGAGAATGTGAGGAGGAAAGGCCAAGATGGTAAGCTTCAGCTCTGGCCCTCAACCCCAGTTCAAAACATGCCCCCACTGATTCCATGTCACTCCCTGCACTTCCTGCACTCCCTGCAAGTTCTTCCCAACATCACAATGCCCAACCCTTGGTGCACAGGAATGAGCACAGTGCTGTCCTGAGCAGGCAGGAAAACACAGGGGGTCAGTGGCAGAAAATAGCTGTATTGTGTAACATGGAGGTACATAAGTCTTGTTTTTAAAACCACAAGTAAATTAAATGTTTCAATATTTTGTTAATGCAGAGTAAAGGTTAATAGATTCCAAAACCAGAAGGGACCATTGCGATCATCTAGTCTGTCATCTTGACAGGTCATTTAACTTGGCCAGAATAATTCCTAGAGTATATCTTTTATAAAAGCATCCAATCTTGATTTCAAGATTGTCAGTGAAGAATAGACCACAACCCTCGGTTTCTTGTTCCAATGATTAATTACCCTCAACTTGAAAATGTACACCTTGTCCTGCAATAAATGTCATCTTGTACCCTTCCACAACAACCACTTGAGCGCTTCACAAATGTCTGTATCAAAGATCCCATCCCAGAGTGAGACCCCATGTTTATACAAGTATTTCAGCTTCCCAGCATGTCCTCCTCAAAATTCTATGTGGGTTTTTAGGGCCTTTCCTTTGGTCACCTACTCCTGACAGCTATCTGGACTTTGCAGTGGTCTGGTTTACCGACTTGGCCCTCTGCCCATGTCACAATTTAAGTTCAGCTCCCTGCCCAGTATCCAATCCAAAACCATCAGAACCCCACAGAACCATATTCTTAAGAGTAGCAATTCCCAAGAGTCCCTGGGGACCTGTACAGGAACTCAAAACTACAAACAAAAACAAATTGGATATGAGGGAAGGTCCTCTTCTGGATCAGTAACTGGTTCAAAGATAGGAAACAAAGGGTAGGAATAAATGGTCAGATTTCAAAATGGAGGGAGGTAAACAGTGGTGTTCCCCCAGGGATGTGTACTGGGACCAGTTCTGTTCAACATATTAAAAAATGTTCTAGAAAAAAGGGTAAGAAGTGAGCTGGCAAAAATTTGCAGATGATACAAAACTAATCAAGCTCGTTAAGTCCAAAGCAGACTGTGAAGAGTTAAAAAGCCATCTCACAAAACTGGGTGACTGGGCAACAAAGTGCCAAACGAAATTCAGTGTTGATGAATGCAAAGTAATGGACACTGGAAAAAATTTTAAGTTTGGTACCTTAAACATCCAGTGATATTGCTTTTGGTTAGAACTACTATAGAAAATAGTCTATACTAAGATTTGCATTATTCCTTTGTTTAATTAAAACTCAAGTCACCACTCAAGTTAAACGTTGGCCAAATGATTCCATTTACAGGAGTTCTATTTGGTTGTATCTGATATCTTTGAAGGAATAGCTACACATACTGCAGCTACCACTCCTGCATTTACAGTGGAACAGCCAAAGAAAAATATACACAGACCCAAGTTTTTACTGAAGAATAGTAGATGGAAAAGTCACCACTTGAACAATTTTGTTTTATTTCATTTGACAGCATATAGAGTAACTCAAGTTGTAAAAAGCTCTCTTTAATGCAATTTAAAGCCTAGAGAAGAAGAATTCTTCATATCTAACATTTATAAAGTTGTCACCCACTGATTTAAAAAAAATTCTTACAATATAAAGCATGGTCCAGTGCCTAAAATGTAATTGCAACTAATGTAATTATTACTTAAATATGTTTAATATATGGAAATGTTATCCATTAGTTGTATCTAATGTTTCAAGTGACTTACCAGGTAGACAAACCATGCCCTGTGCTACCACTCAAGTTGTTAGGTCTAGCATTCCTCAAGTACTTAAAAACTGACCAGTCCAAAAATAAGTTTTAAAAAAGCAGTATTTTCTCAAGAAATGCATTCTCTACCTGTCAAAAATGCTTCTATATTCATTTGCGTAATTATTGCACAACAAACAACAATCTCATTTTGGATGTGAGCAAAAGCCTCAGCTTCAACCAAGTTACCACAAATGTTCAACATTTAAACTTTCAATATTATATATTGAGAAAAAAGCAAAAAGTACTAAACACAAGAAAAAAAAAGAACATTTATTGTTAATCACATAATAAACATAACTACTTTCCACTGGTAAAGTAAATGTAACTTACAGCACATCAAATGTATTTTTAAAGTTTACACTAAAAGCAGCATTTGTCAATGTGCTACATATTACAAAATTAGTGGTGCCACTCCAAAGTATTTCAAGGTGAACATGGTAGCAAATGCAATAATTCTTCATGAAGCAATAGCTTTCTTTGTTCTTACAAACTGTCACTAATGCTGCCCACTCAGAATTAAATCCTTCTTAACTCACTTGCAAATACATATTACGAGACTGAATGCCATTCTGACTTTTCTTCTAGAACCAGTATTGCCAAATTCACCTGTTCCAAAAAATAAAATAAAATAAAATGAAATTTAAAAAAAAAAAAAAAAAAAAAAAAATCAGTGAATTAAAAAAAAATCAGATTGTTACAGAAAAATCCAATTTGTATTCTTTTAGTTTGCTTTTAATGGGTTTTTCAGCCTTTATAGTTAACATTACCTTAACAGCCATCTCTGAGGTGCAAAGTAATCGGTGGGTGGCATAATGTATATGAATGGCCAAATCTGACTGACATTCACAAACAAAAATGGGTGTTGGTGCTACCCCTCCTCCCCAACACCAAAAAAACCCAACCCTATATTGTTAAGCTGAGGGACACCTCCTCCAAACACACTATTTAAATAAACTTCCACCCTCAGGTAATGCTCTCTTGTTTTCTAGAGGCTTTAACATATTACAAATTTTAATATTGTCATTATATATTGTTGCTTTAAAAATTACATATGATTTTCTTCAAAGCATAGAAATGATATATAGAGACGAATACTAGCATTTGTGGAAATTTAAGAGCAGGCAGGTAAATAAACAGTGCGAAGATCATACATTTATCAGCATAGACCACTTCCCTCCCATTCACCAATATTCCAAACCCACCATTCTACATCAAGCCTGAAAAAGACAGTTTTGTTTGGTTTTGCAACCCAGTTGGCCACAGATGACCAAATCCACCACACTTCCCCTTACAGCAGTTATAAATCAAACAAGTCTCTATAGAAAAAAATTCTAGTCAAGGAAAGTACATGGCTTATCTTTTTCTTGGCAGATGAAGAAAGGGAATTTCGGATTATTGTGATCCACCACTGAACAGAGTCTTCTTGATAGGAGGCATAAACCCCAACCAGATAGACTCTGCCTATATCACAGGGATAGGGATCATCTGGGTCAGCAGTTCCTATTTCAAGAGAATTAAGTGGCTACTCATACAGCTACTTTTAAGTTCTACAGACTTATGGGACAAGGAAAGAACATATGCACCACGGCACCCCAATAATCTGCAGCAACAGGGAAATGGGGGCAGAGAGGACCACCTCATCTCAAAACAGGTTCCTCCCTCCTTCGCCTTTTTAAAAACATCCCCTAATACAAGAGCAGGGAGAGGGAAGACATGAAAGAAGCTTCTGTGCAATCATAGCTTTCCCTGTTAAAACCTCTTAGAAGCTTAGTCAATGAGGGGTATGCTCTACTTTCCCCTCACCCTTCACCAAAAAAGTCACCAGCTGAGCGGCTGGTGAGAAGGTCATTATTATATAGATTTCTCCAGCTTTGTGTACATTTTAATTACAAACGCACACTGTTCAGTACGTAATTGTGGATCAACGTAACAATTTACTACTAAAACCATTCTGGACAAGTATATACCCACTCATTTCAGTACAGTAAGTTTTATCGATGTGAACTGTTTCCCAAAAAAATCCAAACAAAAAACTGAAGATTTCTCATCTTATTTCTCCACCTGCTATTCTGAAATTTTAGAATATCCTACAAAACTTTCGTTTCTATTCGTTTCGTTAGAATATCCTACAAAAGATTCGTAACTTTAAATAATTTCCTCAGAGAAACGTCTGATATACAATGTCTTATTCTATGTTCCAACATCCTTTTTGTTGAAAAAGGTTGTTAAAATAATATTGTTCATCCTTTGTTCAAATCAAGTTGTCCTTCATATGGATCAGCACTTTTGATCTATTCACAAGGAAGAACAAGAGAGAGAGAGAAAGAGAAAACAAAACAATTATTCTTAAGTATGAGAAAGAAACACTGTACCTAACATAAAACAGCAAAAAAAGAAAATGTTTGACTAAGAATATGTACTTCTGGATAGACAATTATGTGTTTCACACCTATTGAAAAAACACACCTAACTAAATTTGATTTAATATCCTGTGTAGTCTGACAGTGTTAAAGCAACTAAGAATGCCAACCTATGTAATCATTACTTTGCTTTGCTAAGCTTTTAAAAATGTATTTGTAGAGTTCCATTTGGTATCCACAGGATTTTAAATCCACGCTACACCATCCTTGTCTGATAGAAAAGACAATTATAGGTAACTGACCTGACATGATCTGAGTGCACTTAACAGAAAGCAACCATACCTTACAGTGGTTTCTTTCACCAAAAAAGTTATTTACCAATAATATATGGAGCCAAACCCTTACATGCCAGAAGCAATTACTTTGTGTGAATGGGGAGAGATGTTTAGTCTTTCATCTGAACTAAACCTGTAACAACCTTTTTGTTTTGTAGCAATAATATTTTATGCAAGGCTGACCAGTCTGAAACAGAGAAGGTTTAAATCATCCCGAAAGTAAGGAATTAAGATCAGGTTAACTTCACAACATACCCCCCACTTCTCTTTGAAAGAATCAGAGTAAAGCAACTTTCCATCCTGTCCCGCTATTCTTACTTTCATCCAATAAGGCATCAGAAAAAGTTCAACTTAAGTGACAAGAAAACCAATGGAGGTAACAAAGCGTGAATGTACATGGCTTACAATTCACAAGTAAGCCATTGGTTGAAATTTGGTCTCAATTTAAAAGAAATCTGTAGTCATCCAATTCTATTACTAATAGCAAATATTTATTCAGTGATTTTGCAGTTCTAGACAATATAAAGAACACTTCATATCATGTACCACTACACATTTAAAATAAATATGATAACACATTTTGATAAAAGAATGAATTAATTTTATATTTAAATAATTATATATTATAATTATATAATATAATAATTAAAATCTATAAATAAAGTGATTCTGTCCTAAAAGGCTGAGATTAGGGCCTACATTTACCCAGAACTTTGGCAGTAGTCGACAGGAGTTACACAAGCTACGTGACTTAGTTTGCGTGACTCCCGTTGACTTCATAACTTCCCTTTAGCACACCGTCTCAACTGCGCTGCGCCTCTTGAGCAGGTGGTTTAATTTAATCGACTTCCAGATGGATTGAGCAGGTCTTCACTTCCGCTCAATCAATCTGAATGGATCGATTTGACAGAGACGAATTTTCTGCCATCAGTGTGAACATACCTTAGCACATGGAAATGTTTGTGACAGGGCTAATTTAAGCTTTGTGAAACACTGTTGTTTTAAGTTAACTGGAGAATCAGCTCAGACATATTATAGATGGGATCTATTTATGGGAGAGTAAGAATGACTGAGAACCACGTGTTCCCTTGGTCCTCTCATATTTGATATAAACCTTGCATTAACAATTTTTACTATACCAGATTTTCGGCAAAACTCCATTTTATTGGCAAATTATCACTCTGTAAGAAGTATATACTTTCTATAATAGATATGCTTTGCCATGACACCATGAAATCAAAAATGAGATTGCTCTAATACTCTGCAATTAAATCAGTAAGTTAATGAACAGTCTATTATATTAAGAATTTTTTTTATAATTTCCCTCCCCCCAGTCAAAACCTCTATTAATGATCCTTTTCTTCCTTCCCACTCCTCTTCTGTAGCACATATTTCAAAACCTCAAATAAATAATACAGGAGGTTTAATTTTGCAAAGACTATTTTGTTATGGGACTCATGCCAGCAAATGCAATTTAATGTGATATTTGTTTATAGTATGTCTGCTATTTGTCACCATACTAATGACTTTAGAGAAATGCTCGTACCATTTATATCAAGTCAACACATGGTTCCAGCTCAACTACGGGGCTCCACCTAAGAATTTCCTATTTGCTAGTCATGTCACTAATATATCATGTGGATTCAATATCCCATTATATTGTGTCATACTTTTAATATACACAAGACACCTAGCAAATAATTAAAAATTAACTTGTCCATTGAGCTGAAAGCATTTCTGGCATCTATCAGTTTTTGAGAGAGAGAATACACATTATTTGTGCTGGCAACTTCCTAAAAATAACTATATTTAGTTTCGGTCATGTAGAAGTTATATTCTAACAGACATTTCCCATCTATAAGACTGTATTATAACTGATTATTATGGAACTTGCTATGGGAACAAATATGAGCAAAAAAGCACTCCAAAACTGCTATTCAGATAGTTACCTCACCTATGCTCTTTGCTGTATTTTCACGCTGCATGAAGGTTGTTCACAAAATTCTCACATTGCTATAGTATTCATTCAGCTCCTCTGGTCTGCAATCAGTTACTTCATTTTATTGCATTATCTATTGCCATAGCTAACTCATGTGTTATTTCATATATAATCAAGGTGTGATGATTTAATTGTAGGTATAGACATAGATATATGTAGGAGAGGATTACAGTAGTATAGGATTGACAAGTATTTAGGAGTGATGAGTGTTTATTAGGTATCTAAGTAAAGTAAGGCTGTAATGTAAGGCCTACAGCTAAGGCCTATAAGATTTCAGCTTAGCCATACTAGGCTTCAGGCTTAACGAGGCTTGACATAAGGTGACCCAGGAATAACCCTGTGCCAGTAAAGTTACAAGATTACTGTAAAGAATGTGCCAATCAGTGATGTTCATGAAGATATGCTGCAATGTACTGTATAGACCCAAAACACCGGAATGTAACATCATAGCAAGTTTTGCTCGAACTGCAGGTTATCATGGCAGCATGTTTACATAGGTGTTAATAATATGATGAGAATCAGGGAAACTATGAACAGCCTATGAGAAGCAAGGCACCCCAAAATTTATGGGATGTAGAAGTGCAAATAAGGAAGAGGAGGTTGTAATCTATGTCCATATAACGTGGAGCATATAATCATAATATAGGATAAAAAGGGTTCTCTGGTATGGACAAGGTGGGAAGACCTATTGAGAAGACCCAACCAGGAATCACTCCTGTATCAATGACCACCTGTTGGGAGAACCACCAGAATCTCATCTCTTTGGGTGTGAGAGTATGAATACAGCATTGGCTATTATTGCATGGCGCTCTCAGGATTTGTACTCTTGTGATTGTAAATTTAATCATCTGGTTCATAAAACTTACAGTAAAAACAAATTGTCTTACTTGTAATAGTGTTTGTGGTCACTGTCTTTGTTCTCCATGTGCTCCTAGAGCCTTCAAACCTAAAAGAATTGCTAATGATATCTTTCAGCCTATTTACCTTTTAATTGTAGCAACACAGGAGCCGGACTCATTCACTAGGAACACTCTGGTTTAGCAGAGAACTATCAATTCAATTAATGTAAAGGCTACAGACACTAGTGAAGTTAGGAGGGATGGATAGATCACCATTGGCAATTTGACATCTTGTCTAAGTCTGCCCAATGACATTGCCTCTGAAAAATGATCCTTATGTTTCATGAATTATCAACTCCTTTACAACTGAAGCCTAAACATTGATGACTTCAACACCAACCTTTCATTCAAAGCTCAGTGTACCGGTACTAGAATTTTTTTAATGACAGGCTGCATACCTCCCACAATTATTACTTTATCTCACATATTCTCCTTTTACTGATGAAAAATGTGCAATAACATTTAAACAATTAAACCATTTAAGTTTTGGCTAAACTGAAACTTAGAAAAAGTAAATTATATAGCACGAGTGAAAACAGTGAGTCATTTAATTTTGTTTGCATGTTACAGCACAATAAGCAGCTGTAGTTCTATGATTTCTTCAAGTAGCTTTGCAACACTAACTGCAGCTAGCAACCAGTAGGACTTCTGCCCAACTGAACTTGGTAAAATCTATTGACAGAAATTATTTTAATATTGAGTACATTTGATGAACACTTATACTTTGTACTCTGATAGACTATGTTGCTTCCTTTCAAGGGCACTCAACTCTTCAGATAGCATATAATCTTGTTAGCGCAATCTCTGTTTTCTCTTTCACATAATGATTTATTTTTTCATAAATATTATCAAGAGGACACCATTCACACTGTACAATATGTGTACATATGAATAAATTATTTATTATTTAACCATTTTATGCATTAGGCATTCTAAATTATATATGCCTATATACACAATATTTCATACACTTTGAAAGCAATGAAGAATATGTACAAGCATATAACATTATATTATATATATATATATATATATATATATATATATATACACACACACACACACACACACTATATGTGTTCCTGCTGGTAAATGTCATCTGCACTGACACTGAAGTCATTTTAATTTCCTGCTGCTTATGACTCCTTTGTACATTTTGGTCAGAGTTCTTTTGTGACAGCTGCCCTCTGCTGTTCCAATAAGTTAGGTATGCTAAAATAATTTCTTGTGATGTACATTATGAATGTCATGGTCAATACAGGTTGCTTCTAAGTAACATCTGAATTTTTTAATAATATACCAGAATGTGATACACAACACATTTTAAAAGGTGTCACATTTAATACCTCCCAATAGAACACCACCATGGAAGTTAAAAAGAAATAGCTGCTTGTCAAAATAAACAATTGTAAATACAGTTCAAAAGACAATCCTTTAATTAGGAAAACATATGCAAACCTACTCAGTGAAACACGAAGAATGGTAGTCTATGCACTACTGTTTGATTACTTAGACACTAAGGCCTGGTCTACAATGGTGACGGAAGTCAATGTAAAGTCACTTACGTCGATCTCCGAACACCTGCATCTCCACTGACACTACTGTTAAGTCGACATAAGTCACGGCAAAAGTTGATTTAATAAGGTCACCTCTGCAAGTGGCGTATCGCCTAATTTGAATTTATTAATCCCATTTAGTGTCAGTGTAGACACAACTTCACTTAAATTGATTTTATTGGCCTCGGAAAAATATCCCACAATGCCCCCTTGTGACCACTCAGAGCATTCGTGCTGTGCTGTACTGCGGTCATGCTACCAGGAAAAGTCCCCTCACCTCAAGCCCCGGGAAGATTTGAACGTTCATTTCCTGCGCTGCCAGTGTGGAGAGAGTATTCCTCATGGCTACTGTAAAGCTCAAATGCGCTCCAGCATGCAGTCAACCCGAGGTCTTAGATCTCATCAGGCTGTGGGGCAAGAAGTCCATTCTGGCTCAGAACAGAGCCAGCAAAAAGAATCTGGACATTTATGGGAAGATATTCCAGGGCATGCTGGAGAAGGGACACAAGAGGGACGCACAGCAGTGCCGCATGAAGATCAAGGAGCTGTGTCAGTCATATCAGAAACCCAGAGAAGCTAACAGCCATTCTGGCTCCTTGCCCAAAACATGCCACTTCTACGAAGAAATGCATGCAATTCTCAATGGTGATCCCACCACAGTGCCACCCTGCTAGGTCACAGTCCATGGACAATGATGAGAAATCCGTGGACAAGGAGGCAGTGGCGGCTGTTGAGGAGAGCAGGGTGCATGAGAACGGGGTGTCCGTTCTCCCTGAAAGTCCGAACATATTCCTGACCCCAGAGCAGTCCAGCAGCACACAGGACAGCACTAATGATCCCGGAGAAGGCACATCGGGTGAGGTTTTTTTCTTCTTAGCAGTTCTGTCCTTTTACATTGGGTAGGGGGGGGATGAAGGGGATTTCAGGCTTTTCGGTGACTGTACTGTGGGGTTACCCAGGGAACAGTTTATTTCTGTGATGAGATACGCTCCAAGAATCATCAGTTGATATCTCACGGAAACTTTCATGTAGGTAATCTGTTATCCATTGCAAAAATTTTTCTGGGGAGGGCTGCCTTATTCCTTCCTCCACGGTAGGATACCTTGCCGTGCCATGCTGCAATCAAGGGAGCCTGCATCATGGTGGAACACAGCTGGTACCCCGCTGCGTGCAGCAAATCTTCCCTTTCCTTGTGCGTGACCCTCAGGAGACTGATATCACTCATGGTCACTTAGGGAAGACAGCACATGTTTAAAATACCAGAGCTATACAGCAGATGCCCTGTACCTTTGTATTCCCCATTGTAGTGTCCTACCAAATTACTTTGATTACTTTTATTTGGTTTAAGCAGAGACTATATCTCCCCCCGACACTGTCTGCAGATACCCTATGTAAGGGCACAGCGAGCGACCCCTCTGGGATGTCAGGAATGGAATGAGGGTCTGTGTTTGCCCTGTGCACTGTATGGTGAGTATTGTCTACATTGTAGCAGTTGCATCATTTTCTTCACTCTGCTAACAATGGCTACCTTGTGAATTTCTTTTCATTCTGTAGACATCTCAGCCTTGGCCCCACCCTCAAGAAATGCTGTGGCACGACTATCGCAGATTAGAAAGAGGGAGGGAAAAAAAACCAAGAAATGACATGTTTGGCGAGTTCATGAATGCCTCAGCGGCCACAAAGACCAAGCTCAGAGTGTGGCAGCTGACTTTGTCCCAGAATATGGACATGGACAGGGAGAGTCGCAGAGAAATGCAGGAGAATGATCACAGTACCACGCAGGAGACTATGTGAATCATGCGGGAGCAGGCAGACCTGCTCCAGCGACTTGTGGAACTTCAGGAGGAGTGGAGGCAGGACAGAGTCCCGCTGCAGCCCCTTCATAATGCTCCTCAACCAAGGGCTATGTTGCCCTCCCCCTCCCCTGCCTCCAAGAGGTCATGTAGGAGATTGGCCAGGCTGCAGTATGTGCTCCTCTCCACTGGGGTGGAGACATGCAGAAAGCAGCAGTGGACACGCTGATAGCTGGCCGGCAAGCTACCACCCTACCCCTTGAGACAGTGAATGAACATTCCCCCTCTTCCCCCATGACTTGAATGTTCATAAATAAAAGTTTGCATCATTTCAACACATTTCTTTATTAAATCATATCTTGTTCTGGAGGGATTTGGAGGGTACAGATATCGACTGGGATGGGGATGTTTACCAAAGGCAAACAACATACAGGAACAGAAATCAGTCCTGCATTTCATTACAGAACCTGGTTTTCAAAGCTTCCCTAATGCAAAGCATTCCACGCTTAACTCTCAGCATACTGCTATAGCATCTGGCTGCTCACAATTGGCGGCCAGTTTTTCTGCCTCCACAATCCTGGGGGAACTTTTCACCCTTCACTTCACACAGCATGCAAATATCACAGAAGGGAGGTTCTTTTCACTTATGTCCAGCCCAGTGAGGAGACTCCTCCATCTGGCCTTTAAACACCTAAATGCACATTCTACAACCATTCTGCAACTGCTTAACCTCTTATTAAAACACTCCTTGTCACTGTCAAGGTGTCTGGTGTACGGCTTCATTAGCCAAGGGAGCAAGGGGTAAGCAGGATCCCCCAGGATCACTATGGGCATTTCTACACCCCCAATGTGAATTTTTTGGTCTGGGGAAAAAAGTGCCCACCTGCACACTAGAGAACAGCCCCGAATTACGAAATATGCACGTCATGCACCTTCCCAGACCACCCCACATAGATGTCGGTGAAACGACCTCTGTGATCCAAAAGCTCCGGCAGGATCATGGAAAAGTTGCCGTTTATGTTCTTGGTTGCTAGGTGGGCAGGTGCTAAGATGGGTATGTGTGTGCCATCAATCCCCCCCCCCCCCCCGCAGTTTGGGAACCCCATCGTGGCAAACCCGTCCACTATGCCTTGCACATTTCCCAAAAAGTCACTATCCTTCATAGTAGAAGTCTATTGATGGCCCTGCATACTTGAATCACAGCAGAGCCCACTGTAGATTTACCAACTCCAAAGTGATTCCCAACCGAGTGGTAACAGTCAGGGGTTGCCAGCTTCCACAGAGTGATGGCAACTCTCTTCTCCACTGTCACAGCTTGTCTCAAGCGAGTATTCATGTGCTTCAGAGACAGGGCCAGCTCCGAGCAGTTCAAGGAAAGTGGCCTTTTGCATACGAAAGTTTTGCAGCCACTGGTCATCATCCCGCAGCTGCATAACAATGAGGTCCCACTAATCTGTGCTTGTTTCCAGGGACCAGAACCAGTGCTCCACTGCCTGGAAATGATGCGTTATGGCCCGCAGCAATCGTGAATTGTTCTGCTCGATGGCTTGTAGCAGGGCAGCCTCGGTGACATTGCTGTTGCCTGTGCTTCGGCTTCTTACTCTACTTTGAAAATACTTGATAAGCAGAAACGTATTTGTGACGCTCACACTAATAGTGCAGAGTTGATCTGGCTCCATGTTTCCGCAGCAATGGCGAGCGCGCAGAGTAAAAAAATGGCACGAAAACAGTTTCCCTGTTTGTTTAAAGGAAGAAGGAAGGGAGAAGCAGCGTTGCATCATGGGACGATGACACTCGTCCCAACAGCCACTGCAGCTAGTTGCTCTGTGGGATAGCAACCTACAGTGCACTGCTTTGAAAGTCGACATAACCATGGTGAGTTTGTATGCACAAGACCTGCACAAACAGCGTAGTATGTACATACTGCTGTGACGTCTAAAAATTGGCTGCTGAAAGTTGACTTTAAGTAAGTTGACTTCACTCAGCAGCGTAGACATACCCTGAGTTGATATATTATTTCTTTAGAAGAAGGGCTTTGTTATTCATTTTAAAGAACACCTCATGCTCTTAAATTGCTATCAACCCATGAAACAGTCTGGTCATGTATGACCAAAGCTGCAATAGGGGCTGAATGTATGTTGGATTGTAGTCTCTTGCCTCATAGTGCCCATGTATACTGTTTATAACACATTTCAGTGGTCCTCAAGAAGTTAGGTGAATATCGATTGCATAATTCAGCAAAAAATACCTTCCCCATTGCACCCAAAAGGAACTATCTCACTGACCAAAACCACTTGGTTTCATAGATGCTCCCTCTTCATTCCAAGGGAAGAGTTTTTGTGCTTCCCATTTCAGGAGATCAATGGATTATTTAGATACACCTGTTATTAGGGTATGCAGTGCTGCATACAGCATTTCACACTAGCTGTATTTCTCAGTGGGCAGTGCTTTAAGTGGCAGGTATGACAGATGTGGCTACCTTTTGCTTATATTAAAAGATCCACTCCTTGCAACTCAGTTCACCATTTCCAGGGCCTGTGTATGGGGTGAGGGTGTCTTCTGCTAAGATAATGGAGGGTCCAGCTACAGTTTTGAATGACTTGGTAACAAAACTAATTACACTGATTTGTCAAGCACATCATCAGAAGAAATGTGTCAAGCTATGTTATGGCAGCAGAGAGTCTTGCAGACTGATCAGTGGTGCTTGGCTAAATATTTTGTCACTGACTACAATCAAAACAGAAGCATCTTCTTCATCCTACCTCCACCCCCATATTATGAGCATGGGTTCTGGCAAAGTTTAGTATTTTGGGAGTTCTCTCAATGAGATTTCTCTGTTTAGCTATGCATATCACAAAACACTCATTTCCTCATTTTTATGTCTTTAAAATATGTTTGACAGATATTAGTTTGGGGAGTTCTTTTGACAAAGAATACTGAGGTCAAATGAGTATCAGAGTTACCATTGCAAAGCAAGCACTTAATACTGGGAGATGTTGAATTATGACTAGCAGTGGGAACTACTCGGGGAGACAGAATCATGCCTGCTTGAAGAAGCATCCCATACATGAAGAAGGGAATCTGGCACAGTTGTCAGTTATGGCACTTTTTCAGGAAGTTGAGTTGTAAAGACGACTGAAGACATATTTCTTTTTTAACAGAGAAAAGATGAAATCACCTCCAGTTTTGTTACCCAGCAATGTTCAGAAATGTAGCTCCAAATGAACAACACTGTGCTAAATGAACATTGTTTTAAATCATGAAATCATGTTATGCCCTTAAGGGTTGTAACAGACTTCATAACACAAGTTAATATCTTAATGCATATGAATGCAACTTCCAGAGCTTATTGCTGTATTTTAAAGATTAAGAAATTTATCCATCTACTGATTATAAATGGAGAATTACCACTTGGCAAAATTCGCTGTTAACACCTTTGAAAGCCTATTAAGTTATGCTTAATGGCTTTCTTCTCGTTAGTCTTAAAAGCACAAATGATTCATTTCCTGCTGGAAAGGTAGTGTTTGATTTTCCTTTGTGTAATATTTCAGATTGCACACAGCCATACCCAATGACAATACAGGGCACATTTAGTCGTCCATTCCTTATTATTCATACTTCTAGGTGTTTTATCAAGTAAATAGCTACAGTGAACTCTACTATTATTAATGAAAACAGCAATGATGATACAGTCACAATTCTGTATCCTCTATCTGTGGATCTCCAACTAATTTGGCTTTGTAACATGCCTTTGAGTTAGCCAATCATTACGTCAGTTTTAAAATGAATCAAGTGAGGCACAACTACTTCCCTGCATTCTTGGCCATCTATGGCAGAGCCAAAAATACTGTAGAGGTTTCCTTTACAACAGAACTTAGCATCAGACCTGTGCCTTAGCAACAAAACTAAGGCTTCCTCCCTCTAATACATTTTAGTTATTTTCCTTTACCATCCATATTTGACAAGATATTCCTTAATTGGTGTTGAGTGAGTACTCCACTGAGATTAAAATCACCACTTAGACAGTACTGGGGTACATGTTGGGGATTACAGCTGATATCTGCCTGCCAGATAGATGCAATACATTTGATGCAATTATTAGATATGAATATTAATCTCTCTCTGGATATATTCAAATAAGATTTTTATCATTATTTTATAAGTGAAGAATGTTCTAGCTACTTAGCACTAAGTCATTTTATTGTTATCTGACAAGAGATGAGCAGCATAGCATTAGAAATGGTCATTTTAACCATTCTTCAAGGTTACTATCATGTCTGTCAGCAGCAGTCTTTCCTCAGATCACGGAAGCTATGATTTGAGTACTACACAAGAAAAAACATTGATAGTTCATGTAAACAGTCCAATCTGATAAGTGGATGCTGTTATTATCACGTCATGTTATTTCTTTTAAAAAAAAAAAAAAGTAGGACAATCCATGGCATTTAGAAAAAGTTTACATTAGGGTATACTGTATGACCAAAGCAAAACACCCACTGTGCAGTTGATAAAATCTCTTTTCTTATTCTGAAATTCATAGATACTTATATATAATGCAAAATGAAAATCAGATTACTCAATGATATTCTGAAACAGAAGTATTTTAAGAGTCCACACAGACATAATTATACACCTGTTTCCATTGTACCTGAACACTACTTCACCTCATTCTCATTTTTGTTTTGTTAGTTAGCACGTTGCAACCTGATTCAGGTAACATAAAGTGTGTTTAGTATATGCACTAAGTTTATTGCTACTCTGTAAGATGAATAAGGTAACAGTCAATCATGCATAATAGCACAAATGGCTACCTGGAATAAACATATTCATCAATATAGGACAGAGTTTTATCCTAGTGCAGACTGCATATCATGTGCCACTTAAGCTTTTCACACTCTGTTTAAATGAGGATTAAGTGGAACAGAGTACCTTGTGCAGACCTCCGCACTGAGGTTTGTTTTGGCCCCTGGTCAATGGAAGGCTGATATTCCTTATCCAGTATGATAGGGAGAATCCAGAGCACAGTAACAACAAGATTATTACTTTAATACTGGGTTTACAACTACTTATCCAAAAAATAAGCAGCTGTATTCCTTTATTTCTCTTTGCACAGATTGACTTAATACGATGCCCAGAGACATTTTAAGGAAATGTTATAAAATCATTTCTTCCACTGCAAGTTACTTCATAAACAGAATTTAGCAATCATGTCAACAACAAAAGAAACTTCAGTTGATACATAATGATTCTCTGACCAGCATGGAACCTAAGAACCAAGCTAGTGCACCTGTATAGTATGATACCATTCTAGATAATCTATCACCATTTTGCAACTTAGTAAAAAATCATCTACACAATCAGGATAACCATGCTAGTAACTGTGCTAACAATATTGTTGAGATAACCAAACAAGCAATAATCACTTTAATCCACAGTAAAGGAGATTTTGGTGAGAAATTAAGAAAACTATCTTCATAGTTGGAAAGATTAGATACTTGAATAGGTTACCTAGGGAGACTGTTGAATCCTACTTACTGGAGACTTTTAAGAATAGAACACCTGTTGGGGATGGTCTAGATATAGTTGGTCCTGCCTCATTGTGGGGATAAGGGGCTAGATGACCTCCCTGAGGTCCATTCCAGCCCTACATTTCTATTATTCTATGATTATATTTGTTTTACTTTGAAAAAGCTGTTCTGTTTTTAGGAGAGATTCTGGTGTGTTTGAGGGGCAAATAAGCAAGGCAGCAAAACTACTGTTACCCTACATTTCTAAACAAATGATAGCAATGCTAGACAACATGGGGCTTAGGAGAATATTTGCTGTTATGGCAAACATGCACACTTGAATGCCTAATGTGCAATTAAACATGACTTCAGAATGAATAATGCTGATTAAGTGCTTTGTAAAAGGGGATAACAAGTACAAATGATCTCTCCTATTCCATAACATTATGGATGCCTAACTAAAGAATTTGAGGTCTAGGGCATTATATTTGAATTAGTGAATTTATACAGCCAACAGATGAAACCATATAGTATATATAACTATGTGCATCTCATTTTGCTTTGTGACCTCCATTTTGGTTCTGAGAATGAACTGTAAATTCACTATTGCCTTTTTGCTGTATCTTGCATGGCAAAGAATTCCGAGAGGTGGTTACAGAAGATGAACAAAGCAGATCAAAGTTCACTGACAATGAATGACGTTGCCATGGCCATACAATGGATATACTACAGAGGGTGGTCAAGCTGGAAGAAAGTAGTTTGTCTCATCTGAACTTCAGGTGGGTGATAATCAAGCAATGGATCAACTAAGGGAGATTGAAGCTGACAAGGAGGGTCACAGGACAGTAGGGACTGGAACTTATTGAAAGACAACATCTGCTCTTAGCAGAGCTCTCTCTCTCTGTTGGGAGCCTGAAAAGACTGGTCAAAATCCAAGGGCTGTTGGAGCGGTGACCCTGGAAGGAGGGTTTAGCATACATGTTTATTTTGTTTGCCGGGACCTAGAAGACTCAGGTTTTCTACATGAGTGAAGCGTGTGAATGTTTAGAAATCTGTGTATAGCTTGTTTACACTGTTACATACTCCCCAAGGAGGGAAACAGTAAACTGAAGGAGCCACAGTTTCATAGAATCTTTAAGAGCATGCAACAGCTGCTTGGGAGAGCTAACATTAGTTTAAGGGCTTAGGCAATAGGACTGCAGGATTCCTATTGCCAAGAGAGCTGTCACATAGGGTCTGCACCTAAAGTGTGTGTATAGAGGCCTGGGGTCATCAAGGCAGTGCCTAAACTCTGCTCAGCCCCAAGCAAGCAAAGAAAATGTGCGACTCTAGTTTTAGCGTGACTATAGCAGCCTGGTGAGTGTCCATAGGGAGAGTAGAGTTGTAACGTGATGGATATATGTAATTTGTCTTATTTGCATGATATGTTGCTCAAGTACTAGCAATGGAAAGACAGTGAGACTTCATGTTTCAGAACTCCTACATGCCAACCATTCAATACTGAAAAAAAATAAACCACTACCACCACCACCGAACACCTATTTCCTAAGACCACTGATGCTGTATAATTTATTACTTTGGTTTTTAAAGTTACAGATGCAAGCATTACATGGAAAGGACTAATTTCAAACACCACCATCAAAACGTTCACTAGCACTTAAACTGCTGGGTCATCATTGTTTGAATAGGTCATTAAGTGGCTTCCCATTTAAAGTAATGAGTCAGTGGCTAGAGCAGGTTTTTATGGATTTCCCACACTTCACCAAGAAGGAACAATTTCTTACATATATAGAAATGGCAGGTAGAATTAACTGAGTTTGCTTTGAAAAATAAAAGGTCAATATGCCGTAATTACTGATAATATGTATAGGAATCTGAAGTCCAGGGGCTATACATATTGTAATGAGTGAAAAATAAATGTACATGATGGTACAAGTATATTTTTACTGTTAATTATGTTTATTTCAAGTAATATGCAAAACTCCACCCTAAATTTTTTCTATACAAGCTATTATTACGAACGCCTTTCTCATTACTTCAGTCAGTCCTCTTTAGCTGTCCATCTTTGCTATAATCATGCTTTTTGGTAAGAAAAATTATTTCACAAATTCATTTTAGTAGGTTGTCAACTATTTAAATTAGAATCTTGTCTAGACTTGTACGATGCAAGTTTAAATATATTTCAATTTGGGATTATTTTTTTCTATTTGGAAGTGTAGTGGTTTCTCAAGTTCTAATGAGCTCCTGATCTGTTAGATTTAACTTGTACAAAAAGTTTGCACAAACTGCATGAAAAATAATACTTCTCCCCATACTATTACTTTGGTGTGTAAACATTTTAGGTGACACTAATGTTATACATTTATGGTATGTGAACCAAAGTAAATACATTTAAAAAAGCATGATTTTAATATTCATTCTTTTGCTTCAACCAAAAGAAAACTACTAGCATTCTGGGAACAGATAAAAACGGAAGGATACAAGATCTTAAAACTAAAAATATTTGAGCTCAAAAATACAAACACAACTATAGTACAATGAATCTCAAAAACTAAGTACATAACCGAAAATATTTTTTCAGATGCAAGACTTAAAAGATGTAAAACAAGTTTAAAAAATAGAAATAATTTCAAGTGCTCAAAACTGAAATCAATAATGTTAATCTGAACAAATAGAAAAGATTGACAAATGTACATTTTACCCTTGAAGCTGTTGACACTTCTCTGATACCAACACCAAAACTGGCATTCCACATGTACAGATTTTTGTATCAAAATTTATAAGCAAGGGAGCTCAATTAAAACTAAATTTCTTTCCAGCAAATGGCTTATTTTATTTATTGCAACAGAAATAACTATCTGACTGACAGTTTGGATTAATTATTTCTAAGTGTGTTTTCTAAAAGGCATGAAAACTACAAACCCTTACATTGCTAATTTTTGATGGAAATGGTTCTTCACTGCGATTTGTTACTTTTGAAATATAGTAAGTACCTGTTCATTATTCATGTAACCTAACTACAACTTAAAGTCATTATTAAAAACCATGTTACTCCCATTCTACATAACCTACCTTTCTAAAACCACTATCACATTAGCTTGTGATAGAGATGGAATTGTCTTCATACCTGTCTTGCCAATGCATCCCCAATGAACAGTTCTATAAAGTATTACATACCAAAAAAAATGTTAAGTGTAAATTGAAACATCAAGCACCTGAATTTGAAAATATCAGATTTATGGTTGCCCGTGCAATTTTAATGCCATTTCCCACCTCACCATACATCCATCCTCTGCAATGAGTGAGGCGGTGGTCCTGTGGAAAACGAATTTCATTGAATTAGACCATCATAATGGATATGCACAATGGGACAGAATTAAGATTATAAAAGCAACCATAAATCTGGTATTTTCTTCATTTTGAATGATTGACTTTGCACCCTAAAAAAATTAAGGTTTTGGGTTTTTATTTTTTCAAGTAATGACCTACATATTTATTAAAGGAAAAAAGGTGGGAGGGAGGAAAGATCTGTAATAGCCATCTGAAAGTATTACTGTACTGCAGTGAATACCAGTCAATCCACTCTGTTCAGAGCACACCAATTTTAAGATACTTATGCATACCAACATGGTCAATTCTCACAATTTTATCACATCATCTTGTGATATTTGGTATTTTCTTAAAACCCCTGTCCAGAAGCAGTGACAATTTCAGGTATCATTTAAAAGAAAGTCAATGGAAACTGAACCCTATAGTCAATTATTTTAGTTTCTTATCCATTTATTGTGTGATGTTATGATTAATTAATATGTTATGTTATATATAATCATTGTACATTAAATAGAGTTAAATTTTGTAATTAGACAAGATTAATCAGTATTTAGAAGGAATAGTCACGTATTAGATATCTAAGGAAGGAAGGCTGAAACGCAAGACCTGTAGGCTGAAGCCTGAAAGACTTTAGTTTAGCTATTTTAGGCCCTGAAGGTAAGAAATGCTGACATAAGTAAGTGATCGAAAAGTTACCCAGTGCCCTAAGATTATGAGAAAAGAGGTACAAAGGAGTAATATTTTAAAGAATTAGCCAAAAGATTCCTTTTAAATCATAAAAATGCTGTAGAGGCACCTCTGTCTCGATCATGTTTCTTAACCACAAAATATAGGCTATGCACATCAGTGTTAAGAGAACTTAGAGAATCTATTTGAATCGATGTAACTTAAGTTTTTTGAGACATCAGACCAATATAAACAAAAAGTGTTGACACTTAAATGTACATGTGCAGAATATAGGTATAGGCAGAATCACATTATAAATAGAGGGTGCCCACAGCAGGCCAAGTTTTCTCTATGGGAAAACTCCAGCAGGAACCATCCCTCTTCCAATGATCACTCCATGAGAGACTCATCAGACCTCTACACTATCTAGGAGAATATCAGTATTACTGTAGCTGTAATATTTGCATGGATATATTTCAGAGTAGTATATGCTGTGATTTTCATAACTGTGCTGGTAACTTTAAAAAAATTGATACAAGATATTAGACCTTATCTTTGTAATTATGTGTGCTATTTTCCTTGGTTTTCATATGTTTCTATGGGCTCTAGATCTAAAACAGGCAGAAATAACTCTGTTGAACTCGAGACTGTAGCCCCTAGAGCCGAACCCATATAATATTACTAAAATTGACTTTAAATAAAAAATAAAAGGCTACAATCGTAAAGGCTCAGAATCCAGAAGAGAAAAAAAGGGACACAGTGTGCGTGTGGTATGTTTTCATTTTTAATCTCATTGTCTTTAAGATAATCATGACTGTTTGGGGCCTGATATATACAGAGATAAATTACATCAATCCAGGGCCTCAGGGAACCCGGGCACAGAGAATCAGTAAGTGACTCAATCCAGCAGAAACAATCACTTTTATATCAATAGTACTGAATGATGCATATAGAAGTGCATACAGAGTGGATATATTAAGGTAAAGGTAAAACGACAGATTAACAGTCCCAGAGTGTTAGGTGGATGACATGGACTCACTTGGCAACTCTTCAGAGAAATACCATTTACTGGTAAATAATCCTTTCCACTGGTTACGTCATGTTAGATGCCTACTATGACCCAACTGCAGCATCATCAGGACAGCCAAGTTGTTCTTAAAATTCTACCAACATCTGATACAAGTGAGACCAATTCTTTATTAGCTGTAAAGGGTGTAGTATATTCTCAACAGGGGGCTATCTTCTACTCTCAGCCCTGGACTTGGCCATGGGTATCTTCCCACCTTAACTCTCTCTTTTGGGCTCACATGGCATTCTGAGCAACTTTTGTTTTAATCCATTTTACAAACATCTCTAACTTTTTATCTAGTCTCAAACATCTTCCAACAGTCCACAATCTGGATTATTCATGTCTTAATGTCTTCAGATCAACACTGGATGCCCGTCTAGAAGATGCTTTAGTCAATCACGTTACTGGGCTCAGTACAAAGATAACTCATCTCAGTGGCCTGGCCTCAAAAAATGTGTATGTATTCTTAACTCTGTAAAACGTCACTTGGTAGTGCTGCAGCTTGCACACCAAGTAAAGCCACCCCACCAAAAAAGATAACTGCAGCCGCCATAGTTCATGGAAAATCAAATACGTATTTTCCTTTGGGAGGAACATCTTGATGTTTGCTGAAGACATGTCAATGGAGGTCATTTGGGAATTCAACTTTGTAAATTATAGCTGCAACTTTTCAACCTGGAAGGGAGTTCAAGCTATAACTCTACATGCAGGATTCCAGGAAACCACTGAGGGGCAACAGTACAACACCTTAAGAACCAGACTGTTGCTCTCTTGTGGTTCTCTCTGACAAGAGGGGAACCTAAAGAAACATTACTCAGATTGAAAAGACACTGCTCGATTTATGACAGGGCCCAATTTATCGAACAGGTCTCTCATTTTTGCCATGACCAATGATGAGGTTCACAGAAGTCTGATGTTCTAAACGATGATTTATCTCAATGAAGTATCATTATTTCTAACTCGCTAGAGACATTATGGGTCATGTTCAGGGAGAATGAGACTTATTTGGTCTCATCACAGCCATTTGCATTATTTCTTTTCTGTCATTTTTCTGTTCTCATTCATGCCAAGCAAAATTTAACCTAGGATGGGGGGAGGGAAGGAATGCTAGTTTGAAGCCTTGTCTACACTAGAAAGTTTTGTCAACAAGAGTTTTGCCAGCATACAGCCACCGCTGTAATTAAATGCCTGTTGCATGTCTTCACTGTCTTCTGTCACTGGAGTGCATTCGCACTATCAGCTCTCTTGTCGACAAAGTGAGCAGTGTACTGTGAGTAGCTATCCCACTGTGCAACTGCAGGCAGGGTGCTTTGGGAAGGTTTTGCAATGCCTCACGGGACAGGCACAGCGTCACATGATGAAGGTTTCTGAATCCCATCGTTCAATGGGCATCCTATTAGTTTGACAGCTGCTTTTAAACTGCCGTCAGCCAAGCTGACACTGCTGAACGCAAACACAAATCCCACAGAAGCAGGAGGAAGGGGGAGAGTGAGTGAGTGAGTGAGTGAGACAGACAGACAGGGCGAGAGACACAAACAGTGCGTGTTGGGGGACAGTGAGTGGGTCTGCACTCGTCCTGTCTAAGTTTAGACAGCAGCAGCTGGAAGCAACCAATCTCAAGGCAGAAGCTGCTACACAGACAACCCAGAGGTGGCTTCTCCCATTCCCCCATACCCCTCAGTAAAGATGAGTCTGGAATGTCTGGGGGGTGGGGAGAGGGACACAGCCCCCACCTTCTCTCCCTGGCTCTGCAAGTCACAGGAGGAGTTACACCCCTCCCCTGTAATTTAAGGCAGGCAGGCAGGACTGTGTTTGCTGTGTTGTGGAGAGAGCTCTCCACAGTGAGTTCACTTGGGATATGTCTACACTGACTCTACACAGTCAGATCGACTTATCTGGGTCAACTGAACGGTGAGGGAAGATCCATTCAGTCAATCCAGAAATCGACGTATTAAGACCACCTCCTCAAGTGGCTTAGCGCTGCGTCGACAGGAAGGCGGTTCCCGTCGGTGCAGTACATTGAAGATGAAGTGCAGAACAGAAGCACAAAAGTCGACAGGAGTTACGCAAGTTTTTTGCGTAGTTCGCCTAACTCGGGTCGACTGCTGCTGAATCTCCGAGGTAAGTGTAGACAAGCCCTTGAAAACTTCCTAGGGCTTTGAAAGGGGAAGGGTGGACGGCTGCAGGGCAGCCAAGCTCAAACTGTTTAACAGAGCGGCACCCACAATGGCATGCTGGAATAATCGGGAGACTATTTTTAGTGATATAACCTAAGGGCAGTGTCTACAAACATGCTTTTTTGCAAAAAAAACTTTGCCAAAAAAAGCTCTACACCTCTCATTTAGGTGGTTTGGTTTTGTCAATACAAAAGAGTCATTGCAGTGTGTTCACCAAGATTGTTTTTTCAACAAAAGGTGACTTTTGTTGACAAAATGCTCATGTAGACCATGCCTAAATGTCTACTCAAAACAGAGATCACAAAAATAACTTATTAAACCTAACAGAAGTCGAGAAATGGGGAAATGTATATTTAAATTGAAAAATGCCCCAAAATGCCAACACATCTGCTGTTTCTTATGTCCTGTCTGTTCACTTCAATAAGGACAAAAGCCCATTAAGTGTAAACTGACCCAAATCGAAAGAAATACATTTTTTAAAATGACTTTCAACAATACTAATACAAATAAAATTTGTTACACCAATTTCTCCAAGTAAATCACTGAAGGCTCACTTTCTTTTACTCTCCACCAGTTCAAGACAGGAAACTGAAGGTGAATTGAAACCAACACAGAGCATAGGTGAAATCTAGTTCTGAAGAGGCAATACTCATAGTCAAAACACATTTAAATCTTAATGATTCATCAACAGTACACTACAATTCCCATTGTTAAATAAAATTAAGAATTCTGTGATTAAAGTAGAGTGGGAGGGAGGTTTGTTAATATCTTTCCCTGAAAAATTACCGAACAACAAAATCAGTACAATGTGGGTCATATATTAGCAAGTGTTCAGATCGGTTACGAACTGTAATGCATTCTGTATTCCACATAAGCTCTGAATTCTTTAAATGTACATATTAAAATTTGCATAATTAACCTATTCTTTCCAAACACCTTTCTGCATTGCCTTCAAGCAATATAAATATTTTAGCAAAAACTTAGCCAGTTACAACTTTTATTCCTTCCTAAATGTTTCCATTGTAATTCAAAGTTTGTTCAAAGACCAGGAAGTAGCTAACTTCTCTTGGGATTTATGATATTGAGAAACAAATCAAGTATTTCATGTGATGATTCTTCTTTGGATGAGAATATTGTTTAACTGTGTAATTCCATTTAATAATGAATAAAAGCCAAGCCTTAGTTAAATTGTGCGAAGGGGTGACGCTCTGGTAGATCCAGGAGTGAAGAAAAAAGCTGACTGGCTGGATATCCTGTCTATCATCCAGAGCCAGGGGAGGGCTCTGGGTAGGGAAGCCCTCTTTAAAAATTCCTGGCTTCCAGTTGGGAAACAGTGTTACAATAAGAAGGGTACCTAGAGGAATCTAAGCCTGATGAAGTTACATTATGGAAAGTATTTCGTTTTTTGGGTTTTTTTTAAACTCTCTCTTAACTTGGTCTTGCTAGTTTACTGGACGACCTTTAACCTGAAGCAGACTTAATTAATATCATCAAGTGTAAAAAGACAGTTTTGCTGTTTTTAAAAAACCTTAAGTTGACTGCTTCCTGTGCTCTCCCACTCATACCCATCAACTACCTACAGCCCAAGAAGTGCAGATTAAGCAACAAATGGAAGTACAATATCAATTATGGCTTAAGAGAATACTTTCAACATGAAATTCTACTAATACGGATGTAGAGACATACGGAATGAAATGTGGAAGCCACAAATGTATTTAACAACAGTTAATTGGGATAACCCCCTCTGCTTCCAGAGTAGGGCAGTTCTAGGGTGGATCTCCAACTGGCATCTAAGGTTTAAGATGTTATATGAAACCAAGGGAGAGTAGGTGAAGGCCATGCTCCCTGAGGCTAACTCCCCTCCTCATTCTTGGAGATAGGAGATATCACAGAAGCTAAAGGTATACCAGACACATAGATGTACCACCTCACTATTCTAGGACAATGATCAGAAGCAATGCCAAAGCAACCACTGAGTTTTAGAGCCCCCACAGGGACCTTCAAGTCCACCAGCAAAAAGTTACATTCTAATTTTAAAAGCCTCAAATCAGACCTCCTGGATACCAGGCATGTGTGAAAATGCCTTTAATTCTAAAACTGACCATCAGCCAAGCAGACCTCAGTACACTCATCTCAGGCAATGAGGCAAACTAATTTAAGGGAGTGAAGGGCTGGTTTGAAGGTTAAACACACACAAATCACACCCCCTCCACCCCTACCCAATGGCCATTACAGTAGTAGAGACAAGAGCAAACACCTGGATGGAGAATATTTTCATCATTCCTTGCCCTCCCCCCACACCCCCATACACACACCCTTTGCCTTCATGTATAAAAGGGAAGCAGAAACTCCAAGTAAGTGGGAGAGGTAGGCGCACACAGTAAAGGCAGCAAAACTGACACTGCTTTCTAATCTTTCTTCTACACACTTAGAACAGCAGTATATGTACACTGCTTCTCGCCTCACGTAAGTTATCTGGATGAGTGCTGTAGAATTTCTATTTTGACTGTGGACATAGGTACATTTTTTATCCTTCTGGCCTCTCCACACATTTTTAAATGTTCATTCATTATATGGACCTAGATACCAAAAAAACCCCAAAACTAGTTGTAGAGCACAAAAGTTAGAAAGCTATACTAATTAAACCTAGAGAACTACTAAGAATATTTTTCGCTCAAACATATTTGCACTTTCAGCATTTTCTTTTTTTGTCACTGACATTTTTGGC
Organism: Emydura macquarii macquarii; assembly: GCF_026122565.2. Lineage (NCBI taxonomy): Eukaryota > Metazoa > Chordata > Testudines > Chelidae > Emydura > Emydura macquarii. Next base: position 31,753,460 of record NW_027131390.1, on the reverse strand, counting down.
TGTTTAAAAATTGAAGTCTAACACTGGAAAATCAATTAGACTCTGATATAAGGTATGCCCATTCCTGGAATGCTGGCTGATATACAAGACATGTTTATCTTTCAGTAGTTCCAAGGTATAATATTAAGGAACAGCTATTAAACCATTACACTGGTGAACACTGAGAATACTGCACCTGATAATTAAAAGAAATTGAAGGCGGAAGCCATTTACAGTATGTAGAAAAATATTTGTAAGTGGATCATGTAAAGCAATGTGAAAGGATGGAAAACCCGATTAGTCAACTATTTCTGTAGAACACTAATTTAAGAATGGAAATATAAAAAAGCCCCAACTCATATATGCCCATAGTCTCTCTGGGTTTAATTTTTCAATGTACTGTACATAAGGATGCTAAAAAGTTACTTTAAAACCATGCTTTATCAATATTGTTTATATAGCTCCATAACTTTAAATGGCTTTTTCAGACATAGAAAAGGCACACCCTGTGTTTAAAATCTCTATCAGGTGATAACAGAAAATGAAGCTAACAGACAAAGCAAAGAGTAAGTAAAGAAGAAATAAAAGGTGTGACATGAATGAATCCTAGTTCTCATATGTTTTCAATCGAAAAAGCAAAAAGGGAGGTGGGTGAGACAAGATTTAAAGGTGAACATTGGAAAGCAAAACAGTGTAAATTTGAGGAATGATTTCAGATAGGGAAGAGAAAAGTCACGTGCTGGACTTGAAGAGAATGGCATAAAAGGGGACACAAGCAAACAAGGTGAGAAGGCCATAGGGTGTAAGAGGAGGAGCAACAGGAGAGAAGAGAAGATGCTGGCATGCAAAGAGCTGTGCAGAGCCTTAAATGAACAAAGGGAGAAAACAAGTGGGTAGCTACAGCAGTCTGTAGCCTAAGATGTAGTAAAGCATAAAAGGTATGACAGAACACATCCAAAGCATTTGTCTTCTCCCTTAATAAATGATTCTCCCATTCAACAGAGTCATATCATACACTGTGCCAAGTTTGAGTTACATATGCTGTAATAATCCAACACTAAAAATAAATTCAGCAGTTTTAAAACAAAAAAAATTCTCAAAGTACACAGTATTTCAATTAGAAAATAAATTCTTACTATGTAATTTTTTTATTTTAATTAACATTAATTGGTGGTGGTGGATTATTAGTAAATTTTAGACACTTGTAACATATTACAAACCAAAATTTGAAATGTTTTTATAGGCACAGTCTCTCTTGGATGACTGCCTCTGGGTAGAATAGTAGTCATGTCACTAGAGACACAGAGATAGCATGCAGTAATATATGGTCATTCACAGACTAATTTATAGCCTACTTTACATACATGACTAAATGTTCCACTATTGGAATGTTTTTAATCCATGTATTTGCTCTACAAAGTACATGAAGTGTATTACTTTCATCTGAAAATTTGCTACAAAAAGGAAGATACATCAACTTAACATCATGTAGGTAGTAAATACACTCTGCTATGCTAATTTAGAGCAACATACCATCAGACCTGAGAACACTTGCAAAATTAGCTTTAAACAGCTGAGACAAATGTGAGAAAAGAAGTCAGGTAACTTAAAAAGCCTTCTGATTATTACAATATTTCAAGAGCAAGCAAGTACATGTTAACATCCAGTTCTATCTGGAGACATCTTTCAGTTAAGAAAATACAGGTCTTTAGGACATCTCTGTAATAAAGAGACACCCATTTCATGGCTTTGAGCAGCCTATTAGCTAAATAAAACAGCTATATTATTATGGGGAAAGTTGCATAGCTTACATACAGAAGTGAGACTGTACACAAATGCATTTTACATAATGACTTGCAACGTTATCAAGTTTGTCAACTGGTCCTGGAGAAATTAAAAGTCATCTTTTGTCATAAATGAATTATAATTGAGCCTGATCCTCAGCTAATGTGACCTGGCATAATGGCCTTCTCTCCTTACCCAGCAACAGAAGAGACACCATGGACTGATATCCTGCAATGCAGGTATTTCACAGACTGCGGCACCAAGAATAGTGGAGATTGAGTCGTTAAAGTAGTCCTAGTTGAAACTGATTTGGCAATATAGTGTAGATGAGGCAGTTTCAGGTGCATGACATGGCTCTGTATCACACAGCTCTAACTTCTCATAGATATTGCCACTATGTATGCTGCATACAGACACATAGATGCACATCATACATATTTTCTTGATAACATTAATATAAACCTATATAAACAAAGGTAACATTTTGGGCCTGCAAGCATAGATAGCATTCTTTTAAGAAAGTGAAGCATGAAGAAAATAGTTTTTTTCATTCATGTTTTATGCTACAGGGTTTCAAAATCTATAAAAATGCTAACGAAGTTGAGACCATAGCTATATTTCCCAACATCTCTCTCATGGACACAGAAGGATATGCATCAACAAAAAGTATCCAGGCCTACCTTGTAGTCCTAAAGAACACCATTATAATTAACTATGAAGCAGTCAAATCAAAATACATCATTGGAATATAGTCAGTACATTTTTATGTGAGACCTACATATTGCTTGGTCTGTACTGTCACAAACTTAGGCATACATTTTAAATATCCTGTTAACTACATTTAGTTGTCACTGAACTACAGCAATACTTGAATCAAAGTCTGCATTTAAAAACAAACAAAAACTAACAAAAACCTGATTTTGGGCACTGTATAGATGACCAGCCCTTCTCTGGAGCCTTTATTGACTTCTTAACAAGCTTCTTCACTTCAAGTCGCATCACAGAAGGGAGCTCCTGGCCCTAAATCTATTTCCCTCCCCATAAATTAACAAAAAAGTAGAAATCCTTTTTTTCTCAGATAAATTTTTTTTTTTTTTGCCTATTGTCAGCCATATGTCCTTAGTAAAGACCAAAATTTAGTTCACAACCCCTGTTTTGTTTTCGTAAAAGTATAGTATAAGTTACTACCATAGATTTACATTGCAGAAAGCAACTACAGTGAGAAATATTAAGGGAGGAAGTGGAGAGGGGGAGAGAGGTGGACATGCTGTTGATTTTCATCACACACGTTCAGTTCAAAGCATGAGGACAGAAGCAAAATGGAATAGTCTCTTTAATACAATAAAACCACAAGGAAATAACTATTTCTAGAACTCTAAAAAGTCCTAAAGATTTTTGATCTTTCAAGTAGTGTAAAAGATCACTGACATCTATTTTTAATAACATTTTGCTGCATACGCTTATTGTAGTACAAAAGCATTCTACACATTTAGTCATAGCTAGTTGTTATGTTACTTAAGAATACTTCCATTTTTATTATCTTAGCACTGATTTTCATAAAACCAAGATATGCTCAAGTGTTCATGAGACCCATTTGTTTGTGCCTCACCTCCCTGGCAAATTATATGAAACTAGGCAGGGACTAAATGGTAAATTCAGATTTTAGGAATTAAAGTTCCTAAACTGTACTCTTCATTCACTGTGTGTAAGGCAGCATTTAACAGAGCAGTGGTTAATGACCAGGGTAGCTAAAGGTTATACTATTTTCAATAAGATATTCATTTTTGGACTGTTTTGTGATTTTCTTGTTCTTCCCCAAATCTTTAGTACAATGAAGTTTACACACCACAGCTAGATTACCATCTCAAGCGTCTTCTGTGGATTTCTGTACACTTGCTTTTTTAATCATTAGGATAAAAATGAACTCCGCTCCATATGGCCTAGCTAACTTGTTAGTTACAAACTTGTGTCCTAATTAGAATAATTTAATGCCATCTCATCTTGCTGAACCCACTGTAATTATACAGCAGTCAATGAGAACATACTTATCTCATGGAACAGTAACATTTAAATGTGGGATTAGACCCTCTGATAAGCAACTAGAACTCTCAACTGATCACAGACTGAATTCTTACCATACGGAAATGGCATATTACACCTTGACTAAGGTAATACCATCCCAAATGAACACATCTGTCCATCTGGATTAGATATTTCTTAAGTCACCTAGTGAATAAGTTGACTACATTGTTCATTCATCTCATACTAAAATAGGAAGTAAAGAAGTATAAATTTATTATTTCAGCACCATCAACCAAAGTAGGCCCTCAAACACCAACATGTACAACCTCTATCAACATCAACTGGAATTGCTCTGTTGTGATGAGAGTTTTGACATTAAACCAATTTTCTTCAGTCCTCTGGTCTTCTAAATACCAGAGGTAAATTTTTTTTAAAGCATCTACGTGACTTGGATGCCTACATCTCATTGAAAGTCAATGGGATTTAAGTGATTTTGCAACTGTTTCCTATACCTATATAGACAAGTGTGAAGTCAATTACCATAGGGGACACAACTTTAAAATGTTACACCAAGTTAGTAATTGTTCTATTATGTTAAAAATATTTACCAATTTTGCTGAGTCAGAACCATGTCAAAAATCTATATTCCTAAATAGTTTTGCATAGCTATGAAGTGGAAAGGATGGTCACAGATTAAGGTGAAAAGGACGACTATTCTTTGATAGGGAACAAAGACTGCAATTTGCCTTCCTGAATAGTTTACACTGACTTGCATTATTTTTTCAAGGCTTTCTTTGTTTGTAAAAATATTTTTGTTGATCACATTTCTCACTTCACCTAAAACAAAACTTTTGGTAATAAAAACGCTGTGGAGCAATGGAACCAGTACATATATGCAGCCACATTAGTGATACAACAAGAAAAATGTGTTCTGTTTTCTAAAATACTTGTATAAATCTTAAAGAACATTTTTATAATCATTAACATGCTATAAGCTGAAAGTTAAAAGCAAGCAGTTCTATCGAACGCAAGCAAGCAGTTGTATCATTCAAGACTCCCATAATGAAAAAAGGGATTTGAATAGGATATATCTATATCGACATGACAGTTGCTTCTTCTGCAATACACTAAACACTGTTGAAAATTAAGAAGTGTGTGTGTCATGGTAAGTTTACTAGAATTACCATTTACTCTTTTCCATACTTAGTGAAATTGAGCTCAGTGATATCAGTATCTTTTAGATTGCATTAGGAAGCTTGATTGACAGAAACATATTAAAACTTTCAAGTCTCTCCTGAACTGACATGCAGTCAATTAATGAAAACCGTACAAGTTAGCTGAAGCATATAAAATAATGCTATATTATTTCAAAAGCTTCCAGCTTCATCTGAACATTAGTTTCAATAACCATTTTCCCTCTTAAGGGACTTTAAACTTATATGATACTGACACATATTTGAATAAAGATTCTCACAGATACCCTATGAAAAGAAATAACCAAAGGAGATATGAAAGTAACAACTTCATCTTTATTTAAACAAATAAACCTTACTAATAACAAAAATTATCTAAATAATTTGAAAACTATTTCCTCTAAAAATATTAGCCTTGATGTCTGAATCTGAGATTTTTGCATGCTAATGAAAACATTCAAGTACTAGTAGCATGAATGTTGTTTTAATCTCTTAAAGACCAAGCAGGAATCACAAATTAAGGGTGTGTCCACACTAGCAAGTTCTATTCTCTTAACTATACACACGCCTCCCTTTATTGATGGTGCACAGTTTTAACTGTATAAAGGTACTTTACACCAATATAACTATGCCAGTATATGAAAGAGAATAACTGTATGTATGCAAATCTCTTTCATAGCAGTATATCTTGTCTGCACTGGGGTTTTTAAAAGGTATAGCTATTTTGGTACAGCCTTAATCAAAACAGTTATACTGGTAAACAGAAGTGCAAACCAGGCCTAAAATTAATACCCATCTACAAAGGGTTAGCCTAAACATTTCATCCAGTGAAGGGGTTCTCAAACTGGGGGGTCGTGACCCTTCAGGGGGTTCTGAGTTTATTATGGGGTGGTCATGAGCTGTCAGCCCCTATGCATGCTGGTAAGGATGGCATGGCATGGGGGAGGGAGGGTAGAATCATCACTTATGTGGGGGGGGGGGGGGTCGTCACAACCTGAAATATTTTCAAAGGGGGTCCCAGCAAAAAAAGTTGGAGAACGCTTGATCTAGTACTAGTAACAACTTGCCTTGGCTATAGTATCCTAGCATTTAATTCTCTTATCATGAAAATACACCAGCTCGAAATGATAAAACAGAAAAGTTGTTTTTAATCCTAATTATGGGTAAGACTCAAGATCATCATTATTCATATTCATCAAACTCTGGAGTAAGCAATTATAACCTAATGTGGAGCAGCAAAAGTATTCATATTCAAAATATCCCTGAAATCTCATGTTAATTCAATATACACAACTATACAGGATGTAACAAGGGATATATCAGTTCTAAACAAAATGAAAGCTTATTACAGTACGAAAGCATTTGGGCAATTCAGAAGTGAAGTAAATGCTTCAAATAAAATATCTTCTCACTTCCATTAAACTGCTACTTTACTGCTTATTGTATGAGAAAACATTATATACCCCATTTCCAACTGCTCATTGCCTTGGGAAGTGGCACTGTTAGAAGTCAATTTAAATTAAACTTTACAATGAAGTCTTTTCTCTAGTGTCCACTAATACTTATTGAATTGCAATATTCAATGCTGATTTGCTAAGATTCTTCTGATAAAGGATCATATGCTCTTGGGAACAATATGATTACACAAAAAAATTGTCCTACTTAGTAATAAAAAGACTGCTAGTCAGTTATACATTTTTGGGAAAGTTACTAAAACTTACTTGTACCTCACTTAACCCAGATACAAACTGGATACTGAAAAGAAATATATTACATATTACTTTCTTGCTACAACACCCACTCAAATGAAACAAAGCAGACACCAAAGGGCTTTTGAAATTTATGAAAGGGGGAGTGCCAACAACTGGCCAACTACAGTAAAAAATGCTAGTAATCAAAACTGCCGTAAAGAACAATCCATTTTCCAACTGTTCCTGCTTAAACTTCAAGTGTCTACACAGATTTATAAACATATTAAAAATGCTTAGCAATTCAAGCCAGAATACCCTCTCCAACTCACAAGAACTATGTAGAGGTTCATCTTACTTCTTCACCACTATCCCACTGAGACATGTCCTTGGAAACTAAGATGGAAAGTTAACTGGACAGCTTTCTATTAACAGCAGATTTCCCTAGCTCTGGACATCCAGGGGAAGTGAACTGGAGTGTTCCAGTTCATCTGAACTGTTGAAATGTAAGTCAAGGATAAACAAACAATTGCCGAAGTACTAAAAACTCAAGTCAAAAGATAAAAGCTGAAACCACAAATTGTGCTTTCAAGTTTAGTGAAAACAGTGCAGTCTCATTCTAGAATACAGCATAGTACACTCCTCGTAAGAAGCTGAGCTAAGCAAGCAGGCAGCTGCACACTGCATGCAGCTGCATACACTGGTCTAAGCATGACCTCAGAATTCAGCTGGTACAGAGTGTAGCTGTCCAAGTGCTTAACTTAGCTTCTCACAGAAAGCCTTTTATGCCTGTGCTCCAGAGACACAAGCTTATTTACCACGCACAAAATACTGTAAGGATAACTGGGGCAAGAATGCAAAAGCTAAGAGTGAGACAAGAGAATGGAATCCTCATCCACACTTTGAAAGCATGGTGCCACCAACTTGGCTCTATTCAGCTATAGTTACCTATGGTAGAAGGTGACCGAGTGTAACTGACATGTAAAAGCATATGGGCATGTGGATTCATGCTTTGCACAAAATGGCCAGGTGCCCGGCATACCTACATTAAATGCATCCTCAGTTTGGTTTGGAAAACAGTACAACATTACTCTATAATATAAACAATGTACAGATCCCTATGAACAGTCTCTCCCCACTGTTTTTATTACATCCTCCTCCTTTCTCACCAGCAGCTGGTAAGTTCTCACTAACCACTTGTCTACAGCCCAGGGAAGCAAGCCTCCAAGCACACACTCATAGACTTGGGCTAACAGGGCTCATGCAAGCATTCTAACAATAGATGCGTAGACCTGCTTTGAAGCTGAAGCTCCGGCTGGAGCTTGAGCTCTAAAGCCCACCGCCTACCTAGGCATTAATGTTGAATGAGCAGCTTTACTGACCTCTGTCTTGTATTTTTCTAGTGTCACAACTTAGTTTCAGAACAAGATGCCTTTCAATTAACTGTCAGACCACTTAAGAAGCCACCTCACCATATGGTTTAGTATGGTTTTTATCAACTGAAGACATTATTCAACGGCTGGGATTCTCCAAACACCTCCCATTGGGTTCCTGTGTCTGAGTCTAGTTCCCTCCCTCCCTCATTCAGGGTGAGAAGCTGCATTTAAAACTTGCTTGAGTTCTTATCTCATAAAAACATAAGAATGGCCATTCTGGGTCAGGTCAATAGCCCATCCAGCCCTTTCTTCAGACAGTGGCCAATGCCTGGTGCCTCAAAGGGAATGAACACAACAGGGAAATCATCAAGTGATCCATCCACTGTCATCCACTCCCAGTTTCTGGCCAACAGAAATGGGATGCTCAAAGCATGGTATTGCGTCCCTGCTCATCTTGGCTAATAGCTATCAACAGACCTATCCCTCCATGAACTTACCTGGTTCTTTTTTTGAACTGTGGTAGCATTTTAGCCTTCACAACATCTGGCAATGAGTTCCACAGGTTGACCATGAGTTGTTTGAAAAAGTACTTCCTTTTGTTTGTTTAAACCTGCTGCCTATTAATTTCATTGGGTGACCCCTAGATCTTTTGTTATTTGAAGGAGTAAATAACTTTTCCTTATTAGCTTTCTCCACACCACTCAAGGTTTTATAGACCTCTATCATGTCCCCCCCTTAGTCATTTTTTTCCCCACATGAAAATTCCAGGTCTTCTTAATCTCTTCTCATATGAAAGCTGGCCCATATTCCTACTTATTTTAGATGACCCTCTCTGTACTTTTTCCAATTCCAACACATCTTTTTTGAGATTGGATGACCAGATCTGCACATTGTATTCAAGATGTGGCTATACTATGGATTTATGTGGAGGTATTATGATATTTTCTATCTTGCTATCTCTCCCTTTTCTAATGGTTTCTAACATTGTTAGCTTTTTTGACTGCCTGCTGCACATTGAGTGGGTGTTTTCAGACAACTATCCACAATGACTTCAAGATCTCTTTCTGAAGGTGACACAGTATCATGGAATTTTATTTGTCATGTGTTTGACAAATTTCCAGTTACAGAACTAGAACATTACATTTGTATATTACATTTGTATATGCAAGCTCAAACTAAACAAAAAAAATTGTTATGTTTATTCCAGTCCTACATGACCATTATACTACACTAATTTACTATAATCTTTAGTAAAACTTTTTTATATAGATACCTGTCTTAACAACCAAACTTATTCAAGAACATAAATACTTTTCTTTACCTAAAATACCTACTTTTAAACAGGTAAGAAATTAATTCCAACTTCATCATCACCATCTTACTAATGCAGGCTTTAATTATTCACACAGAATACCAATTACCTGGTTAGAATTCTTTTGAAAGAATACCACATCTTAGTAAAGCATATCACGGAGTTATCCATTATTTATCACACAACAAAAGATGTCCAATTACAGGTTTTTTAGTACTTGGAAAAAAAAACCAAAAAAAAACTAGTGATGGATGACCTGAACATCTCAACATCAAAACACAAATCTGTTTTTTCCATGCCAGTAAACAGAAACAATTCTCTTTTGTGTAATCAATTTTTAAATAAAACACCATGTTAATAAGGATAAAAATTAACAATGAGAGAGGCGCAAAAACAAAGACTTTTAGAAGTCATCTCATAGCAGTAACTTTTCATTAAGACAACACGGATCAGCTCCTTTGACTTCTGTTTAGAATGCTTAACTGTTGGAACAACTAACAGGTCATATATACTCACAACAAAGGACCTCATAAAAAAGAAAACCTAAAAAACAGATATTAAATGTACTCCATTTGCTACCTCAAGTATCATGTTCCTGAATAAGCCTATTAAGTTCAGTGAAGTGTATTGTTTTAAAATAAAGAAATGGTCACTGCTTTTCTTAGGTCTGGTTATGGAGGTTCAGTGTTGTAGAGTTTGCTTTCAAAACAACACAAAAAGTTTAGTATCAGACAAAAGCAAAGTGAAAGGCAAGAATCACTGCAAACTAGTATAGATGAAAAAGGTAAAATAGTTTAGAAGAATATAGAAAATAGTTCCCAGCATGAAGAAAGCCAATCAGGCATGCATATTTATCCTGTTTTATAGCACAAAGACAGGTGGACAAAGAAATTAGAGGGCAGCACATTCAAGTTGCAGGCTAGCAATGAAGTTAAGAATTTGGAAAAGGTCTAAAAAAATATGAGACAAATAAGAAGGTTGGCAGTTATATTATCCAGTGACTGCTAATTAGGTCATTAACCTTTATACTATAAAGCATAAATTCATTACCAGCTGGAATCTGGAATAAGCCTCTTCCCAATATGTACTGCATGATTTGTCAGATTCTTTATTTAGGGTGAGTCTATGATCACTTCCCTCTGAAATGTCTAATATTGTACACTTCAGAAACAGGACTACCACTTTTTATATTAAGGATGTTCGTGAAGCAGTTAAAGAAAAAAAAACCATATCATGTAATGCAATGAAGGCTAAACCATTGTAATCTCCAGATCCAACTAGCAGATACTAAGCTTCCAGCAATGCCCTTCCAAAATATTTTTAGTGCTCAGTGCAAGGTAGTGTATTTTATAACTAGGCTATATTGCTAAAAAATTAAAATCAATAGCATAAGATATTACAGTAAATTCAAGAATCTCATATGGAACAAACTCCCATTTGTTTTCTGATTTTGACAGCTACCCAAGTTATGTAATATCAAGAAAAAAGCTCAACAGAATGTAGTTAAGAGGAAGCTTTCCATTTGCAAACTTAGTGCTCTTAAAACATAAGCTTAATTATCATGTTCATTTCTCACTTACAGTGAAATGGGCATATGATACAGACTCCTTGATTGACAAAATGATTGTGCATTTGGGCTCCACAGAACCCAAAGTAGTTGGACTCTAAGTGCATTTTTCATTGATTATTTTGAAGCCCAAGACAGACATCCAGAGAGCTACACTAAGTTGAGATTCTGGTTTCCTGGATAGGGGAAATGATATGGGAAGACCAGATCTCACTTTTAGTAAATCCTGAAAAATTGCTTCCAGAAGCAGTAAAAATCACAAAATAACTGAACAATAAAGTATCTGATATTTCTTCAAAGTTCAGTACGACCTGCGTGCACAACCGAGTGTTAGTTTCTGCTCCTAGAGATCATGTATCCATTTACAGATGGGATAATTAATTAAAAAAAATAAAGGTCGGTATTCATGCACCTCTAGTATTATACAATTACATTTCAACACGTGTGTTTTGTTTCCACTTAGTGATAGATATTTACGGTCCTCTCCTGTTCTGAACTTTTCTCTAAAATGTATACAGTGATGGCTGTAAGTTGCCTTAACGTAGATCAATTTAGGTTTGCAATGTAGACACGCACTGAGATGGGCAAAGGAGGTTACATAAGCAGTAGCTGCCATCAACCCCACGAAAACCAGAAAGAGGATCACTCCCTGGATACTGAGAGGCTTGAATTTGCAAAAATCATTTTTTTCCATTTTTTAAAATGGTCTTCCAGAAAAAAAGCTCTCCCTTCTACTAAGTCCACTATAGAATTTAAAAAGAGAATTTGGTCAGTTGGGTAGAGATTTGACTTGACATTTAGAAGCGAACACAGATTTGAAGAAGGTGGTGAAGAAGGACAGCACCTCACATATAACAGTTTTCAGCAGTCAATCATCCAAATACAGGTAAACAAAAATACCTTGTTTTCTCAGATGTGCCACCACCACAGAAAGGCACTTCAAAAAAAAAATCCTCTTGGTGCCATTGATAGGCCAAATGGGAGCACTTTGTATTGCAAATAGCATTCCTTCACCATGAACTGCAGGTATTTTTGATGACTGAATAGGACGGCAATATGAATATAAGCATCCTTTAAATCTATACTAAAATCTATCCTAAACTAAAGCTATACTAAAAACAAAATTATAAAATAGAACCATGACAAGATATTATAAGGGAGAAAACACGAGATCAGAAGGACCAGACCAATTCACTTCTGTAGCAGGTGCAGCACTCCCTTAAATATCTTTGCCCTGAGAACATTTGAGGACACTAAGGTCAGAAGTAAGAAGGGATACACATGCACTTCAGCAAGCACTGCTTGCAGGAATTTTTATCATGAGACACCACCGGGGGTGCATTGCCTGAGAGTGGGAATATGCAGAGCCATTCAAGAACATGCATCTTTAAAAGTCTTTAGCACCTTTTGTATTGGTCACTTAAACTCCTAGGCTTTTATTTTTTCACTTTGTAACGGATCACAGAATTCCTCACAGCTATGCTTGCCAATATAGTCACTATTTACAGTGATATGTTTAATACTGCTGTATTTTATACATGCATATGCATATGTTACATTTCTCAGCCGTAAATACTGCTTGTGGAAAAATGTATTGCCAGTTCTTTGGGAGGTACCGAGTGGGGTTACCCACCACCATTTTCCAGTGATCAAATCCTGTAACCCAAACCAACTCAAAACAAAGTCAATTAGAATTTTCTGAGCAACAGCTGGAAGATTTAGCCCACAGTAAAGAGAAAGTACAAGGATATGATAGAACAGACTATTTAATGCTAATGAATAAGGAACTTCTACTAAGTTTTGAGGGTAATTTTGATGGTATTTTTGGTCCAGAAAATACATTATTTTATTCATTAGGCACTTAATGTTTGATTTGGCAATTTAACATATTTCAAGCTTCAATAATCACATTTTGTATCTTAAATTCTGATGTGTTAAATGGAGGATCAGTATTTTATGAAGTTTTCATGCATCTAAAAATAGTTAATTCATGTTTGAAATACTAAGTTAACATACATAAGCACATAACATGGCCATGCTTCCCATGCAATGAACCACGCATTAGGTAGATTTGATCACCTTTTTATTACAATAATGACTCAAGGTCAACCAAAAATGGGGTTACAGTGCTATGCACTGTAGAAACAGTAATAGACAAAACTCTGTCCCAAACTGCTTGCTATCTAAGTAAATTAGACAAAAGGAAAAGGAAAGAAATATGACTTACAAGCAGAACAACGTGAGCCATGGTTTACCAACATCATTCGTTGGATAATTTTTTTCAATCCTTTGGGTCAGTTTTTGTTAGAAGTGAAATAGCTGAAGAGAAAAAAACCCAAGAAAGCAGACAGCAAAGGAAAAGAGAGAATGAAGAAAAGAGCATAGAGGTCAAGTGGAGTGAAGTCAAGTTAAAACTACTGTGACCAAAGAAACAGACCTTCATTTAACTGTAGAAGCATTACTTCAGGCATCAAATGGCCCCTCTGTGTAGGCTGCTTCTCCATTTGCTACTGACAGCTTTAGTTTCTCTGACCCCCAAAGCTGGTTCTTTCCTGGAAGTTCTTCTATCACCAAGTCATATGGCTCAGGAAGATAAAAGGGCACGGCATATGTCAAAGAGCTGTTTTCACTCATACAGATTTCTGGATAGCATAGGCTTTGGAGAGAGAGGTAGACTTGAGTTGACCCCCTCTCCTTCTGTCTGGCCCTGGGGTAACCGCTTAGGCTGCTTCTGATTAATGCTCACTAATTCATTGCCTCTAACTACTTTTAACATGGCATACCACTGAACAGCTAAGGAAGTGTTTTCCACACAACTGGTCACAAGCGTTTATCTTTCTCTGACGTGCAATTTTATCTGAAAACTATTGCACCTAAGTGCAGAAAAAAATTCATCCTGAACCAGCAACAAGTTTAAGATCTTAAACACGGCAACCCCGCTGCACTACAGACAGGAGCTTTATGGAATTAGAAAGTCAAGATGAAGCCAGGTGCCTCAATTAGCATGAACCCAAGCATACAAAACACCATGAGAAAAAAATTTAAAACCCCACTCTAAGTTATCTAACAGCTTTTTCATAGTAACATGCAATTATTTTCATCTCAGATACATTTGGGCTATAAGCAAGTGTCCTATTTGGATGTCTCTCCTTTGTAAACAATACAGTATTTTAGTTTTTCTTTACAACATAACCTAATGCCTTAAGCAACCAATCTTCCAGAAAGTGGTAGAACCAAAAAGAAAAGTGTTTGCACTCTGCTCCAAAGTTGGACAGGCTGAAAACTCAAGTTTTGATGCAAGTATCTATTTTAAATCTTGTCAAGCATACTTCGTTGACAAAGTATTGTTTCATTTGCATGTCCAACTATTTGCAATTGTCAGCAGTGTAATGTGCGCTTCTTAGATTTCACCCAAAAGGTACATTCTGTTCACTCTCCACGCCTAGTAATGAGAGCAAAAAATTAAGAGTGCCCAGTAAGATACTTAGGGTACGGCTACACCATGAGCTGGGGGTGAGACTTCTAGCTTCAAGAGATATATTCATAATAGCTCTGATTGAACTGGAGCACTAAAAATAGAGTGTAGCAACAGTACTGGAAGAGGGGAGCTTCCCCAAGTACATACCCATCTCATGCCACAGGCACATACTTGGGGAGACTAGTCCCTCCCACTGCAGAAGCTACGCTCTATTTTTAGTGCACTAGTTGTATGAGAGCTAGCATGAGTATGTCTCTTCAGCTGGAAATTACTTCCACCCCAGAACAAAGCATAGATCTACCCTTAGAAGTCACATGGATTTCTCAAAGCTTTGAATATTGCGCCACTAAAAACAGAACCGTCACAGCAAAGCTAAAGAAGTTCACACAATCTTTTTTGTGTGTGTAAGAGTTATGATCCCCCAGCAGAAACATTCCTCTTCCATTTCTATGCATCTCATGGGTCATTTCTTGTCACAGTTTGTTTTCAGTCTAATTTAAGGTGTCCATTCTCATGGGAGACACCCTGTCCTTTGTATCTACTTTGAAAACACCACTGCTTTCTGACTGTGAAGCATCACTGACAGTAATTAGTCAAGAGGAAGTGGGTTGGTATCCTCGTGGGATTTAGTGAAGTTGAAAGTAGAGCTGTCCTGTCCCCACACACCCAGGGCTATGCACTCAGCCCCCTAAAGCATTCCCAAGGTAACTGGCCAGTAATCAAATAGCAAACTCATGATCCAAATTCCAGAAGCACAACCTGGGGCAGGCCCAGCACTTCTAATATTTCAAAGCACTATTAATCCTATCAACATCTAATGACAATAAGAAGCTTTTCACACCTGTTTCATTGTACTTTATCAGAAATTACCATAAACATGTACAAATTCTTTATTAAGGGTAAAGCATCAGAATAAGCTTTGCCAGATTACTCCCGTTACATATTACTAAAGATGCGCAAGGCATGATGCGTATTAACATGATCCACTTATGCAACCCCTTAAGCTAATTCTTTTTCTGCTACAAGATAAAGGAGTTCAGCAATTGAAAGTGACTTAAAACAGGAGGTAGCATCCACCAATTGTTGCTTAAAGTAATGATTCAATAAAGAAATATTTCTCTATGATTTAATGATTGCTTGATATTACAAGTTGCCTTTGTCCGGCCTCTAATAACATTCCCTAGAGTGTCTTATTCTCCACACACACAAAAATAATGATATATATGTTTTGGCAAAGAATCCGTCCCCCTATTGAGATGGCATTCCAGAAAAATAGCTGGCTAAAAGCTTTATAATTCATTGAGATATTTTGGAATTAAAGTATCTGTTAATCAGTTTTTAAAGCTATGGTGTTCAAAAACCAGAACAATATGTAAAACATTCCTCTACCGAAGGGAATGACTAATCTTCTGTATAGCTTTGATGTGTTACAAGAAATAGGTTTATCTCAGAAGACTGGTTATGATTAATATGCAGTTCCTAAAGCTCTTAGCTCTGTATGGTCTCTGTCTAACTGAAACTAATAAAGATAGGTCAGGCATTTTTCATATTCTTTTTTCACCCATGACAAATTTCTAATAGGATTTGTATGCATTTGTTGTTAATTGTATCCAAGGACTGCATCAACTACTATAATCCTTTTTTGTACCTTTAAAAGAAAAAATGTTGAAGTTTCTATTTTTGTTTGATTTTAACTCTAATTATCAGCCATATTTAGTATATCTAACAGGATACAACTTGTCAAAATGAAATTATTCTATTTTATTTAAATAAATCATTTAACCTAGACATTTTGCAGTATTGATAGTGGAGCAAAAACTGCATGTTCGTGAGATACTCTGGATCTCTTTTCCACTCCCTGGGGTCAGCAGAGCACAAGCATGCAGCATTAACTTTTTGCTAATGAATGTTCAGGATAATGTCAACATTGAAGACCTTGCTCATATGCCCATACTTATAGCTGGACAGTCAGTTATGCCTATAATAACTGATATAGGTATGAAGGTGAAAAATAGGCATCTAGAAACAAAGCATGTTGATTCTTTAGCATGCCAGCTGTGGAAAGTGTCAAAATCTTCCTGAGAAATACATTATGCTCTTATGCTGGGGAAAAGGATGCATTCTCTCTCATGCACAACACCACATTTAAAAACAAGAAAAGAATACTTTTAACAAAAAACTAAGAATGTGTACATTCTTACACATATATGCTTTTTTTATATGAAATGTGTACTGGTCTATCAATTTCTTTACACTTCATTAAAGATAAGCAACTAAAGAATAAAAGGGCATCAGAATCATCTTTCGTATTCCCAAAGTCTCAGTAATAATTTAAAGAAACAGCATCAGGTATTAGCACTTCAAATTATCATGTCTACAGTAGAAAAGTTGCTGCTAACAAAGAAAAGTGGAAGACAGTGTGAAGTATGATGAAGCATTGGAATATTCAGGTGAAAGAGACTGGATTTTGAAAGCCAGCTTTCGAGAATGTGTTTGGATCAAAAATGAAACAGAAGAGATGCTTGAATTACCTCTACATGCTTGCAGATGAACAGAACTAAAGGCATACCCCTCCTTTCACCCTCTAAAGAAGAGGATGGATAAATAGTGCTTGCTTTTTGTATAGTATATCTTGGGTCCACATCTTCATCTTACGTGACTTTTTGAAAGCTTTCTAATATATGTTACCACTTTCCACCTGCAGCTTCTTTCATCGTGAGCTTAATTTCTTTATTACATTTTGAAAACAAAGTTTGGATTCTAACTGCTGAAACTTGTTTCAGATTTGGCAAGTCTTGTGAATGTTGTCCAACAACTCAGGTCCTGGATACAAGTTACATGGTGTATATCTATGCGGGGTTCTTTACCTCAAATTAGTTAGCAGTGATTTAGCTTAAGGTTAGTAATCTGAGTAGTCTACCAATATTTGTAATTCATACTAGACTGATCCCTAAAGATCAGCACAAATATTTGTTTCAAGGAACCAATGTTTCAGGAGTGTCCAGACTAGCTTCCAGAAAGGTGATGACTACCTCAAGTTAATAGGCAATCCATTAACCCAGGTAAACGCTAATGAAGACAAGTACACTTAGAGGTGCTACAAAAATACATGCAGTAATTAGCAAAAAAAAACTTCATACTAACCTATTAAAATGAGCATTCATAGCTCGTTTCGGGGATAGGGATTGTAAGATGGTTTAAAATAGTGTGATGGTCTCGAATACCTGGAAACTTAACTCTCCTGGTGCAATGAAGCTTGCTGATATCCTATAATTGTGCTTTTACTTCACTTATTACAGACTACAATGCTGGTTAGCAGTCTCTTTACATTATAAAATGAAGTTTCAAATAATTTCACTAACTGCATACAAAGTACTCTCAGTTATCCATTCTCCCCAGACACAAAATGAAGAATTCACTAATTTGTTTTCTGAACCAGGCAATATGAGAACCAACACTTGAAGAAAAACAAATTAATAGTAATAATGCAATTACCCCCCATTTTACAAGGCAATAATCCAATTCCCACACTGAGGCAAAAAACACTGCTTCCTCATTTAATTCATTCTGAAAGCTGCATTATTGGTTCATAAAAGAGAAGCACATGGATAATACATAAAATGCAGTAGAAGCCAACTAATGGTAGGTTAACTTTTATATCTTTCAACTGGACATAAGTCATGACTTGGCAGTGAAAACATAAAAAGTTGGTATATGTTGACTAGAGCGCAAGTGGCTTGACTCTTTGTACAGAGTTTAACTGTGTCCCCCAATAAATACAGTAAAAACAACAAGAGTCCTGTAGCACCTTAAAGACTAACACATTTCTTCAGGCATAAGCTTTTGTGGGCTGCAACCCACTTCATCAGATGGATGGAATGGAAACCACAGATAAGAGGTGTACACACACACACACACACACACACACACACACACACACACACACACAGGTAAGGAACATAACAATGGGGAGGGCAAGTGCTAACAAAGTCAACTCAGTTAGGGTAGGTGAGGCCTATTCACAACCATTGATTAGAAGGTGAGACTGTGCCTGCACATCAACTCTGTGACACCATCACAGGTCCTAACCACATCAGCCGCACCATCAGGAGCTCATTCACCCACACATCTTCTAATGTAATATATGCCATCATGTGCCAGCAATGCCCCTCTGCCATGTACATTGGCCAAACCAGACCGTCACCACGCAAAAGAATAAATGGACAGAAATCAGATATAAAAAATGATAACATGCATAAACCAGTCAGAGAGCACTTCAATCTCCCAGGAAACTCTGTAGCTGACTTGAAAGTTGCCATACTTCTACAAAAACATTTCAAAAACAGACTTCAGCGAGAAACTGCAGAGCTGGAACTCCTATGCAAACTTGACACAATCAGACTGGGTCTGAATAGGGATTTGGAATGGTTCTCTCATTACAAGAAGTAATTCTCACTGTTCACACATTCTAACTTTCTAATTAATGGTTGTGAATAGGCCTCATCTACCCTAACTGAACTCACTTCGTTAGCACTTGCTCGCCCCATGGCGTCCATTCCATGCATCTGACCAGTGGGTTGCAGCCCAGGAAAGCTTATGCCTGCAGAAATTTGTTAGTCTTTAAGGTGCGTTGCTTTTGCTGTATACCGACTAATACGGCTACCCCTCTGGAACTTTTCACCATAGAAGGCAATAAATACAGTGAAATTATCCCTTTAAGTCATGTCAGAGGTCTTGTCCCCAGATTTTCATTTTTGTTTATTTTCTAGCCATCTATAACCTGGCTGCTTAAAAAAGAATGCAAAAACTTCCTGTATACAATTTGACACAACATATTAGTTTGAGCATAGATGTATTTAACATTTTGTTTGTTTTATAGGTATTCAAATTTTTAAAAATGTGATTTTCTGAAATTAAGACAGACTTTTTACATTTGTCAAAACAGAAGAATTTTGCAGACCATTATTCGGAGGTATAGCACATTTGATTATTAGCGTGGAACAAGACACCTGTACCAAGGTTGCACTACTTTGCTTGGTATGCCAGCTAAATTTGAAGCTAGCAGCCTTCGTGGCAGCTGGTCCTGGCAGCTTTGGTGAGACATTACCCAAATGATAAAACTAAAAAGGGGGTGGGGCAATGCTGCATACATCAGAGACCAGCTGTGGTAATTAGCCAAGCTTAATCAAATAAGAACACTTGGATTTCATAGAGACCTAGTCACTTCTATGTGACCTCATGAGGATTTGCCTCATGTGGTGGCTGTGAAGTTAAACTGCAACCTCTTCAAAGCAACAAGGACAGGCTGCTTTGAGGAGGTAAAGTTATAGTCATTTGGACCTTAAGAAAAAACCTCCTGTCATTCACTAACCATCCCCACTCACAACAGAACAATTGCCTCCTTATACCTAAAGGATCAGGAATGCATGCTTTTTGGCACTATTTAAACAGCTACTAGTTTACCTATATGCATACCAAACTATTACACTAGTACATCAGTTTTAAGTTTTGGTTTGCCCCAAAATGCTATAACAGGCTGTAGAGCTACATTTTTATTCTCCGTTTATTCCTGTATTTTTATTCAGGATGGCTGTTTTCACTGCTTATGTCAAATCACAAAAATCACAAAAATTTCTATTAACTTAATTTAAAATTGTTTACTAACCTGAAAAATTCTTCCCCCCATGCAATAACTAACAACTTGGTTGTACTGGATTTGCTACCAAATTAATATCCCACATTTTATGCTTTTAGTTATTTAATTGGAATATATATATAGTGTTACAAGGGATGGTAAAGGTAGCCCTGGTGTGACTTATTTCTTAGCCTGCTCAATTAATGTTTACTCAAATCTTCCAACATGAAGATACAGTGCTCACAAATCATCACTGGACATTTGAAAAAGAGTGAAGTGATTTTCTGGATCAAGTAGAGAAGTGTTTCCTAGTTAATTGATTTGCCAAATTAATTACATCCAAACTTTTTTTTTGCCTTTAGTTTTATTTGTTTATTTTTGTTTAGATTTGTGGAGTATGTCCCAAATTCAATATGCAATTACTCTACATTCTGAGTGACATGTAACAGTTTAAGTTTGTCAGAATGATAATAAAACTATGAAATTTCTCAGCCTATGCTAAAAGCTTCACTATTACTAAGCAGGGTAGATGCTGAGTAATCAATACAGCAGCCCTGAATGGAATACTGAAACTTTAACAAGTGTTTGCCATGTTAACATTCCTAAAGCATGGTAATCTTAAAAATTAAGTACTTTCTCTGCTTTACAGTACAGTCCTACATGTTATTACCATTCATCACCAATTGAGTAGCACATGGAAAGACAAAAGATTTTTCTAAGTCAAGCTAAACAAAGCCTGGGTCTATACATTAATCAGCAATCAAAGCAAGGTCCTGATTCAGCATAAAGTAAGGTTGTCAACCCTCCAGAATTGTCCTGGAATTAAAGATGAATCCCTAAGTAATTATTATGTCATGTGATGAAATCTTCATGAATACACCAAACCAAAACTGGCATGAAGTGATAGTTCAGGATGGTTCACTGAATGTTCAGGAGATGTCTCTTTCCTCCAAGCACATACTAAGGTTTTCGAGAGCCAAACAATTATAATCCTCATTCTTCTGATATATGAAAGCTGAAATCCAAAACTCCACTTTCACAATCCATTTAAACCCAGTGTCCTGGCAAGTTCTTAAACGTGTTTTCTGCTTACCTAAAGTTGTCCTTGCATTCTCAGCTGGAGAAATGCTCTGATCTCCCACAATCTGTTATACAAAATTGCTGGTGTATAATGGCACAGTTGACAACATTTCACCCAGTAGTGGATGCATTACTGTAGTTATAACGTGTTTTGGTACCTTAAGACTGAAGGAATGCTTTAATTCTTAGCTAAAAATGTGTTTAGATAGTGAGACAGACAGACTGTTAGAATACACGTTCCATATCACCATTTGTGTTAAAACGAACCTAGAAAATGTAATATTCAACTTGAAAAAACTGTGGGAGAAGTCCATCTGTTAGCCCACCAAAATGAGTTCATAAGTTTTAACTGAATAAATACATGAACTGTAGACATTGCTTTTTCAGAAGTGCACCTCAGGATTTGTGAAGTAAATGTTTACAGAAAAAACTTACTTTAAAACTAATAAAGCAATCCTTCAATTAATATGCTTTTTTTAAAAAAAGCAGTTGCTGGGCTTTTTATCTTTAGGAGTATGTGAACTACTTAGCTCTAAGAAGAATTCCAATAGTATTCAGTAAGTACTTTTTACAACCCAAATGAGTTGACTTACTAAAAACTAAAATTGGTTTCCTTGATGCTGTCTGTCTTTTCAATAGTGATTAGCATTATGCAAGCCCTTCACTGAATGTATTTATATTTTATTTTAAGCCAACTAAATTTGCATATTAATGAAAAGGATTTATAACCACTTAAATATTTATTTTATACATAAATAGATACATGGTGAAGTTTTCCTGCAAAACATCTAGTGTTCCTAACTAATGAAAGTGGAGGGCACTATGTACCTCAGAGGACTGAGCCTTTTATTAGCATGTTCCATACAAAATCATTTTTACTAGCCACAGTTACATGAGGTTTTTACTTGACCAAAGAGATAATACAACTTCTATATTAAACCAATTGTTTTCATTTGCTATTTTCATATTGCCAACCAACCAAAGGTACACAGCACATCACCTGACAATCAAGAAGGCAAAAGCTGGATTAAGGACACCAGTACCAATTTTTTCATGAAAAATGGTTCGGCATCTTCAGTTCTCAAACAAAAATAAAATCCTGTTTACAATTATGTTTACTTCCAAGTTGAAACAATCTGTGTCAATATGTGAATTTTCAAGTAATTTCAAGTAGTTCAATTTCCACCTCTCCATCACAATCAAATTTTCTT
Source organism: Emydura macquarii macquarii (assembly GCF_026122565.2). Lineage (NCBI taxonomy): Eukaryota > Metazoa > Chordata > Testudines > Chelidae > Emydura > Emydura macquarii. The sequence goes on along the minus strand of NW_027131390.1, from coordinate 31,731,134 downwards.
TTTTAAAATTTTGCTCTTTTGGCTGTGTGGGAAATCTACACAAATTAGGTGAACTGACTATATACCAGCCATGCACGAGTCTTATCAACTTTTAAGATATTTTTCATCTAACCTTTGAATCATAAGTATTATTACTTACAGCTTTACTACGTAACTTTAAAATTACACTTCAGTCAGAAAATTGATGGGGATCACCATCATTTTGCCAAATCAACCACAATATAACTGTATGCGACTTCATCTGGGTGTTTAAAAGTATGATGCTATGGAGTCTTATTTCCAATTGAGGTTTACACTATTAGATATAGTTTGAGAACACCCTATCAAATCCATCTACAGTTAATTACTCTGATAACAAAAAAGTGAAGAATGCTATCTTTTGCACACATTACTTTTTAAGGATGTAATGTATATTAAATTTAAATTCAATTATGAAAAATAGTTTCAATTAATTTTACTGTAATAATTCTTGATTAAACTTCTGTCTAAACTATTTGATCCAAGAACTAATCTGTCCTTTACATTAATGACTGCAGGACAACATTTTTATTTTTTTTTAATGTTACTGTTTCTTCAGTTCTGTTTGTTCTAAAAACGCTTCGTTTTTATTGGACATGCATAAACAATGAGGAAACAAATAATGAAAGGTCTGTACATAACTGAGATAAAGTGAGATATATAAAACCTTTCAAAGTTGGGTAACTTCCCAAAAGAGTTACAATGCATAATGAATTACCTCAGAGAGTTTATTTATTCAAGTGGTTACCATCGGAAAGCAAAGGGTTGGTTACAGATTTTTTTCAAAGCTACTTTTCATGTTCTTAAATTCAACGACAATATATTTCAGTGGCATACTTCATACTTGCAAGTACTATGTTTAGTTGACGGTCAACATCTTCAGGTTCAGGGTTTTGCTTTTTCCCCTTTAAATTTACAGTAGGAAATGTGTTTGCCCCCAAATTTGCTGGACTATTTTCCTTTTTTTTTCAATTCAGGCTCAACATTTTGTCTGGTAAAAGTTGTAAAGAAAGATTTATTGAAACGTTCATTTATCAATATCTTCATCTCTTCACCTGAAACATTAAACTTCTTTATATGTATTTCCAATCTATTAGCAATAATGCTAACTTGGAAGGTTTAACGAGCAATAGTCCCAAAACCATTTCTTGGTACCTACTGAGATTTAAATTACCTGCAACTAATAACCTCTCTGCAAGCGTTCTACCTCATGGCTTATAAGTTGAATTCACCAGCATGACATCTATGTTTTATGTATGTAAGTTCATGACACAGACAGCAATGTTTTAAGAGATTGGTATTAGTGCGAATATAAATACATGCACGCACACAAAAAGACAAGCAGACCCTATAGTGTCTCTTGCTTGGCTGTTTTATTGCACTACTCATGAGAAAAAACGAAACATCCTAAAAGGAAAAGCTAAAAACTCTGCTTTCAGCAACTAATGTATAAGAAAATGCTCCTGTACATATCAAGACAAACAGTAAGGTTTATAATGTGCTATGTAATATAAAATTTCTTTATTACAGAACCTCAAGCTTGTATACTAGAAAACAATAATTGAACTAGTATCTGGCATTATCTATATTAAAAGACACTTTACTTCTCTGAAACAGTGATGAGAGACAAATTTCCTAAACACTGAAATCATTCAGTACAGCAAACCATGATTTCTGTTATTAACTATGGCCCTTCAAATTTTAACATTACTATACTGTAATCTTTTCATAAATTATAGACGTATATCACTAATGTGTAGGTTCTGCCTTCAAAAGAGAAAAAGTAGCTTTTTTAACAGATCAAATCAGCTCCTGACATTATCACCTATTGGAGTGTGACCAATGTGGGGTAGAAAAGGATGTTATGAGGTGCTGAGAACCAAACTATTTTATACCAAAGTTGAAGTTTAGAGTCTAAGTATGGGAAGCTGCTAGGTAAAAAGGCACCAATTACGTACCCAGCAAAATTGCAGACAAATAGCTATTTAGAAATCTGATTACTATTTAATCAATACTCAAAGTACACTCACCTGTGAAAGACCCAGCACACAGATATTTCATTCAATTTAATCAAGTCACCAGAAATATGTCATGAGTAGTGAATAGAGGCTCACTCTGCAACATGAGAAGATCCTATTTAAGAGAGTCCTGAGGATTGTATTACTTTATATTGTTACTCTAAACAGAAGTACATTGTTGTAATGATTGCTTTGGCTAATATTTGCATGACAAGGATTTGTAAATCTATTCAAATTGCTTAAATAATTTTAACAGTTTATCCTGTAAAGCAACCAGAAGTATTAGGCCAAATATTAATAATTGTGTCAATTCCAATTCAGGGATGAGACTCCCACTAATATACTCCCAAAGGGTTCATTGCCATGCTTCAGAGGGCCCATAAACCACTGCTGCTTCTACTATGCATGTAGAGTTGAAGACACAGGGCATAAATTCTGCCTAGCCCCAGCAAGCTGGAAGCACATAGAATGATACCCTTTGAGAAGACATCCTTGCTTGTTGTTTTCTTTTACTTCACTTGCAACTAAAAACCCCTATCAAATATTCTACCTACACCTACACCCACACACCCCAGGAATTGCATTAGATACATCTTTCAAAACTTAGTGTACAAGGGAAGTATAGAACAGTAAAGCATATTAAAGCAAACTAGATGTTATGAAGCTGCATCCCAGAATCTGTGTCAACACAGTTGGAAGTCATCAATAAGGTCTCAGCCTGTTCCTCTTAGTACTTAATGCTGTCAAAAATTTGTTCGTCTTCTATATGGCAATTCCATTTAATTTTCCTATTCTTTCTGAAGTCACATTTTCTTTTCATTACACACATTCAAGTTCTCCCCCTGTTCATCATGTTGTCCCAACTCCATTCAACTCCTAAGTCTTTTTGCTCTACTTTCCCTTTCACAGCAAGTCCATAAAACATTTTACAGTGCAGAAGAAGCAGCTGATATGGCTCCAAATACTGTTGCTTCAGAAATATATACTACCAACGCAGCTCTTAAGAATAGTCAAACAGTTTCTGCTGTACTATAAAGCTTAGCTGCCAATGTATAATATAAAGAAAAACCATGCCACGTAACAGCTGATTCTCATTGTCCAGCTTGAAAAAGTTTTTACTAGGCTAACCTGTCAGAATAATGATTTGTCATATTTTTTAAGAAGTCAAACAATATGACTACTTCTGTAATCAAAAGTTATGTCAGAAATATACAGGTACATCAAATATCTTATTTGGAAACATCAAATCCATTTTTGGCCAGACAACAGGTTTTGAGTAACATTATGTCATATTTTAGCCAATAGCAATTAAAGGACTTTTACAAACTTGAAATTAGACATTTGTTTAACCACTCATGCAAATAACATGAAGTCAAAGGACAAGCATCCTGTGAACGAGAAGCAACTTATTAAACCTCTGACAAACATCTTCTAAAGATACCCTTCATGGGTAATAATGAAGGAGACACCCACAGCTGATTTAAGATGTTAGAGAATTTTTTCTACTTCTCATGCTTAAATTCCATGCATTCTGAATTGTCCAAGTCCTACAGAGCCCACTTCAAAAGCCTACAAAGGAATGATCAATGGTCAATCTCCATGCACAAAGGCTACCATCAGAGCCTTCCTACACATGCTAACCTCAGCAAAAGTTACTTCTTCAATTAAGTTATTTTGCTGTAAAATATAATTGCCTTAACTATTCCAGAGGGGTAGCCGTGTTAGTCTGTATATAGCAAAAACAACGAGAGTTCTGTGGTACTTTATGACTAACAGATTTAATTTTTGTAGGCATAAGCTTTCATGAGACTCAGCTCACTTCATCAGATGCAGAGGTAGAATGATACAGTAAATAGGAAATATAGATATAGAAGTGCATAGAGAACAGTGGAGGAGGTGGATGAAAGCCCGGTACTGGAGGGCTAATGACTACAAGCCATCAAAAACACTTTCCCTGATGATCATATATCACACCTCATAGCTGAACTTCGTGACCCACAACTACTTCATATTTGGAGCCAATCTATACCTCCAAGTCAGTGGCACAGCTATGGGCACCCGCATGGCCCCACAGTATGCCAACATTTTTATGGCTGACCTAGAACACCGCTTCCTCAAAATTTATCCCCAAGCACCTCTCCTTTACCTACGCTACATTGATGATATTTTTATCATCTGGACCCACGGGAAAGAGTCCCTCGAAGATTTTCACCGGGATTTTAATAATTTCCATCCCACTATCAACCTCAGCCTGGACCAGTCCACACAAGAAATCCACTTCCTGGACACTACTATACATATAAAGGATGGTCACATTAATACCACCCTATACCGAAAACCAACTAACTGCAATACATATTTTCATGCCTCCAGCTTCCACCCTGGACACATTTCACGATCCATTGTCTACTGCCAAGCCCTAAGATACAACCGGATTTGCTCCGATCCCTTAGACAGAGACAAACACCTACAGGATCTCTATGAAACATTCCCAAAACTACAATACCCACCTGGAGAAGTAAAGAAACAAATTGACAGAGCCAGATGGGTACCCAGAACTCACCTATCACAGGACAGACCCAACAAAGAAAACAGAACCCCACTGGTCATCACCTACAGTCCCCAACTAAAATTTCTCCAACACACCATTAAAGATCTACAATCTATCCTAGCAGATGATCCGTCTCTCGCTCAGGCAGTGGGCGACAGACCCATCCTGGCTTACAGACAGCCTCCCAACCTGAAGCAAATACTCACCGGCAACCGTACACCCTACAAAAAGTCCAATCCAGGAACCTATCCCTGCAACAAACCCCGTTGTCAGCTCTGTCCACTCATCGACTCTAGTGACACCATCACTGGTCCTAAACACATCAATCACACCATAAGGGGCTCATTCACCTGCACATCCACTAATGTTATATATGCCATCATGTGTCAGCAATGCCCCTCTGCCATGTACATTGGCCAAACCGGACTATTACTACGCAAAAAGATAAATGGACACAAATCAGACATAGAAAATAACATCCATTGTTATTATAACAACACCCACAACCAGTGGGAGAACACTTCAATCTCCCAAGGCACACCGTCACTGACCTGAAAGTCACCGTACTTCTTCAAAAAAACTCCAAAAACAGACTTCAAAGAGAAACTGCAGAGTTAGAAATGATCTGCAAACTTGACACATTCAAACTGGGTTTAAAACAGAGATTTGGAATGGCTCTCTCATTTCAAGAGGTAATTGCTTTGCTCACCCATTCACACCTCCTACTCAATGACGGTCATTAGCCCTCAAGTACCTGGCTTTCATCCACCTCCCTCAGCGTTCTCTATGCACTTGTATATCTATGTTTCCTATTTACTGTATCATTCTACCTCTGCATCTGACGAAGTGAGCTGAGTCTCACGAAAGCTTATGCCTACAAAACTTAAATTTATTAGTCTTTAAAGTGCCACAGAACTCTCGTTGTTATTGCCTTAACTACAAACTCATATTTCCTGAAGATGTGTAAGCATGATGAACTGAGCTCAAGTCCCTAGAGCAGATGTACACTCGACAAGGAAAACCAATCCAGTAAGAAATGAACCTGTGCGCTGAAAAGGAACTAGTTCTTATGAGCTCCAACCCCTCGTGCTATGTAAGTGATAATGCCCTTCCATCCACTTAACTTCAAGGTCCCCATCCAACAGAACTACCCTTCAAGGCTACCATAAACCATCTGCAGTCTGGATGTTGTACCCAGTCTTAAACTGTTTGTCTCCTATACCTCTGGCTGTTCCACTTTACCCAAAAAGTGAATGTCTGCATCATGAGAAGTTTTAAGTGGTAAACCGGTGGATTATATAGAATTGCAATGACATACACAAGTGTTCATGTAATGCAAATGTTTTAAATGCAACTGTTAATCCTAATCCTTCAACATCAGGAGTTTGTGAAAGTAATAATTACCCACATTGACAACTGCTTTCTAATTTCAGTTTTCAAAACATCAGCCAGTCAACTATTATAATAACTCTGTCAATTTCATTAGTCAAAATTTAATTAGTCAACATTTTGAATTTAAAGTGAAACTAAAATGACTGCACTCACCATGATTCACCCTCTAATGCCTCTTATCTTCAGAAAAAGTAGAGTGAATAGGCAGGCCTTGCATTGTGCTCACAACTTCAGACTTTGTTTTTTTCCTTCATTCATAAAGAACCCAACTCATGTGTCAATATCCAACCCTCAATATTCTCTCTACCATCCTCCCTTATAGCACCCCCTGCTGAGTTCACTCTTATACAAAATATCATCTTAACCCTGCCAATGCTCAAATGTCAGATTAGAATATGAAGAGAATCTGACATCCAGGACTCTCAACATAAAGGGCTGGTTTTTATTTTCCTCTTAGACAGTACTCTGTCATGTTTCCTTCTGATATATAAAATCATGGGGAGTTTCAAGTTACTATATTGCTTTTCTTTAAAAATCAGGACCACATTCTAAAAGAAGTACTTTAACAATAGCTTTACTGACACAAATTTAATTCATAAATCCCTGATGCTCAGGCTAAAACTGAAAAGTTTGAAGTGCCACTCAAAAAGGAACCTCAATTTCACTCCCCATGAAAAATAAACAGATAGTTTAAACCATGTCTTAAAATTAAATCAATATGGGTCAAGATGTGTAATCAAATTTGTAATCTGATAATTTATTAGCTATTACCATAAAAGAGTTAAAGAAATGCCTACTCAAAACATGGCGAAAACAAAAGGTCCATCAGTACATAACATATAGAACTTTTTTTGAAGTTCTGTGCTTAAATAGCATTGGCTAAGGGCTTCAGTAGGAAACACTGATGCAACTAATATTTTACAGTAAAAAATGACCTACCTTAATATCAACAAAGCTTCATCATTGAACAAAAACCGTTTTTGAAGAGTGATTTATACTTCTATAAGTATAAATATTTCTTCAGAAGTGGGATTGTGAAGAAAATTATGCACATCATTTATGGCTCTGACCTTTCGCCAATGAAAGTTTACCAGCTCACCCCATTTTGACCCCTAAACAGCTCAAGTCTGCCTGTTGTAGTGCAGTTACTTTACATAACAGACCTGTAACGCAGTATACACCATTTATGCCATGGCATTTGAACCAGCGACTTCCATAGACGTTATACCCAGCCATACGATACAATTGCATGTACTGAGGTACTGTATCTCATGCAAACCAGATGTCCATTTTAATATTCTTTTTACCTGACTTTGTTTAAGGGCCAGAGTCTTAAAAATATTTATGCACCTCAAGTTGCATATAGACACTTGGGGGGTGGGGGGGAGGGGAGGGATTCACAATGCCTAAGCAGGGTTAGTACTTAACTCCCTCTGAAGTGAACCTTCAGGCCTCTAAAAACCTTTGAAATTCTAGCACTAGAAGAGCTAGGTTAATAGTTAATTTAACATTATATGTTCCTGCAACTTACCTAGACAAAGCACAAAAATTATTTATTCCTCAATGTTTAACCATAGAAGATTACTGGAAAATAAAAGGCCAACTAAAGTAACTGTAAACAACTGGTTTCCCAGAAAACTGAATTTATGGTAAGTTCTTTAATTTGAAAACATTAAGATCCTAATGAAAAGGTTTGCACATCCATGCTAAGTGAAACTCAACAGAACACTAGGAGCTTTTTGTCTTCAGACATGAAACAAAAGAAAGGCTGCATCTGTCAAAGCCCAAGGCACAATAATGTTTATGCCTTTTAAAAGCAAGCTTTTAAAGGATGCTATGGAAAATAAAAAGCAAATAAGCCTGGGATCCAATCTGCTAAATTCAACCTGTGGTGTCAAACATCAAGATTTGAAATATGCTTGCAGCCTCACCAACAAAATGTTCACATGGATTGGGAAAATATACTATACACTCATAACTCAACTTAAGTCCTTAATACTTACTTAATACAAAACAAATGCAATGTCTTATCCCCTCTCATAGACAGTAAGTGCTTATTAGGAGGTTGTGCCTTCATTACCCTGCAACTACTGCCATCAAGATGCACTGAGGAAAAACATTCCAACTGCTCCCAATACAGTAAAAACATCCCTACCTTGAGCTTCCCAGAAAGACATTTTACAGTCAATACGTTTCAGGTGTGTTTCTATTGTAATTATGTAAAGAGAAACATTCATCGAGCCTCAATACCAACATGTAAAATTTTGAAGTGCTGTTAGCACACTATTGAATTGTCCTCCCACTATGAATTAACTTATGTTCGGATACTATATGAGATCTTTGCTGTTGGCACGTTTAGTTGGAATTCTGAATATTGCAATTATTTCTCAACAAATAAAACGGTAATAGTTTTCTCATCCGTTGAACTGAATTTGAGCTTTTTTCCCCTTGAGTGGTATTCTCAGACAATTCTTCAAACGCAAGGGGGTTACCTCATTTGTGATTTAAATTGTTTGATGTTATTGGTTTTTATTCACAAAAAATATTTCAAGTAGTATTTTGTAACTAGCCTCTTTTAGCGCTTCCTATACATTTCATGTTCTTTCCTAAGTCCACAGGCAGTACAGCCTGTCTGTTTAGCAGCTTAAACATGTCTATTATCCACCTTCTTTTGCTTTTCTTCATCATTCATCCTTACATGACATCAGCCACCTACGCATGTAACTGAGTACACTTATGTTATGCCAAAGCTTATAGAAAAATACCTCCCAGAGAAGAGCTGATCAGGTTATCCACCTTCACCTGTGTGTAACTGACACCCATACTCAAAGATATGAGCTCTTTCAGGTTTCAGGAAGAACAGTTCCATCCAAATAAGTGGACTTACGCTTTTTTGTAACTAACACCACCACATCTGTGCAGCAAATGTGATTAAGCAGAATGGGGGTTTTTTATAAAATGTGCAAGCATTTCATGAGCACACTATGCTACACTTAGCATTCTGTAAGTCCTGCAGCCATCAGTTCAAATAACTGCCTAAAAAAATAAAGGCCTCCCGTACTCACTAGGAATTTTATTTATTTTAGTTACCATAGTGTCTAGAGATTAGATTAAAGGATTCTAATTGAGTCTACATCTTTGTTAGTTCATTGTCTTAACCTTTTAAACTGAGCAATATTTATGAAAATGTGTTGTCCAAGATACTACAAGTGGGCAATGCTTACTCTGTAAGAGCACTAGTAAAGTTAACTCTGTATTGTACAAAAGTGTCACATCAGACATTCACTTACACCCAATTCACTATTGCTGCCTAATGTTTCTTCTACAAATTTTGTACCTGGATGAGAGTCAGTAAAGTATGTACTGCTATCACTAGCTCTTAAAAGGCAAACCAAATAGATGTTAATTGTTTATGCTCTGTATTTTATTTATTTATTGTCAGTATGTTGCCTCGAGAAACTAAATTAGCTTAACTGATATATACTGCTTTGTGTTTGGGGTATAAAATCCTGAAGTAAGTGCTTCCAAAAAAACTAATTTTCAATGACTGCAAGCTTCATTTTTAATAAATGCATCTGCTAGTAGCTGTACATCTTTCTGACTGTTAGCTTAAATGGTCACTTTTTTATCATGATGCTCTTCATAAAGATATTTTGAGTCAACTTAACTTCTAAAGTTTGAAAACTTGATTATACAGCATGTACTCTACACTATGGACAGTCAGTCATAGTTGCATTCTATATTTGATCCATTTAAGCTAGTAAACAGCGTTTAAATAGTTTTAGCAACTCAACCTTATTTTGTTCAATGTAGTATATTCCTATTTCATATCTAAGAAGTGAAAAATTTTCAACAATCTTAATTGGAGGCAGAATTTTATATTTTATGTTTAGTATTTTAATACTTCCCTGTACATCACCCAGTTGGTGATCCTCAAATTCTTTATGATCTGATTCTTCTAATTTCCTGCCACACCATGCTTAATTACTTATATGTCACAAGAACTTTTATGACAATTCTACACAATATAAGAGGGTCTTTAGTCACTTAATGTCATATTTCATTATTTTGGGCCTCAAAAGGGCAGCAGTCTTGCTAGCCAGCCAATACAGAACAAGGCTCCATCTTGCCACAGACAGGTATGCTACTTGCCTGCAGTTTCCTTAGGAAGTAGGCCATTTGGACAAAAATTTCACACACAACCTGCCCTAATCATGGTATTTTCAGTCATAGACTGGCTGCTTCTAGAGTCTTCAGGGGATTCCTTCCCACAGCACTGATCAAATAGGCTAGGCTTATCGTGCTTCTTTCCTGAACACTGGAGGAGTCTGGTTGTATCCCATCTTTTGAGATCCTCTGTATACCCCCTACCTAGTCTGCCCAGCATTCTTTATCTTCCCAATGCATCTCATATTTTTAATTAAAAGAAATTAAGTCTATGCGTCATTCTGAAACCCAATTACACCACATACTGACAGGGAAAAAATTATACAGCTTCCCCCACATGTGCAAAAGCTGGAGGATGTTGCTAAACAGAGGAAGCAGTGCCCACCATGTTCTCACCATGTGCCGTTCTCTAGGGTCGGGGAGAAGGCGCTTGCATGACTCAACAAGGCTGCCTTTAACTGCGTGCACATGCCATAACCCCAAGATGAGTTACAGGTTCTCTCTACCTTAGCTAGAACTTACAATGCGCCGAAAGATAGCTGTACTATGTCAGTGAATCAAGACTACAGTGTTTTGCTATTTTGTCCATCCAGATCAAGCAAGCCACTCAAACACAGAACAGAGGGGAAAAAAGTACCACCCAGTGACAAAATCTACCATAGTGATGATCCAAGTAGTATGAAATCAGGATCACTTTCTATTTGAGTATATACCCATTAGTATACAAACAAATGCTACTGGTGCTCACTTTTAAGACGACAGGGCTACAAGGGATCAAAGGCTTACAGTGAGAGTTTTGATGCACACTCCAACTATCCTATCATTGAACCAATTGTCAGGGCAACATCAAAATATTAAGTCATGGAATTTGTAGCTAGCTACAACTTAGTTAGATATATAGTCTTTTCAAAAATCCCCTAACGCTTCTCCACAGCTGAGAGCTGAAACAGAGTTTTAACACGGTATTCAGAAGCAAGCTTTGCCTACCAAAGACAGGCAAAGTTTTTGCTACTGAGGTGGCCTAACAGCCAAGTGTCAACAGTCATACACGCAGATTTTCCAAGATCCTAATACAAACATCTAAGATGACACAGGGCAGAGTGTGTGCTCAGTTTACCCAGCAGTTCTGCTAGTTATTGGCTTTTTTTTTTTTTTTTTTTAAATAAACAAATGATATTTTACTAAAAATTTAATAGAAAAACCTGTCTTTAAAGTGACAATTTATAGAATATTTTTGTAACTGCCACCATCCAAAGTCAGTCTAAAGTTATTCAAATGCATGAACAGAGCCCCACAGGTTATCCAAAATTTAACAATTACTTTAAAGTGATTCAATGACCAAAACAATGTTCTTGATAATGAATAATTAGTAGAGATCCAGTACTGATGGACTGAAGCATTGATCTTATATTCATTTTCAGGTCACTTTCATGGTAATAACTGGGATAGTATTGCAGGAGTTTAGTACATGAACCATTAAAGCCCAAGGCAATAAATGCTGACACTAAGGAATCTACAATCAAGTTTGATATACATGTCTAACACACTTCTTGAGGAATATAAGCTTTGTTGCAGGGACATTTGTACATCACACAAGTCGATTTAGTACAAGTAGCAACTGTTTCCTCCTGGAAACATTCTGAAACATACGTGAGATGTATTCCTTGCAATGGTCACTGTTGTCAGTTAAGGTCAACAGTTCTGTGGGAATAAACTCAATACGCAGAACCATTCTCCAGAAGAAAACCAAATTCTGAAGAAAGCTTAAAGTTCAGGTTTATGGGTTTTGGATGTGTTTTTTTTTTTAATCTGTTACCAGTGAAGCCAAACTAAGAAACTGAAAGCCTGCTCTAGCAGTAGTTGTGGGACCAGACTGCTTCATCCCTGACTCTGATAGCTTCCTTTGCTGGAGGCTATCATTTTCAAGCAGGTATCACTCCACTGCACAGCTGGGTCAAATTTTCTAGTTTTTCTTCACAACCACGAGTTAGTGGTTTTGGTTCTCATATCTCATTACTGGAACTAACATATATGCATATCTGTAGCTTCAATGAGGTCCTCCATAGCAGTGTGTCCAAACCTCACTGAAGGGTAGCCAGGCATTAAGAGCCTATACCAAATTTTGAACAGTGCACAATCTTCAGCAAATGGCTTCTCATTTAAACATCACATGGATGGAACTCAAAAGAATATCACTGTTCTCCCATACCTCACTTGAATCTCTGCCTACCTACTATCTTTGGAAATATCCATCTAGGTTGTTTTGAGCACTAACATTTCTTCAACACCAAAGAGAAGTTTGTTTAAGGTTGAAAGCTAACAGTAGCAACGACATATTTCAGGGAAGAAAAATCACAGCTCCAATTTTTGGCCAGACTTTGAGAGTGTCCTAATACAGTCAAGAAAATATAGATCACACATCTGAAGTGGCCATTTAAAATTAAATTGCATTTATGTGCCAACAGTCAAATATTAAAAACTGAATTTTATTACCAATTTTAAGTATTTTCATTATTTGTCTGCATAACTGGACTAATGAGGATAATGTTATTTCTCCAGTTGCATAAAGTTGACATTTTATATCCTTGTTTAGATTTTTCAGACCAATAAATCATTCATATGCTAAGCAGCAACATCAGTATATTAAGCATACCCTTCAACAGAGAAATTCATAATACTATTTCAATATTTCTTTTAACTGAAACATTTTACATTACTTTAAATAGTAAGTGTCCAGTGGTTCTATGGTTGCATTTAAACACTGAGCATGAGCACTTTTAGGTCTATACTAATTAATTTTATGTTTTCTTTATTTTCCACCTCACAAGTGTCACTTTTCAGTCTTATGGCCATTGCCAGTGAGATGAACAGCTACATCCATTTTAATTAAATACTTAACTTCCTAAATGTATATGCAATATATAAACGAAGCTAAAGGAATCTGATCCCATGATTCAATTGACAGAGGACAGGCATGAGGGTGGAGAACCTAATTAATATATTCATATTAATGATATATATATATATATATATATATATATATATATATATATATATATATATATATAGCACCACTGACTCAATTTCTCAGTGTTCAGTCCTCAACAAATCTTTAAGTTTAGCTTTATAAGTGTATCCATGGAAAATAATCACCTTACTTAATTCAGAAAGCAGCAGCATTTCAATCTGGGCTTTGTTGTTTCACCCTCACTCCTGCCAGTTTTATTTATCTAGGTATTTACATCCTACTTATCACTGTGGTATCAGAGTGCCACAGAATTTGAAGAATCCTGTCCGCAGAAATTTACTCATTTTTGTAAGAACAAGATTATGCACTATTGGGGCTCAGCCAAGTTAAAAGGGATTCTTAAATTTTGTTCAGGAAGCACAGAAGTTGAACATCAGTCTGATCTCTTCTGGAAGCCACTTGCACAAATCAAGTCTAGCTGCAGAGAACCATGTCTTGCATGCTCATGAGTTTCCAGGTTTAACTGATGGATTTTTCCAGAGGAATGTCACGTTAGAATAGACTCAACAATGCAATCCCATCTCGTGAAGAGCTTTGAAGAGTAACACTAATACCTTGCAGTTCGGTCAGATTTTGAGACTCATGTAAGTCATTTTAACTCATTTAGGTATTTTTCAAAGTCCCATCCTTTGCCTCTGAATCAATCCAAATAAGAAGGTGGATCACAGATACAATATATTCATTGCTGCCTGCTTTCCTGAAACCTGCTGATTAGTTCTGAACCAGTTAGCCTATTTTTAGAAAAACAATTAGAGTATGAATCAGTGTGATTGACAAAGTAAGGTGCCCCAGGCTCAAGGGTGTTTTGCCCAGGTATGGGTATCCATAACAGCCAAACACTATTATAATCAAAGGTCTTCATGTTCTGAAGGAAGATTACCTGAATGAGGTTAGTACTATGGAGGTGAGAAGTGCTTCTCCTCTCCTGACCAGCACTATATCAATCTTTAACAGATATATCTTCAACATTACCAGACTTTTACCAGGCCATTGTAAAAGCAATTTGATGTGAAGGTCATGTACTGTTGAGTTTTAGGATCAAGAAATTTTCAGAAATATGAGGAGGATGGATTCCTCCTGACCTTAGTATTCAAGACTTATAGAAATGGAATAGAAGCTGCCCATTATGACGTGTACGAGCCGCAGGTGAACAAGCTGGAGGTAGCAAAAACAAACCCACTAATACCTTAACAGAACTGCATTCCATGGTGTCCCATGTTCCATCATTTGAAGCTATGAGTAAAATACCCTTTTGTTCTATAATTTGTATATTCACTGGCACAGAAAAACACAACACTGATTTTTTTCTATATGATATTGAGTGCACCGCACATTAAGTGGGCAGACTGCTGTCCAGCGTGCTGGAAGAAGGTGTGTACCTTTAAGGGACAGAGGCTCAGAGTGAGTTTACAGCATCCGCAAAGCAGGTCAGCCTGGAGATGCTAACAAATCTGCCCCAGATGACCGGAAGAGAGGGGAGGTTACATAGGTACATGCCAAGCAGGAGAAGCCTGATTTTACCTGGAGCAAGCAGAGCAGCAAGGACTCGAGCTCTGCAATCTTCATGGTGCCACATGGTAGAAGGATAGTGAAAGTGGAGAATGCCACCCCCCCATTCCAATCCACAGAGGAAGAAGCAGGTGTTTAGTCACAAAAGGGGAAGGGGTGGGAAAGCGCGTTTGCAGTTTGTGGGACAAGAAAATTGGAATTGGGTTTCAGGCTTCCCTCTAAGCAAAAGCAAGGGGACAGTTGCTCCCCCCTCACAGCCAAGCATAGCAGGCATGCTGTAGCAGACAGTATATGGATTTTCAAAGCCAGCACAGGGAGGACAGAGTGGGAGTGGACCCAGGACTGGGGCTGGCAACTCCCAGCATGGTCAGTCTGCTTATCAATTGGATTCATCTCAGCTGAGCGGTAAGGTGGGTCCTGGGGAAGCAAACACTGCCATGGTGAATTGGCTGCATTTATGGGTGGGGCAGCCAATTGATTCAAGCAGTCCAGGCACTTGCTTATGAAATTGTTTCCACAGCCCTGCAGAGCTTGCAAAGTGCAGTGGGTCACTCAGAGCTAGGTCAGTCCATTGAACTGATTGCAGGAAAGGACAGCAGCACTGCTGGCAGGAGTGAGTTTGATCAACACCGGATGGAGCTTGCAAGGACAGGGTGTAAAGGTGAGTCCCTTCCACCGAATGTGGCAATGAGTGTTGGTAGGGGGGACCTTGTTGGAGTTCAGGGACCTGATCCACCTAACCCCTTGGGGGATTTAAATGGAGAGGGGAGGATGAGCCTAAGCAAGGTAACCAACAGGTTATGAAGAGGAGCTATATCAGAGATGCCTGGGTTATACACCCCTTGTTTGGGTGCTAAGGGTATTATACAGGCATTACAAGCTAACTGTCAGGTGCCGCAGCAGCTGGAAGCACCTATGGCTGAGGAATGGAAGGAGGGGGTTAGGAAGGGCAAGCAATGGAAGTCTAGCATGGGCTCAACTTTGGGAGACAAGCAACAGCCAGGTGGAGCAGATCCCTCGCCACAGGGTGGGAATTCTTAATAGGTGAGGGGGATTCTTGGGCACCTTTCAACTCATCCTGGGGGATCCCAGGGGACACACAACGTAACGGTGGGTGGTGTGGACACCACAGGGGCTCGGCGTCCACACGAACAGTGGCCTGAAGCCTGACAGAGACCTGAGGCACATAATGACAGTTGCTGGGAATGCAATGAAAGTGGTTGTTTTTGTAGCATCTGTAAACTTAGGCATGCTTGCAAAATGTGCTTTGTGGCCCATACAGCTCATTCTTACCAGAGCAGTAGGGGAAGGTGGCAGTGTGGGAACAGGATGGGATGTAGGTGAGGTGCCACCCAGAGGCCCAAGTGGGCAGGAGCAGAGCATGGGGGGACAAAACAGGGAGGAGGGGGAGGGCCCAAGCTAGAAAAAGTGGGTTGGACAAGAGCACCATCTCCAGTTAAGGTGGAGGTTTTAAGGATGCTCTTTTGGGATTACCGTAACAGAATTTTCTGTAGGACAGGTTTAGTGTGGCATTTAAGATCTCCTTTACAGGGAAAAGAATGCACCTGATGTCTAAAAATTTGAAGTCCTTAGTAGGAATGGGCCAAATTGTAAAGAAAAACGTTGCACAGAATTTAACAGGATGCAGGTCCATTCAATCAGTTACCTATACAAATCTCGCAGGTTTCTCTCTTCCGATTGGTACCAAAGTAATGTTCACCTGGTACCTTCTTAATTCAGTAACTGTGGTATCCATAGGATAGCTCAGTTAACGATGGAACAGACCCGGCTTTGTGTTCTATGCCATCTTCCTCCAGGGTTAGGTCTTCTGGCCCAGGGGCACAGATGGCCAAGTGCGATTCAAATTTGCTTTTCGATTGCTACCAGTGCACCTGTCTGACTTTCTCAAAATAAAATTGTCCCTAGAGAAAGACGAAGTGATGGCCATGTTCAGAATTTCAGAAATTTAGTACAATGCTACACTAGACAGTAATGAGGGAAGCTCGTTTGTATCAAGTGGGGCCTGACCTGGACAATTTTTTGTTCACTGACAGTGCAAGTCTAGATGCATATTAACCCGTTGCACACCTTTCAGGGCTTCGCTAAAAAATTACCCTACCAGAAGAAAAAACAGAGACCTTCCACTACACTGAACTACTTGGGAATCAAGCTAGACACATAGGCTGGTACACTGCAACTCACTCAGGCTAAGTGGTGGGAGATAATGGGCTTAATTAGAAAAGAAACACTCCGTGAGCTACAGCCTATTATTGCACATTTTCAGTTTGCTGACCAGGTGGTAGCCTTGCGGCATGTATTCTGTGCATTGTTTGGGGCAACCACTGCAAGCATAGCAAGACTGTACCATTTTATAAGCGTTAGAGAGGTGTAGGTTTTAAGGGTGTGGGAACAGCTTGAGCCAATATAATGGAAGCGTCATTATGGAGGGAGGAATGAATAGTGGAAACTTATTTAGAAATCCATTTGGACACTTCGGGAGGTACAGGTTTTGCGCTATTTTACAAAGGGCAGGTGGTCAGCCCAGAAACAGCCTTCCAACTGGACCCAAAAAGGCACAGGGCAGAAAATAACATGTCTCGAGTTTTTCCCCCAATTTTGGTTTCAGTGGTCATTTGGACCAAAAAAAGTGTTTGCTAATAAAAGGTGCAACATAGTGGTAGTATGTTAGCCATTGCCAGACCTACAGATTACACAAGACTATGTAGTTGGTAAAGGCACGTGTATTACAATGCTTAAGCTTTAACATCTGTTTCTCTACCAGACATGTGCTCGGGTTAGATAACAGCATAGCAGATGTACTGTCTCATTTTCAGATGGACAGATTTCAGAAGCTAGCACCAGAAGACAGCAAGAAACTCAAAACAGATGGCACTAGCTATGAAACTTTGATATATAACGGTTGTCAGTAGTACCATCAACACTGAAGAGCTATGAGAGAATTATTAATAATTTTGTGCAATTTCAGGATGTAGAAGGCACCTGTGCGGCAGTACATGGTATTGTTAGCAATCCGAAGATAGCTGAGGTCACCAGTCTCCACTCATCTATCAACCCTTATGTTTGTCAACAGACTGAACCATTACACAGTTCCTTGCCACAGTTTGTTTTTTGGTGTCTCCCCACCCCGGATTTGAAGGCTTCCAGCAGGGTGGTTGCAAAACACAGTCTCCAGGGAGGATATGCATCATCCCATCACAGCTGATATGCATAAAGATCTGGTACAGATCCTGGAGCCCGTATGTCGTTGTGGACAGGAGGTGGCCTTCAGGGCAGCATTTCTTGGAGCTTTTTGGATCAGCAAGTTAGTGACTGGGTTATGTAGGGATTCTTCTGGAAGGGCCTTGGAACTGAGGGATAAATTCAACTGGAGTAAGTCCAAAGACTGATCAAGGGAGCCAGGGTGAATCCATTGTTCTACAGGAAGGTGGTGAGTCTGAGATCTGCCCTGTGGAGGCTGTGTGTGGTGAGAAGACCAGGAAGGGATGGTCTCTCTTTATTCATTTTAACAGGAGTCCCCGCACGATGAAGCAGTTTGTTACAGTGTTGAGATGGGGACTAATGAGTTTGGGTCTCAAAGAACATGAATTTGGTTCCCACTCATTGAGGATCAGGGCAGAAGCAACAGCAGCAGCTCAGCTGGGTATGAGGCAATGGGGCATTGGTATTCAGACGCATACAGAATGTACACAAAACCCCCAGTGGTAAAGCTCTATTATCCATTGTGTTTTCATTCCAGACACAGGCAGACCGGCCAGGCAGGTGGGAGTTATTTATGGGGCCCATAGGCAGGCTTCCAGGCTACCAGAAGGTTCACAGCTGGACATCAGTAGTGAAGCAGTCCTGAGATGGCATGGGAGGAATGGCCTATTATAGGTCCACTGATTCCCCTTCTATACAGCATGGGGGCCTATAAGATGTAATTGTGGTTGACCTCAGGGAAAGTGATTTGGCAACACGTAAAGGCATAGACAACACTCATAGTTATGAGGCACATGGGGCAGATCTTGGAACTTTTCCCAGAAGTAAAAGTTATATGATGGGACATGATGTGCCAGGAAGCTTTGAAGCCCCCTTGGGTCAACGAGGCTGGGAGGTATGTTAATAGGGAGGAGGCCAAAATCATGTGCATCATGAAAGAGGCAGAGTTGTTAGTTTTGCATCCAGACATAACACACAAGGCATCAGAACTATTCAAGGGGAATGGGGTCCACCTGTCTGACATTTTTTGGCTGATATTAAAGGGGGCATTAGGAGATACCTGGGAATCCAGCTTGGTACAAGGGAAGAGTGAAAAGGCAGCCAAAAGAAAGGGATACAGTGATCAGATAAATGGAGTGGTAAAGGATTTAAAGGAGGTACTTGTTAGATGAGCAGAAAGAGCACTTCTGGGCTCCTATGAAGGGCATGGCATGGAGCCAACTCCTGCCCTCCGTATAGCCTACCTTAACTCTGGGGCAGTGGGTGGGGGAGGTAGTAAGATCCCAGTTGTGTATGTATAAGACTTTTAGTAAGTGTTGAAAACAAAGTCTTGCTGTATTCCTGTGGCATATTAACAGTTAATATTATACTAGTCCTCACCCATTTGCACTACTGGAATGTGTTATTTTAATAAATCAGAATTTGTAATTTACACAGGAACAATAGATTTGCCTCTTCCTTTTACGCTAAGTATGACATTACAAGATAAAAATGAGTTTAAGTGTCAGTGTTTAGTATTAATTTTATTCTCAAATGAATTTAAGGCTATAGAAAGCACTGTAATAAAACAAAATTTTCTTCTTGTAACAATTTTTTTCTCAAATTTCTCTGCCCATTTTTATTTATACACACACACACACACACACACACACACACGTATGTATATAAAACTAATTGTGTTAATTGGGTTCATTCTGATGAATCCACACAATTAACATTTTACATTTAGCACCTACTGTATGCTTCAAGTCTGATCAAATTTTCTTGAGTTCTGTTGTTCATTATGTATACTCTCACAAATTGTACATTCACACGAAAAACAAACAGATGGGATAGTTTACTGATAAACAATAATCAATGTGTCTCCCCAGCTTCCAGATCTTAAAATTATAAACAATCCATAAGCACCATACATCAGAAGCACAACATGTTATTTTAATTTAATTAGTATGTGACTGAATTATAACTAAGTTACATGTAATTACGTAAAAAAAATTCACCTGCTGGCCTATGGCCAATCAATATTACACATCGCAGTGAACTATCTGATCATTTGGTTTTTATTTAGGTGTGTAACAGCAAATACTACACTGATCTCTTCAGGGTCGGAATGTGTCTTGGCGTATTGTACATCTACAGGACACTTTAGTGTTTTGTAATAATTGCAGTAATAGACGTTAACGATTAATATATTTTAGAATATAAAATATTGTCATTAATTTATATTTTGTCAGACAAATGAAAATTTTTGCTGTTGGCACAGTATGGATATTAATTTTAACCAGTGACTCAGAAACCTTTTAAAAAACTTAGCATCAGCATATGTATTCACCAACGTATATTATTGCAAATACCTAACAAAAATTTGATAATTCTAGAGTAAGTCAGTTCATTTACAAATCGAATCATAATCCAAGTTCACACCACTGTGAATCCTCAACTGACAAAGAAAAGACTTCCATTATAGTTTATATAGAGAGTTTAGTTATTCCTCACCTCTAAGTTGATTTGTACTACTATAGTATAAGTTTTTTAATACAGACAGCAGTTCTTACTTTTAAAAATAGTTAATACTTTAGATTGGAAAAAATGCAATTCACCATATTTCTCCCCACATATTATTTACTTACTTTGAACATTAATCAGAAGAAAATTAGAAAGAGGAAAAAATGGTTACTAACCTGTTCAGTAACTAATTCTTTGAAATGTGTTGCACATGTCCATTCGATTCTCGGTATCTGTGCACCCAGCCATCAAACTATTTCCCCTCAGAGATACCCATTGGGCAGCTATGCTCTTCAGGGTGACGTTAACCAGGCCATAGCATCGTGGAACTGGATTCCTGCACTGCAAGCAACACCAGCACCGAGGCAGAACAAGTTCTTTGTTGTTGTGAATGCCTCCAGGATATTTGGTACCAAGATTATATCCACCTGACACCAGAGCCAACTGTACCATCTTAGGTATCGATTTGGAAGGAGATGTTTACATTTCAGATGCACTGTGATTTGACTGCCTCTTACCCCCTTTACCAGGCTTGGAGAATGGAGATCTTCCCCTGGTCAGAGACTCTTTGGAAGATTTATATTTCTTCCTAAGAACAGGTGAAAGAGATCAGTGCCAGAACTCCGACAACAGTGGAGGTGGGCTTCCAGCAGAAGCTACAGCATTCAGCACTGAGTCAGAAAGGGACAACTCCATCAGCAAGAATTTCAACCTAACTTCCCTATCCTTTTTTTTTTGTTCTAGGCATGAAATCCCAGCAAATCTGGTATTCATCTTTCATGTGTACTTTGCCAAAGCACTTAAGGTAATTACCGGGCAGATGACTAACTGCATAATCTTTGAGCAAGAAGCCTGAAGCATGGCCTGAAGTCCAGCAACCGAGGCGTCTCTCTGTGCTGGTGGCAGAACCCAAAAACGTGGAAAAAGCAATCAAGTCAAAAAATAACTAAGTAACTAAATAGTTTTAAATAACTAAAAGTAACTAACTACAACTAAATTATAGTATATAAAAAGAGATGAGGTAACTGTTCTGGCATTGAATAGGCATTCCAACAGTCACGGGCAATAAGGAGGACCTGAGGAGGATTAGGGGCTGCTCTGACCTTTATACCTGCACACAGTAGCACATGGCAGCAGAGGGTGCTTGGACCAACCTTCAGGTACCACTGAAGGAAAAAAGTTTAATTGCCATGCACTAGTCACACAGACACCAAGAATGCAACGCACATGTGCAATCACTTAAACAACACTATTTTTAATACTTCAAACTAAGCCATACCACAAAGCAACTTTCAGAACTGAAGGATAATCAGAAGGCCTTATCCAATAAAAAACTGTTTAAATAGAGATTGAGTAAGGTCAACATATGCCCAATGTCAGGTAACTCAAGGTTACTCACCTGAAACCAGAGTTCCTCGAGATGGATCTTGCACATCCCCAATCAGGGGATGAGCCAATGATGCAGCTCTGATGGTAGAAAGTTTTGTAGCAGTGCTCAATGAAGTGGTCTCATGTCCCTCTTGATCCTCCCCTCGCCTCACCATTCTGAGCTTTCTGAGGAAAAAGCAGTAAAACGGGGTGTAGGGCTCCAGCCACTTGAATTCCTTGTTTTGCCTCCGCAGGTCCAAGATTGTAATTAAGACTCCAAGAAACAAGGAAAGATGGGTGGGGAGTATGAAGGTGCAGCATCAACTGTTTACAATTGCGTAATCTTCATTTATTCTTAGCACGGACTCTGCACATTGCCACTCATTGGACAGTTTGAGAAGCAGTAGCATTTGGAGTAAGGTGGGATGTGGAACTGAAGTTCGACTGCGACTGAAGTAAAACTCTCCGAAATTGATCTGACAGGAATGATAGGTCTCTAGTGCATAATATTTTGTCAATTTATGAATGAAAATTTCTACAATGCGAATATGCCTTAAGCATGCCAACAAGGTCACCTTTGCCCTTGTAGAACATGAGCAAGTCTAAAATAGGAGAGGGACAAAGACCAATCTGTACTTTAACATATAACCTAACCCACTTCAACAGTATTTATTGAGCAATTACCTACCCTTTATTTTGTGCATTAAAAAAAGCATCATAACTATCTAAACTTTGGTTCTACTTACATAAAAAGCTGAAGTCTCATTAGTACCTGTTTTTGCTTCATCTGCTTAAGCAAGTGGTCTGGAGAAGAATTCTGGCAGTTTAACTCATTGGTTGATATGAAATTCAGTTATTACAGGGAAGAATTTAGGGCAAGAATAGAAAACCACTTTGTCCTTGTGGAAAACTGAAGGGTGGATCACACATCAGGCTTTCAGTTCACTTATTCTTCTGGCATATGTTATGACTATAATGAATGCTATGTGGTTTGATAAATGAAACCATCAACTTTCATTTAGAGGCTCAAAGGGAGCAAGGACTAGCTTAAGCTCCCATGATGGAGTTGGATCTTTGGCTGGTGGAAAGATGCTCATTAGACACTTCATAAATCTCTTCACTTCATCATGAGTAAATATACTCCAATTATCAGTATGAACTAAGCCAATACGATTGTCAGAATGTTCTTTCACAGACAATAAGGCTAGACAGGAAAGTTGTAAGTGAAACACGTGTGGACTGACTGGCCCTTAATTTGCAATTATATTATTGGATGCTACCAGAAGCCAACATTTGTGACTCTCTTTTGCGGGGCAGCAGGACCAAACAGCTTAGGATCCTTCAGTACGAAAAATTTTCTTTTCACTCCAGGAGCAGATCATCTCTTCAAAGGAATCTTGGGCTGCTTTTTTTTTGTTTAAGGAGTTATGATCTCATACAAGCCCATCAGTATTCAGACAACTGGCAATTATGATAACCAGAATACTTGGCCACTAGCAACTCCTGAAGTAGTTACATATGCGGTTAATTCTGACACACCTTTCAAGCTCTTGAGATGAAGGTACTGCAGATAGCACACCCATGAAGGAGCATCATTTCCTCAGGCAAGCCAGTCACTTCATAAAGATGTCTAAAGCAAAGAATAGAATACAGCGGAACAAGAGGCATACCTTAAAGTTTGTAAACTTCAAGTCCAGAGATGATCCATAAGCATATGCCAAAACACAGGAATTAATAAAACTTAGTTATTATAAAATAACTTATTTAAATACATTTACTACTCTTGTTTGTTGTAAGTAACAATCACCAACTAGGAAACCTAAGAAATCGAGTCTTCAAAGAGGTTATATCATCCCGAAAGGGTTCTTGGTTTATCCACTGCCATATAGTTTGAAGTAACTGAGGCAGCTGGAGCATGAAATCGCTTTTTTATATAGTCCCATTCTCAGAAAATTCAGTGATGGGATAGTCAGGAGAAGACGTCAGGTCACTCCAATGGGCACTGCTACAAAATATTGCATCATCCCATCTGTATTCCTGATGCATCCCATGAATGGGAATGTGCACGGATGACTTGAAGAACCTTCAAGATACAATCAACAGAATTGAGCAGAGGTTTTTTGTTTTTGTTTTCTTTTAGTGTAGTAGTAATTCTACTCCTCTGTTAAGGCTTGAGCTATTGTTCGTTATAGAATCTTCAAAGCTACTTCATAGACTCCTCAGGATTTTCCTCATTTTATTAGGAATGCTACCAGTTTCCCTTACTTACTTATCTTCTCTCAGTACTACTTTCAGATTCATTCACACCTGGAAAAGAATTGGTTTGGGTAGTCCCCTCTACCAGTTTCTACAGTACCAACAGAAAAATGTAGTACTGGCCATTGCACTCATTTTCCTCAGAATGGGAACACCTCATAATACATAGGCTGCTCACTACTCTGATCCCACATAGAATCATAGAAGATTAGAGTTGGAAGGGATTTCAGGAGGTCATCTAGTCCAACTCCCCGCTCAAAGCGGGACTAACCTCAGCTAAATCATCACAGCCAGGGCTTTGTCAAGCCACAGCTTAAAAACCTCTAAAGATGGAGATTCCACCACCTCTCTAGGTAACCCATTCCAGTGCTTCACCACCCTCCTAGTGATAACTTCTTTTCCTAATATCCAATTTAGACCTCCCACACTGCTACTTGAGACCATGCTCCTTGTTCTGTCATCTGCCACCACTGAGAACAGCCTAACTCTATCTTCCCTAGAACCCCCTTTCAGGTAGTAGAAGGCTACTATCAAATCCCCCCTCCTCCTTTTCTTTTGCAAACTAAACAAACCTAGTTCCCTCAGCCTCTCGTCATAAGTCTTGTGCTCCAGCCCCCTAATCATTTTTGTTGCCCTCCGCTGGACTCTCTCCAACTTGTCCACATCCTTTTTGTAGTGGGGGGCCCATAACTGGACACAATACTCCAAATGCGGCCTCACCAATGCTGAATAAAGGGGAATAATCACTTCCCTTGATTTACTGGCAATGCTCCTACTAACGCAGCCCAATATGCTATTAGCCTTATTGGCAAGCAGGGCACAGTGCTGATTCATATCCAGCTTCTAATCCACTGTAACCCCCACATCCCAAGTATCATCTGAAATAACACTTTTTATAAGCCAAGGATCACATAAAGAAGGCAGACTCCTTAGATTCTATTCTGAATGAGACCAAATCAGCAGCAGTGTCTTTTATACCACTGCATATCTCAAATGTGCTTTGAACATGTAAAATGCTGACACTTCAATTATTAGACCTTAAAAAAAGTTAAAATGTATGGTTCGCAGAATACATAGCGAAGGAATCACTGACGTGATTCAAACAGAAAAAAACACTGCAGCAGATTTCAAAATAACTTTGCAGATGAGTGTTTGGTTTAACATTTTCTTGGAAAGACTGTTATACCACAGTTACATCATTAATAATCCTGCCTCCAGGCTGTCATTTAAAAATGTACATTTTTAATAACCATACTGAAAAAAATTACCACCACTTTGATAAAACTATTCTCACTTCTTGAGTCCATTCCCACAAACAAAATATTTGTTTAGTCAACTGTGCAGAGGTGTTGATTGTTCGTGATCTAGAGTCAATGCTCTACTTGGTTGGTTGTATTTCAGATCTTACTTTTTCCACAAAAATCTTCTTTAATAGCCATATTATGTCATCACTTTTTCTCAATTTTACACTTGAATTTGAGCTAAAACGTTATATTCATTTTCTTCTACTCCATAGTAGTTGTGACCTCACTAACGCTTGAGTAAATACCACATGTCATGGTACGTGACTTTTGTTGAGAAGCCTAAAACTCAATGGAAGTTTTGCCCGGCCTACTGTGACAGCAAAATACAGCTACAACAGATTTTGGACTATATAATGACTTCATTAGCAGAAGCAATGAGGTCTAATATACAATGAATGATAACTATGAACTTCTTTTTTTCCCACAAGTCAAAAGAGAAGACACTCCCAATGAAACACTAAAACCATAGTTCTCAGTAGGCCTCACATCAAGTTTGCATGATTATATAAGGTTCTAAATCCTATATCCTAAGTTGCCCGTAACTCCAAGTGATATCCTACAGCATATTTTTTTGTACCAGACCATGAGCTACAGGTGAAGGTCTACATAGGATGCAATAAGCTCAAGACCAACCGAATTTCGTCACTATGAATCAAGTATTACTTTTGCAGTAAAAAGCAAAACCCACCTAAACTGCCTACCAAAGTCCTGATTCAATTTCTGTTGTCAACTGTGTAACTCCCAATGAGTTTAATAGGCTTTGAATCAAATTCTTGAGATCTCAGAATAAATAATTTCCTACAATTTTCCCCCAAAACTGTTAAGCTGATAATATGATAGAACAAGCAAGATATGTCATGTTTTAAGGGCGCATAAAAACTACAAAGTAATTCAATTTTAAGCCTAAATTCTACAATGTAAACATGTTCTTAGGAAAACCACCTCCGCGTTTATACTCACCGCAACTTTACTTCCAGTTATCTGCATGCAGTGGTCAGCGAAGAATGGTTATAGTGTAAAAACAAAACAAAACAAAAAAAAACATAGCAAAGTTATTAGTAGGCTGTAGCATTTCACATAATTGGTCAAATGTTTAATTATTAGTAAATAATAATTACATTCTTTTAATACTTCATTTATCCAAAAGTCTAAGAATTAACAGACCACAACCAGCATATTTGTTTCTTCTGTGGAAAAATAGTTGAGATTGTTACTCATGTTCGAATACCTGATCAGTCGTATTTTATAACTTAAACAGCTGAAGAGAAAAGTCTAGTTGGATATTTGCACATCAAGTATTAAAAGATTGAAAAAAGTATTAAGGTATCAGGCACCACACTTTTTAACACACGTAGAGAAAAACTCAACTACGAAGTTAATACTCCTTCAATAGGGTATTAACTTAGTTTACCTCTATTAATGTAGCAAGGGTTTGTTTTTGTTTGTTTTTTTTACTTCAACAGGACTTTTACTATATTTAAGAAGGGTCATTTCATTTTTTAATTCAGTTTTCAGAACCTGACTTCTGTGGCTTCTGACTGAAAGCCACATATTAGTATTTCATAGTATTTCCTCATCACATTTTTGTTCAAATATTCAGTATGAATGTTTTTCAACCATGACAAAACCGCATAATCCAGATTGTGTTTTTAGAAGCCATCCTTTTTCCCTGTGCCACCACAGCCTTTAAGAGTAAATCTGCACATATGTACAAATCCTGTTGATTTAACACTTAATCCAGAGGAAAACTATGTATTTCTACCTGGTTCATGAATCTCAGATGGGCATACCCTATAACCAACAGATCCCACTGTCCCTCATCACCTGCTGAAGCCTAATAAGCAATCCTACTCCCTGGGAAAGGACCCCTTGACCACACTCATTGACCGAGACCCAAGCAGGCAGAAGGTGTATGGTCAACAGTCCTTATTTAGCTCTGCCCCTTACAGGTTGCTGGGTTTTGTTGTCTGAGATCTCCCTGAGGTTACCTATACTGCATCAGTGTTAAAAGACTACATACAGACAGCAAATGCAATTAAAACTACAGTAACAGTTTACTCAACTCATCTAGATTTAATTTTCTTGTAAACTATGCAAGGTGCTATCTTTTCATCTTAGAGAGAGAGCAACCTGAAACATCTGTCATCCCTTGAATGCAATCCTCTCTGACCACTCAAATCTGGCAGCCTTCTCACTGCTGTGCATTGATCCTGGCAATTGGAGGCCAGTTAGCCAAACTTCTAAAACTAGATAAATTGGTTGAAACTCCTGTAAAGAACAGAATTATTAGACAAATAAATGGACACAATGTGTCAATACTGCTTTAGTGAAGAGAATTAATGCCTCATTAGTCTATTAGAACTCTTTGAAGGGGTCAAACAAACATGTGGACAAGGGTGATCCAGTGGATATAGTGTACTTGGCCTTTGAGGAAGCTTTCAACAAGGTCCCTCCTCAAAGGTTCTAAAGCAAAGTCAGCAGTCATGAAACCAAAGGGAAGGTTCCCTCATGAATCACTAGCTGATTAAAAGATAGGAAGCAAAGGGTACGAATAAATGGTCAGTTTTCACAGTGGAAATGTAAATAGCAGGATCCCCCATTGCTCTGTACTGGCATTAGCTGTTCTGCATATGATAGGTGATCATGCAAAGGGGGGGAAACAGTGAGATGGCAAAGTTTGCAGACAAAACAAAATTACTCAGTACAGTTAATTCCAAAGCTGACTGTGAAGAATTACAAAGGGATCTGGCAAAACTGAGTGACTGGGCAACAAAATGGCAAATGAAATTCAATGTTGGTAAGGCCAAAGTAACGCGCATTACAAAATATAATCCCAAATTTACATAAAAATGACAAAGGTCTAAGTATTTGTTACCACTCAAGAAATTCAGACGTAAGTGTGGATAGCTCTCTGAAAATCATCCACTTAATGTACAGCAGCAATAAAAAAAAGTAACAATGTTAGGAACCATTAGGAAAGGGATAGAAAATAAGAAAGTATCACCATGCCACTATATAAATCAATGATACACCCACACCTGGAATACCGAGTGCAGTGCTGGTCAGCTCATCTCAAGAAAGGTATATAGGAAGTGGAAAAAGTGGAGAAGGACAAGAAAAATTACTAGGGGTATGGAACATCTTCCATATGAGGAGAGATTAAAGAGACAGTCTGTTCAGTTGAGAAAAGAGATGACTAAGGGGGGGTATGATAGAGGTCTATAAAAACGTAAATGGTGTGGAGAAAGTGAACAAACAAGTGTTATTTACCCTTTCACATAACACAGGAACCAGGAGTGACCCAGGCAGCAGGTTTAAAACAAACATAAGGAAGTATCTCTTCATACAACATAGTCAAGCTGTTGAACTTGTCAAGAGATGTTGGGAAGCCAAAAGTATAACTGGGGTCAAAAAAGAATTAGATAAATTGAGGGAGCAGAGGTCCATCAATGATTACCACCCAAGATGGTCAAGGATACAACCCCATGCTCAGGGTGTCCCTAAACCTCCGAACACTGGAAGCTGAGAACGGGATTGATCACTTGGTAACTGCCTTGTTCTGTTTGTACTCCCTCTAAATTAACTGGAACCAGCCACTGTCTGAAGACAGAATATTGAGCTACACTGATCATCGGTCAGGCCCAGTACAGCCATTTTTATGTCCTCAGTGGAGAGACTTTTTGAATTACCTCCCCAGTTTTCTAGGAACAAAGGAACACTCTCATGATATGCAGATTTACTCTTTATTTGCTGGGAAAAGAACCCTTAATGATTAATGGTGACTTCTTAGGGTCTTGAAGGGGAGATGGAGCCCAGAGCCATCTGTGATTTGGATTGGAGACAGCTGATCAATCAGTGAGGCAACGGATCAAAGCAATATCAGAAAGGTTACCAGATCCTCGTAAAAGCCAACAAAACAGATCAGCTGAGCTAGAGTGCTGCTGAAGCAGGTAATTCCCTGGAGACCCTGGGTGAGGAGAAAGAACCCATATTATATGATTCAAGCAAATGGCTGCAGAGTGTAATCCTGAAGTGTAAAAGCTATGACTGTCAAAGAAAGCTCACTTCGCATTCCAAGAATATGGCCTACAGAGAATAATCCTGTGAACAGTAAATAGATCCCTGCAGAAGGTCCCTAATTAAGAGGAAAGAACATGATCAATATCGTGAACTTGTCTTATTTTGAAGAAATTAAGCTGAAGCGCTGAAAAGACTAGAATCCTGCATCTGAAGTGTGTTTGATAAATGGGCTGGTAAGAAAGCCCACAAGCTTATGTGACCTCTCGAAGACTTAATGACTTAACTCACATACTGCCTTTCAGGCAACTTCAGCTGGCTGCAATCAATTTCAGTGAGGCTTTTACTAAAATTCCAAAGCCAAGTATTCCATTTAACATGAGCTATGAATTAAGGACAGATGCCCAAATATTCTGACCTACCTCTTTATTAGGAAAATAGGTCCTGTTCTGACTGGTCTACGTTTCGAGTAACACAAGAAACAATGAAAGTCACGGGGCTTTCATCACAGAAATCCACATTAGAGAAAATATCCATTTCCTGCTCCTCACAGCCCTAATTTAGAATTCATTAGTAAAAACAGAAAGGAAGGTCTGGTTCAACACTTACTACATTTAACATCTAAAAATGGCAAGTACTAAGACTGCTACAATACGATTCAGAATGTGTAAAACGTTAGCCTATTCCATTTCCACTCTACCACCACCTGATGGACTTTTAAGAAAGTAGGCTTTAACTGTACGTCCCAAGTAACCATCTGCCATGTATTTATGGCCAAGCAGAAAAACGTGACTCATGTAACCCTGGAGCACTAATAGTTTAAAAACAAAAACAAAAAAAGCCGTAACTGTTCTCCAGCTAAACCTTACAGTCTCCAAACAATAAGTGAAGGAAGTCAAGGGAAGTAATAGTTAAAAATGTTGGAGCACATCTTGGCAAAAGTTAATTATCTTTAAGAAGCACAATCTTATTTGTATTACTATAGTGCATAAGAGCTCAAGCCCTGGGGCAGTACCCTATTGTGCTAGGCACTGCACAAAACACAACGTATGAGAGATTAAGTTCTTATTGGAGAAAGGCCAGAATAGTTTTGAAACTGGATCCCTATGAATTTTGTTTCATAAAGCAGATTCCTTTATTCATTAACAAGAGGACCTGTAGAGCAATTGAGGGAAGAGGAGAGGAGACTGCAATCAGTACATTTTGCCTGAAGGGGTAGATGGGCATGTGTGTTACATAAAGTTAGAAAGGGGAAATGAGCATTAACATGGTGCACTGCAGATGACAACTCCATTGCATTGGCTGAGTGTTGAGCCCAGAATACAGCTTGTGTGAATGACTCATTGTTACTGCCATACCAACAAAGAAGGTAGCCATAGCAGAGGAGCAAAGGCATGGCATTGGGTTGTACCTACAAAAGCCTCATTTGGAAGTTCCTAAGGCATGAGACAGCTTTATTCTGGCCAAGTTAATACATGAGTCAACCAATGAGAAATAAAGGTAACCCAATGCATTGTGTCTTGAGTGTTTTTGATGGCTCCAGTGTCTTATTGCAGCTCACAGCTCTCAAACTAGGTAATAATATTGACTTGGGTCAGTTTTCACTGCTGCTACTGGGAGCCCTACAGAAAAGGTTGATTTCATTCTGCTACAAGAAAAGCTTACCTCAATCCCAGGTTTGTGAATAGTGACTAAGACCCCTGAAAAATAATTTTGGCCAAAACTATTCCACTTAAGTAAGGTCAGAGGCCCACATACACTCTCTAACATGTAAAATGTTTAGGTAGGCCCTTAATGAACCTAGAGGTTTAGGGATGTGCAAATAACAAGAACTCAAAACAGGTAAGTGGAAGGCTGTAGTAGTTGCAAGATGGACTTTAACAGAACTCAGTGACAAACCCAATGTCTTCAAATTTAATAGGTAGTCCAATATGTGAGTTAAGTGAGAATCGGAAGGAGACAAACCACACTGCATGCACCACAAGGACTTTCTTTTCCATTTTTGCAGTTCAATCTTCCTCAAGGACAGTTTTCTATTGTTCAACAGAATATTCTGCACTTCAAATGAAGAGTCCTTTTCTACATCTAAGAGCCATCCAGGAGCCAGGTCATGTGATGTGCCAGGGTATACTGTGGTGAACAGTTCTCCCTGAGTTTTCAATCAGCAAGTCTGTTGTCAGTGGCAGTCAAAGAGGTGACCAAAGGTTAATGGCGTCCAGGAAAAATATCTGCCTCAGCCAGGATGACGTTATCATTGACTTTGGCTCTTATCTTTTTCAGAAACTTGAGATGCAGTGGTACTGGGGGACAGCAAGCTTCTTGGCCATGCAACAATTAAAGCATCTCCTAGAGAACTGCATCCAAGACCTCCAACCCCTTGAGCGTAACTTGTATCATTTCTTGTTGGAAGCCATCAAAGAGGTCTATCTCTGGGTAGCCCAAAGTGAAAAACATCACCTGTATAATCTGATTCCTCAGCCTCCTTTTGTGGACCTGGCAAAAAAGTCAGTTCAAGTGTGTTGACTATCATTCTGCAGACCGATAAGCATGCAGTTGCGATGTCAATCTGATGGGCTATGCATCCATTCTTAAGCATTAATATTTGTGTTCACAGGGACAGGATCTTGCTCCTACCTGGTCGTTCCGTAATACATGGCCACTCTGTTGTCCACTCTAATCCTGAATGAACCTTTCATTACAGGTAGAAAGTGGTTACACATTTACCAAACTGCTCTGAGCTCAGTGAGACTGACACAAAGGACAGTTTGAGATATCCATTTGCCTTGTATTGTAAGTTTCTAAAGAGCAGCACCTCACCCTATCAGAGAGGTATTCGTATGCCTGCCTCTTGGTTAGCCCTCATTTCTTGCTCCTGAGGAGGGGATACAGAGGGGTCCTGAGGGAGGCTGTTTCTCTTCGTAATCCCTCTAGTGAGTGTGCACCCTAGAGTAGTCATCCCTATACACACCCCAGGTATTTCAAAAGGACCACTGAAGTGGAGCGCAGGCGAAGGGCGGTGGACCCAAGGGTGCTATATCAAAGAGGCTATGGAGGGATTTTGCACATGCTTGGTTCTTGAATACTATCTTTCTGAATAGATGTGGAGGAAGGGGTCTGAGTGCGTAGAAGGTGGACTTCTGAACGGAGATCTCCAGTTTCAAAGAGGTGTCATCCCTTATATCAAAAGGCGATATTAAACTCATTTCTTTCTGCACCATTAGTAAGTGAGAACTGGGTTCCTCAGAGACAAGAAGGTCCTTCTGTAACACCAAACTACTCAATACTGAGGGGTAGGAGGCAGGCATTGGAGAGCCAATTCAGATGGCGTTGTACATGGCAATACTGAGGATGGCAAGAGAGCCATCACAATGTACCTTGTGTCATACTGATGGAGTAGGTACCAGAGAAGCTGGTGTCAATACCAATCTTTTTGAGGTGGCTTTGTATGGCTGGTTGTGAGCAGAGTACCACTGTCAACACTTGATGGGCCAAGTCAAAGAGGGGTCTCTTACAACACTTCTTGAGGAGCCACTAAGCTGGTCCTCCCTCAGTTCCTTGACCTGCTTCTGAAACTGATGCAGATCCTGATGGAACATGTCTTCCATAGATAGCCGAGACAATTAGAATGACTGTTGCTAAGAAAGAGACACCCCCTGCATGTGTAGCAGGATTAAAAACCTAGACCAATCACCAAACCTCTGACAAAGGAAGAGACCCTAACCACGGTGGAAATGTGAAGGGGGCGGTGAACCATGCCCATGAAAGACTATACAGGGCAGACTCACAAAAAACACAAACAAATGTATGCACTAAGTAAGTGATTAGATGTTTGTGACATTCCCCTCTGCTATCTGGACTGATGTATAACTGTGTCACCTCCAATCCCTCACTCCTGGAGCCTGTCTTGCTCTCTCTCACTGTGTGAACCCCCACTTCTGGGTCAGCCCATGCACAACCTCCTGCTAGGAAGTGGCCCTCAACTCAGTGATTGAGTGTTTCTGACCACCCACTCATGGGATTATGCAATAGAATGACCCCAGCAAACACCCACACTCCCAGACGCAGCCCTAGGAATTTCCATCTTGCAATGATAAGTGCTGCCCACTAAGACTTGTAAGCTCATAATTAGTTTGTCAATTTATCAAAGAAATTGACACGCATCAGCTTTTTCACTCTAAATGAAGTGTCTACATACACCCAAACCAGTTACATTGCTTTAGGCTTGGTCTACACCTACCCTGGCGATTCGGCGGCAGTTGATGGGAGTTACACAAGCTACACAGAAAACTTGTGTAACTCCCGTCAACTGCTGTGCTTCTCTTCTGCACACAGACATCACTGCACTGAGCCGACGGGAACCATGTTCCCATTGATGCAGCGCTATGTCACTTGCAGGGGTGGTTTAACAGCGTCGACTTCTGGATCGACTGAGCGGGTCTTCATTGACCGCTCAGTTGATCCAGATAAGTCGATCTGACGGAGGCAACTTTGCTGCCATCAGTGTAGATAGACGTAGCCTTAGATAATAACAAACAAGTAAGTTTGTTAAGGACAGAAAGATTTTAAGTGATTATAAGTCAGAGGAATACAAGTCAGATTTGATCAGGATGAAATAAAAGCAAATTGCATTCTAAACTAAGCTTAACTTCCAGTAACCCTACAAAATCGCATAATGCTCACCACAGGCTGGCTGACTCCTTCAGCCAGGCCCTCCCCTGTGGACAGTTCTTCAGTTGCTTGATGTTATTTGTTGTAGATAGAAGTGGAAGAGAGCCCGAGATTGCAAAATCTCTCTTCTTTTAACATGTTCCTTTGCCATCCCATGGGGTCAGGTGATAGACAATGTCTAGAATGGCTTCCTCCACTTGAGTCAAATGATTATTCCATTATCAATGTTTAGGTTAGTCCATGGTTCCTAGAAGAGCTGGGTTGTTTTATGCATGCCTTACTGAGGCATGAACTACCTCTGCTTTTCCAGATCTGCCTTAAGCCATGAGACACATATTTGGGAATATTGCATAGCGGAGCTTCATAAGCATACATATAACATTGCAACAAACATACTACTATAGCAGTAACGTTAAGTATGTAATAAGCATTCCAAAAACACCTTACATAACATGCTTTGCATTAAATAATACACACCACCACCATAAGGATGAACACGAACGATACACAATCACACCATAAGGATGTACATAGAGGTGCAGTGTGTAAGAATATACAGGGCAGACTCTCAAAAAACACAAACATGGCTCTCTCATCAATTTTAGGGCAGGAGCCATGAAATTGCCAAGAAAGCCAGGCAGCTAGATCCCACCTGCCCCCTGCTCCCCTTGAAAGCTAGGTATCTGGGCCTCACTCAGGGCTGGAACCTGAAGTGAGAAACACAGGAGCGACCTCCTCATCCCTCTGCTCCACCAGGAGCAGGGCAGTCTTGTCAATATCACGGATCAGTAAGCTGTGAAATTGACAAAGCTGCCTGGCTCCCCACGGAGAGAGCAGCATGAGGAGGCCAGGTGGCTTCCTCCATGCCCTTCCCCCCCCCCTGCTCCCCTTGAGCGGGGGCCTCAAAACAGGTCCTCATCCCTCTGCTCCACCAGGAGCAGAGGATCAGTAAGCTGTGAAATTGACAAAGCTGGAGAAGCCCCCCAGCGGAAACTGGCAGCTTCCTCTGCACCCCTCCCTGTTCCAGTGGGGAACAGAAAGGGGAGAAGCCCTGGCAGCTTCCTCTGAGCCCCTCCCTGTTCCAGTGGGGCAACGGGGTTCCTAGCAGAGAGCTGCCAGCAGAGCTGAGACGTGTTTGGTAGCAGTGTCCATGTGGTCAGCGCCTGTGGTCTGTACAACCCACACTGCCCCTCTTAGGTCGGTTTAAGTGCTCCTGCTGAGGATGCACACACTGACCCAAGTACTGTAGTGTGGACATGAATCATTGCAGTGGCTCTAAGTCTATCTACTATAGGTAGACTTGCATTTCTAGTTTATACACAACCTAGGTGGCAAGGAATATGTGCAAAGGAGAACTATGACCACCACATGAACAAAGCAGATTGATGAAAATACTGAAGAGTAAAATTACATTGCATTTGAGTTAACCAATTAATTTTTCTCCTTTTAATTAACTGCTGTAGTTGCCACAAAGAGGTTATGCAATTACCAAATATAAATGAGTATTAAGGAAACCTAATATGTTGGCCACACCATTAAAATCATCAACTCCTAAATTTAGTTATTTTACACCATAAATCTTTCATTAAACTTAAGCCAAAAGACAAGTTAGGGCCACAATAATATCAATAACGTTACCAAGAACAAGTTATGAACACATCTACACTTCTGGTTATTTAAAAATTCCATTCAAGTTTTAGAACTCAGTCGGCATGCACCTGAATTACCCATTTTAAAAAAATCTCCATGTGAGCTGGAGTATAATCTTTTAAAAGGAAAAGGTTTTAGACATCTATGAAACATCCATACTGAAAGTTGAACAAAGTTTTGAAATGGAGATTCTCTGACACTTCTCTTGAAGGAAGATTATATTTAGTATTTTATTTAAAATCAACCCCCAAGTTTATGCTACACTTCCCTACACTATATTACATATTGTGATAAGATTAACGTTTCTTAAAATGCAAACAGAAGCTGTTAGGCATGCAACCTTAGCCATGCTTTGTTATTAAATTCCCAAATTATGATAATTATTGAAAAAAACATCTTTTAGCATCTTTAGGGAAAAATACTACTTTCAGAAAATAATTTTGATAAAGACTATTTCTTTATGTATTCCCATTAGAGACTTCTTCCATTCTTTCTCCTACAAGAAAGTTTTGGTAACATGTAATTGGTTTTCCTCTTGCTTGGACTAATCCTACATTTGATTTTTTAGTAACATCAAATAGAGAAAAATAAGCTTTAGAGTATCCTTATAAAAATACCTCTATAAACCCAGGTCTAGTTCACACAACTTACCACCAAATTATTTTTTATAACAGTGGAATGTTATTACAGCTTATATATTGGGTGTTTGTAGTATATTTAGAAACACGTAGAGCCTTAAACTCTGGATTTTTAATTCTCTGAAGGACAAACTTTAAGCTTTCACATCTATCTGCTTAGTAAAGCAAAGGCAGATACGACTTTCTTTCAATATTTCCATTCACACACTGCAGTCAACTTTCCTCATGCAGTGAAAAGGATAATCATGTACACTTTTTCCAAAAATTCATCTTTATTTATGTGTAGTTCTAGTGTTGGTAAAAATTTGAAGTCAAAACTTCATATAGTAACAGTGTACTGCTTAAAATCTGTTAAGTAAACTCAGAAGCTCAAGTCATTTACCTCATTTTCAGTTCTATGCTTATAAACTCATTAGGACAATAAACAATTCTATTTATTAGTTCATTTTAATAATAAAAACATGATTATTCATGTATATTTATCTGTTTGCACTCAAATTTAGTTATATAGAATTAATAACATTTCTGGCTTTAGGTATTTGAAATATTACACTTACTATAAAGCTTGTGTTTCCCAAAACATTTTACTAAAATAACTTGAGTACAAAAATGGGAAAACATGTCTGAATTCCCAAGTAAAGCTCTATGCATCACCTAATTCTATTGAAAATGATGCTGATGGCAAATTTCACTTATCACTTGAAACATATTTCTGCTCTTGGATATCAAAAGCAAATTAAAAAACATGCTGTTACTCTGCTCTGGCAGTGCTGCAATGCGTTGTTTAAGTTTTTTAACATTCAGAACCAGCTCCCTTGAAGTACAATATACAGCAAATATATTAGTGGAATTCAGGCCAAAACTCTTCTGTAATTTACTACAGATGGTTCATATAACATTCAACTAATTGTATAACATCATCTCTTTTTACTTACAAAGGAAAGCATTTATTAGTGTTCAACTTTTGTAACACAAAAAGCATTATAGTTCTATTTAATAACCTGTAAGTGTTATCAAGTGGTATTAAATTGTCCTACAATTGAGAAATATGACATTTCAACCATTTGAGACTATACTGCATCTCTCCCACCCAGATATCCAAGTACAGGTTATCATCTTTCACTAAGACTATCCTTAATTGAACATTGGCAAACTGGAGATGGATAATCCTGTGCCAATTTTAGAAAGAATTTAAGAAAATTTCTCCCTCTAGGGACCTTGCATCCTTATACTTCTAAGTAACTGACCACCTTTATGACATATAGTGGTGATCTGTGTATCCATTAACACAAAGGTTTTTAATGAGCACAGTGAAGAGCATGAAAATGCATAAACACTGAAGACTGACAACTCCATAAGATCTCCCTAGGAATGGTGCTATTTCATCTTACTACAGAATGTTTCTCGCCGAACCAGAACATCTATTGCTCATACCAAGCCAGCTACAGTATTTAAGTATTTTACCAAGTTGAGATCTTGTCTATTTTCAATTTAATTACTTAAGAAATTTGACAATATCATATTTTTATCTGGATACTGTACACTACATGTCCATTAAACAATGCATATGGTTTAGGCTCTGTGTGAACTTATGTTGTCTTAATAAGATATCATCAATATCTGTGGGTTCATATGATTAACTGCACTATAATACAGTACTACTGATTACCCAAAAGCGGTAAATTTTAAAGTCTTATAGTTTACAGTAAAGTGTCATGTTTCAGATTAATTAAAATTTTGTATTCTTGTCAGTAAGATTTCTAAGCAACTGAAGGGTAAACTGAGGCAATAATCAGAATATTTCAGCTTAAAAAGCACAAAGCACATGAAGCTAAGTTTATTTTTTTGGTCCATCTTGAAAAAGTCAACCACTTACAGATTTAGCAGTTGCAGAAATGTACTGGACAACCATCTCACGTTTTGTGGCCAAGTCCTTATTTCGTAAAGGAGCTTTACGTTCTTCATTTAGGTTCATGTCTTCCTGTAAATAAGCAGAAAACAAAAGGTCATGATTATATTTATTTCATTAGTACTGATGCCCCATTATCTATAAAAAAAATCTCCATCTCTGAAAATTAACAAAAGTGACTGATTTATTGTGTATCTTCTTGAAATATCTGTGGTAATCCCATCAGTTGTTATTCCCTTGAAGCTTCTTCAGTATTAACGAGAATTTTAGGCACTGGACACATTAATCAAGTTTGTGATTTTTTTCTTACACACGCCAGTTTTCCAATACCCAATTTGCTCAACTTCCAATTTTGCCCTTGGGAGCCCAAGAAGCCAGTACATCACCTAAAAAGTTGTTAGAGACTGAAGTCTTGCACTACCATGAGTGTATGCTCATATCTCTTGTAATAGCAGCTTCTCTAATTTTTGCAGCATTCAACATCAAAAGCTAAATATTTAAAGATTTCAGACTTTGGAAAGGGTTGAAGTTCCTTATTAACAGAGAACATAGGATTAGAAAGGACCTTCTTGGCTCACTGAGTCCAGTCCTCTGCTATTGCATATTCAACATATGTCATAAAATCTCATTCATACATTTATCCAGCTCCATTTTAGCAACACTTAGGAATACTGGAGGCAAACAATCTATCAGAAGATTGCTCAACAACTCATTCTTATGGTTAGAAATATTCTAATTTCCAGCCTAAGTTTATTCATTGCCTGTTTATATTCGTGTGCCAAAATGGTCCTTTTCATTAAATAACTCTCCTCCCCCCCTTGTATTTAACACCTGATATATATTTAGAGAGACCTCTCAGGGCAGGTCTACACTACAAATTTACAGATGCCCAGCTGCATTGGTGAAGCTGCGCCACTGTAGTGCTTCTGGTGAAGACACTGTAAGCTAACAGGAAAGTACTCTCCCGTCATCTTAACAACGCCACTTCCATGAGAGGTATTAGCTATGTCGGTAGGAGACCCACTCCCACTGACATAATGCTATTTACATTGGTGCTTACTTCAGTATAACTGTCACTCAGGGGTGTGGATTATTTTGTAGTGTTCATGTAGTCTAGGGTTCAGCCTTTGTTTTATTAGGCTAAGTAAGCCAAGCTTATAGTCTCCTCTTGTAAGATGGACTAACAACGATGATCGAGAAGTGGAGAGCCTCCTACTGCACATGTTCCAGTTTGAATTCATCTTTTTTGAACAAGGTGTCTACAGATGTATTCTATACAACATCCCAGATAAGAGCTTACCAATGCCTTGTACTGTGGCATTATTACCTCCCTATCCGGAAATACTTCACCTGATATATCCTAGGATCATATTTGCCTTTTTGATAACTGCTTCAACTTGTGGCTCAGAGGCATGATGAGATCAATTAAGATCTTCCTCCTCTGTCATTTCAAGTGGACAAAACCTCAGCTGATAGCAGATGTTTCTGTTATCTGTCCCAAAGCTTTTTTATTATTGAAGCGCATCTCATTTCTATTACAAAGTCATCCAATTCTTCTAGTATATAATATACAGAAGGAAGATACAACATTCCAGATAGCTTTTGCATCTTTGACTTATATGTGAAGGAAGCTTGAAATTTCTTAAGTCCCTGCCCTCTTCTGTCCAGCTGAGTTTACTAAGCATACATCTACATTTGAGCTAGGAGATCCGATTTCTAGTTTGAACAGATGTACCAGCATCGCTGGAGCTAGCACCTAAAAATAGCAGTGTGTCGATGGTGGACCAAGGAAGTGGCTTGGCCAGCAAGCTGAATACGTTCCCAC
Organism: Emydura macquarii macquarii; assembly: GCF_026122565.2. NCBI lineage: Eukaryota > Metazoa > Chordata > Testudines > Chelidae > Emydura > Emydura macquarii. Next base: position 31,691,092 of record NW_027131390.1, on the reverse strand, counting down.
AAGTTTCAGCGGGATTGTACACAGGGTAGTTCGCTATAAACTATTTAGAGAAGCCAGACATTTCAATGGCAAGACTAAATTTTACTGTTATATGACAAACAAGACAGACACCATTATATATAAGTTCCACCTTTCACAAAATAAATAGGAAGATTTAGTATCAATAATGGCAAAAAGGCTGAATTAAAGCTTGTGTATAAACTAGACTTTGGCATCAAACCTTGACTTAACTAATCATTTTCTATTAGTTTGCTGCCTGCACAGTTCAGATTGGAACCCAAGGCTGTCTCAATACTAATAGTTGACATAAAACATGATCTGTGCATACTTCATTGTATAGTTAATTTACCTTTTGAAATACTTATGAGAGGTCTGTTTTTTAAAACCACATGAAATCAAACTTAACCTTCAGCAAACTGAACCAATACTGTCCCCAGAATAACAAGTGAGTATACTACTAAGGTAATTTACTTAGCTACCGGGAAGAGCAAATGCCTTAGTATGTTCGTACACTTAGTTTGGAAGCTGAGTGGAGTTGAATGTAACTGTCTTTTAACCTTAATAACTGAAAATGGCTGAAAATAACATACAGGAGATGAGAACACTGGACAGCAAAACTCCACGAAATACTGTGTTTAACCAATTTACTTTTAGAAATCCAATATGGTTCTGAGTAGTAGCAGTTAGTATATTATTGTCTAGTTTATAACTAGATACGGTAAAGCATATTACCAGAAGCGTACCTCAACCAGTGCTACTGCTGTTGTTTTACTGAGCTTATAAAGTGAATAATTCACTTTCAACATTAAAGGTAAAAGTGTTCAACGATATTACACAAAGGAGTACTTTTGCTATTTAGAATTATCATCACTGTGTTTTTGTCATTTTCTTCCCTTTTGTTCTATATAGTGCTCCAGGCTAGCTAAAAGCCACATATTTAAGCAACATTGTATCAGAGCTGTCTGCACCACAATTAAACTTTGTGTGCGCCATTTTTAATTAAGATGGTTAGGATTGGTACTGCTAATTTATCATTTTCAAGTAAATGACAAGCAAAACAGACCATGGAAAATGTGTACAAGAGTAGCTCATACAGCTCGATTGTTAAAACTATTTTTTCCTTGCTAAATTTCAATAGATGAAATTCAGGTTTAATGTTACCTTTCTCTGCATCCCAATAAGAAGCTACTGACATATTTTTATTAAGCAAAAACAAAGCAAGTTAAACAAATATTATGCAAAAATTAACTGGGCTTCAAATGATGCTATCCAGAAATAGACAACTTACCATGAAAAGTTTCAACTTCCATTCAATGAGAAACAGTGATGAGCTAGTAAAAATTGCACAGACCATAGCTCAGAAAACGGAGTCTTTTAGCCACAGAAGAGAAGGGAAGATATTAAAAGTGTAACAAATGGGGATACCAGCAATATAAATAGCAAGGGAAAACATTCAAGTTAGTGTACCAGTTAGACAGAACAGCAAGTAACAGGCAAAACCAGTTAAGTCCATTTTCTTAGTCCTTTGGAATAAATTAATGCTTTTTTATTTTATGTTATGTACTGCACCATGCTTCTATCATTAAGAAATTCTCTAGCGAGGGCTTCAACAGTTTGAAGTGCTGAGTTAACAATCCTGTTACATTACTGGGTAAATCAATAACAATTATTTTAAGCTGAACCGATTATGTTGCTTGGAATATACCTCATTTGTTATCAAACTGCCCTACCATTCTCTTCCAAATTAAGGGGCTAACTCTGCTGTAAAGAGAGGACAGGAGGGAAGCAATAAGGTAACTCCCACAGAGTTCAGTAGGAGCAGTCATTCAGTGAAGATTCTACCACTTTTCACACCATCTGCTACCTAGGTGTTAGACAATTATGGGGTAAACGCACATCCAGGAGACAGACGTTAATTTGGAAGCCCAAAGATTCCTGGACATAACAGTATTACTGTAGGGTATGCCATGCAATTTCACTTTCTTCCCAACTGATTTTGAGACTTTTTAAAAAAAGTCGGGCTTATTTGTCAAGTTTATGGGGAGCTTCTCACCAGTCATGTTAATCTGAAACCCACTATCTACAGCTTTATGTTACAGCAAGATAAACTTGGGTGCTAGACACTGTAGTTCCACAGGCAAAGTATGAAGAAAAAAATCAGGTTTCCAACCAGGCAAATTGTAGACTAACTTTTGCACCAGAAAATCTTGCATGTTCTGTTGTGACATTTGCAAGGGTCAGTTACATTCTGGATTCATTTGTCATTGCAAAAAGGCAAAGTAGAATTTTGATTTATCCACCTTTTAGAAAGAAAACTGACCAACTCTGAGCTACATACAGGAGTTTTTGAAAAAAAGTTGTCTGAAATGATTGGTCCTTAAGCAAGTTATTACTGCACCTGTAATTGTGCTTATGTACAGGCAAGCCTGGTTTTTAGGGATCCATTTTAAAGTTTGCATTGTTGACATTGCGAGTGTACATAGGCCAATTATTTATCAACTCATCTGAAGAGTTAGCCGATATTTAACTTAACCCACAGGAACAATTAAAGGAAGGTTTGCAGATAGCTGCTACAACATGTCAGTCGATGCTATGAATTCCTGAAGCAAGGTCTATTAGCTGACTTTTCAAGTGACTGGCTAGACGGTTATGCTCACCAACAAACAGGAGCTGCTCAGATTTTAAATGACAGCTACATTAATGAGGCTGTTTTAAGTGTTATAGGAAACCTAGATGGTTGAGATTCAGCAAGTTCATCCCCACACAATCACTGAAGGGCAGAGAACATGTACAAAGATCCGAGATATTACTACTGTTGTCCCTAAAGCCTAGATCAACAACTGCTAAAAATGTTTTCAAAAACTAGCAAACTGACAGTAGTCTTCTGACAGAAGAAAAGTTTGGACAGTTTGCATTTTACAGACATTTTTACAAGCAACAACCCACTAGTGAAACCCCCTGTTCAGGTTTCTGATAAAGGCACTAATACACAGTGTAGGGTAGAAAAGGGTGATGACAGATGTTGCGAACATCTTTTAGAGATGACAGTTTCTGCTTTATAAAGTTTATCTGTACATTTGAGACAGCCCTTCAAAACCATAAAAATTTTAACCACCATTACAGTGAGATAGGACAGACAATATTACTCCATAGAACATTTACAGATCTTTTCAGCAGTGTGCCTTATATGTATGCATGTGCTCTTGGATAACTGGGTGGGTTCTCTGTGCAATCTGGAGTCACTAGAGGGTGGCTAATGCAAAACTCACAAGGCTGGTTAGCCAGATAGCCTCTGAAGGTCTGAAAGACTTTGGAGCCTGTCAGGAACTCCAAAGAGGGCGGATGGGGGGGGCCTGCAGTAAGCTCAATATGTGTTTAGATCCTTTTATTGTTTTATGTGTTTTCTCTCTTTGTCTTTAAAGAAGCATACTGTGCTTCTGAAGAGCTGGCACACTCAATTCATAGGCCTTGAACAGAAAGCAAAGGCAAGGGACTGGACTCTCAGAAATGTCGTGAATTACATAGTGAAGTGTAATGGGGCTGCAAGCCTCTACCCCTGGTCTAAAGGCAGAGGGATGTCCAGAGAGATGACATTTAGAGGCATGAGAGGGCTTTCCTCCAGACCGAAAAGGGGGTCAAAAGGGTAATTACCCCCAACTTGTCACAGGAATGTTTAAAGGAGTTGATTTTATTCCAGAGCAGTAAGTGGTAGGCCAAATTTTGATAACTGTCTCAGTGCCAGTTCAGGAATTTGACTCCCACTATTTTAATCACATGCCATTCTTGGTCATGCTTTAGGGGACATCATAATTATAAATAAGGAAAAATAATTAACATAATTAACTACCACTTTTATTGAAGGAAACGTAAAAAAGATTAAAGAAAGTGAACAATCTCTTCTGTAAGCTTCTCTGCGGAGAGCTTTTAACAGAAATCACATTTTTAAGGGAGCTGGCTTGACTATGGTAGGGGAGCTCTTCTCTATAAAGTAAGTCAAAACGAAAGCCTATTATTCCTCAAATCCCAAGTGAATCCTGTTTTAGTACATCTTAGACTGCTAAAAAAAAAAAAGTTTATAGCTGGGCAGAAGTGTTTCGTTTAAGGGTGGGTGACTCCGGTTTGGCTCATACGTCTAATCAAAAGACCATTTATCAACAGGCAGAGGTGAGTGATCTTAACTAAGTTCTATGAAACCGAAGTATTTTAATTCAGTTACTCAAAAGAAACCATTCAAGGAGCTGTCTTATCTGTTACTTGCGGTAGTGGCAAACTGTTCTATTTTTATTCTTTCAAAAGCTTGAACAGAGAGCTTTTAAAATACAACTAGCTTAAGTCCGTTAATTTAATCTGCTCACCAAAACGAGCCATTACAAAGAACCTTTTCCTCTCAATGCCTCTTTAGAGCAGAGTGGTAGTCATTTAAAACTTGAAACCTGGATTTTTTCCATGCACATTTTTTTAAAACAATTATATATATTCACTGAGTTTCTGGAAAACCTGAACTCATCCCATATAGTTTCTCCTGGATCCCATTAGGTATCAGAGTAGAAGTTGATTAACAATTAAGATCCTTTGCTACTTATTAAGACCCTACAGAAAACTTAGTGTTATTAGTATATCAAGTCTTTTTGTATTACTAAGGCCTTCAATCTTTTTCAGAGATCACATAACTCTTTCACAACATACATATAAGCATTAATAGACTACTAGTAATGCTGTAACTTTGCTATTTCAATTTTGTTTAAAACAGTTATTGGTCAAGCATGGCTAGCTCAAATTTCTTCTACTTTTGTCAAGTCATCTTTGTTTCTCTGAAGACCTGAATTAGGCAACTTTTGAACATGCCATGCATTCAGGCAAGATTTACGGATTATTCAATCAAGTGACAATTATGTATCCCATAAAATTAAACATATGTCATCATTTGTATGAAGAGCATAAGGTGTGTCTTTGTGTTTACAATATAGTAGAACCTCAGAGTTATGAGCACCTCAGAATGGAGGTTGTTTGTAACTCTGACATGTTCGTAATTCTGAACAAAATGTTATGGTTGTTCTTTCAAAAGTTTGCCACTAAACATTGTCTTAATACAACCTTGAAACTTTACTATGAAGAAGAAAAAATACTGCTTTTAATCATCTTAATTTAAACAAAACAAGCACAGAAACAGTTTCCTTACCTTGCCATTTTTTTTAAACTTTCCTTTTTTAAGACATTTTCGTTTAACACAGTACTGTACTGTGCAGTATTTGCTTTTTTGGGTTTTTTTTTGTTCCTGCTGCCTGATTGAATACTTCCAGGTGTGTGGTTGACCAGTCAGTTTGTAACTCGAGAGTTCTTAACTGTGAGGTTCTTCTGTACTACTTAGCTCTGCACCCAGAAGTTTCAATGGAAGGTGAAAGACCTATTTCTTGACATCTCACATTTCAAAACTTAAACGCATGAAAACAAATAAAAAAATTTGCTAATTGCTTACCATCATTTTTTCGAAGAGATCCATAACTTCTTTTTCTGATAAATTCATAGAACGTTCATCAAACAATGGTTGAGCAAGGGGAAGTTCACTCATAGAAGCTTGAGAATCAATAGGGTGCTGAATGAGAAGTTTCTCTTTTTTTATCGTTGATTTTCTAAAACTTGTTATTCTATCACGCTGAAAATGAAAAAAGATAACTTTAAAAATTAATATATATTTTCACAATATGAAAAAGGAGCATAAATGTTTATTGATTAAATTGCATGCTAATGGTGCAATAAACATACCAAGGGTTATTTTAAGCAGCAGGGCCAAAATTCAGAGACTGTACTATTTATAAATTCTTAAAACCCCTCATTATTGTAGATTTTTTTTCCTGTTCAGAATTCAGTTTAATCCACAGTAGTGGCATTAACCTATAGCCTGTATAACCATATTTAATTCCCATTCTCAGATTTACCTACACATAAGGGCCTGAAAAAACTTTCAAGATAGCGGGAATGGGAAGAAGGGCATGTTGCACATCAGTTGATAACAGTTCTTTTAGGCCATTTATGATGTACAGTGATAAATTCAAAGACAACTTCCCAAACCCTTTTTACGTGAAGAATGGTGGTGGGTCTTTGGAAGATAGCTAAAATGGCAAATTTTTGGGGGGATAATCATGTCATCAGGAGTACACAACATTTCCACATAAGAAAGAAATTTTCCAAAGAAATACAAAGTATCTTAGTGTTTTGTCCCAAACTTCTTTATTAGGTGTTGAGTACAGTCTCTTGTAATTAGCACATCACAAACCAGTTAATGATTTTACTGCACAGAAACAGCCATTCATACTTTAATACACCTGACAGACATTAGTAAAAGCATCCCATGTGATCCGCAATCAAGGTTTTTAATTAAAACTGAAGGTGTTTCATTCCTTCCCCCCACCCCCCCCTTTATAAGCGCATGCATATTAAGTTAATGTATTATTACAAGAGGAGAAAATCATTCCACCAGTTAAAGTGATCTAATGCCCCTTCAATCTAAGGCTGTTTGTTACCATATTACTTAATGCTCAAATCGATCCTGATAATGTTAACCATCAAAAAACCTATTATCTTATACCACCACCTGAAGAGTGAAATACTTGTTACGTCTGCTTTAACATCACTGCAAACAAACAATTTAACAAATCTCATTATTGATGTAGATTTTATGGAATCAAACAGCCTTAAAAAGATAGACTTAGTAAAACCACCCATTTGCAACAGGCTGAAGCAGCTTATTTAGGGTTATAGGTGTACCTGGTAGAATTTTTTCATCAATTCAAGTTCAACTGTTTTACATATTGTTAAGTTAACCAACCAACCAATCAAAGGTAAATTGTCTAAAAATAATACTTAAAAGCTATTGAAGACTCAAATTTGGTGTTCAGTTCCACTTGATTTTTCATGAAAATGGGGAAAAGAGGGAGGTGTTAGGACTTTAAGGCTGACTTCACCAAAATTTGAAACAGGTAACCCTATATGAGCTGCACACCTTTTTTATTAATGTATTTTTGACCTAGTGAAGCATTTGTGGACAGTGACAATCACTTAAAATATTGGACTTAAGAATTAGCTGTGACAGATTACACATCTTTTTTACCACACCAATTACTACAAAATATCTGCAAAACCCGGCTAATGAAATATTTAATACCCTTTAAATAGTTTTCATTGTCCACAACCTTTCGAGTAAGATAGCATGCACTGTAGATAAAATATAAACCAAGTTCCCATGAAGGCCTTACCACATCATCTGTGAAAGTTTTTATTTGAACGTTCTATTAAAAAAACCAAACAAAAGAAAAAGCAAGTTATCTATGAAACCAAGAAAATTAAGCTCTTGTACATTAATGTGAAAACAATGCCTAAATTCCTCTTTTAGCTGATTTAATAGAAACAAATTGATATTTATGAATAGGTTCAGAGCTACCAAGGCAGACATTTATAATACCTTACTGAGCGTGACTTCGCCCCCACCCATAAAGATAACATGTTCAAGGGTTTCAAGTTATTAATTTCTACATACACTATATAGCATCAAGTTCAAACACCTTTCATTTAACTTATTCTGGGAAACTGGTAACCAGTACAAGAACAGTTATACTTAAGTCCCACTTGACTTAGTTTTACAACTTGAAAAATTGATGACTTAAGATCTGTGTGGAGGAAGTCATTGCCAGCATAAAACACCTCTCTCTCAATTTTGCCCAAAGACTCAATCTAGAGATATCGAGAACTGTCAATGTTACAATTCTTACAAGTTTTATTTTATTCTCTCACCTGGTTCAATTGAAAGGTAATAGCTCTCAGGTAACTGTCACTACATACTACTGAAGAACCAAGGAGTTAGTAATGGGTAATGGTTTTGGTAGTTTGAGCATGAACCGTTCTAGAGAATAAAGTCACTGTGATTTACATGACCTGTCCAAAACCAAAATTGGATACTTATTCGCCAACATGGCAGAAAATTAACTATATTATGGTCCCTCTATTGAAGATCAAAGAGATCCAAAGGATCCTTAAGGACTGAGGATGTAATTAGAGCCCTTCCCATTTATTCTAATTGCTTTCCCCATCCAAACAATCAAAGCCAAATAATTTTCTAGGGACTGAGTCTCAGCTAACTAACTGTCTTTCATGTACCAGTCTCCCACAGATACTGAGTAGTGCCAAATTTCAACTTTAGCCAGCTCAGTTATGGCTAAGTAAAATGTTGTGCATTATTAGCATACTATAGTCACTGCAACCCACACAATTAAGTTGTATTGTTAACAGTCTCACCTATGTTAGGAACAAGAGCCTTGACAAGATGGAGCCCTGGAAAACTGACAAGTTTGTCAGGGAGACAAACTGCGCAACACTTTTTGAGCATGTTCAGCAAAGTAGCAGAGGAGCCACCCAAAATCTGCCTTATTAGCCACTTACAATGGTTTGCAACTGAGTCACTACTTCTCCATTGTCTACAGTATCAGAATGCTGCTGACAGTGCTTTATCATGGATATTTCATCTTTCTTTAGTGTCAGGAGATCATCCATTGACACTGCCTACATTCTCTACCCAGGTCTATCATAAAATTGATGAGATCTGAAGCCACTAAATATTGTGCCATCAGTAATGGATGCTGTGGAAAATAAAGTATTAGCTTCTGGAAACTCAGGAAAGCTTCAAAGAGAGTAGAATTTGTGACAGCTCAACCAGTGTAGTTAATGCTTTCCTCTCTCACAAGGCAGCCCTGCAAAAGTCTTCTGTTACCAGTGCTACCACTAGCCATTCTCTAGAACTCCTTAGGACCTCATGCTCCCAGCAGGGCTGACTTGTTTGACAGACACACTCCCCTACACAGTTTTCTCATATAGTATCTATGCAGCAGCTAGTGTTTTTCTGAAATACTTGGAGACTGCCCAGTTGCTAGCTCGTAGATCGCCTCACCTTGAGTTACAGTAGATGGTGCCTAATAGCAACCCTGATGTTGCTATTAACAGAAAGCTGTTAACAATATTTTGTCAGGAACCAATCCCATCCCACTGGTTTAGAATTGGGATACTGGCAAAAAGCATGCCCCTTATTGAGACTGAAGAGTGGGGAGTAAAGAGAGTCCTGGCCACAGGCAGGTTTGCAGGACCTGGGAAAGGATTTGCTCTGCACTTCTGAAAGAGAGAAAATCCATTTAGGTATCTAAATATGGACTTAATTTTAGCCATTCAGATTTGTGAACTTCGGCCTTACAAAGGTTAAGTATCATTATGTGATAGTAATGATTATGTCCTGTAGCTGAAGTCATAACATTTACCAATTTGTTTCCATACATGTTAATAGTCCAGAACATGTGCAAGGTTAAACCAAAGTTATCCAACCAAAGTCTCATTCATGGTCTAGGGCAGCTTCTAAGTCTGTTCATAACCAGTTGTTTATTCTTACTATTTGGTATTTATTTTAACATGAAAAGGATTGATCATTTACCACTGGGTTTGAAATGGGCAACTGACTGTAATCTGAAGAGGCATAAAGTCAAAACCTGCATGAGACATTAAGAGGTGTGAGCGCAGAGGCGAGTTCCACCCTTTTTTCAAAGACTATTCCTTTTAAAAAAATTAAATTTAACCAAGTTTTTCCAAGTTCTGTGCAGCACACTTTTATCCCAGCATCTCTGTGATCAACCCTGAACAACTCTTCCACCACACTAAACAAACTTTAAATATATTATTTAACAATACAGACTTTTAGCCAAGATTCACATGTACTGTTCATTATCTTCTCCTTTAAAACCAATTCTTAAGCACTTCATGCTTAATGTTAAACATTGAATTATTGTAACCTGTTTAGTCATTAAGTCTGTGAATAAAAGCTCAATGGTTTTGGCCTTTCTTTGCCTCCATATAAACTAGCTTGTGAGCTTCAATTTATGCACCTGAAATCAAACAAACAATTTTCCAACCTTGTTTTCATCATCCTTCTAAGCAGCAGTGATAAAAGCATCATCCTCCCATAATACTGCTTCCAATTTTTCTCCTCCTGAAGAATTAGCTTACTTTGCCATAATTGCTCATTTTCTTCAGTCCCATTTTTTCTCTTCACTGGATTACAAATTATTTATCTGAACAAACAAACTTTCTTCTCTTCTATACCAACGAAGATCATGAGACCGGAGACCTACGCAGCACCCTTTACCAGTCATAGAAGTACGAGTAACTTATTACTCTGCTTACACTCTGTTCCAAGTTTCCGTCTAATGAATTTTGTACTGAGAATTTAATGTAGCACTGTGTCACAGCAATAACGAATCTAAGACTTAATAGATTATAACCTATGTCATTAGTTTTGCTTTATTAAGCCCTCAGTTACATCCTAGTTTTTACTACAATTTGGGGGAGGTATTTGTTTCTACATGATACTGGTTCTGCTCACAGTTAAGATTGAATTTTACTGGGAAAGTCATATTTCATAGAAGGCACCTGTCCAGTATTGGGAACAACACTGTTTCCTCAATATTTTGATGGCTATTATCAACTAAACAATATTTTAATAAGGTACCAAAAATGTCAGCATACAACTATTTTTTCAGCATACAACTATTTTAACTGCTTTCTAGATCTTGGAGTTTGTTTATTCAAATGGAGGATCTCCAGAATGTGTGAACAAGTGGACAGCACACCCCGCCCTTCCCCCCTACCCCCCATATTCTTGAGTGTTCTCTCTCAATTTCGTCTCTTCATTTTCTTCATGCTGGTCTTCATCCCAATAAAAACAGAGTGAATCACTCCAAGAGCAGAACAGCTGGCTCCAACTAAACGTCACCATCCACCAACCTTATGCCCCTACATACCATTTTGTTATGCTTCATCACCTCCACATCTCCGGCTTCTTTGTTCATGTGTAACGATGTGAAAATTTAGCAAGAAGTTGGTTTTCATTTTTACTTTCATTAAAATGTCTCTAGTCTGGGACTATCACAAAAGAACTAAATCATCACTCACAAGGCCGTCCACTAGGTACTTCCCCCCCATCCAGCTCCAACTTTGTTTTATTAAATTATACCAATACCACCTTCTCCAGACTTTTAGGGTCATCACTTGTGAAAACAATAAAAAGACTTAACTGAAGGACAAAGGTATCAGTTAATGAAATTTTGTATATTCTGTTACAAGGAACTCTAGTGATAGAAGATTCAGTAAAATATAATGCACCCAAGAAGTTGAATTTTAGTGTAATCACCAATCGGGGCAGGGTGAGAGAAGCTTCCATTAGAAGAATGGGCATACAAATCTTTCCTTTATTTGCGTCATAAATCAGTAATAATTAAGTCTCATTTTTCCCCTTCGCCAACACACAATAAAGTGGACTGACACTTTCTGAAAAATCAATGTGTTAACAAAACCTATAAGGCAATATCCAAAACGTGTGTTTATTACCGTCTTACAACTATCCTAACAAATTTTTAATGCATCCAACAATGAAGATTCATTACTTCAAGTTCAACATTATGCCCAAACCACATCTTGTTAAAAATTATACAAAAGAAGCTACCACAAGAGCAGCACCAAAAGAAAACAGCACCATTAAATAATTATAATATTATTTACCCCCTTTAGGTTAAATAATAATTCCTACATAATTAAGGGAGTAATGTTTTCATTTCTATTATAAAAAGTTAATAATGGTTCAAAATTTTAAATTTAAAAATGAAGCCTCAAACTAAGGAATTATGAAAGAAAACTAATGAAACTTTTTAAAATTCCTTTTAATAAAATTCCTGTGTCCATGCAAAGTTTTGTATATATAGATCACGAAACACAATCCTTGTAGTATTACTGGAGGCGTTTTCCATTTTAAAAGCTAAAAAATAGATCATCTCCAACCTCTTGTACATGTGACACTCATTATGAAAAGCATTTTAGTTTGTTAATAATGGTCTCTTAAAGCATAGTCTTGCAACAGTGGTTACCAGCACAGTACAGGGGCAACTATTGGTAATACCATCTTTTGCCTCATTAATGCAATAAGATTCCACGCTGTTCCATTCAGGGAATCTGTCTTCTCAGGAGTTTTTCCAGTGTCTAATAGAATGGAGCCCTAATCAGGATTAGGGGACTTTTGAGTGCTACTGTGAAACAAATAAAAACTGACGGTACTAAAAAGAAATGGCCTTCTGATTGTTTTTAAATGATCACTGAACTATCTGTCAACAGGTGCAAACATATAAACATTTTTCAGTTTATTGGGTAAAAATAAATTTCTGTAGTACTGAATTACATATCCTATAGACAACATGCACATCATTTTAATCGTAAGTGCTATCCACCAGCTCTGGCACATATAAACTCTAAATATATGCTTCCATCAGCAAACTTAAATCCAGCCTCACAATGTGTTTTATATTTTTATCCCCAGATTGGAACTTAGTCTAACGTAGAAATCCCAGCAATACATAAAACTGCTTCTATCAATTGTGCCAGACCAAAGTTTCCCTAATCCAAATAATTTACAAGATTAAAGGCACAAGGAGATACAGTGTGAATAGCATGAAAAAGAACCATTAAGGTGAAGCAGATCACAGTGCACAGTGAATTAATGACAGCTTTATGCTTCAAAGTCAAGAAGATGGAGTCTGTTTTTCAAACACAAGAGGCAGTCTTGAGTTTTGGTACTAGGGGAGGAGATGTTTCTCTTACATTCCCCACTACTGGCATGAAGATCCTAAATTTGTAAAAAGGTAATTACAATTACTCATGACTTACACGAGCAACTACTAGTGGCTGCCCCATTTCACTACATCTTTAGATCTGTCTCTCTGTTTTCTTTTAGTGTATTTGCAGACCAGAATCTTTTTTAAATAGTTGCTGTTCATTTTATATACTATCATTCATCTGGTGTAGCTCTAAAGCCTATTGGGAGAAGTTACCAGTTCCCACAAGTGTAATTTCAACTTGGGTGCATTACTGTTTAGGCTTTCTTTTGGTCCTTACTTTTCAAACATTAAGTCTGTATTTATACAGTTACCTAATTAAATTAATAAGGCCTTGCTTTATACTAAAATTCAAAAAAGTGTAGCATCAACAGCACATACATGCAGGACTAATTTAAGTGCTTAGTGAAAGTCAGGCAGTGAATGAGGCAAGGTTTCTGTAGAACCATTACTTGGCATTCCATATACACATTTTGTGATACACACCAAGTCAGTACTATGTACTAACTTCTACTTTCTTTAATGCATGAAATGTTATGGCAATGACAAAGACCACACATATGGTTCTATACAGTGTATCTTAAAAACTTACAGAAATCAAGCAGACAAGAGTAAGTATATTAATAGCAGTGGAACCAATTTGAAATACAAAAAGATCACAAATTAAGCAAGAAGTATTTTTCAGCTAGCTTCCATTAGTCAAGACAACTGATATTGTACAACCCTATCCTCCAATGTTCAATTTTCAGGGTTGATGTAATCTGACTTTAAACGCTGAGGTACATGCTCACTTCAAGTGTTTAATCCTTGAAGCCATTTCCAATACTGGCAACCCACCATATTTAAATCAAGGACTATAAAAAGCAGCCCTCAATACCTGTCCACAAAAATCACTTAAGCCAACCAATGGTTGTGGTGTATCTAGGAGAAGACGCTTCCATTGTCTCCCCTCTTATTGTGTGGTGGGGCGTGAGGCTGTTATCACAATCTGATTATGTAAGATTCATTAAAGATAAGGGACTTGCAGTACCATACCAGAAGCACCCTACAACATGATTGCTTTCCACACAGACACACCCCACCTGATTGCAGGTTTACAGCACAAACTGTATTGATGCACAGATTTTCATGCCAGATGGACCATTATCATTCTGTCTAATTTGCTTCATAACACAAGCCATAGAATTTCAAATTCCTGCATCAAGGCCATAACTCTTGGCTAAGCTGTAATGCTACATGCCATCTTTTATAAAGACATCTTTATCTTGATTGAGAGACACAAATGATGTCTTCATCACATCCTTTGGTAACATGTTCCAATCATTAATTACCCAACGTCAAAAATTTGCAGCTTATTTTATTCTGAATAGTTTTCCAGCCATTGGATCGTCCATGTCCTTGTCTGCTAAATTAAGCCACCATTTACTGTCAAAATTCCCCCTCCCCCCCCCAGGAGATGCATCTAGACCATGATTTCACTTCTACCTTTTCTCATGTTAACTAAGTCAGTGTTTCTCAATGACCAGTCCATGGACTGATGCTAGTCCTTGTGGTTTCCCTTACATAGTTTAGGAAGGCAGCAAGCCAATCCCTTGTATCAAAATAGTTGAGAAACACTGAATTAGAAAGACTAAGCTTTCAACACAATGCAGTATTTTCAGACATTAATATTCTTGCAGCTCTTTTCTGAACCATTCCCTATTTGTCAATATCCTTTATGATGTTTAGACATCAGAACAGGACAGATTTTCATTCAATTTGGAAGACCACAATTCTAGGCCTGAAGTTAGCCTTTTAGCCAAGAGCAGGCTCAGAAAGAGTATAATCACACCACAGATGTAACCAAAAGCAGATCCTGAAGACTGAGCCAAACCTCCACTTACAAAGATACCATCATGCAAGGAGAGAAAGAAAAACGTCTGTTGCTGATCTGGACAGATTGCCATCTCTCCAAATAAAAGAGACTATATCAATCCAATGAAACTGACAGATCCAAAAGTACAGCATTCAAAGGCATGAGAAGCATAGATCAAAGAGCTATGTCCCTGTCTGCCTTCATATCATAAAGCTCATGTGCTCCTCCAGTATCTTTGTGCAAACAGTTCCTCACACTGTGTTTTAGTTGAGTGCTCAGATCTGTTTCTAATGGCAACACAGATGGCTCTCTGTAAGAGGACCCCTCTTATGGATCCAGATCCTTTATTTTCTTCTACCAACTTCTGAGACAGGCAATTTTGATACCTCTGCACTAGACAACAGATCTCCATTAAAAATAGTTTCAACCCATTATTCACTTTGGGTCAGGCTAAGCCAGTGGTTCCCAACCTTTGGCCCAGCAACCAAATGTGGCTCGTGGGGTCTTTCAAAGTGGCCCGCTGCTCC
This sequence comes from Emydura macquarii macquarii, assembly GCF_026122565.2. NCBI lineage: Eukaryota > Metazoa > Chordata > Testudines > Chelidae > Emydura > Emydura macquarii. The sequence goes on along the minus strand of NW_027131390.1, from coordinate 31,676,018 downwards.
CCTCCTGCTGCCTGTAGAAGGGAGCCGCCACCTAAAGGGCTCAGGCGAAGCATGTTGTCTCAGAGCTACAAGACTGGCGCAGGCTCCTTGCTACAGCCAAAGGGATGGGAAATCAGCATTCCTCTCCCCCTGGCTGTGGCAGGGCATGGCAAAGTGCTCCTCCTGGGTCCTAAGCGCTGGGGTCCCTGCTGGAGCCAGAGGAAGGTGAGCACTGACCTTCCATCCCCCTGACTACAGAAGGTAGTTGGTAGAAGGTAGAAGGTACTCAGTTGGAGTGCACAGGGCTACAGGACACGTTCTGTTTCCTTGCTGCAGCCAGGGGGATGGGAGAACAGAGAAGAGTTAGCTTCCTCACTGAACTTCTTCCATCTGGCTGCAGTGCTGTGGAGATACAGTAGGCGCTGCTGGTGGAGCAGCCAGGAACTACCATGCTTGAAGAAGGGCAGGACTGTAAAGATCAGTGCCTTCCACTTTGGCCTGCACTTAGCAGGCCACTCACCATGACTTAGCTGCCAGTCCATGTCCTTCAGTGTGTAGTGACAGTCACCCATCTACACTAGTGCTTTGTCTGTGAGTGTGACACATACTGAGAGTCATTTGTAGGTGTAAAATAATGAATGTAAAAATGAGCACAGTAGCATCAAACTGTTTACTTTAAATATGTAGTGATTTGTAGTCCTTAATAGTGTATACATCAATACATTTTTTATGAGATGATAGACTGGTGGCCCTTCAGAATTGTAAAAATTATATTTGTGGCCCTCAAGACAAAAAGGTTGGGAACCCCTACATTCAACTATTTCCTGAGAGTGTTCTTTTTCAGTGCTGCTTTACCAGTCTGATAAAAGCCACATAGCCAGTTTAGCTGTACTTGAAAATTAACATTTAATACAACTCCACCAAGCAGTGGCACAAAAGGGAAGCGATGATTCCCAGACCTGCTGGCTATGAAAGCAAATATAGTAAGACAAAGAGCAACTGAGACAGCCTTTGCTGCATCTGACACTTGCTAACCATAATAAAATTAGCAATGCACTCTAAAAAGACTCCAATTTTTATCATGCTAAAGCTCCCAAATATGCTTATATGGGAAGTTTATCCTGAACTGACAATTCCCATTTTTAGCACAGAGGATTCCTCACTGTTGCCACCAGTACTTGAAGAAGCCACTTAAAATCTCAAGCGTACTCAAGCACATCAAAGGTCATATTTCATCCTTTTCTCAATTTATATTCATGTATGCCATAATCTAATTTCACACCACTAAATTAAACCTGCACTCTAACCTAATGGTCAAATGTTACAAAATCCAAGTAGTGCAGCATTGATTCATCCATGCTGAACATCTGTTTCACCTAACCACAGTTTGGTAGCCTATTCTGTTTTTCTGCTTCTGCTTGGACACTTCTATTCAACAAATATGAATTCATTGAAAATGAATGTGTAATCAGACACCAACATGACCAGGTCTTCACTTATCTTTAAAAGTGGAAACTTTCACTACATTACTAAGTTTAAAATCAAGTTAACATGAGCAAAAGTGATTACAGAACATGGTTAACTTCTGGATAGCAGGAAGTATCAAATGTTCAATTTATATTGCCATATGAAAAACATAATTCACCTTAATAAGCAAATTGTTGCAGTTGGCATCCCTGAAATAGGACTTCGAGAAAGATTTAGTTCCATTAATAGCTTGCACCATTAATCTCATTATAGGACTGAGGTCAACAACTGAGCTGGAATTAGTTTTCAACTCGAAAGGATACTGAGTTGTCACTGTATCAATAGGTAAATTAACACTAAATTAACAATTGCAGAAACTTAGTGAAGTTGATTACCTCTCTTAACACTGCACACGTAAGTAAGGCAGATATTTTCACCACAATAAAAACAAAGAGCGTTAACTGCCTTCATTGAACCACTGCAACAAATTAATTTATTTATTTCCCTCAAATCATGTTCAGGCTACACAAATGGACATTTACCTACAACTAATACTGACATCATCACCTCCAACCTTTAATTACAATCTGAACCCATGAGACTGGACTTGTGAGATTTTTTAAGTGTTTTGCGAGTGAGGCAGTATTAGACCTTTGCACTGGGTTTTACAGTAGAGGCTCCCCTACACAGAAATGACTACACAAATAAAATAGTCCTTGAGAATTTTAGGCTATGTCTACACTACTGCCTATGTCAGCAAAACTTTGTGTCACTCAGGAGTGTGAATATCCTACTCCCCTGGGCGATATAAGTTACAATGACATAGCGCTCTGCCGCATGTGGAGGTGGTTTTTTATGCCAACGGGAGGCTCCCTCCCATCGGCATAGAGCATCTTCACCAGATGCATTGCAGTGGTGCAGCTGTGCCACCACAGTGCTTTACGTATAGACATGACCTTACTCTGTATATTCATGGGTCAGGTTAAGTACAAGTACTCACACCTACACAGGAATTGTCAGGTAGACTGATCTTTGGAATTATTTGCAATCAAGTGGACTGATCTTTGGATAATTTTTATCTGTTCATTATTTAAAATATTCTTGTTATAGTCTGGCCCGCCGTGAAGTATTACGCATTTACTGAAAATCAATTTTGCTTTCGCAGTGCTAGTTCATGTACACTGATAACATGTTTGAGAGTGGGCACCTTTGAAGCTGACAGCAGGCCTCACACTGCTGCTGGCTACTCAAGAACAACTCTTGTGCAGCAATACCCTCTTCTAAGCATGAACACTGACCCCAACTTCATGCCATAGCCCTGATGAACGGCTCTCCTCCACTGGCTCATGCTCCACTGTGTTAAGCATGAAGACAATCTATGTTGAGTACACAATGGTTTTAACAACCAAGCTGGCTATGACTGGCTTACTGAGAAGATGTAAGTCAAGCCCACAAAACTATCTGCATGAATACATTTTGTAAATTCCATTACACACTTAAATGTACATTAAAAAAGTCTTATAATTAAAAGAAAAAGGTATATAACCCACAAAGTTAAGTATCAGAGTGTTTGAAAAAACAGAAGTCAATTCATGTTGGCTTTATATACTGGTAGAAGATTTAAAGTTTTATTGTGTGATTAGTTCACTGCCAGTTCAAAAAAAAACCCCAAGCATATAATATTCCTCCAAAACTGAAATGAGAACCAACTATTTAGGATGCAGAAATGGGTACTTTCCATATACTTCTCAAAGTTAGTATTCCAAATTATTAATTTTGATATGTATAAAACAAGACAGCTACACATTGTCTTTGTAATTGGTACATTTTTTTATATATTATGGTTGAGATCAACAGTTGATATTTAATGAGCTAATTACGCAGGCACAGTGAACAGAAATAGTTCCTCACTTTTTTCTTTTACAATGTGAAGTACCTATTAGTGATGTTTTTACATGCATTTAACAAGGTTTTATGCAACTTACTAAGTGAAAAACTTAACAGATTAGACTAAGAAACACAAATGCAAATTCAGAGAGGTATTTTATTTTTAGTTCTAATTATTAAAGAACAGGCATCTACTTAAAATATATTTCAGTGAAACAAAGGGGAAATTCTTCAGTTTGGCACTTAAATTGAGATAAGCTAATATTTTCTGAGACACTCAGAAAAAAATACAAGCCTTGATCACAAAAAACAGTCAGTTCAGGAGTTGGAGAGCAGACTGATCTTGAGACTGTGATACGAATTATTGATTCATAATTCATTTATGCAGCTTTCCTGTTTATAGCTCTTTACCTGGATACATATAAAAGTTAAGTAAAAAATCAGTCAAGTGTCATCACCTGTAAACAGTTGCCTACCCAAAAATTTGAGAAATAAGCTTTCTTTTCTGAAAAGTTGTTTCAGTCAAAGATTTAATATTTGCATGGGCAAGGCTAACTTAGAACTCTATCTTAAATGACCCCCTATTTTTTTGTGCTAATACTCATACTAAACAATTTGTTCCATCTTACGTTTTGTTGTGACACTGGGAGTTTTCTTCTCAGACCTGAAATAGAGTGCTGTGTGGCATGAAAGCTTCTCTCTCACCAACAGAAGTTAGTCCAGTAAAATATATTACTTTACCCACCTACTCTCTCAAGTGTAGAACTAGTCATTCCTCCATTACCACCTAATAAAAAGCTGATGGGTAAGTTTTCATGAGAGTCCATTAAAAAGCAAATTAAATAAGTGTACACTGCTGCTTCTGAAAACAAGTCCAACTAGCACCCACCAGTCATCTCCAGCTTCCACAGATGAGCCATCTTCAAACAAGCCTGTCTCTGAAAAAAGAATGGATGAGGCGGAAAAAAAATTCAAGCAGGAGACAAGAACCACCATACCACAGGAGCAGCACGCAAACCATGGAATGAAGTTTGTGCGGGGGGGAGCGGGGGAAGAGAAAGAGTGCGCACATATAACCACAGGTAGTTTTATCTGTCAGCCAACTGCATCTTGAATTGGTATTCTGACTCAACATCTTTGTTTAATTTTATGTTACAACTGTCCTAGCCACAAACTTATGCTTTTAGTACTATAACATCTCTAGTAAGAGCTACTGGGGAGTTTCAAGTCTGGCATTTAAGCGGTCTCCTTTGCTGCTATTGTGATGTTTTGTTAAGGTTTTCACACCAGAAGGGAGGCAGTCTCTTAAGTTCAAAAAATTTTGTTTTCTTCAAATTAAACAGTACTTTCATGCCATTATTATACAGTTATGTATGTTTCCATATGTGCATCCACTACTCCTTGGTCAGAAAGGGGAAGCATCACTACAAAGTCACTCACAAGTTAATTGGCTCATTTATAGTTAGTTTTCAGATACTAACTCCTCCTAGGCAAGCCAGTAAATCTGGAGTGTTCAGATAGCTGCATTGGAGTACAAAAGCGAATGCACTGCAATGTTATTTATTTAAATGATCCCTGAAGTGTGACATTCCAATCTTGTGTAACTATTTTGATGTGAAGTCCAATAATTAACAGTTTTACTGTAGGTTAGATATAGTTCAGACCACCTTCTTCACATAAGGTACAGCCAAGCTCAGCACAAATCAGTTGAGTTGACCCCTGTAAGAAACAACAGCATGCTCCTCAGGGTGAGTAAATTACTTTTTCTCCAGAATGGTAAACATGAATTTTTTTCTTCATTTCTAATCAGTGTATAACATCCACAACTTTTTATAATTAGATTATCTAAGAGGAATGTAGTTTCTGTGAAAGGAGCTACGACAGCACTTTTCCACTCTTAGAAAGTAGTTATGAAAGTTTCACATTACTACATATCCACAGACCTAGAGCCATCACTTAAACTGGTCACCCACGAACTAACCTCACTTCTCTGCTTCAAATACAATGTGCATTTCTTTGATCTTGCCTTCTCTAGTAGGAATACATAGCAACAAGTATATTTATTAAACCTACCAAAACATGACACTCCACTTCACGGGCTTCTCCCACGGGGGAGAGGATAACAATACAAAAACAACATGTAGAAGATGAGTAGTCATGTTGCTTAATGCACTACTGGAGGATGCTCAGATAATGTAGTGATGACCATGGTATGAATACCTATGTAAGAAAGGCTAAAAGAGTGGTAAATAATTCAACTCCCATTCCCATTCCACATTTAGTCTCCTTGTGCTACTTCAGAAAGGATTCTACTTAGGTCAGATTATGGTCATTCACTTATTACAGCCACCAACCAATTGTTAAGCATTTTAAGGATTATATCAAGTTAGTAAGGACTGGATCAAAATGGTTGACCTAGAAATTCTAAGCCATTAACAGAGCTCCAAATTCAGACTTCTAGAGTGACTTAACATTCTAAATTAAAAAAATATTACTTCTGATAATGCAGTCCTATAAAGCTAGGGCTTAAAGTAAAATAAATGAATTTAGTTAATATCTGAAGCACATGTGAAGTTATGTTTTTAATTTAACAGAGGTTTGGCAAGTGAAATCTATATTCAGTTTTTGCTTTGTTTTTTTGTTATCTTTACAAATGTATCTGGACCTCAAAAAGGTTTGGCAGCTATAATTTCTGCAAAAACACAGTCTGTAGTTCCTCACAGTGGAACTGTTTCTGAACTTTTGCATTTTAGGTTCACCACCACCTGATAAACCCAAGTGATTAAAATTATTCTCTTATTGCAAAGTTGAGTCTCATGCTATGAAAACACATTTTCTGAGGAACTCCGTTCTATTTAGCATTTTGAACAACGCACGAAGACCTACCTTGATAATACAAATATACATCCTAAAACTCAATTTTTTAATACCAGAAACACGCTACCATTTCAGTACCTTGTTCCTGCATGTAATTATCTATTAGTTAACTAATAACCAGCAGGTGGCTCCGTAGAGTATATTTTATTGAACGTGCTTGGCACTGATGTTCGAACTCAAGTAAGTGAAGATGCTAGATCCACGAGAGTATATCGTTAATATCTGAAGATTCAACAAAGACTATTCCTTTTTTAAGTGGATTGTAAGGAAATTTGGTAAATCCCTATGCAGTAGTTTAGCTCTCAACGGAAACTTTGCATCTTAGCCTAGAAAAGCAGCATCAGCACTTGATATTTTTAAATCACACATCCAATTAACAGTTATGTACCCAGTCAACAGAACTTTAGAATTCACAATACATATCTACTTAGGGTATGGCTACACTTCAATTAAAAACCCATGGCTGGTCCGTACAGCTCACCTCAGCTTCCGGGGATCAAGGTAAGGAACTATTTAATCGGTGTAGACGTTGAGGTTCAGGCTGGAGCCCTGGTTCTGGGACCTTATTGGGTAGGAAGGTCCCAAAGCCCAGGCTGCAGCTCGAGCCCAAACATCTACACCATGATTAAACAGTGCCTTAGCCCGAGCCCCAAAAGTAGGTGTCTAACTGCAGTTAAACATATCCAAAGTTAAATACCTGTAAGATCAATGAGGCACGTCATATTCACCCTTTTAAAATGTATAGTTTAAGAATGCTCCGACACGTTTGCACTCATTAAATTTTATACATCTATCAGTCTTCACAGTAGACTTATGATCCCATTTTCAGGAAAGAGCAAAGTTAACTTTGCCTGTATTATAACGAAGTCTGAATTTAATCAAGGTACTTAAGAATTCTATAACCACCCTTTTGGAGTCTGTTTAAGTACAGTCTAAGTTGTATACCACAGGTGGGAGACAAATCTGGATTCTTTCCTTGCTTAAGCACTGAAATTTATCATTCGAGTAATTTTGCAAGAAAATTTGAGTACAAAGACACTAAATGAAATGAGACGCCCCTTCTGCCCCATACCATCCACACTGCCTAAACAGTGTTTTTCTTTCTACCCTCATTGTCCATAACGCTCTGAACACCTCCTGAAACATTTCTTCTATTGAAATTTTCCATCTGTATACTCCCCCAAATACATCTCAACTCCCTCACAGACAATGTCTCCCAACTCCAGCTCCTCTTCTGCATATTTAAGTCTCTATCATGAAAAGATTATGGAGAGCAGCAGCTGCTGCTCATGGGCAGAGAGCCAACAGCTCACTCTTTTCTGCTGCTGATTTAGCCCTTTTCAGCTGCACCAGCTGATCATTCCCTCCTCTGCTCTTTGAGCTGGAAGACAAGGAGGGAGGAATCAGAGCCTGGTACAGAACAGCAACATTGTGCCTGTCAAATAGAATGTGCAACCAGATGCCTCCTTTCTGTCCAGCCAAAGCTGGCCAACACAGCTTCTCTGATCCACAGCATCAAGACTCTCCTTTGCTGTCCATTCTGCTGCCTACCTAACTCTCCTCCAGATGGGCGCAAGACTTGGTTCCCCCAATTTGCAGCTTGATAGGGTGACCAGATATCAAGTGTGAAAAATCAGAACAGGAGTGAGAGTTGTGACATTCCTCTCTGCAATCTGGACCGGTGTATAGCTGTGTCACCCCACTCCCTCACTCGTGGGCACTGTCTTGCACTCATCCCCACTGTGGGAACCCCCCACTCCTGGGTCAGCCCACGCACAGCCTCCTGCAAGCATGCAGTTCCTGACTCAGTGAATGAGTGCTTCTGGCCAGCCACTCATGGGATTATACACTAGCATGACCTAGCAAACTCCCGCAGCCCCAGATGCAACCCTACGAACTGCCATCTTATGGAGTTAAGTGCCGCCCATTGAACTCTACAAGCCTATGTCTGTCAATTTATCAAAGAAATTGACAGGCACCATCTCTGTCACTTTAAATCAAGTCTCTACACACACTCAAACCACCTGCACTGCTTTAAATAAAACAAACTAATAAGTTTATTAAGTACAGAAAGATTTTAAGTGATTATAAGCCACACGAATATCATTCAGATTTGATCAGGAAGAAATAAAAGCAACCTGCATTCTAAACTGAACACTTCAGTAGCTTTACAATCTTTATATGGTTCTCACCACAGGCTGGTTGGTCGGCCTCCAGCCAGGCTCCCTCCCCATGGACAGTCTTGATCTTGTCTTGTAGATGGATTGCAAGAGAGCTCCTGAGAGCAAAATGTCCCCCGTTTCAAATGTCTCCGTGCACCGCTCTGGGCTCCAGTCCCCCCCGCTCCCTTCAGGGTCAGGTGACTGAAAGTACTCCTGCCTGGTCTTCTCCACGTCCAGAGTCAAGGATCACCGCCTTATCAGATGCTTAGATGAGTTCATAGTTCCTGGAAGATCTGGATTGTTTTATGCATGCCTTAGCGAGGCGTGATCTACTTTCCTGCCTTTAGTGTATACCTGGATTTGCCTCCAACAACGTGACACATACATCTGGGAATATTACTTAGCAGAGCCTCATAAGCACACTTGACGTTGCAAGAAACATACTACTGTAACAGTAAAATTCAGTATGTCATGAACATTCCAAAAACACCTTAAATGACATACTTTGCATTAAACAATACACAATTACACTATAAGGGTCAACATGAAAGATACAATCACACCATAAGGGTGTACGTGGGGGTGCACTGTGTCACAAGACAAAGCCCCAAATATCGGGACTGTCTCTATAACATCAGGACATCTGGTCACCCTTCAGCTTGAAGCACTCCCTTGCCCCATTTTTCCTGATTTTAACCAGGGGCAGCTTCAGTGAAGTCTCAAAATACCAACCACAGACTCAATCAGCTTTTAGTTCAGATTTAGCAGTGAAATCACTTATTTTTCAGATCACAAGTGTTAAATGTACTGATGACAACTCAGTTTTAAACAGTAAAGAAAGCTAAGACTGGTAAGAGTTCTCCCAATGTCAATAGATTCACGTCTGAATCTATTTGGATACTACTAAGCAAAAATGCATGATCCTACTCTCAATAGCAATGGGTGGCTGTAAGGACAGTCTGATGCATTAATACTGAAAAATATTATAGAAAAAGTGCCTTGGCACCCTCCATTAAGTGATAGAAGCCTGTTAGTGCTGTTATCCCCATCAAGAAGCTTTATCCTAAAGGTATTTTTATGCATATGCACTCAAGAATCCTTTAATGTAGTAATTTCACACCTGGACAAACCACATTTTAAGCAGAGTAGGCTTATTCTGTGATTTCTTCTTCCTTCTCAAATACTCATTTTTAGTGGTCCCACGAACATTCAATTAGTGCCGTTTTTCAAATTGTCAATGTTACTAAAATATACGTCTCTTATGATTAGTTGAACTCCTCCTCTTGATAATTAATTTACACTGTCCTTTTTGGGATTAGACAGAATGGGTTAAACTATTTTGGGAAGACAGCTCTTTCCTTCAAAATTCATTCACTAGCTCAAGAAAAGAAGTCACAAGTTCTGAAATTTTATGACAAGAACAAAAAGTTATAAACGAGATTTAGAGCAATTGGAATTCTTCGCTGTTGTCTTGTCAATATTGTGCAGCATCAAAGGACTTCGTTATTCACTTGTGAGTGTTAGATTTCAATCACAAGCGTTAGAATTCAACTATAGTTATTTTATTACAAAGTAAGATTCCTCCAAGGCTGAAGTCTAGGGGATTGACTTCAAAATGGTCAAAATCATGGTAAGATTTACTCAAGTAGATTAAGACAGTTTATGTTTCCCATTATTGGTCAGTTATCTTTGAGAAACATTCTATTTAAGTAATTGTTACAAACACAGAAAATTCTTCGTTTGTAATTAAAAATCATGTGATAACATTTACATAATACCCCAAAGTCTATTTTGATTTAGTAAAAAAAATATTGAGAGTTTTCATGTCAAAAGTAGGAGACTAAAATCTTGATATATTCTGCTCCTATTTATTCCTCACCTTTGCAGGGTCCCAAAGCCCAATCACAAGCCCAAATCCAAACATCCACACCATAATTTTACAGCCCTGCAGCCCAAGCCAGATGACATGGGCCAGCACAGTTGTTTAATTGCAATGTTCAGAAACCCTTAGAATGATGTAGTCTGAAGTTGTTTTATGTAATATTTGCATCAACTCACAGCCAGCACAGTAATTGAATCGGTTTTTATACGTCCACGCTATGCTGTTTGTCAGTGGTGTGCGTCCTCACCATAAGCACCTGCACCAATTTAACTATTAGCATGGGGCATTGTGGGACAGCTTCTGAAAGGCAGCAACAGTCGATGTAAGCAACTCAGTGTCTATATTGACACTGAGTCAACCTAACTACATTGAATAAAGCCCTCTGCCTCTCACAGAGATGGCATTATTAAGGCAGTGTAGTGGGCAAATTACATCAGTGGAAGCCCTATTTTGTAGACACTTATAGAGTAAGTTGTAAACTAGGGCTCAGGCAACATGTGAAAGAATTCAAACCTGAAAGACATAGTAGGTTAACCTGAGCTCCAGTATAGAAAGTCTTCGGTCTACAGAAGAATTTTTGCATCAACCTAGTTACCGCCTCTCAGAGTTGGATTTACTATAGCAACAGGAAAACCCTTTCCATCACTGAACTAAGTCCATACTACAGCAGCACAGCTGCCACTGCTGTGTTTCTAATGTAAACATACCCACCTTTAGGCAACTAGGAACTTAAGCTCTAGTTACTTTCACTTGGGCATATTGGAAAATTTTCCCAGGCCGATCTGAAATAATCATCATAATTCATTGGCTACACCTAATCCCCATTTAATAAATCATTTAATTGTAAATGTGCAACAAGTTAGTGTACCCAAAACATTTGTTTTGTTTAATAAAAAATAAATTATATGTACTGTTGTGTGCTTAAATTCCAGTTACCATCCTAATGGAGCTTGACATATACCATGAGCAAAAATATATCATTCACCATTTCCCAATGTACTAAAAATATACAATTATGATTCTGAAAATATTAAGCGACATAATTTTAATAAATGTGCACAGCTTCCTAAATAGCAAAATATGCATATGTAGTGTAAAGGGTCTATTTAGTTGTAAATCAACATGTTTTAATGATTATGTCAACCAATGAAAATGCACCTTTCTTTAGAAACTAAAGAGTATAAATGGAAAGCTTGATTAAAATCAATTATTTAAATTGAAGCATCCCACTTGGTAATTTAAATCATGACTTAAATTGTGGATTTAAATTCATCAGCCCTGCTAACATGGTTGTTTCTGTATCATACATGGTGACGGTTCATCCGTATCAGGGGTTCTGATTGGATAGCGGAGCCTATCCACCCAGAAGATACCTCCTCCTCCTCAACCTAATGGTCTGCTATTTATCCTGAAGAAGAAGCCAATAACTTTAATGGTTGTAGCTCAAACTTCTGGACAAGAACCCAAGGTAGCAAAGGAAAAAAGGTGTGGTTAAGTAGACATTTCAGGGTAGAGGGAGATCAGAGAACCAAATATCCGGAAGAACATATTTGCTTTTTACAATGATGTAACTGTTTCTGTTCAGCTGCTGTAACTCCAAAGATGACCATTTAACAGCTTGTGTTAAAGCAGAAGTAAGACAGGCTTGCCAAGCCTGTCAATTGACCCAACAAATACTTTAATATATTCCAGCAAGACCACCAGGATATAAGGCAGCAGCCTATCTTTTTGATTGCATCATACTACCATCTGATGGAAGCCTACTTAAATGTCCAGAACACGCATTTTACTACGAACTAATGTCACCTGTTGGGAAAAAGGTAAGCTAACTGGAAGTTGAGCATCTTGATTGTTGTAAAAGACTCCAGCCAAACATTTTATGTATGCTTATATTTCTTCCTTTGTGTACTAGGCCATCCATGTACATGGTGTTTAATGTGCTTCATAAACCAAGTTGAAACCTGGGTCATTCCCCAAAGCGCTTACAAACCTAAACTGACTAGACAAAGGTACAGAAATTAGCTCAGAAGGGACTGAGGAAAGGAGAAGGTTCACAGTGATTAAACCTCTACAGCTATCAAGCTGTATTTCATTTCTCTTTTGTAGCTCTTCAGTCTTGATTAATCTTCACATTTCAATGGTAATGTAACAGCTAAAAAAAGTAATTTTCTTTTTTTTTTTTTTAAGACTCCTTGCTTCACATTTGAGTTACTATATATCAGTCAAGTAACTTTTTTTATAATTAGTCCTAAATATCTAAGGCTAAGTCTACTGTCTACTATAGTGTCTTACTCTGTCATTCTAATAAATCAGTGCTTTAAAGTATTTGAACAATTATTTTGGGATTGGTCAAGTGCTCAATCCTTGAATTGAATGAGATTAAAAGTATGTGTAGACGGTACTGACATGCTTTCTCAAAAGCTGTGTTTTACCTGAGAAATCAAGACACTTCAATGTTAGCGAATATCATTGTCGGAAAGAAGGCGACAGCAAACACCAAAAACATTGTCAGACCGGCCTGGTCACATGACATTGGTATACATAGAATTATGTGCCAAACTACTAATGTAAGCAGAAGAACAATGAAATTCCACCATAATAGAAGTGTGGGCAAGGGGCAAACTTCTTAGAGATAGGTACACAGACAGATGTGCAGCTAGCCCCATAACTAGGACACAGGATAGCTGGCAACTGAATTGTTCAGTTTGTGGCAAACGGCTGGCTTCACCCTAGTGGGTCTCGTGTTTTTGCCCCTCGTAGTGGGCCAGGGCATCACCAGCTATCCTGTCTCCCCAGGGAAGGGGGTAGGGACCCGGGCCCACCCGCTCCTCCGAGTCCCAGCCCAGGGGCCCTATGAGTAGCAGCTATGTGCTGCTGGCACCGTGTCCACAGCTGCAGTTTTTTCCCCCCTCTGTCCTTCTGGCTTCTTGAGTCTGGTACCTTCTTCAGCACTCCTATCTTCTCCTCCACACAACTCTGCACTCCTACTTCTCCAGCTCACATCCTGTCTGTTTGGAGCAGAGGGTTTTTATGAAGCACCTGGCTGGTCCCTAATTGGACTCAGCTGCTCCTAATTGCCTCTTAATGACTCTTACCTAGTCTGCAAGGAACAGAGCCCTGAGCATTCTGGGGCTTATATACCTTCCTTCCAGCACTCTTCTACTACCTTCTGCCCTTACTATATCACAAGTTATATATGGGCTACATTGCTTTTCACCTGTAATTAAGTACTGGAAATTTATCCAAGAGCTATTTAGTGACCTTTTATAACAAGTTCTCAGTCCATTTCCTAGACAAAAAAAGGATACCCATTTTTCATCATCATACTTAAGGCAAACTATCTATCTCAAACAATGGTCAGAAGCAGTTCTTCCAATGCCATTGCCAAACCAGTTATATGGACAGATGGCTTGCTCTCTCTAGTGCTGCCCATCTGACACCTTTCACAAGCACTCAATTCACATAAATTAAACTAACTAGGCAAATTAGTTTTCAGACTATTAGGATGCACTTCTAATTTACTGACACTTAACCAAAGAGACTTGGAAGGCAGAGTTTTTAGATTAATATTTTCTCATCTACCCAAGTCTGCAGCATCTGACAAGTGTCAATGATGCAGTTAATCAATTATCTGATTTCTCCATCTTACTTCGAAAAAGAAATTTTCTTCAAAAATATAACCAGGAAAGCATGCTTTTATGGCAGGTAATCTGTTTCTATCTTCAGTGTAAATCCAAAAAAATACTACACTACTGTACATTCTGTAGATGTTACAAAAAATAATGGTGCCAGATGTATGTTCTCATTTATATGCTTAACCTGGAAAACAAGTATTGAAGGAAGAGTTATTTTTTGCTGATATGTATTTTGAACATTTGCATTGCTGAATATAGTTGCTAAGTGAATTAGTTCATTGCTGTAGCACCATTAGCTATCAAAGGAAAGTCAACTATCATATAAAAATGATGAGCAATAGAATATGGAAATATATTTCAATTGCCACATATACTTGCCTGAAGCATTGATTGTCATTTTCACAGTCACACATCAAATGCCTGCCACAGCAATAAAAAACAAACAAACAAACAAACAAACAGTGTTGCATTTTCTCCTCCTTAGGGGCACCTCAATATCTGAGAAAACTTCAGTTTCACAGCTTTCAATCCTGTTTTTACTTTTGCCCCTGCTCCTCCTCTAATGTACAGCTCCTCAAACCAGTTCTCCTGACCCGAGTTCTTCCACAGCACTTATGAAGGAATAGAGTTAAACAGTCCATGATTTATGCTAGTCTCACTCTTCCATACTGAACTTTAACCATGAGTAAACACATTTTCTTCATCGAATACCAAGACTCATTTTTAATGTTGCAGTATATTAAATAATCAATAAGCCATTTAAGACTAGAGCTCACCAGAAAAGAGAGAGTTTCTTCCCCCTTTGTCTAGATTTTTTTTTCCACTTGAAATATTTTAAACAGTTTTAATTGAGGACACTGTACTGAAGGACTAGAGAGGCAAAGTCTGTAAACCTTTATCCTACACTAGGGTTTAAGATTATATTCCAACAGGTGCTAGCCCTGGCAGGAGCCCTAGTGTAGACCAGACTACCATAGGTTAAAGTTAGAATCTAAAGAGCTGATTAAAACGTAATTAAGGTTTGGGTAGCACCTATGAGGACTATTTCTAGAAACTCCTGTGAAGATATTTACTGTTAGACAGGTGAGCCATCACTACTTCGTTTTAACAATGAAAGACATTTGACAACAAAAGCCACTTCAAGAGACTGCAGCTACTCATCTTTATCAAGTGTGCAGCCCTAATTTTACATGCGTAGTATAGCATTGCTATGTAAGTTCTCACTCAGGACAGCAAGTTTAGTGTTAAAGAAATAGGTCTTTAAGTTATGTGTAAGTAAGCTTTTACTAGGCAAGTTTTAATAGAAATTACTACTACTATAAATGTATCACAAGAACACCATAACCATACTGATGTGAAATCCTGGTCCAGTTTTCAATACTCTAACCATTATGGTTTCACCTTTAATAAAATTAGCAAGGATTCACCAGAGACTGTACTGCCTTTAAGTCACTAAAAATATCTTTTAAAATTTTCCTATTTCTGAACCGCATTCAACATGTATGAAACAAATGCATTTTGGTTAAAGTATTGTTTAATGTATTTTCTGGGTTTTTTTTATAACTATTCCCACACGTGTCTAGCTGTATGTTCTAAAGTGAACACACAAACTCAGTTAACAAAACACACTTTTTAAACTGTTAGCGAAAAACAGAATACTACAAACTATGGTGTTCATTATACTTTTTTCCACTTGGCTTCCCTTATACAACTTGAAGACCAACTCCCTTTTCCCCTCTTAAGGTCCCTGTTCATAGCCACCATCTAACTTAAGTGGATTCACTTAGATGTAGTGACAGTACTATAGGCTACGGCTACACTGACAGCAGCAAAGTCGCCGCCATCCAATCGATTGCTCTGGATCGACTGAGCGGTCAGTGAAGACCCACTCAGTCGATCCAGAAATCGACATACTAAGACCACCTTCACAACTGGCATAGCGCTGCATTGACGGGAACGTGGTTCTCTTCAGTACAGTGCAGTGAAGAAGGCGCGCAGAAGAGGAGCAGAGAAGTCGACAGGAGTTACTGAAGTTTTTTGCGTAGCTTGCATAACTGCCATCGAATCCTGGAGTAAGTGTAGACAGGGTCATAGTCACCTATAGTTTCACTGTACTGCTGTCAGAGGTCAACACTCATCCAATGCAACTTCAGACTTTTCCACAGCCAAAAAAATTACTTATGCACAAATTAAAAAAGACGGCAGACAGAAAAGTTAAGTCCATACTGAATCTGCATACACTGCAACTCTCTGTGTTTCTCCAAGTCTTCCCTGGCACTGTAGGTTAGCACATTTAAAGTTTAAAAATCAAAAACCTAGTGAAAGGTATAGCAACGTAATTTAGCCCAAGTAAATTTGTGTGTCATTATGTCCTATTAATCCCGGCCAAGACTGTCCAATTTGACGAGCAATTGTGGGCTTTCAGTAAAAAATCCTGTTCTTGGAGTGCCATGATTTTGTAGGGGATGGAGATTAACTTTCTGAAAATGTCTGCAACCAGACCTGAAATGACAAGATAGATAAAAGGTAGTAACCAACCTTTGCGCTACAGCTGCACAAAGTGTCTGAGCAGCAAAATAAGATGGTTTAATCTACTCATTAGAAGACTGCAAATGAAGAAAGCATGTTAAGAAATTAGCCCCCTCTTCCATTTTATTTCATACAGATGAGCAGACACAGAAGATTTGATTCTAATGCAGGGCACAAGTTGACGCTGATCCTAAATTGGATTACAAGTCTATCCGCAATATCAACAATTGTTACACAAACAGTAAAAGAGTTCTTGATCACCAACTTTCACATGAAAACAAGAATCAAACTCTTATTTCCCTAAGACATGCTCCCAAGAATAAGTATCTGTTGTCTAAAGAACAGTCAACAGGAAAATGCCTAGATATACTCTCAATTTAAACAGAACTTCCATAGAATACATGTATGACTGTGCAGGAAAGCACTCACTCATTTTACTCATCTCAAACTGCCAAACAGCTTGTGGTTGGAAATCTGAAGAAATGTTACTGACGAATAATCAAGTGAAAACTTGTAGATGCACATGAGAAAAAGCAGACTCCTTAGTAACTTCGTAAAAACTTGTATTCCTTTTTAAGAATCACACAGCAAGTGCAGCTTTGTCTATTTTAAAAAATGATTTTTCTAAATGCCTAGACAGTTATTTTTGTTTATCCATCTATATTTTGTGAATGGGCATGGTAAATCTGTGGAGAGTGATTGCCAGGTACTACTGTAGCTTTGGTTCTACATACCTGATGCTTGGGTCAAGGTATAGCAACATACTTCAAAATACTGAGTTTTAACAATTAGCTATCCTCCTTATTAGTTGTAAACACTGGTGTGGTCTCAGATTAAATCATTAGTGTTTAAACTGTTTGCACCATTTCTATCATCACCACTGCATAATCAAATCCCCCTAAGATTACAAAGGCTAACTGATTTTTCAAATAATGGCTTTTCACATTCCAAAAGAGGAAACAAACATAAATGCATGTCAAACTTTAGTTTAAACTATTCTTTTTAAAAAAACTAGTTATATTCACTAGATAAATAACAAGGCACATACAGAAAGTGAATGTATGTTGGCTTTCCTTCAGAAAGGTGAAATATTTCAAACGATGCATGCTAACAGCTTTTGCAGTCTGACTGAGCAGATATTTTCCAAGGAAAAAGTGTGGTGTTTTATGTAAGTGCTGGAACCAGAGACAAGAGTGTGTTAGAAAGTCACTATATACACAAGAATAATCAGATTCCACTGAAAAGCGGGTAAGATCTGGCAATATCTATGCAACATTTATTACAGTATTTGAATTCAGTATTGATTGATTGTACTCAATCATATGTTCTTGCAGAAAAATGCCAATGGCAACACCACCATCTTTTATCTCAACTTATTTAACAACAAACAGTCAATTCCTTTCAATATATCAGGCTCTTTAGAGCTACAATTTTCATTTAGATGGGAGATTTTTTTTTTTACCAAAGAACACATTCAGGAAAACCAAGAACACATTTAGGATTTCTCACTTTATTAAGAACTTTTTGGAGAAGACGTACATCTTGTATTTGAAACCGAACAGCCTTGTGATATTCAAGACTGAAAAATTTAACTCTTCACTTAACCTGTACTCAGTTGTCTCATGTAAGACGTACATTTCATAAAGTTATCTTAGAAACCAAGTATTTTTAAGCAAGGGCCATCTTTGTGATATCTGTGTGTACTGTGCTGAGGATATTGGAATCTTGTCCATAGAGAGGAGGGCTCCTAGACACTACCAAAACACCAATATTTGAAGTTCCCAGTACCTTATAATGTAGCTAACAGATGAAATTCTACATATCTTTTTAACTCATCTCCTTTTCATTTTGTCTACATATTGTCTACTTTTCATATTGTCTACACTTGCATACTCTCTCAACGTACATAGCTGCATTACGTAGTGGGATATTACACAACCTGTGTGGAGACATTAATGATATTAGCAAGACCTATAACCGACTGACTACTACATCTATATACCACCTACAGGATCATAGTGCTTAAACTGGGCATGGGATCTCACCTTTAAGCTGCAACACAATAGCTGTCAAAGGATTTCTCTGTAGACAACTTTGTCAGAAACTTCCCTATAGTGTAAGCCAACCAGGTCTGTTCTAAGTGAAATAAGGGTACATCTGCACCACAGAGAAAAACCCACAGCTGGCCTGTGACAACCAACTTGGACTCACAGAGCTGTTTCATCACTCTATAGATTTTTGCGTTCAGGCAAGAGCCCAGACCCGAACCTCGCAGGGTCCCAGCTCCCAGGGTCCTCAGCCTGAGCGAGCTGGCATGGGCCAGTCACGAGTGGGGGAAAAAGGGTAGGCTTTAATGGGGCCCGGAACCCTGGGGTGCCCAAACAAGGCTGCAACCACCATTACGAAAGGGGGCCCGTGTTAAAAGTTTGTACTGGGCCCAAAGACATCCTGGCCATGATGTCTAGTTGTTGTGTAGTCATAACCTAAGCGGCCTCAGGTGCACCAGTGCTAAACTACTCCTCAAGACAGCCAAAACATTCGAATAAGTGTTGAATATATTTATGGTGTTAAGACACCCCTGAGCCATATAAAAAACCAGGATTTATAATCCTGTTGCTTACATATGTATTATGTTTGCTCTGTGGACAAGAGCTTTGTGCATCCACTACAGGGGCTTTAAGCCTACTTGTTTAAAGTCAAGTCAGTCAATGACATATTGTGCTTCAGATTTCTTTTTCCAAAATATCATTTTTGGTGTTAGGAAACAACTCTCTCAAATATGCCTATATGTCACATTTGACCAGTTAACACTTGGATAGCTGCAGTCATCCTTTGATATTTTAGTCAATACTTGCTCCTTATGACAAAAGAATGTATTTCATTAGCATGATCCAGACACCAAAAAAAAAAAAAACCACCCTGCTTTTTTAACTGCATTATAATATTACTCAACTGTGAAATCAACGTTCAAACCAAAAAACAAATCTGTTTAACACTGCTTATTTTTCCAGCAATAAGGTATTTTAAATTTAAACCATTTTAAATGTAGACAAAGGCCCAGAATCTGAACAGTTTTTTTAATGTCAATGTATGTATGTTTGGGTGCTACTAATGTTAATTTTCATAATACAACATGTGAAATTATGTTCCTTTCTAGGTTGGTTTACGTTTTAGACAGTGATTCAAGTAATATACCTTTCTTCAATTCAAGTGCCAATTTGTATTTCACAGTCACCTTATCTGAGTTTCTCTCTCTGTTTCTGAGAGCAACAAATGAAAAGGAAACTGACCATATAGGAGAAGCAGGCAAACTATAGACAAAATCCTTTTACATACAGGTGGTGGTTGTTGTTCTGGGTGGCGGCAGGGTTGGGTGTGTTTGTTTCAACTCACTAGCTTAGTTGAAGAGCCCAACATTTAATTTCATTTGACTGTGCCTCTTTAGGAAACCGAGCTGGGAAGCCTCACATATAGCTGGGTAGACTCAACAGACTTTATGAAGTTAACTGCAGTATTAGCATTAAGGTGGCCTTGAACCCTGTAGCAAAATTAACAAGTACATTGCAAAATGACAAACTAAGTTTACTAACTTCCAATGGACTTGAACCATTTTTGCATCCTTTTTGAAAAAGGACAGTGAGAAGAGGCAAGGGCAACATACATCAACATCCCTTGCAACCAACTAAAAAAAAAAAAAAAAAAAAAAAAGACTGTCAGAACTCACTTAAAAGTAGATATGCTATTGAATTCTAAGGTGATGTTGTGAGGAGTCATCTCAAGCAATGGTAACAAGACTGTTTCACAAGTACTCAGGTTGAAATCAAAATACAGCAGCTTTGTAATCTACACCAAGTTATACCTTGAAACACATTTAGCATTTAGGCTTGGTCTACACTACAGCTTTAGGTCAACACAAGACAGCTTATGTCAACCTAATTACGTCAGTGTACACACTACAGCCTTACTCCCACCAATGTAAGTGTCCTTCTACACTGGCATAAGAGCTTCACGGCCACAAGAGAAGTAGGACTTATGTTGGTGTAGTTAGGGCAAGGCAGTGTCCATGTGGCCACTGTAGGTTACTTAAACTGGCTGTCATTCTTGTCAATA
The DNA here is from genome assembly GCF_026122565.2 of Emydura macquarii macquarii. Taxonomy (NCBI): domain Eukaryota; kingdom Metazoa; phylum Chordata; order Testudines; family Chelidae; genus Emydura; species Emydura macquarii. The sequence continues at coordinate 31,655,490 of NW_027131390.1, read as the reverse complement.
TCACGTCTCTGAAATTGACAAGAGGACAGGTGGTGGGCGGGGGTCTCCTGGGCCGCCACTCTCCCTCCCAGAAGTGGCAGCCATGCTCCTGGCAGGGAGCTGAGAGCCCCAGGGCAGCACCCAGGCTCCTGGCAGAGACCTGCCTGTAGAGCTGAGCACGCAGGCTCCCAGCCACCACCACCCTCCCCCCCCCCCACAATGTCCCTCTTAAGTCAGTTGAAATGTTCCTGGTGAGGATGCAGAAGAAGGACAGTGTGGACATGAACTATTGCAGTAATTATTGCGGTGGCTTTAGGTCGACGTAACATAGGTCAACTTAAGTTTTTAGTGTAGACATGCCATTAGTTTGCTTTTAATTTTATAATACTGAGAGTTTGCTTGCTTAGTTCTGCAGGTTCTTAATTACTGTATGAATGAATACTGTATCTTGTATTGCTCATTCTAACAGCTCTATTTAGCTTTTTGAACCTGTGAATTTAATGTGTATCCCAATATTTCAAAATAGGTGCCTTCACATTTATGTTACAAACCAACTAATTACGACAGAACCTGGTTTTGATTACTTTTTAAACTTCTATCAAGCTATGATTATTAAATTTAAAGATGTGTAAAGAAATATAATCCTCAATTATGCCAAGTGCCCAGATTTTTACGTAATATTGAAGTCATCTTAATTTACTGGCCAAAAGCAGCCTCTTTCCTCAATAGGGAACTTAACTGAACTTAAACTTGAACTTAAAGTGAGAAAGGATTTTTTTTTTTTTTTTGGTAACTGAAGCAACCTTTAATAGGTGTTTTAATATATGTAGTTAGATTAAGTGAGTCATTACTAAACATAGAAGTACTTTGGAAATTAGTGTGCCTCATCAGGGCCTGAGGCAGGTTTAATGGTGCAACTTTTGAGTCACCTGGTTAAGGGGTTCCTACCATAGATAGCTGTATTTTGCAGGGGGAGTGGGGGGGGGGGGGGGGACACGGACGACAAACTGCCAGCAAAGTTTTACAACTCTTGAAATGTTTTTTGTACATGTACCTGGGAATTTAGCTATCCAAATAATTTGCTATAGACTGGTATTAGGTTTTAGCTCTTTCTGACACCCACTGTCGCTTTAGAGAGACAATATTTAAAGAGCATTTGAGCTAGCAGGTTTGAACCTCGTTGATTTGTTACACACAGTGATTTGTGCATGCACTGCAGGACTGTGGTGAACAGAAGTGTGTGAACTGGGTAGCTCACCACTATGTGTTGGTTGTAGCCAACCAACATGAGCAACATCCACCACCCTTTCTCAGGCTCAGCTGTGCCTCTAAATCACAGCCACAAACAAAACAGAGCCAAACCAATTACATAGTACATGCACAACTGTAAAATTCCTAGGGTGAATTTCATAGCTGTTTGATACATGATTTCAGTCACAGATTAAAAACCTCCGATTTATACTGCTCAGTAGTCCACCTCATCTGGTACCATTTCTAACATCCCCACACCCCAAGTAGGTTTTTAAGCAGCTCACATGAAATTTTCAGTTCTCCCCTAAATATACAAATCACCACTAACTCTGGAGAAGGTGGCATTGATCTGAAACACATGATAAATTCTCATGAGAGCTAGGAAGAGGAGTGTTGTAAAATTGCCAAGTACCGATTCCCTTATTTGTCATGCAACACAGTTCTCTTCCATCCTTATGAAGGACAGAGATGTTACTCCTTAATCCAATTGTTATACGGAAGGTTAGTCAAATCCTGTTTACAGTTTTTCCCTCCCATATTCCCCAGTGCACAATTTCTCCCCCTCATAACACAGTACTGTTTAGCTCAGGGTACACTAATATGGAAGCCTAGATTTAAGTCAAATTCAACTTTTATAGAATGGCATTGTGGAGGTAAATGGATTTTCTACAAACTATGTGGCATACACAAAATACAGTGCAAGATGCTGAGGCACAGTGAGTCTTTACTGGTGTTAGTTTGGGATTACTTGCATAATTTACTCAATTTGGCAGATCATGAGTAACCCAATTATGCTAAGAAAACTACTTTATCAAACTATCATGTACACACACAGTGTAACTTAATTTCAGATAACAGCCAGAGGGAGAAGTACAGCAGAGTTCTTCCCCTCCAAGTTTGAAATATTCCCTTGCCTTTCTTTATTACCTGTACAAAAATCAAGGAATTTAAAATAAGGTGCATGAGGAACAACACATTTGAAGCTCAAGGGATTGAACCCACTGAGGCAAGCAGCTCCTCTCAGCTGTACTTTAGAAGAGTGAGCTTGTTATATTTTGTTGTTTTAAATTATGGAGCCACTCTGCATCTGAGCACAGCCTAATTTCCCCATGGAAATTCTCAGCAACCACAGCAGACACCTGTAGCAAGTTGTCTTGCTTGGTGTAAACTGTATCTCCACCACACTATACCACCACCACCAACAGAAGCAGCACCCCAACCACAACAGGATTTAATTTTTTACAGCATTAATATACAATGTCACAACTAGAGTCTGTTCTCCCATCCCTACAGATAGTTTATATGTTTAACTGATTATGTCAGTGGGGGTTTCCCATACTTGAAATCTTTGTGAAAGGACCACTTCTTGAAGTGTTATGAAATATAAGCCTGAAAAGATTTGTCCAAGAGAAATATAACTATTTTCATTACAGCCCAAAAGGTTAAGGCAGTTTTGATTTTTCTTAGGTATAAAAGGAAGCACAACTGCTTAAAGAATCAAGCATAAGCAAAGTTAAGTGCTACAAAGTTAAGCAACTTTTTTACCCTCTTAGAATCACTATGTTCATTAAGCTGCAAAGATACCTTAGCAATTTGGTGCCATTTAGAATTTATACAGCATTTTACAATTTGCAAAATTCCATTTCCCTCTACTAGTACAATTTACATGAATGTTTACACCCTAAAATTACCCCAAAGTGAGAAGCCTTATCTATTAAGCACTTAATCATGTTGTGGGGAAACACCTGAGAAAGCTAAAATAAAGTAGCTAAAACCATCCTTGCATCATCACTTGCTGACTACAAAACTTCAAGAAACGTTAGACTTACCTACAGACTTTTACATCTATCACTCAAATAATACTCAGATAACAGTTTTACTAGACCAAGCACTTCACTGCAAACTAACTAACAAAAAGTCAGCCTAATAGAAAAAACAAATTTAACATTCAAGGCATGTACTGCAGAACATGCCTTTTTCATGATGCAATCACATTTCAAAGTATCTCAATATTAACCATCCATTTACATAAACATTTATAGCCCTGTCAGTAACCAGAATTTTTATATTTTTTCTCATTATTAAACTGATATTTACCACACACTAGCTCACAGTGAAAATGAGAGACAGTTTTCATGCTAGGTAATCACTGTCCCAAGGTTCTGCTATAATACACAACTCCTCCCACCTTCATGTACTTAATGAATTCCATATTTATTGATGGAGAAACTGAGTTTCTCCAAGTGTTGTAAGACAAATACTCAACATCTGTTGTCATGCCCTCTTAACTGCATTTTCTTCCCAAGAGATCTCAATAGTTATTCCTCTGTACTATGTTCAGTGTAACAGATATAAAGCAAAGAAACTTAAAAAAAATAACTGGAAAGGGGATGCTTTAGAAATTTTATATCTTGCCTCTTCAGTAATTTAGCTCATTTCTCTGTCACAGGTATTTACAGAGCAACATTCACTGCATATCTAGACATCATTGCTGTACTGAGGCTCTCAAGACTCCTTACTCTTTTTGCAAGCATGCTGAGGCGCTAAGGCTGCTATCTAAAGAGGATTGTTGAAGCCCAGGGAGACAATCAGGAGAAGACATTTGTTTTTGTTTTGTAGTGAGGTTAGACAAAGCTGCAAAGGCTGAAAGCTAATACCCTTCCCCCCAGTTTTATAAGAATTAGATTTAATACCTGATCCTGTAGGCACTGAGCAGTAATATTGAGTGTAAAAGGCCTAAAAGAAACATATAGTTCTCACTGGCAAAGTAAAAAAGAATGAGAGAAGGGTGCCTTTGCCAAAGTATGTCTTGTGTCATGGAAGTCTGGCAAAGTCATTAAAGTCCACCTGCCACAGGCCAATGCCTGGGATTTTCTCCACACAAATCTGAGTCTGAGAATAACCATGCAGATGAGATGAACTAGAGGGACCAATCAATACTGAACTCTGCATCTCCAGCATGAAGTAATGTTTATAAAACTCATTTAAATCTCTCCCTTCTAGTGAAACTAACCATTGTTTCCTAATTCTGTACCCTCATAACACCTGTTGGTATAGGATTTCAACATATATTGCCTTATGTTTATGCAAAAAAAAAAAAAAAAAAAAAAAAGAATTGAGCTGAGTGGCTGCTTTATCACTGACAATTAAAAAGGCAAATTGGAAAATTTATTTAACAGCCTCCTAGTTGCCAGTGTAGGGATCTAGTAAAATGTAACTTTTTGTAAGTGTCCTTTCCATCTCTTCATTGGGAACCCAACCACAAAAGCACAGAGATAATGCTTGAAACATGCATTACCTTAAGAAACCAGTTAAGTTCCATTGCGCAAGATGAACAAGACTTAAAAACCACTTACTGACTGAAAAGTTAAAATCTTTAGAAAATACTTCTAGCTGGCCATTGAACCCCAATGGTGACTTGAAAATTACTCATTTGCACATTTAGAAAGTACTTTGTATGCATTGGCTGCATATATGTAGTGGTTCTTTGATAATCAAAGATACCAAGACGTATAGAGAGGGTCCTGATCCCAGAACAGGTGTAGCAGAGTAGAGATTTTACCCCAGGGACTACTTATTTCAGCCCCGAGGTGAGCAGCTGAAATCCCTGAATGCATAGCCCCGTGGAAAGAGACAGCCCAAATGCTGTTTACAGTCGGATTCGGGGTAGAACCGATACTTGTTGCTATGACTGAGCCACACAGAAGGAATCACCGGTCGTGTCCGGCCGGGGGAACCGTTCCTGAAGGAGCAGCGCTGGAAGGACAGCATCAGGAGTTCAGCCCGGGGCTCTCCGTGGGCAACATCCCTCCTCTGGGACTCGGGTCGTTGCAACCGGGCTGTAGGGTGCGCGTGCAACAACTGTCACAACGGCCGGCAGGGCTCCTCCACGCACGGCACCCCGGGCTGAAGGAGAGCACAAGCCGCTCCCCAGAGCCGCCCAGCTCCCAAGCCCTATTCCCAACCGCCGGGGCAGCACCCAGACACCGTCGGGCGTGGCTCCTGGCCCCTGCCGGCTTGCCACCCGTGCCCGGCACGTGCCCGCCCCCGTGCCTCCCTCACCAGCTTGGGCTTGTTCCGGCTCTCCTCCTCCGCGGCGCGCCCGCTGCGCTTGAGGTTCGCCCTGCCTGAGCCCGGGGTCTCCTCGCCCGCGTCCGGGGCCGCCTGGTTCTCCATCCTCCCGCCCTGCGCCCCGGAGCGCGGCCTGCTGTGCTGGGAGCGGCTTCCTCAGGGCCCCATGGACGTCGCACACTCTCCGGGGCAGACGGGCGGCTTCCCGCAGGCTGCCAGCTGCTGCTGCCGCCGCCTCCCTACTTCGGCCGGGCGGTAGGAGAGCACTTGGCCCCCTTCTGCGCATGCTCACACCCTGAACGCCGGCCCAGTGAGCATGCCCCAGCCCTGTGCACATGCCCCTTACGAAAGTGAAGCCACAGCGAAGCTGCCGCCCTTAGCTCGAGTTTTTCCGAGGCTCCCTTTCCCTTAGCAGAACGGGAGGGGGAGGGGGGATGAGCAACAGTTACGACAGCAGGGGGAGGGGACAAGAGCTAGTTAAGCGGGCGGGCCATGCGCTTGAGGGGGGCATAAGGGCTAGAGGGAGTGAGGGCGCGTGCAGCGAGGACTAGGGGTTCGGGGACCCATAGTTTCTGCGGCTGGTGGCTGCCCCGCTGATTCCCGCAGAAAGCGAAAGAGTAACCCCGCTTAGACAGCACGGAAGCGACCGCTCTTCTACATTGCAAACTACATTTCTTGCACGGCCCGCTGCTCAAGACGGGAAAGTGCCTTAAACAACCTCACACCGGGCACTGTTTGGTGCACACTCCTTCCCCCCTCCCCGGAACAAAAATCTAATTCTCTCAGCTACAAAGTCCAGCCTTAATCGCAGGGCAATTACCCTCCCCAGATAGCCGCCGAGACTTCCTGGCGAAGGCGCCGTTCCTCTCACCCAGCGCGTCTTCTCAATCCCCATTAGTTTCATGTTATTGAAACGACAAAGTTATACAGAATAAACAATCAATTGAAGTTTGCCCCACAATTTACATATACACAAATTCTAAATAAACTAATCTAACCTTCAATGTCCCTAATTCATTTTGTTTTGGAATTGTGTTGTAAACAATTATTTCCTCTCAAGGGTTGGCAACCCAAACATTTACACTAAAACTTCAGGAGTAACTGACTGAACCAAACTTCAAGTTGCATAATATTTTCTCATTGTCAAACCTGAGAATCGTGCTACTAGTGTACAGTTAATAGCATAACAGGTTCTTAAATCTGAATTATAATTTATCAGTAAGATTCAAACTACTTAGTTATTTTTAAAGTTAGAAGGTCTCTTTAACTGAGGCTTCTCTTCTAAATGTTTTGACTGAAGTTTCCTACCTAGCATGCAGTAATTCATTGGTACAATTGGTAATGCTCTGTTTCCTTCCCCTCCCCAGTATGCTTCCTTCTTAGTAAAGAAGCTGTATTTCCTATGAAATATATTAACTTGACCTAGTTACTGAAAAGTGACTAACTGAAATATTTGTTTTTTTAAGACATCCTGTATATGTTCCAATCTATGTGGGTTCTTGGTTCATTCTCTACAGTACACATTTTCTAGTACCCAGTCTTACTTTAAACATCTCACAATATGGGGATTTCACTCTTTCTTTTATAAGACTGTTACACAGTCTGATATGAGATTGTCAAACTCCTTCTCCAGAGAGCCTAAGTGTTGGTTTTAATTATCATCAGTGTGGCTGGTATAAATTTAGCACTATAAACACTTCAATCTTCAGTGATCCTCTCACAGATATCAATGGGAGACTTAAAGTTTTAATGCTGCATTTAGGTAGTATATCAACACTTTCATTATGCAAATCCTGGATTTAGTTTCACTCAGTAAAAGAATATTTTCAACATTAGGACTACCGCTATTTCTGCCACTGGTTTTTCCTTCTTCAGCCTCCTTTTGCTGTTCCTCTTTCTCTTTCCTGTTTATGTTTCATTCCCCCCACCACCACCACTCTTGTCATGTATTCCCAATAATCACTCTCCTGCAAGCTTCAATTTTACTTCTTTCCCCATTCTACTTGCTATTTAACAAAACACTTTTAAAGTGTCATCATCCAGTTTTAAGGGTAACATTCCAATAAGATTACAGAGTGGTGGAAAGTTCCCCTGATTATTCTTTTCAGACTGCTTGCAGACTCTGGAAGATAAAATTGCATTGATTTACGTTGTTCCATTGGTGAGATTTTCACTACCATGAGAGCTAGAACCCCATTCGTAAAACTTTAGTTTCAGATTCCGCACAATCTGATAATACCATGCAGGCCATAAAACAGGCCATTTCCAACCTGAACGCTGAGGCCTGTTCTACACAGGCGACACAGGTCGACGTAAAGTCACTTACATTAAACTATGTACACCTGTGTCTACACTGGCACCACTGTTAATTCAAATTAAGTCGCCTCGAAAATTGACTTAATAAGACCACTCCTGCAACTGGCGTAGCACCTAAATCGAACATGTTAATTCAATTTAGTGTCAGTGTAGACACAACTTCACTGAAATCAAATTTATTGGCCTTTGGGCGGTATCCCACAATGCCCAGTTTTGACCGCTCTGGACAGTCGTGCTGTGCTGCTCTGTGGTCACACTACCAGGAAATGTCCCCTCCCCTTCCCCCCAGGAAGATTTGAATTTTCATTTCCTGTGCTGCCAGCATGGAGAGATCTTTGTCACTGTTCTCCACATGGCTACTGCAAAGCCCAAACGCACTCCAACATGGATTCGACAGAGGTCTTAGATCTCATCGGGCTGTGCGGCTAGGAGTGTGTCCTGGCTCAGCTCAGAGCCAGCAAAAGGAATCTGGACATTTATGGAAAGATATCCTAGGGCATGCTGGAGAAGGGACACAAGAGGGACGCTCAGCAGTGCCACGTGAAGATCAAGGACCTGTGTCAGTCTTATCTGAAAGCCAGGAAAGCTTACAGCCATCTGGCTCCTCGCCCAAAACGTGTTGCTTCTCTGATGAGATGCATGCAATTCTCGGTGGCAATCCCACCACTGTGCCACCCTGCAGCATCGATACCTCTGCTGTGTCACAGTCCATGGTCAATGATGAGAACTCCATGGAGGAGGAGGAAGCTGTGGAGAGCAGGGTGCATGAGAGCTTGCTGTCTGTTCTCCCTGAAAGTCAGGACATTCCTGACCCCAGAGCAGTCCAGCAGCACACAGGACAGCACTAATGTTCCCGTGGAAGGCACATCTGGTGAGTTTTTTTTCTTCTTAGCAGTTCTGTCCTTTTCCGTGGGTGGGGGTGGGCATGAATTGGATGTCAGGTGTTTCAGTGACTGTACTGAGCGGTTACCCAGGAAACAGTTCATCTATGTGATGAGAAATGCTACATTTATCATCATTTGATATCTCATGGAAACTTTCATGTATGTAATCTGTTATCCTTCGCAAAAGTTTTCAGGGGAGGGCTGGCTTGTTCCTCCCTCCACGGTAGGATACTTTGCTGCAATCAAGGGAGCCTGCTTTATGGCGGAACACTGATGGCACCCCAGTGTGTCCAGCAAGTCTGTGTTTTAAGCAGATTCCCCCGCCCATGCTTTCCGCAGTTCCTTTCTGTAAGGGTTTAAAATACCAGCAGACACTCCCCCACACACCACGCTTTCCTCAGATCCTCTCTGTAACGGCACAGCACGCAGACCCTTCTGGGAAGTCAGGAATGAAATGAGTCTCTGTGTTTGCCCTGTGCTCTCCATGGGAATTATTGTCTACATTGTTGCTGTTGTATCATTTTCTTCACTATGCTAACAGTGGTTACCTTGTTATTTATTTATTTTTTTCATTCTGTAGACATCTCTGCCTTCGCCCCACCCTCAAGAAATGCTGCGGAAAGATTATCGCAGATTAGAAAGAGGGAAAAAAAAACAAGAGATTACATGTTTTGTGAGCACATGAATGCCTCAGCGGCCGGAGAGACAGAGCAAAGAGCGTGACGGCTCACCTTGGCCCAGAATATGGACATGGACAGAGAGACTCGCAGAGAAATGATGGAGCATGATCGCAGTACCATGCAGGAGATGCTGCGAATCATGCGGGACCAGGCAGACATGCTGTGGAGGCTTGTGCAGCTTCAGGAGGAGAGGAGAAAGGACGAAGAAAATGCTGCAGCCCCTCCATAATGCTCCTCGACCAAGGGCTTTGATGCCCGCCCTCTCCCCTGCCCCCAGCTGGTCTCTGAGGAGACTGGCCAAGCTGCAGTACGTGCTCGCCTCCACCCTTCCCCCATGACTTCAATATTCATAAATAAAGTTAAGCATCCTATCTTGTTCTGGAGGGTTTTGGCGGGTACAGATATCAATGGGTGGGAGGGGGGGTGGTTTCACCAAAGGCAAACAACATACAGGAACGGAAATCAGTCCTGCATCTCATTGCAGAACCTGGTTTTCAAAGCTTCCCTAATGCAAAGTGCTCCGCAGTATGCTCTCACCATAGCGTTGGCATCTGGCTGCTCATAATTGGCGGCCAGTCTTTCTGCTCGGTTGCTAGGTGGGCAGGCGCTATGATAGGGATGTGCATCCCATCAATGGCCCCTCCCTCACAGTTTGAAAACCCCATTGTGGCAAACCCCTCCACTATGTCCTGCACATTTCCCACAGTAACTATCCTTCGTAGAAGAAGTCTATTGATGGCCCTGCATACTGAGTCACAGTGGCACCCACTGTAGATTTACCAACTCCGAATTGATTCCCACCCAAGCGGTAACAGTCTGGCGTTGCCAGCTTCCACAGAGTGATGGCGACTCTCTTCTGCACCGTCAGAGCTTGTCTCAAGTGAGTATTCACACGCTTCAGGGATGGGGCCAGCTACGAGCACAGTTCCAGGATAGTTGCCTTTCACATCTGAAAGTTTTTCAGCCACTGATCATCATCCCACAGCTGCATAATGATGCAGTCCCACCAGTCTGTACTTGTTTCCCTGCACCAGAACCTGCATTCCATGGAACGCAGGTCACACGTTACAGCCTACATCAATCGGGAATTGTTCTGCTCGATGGCTTGTAGCAGGGCAGCCTCGGTGGCATCGCTGTTGTGTGTACTTTGGCTTCTTGATCTACTTCGAAAATACTCGATGATAAGCCACGATGTATTTGTAACGCTCACATTAATAGTGCAGAGTTGATCTGGCTCCATGTCTCTGCAGCAATGGCGAGCGCGGGGAGTAAAAAAAATGGCGCGAAAATACTTTCACCTGTTTGTTTGGGGGCGTGGAGGGGAAGAAGGAAGAGGGAAGCAGCATCATGGGATGATGACACTCATCCGAACAGCCAACGCGGCTAGTTGCACTGTGAGATAGCTTCCCACAGTGAACTTCTTTGCAATTCGTATTAAGAGTGCTCAGTATAAATGCAGGAGACCTGCGCAAACAGAGTAGTGTATACATGCTGCTGCAACTTCTAAAAATCGGCTGCTGAAAGTCGACTTAAAGTAAGTCGACTTCACTCGGCCATGTAGACATGGCCTGAGAAACAGCCTACGTCTAACCTATTTTATATGGAACATTTCTCCTCATGTTTAGCTTAAGTCTTCCTATTGTTTAGTCCCTTCATTCTTGGCATACCCCTCTGTACTACTTTAGGTAACTTCTTTTACTTCAAGGATTTTGTCCCGCTTTAGATTATCGAGACAAGGCCTTTGTATTTTAGAATTAGGAATTTTATAAAGTAATTTTGAATTTAGTTACCAGTTTGCAAGCAGTGAAAAATAATTTCCAGTAGTCATTTCTAATAATAGGCAAACAACAGCACTCTCCAAGTTCGGTTAGATGGGAGCATGAACACAGTTTAGTGTTGTCAGTTTTAATTACAGTGAACAACTCAATGGTATTACTTTCTTCTCTTCAGTCAATCTCTCTCTCAGTAAATGTTGATTCTCCAGTTTGTCTTTATAGGTTTGTCTTAACCACAGATGTTCAGCACTTTGGTTAGTTTAGCCCAAGTGCAAGCATTTGCACAACAAGGCCCTACCCTTTACTATATACTCACTGGTTCTGCACTCATATGAAGGCACGTCCCATGGTTCTTTGCTGAGATGCTCTAATATTCTTTCCCAGTCATAGTATCACTTGTGGGGGAACTTGTCTGTCTTTGGGAGATGGAGGAGGCAGAATTCTTAAAGGGCATTTAAGGACTATCAGCACTAAAAAGGTTTTGCCTGAATCCTCATTGCAAATTGGTTGGGTTCCATTCAGAGTTAAACCAGAACTCAGAATCTAAGCTATAACCCCAGCCAATTATGTTAAAGCATCTCTAAATCCAGGTCAGAGAACGGTAAGGCATTTGGGCTAAAGCCCAGTAAAAGCCCAAGTTAACTGTGCAGTGAAGACATACCCTATCTTTTTAGTAACGAGTACCCATAACTTACCAGGTACAGTCACCCCAGAGTCAAATGTAGAGGGATTACTTCCTACTTGTCTTAAATTTCTGTGCACAGATCTTAAGTGCTCCTGCAGCATTCTGTAAAGCATTTTATTTATCCAACACAATTTTAAGTGCTCTGGACCTTCATTTCACCACACACAGGCTTTGCATTTGCCACAGAACCAGTCCTGTGGTATTACTGAAGTTCAGCTAATTAGCTTTTTAATTAAGTGAAACATCAATTTAGTTTCAGTATCATTTGTTTATATGAAAAAAATAACTAAACCAAGTTTAGAAACACTGAATGTTTACTCCAGTAAAGATTTTAATTTCTTTTTGAAACTTCTGATGCAGTAGAATTCTTTATAAGAGTAAAACTAGTCTATGTGAGAGACAGAACTATTTTGGGGGCTGGTCTAAGACTTGGGAATGAACTCCCCCATGAAAAGAGGACCCTCACAAACCTCAGCCTTTCACTCCAAGTGCATGGTGCATTTCTTTAACCTTGTCTTCTCAGACATATATATATTAAAAATCCCTACCAAAAACAAGACAAGACATTCCATTGCACACATTTCTACTGCAGGGAAAGGATGAGAAAACAAACCAACAAAAAAAAATCTGACAAATGTTAGTCACATCACTTAATGTTCTATGAGAAGATGATCCTACTAGAGCAGAAAAAATATATGATTTTTTGGTTTAGGGGAAGAACTGACAAATTCTTGTCTTCCCTTCCCTTTCGAAAAAAAGAAAGAAAAAAATGGTTTGGTTTCATTCAACCCTTGACAAAATTCACTGTTTTGTTTTACTCCTAATGTCATTTTTGGGTGTTTTTCACCCTCTTTTTATTTTTAATGTAGCCAAATTTCAAAACACAACGTTTTGAAACAAGATGGAGGTATTTATTTTCAAGGTGATCAGAACAAACCATTTTGACTTATTTGTATTTTTTCCCCTTTTTTACTGAAACAACTTGCCAAATTCAGCCCAAGGTTGCAAATATTTTTGGTGCTTTAGAAAACCCAGTAATAGAAGTGTATTTTTCAGCTACTTTACTATTCATGGGGAGAAGAGGGGGAGAGTTCACTCTGTTCTAGCTCATAATGTACGTAATATAAAAACCTATATATAGAACAGATTGTTTCCTGTTGGAATCAGTGGTCTGCATATTGAATGGTCTTATTGCATATACCATGCATCTTTTTTAGGACAGAACTTCTTAACACGCCCAACATGACATTTTTGTAACTTTATGGATACATGCAGGCAGGCTGAATGTCAAGCTAAACAAAAAGATGCCCAAATTATATAAGCACATGCACAGAAGACTTTGGGCAGAAATAATTTCAGTTGCCAAGCCGCTTTGCTGCTAGCTGGATATTCCTTTTTGAAAACAGAAGGGACCATATGGTGTGGGGGGGGAGGTGGTTGACAATGGCTTTGGGCAGGGAGGTTTAAGTGCCTTAATTGAAAGGTAAGACATGAAAGCAAGTTGGAGACAGTCAGATAACTGTTGTTGTCTGAAAGTGTTAAGATCTATGTTAAAGGCCCATATAACATCCTTTTTGATAATATTTTTAGTGTGGTCCAGAATATCAGCCTTTATGAAAAAATTCTTCGGTCTCTATCATTGTGAGGCAAACACTCCAAATATGAACCAAGAAAAAACTTGTTAAATGTTGAAGTCTGCAGATCATCTTAAACAAAAACTGTGAAATGAACTAATATTAATTATCCCAACAGGATATCACAATTTGAGTGTCAATACAGTATGCCATTCCATGACTCATTTTAATGTATCAAGCCTCTGGGTGCCAAAATCTCATTATCTCCCACTGATGGTGAATATTCTAATTGTCCCCTACCCAGCTCTCTAGACCTCCAGCTCCCTACCTTCTTCCCCTTCAAGAACTTATACTATACATAATGCATTTCAGTACAAAACCTGCAGCACATACAATTTTGGGGGAGAGTCAATTTAATTTAAATTAATTTTAAAATTGACCCTCCCCCTGCAGCCAGTCTCATTTCTGTGAATAATTATTTAGAGAAAACTCAGTGAGCTTCATCTTCTGGCATTTTCCCACCTCCTTGGTACTCCCATGTATTTCTTTACAAGAAAACATCAGACCTTATGCTCTGCTTAAGCCACTAGACAACGCTCTCTCCTATTCTGCTTTTAAAGTATCCTTTGTTTATTCCCAGTCACCTTTAATGCATCTACTATGCACATTATAATCTGTGAGAATGGTTGTGATTGTCACTGGTAGAAGTAAATATATGAAAATCATTCATGTTTTTTAGTACCAAGTAGAGGATGGACAGTTTGACAGAAATATAGTGTTAGAGTAGTGTTAAAGCATCCTTTTAATCACAGTGATTCTCATGACTGGTTGAACATTTGTAATAAAATTAAGGTCTATATACTTTTATCTAGTCCAGATTTCTGTCTCTTTTTTTGTCCCACAGCTTTTGCCCTGTATGTTATTGCCACCTACTACTCCCATCTTCTTTATGCTACTGTGGTGTTGAAGGCTGGAGGGATAGACTAATAATAGATAGCATCTTGTTCGGTACCCTGCAGACTGTTTCCTAACAGCAGGGCTCTGGTGGTGCTGGAATATTATACTTAATAGTACTGCTAAAGAGATATTTATACTTAAATCAACCACCTTATTGACCATTCTAGTTATTGCAATCTCTAATTTTAAAAAAATATATTTCATAACATTGAAAATCACAACTAAAACATCTAACTATTATATAGGGGATAAAATTTCTACTTGCGGTTTCTAATGTAACTTTCTACTTGTGGTTTCTCAGCCACAAAGTTATTTATCTAAAATATCTTGACTAGTAAGTGAGAGAAAATTACCAACATTTGTTGTCTGAACAACTTTTAGTTAACCCATTATATAGGACAGAGATCAGAGGTAACAAGTGCCTAGCATTACTGAACCGGTCAGCTTCGGGCGTGGCGTGCTCAAGGCTGTCCGCTGTCGGGCCAGCAGTACACCCTGGCCATCGAGCCCTTCCTCTGTCTCTTCCGTCGGAGGTTGACAGGGTTGGTGCTCCATGAGCCAGAGCTGAGGCTGGTCCTATCAGTGTATGCCAATGACGTGCTCCTCGCAGTCCAGGATCCGGGTGACCTGGTGCGGCTGGAGGCCTGCCTGGCCATCTACTTGGCGGCCTCCTCCACCCAGGTCAACTGGGCTACGAGCTCTGGCCTGGTGGTTGGGGCCGGGTGGAGGGCGAGCTCCCTTCCACCCGCGCTCCAAGCCATCCAGTGGAGCGCAGGTCCGCTGCTCTATCTGTGCGTTTACCTTTCTGCCACCCATCCCTCCCCGGCAGAGAACTGGCAGGATTTGGAGGACAGGGTGTCTGGGCGGCTGCGGAGATGGATGGGACTGCTCCGGTGCCTCTCCCTATGGGGGAGGGTGCTAGTGATCATTTAGCTGGTCCTGTCCATGCTCTGGCACCGGCTCAACACCCTGGTCCCGACCCTGAGCTTCCTGGCCTACCTCCAGAAGACAGTTCTGGAGTTCTTCTGGCCAGGACTACACTGGGTCTCTGCAGGGATCCTGAGTCTCCCCAGGAGGAGGGCAGGCAGGGCTGTGCTGCCTCCGCAGCCAGGTCCACGCCTTCCGCCTCCAGGCCCTGCAGAGACTCCTTTAAACTG
The DNA here is from genome assembly GCF_026122565.2 of Emydura macquarii macquarii. Taxonomy (NCBI): domain Eukaryota; kingdom Metazoa; phylum Chordata; order Testudines; family Chelidae; genus Emydura; species Emydura macquarii. The sequence continues at coordinate 31,640,161 of NW_027131390.1, read as the reverse complement.
CAGGTAGTCTGGCTTGGAGCCACTTAGTGCACACCTTCCTCTGCCTCTTCCAAGGGCTCCAATACGACTGGCAGCTCTTTTATCTCCATCTGAGGGGTCTTCCGCGAGACCTCTCTGAGCTGCTGGTCTTCTACCAGGATCTCCTCCGGACCTGGAGGCTGGTCTCGGCCTTCAGGCCCCGTTCGGTCTCCGAGGGGGCAGATCTCCTTGCAGAGCCCCTGCTACACAACCCCCAACTCAGTGTGCAGATGGTGGAGGCCCCCTCGGTGCGATGGAGGCTGGTCCTGGCAGGGGTCACCAAGATCGGAGACCTCCTGGACTATGACCGGGGGGACTGGGTGGATCCCCTGTCGCTGTCTTGGTGCATAGGGCTCTCCAGCCTCTGAACCCCCCAGTGCATACTCCAGGAGGTGAAGGCAGCCTTGCCCCCTGCTGCTTGGGCTTTCCTGGAGCGGGTCCTGCGAGAGGGTGCTCCCTACCCCCCCCTCAGTCCTGGCCCTCCAGCGCTCTCCATTGGGCCCTGGCCCCACGAACCCCCCCAGCTGTCCCCTCCCCATGCCACGAGCCAGCTGCACGACTTGCAGCCGGTCCTTTTCCGAACTGCACCGAGGGCCCATCCTTACCTGCTCGTGCTCCACACCCTTCACTTCCTCGCCCTCGTGTCCTTCCCTGACACAAAGTGGTGGGACCTGTTACCACCTGTGGAGGGCAAGGACCCCCGGTGGGCCAGTCTATACTCCACCCTGACCCCACAGCCCACCAGGGACATCAGCTGGTGCTCCTTCATGGAGCCGTGACCACGGGCGTGTATTTGGCGCGTTTCACCCTTCTCCTGACACCTGCCCCTATTGCGGCATGAGGGAGACCCTGGCGCACATTTATCTTGAGTGTGCCAGGTTGCAGCCCCTGTTCCAGCTCCTCCAGAACCTCCTGCTGAGGTTCTGACTGCACTTCTCCCTGCATCTGTTTATGCACACATTTATGCACACCGCTTCTTTGGCCCCACAAAGTCATGGGACTTCCTCATCAACCTCCTCCTGGCCCTGGCCAAATTGGCTATCTACAAGACCAGGGAGAGGAGGTTGGTAGGGGGAGCACTCTGCGACTGTGGGGCCAACTTCCGTTCCCTTGTTCACTTGTGTATCCAGGCAGAGTTCTTCTGGGCTGCGTCCACTGGCTCCCTCGACATCTTCCAGGAGCAGTGGGCGCTGTCTGGGGCTCTCTGCTCGGTGTCCCCTTCTGGCTCCCTTCGTTTAAACCTGTGACCCTCACGTCCCTTCCTGTTTTTTCATTAGTTGTCCCAGTTGCACTCAGTTGCATTCCAGGTTCAGTGGCTCCTCCCGTTAGGCTGGGGGAGGGGCCTTCAGCACTTCCTGATTTGCAAATAGATAGAGAGACATGCCAAGTCTTATTCACTGGCCACTGGCTATTTAATGTAAGAGCTTGAAAGATAAGGCCCTGTTTAAAACGGCTGCCTGAGGGAAGAGCTCATCATCAACCCCCTATACCCACTTAATGCCTCTGTAGAAAACAAAGCACATGGTACCAGAAGATACATAGCCTAAGACAATCTGAAATTTGAAAAAATTTGCAAAGAAGAATGCTTTACATTTGCAGCATGAGGAACACTCTATCAGATGGTGAAGGTATGGCTCCTGAAGCCAGTAATACTAACATGTCTGAAGAAATTCAGTTGATCACTAAAGCAGATGGAGGCTCTGGGGAACATTTTGTTCTGTAAGTTTCTAGTAATAAAAGAGGAAGTTACCCACTTGAAGGATGGAGTCATCGGAGTGGAAGTTGGATGGGGAGAAACAGCAGAGAGAAACTTGTTGTGTTGCACACCCTTGCTGGGGCAAAGAAACCATATTATATTTAACTTAACCACTTAACAGGAAATGCAAAGTCAAGTCTGCCAACAATACGTACCCTCTGCTTTTCCATCCACAGACTCCTGAGCATCAGCACAACAGCCCTTTACCACAGATCACAACTATAACTCTGCCCCGAGTATGCCAGCCTTCCAGTTCCCCTTCCTCAAGCTTTCTTGTCCTCCCCACCCCAATAGCATCACCACAAAGAGACCATACTTCTTTCTTTGCAAGCCATTTTTTTTCTAAACAGTTCTTGAGAAATCACACATTCAAGTTTGGGAAAAAGGTGCTGAGAGGTGGGCATCCCTACTGGAGCCTAGTGAAGGCCATGGTGCATTCTCTGTGGTGTGTAATGACTGTACTAATGGTGAGATCTGTGTCAGTGGAAGACTAGGGGGTCCATACATTTGGTTGTCTTAACTTACTATTTCCTTGCTTTAACTGGTTTTAGATACACTAAGAATTAGCCAACCTGAAATGACACAAAGCAGCATTTGTGTATGAGCTGATACTTAGCTATTTGATTATCCTTCATTCAGTACTTTGACAAAATGATCTAATCTGCCAAAAATTGCATTTTGACAAGTTTTTATTATTAAGTTGATGAGACTGGGTAAATTATAAAGAAGACAGAATTTACTCAATGTTAAGGTAGTCCCCAAAAACATCATGCTCCGGGTGGCATAAGCAGGTTTCTTCTGCACCATAGTAATACCCTGCCCAAGAGAAAAGTGTGATCATTATACATTGCATAATATCTTTCTAAATCAAGTGACAATCTACTTTTCTTAGGGGTTAATATTTTGTTTCTGATAACTAAGTGTTAATGATTTGTAAACTCCTGAAGACTTCCTAATTAACAGTTATAAAAATAAAGCTATTCTTACTATTAGAGTCAGACAGAGCCAAGAAATTCATTGAACACACATGTAGCCCTGGTCACTTCTAAAAGGGGAGAAAGAAAGAATTGCAGGGAGCTTCTTTATAGCCAATTCAGTGGGCTTCATTTTCTATGGCCATAACTATTGTGTTGCTTTTCGCCAGCTAGATAGTGACTGGGGAGCAGTCATAACATTCAGTGATAAGGCACTCAACTGGTCAGTTTTGAGTTAAAATGGCAAAACTGTTGAGTCACTGATTTAATCAGTCCCCACTTGTTTCCCCCTTATATTTAATTGCAAAGGAAGCTGACAAGCACAACCCATTGAATAAAAAAGTTTACATACTGCAGGTGGGGATGGAGTAATAAGTCCTGTGCAAAGTCACAGCACATTTGCAGTTGAATTTTATTTGCTATGGCTAGGCATAAAAAACCCCCAAGCAATTGGAGTTGGGCAAAGAATAATATAGCTAAATAGTATTTTTAAAAGACAGTAACAGTCTATGTTGGGTCACTTCCTCTAATAAGAAGCAGATGTAAACCAAGGAATATTCTCTATACTGGCCCTAGTGGGAGTCTTAATTCCAGGGTAGAGTAATTTAAATGTGAAGTTAGTTATCTGGTGTTGAGATATCAGGACCTGATATAGATATTTAGTATGTCTCCATTACTCTCTCCAATTAATTGATCTTTTTGCTACAAGCAATTTCTACATCCTTGATACAGTCAAGATTAATTTTGCATACCAACTGAATGCCGAGTTAGAGGAAGAAACACCATTTTGCCAGCAACCATTTTTTGAACCATTTACCCCACTATTTTAGATCATGACTGAATTTCCTCTCCCCTTCCCACGCTCTTTCAGTTTTTCCTTTGCATATTTTCATAGCAAAAGAGAAAATTGACAAGAGGCTATCAAATTGTCACTAATCTAAACCGATATTTGTGAGTTATTCAACTTTTCTAGAAAGTAATAGTGGTACGAGATATTTGTTGGCAAAGGGATAGCAAAGATCTGAAGGGAACATATAGATTTGTATTTGTTTGTTTCTAAGATCAAACATTTTCAACTTGTTTTTCTTTTTACAAAGGATTTTTTCTTGCAAGTTTTGTTTATCCAACAGAAAGCTAAATATTTGGTTGAATGCAGTCTGGTGGGATCCTATGCCTCCCAACTCAACATACTTATTGGTTTCAGTCCAGAGAACTACACCGTTTACATGCAGGTTTTCCTATCACACAAAAATAAATCTCTCATGAACTACAAACTAGCTTCTGGTTAACTACATGAGTGACCAGTAGCTGGAAGTCACAGTCCACAAAAGCATGCAGAATTGAAATTCAACCACCTACTGAAACTTACTAATATTTACAAAAATAAAAATAGAAAAACATATTTAACTTCAAGCCATTTTCCAAACAGATTTCTTACTTCAAAATTTCTCAGCCTACATATTCCCTCTAATCAAAAGCCATTAAAGACTTGATATTTTCATTTTTATTTACTCCGAGTGGCCTGCATATTTGATACTGTGGCAGGATCTGCAAAGTCAAACCCTAATGGCTGAACCATTAACTCTTTTTTACCCTAGCCTGGTGTGGGTTTGTCTACCCCATAATTATAAGCTATTATACTTTTGGAAATTCAGCTATTAAAATGAATATTTTCTACTCTACCTGCAGATATGGCTACTGGGTCATCATCTTTTCTCACTGTTGCTTACCTGAAGAACTATCATTGTGTAATACAATGACTGAGCATAGCTTTAATGGACTAGCTAAATTAGATAGTCCCAAGATACTAAAAAGGGATAGACAAAAGAATTTACAAGTTTTAAGACAGCCAGAATCTTCCAGATTATTAACTGTATCAAGCATTAGATATTTTATAGTTAATATCCTGCATAAAGATGGAGCTAACTTACTTATCTCCTTGTTGGTGTCACCTACCGATGTTGCAAAAGCCCTGATCTGTTGTACTACTTGATACTGAATTTGGTTCTATTCATATTTATTATATGATACTTGTGCACAGTAGGGATTTCACCAATGTTCATGGCAAGCAATTTACCTACTTTCCCTTTTAGCTTTTCCACAGAATATTCCTCCATTCACTAATGATATTACTGAGAGCCTAGATTAATGTTGCAGAGGGGTAGCTGTGTTAGGCTGTATACAGCAAAAACAATGGGAGTTCTGTAGCACTTTAAAGACTAACAAATTTAATTTCAGCAGGCATAAGCTTTTGTGGGCCTCAGCCCACTTCCTCAGATGCCGTTGGTAGAAATAATACAGCAAATATTGGCAACATATATAGGAGGCAACATATACATATCCAAAGGCATAGACAGCAATGGGGTAGGTGGATGAAAGCCAGGTACTTGAGGCCTAATGACAACCATTGAGTAGGAGGTGAGAATAGGTGATCAGAGCAAATTACTTCTTGTAATGGGATAGCCATTCCAAATCCCTGTTTAAACCCAGTTTGAGTGAGTCAAGTTTGCAGATAGTTTCTAACTCAGCAGTTTCTCTTTGAAGTCTGTTTTTGAAATTTTTTTGTAGAAGTATAGCAACTTTCAGGTCAGAGACAGTGTGTCCTAGGAGATTGAAGTGTTCTCCGACTGGTTTATGGATGTTATTATTTTTTATGTCTGATTTGGGTCCATTTATCCTGTTGTGAAGTGATAGTCCAGTTTGGCCAATGTACATGGCAGAGGGGCATTGCTGGCACATGATGGCATATATAACATTAGTGGATGTGCAGGTGAATGAGCCCCTTATGGTGTGATTGATGTGTTTAGGACCAGTGATGGTGTCACTAGAGTCGATGTCTGGGCAGAGCTGGAAACGGGATTTGTTGCAGGGATAGGTTCCTGGATTGGACTTCTTGTAGGGTGTATGGTTGCTGGTGAGTATTTGCTTCAGGTTGGGGGGCTGTCTGTAAGCCAGGATGGGTCTGTCGCCCACTGCCTGAGCAACAGACGGATCATCTGCTAGGATAGGTTGTAGATCTTTAATGATGTATTGGAGAGATTTTAATTGGGGACTGTAGGTGATTACCAGTGGTGTTCTGTTGTTTTCTTTGTTGAGTCTGTCCTGTAGTAGGTGACTTCTGGGTACCCTTCTGATTAATGTTCTAATTCTGAGCAATGCTGTGTTACAAGACATGATCACCTTCTCTGAATATGGGACAGCAGTGCCTCTTAATTCATAGCTTTTGTTTTATCAAGATAAAGCTTTCTACTGGAGTTGATCTCATCTTTTCATTATATGCATGGAGAGAATGTTTCACAGCTAAACATTTTCTCAAATGCAATACGATGTTTTTTTAAATCATTAGATACATGCTCCCACTCCCCTTCATTTCTGTGGAAGGAAGTAGGAGAGAGAGAGAGGAATATTTCTGCAATGTGCAATATTTTCTGTTTCTCCATGATGGTGGTGGGGTTTGTTCCCATTTCTGCCAGATAGCTCACGTGCTTATAACCAAATCTTGAAGCACCAGTGCTTCAGTTATTCCAGTTGCAAAAAGAGAAATATTGCTTACCATCTCTTATGGGAGTGATGAAATCTCAAAAAGTAAGAGTTGTACAGTGTTGAGAATTGGCACTCATTAGTGGACTAGCTTTGAAAATGGTAACTTAGCTTTTAGCTGATGGCATTTTGATGGCAATGAATGACAGAACAACCCTGTATATTTCTTTAACTGTGTTATTCTAGAAGGTATTTATGGCTGCCATCAAGCAAGGCTGTGATCTACAGACAAAAAGAGGCCCTCTTTAAAGCTGATAGGTGTGCTAAGCACCTTTTTTCTAGAGGTATTTTAAATGATGTAAGAGCCCACTGGTCTTGAACTCAGGTCTATGAGTGTCTAGGCACACCTCAGCTACCACCCAGCAGCTCCACTTTCTTTCAAGCTCACTGGAAAAAGTAATTAAAGACCTTTATGTAGGTATAACTGGAAACAATAGACAGCTGCTGCCCAAGGCAGTTGGCCACATGGCAAAGCTTGAACAGGCTAAATAGGCTGATGGATTTCCTGACTGTAAAGACAAGCTGAGGTTTGGGTTGGAATGCCTGTGTGTGTTGCAAGAGAAAGCCAAGAGAAGTGTAGCAAACAGAGAAGCAGTCGTGAATGTGACCTGGAGAGGGAGCAGCGAAACAAAGCGCTTTGGGACACAAAATTGACTGGAAGAGCAAATGTGAACAATGTAATCAAGGAAATAGCCTGCTGTGGCTTATTTCAACAATATGCAGGGAAGCAGGATTTTTTATAAATAAACAGGATTGCATGCACGAATATACTCAACTCATATTCAGTCACTTCTCCCAACAGAAAAAAATCCTTCATGTCCCCAAAACTGGTTAACCATTCGGATCAAATGACCAACAACCATTTGGAAATAGATGGTAAACAGTTTAAGAGATTTTGAAAAAGTCCTATTTCTTTGGAATGGAAAAGTAGTGTTTGTACTCCAAAAAGTCGGAACCCTTTTGTGTAAATTCTCTCTCTCTCACACACACACACACACACACACACACGAAAAATCTTTGGCCAGATGCTACATTTGGAAATGTCAGCGAGAAAGGGGAAATTTTACGTAAGTTAGAAGAATGAGTGTTTAATGGAAATGTATGCAGCTTTTAAAACATGTTAATGCGTCACATCCAGAAGCCCTTACTTTGCTTCTTGATATTGTCAGACTAATTCTGCAGGATGAAAGACTTACAGCCAGAAAGTCAGAAAAGATGGAGTCATTTAAAAATTACCAAAGCCACTTTTACTTCTTTCCTAGCTTACTATGTCTACAACTGGTCTTATTGTCTTCAGGTTTCTACTTCCATGAGACTTTCATGTAGAGTCTTTAAGATTCATAGCAGAAAGTTAGATCTGGCAAGTGACATGACAAGCAAAGTTGGTTCACAATGTATGCAGAGAGAATCAAATGGATGGTACTTCAGATGAAAAAGTAAAAAAAACCTGAAATAATGTTAATGCTCTAGGTTGAATTTTGGAGACAGATTGAAATTTATTATAGAAGATAATCCAGTGAACAAACCCAGGAGGTAAGAGCCCTTAAGTGGCACCTTTTTGTCACATTAATTACTGAAGGTAAGAATCTTTAGCATTCAAAATGAGTAAAACCAAGGCAAGGTTGCAATTACACACCATCTCTCTTGTGTGATATATTCATCTGCCAGGGACATGTGGACACTAGCTTTAACAAAACTAATGAAAACACCAAAATATTAGAACACCTATTAGAACAATATTTCATCTCAGGCACAATATATTCTCAAATTTATTTTTAGAAGAGAATCCAAGATTCCAGGAGGATGAGTGATTCAGTTTTGAAGTGTGATCTATTTCATAAGACACTTTTGAAGGCAAGACATCAGAAATAGATTTTTGTTATGTACCCAACAGATATCAGCTTCAGCAGAAGTTCTCCTTTTTTGGGATGGGGGAGGGAGGCATAGCTATAGATACTATATTCAAGGATAGGAGTCACAGAGAGAGCTATCCTTTCTTTGCGTTGCAGTGATAGCTGGAATGCTACCATGCATGCTGTCCGTTTAAGGACAGGCCTGGGTCCAGGCTCTCTCTTCCATGTTCTGGCCCTTTATGGACATGAGCAAGGAGGTGTAATCCTTAGAGGATTTGACTGAGAGTCATATGATAGTAAGATTACAGAAGAATTACTTGTCAGTCATGTGACTAGGGTCATGACAGCAGGATTATAAAAGAGTGGCTCATGGTTCAATAAGGATAGACAAAGAGGAGCAAATTTTGTTACTATGTTTTTCTGCAGTGGTCTAGGGGAAAGGTCTGAGGCATGGTAAAAGGGTAGAGAAAATAATTTTAAGTAGGGGCTTATGTTTAGTTTAATAAACCAAAGAAAGCATGATTGTCAAGCTCCCCTTGGATACTCACCAAGCTGCAGTTTTTGGATTGCAACACTGGACTAATATAGCCCTAAGCATCCCTTGCTTTGGGTAGACTACAGCACTATTTTTCCTTTGCCACTCTGGCACATTCCTGGACACAAACCAAACATTTGATACCCCTCCACGTAAGGGAGACCCCAGGGCCCAACTGCTCCAGGGAATGAAGACTATTGCTGATTCCTCCAGTAAACTACAGTAGCTTAAGTACACCATTCCCTGAGCACCACCCTGGTGGGCACTCTGGTTTACACTTTACCTCTTCAAGGAAATATGCTCTACCTAAATTTCCTCACCACTTGTGAGAGTTCTTTGGGAGCAAGTTAGTGTCCTTTCAGGGCTCTAGTTGCCACTTCTGGACCTGCCTCCTGCCCCTAATGGTTTCTCCTCTGGCTCATGGAATGTGCTCTCATTCCATCAATCTTCTTCTATTTCTAAAGTGACAGTTAGGAGAGCCTTCCTTCTGTAACTTACATTCCCTTTGTCAGGTAACCCCCTGGTCAACCTCAAACACTCCTGTGAGGTGATCAGTTGCTTGATTACCAGCCCACCTGTGCAGATTAGTACTTCTGGATGCCAGCCAACTCACTGTCCTAGAGTGCCTGTATGAATAGAAGACCATCCAAGTTTAATTACTCCACCCAGTGTTCAAAGACATTCAAATTTCAGTTCACGATAGAGGGTTTTTTTTAAAAAAAAACAAAACAGAACAAAACAAAAGAACAGAGAAGACTCAGAGCATCCTTACAATGAAGTTTGTAGTTTAATATTATATATATCAGAGAATACATAAGCTGTTCATAGACTCAATCTCCAAATTATCATATCAGTAGAGGCTCAAAATAAATGTCTGAGTTCTTAAACCAAAGATGAGCTAGTCTTAACCTGTTATATATTATATGGAAAGTTATAGTTAAAGAGAGTTAGAAAAAAAACCCAAAAAAACAAAAACCCGAACATTGTAGGACAGATCATGTGCAGAGGCTTGAGGAGGCTTCTGTGTTTTTTAGGACTTCCAGCACCGTTTTTTTTTAGAAAACAGAAAATTCATTACTCCGGTTTACTCCCCTGCACTCAAGTGAAAACATTCACTCTAGAAAGAGATGAAGGACTGCTTACTTTGTTTTGGACTAGGTTATGCTGAAAGAGATTTTTGGCATTCATTGGAGGATAAGAAGCTGAATGTCACCGACTCATTGAAGTACCCAAATATTTGAAAGGAAAGGAAAACAGAAGGATGTGTTATCTGATGTCAAACCAGATAAACTGTTATTACATACACTGTAGTTCAAATCAGGAGATGAGAAGTGACAGAAATGTCTGAATTGTGTAGGTTTCACTAATAGAAATCAGGATGAAATCTCTAAATGTAGAAAGTAGCCTGTAGCTTTTACTGCTGAAAGGTAATGAAATGGGGCCAAATGCCATACTAGAGAAAGATACAAGAAAGTTAAAGTAGTTAGGTGCTGCCAAGCCTTCAAATTTCATCAGAGCTTTCCTTTGCCCTCACTCAACACAAAAATCAAGATGTGGTTTCTTTCAGCTAGAGAAAGCACTTAAGTTTTGTGCTTATAGATGTCATCACTCACTATCTTGTCTGCCTGCTCTAATGAGCCCCAAGTGATGGAATATTCAGGATTGGCAGGTTCACCAATTTATTCAGGATAGGTCTTCTCCCTTATTCACAGCTTTATTTACTTCTCTGTCTCACTGTTAGGAACCTTTAATAGTATGCTAGAATTCCCAGGGATGTTTGAGAGGAGTTGACACATCTGATGCACTCCAGAAACTTTTTTAAAAAGTGTTTTAGTTATTTGTTTTATGCCTAACTGTTACTTTTTAAAAAAGCATTTTCAGTAAATATAAGTTCAAGTCAATAAAATGTTAGAGTAAGTCCAAAACCTTCATGTTACACTCCTCAGGACAGTGGAATTATATCAGAGATGATTGTAACCCACCTCCTCTTAAATGAGATAAGATAATGACATGGATCAGTCATTTTGGTAGATTGCTTGATTTGTGTTGAATTGGTCACTTAACTGCCTTAGCAGGTTTTATTTAAGTTAAAAATCCATAGAAGCATTACATTATTCTCAAAGCTTTATGAGGTATGCAAGAAATAGCTCACAGCTCAGACCTACTTAGCACAATTCCTATTAACTTGCCAGGAGTCTGTTCTTTTTTAATTTACTTGTTACTTGTATGATGGGAGTTGCTATTAGTCACTACAATAGTAATATGCATGTCCAACTTCCAGATGGGAAACACAGTTTAATCTTGTGTTTTGCAACCAGACAGCAGATTTTTATCAAGTCAATATTACATAAAATTCATGGAAGTAAAATATCACTTTCCCTCCTACCCTTTTATTTTGTTTTCTCTTGTGATTGGAGTGGTTCCTCCTTGCTGTATCAGACAAAAAATTCCTTAAATATTGCTCACAGCAAAGTTATGTGATGAATGTAAGCCTCACACATAGGTCCCAAAACTGTTTGCATGTTGGGTTGGCCACCTTTGTAAATGGGTAAGGACGTAGCTTGATAAAATAAGAATATTTATTTGAACTATAGTTAAGTAGGTCCTCATGCTGATCCTGCAAACCCACACATACTTAACTTTAAGCACACAAGTATTCAGGAGACAGAGTTCTCTCAGGGAACTGGACCAAGTTTGTGGAAAGAATTTGCACCTGCACAATGTACCATCACTAAATCTGACCACCTTCAGCTCCACATGCAAGGCACACTTTGATTTTGCCTTTTCAAACATTAATGTATGCCTATGTGTAAGAGAGAGTAAATTCCAAAACAAAACAGGCTGCGGCACACACTTCTCTCTCTGAGAAGAAGATGGGAAGAAATACATGATAGCCATTAGTTATGTTGCTTAATGCATCAGTGGAAGGTGCTTAGCTGCTACTATGATAAGCGTGGTACAAGAATCCAGGTGTAATGGAATGCAATTATAGAACTTCAGTTGGACTAGTCAGATGCGTAAGTGTTTGCAGGACCAAGGTTCACTTTATTTCAATAACTACCTGTTAAACTACTTATTTCTTTGACAATCGAAGTTGCATAAAGAGAAATAAAACATTATCCCTTTGAACCATGAATGATCCATTTAATAGGGTATCCTATCTCACACAATGGCTCAATAAATATAGCTATTCTGTACTGACAGGTGTATACCTGGAACAACATCCCCCTTCCGGGGTGCATTTCCTGAAAATCCTGCTATTGAATTAACTAAATACAGGCATACAGTAAACATCACAATAACCTGGTCATAAACTATTTACATGCATCTCCACATGAGTCACAATTTAACAGTCTCATTTTGGTAATAGTTGCTCCTAGGAAAACCTCGTGGATTAAAATCATGATGGGGTTCCCAGGACTTTCTTTATTCCTATTCCTTTTTTGATAGGTGATCAAATTGAACACAGTATTCTAGATGAAATAATGTTCCCCATGTCATCCAGTGTTCTTTTTCTTTTATGATAGAATGTAGAATACGGCTGGCTATTTTGGTTACTACTGAGCAACAAGCACCTTCACTAAACTAACCACAGAAGATCTTAGAGCTTTTTCCTGGCAGCTGATTACTATTTGATAACATAGATCCTCATCATAACTGAACTATCTTTTCAATTTGCATTCTAGTAGCTTACACTAGTCAGAATTTTACTGATTATTGTTAGATAATTTTCTTGATTCTTTTAGGTTTTCCATACTTCCTAGCTTGATGAAGCTTAATGATGGTTAAAAGATTCAGTTATCTCATAATTAACATCCTTTTCTAGGTCAATAGTAAAAAAACACTTGTCCCAAGACAAAGCCTATGTGTAGGGCACCTCACTGTTAACCTCTTTAAGGACTGGAAATTAGCCATTCATTCATTCTGTTTTTGCCTCCTATACTTAAAATATAATTCACAGCTAAATTCAGTTCAGGCCCTTTTAGCAAGTTCAGACTATGTGCTGAAAGAATTTGAATACACTATCATTGCAGTTTGAGGCAGCCACTTCATTTAATAGGTTACCCTGGTTCATTATGATGGAGAAGTACTCTTTAAAAGAAAGAGAGGAAAACCACCAATGTGGTAGTGCCTTTAAACTCTACTGATGGAAAATTCCATCATTATATCATGTCAAGTAGCCTTGGGTTCTAAATCTAGGTTGAGAGGGCTCAGCTTCTCACTCTGAAGGTATATATATTGATGCAACTATGCAATTGATTTGGTGGATATTTTAGACAAGAGCCTAAGAGTTGAAGTTGTCTGCTCTGTAGGAAAGTCTTTCCCTAGCTTTCTCTAATTTAGACTACTGTTACAACATAATTTTCTCTTTACAAGTGTATGTAAAACAAAATGCATCTTAGATTTTTCAATTAATTAAAAAGTAGTATTTGTTTAATATTTGTGTTAAAATCTCTTTGTAAAAAATTATTAATTCTTTGCTTAGTTTACTGTTCCTCATTTACTTCTTAATAGCTAGTACTGCCCATTTGGTGGAAGCACATGCTATGGTATGGAAAAAATTAGTAATAAAGAACATGAAAAGACAACTAGCAAATGAGCTAAACCAAGTGCTGGCATTGTGCCTGCTCAGAAGGACAAGGATAGGTCAGTTATTTTGGTGCATGACTTACCTCAGAATTTGGCAAGTTACCCGGTGTTTTCTTTGTTATTGCTGGCAACACTGTATAGCATAGTATCAGCATCAATTACTTTATGTTGCTCAAAATCAGGACTGCCTTATGGATGTAGTCTGGGATCATGTGGTCATCTTCACTGGTATGCCCAAGCAGGGCAAACTCAGTGTGTGGGGTTACCAGTAGGTATTTTCATGCTGCGTCTATTGGAGTCACTTCACACCATAGATAATTGTCAAAAATTACATGAGAAATAGTTTAATGGTTGTAATCATGATTCATTGTCATCTATGTTTGTGCTTCATGAAAACTCATGTCCTAAAGCACACTATCCCCACTACTTCTCTGCTGCAATATTTATAGGTAAATATTAGCTAGTCATATAAGGAAGATGAGTCACTGAGTCAATTAGTATAACTACATAGCCACTTTTTTGTTCTTGGGTAGACTGAAGTAAACATGTTTTAACCACAGTTAGTAGAACATAAATATAAAGATAAATAGTGCATAATAGTGCAAAATTTTGATAGCTGAAAACTAATAGTTTACATCTCTTAACAAGATTTTTTCCATTAATTGGAATTTTGGTGTTTTTCTTGGTCCACATAAATTATGCCATGTTCCCTGAAACTCTAGATAGTAATTTGCATAGACTGCAGTGATATGTTATTTATTGTTTGAGCAGAGCTAATCAACTGCAGGCTCCTTTGCTGCTAAAATACAGCCAACAGTCCACTCGTGAGTCATGATTTTGGCAGATAGTTCTGCTTTTTACACCAATGGCAGTGTTACTGACTAGCTCCCACATTATTTGTGTGAACAAATACCAGTGTCAGTATCCTAATAATTTTTGTAACATTTATACAAAGTCTGTATTTTAGCAAACAATATTTAAATGTAGTCTGTAATAAGCTTTTGTTTTTAAAGGATTGGCAAAAACACTTTTTGGAGTTCAGTCATTCTGGAGTATAACAATACAGAGTAAACTTGGAAACATGTGGTGCAGTATCAGTGCTTGATTACTAATTAAGCTTTCAAGTGTTCATGAAACTAATTTCCATACAGAGAAGTAGTTAAGTGTAAATTACTAGATAAACTCACTATTTGGACCTAAAACTATGTCTACATATGATTATTAATGGTACTCTCTCTAGCATTTATGAAAGTGATTTCCATTTTATAGCAGTAGTTTAGAACAAAGTACACTGTAAACTCATTTATATTTGTAAATAAAATTATATCTACACATGAATATTAATTATGCTCTCTATAGAGGTTGTGAAAGTAATTTCCCTTTATGGCAGTAGTTTAAGGAAAATGAACATTTTAATCATTTGCATGTCAGTTATTACTTCACTCATGCTACAATATCTTGTGTTGCTGCCCAAACATTGGGCAACAGAGAAATTCTCAAGTATTAGATGTGCTTAAATTAACCGAGTGTTTTTGAAAAGCACAAGTAAACAGTTCATCTTATAAAGGTCATATTTAATATGAACTACAAGCATAGAAATTACCCCACTATATTAGATTATTGAACTATCCAGTTCAGTATCCAGTCTCTGACAGTGGCCACTGTCAGATATCTAAAAGAAAGGTGCAAGAAACTATATTGTGACCAGTCATGGAGTACCTGCTACAAAAGCAAACTTCTTCCTAACATCATTAATGGATTGCTTTATGAAAGGAAATAAACTCTACTTTTATACCTAATGTATCAGAGTATGTTGTCATGATCCAATTTAAATCTTACTATACTCTTGGCCCCTCTTGGCAGTTACATGCTCCACGAGTTAACTACTCAATTTTTGTGTGTGTATGTATTTTGGTGGGGGTGGGGCATATTTCAGATGTAATCTTGCTGCCTGTAGAGCAGGTGGCCATCCCTCCTTGTCAGTTTTGGAGGGAGGCCACACCCACTCCCTTCCTTGCTCCAGCAGGGGTTGGCCCAGCCTGAGGCAGGGAAACAGTCTCCGGGCTCAGGCGGGGCAGCCCAAAGGCAATAGCCTGAGCTCCAATGGGCAGCCAACAGTCCAGAGGCCCCCTGGGTGGTCAGGGGAGGGGGACGCAGGTCCACCTGACTCCACTGTGTCCCAGCCCAGGTCCCTAGCTGTGGCAGTGGGGTACGCCATGGAGTCAGCGGGGTTGCAACCGCAACATGCTGACTCACTGTCCGGCCCCCCAGTCCCTGGACTGGGTGACCCTTCCCCTGGACTACTCCTGCCCCCTTTCCCTTGGGTACCTGGTATACCACCATCCAGTCGACCTTGTTGGGGTAGTTGCCCAGCGGCAGGTTGCAGAACCCCTTAATGTCATCAGGGGGTGGTAGGTTGGGCAGCTTGTCCAGGAGGTCGGCGGTGGGGTAGTTCTTCCAGGTCTGTCCCTGTCAGGGTCCGCACCTCATCGTTGGCCTCTGGCAACTCCAAGGGCAATTCCTCCAAGTCTGGCCCCGGTATGGCCACCTCCTCCTCGTCCACATCCAGCAATTCCTCCAGGTCCTGGCCCCTCTGGATTACCAGTTCTGGCAGGGTGTTCGGCTTCAGGGGTACCTCTGGGCCCCAGGCCACCCGCCGTTCATTCGCTGGTGCCCAGGCCCAGGCCCGCTTGCCCAGATCCTAGGCTGCAAGCAGCTCTGGAAAGCAGGGAGGTATGTCCCTTCCCTTCAGGAGCTGGCCACCAACAAAGCTCCTGGGCCTCTCTTTTATACTTCCTGTCCCGCCCCTTGGTTCTGGGTGGGTGGACAGGCAGTCTCTAGCTCCACCCCCGCAGGCCCGGCCTATTCCTCCTTGTCAGTTTCGGAGGGAGGCCACACCCACTCACCACACTGCCTTTTCAATTTTATTCCATGTCCTCCTAAGCGAATATATAAAGAAGTTAGACTGGTTACTCCTATCATTCATCACAAACTGTCTCTAAATAGTTAGATGTAGAGATAATCTAGATGGAGCAAGAATATGAGTCAGACATACCCTAGTTTTCACAAAGATTTTCACTTAAACTTGGACACAACCTCTCCATCACTTCTCCCCTCATTAAAATGGGTATAAAACAACTTCACAATAAATATTTTTACAAAGTTTTTAAGGTGAAAAATACAAAGTGTTAAGTAACTGTATGAGAATAACAGTGAATAAAATACACTAGTGCCAATGAATTTCTTTCAGTGTGTTTAACTTACATTTCTGGATACTGTAAATTTATTTTAATGGATTAATATCTTATCAGAGCCCTGAGACAACTCATATTTCCCTTTCTATTCCATCCTTGTATTGCTATGTCTTGGCAACTATTTTTCCTGCCTCAGACTATTGATGGTAACTTGCTTCATAGACTGTCAGCAGTACTGATAAATCGGCTAGCACTTAAAGAGGTTAATGCTGAGTACAGCACTTTCTGTTCTTTGCCTTTCTGTTAGCTGGGGCCTGTGTGTCGTGTATGCACTACTTCCCCTACCACCTTAAGCAAGAGATCAGGATTTATGTAACCTTGTGTTTTATGACACTGCAAAATTCTACCATTAGTTACCTTAATGACTGCATAATTTATGTCACTATAATGGCCCTGGCCATTGTTTTCATGTACTATATTTTGTAATTAAATGTTAGAAGCATAGTGGAATTGACAAAGGAATCAGTGGGATATTGCATATTAATGTCAATACATGAGATTAAATACTTTCGTCTTGTTTGGAAATGAATGAGGAATTCACTTAAATTGATGCACAGCAGGCAGGATGTGCGCTAATCTGGTTCCGGTGGCTTTAGTGGCATGAGTTGGAGAATACTGGACTACATTTTTCGAAGTTAAATAGCCTTTCAGGTGAAAAAGGAATAAATAAGCTTGGTAGCTAAAATCCTGTCATAGTTAGATAGAAACTGAGTCTAATTCTTACATTAAGAGAATTAACATCTGCATGGAATGCATTCTCCCTCCACTTTGCACAGCACATGCAGTTTTATTCATACAGTGGCTTAAATAACACTATTTGAATAATTATGTTCCAAGCAAAACCTAATTTCAACATCTGAGACAGCACTTAAATAACTCATATTTGTCTGCAGAATAGAGTTAGGTGAATTATTTTGAATAGTTTGTTTGATGAAAATTGCAGTTTTGGGTCAGCAAAAACTACTGGTGAATTTGACATATTTTGCTGAATAGTTTCAGCCAAAAAAGCCCTTTTCAGTACAGAGTCACTAGGGGACTTAGGTACCGTTTACAAAACCATGTGAGGATGCACTGCTGCTACCAGCACTCTCTGCTGACTTGTGGCTAAAACTATCCCCTACAATGTAGGTGAATTAGGTTCAAGTCCCCACTGTGTGGGCTTGGATGGAATGTGAACTCAGGTCTCCCCTGTTACAGGTAAGCGCTCTGTCCACAAAGCTAAAAGGTGTTCTATATTAAATCTTCCTTGTTGAAGCTGTTACACTTTTCATAAATACTTAATTATTTATTCAGCTAGAGAGGGAGTGTGAATGGGAATGACTCTATAACTGGATAGTTAGGGGACTTACCTGGGAAGGAGAACACCTGAGTTCTTCTCCATGGGTCGATGAAGTATTTATATAAACTGGAACAACTTCAACAAGAGAGACTTGTTCCAGAATATCCTGTAGCCCAGTGGTAAAAGGTCTTAGTCTGCAATGTGGAAAAACAACATTCAAATCTGTGTTCCAAATAAGGGAGACTGGGGACTTCATCCCAGGTATCCCCATGGAGTGCTTTATCTATGGCCTGTAGGGTATTTCCAAATATCCTCTGCTTTCAATAAAAAAACACTTAAAATGTCAAAATCAAAATTAAATATTGTGTTCTGGGTCCAATGAAATGTTGGGTCATTGGACTCAAAACACATATATTCATTTTTTGTTTTGCTGAGAAAACCAAAAACTTCTCATTTAGGGCTAGTAAAAGAAATTTTTCTTCAATGTTTTTTCCTCCAATTCAGCCAGTGAATCATAAAACCGATAATTCACACAGCTTTGCCACAGAAATAATTCAGAAGAATAAATTGCTCAGTGCAGTTGTCTATCTTACTGTTTGTGTATATGATGTAATTTTTTTCTGTGCCAAAGATCTGTTGCAATAGTAACCTAAGTAACTGCATCAAGCTTTTGCATTGCCATTTTTCAAGGTTTCAGTAATGTGTTATAATAGGACAGCTGTTGTTTAGGGTGACTATACATGCCATTTTGGCTCGGATAGTCCCCTTTTTAAGCCATGTTCTGGATGTCCCAACTTTTTTAGCAAAACTAGGCATTTATCCCATTTGCACTTGCACAGAGACACGGGGCACAGAGGAACATTTTGGAGGCCAAAGGGCAATGTTCTGGGGGGGATGACTCTACACAGCACTCCCCTGGGCGCAGCCTAATGCCTGTGTACCACCCCTCACCGGGAGGTTGTGCGGGAACCTGGCTGATGTACCTCCGCTACACAATGGGGTGTCACATGCTCACTCTGCAACCCAATCAGAGGGCACGTGGTCAGGGCCCTAATTCAAACTCTTCTCTGGTTTCCATGGAGATGGCAGGGCCAACCAGGCTATGGAGCCGTGACTTGCAGGCCTCAGCCCCAAAGGCAACCTGGCAGGTAAGTGCCCAAGTGGGTCCTGCGACATTCACTTGTACTGGGGTACAGAGTGCAGCACAGGTACCCCCCTCCAGTAGTCCTCCACACTGGCCTCATGCCCCCCTAAGCCAAGAAGTCCATGGAGTCCACCCCAGCCTCATGCCCAGTGTTCCTGAGCAGTCCCCGGAGCCCCCAACATGGCCTCATGTCCTCCCCACACCCTATGGGCAAGTCACCAGAGACCTCTCCAGTCCCCTCCTCCCACCCCAATCAGCCTCTTCCCCTCCCCAATCTGCCTCCAGTCACCTGCTTCTACCACATTCTGGTCTCCCCCACCTCCTTAGGACTGATATCTGGAGCCTCCTTGGTCCCTCCTGCTACCAGAGCCTCCTTCATGCCTCTCAGCTATCCCAGCTCCCAAAGAGACATCACATCGCTAGCTGGATCATAGTCCAATAGGTTCACCTCCTGGAAAGGAGCCCAAACGTACTCACACTTGCACACCCACACCCTGCTTTGATGCCCAGATCCCTACCCATACCCATTACTCTTATCCTCTGCCCCCATATCTGCTACTTGGCTCAATTGAGGGTGCAGAGAAATGGTCGGGTGGGGGAGTGGTGACACCAGGTGACTCGGGTCAGCCCCACATGATTTGTTTTCAGTTTAGGGAAATAAGAAATTCCCCGCTAAAAATACACACAGACATACTGTCCTTGATTGGTAGGTATGGTGTGTGACAGAAGTAGAAGCTTAGTAGAGAAATGGTGCCAATTGCACAACATAAACTTGAATTTTAACTTGCCTGTCTGTAATCCAAAAAAAACCCCTAACTTTCTTGCAGACAAGAAAGTGCAAGAAGGAGAGGCAAGAAGCTAGCTTAATGAGACATTCTAGAAATCTAGTGCCCAGGACAGAAATCTAGTTAAACTGCAATTTCAAAAGAGCATGTAATGTTTCTACAGCACATGGATTCCAGTGATCTCACTACATGGTCTCAAGTGGCCGCTGGAGACCTTAACTGATAAAAACACAAGTCTGCAAGCAACAGGGATAGAGAGATTAAAATGTAACCTGCTTTCAAGGGAACTTGTCATGGAAGGAGGTATTACAAATTCCCATTCCCACATCTCTACCCACTCTCTGCAAGTGTCTATAAGCCTCCTAGGTACCTCCTGTCTCTCTTATGTGTTTCAAATCAGTTTTACTTAAAATTTGACCTACCAGTACAGAAATTGTTTTCAGAAAATATGTGCAAGAATAACTACTTTATGAACTACTCAAACTGCATTGTTAAAATCCATTATTAAAGAAACCAATCAGGGCAACTCTACCTCCTGTGTCTTAGGGCAAGTCTACATTACAAAATTAAGTCAATTTAATTACATCAATGTACAGCTCACTGCAGTAATTAAATTGCTTTTGCATGTCCACTTGAACCAATTTAATTGTCAGTGTGGGGCATTGTGGGACAGCATCTGAAAGGCAGCAACAGTCAAAGTAAGCACCTAGTGCTTCTCGCACAGGTGGAGTCATGTAGTGGATGAGTTACATCAGTGAGAGCTAGATTTTAGAGTAGATGCTTACAGAGTTAGGTCAACGTATGCTGTTTTACATCAACCTAATTCTGTTGTATAGACCAGGCCTTATACAATCAGTGTTACATTTGCTATCCTCTAGTCATTTGGTACAGAAGCTGATTTAAGTGATAGGTTACATACCACAGTTACTAGTTCTGCAATTTTGTATTTGAGTTTCTTCAGAACTCTTGGGTGAACGCCATCTGGTACTAGTGACTACTCATCTACCTCTTCATCCTGATTTGGTGGTCTATAGTAGACCCGTACCATGACATCACTCCTGTTACTTTCTTCTTTTATCTTAATCCACAGATTTTCAACTTGACTGCCTCTTCCCTCCTTCTAGATCTCAGAATAGACCACCTCCTCTCTTTTTTTTCCTGTTTGTCCTTCCTGAGTAAGCTATATCCCTCTATACAAATATTCCAGTCAAGAGATTTACCCCAGCAAGTCTTTGCGATGCTAATTGAGTTATATTGATGGGTTGTGGTCTCAAATTGATACAGAATGCAAATCACTACCTTTGGAAGGCTGTGATGCTGATCTATGATCTATGTGAAATGACATTGCCAGTGGAAACCTACACAGCTGTTTGCACTATTAAAGGCAATGGAGACTGAACTAGTCTTTAGATCCTGATTGACATTCCTTATTAGTTTGATGAAACTTGAGCTACTACTATCAATGCATATTCTTAGAGAAACTGAATTAATTATACAGTGATTAAATAAATAGAAACGACTTTATGTTCTATCTCTAACTTCCATACTTCATAAAATATGTAGCATAAGTAACTCTTGGCAGCATCCAATACTCTTTTGGACAATAAAATAACAAATAATCAGAAATGGTAGAGGCAGGTCTAAGTGAAGTATAATCTTATATGGAGAAATGATGAAATACTGTACAATTCAAGTAAATTAAACATGATTCAAACTGGATTATGAGATCAATTTTTTTTGTAAGGAAAGAGGAATCTGTTTTTCTTCTTGATTTTGAAGGGTTTTTATATTTACTAAGCTTAGGGGATGCTGAATTCTTTTTTTTGTAAATATAGTACAAGCAGGGGCAATGTTGTAAGATAAGGGGAGTAATTTGCTCAAGGTTGAGCGTACATATTTCACAGGTGGTTTCATGTGTTCATATATTGCCAGCATGTACAGCTGGCAGGAACAAAAAATGTACACGTTTATAATATCTTTTGGGGTTAGAACCAGGGACTGGAAACCATCTGGTTTATATGAGCATTTGCCTTTCTGTGGTTTTAGGAAATAAAGAGCTCTGTCTCAGATTACTGATGTAAATATTTACCTACACAGAAGTGTTGAGGCCAGAACTATTGGAATTGACTTCATCAGGGATCTGTGCTTGTTTCCACGGGTGCAGACCTTGGTGCAGGGGCTAAGCAATTTCTGCTTTTCCCAGAGATATATAGCCAGCTAGAGTAGTCTCCAGAAAGAGCAGCTCAGATTGAGGGGAGTACATAGCTAGGGCAGTCATGGGAATAGGAACTTTGTAAGAGGATCAGCTTGTGTCCCCTCATGGCCTAGGGTTGGCATTGTGCCATTCTCCCTCAGATTCCCCTTTTTGGAGCCCCTTAAAAAAGTCCACAGAATACACAGACATTCAACACATTCCAAGTCCAAGATCCAATTTGTTAAATCCTGTTTGTTAAATCCAATTTGTTAAATTCAAAATAAAACTCAAACCAATCGAGTCTTCACTCCAGTTTAGCTGGGCCCAGCCCCTTCTCTCTGAGCATCTGCGTTCCCCTTCAAAGTTCAAATGTTTTTCTGCTCCAGTTCCAGGCTGGGCACAGTTTCTCCACTCTGAGGATCTGTCTTCCTGTTCTCCCAGCACTTCTTACCTGGAATTTGGCCTTTTCTATCTTCCACTCGGCTGATGCAGGGCGTTTCAGGAGCCTTCTCATGGATATGTCTCCCTTCGAGATGAACCTCTCCCTGTAGGTTGTGGTCCTCACTGACATGGGGAAGGTGAGGTGGTGGTAGTTTGTAACAGGCAAGGCTGAATGTAATACATTGTATGTAAAGACATTTGAGTTAAAGATAAAATGTGCTATAAGAGTGTACTATAGTTATAACCCCTGAAAGGAGACAATTGCATCCCTTCCTGTTTGTGTGACTTGAGAAAAAATTTTGTTCTTATAAGCCAAAAGTTCTTTGAGCCACCCAATTTGATTGTTTAACTGGAAAGAACCTAATGGAACTTCATAAGTGAATGGGAGAGCTATTAAATGGATTCTTGAGTCAGTATGGTGCTTTTCAGTCTGTTAATTATATTATTGTAATTTAAAAACCGTAAGATAATTCAGAACTCTTATGTACACATGATAAAACTAGTGTGGTTACTTCTGGGTCTCTATGTTAGTTAAGGTAACTAATAGTATTTTATAGTACTCATTCAGGTTACCAGTCTGACCACAGAAACCTGGGTTGGCTACTTCACACTCACATTTATAATTTACTTTATCAGGCTTATCAGGCAAGGGCTCATCATCAATAAAGATTACAGGATTGGGCACAGTTTCACCCTTCACACATGCTCCGCGCTTTGGTCTGTGCAGTTCTGCTAAGCCAAAATGTATTGCAAAATCATTCAGGTTGATTTCAATACACCTTTTATCTTAGCCTATTCTAGGAGTGCGGTATTTTTAAAGGCATAAAATGTATTTATGTACCAATTTCCTTTGACTTTCAAGTGCAGATAAGCACCTACCTGTCTTTTGCCTTTGAAAGGGTTCCCCTAAGCTAGTTTGGGGCTTGAGACTGTCACACTAACATACAGTAGTGGTAGTGTAAATTTAGACAAAGCTCATCTTACCATTGACACTTACCACATTCTTTCATGGGCTTATTTTGAGCAGGTTAGATGACAGAGGTAAAAATGCCATTGTCTTGTCTACGTCAGAGCTCCCACAGTTAGGGCGATAGTATGAATTACCATCAAAAATCTAATGTCATCCCCATCTTACATGTGAAACATACTGGAAATTAAATACTTCACTGATGTAATAATTAAGAAATTTAAGAGTGGCAACTGAGCATTGGAAAGCACCATTTGAATTTGCAAATATCAATTTCTCAGATGGAGTGTTATGACAAAAGTACATTTTAACACATTGTAACACATTTTCATAAGAATGTGTTTTTAATCAGTGATGATGTTTATTGTATAAAGAATTTGAAAGTTGTAACAAACAGAAGGTCCATATTGTTGAATCTGTTTGTACCTAACTCAAAACAACTGTTCCAAGAAAAACACTTTACTAATTTATTAGTTCATTTGTCTGAACTAAACTTTAATTCTGGCTAGCTTTGTGCTTCTGCTTACCTTAAAGCTTTGCAGATCAAGACAATAGTATGTGTGTCAATTGGCTTGTGTTTCATATCACCATTGGTAACTTTACGGCTTTTGTTAATAAAACTAAGCAATTTACGCAATGGCAGCTTAACATCTGGCATGTATTTGTTCCAGTCCACTGACATAGTCAACAAAAACAAAAAGGCTCCAGAACATCTGATGACCTAATAGAAGGAGGGGCTGCCTAGTTATGCATGACTAGGCTTTAAATGTAAAAGTATTTAGTATTCAGAGCTGTTTTTTTGACCCCATCTCTTGACACCTTTTACTGATCTTAGTGCAGCTTATACAAATAAAAAAAGATTTTATTCTTAGGCACCTATCAATCAGTGCTTTAGCCACCCTCAATGAAAAATGACCAAAGGGTCAGAAATATAAAGAGCATACATTTGAAATCAGTACCGTGCCTTTCATTTTGAGAACACATCAAGTTTGAAAAGGAAGAATTCTGACTTCCTTCTGAAGTGAGATGGAAAAAATGTTCCATAAAAGTAGGGTCACAGAGCAATACCCCTTCATCTGCAAACCTCAGGTTCCAAAAGCCTCGTGATCTCTCAGCTACTGTCTGAGGGCACAATAGTCTATAGAGAACCAGAAATTCTAAGATATTAAAAATAGTGTATTTCAGAGAATGAATAACTCTTTGAGGTGGGACTTTTAAGCTCAGAAGTTTGACACTGCTGCTTTCTTTAACAAAATATACCAGACAGTACAAAGAAGAGTTAACCCTTTGGAGGCAGTGAGTCTTTGGGGTTTAGAAGTTGCACAGTTTGTCTGTTGATGCCCATTAAGTGGATGGGACACAAAGGGGAAGAGGATGATGTCCTTGTCATAAAGTACATCTCTTTACTGGATTGTTCATGCTATTCTGAATATCATGGGTTTCTATAATAGTATCTAATACCCCAGTTCCAGAGAGATGGAGAGTAGATAACCTACCACTGGGCAGGCAGAATAACATTTACAGACAGCTATATTTATCTTTTCCTCAGCGTATGTATCAAATTATACCACTGGACTAGAAATGGGCATCAGCATCACCATCTCTTCCTATGGTGGCCAGATTTTGAATACGACCTGATTTGGTAGGCAGCCTTTGATCACATCTACTAGATTGGGTCCCACACATGATTTAGGCAGATGAATGTTATCTTCCCCTGGTTCATGAATTGCTCTGGAGCTTAGGCAGGAGATAGTGTCTAAATGCCTAGAGAGAGGCATATGTCCAGAGGTATAAACACAGGCGCCCAGAGAACTAGTATTTTAAAAACTTAGGTGCCGAGTGAGTTTAGGCACGTACAAGGTTGGGAAGGAGTTTTGTGGACTGCAGGGGAGCCAAAACTGGGACTTTGGCCCCTAAGTCTCAGGTTAGATGCCTAAGTATCTTTGTGGATCTGGTCCTTCCTGAAGCCCTCCTATGTTAAATTAGCCCAAAGAAAATGGCTGTTGGATTCCTCTCTTAATAACTGAAGTTTGAAGTTAGAACAAAGTCCCTTGATTTTTCTCCAGAAGATCTACCTTTCAACCTTAATGTATTCTGCACACATAAAAAAATAACAATTACTTCACAATAGTGCAAAAAAAAAACCAAAATCTCCTGGCTAAAACCTTGCATATCAAGTTTAGTGGCTTAATGGAATTATACATAAGTTACTGAGGAGTTATATAAAGAGCTTACCAAGGAAACAAGAACAGGCAGTATAAATGGCTATAAAAGAAGGCACTCCTCCTGCAGTTAACACTCTTGGTATCTGCAATCGTTAATGAACTTAAACAGGCAGAAATGCCATTCAAGTCAATGGGGGTTAGGCCTGAGTAAGGGATATAGAAAACATCAAAATCAAGTTACTAGAAATAAAGACAACTCAAGGAAAAAGCATGACGCTAACTCCTATAAGAAGAATGTATATTATCAAATGGAGTTATACTCCAGGTTATAGATGTCTAAAAATGATACATATCTACCCTGTACCAAAGATTGATTAAATTGCTTACAGCAGACAGAAAGTTCAATAACTGGAGCCACTTCTTTCTTTGTGAAATGGCAGGTCCATCAGATAGCCACTCCCCCTTGCCACAGGAACTTGCTATTGTGCATCTGCTCCCTGGCATTAATTCTCCTCACCAAAAGAATACCTTTTCCAGGATCCTTTCCTGCTACCTGGACGACTTTGTAGGCTGTCACAGATTATGGTTAATTCTACATCTGTCCTTGGTTTGCCACTCTAGTGTCATAATTTCAGACATTTTGTGCATAGAAACTTCATTTTCTGAAGAACTCAGTAGACAGATCTCACAAGTTCTAGTCTTGACTCTACCACTAATTTGCTGTGTGAGCTCTGGCAAATCACATCATCTCTGCTTGTTTCTTGTCCAGCCCTTAGTCTTTTCTCTTTAAAGGATAAGTTTTTTAAGCACTCACCTTACTATGTGTATATACATTGCTTAATTCCAGTCCTGGTCAAGGCATCTGTATGGAACTGTAATACAAATAATGAAGGGAAAAGAGCTGGTGCGGAGATTTGGTAGGTACTGAAGGTAGTGACTATGTCTGATCTTCATGAATGAGATACTAGCCCAGAGTTAGATTACTAGCTAACCACAAAAGAACTCTCAGCTTCTAAATACGTTCGGAGGGAGATAGGATTGGTTGTTGAGCAACATATAATGGATTTGATGTACAAAACTATCTTAGATAAACCTAAGAAATGCAGCGTTGAAACGCTGATGTGCGTGCTTGCTATATTTATTCTTTCCTCAGCCCTTGTCTCAAAGTACAACTATCTAATAATGAATGTTTTGGACATTGAGTTATTAGGAATACTGAATTCATGGCATAAATACTATTGATAGTGTGGCATAAACATAGACCTTTAAAGATGTATGATAGAAATATTCTTAGTCCATACACACAAGAATACTCTTTAGCAAATGAGTTGAGAATCTTCTCTTTACCTAGTATTAAAAACATTCAACGTATCTTAGTGTGAATTTATTCCCACTACATTAAACACCAGTTTTAGAACTACACCAGAGAAAAAGTAGTTTCACAGCCTTTATTCTTATTTCATATGCATAAATTTAAGTGAGAACCAGTTAAATATTTTTAAATGTTGGCCAGTCTGTAACATGACCACTGTATTGCTTGTCTTCCGTACGGGAATAGCAAGGTAACTTTACTAACCGGCTTTTGCAAAAAGGTAAAGCTTTTAATTGCGACACCTGGGCCAGCATTAGATCCCTTTATGATGCAACC
Organism: Emydura macquarii macquarii; assembly: GCF_026122565.2. NCBI lineage: Eukaryota > Metazoa > Chordata > Testudines > Chelidae > Emydura > Emydura macquarii. The sequence goes on along the minus strand of NW_027131390.1, from coordinate 31,613,018 downwards.
AATCTTGAAAGGCAAAATAATCCACTTATTTTCTCTTTCCTTCTACATCCAGAAATTAAGTGCCAACTCAAGTTTTTTTCTGATCCGCTTATTTCCCTAGCCCATCTAACAGTATTTGCCTGAAACACCGTATCTCATTAGCAGGGGTCAATTCTGCTGGGAAAACGTTAGGCTCATTGGATTAGGGATCTCATAATGCATCTGGATTTAAGATGGAAGTGGATTTGTAGGAGAGAGGGCATAGGGATTGGTCTGAGCAGTTACAAATAAAAAACTCTAGGAGAAGCCAAGACTGGGAAGAATCTGAGCTGCCGTTTCAATTCTTTAATAGTGAATTTGCAGCAAAATGTTGAGTCTGAATTTAAACTTTGAGGACTGTATGCAGAGCAGGTTGGGAGAGGTGCTTACTCACACCTTCCCTCTCTATGTTTAGGGCTTCCCTCTGTCTCTAAAAAAATCTTCTCTCTGAAATCCTTCCCTCACTGCGCACTGCTGTTTAGAATGCTGCTCTTCTGCTGAATGAAGCATTTGTCAGAACAAACTTCTCTTAATGATGGACCAGTGCAGCAACACTGATCAATCAGCCCATGTATAAGATGAAGTTTCTGTGCCGTGATGGAAAGGTCTATCTAAATAGCTTCTGCAAGGCAAATGGTCCAACATATCTCAGGCAATAGTAATCCCTGAAACCAACCACTTCCGAAGTGAGGCAATGACATTGTTATAAATGCCTTAAATTATTTCTTGAGCATTAGAGCTGAAGATAGTGACAGATTCTGTTAAGAATTTTATTTGCTGAAAATTCCTAACATTTCTCATTCAGTCTCTGAGCCAGCTTATTCCTATCAATTGGTCCAGTCTTGTACAGAAAGTAAGCACTTAATTGCCTTCTTTTCAATGTGAGGATGGCATGCTGGAACCAATAGTCCAATAAGTTAAATATGATGATACCTTGTCCTAGTAGTTCACTTAGCAACTGTCTCTTGGTGACAAGGGAAGAACCTGTTGAATTATCCTAAATAGAAAGATGCTTCAGATTTGTTCAGTCACTATGAAAAATCTGAATTAACTGACTGGTCATATACTGTAGTTTCAGGTTGCTGCAGTTTGTTATTGTGAAGCATACTTATTGTTTTTGGGTGGTCTTTTAATGTGAGACATTGCTAAACAGGGCTGATCCTTCTTAGCCAGGTTTTGAGGTTTGGGGGCATGAAAGCAAGAGCATAATTTGAGGTATAACATCTGAAAGAGATGTATGTTGGGATAAGGGGAAAATGAGGAGCAGTAACAGCATGGAGACTTTACATGACTAGCATAGCAAATAAATGTGACTATTGCCCTATGAGTAAGAACATCATTGTAAGGGGAGAAAAATGAGGTGTCTGATAATTTGATCAGTTTCTTCTTGTCTTCAGAATGTCAAAGGTCAGTCAGTCAGGAATAGGCTCTTAATATTTTACTAATACCCTAACTAAAAATTGTTTTAATTTAAATCTGTGTCTTTCTAAAAAATCTGAACATCTGAAAACAGAAGGTACTCTGTCAGTGGGCAAACATAAATGGGTCATTGTGGTGTTTGGGCATATTGTAAACAATGTGGCCACACAGCTTGCTGAAACCAGGAAACAGCCTTTTTTGCTGCACTTCTGTTTTCACAGAATGATACATAGTGATGCTTTCCAGAATTAGCCATTGGCCTTGTCTGCTCTGGAAGATGCCATCTGTTGCACATTAGTTTGTGTGCATTCAGTTTTCTCCAGTTTGAGTAGTTAGGATTGCACAAGCTTCCCTCCCCCCTTCCCATGTACTTAATGATGTCATATGTATTTGCACTGTGACTACTAGAAAAATTTAATAGCTTGAAAAGCATTTCTACAAACATCAGAATTTCAACATGAAGTGAGCTTTTGGGAATGACTTCGATAAGATTAAGATGGATGCACTGAGTTGTGCTTTGTCTGAGTCACATGATTTGTTGTAGGACCAGAGAATACGACGCTAAAAAGGCATGAGTGATTATGATGCAGTTCACTGAGTTATTTTAGACTAAAATAGATATGTAAGAGCACTATGGCACCTCAATAACCTCTGTAAGCATTCATGTAACTGAAAGAGACTCAGTTTAAACATGCTTGGGTCAGAATATTTTATCTAGAATTAATATTCATGCTTGGGTTTACAGCAGATATAACTGGGTGACATTAAATAGTCTGCTAAGCAAGAGACCAGACCACCTGATCATAATGGTTCCTTCTTACTTTAATCTGTGAATCCATTTCTTGTGGAACAATTTAATACCAAGGTCCTAAACATAAAAAAGCACCTCAGAGAAGCAACAGGAAAAATTACTGACAAGGCTTTTTAACAATTTACAAGCAAGATGACAGAACTTTGAGCAAAAGTCCCCTGAAAACCCATATTTGAAAAAGATAAGAAATGTTGACATTAAAGGTCATTAGAGAGATAAGATGGGTCAGGTAATATCTTTTATTGGACGAACTTCTGTCAGTGGAAAAGACAAGCTTTCAAGCTTACACAGAGCTCTTCTTCAGGTCTCAGGTACTCAGAGCATCATAACTAAATACAAGGTGGAACAAGTTATTAAACAAAAGAGTTAACACACGTTGCAAGAGACCATACAAGGTGAAGTGAGCAGTTAACACCGCAAAGGAGAGTTAGTGGGTTACTGTCTGTGGTTATGAGTCATAAATTCTATGTCTTTATTGAATCCTTGATTTTTAGTGTCTAGCAAAGTTATGAATTTAAGCTCCCAGGCTCACCTTTTGAAGGTATTGTGCAAGTTTCCTTTGAGGCCGAAGACTTAGAGATCAGATATGGAGTAATCATTTTGTGAAAAGTGTTCCTAACATTCTGTTCACTTTTTTTCAACTTTCACTGCATGTGGAACAGATGTTTTCAGAGACCTATACACAATGACTTCACGATCTTTCTTCAGTGGCAACAGCTAATTTAGACTCCATCATTTGTATTTATAATTGGTATTATTTTTTCCAATATACATTACTTTGTAGTAGGGCTGTCAATTCATCATAGTTAACTCAAGCAATTAACTCAAAACAAATTAACTTGATTAAAAATATTAATCATGATTAATTGCAGTATTAACCGCACTGTTAAAAAATAATATAATAGTAATTTAAATGTATTATAAATATTTTTGGATGTTTTCCTACATTTTCAAATATATTGCTTTCAATTACAACACAGAATACAAAATGTATAGTGCTCACTTTATTCTGTTTTTTTTTATTACAAATATTTGCACTGTAAAAAAGATAAACAAAATAAATAGTATTTTTCAATTTCACCTCTATTTACAAATGTAGATTTTTTTGTGTTACATAACCGCACTCAAAAACAAAACAATGTAAAACTTTAGAGCCTACAAGGGCTACTTCTTGTTCAGCCAATCGCTAAGACAAACAAGTTTGTTTACATTTATGGGGGATAATGCTGCCCACTTCTTATTTACAGAAAACATGCATTCCCATGGCACTGTTGGAGCTGGTGTTGCAAGGTATTTATGTGCCAGATATACTAAACATTCATATACCCCTTCATGCTTTGGCCATTTTTGCAGAAGACAGAACAGGTCCCAGCATAGATTCTTTGGGGGACCTTGCTATTTACCTCTCTTCTTATGAGGATGTTTAGAGGATTAGTTGCTCTTTGTAGGGTACTTAAATGTGCAAGTGCTAATGGTAATTTAGAAGTAAAACTTGACACCTGAGTTTGGAACAGGTGAACTGGCTGTAATCCCTGCCATAAATGTAATACTAAATCACCATCTTCCTCTGCTCTAAAGACTGATTTAGTTGGAAGGTAAGATCCTGATCCTGGGTGGTTCTGAGTGCACAAATCCCATTGATGTGGATCTCACTGATCAGAGTGTGCACTGAGACATGCATTTTTTTAAGGACTAAAATCTTTCAGCTTCACACTTTGGTGAGTATCCAATCAATTATCAATAAAACTTCAGAGAATAATTGAATTTTCCATTTTTTCCCTAAAATAACACATAGTGCTTTTGCATGGAACATGCAAAATGCTACCTCTGAAATCCTTCTCTGTCTTTCTCAATTAAGGCTATGTCTACACCGCAGCGCTAATTTGAATTATCTTTTTCAGCAACCGATTTATATAAATCGCAGCAGACTGTACACGCTATGCTGTTTGCACTGGTCTCTTGCATTCACACTGGCCAGCCTTAAATCGAATTAGAAAGCAGTGCAATGTGGGTAGCTATACCACAGTGCAACTAGCCACGGTGGCTGTTGTGACCAGTGTCATCATCCCAGGATGCAGCGCTGCTTCCCCGCCTTTCTCCCTCCATACAAACAGGAAAAGGATTTTCGCGCCATTTTTTTACTCCCTGCACTCGCCATTGCTGCAGAGACATGGAGCCAGCTCAACTCTGCAATCTAATTGTGAGCGTGACAAATACATCATGGCTTATCATGGAATACTTTAGAAATAGAGCAAGAAGGCGAAGCAGATACGACATCTATGCCACTGAGGCTGCCCTGTTACAAGACATCCAGCAGAACAATTCCCGATTGCTGCAGGTTGTAACACGTTACCTGCAGTCCATGGAGCACCGGTTCTGGTGCAGGGAAAGAAGTAAAGACTGGTGGGAGTGCATCGTTATGCAGCTGTGGGATGATGATCAGTGACCACAAAACTTTTGGATGCGAAAGGCAACTTTCCTCGAACTGTGCTCAGAGCTGACCCCATCCCTGAAGCGTGTGAACACTCGCTTGAGACAAGCTATGACAGTGGAGAAGAGAGTGGCAATCGCTCTGTGGAAGCTGGCAACCCCAGACTGTTACCACTTGGTTGGGAATCAATTTGGAGTCGGTAAATCCACAGTGGGCATAGCCGTGCACTAAGTGTGCAGTTCCATAAATAGACTTCTGCTACGAAGGGTAGTGACTTTGGGAAATGTGCAGGACATAGTGGATGGGTTTGCCATGATGGGGTTCCCAAACTGCGGGGGGAGCCATTGATGGGACGCACATCCCCAGCTTAGCACCTGCACACCTGGCGACTGAGTACATAAACCGCAAGGGGTACTTTTTCATGGTCCTGCAGGGACTTGTGGATCACAGGGGTCATTTCACAGACATCAGTGTGGGGTGGTCTGGGAAGGTGCATGACGCTCATGTGTTTCGTAACTCTGGGCTGTTCTGTAAGATGTAGGTGGGCACTTTCTTCCCTGACCAAAAAATTCAGATTGGGGGTGTGGAAATGCCCATAGTGATCCTGGGGGATCCTGCTTACCTCTTGCTCCCTTGGCCAATGAAGCTGTACACCGGTCACCTTGACAGTGACAAGGAGTGTTTTAATAAGAGGTTAAGCAGTTGCAGGATGGTTGTAGAATGTGCCTTTGGGCATTTAAAGGGTAGATGGAGGAGTCTCCTCACTAGGCTGGACATGAGTGAGAAGAACCTCCCTTCTGTGATATTTGCTTGCTGTGTTCTTCATAATGTGTGTGAAGCAAAGTGGGAAACATTCCCCCAGGGTTGAGCTTTAGAGGTGTTGCAGACAGGTAAAGGGATCCCCTGATTACCAAGCACCACGCTGAGAAAACAGTTTCTTAACTATTTACAAGTTTATTTGGGGCAAAGGGGATGTAGGGTTTTACAAGGGAAAAAGGAACAATACATATAACAGAACTATCTACTTTCCTTAACAGGGGGATTTAAGCAGATTAGAAGGAGAACAAGACACAGAGTACACTAGATAACGATTATATGAGTTTCAAAAGTATAATCAAATTAATGTTACTAATACCCGAAAACTATAACAAGAATACTATTTAAAATCTTACCACCACGAGGAACAGGGTCATGACGCCTGACCAATGGGGGACATGAGAACAGCTCGGGTTCAAAACTCGGACCGGTTACACTCGACTCGACTCTCGCCCAGCAGAGGACTCGGGGGCGGGAAGAGGTAGCAGCTCCAGGGGATCAGTTTGGCTGGCCGACAGCTCTTCTGCCAGGCCCGCCGAAATGCAGCAGTTATTATGCACTCGGGCTATGCTTGGTACATGAGGGGTGTGCAATATTCGTAACAGCCGATGGCTGCCCCTAGGCTTTTTGCAACGTCCCATTGTTTGGCATTTCAGACGTGCTATCTTAGGTGTGTCAGTAAAGGTCCCGATAAGGTCAGGTCTCAGGTCTACTGTAATTGCCGAGTGGGAGGGGGCGAGCGGGTGCGAGTGCCGGTCACTAGATATTATACTGTCGCCACAAGAGGGAGAAAGACTGGCTGCCAATTATGAGCAGCCAGATGCCAGGACTATGGTGAGAGCATACCGCGGAGCACTTTGCATTAGGGAAGCTTTGAAAACCAGGTTCTGCAATGAGATGCAGGAGTGATTTCTGTTCCCATATGTTGTTTGCCTTTGATGGTCCCCCAACCCCATGCCAACCACCCGCCCCCCTATATGTTGTTTGCCTTTGATGCAGGACTGATTTCTGTTCATGTATGTTGTTTGCCTTTTATGATACCCACACCCCCTACCACCCTTCGATATCTGTGCCCGAAAAATCCCTCACGCACAAATATGATTTAATAAAGAAACGTTTTGGAAAGATGCAAAAATTTATTTTTTAACATTCACATCTTGGGTGAAGCTGGGGGGAGGGTTCATTCACTGTCTCCAGGGGTAGGCTGGTAGCTTGGTGGCCAGCAGTCAGTGTAGCCACCGCAGCTTTCTGCTCCCCTCCACTGGAGTGGAGGAGAGCAAGTACTGCATCCTGGCCAATCTCCTCCGAGACCTGTTTGGGGCAGGGGAGGGGGAAGGCAGTATAGCACTCCACTGAGGAGCATTATGGAGGGCCTGCAGTGGGACTCTGTCTACAATAAGCTGGAGCAAGTCTGCCTGGTCCCGCAGTAGTCGCAGCATCTCCTGCGTGGTGCTGCGATCATGTTCCTGCATTTATCCCATGTTCTGGGACAAGGTCAGCCTTCACGCTCTTTCCTCTGTCTCTGAGCCTACCGAGGCGTTCATGAGGTCCGAAAAGATGTCATCTCTACTTTTTTTCTTCCTTTTTCCAATCTGAGACAGTCTGTCTGCAGCACTGCTTAATGGTTGGCCCACTGACGAGGTGTCTACAGAATGAAAGAAAAATAACAAGATAGCCACAGTTAGCATACTGAAGAATAAGATACATATGTAACAATTTCAATAATGATGCCTTGATAAAATGTAGCCACAGTTTGCATAGTGAGGAACAGATACATATGTAACAATTTCAATAATGATGCCATGATAAAATGTAACTAATGATTTTCTCTCTGTGCTTGTATTTAAAACCCTTACAGAGAAGAACTGCGAATGGCGTGGTGGTGGTGTTGGGGAGGGCGGGGAAGTTGGGTGTGAAATCTGCTCTTATTCCAAACCCTTACAGAGAGCAATTGCAGAGGACGTGATGGGGGGGGGCGGGGGAATCTATTTGTATTCCAAACCCTTACAGAGAAGAACTGTGGATGGCGTGGTGGGGTGGGGTGAGGGAATCTGCTTTTATTCCAAACCCTTACAGAGAGAAACTGTGGACGGTGTGGTGTGTGTGGAGTGAGGGAATCTGCTTTTATTCCAAACCCTTACAGAGAGAAACTGCAGACGGCATAGTGTGTGTGGGGTATCTGTTTGTAATCCAAACCCTTACAGAGAGGAACTGCGGATGGCGTGGGGGAGAGGTTATTCTTAAAACACATGAAGCCATGATGCTGGCTACCTTGAGTGCAGAGAAGAATCCTACCATGGAGGGAGGAACAAGGCAGCTGTCCCCTGAAAATTTTTTTTGAGGGATAACAGATTACATACATTACATTTTTCATGTGATATCAACTCATGATAAAAGTAGCGTTTCTCATCATGTAAAAAACAGGATCCCTACGTAACCACCCAGTAGAGTCAACGAAACACCTCAGATCCCCTTCATGCCCTCACACCCAATGTTCAAGGACAGAAATGTTAAGAAGAAAGAAAACTCACCAGATGTGTCTTCCCCAGGATCATTTATGCTGTCCTGTGTGCTGGTGGACTGCTCGAGGATCAGGAATATGTCCTGACTTTGTGAGAGAATGGACACCCCACTCTCCTGCACCCTGCTCTCCACAGCTTCCTCCTCCTCCTCCTCATCCACAGAGTCCTCCTCATTGTTCATGTGAACTAGTGGAGGTATCGATGCTGCGGGGAGGCATCATGGTGGGATCACCCCCCAGAATATCATGCACCTCATCATAGAACCTGCATGTTTTCAGAGAGGAGCCTGAGCGGCTGTTAGCTTCCCTGGCTTTCCGATATGACTGGTGCAGCTCCTTGATCTTCACTCAGCACTGCATAGTGTCCCTCTGGTGTCCCTTCTCCAGCATGCCCTGTGATATCTTCCCATATATGTCCAGATTCCTTTTGCTGGCTCTGAGCTGACTCCTCTCCCCACAGCCCGATGAGGTCTAAGATCTCTGGTCGACTCCATGTTGGAGCACATTTGGGCTTTGCAGTAGACATGTTGAGAACAGTGGCAAAGCTCTCCCAACACTGGCAGGAAGCACAGGAAATGGAAATTAAAATGTTCCCGGGGCTTGCGGGGAGGGGGACCTTTCCTGCTTCCGTGACCACAGAGTAGCACAGCACGACTGTGCAGAGTAGTCAAAGTGGGGCATTTTGGGATACAGTCCGGAGGTCAATTAATTCGATTTAAGACCCTTTGCGTCTACACTGACACTAATTCGATTTAACTAATTCAAATTAGGTGCTACACCACTTGCAGATGTGGTCTTATTAGGTCGATTTTACAAGCACCTTAATTCGAATTAACAGTGGCATCAGTGTAGATGAGGGTGTAATTAATTTGAATTAAGGGACCTTAAGTCGACCTAAGTCACCAGTGTAGACCAGGCCTCAGTTTTTTAGTTAAACTACTGTAGTAGTCCTAAAGAATTTAAAATAAACACAATGATTACATCTTGCATGTTAGGCCACTTTATAATTTGTAAACCTAAACCAAACCAAAACAGTAATTCCCCTAACTAATATGGTTGCATTAAGTAGTAAGCTGAACTGATCTATCGGCCACTTCAGATTTCCACTGCCAGACTGGTCCTCTGCCTAGAAGTGAAAAAGTGGATGAAAAGCAAAATGGAAAATTTCCAATTAATCCAAAGATTGTTTGAGTTTCCTTAATAACTCTATGCTTGTTTGAAGATATAAGCTTTATGTAATCCTTCTCAGAATGGCAGGGAGGGAAGCTGTCTAGGAATGGATTCAGGGGAAATTACGGGGATAGTGAGATCTATAGAATAAGCAGGCATGTGGGCACAGCCACACAGTAAGGCTTGGGAATTGGGGGTAAGAATGTACTGAGAATTCCAGGAGACTGGGATTTAGTAGGGATGAGTGGGGCACCTGGAGGAGAACAATACTGACAGCTAGGAAGGAGAGAAATGAAGATGGAGTAGCATCTGTAGCTGTACAGGAGGCCAGAAGCTAAGCTTAGTGTTTCTGTACCAAGGCACCGAGGATAGGACTCGCCAGGTGCTCTTGGGTGGGTCACTGATAAACTGATCCTTCAGTGTGGAGATGCTTAGCTCGCCAAAATTTGGCCACCTATAAGCCCCAGAAGAGAATACAATAGAACCTCATTTACCTGGCCCTCCATTATCCAGCTCTTCATATTAAACAAACAACCAATGCACAGAGCTTCAGAAGTGGGTGATCTCTACTGTGGCTGCGAGACGGCGCTGCAGCCTTGCACTTTGTCATTTTCTGGATTATCTGAATTTTTGCTTATCCTATATGGCCCCGGTCCCAATTAGATCTGATATAAGGGGTTCTGCTGTAATTGTTCAATATGTTCTACACAATTGTGATTGAATAACTTCAATTGTTTTCTACATAAGCCAACTCTAATTGCTGTTCAGAAGATAAGCTTAGAAAGGAAAGAGAAAAAAAGATGAATACATGGATGAAATTTTAAACAAACTCAAAAATTAACGTAACAGGAAGGTGTAATGTAGTTTCTGGGAAATGTACTGTGTGTGTGATATAAGTATGTTATAAATGCTAATACTTTAGTGATATTTTTGCATCTTTACTGCAAAGGAAACCTTACTCCTTTTTTATTTTTTTAGGTATTTTCAGCACTAAGGGTACAGAAGTAAAGACTCAATAATGTAAATAAAAGATAAATTATGAACATTACATAACTTGTGGAATAATTACATATTTTGTATTAATCATTATCTTTCTGAATTTTCAAAGAATTAATTCTGAATAATTAATGCATATGAAAGGGCTTGGCAAGAACTCCAGCATGTTAATCACTTTCAATGTCAGTTATAAAGAAAAGCTTTTTATGCCTGATAACTAGATAGAATTTGTTTAATTAACCTCAACATTCAAACTTGATCAAATGATGAAGGGGGCATATGAAAACATATGGTCAAGTTAGTTCAACACTGGAATGGAAGTATTATTTATAGTTAATTAGACAAAATCTCTTACCCAAACTTCCTGGAAATGCTTTCAGACCTATAGCATATTACTTCTAAAAACAACTTTCCTCCAAAAAAACTGGAATCTTTCACAATATGCAGCATATAACATGGGAAACAATTACAACTCTGATATGCATTATTTAACTTAGATTTGTTGAATCCTTTCAGCTGAAAAAATAATGGGAAGAAAAAAAATGAAAATAATTTAAACCCAGTGGATGGTCCGAGTACAAACACACAGATGGATATAAATGAAAATATGTTCGTTCTTATCTTGTCTTTCCCACAAAGACAAGTTGCTTTACTTTTTTATAGAGAGCTTGCAGCTTGTTTTGCCATGTTTTTAATGTCTTCTCATACCTTTGTTTAAAAGTAAGGGTAAAAATAATTAAAATGCTTTACTATGTTGGATATGGAATTATAAGTCTCCACAATACCTTCTGTTCAATAACAAAAACTTTATTTATTCGAAAGAACACTTTAATAAGGTGATGATGAATGGTAGACCGTAACTTCTGAAAAAAATGAATGTTCACACTTAGGTACAAAAGGGTATTAGTGGACGATCTTCTGACAGGCATTCAAGGTAAATGTGTTGTGGGCTACCTGAAATTTAAACATATTATGATGTAGGCAAAGGCTCAGTAAATAAATATAAAACTATTATTTGTATAGAGATTAGAAATCCCAGAAAGATAAGTAACCTATTGATTCCTGGGCTGTGATGAAGCTACAGAGATACCCAGTCCCCTAGACATGAAATTGTGGTGAGTAATACAGCTCAGACAATGGTAAAAGGCTCCCAGCTTGAAGCTTTTTAGAGGGTATTGAAGGAAAATATCAGTCTGGTTCGTTGCCCTGCACAGATAAGAAACCCACACAGGAATCCGGACAGTCTCCAACAGTTTATTCTGCAGAAGGTCAGTCACTCAACCACAGGGTGGTCAATGAGAGACCTCGAGCTTTCAGGTACAAACAATTTTACGAGTTTACACACAATTAGTATGCAGGCGTAAACTACAAGGCCATACTTGGTCCCCTTATGAGGATACACTATGGTTTTAACCATACTATTGGTGTATGCTATCTCTACTTCTGCTTATAACATCTTTAAATATTCATGAGCTGTTTTTGCAATCCTGCCTTATTTTGTTCTGCTTTTACCTCAGTGTAAAAACCGGTTGGAGCTAGTTGAGGCTTATCTCCCCCTGTCTCCTTGCAAAACTTTTTATGACGTTTATACAAAGCAGCCCCAACAGCTGATTTGGGCTAACTATGGCTAAGCAACACTTTTCAGCTAACAGGGGAATACATCTGAAGAACCCAAAAAGGAATGGGTACCAAAATCTAACCAGATTACTCTTTTGTGCTCATAGAAAAGAATAGAAAACATTGTTAAACTTTGTTTTGTCATCTCTTAAAAATAAGATAACAAGAATACTTTTTCATACATATTATACAACTCTAGGGTAAATGTAGATTACTTTTAAGGATTAATTGCTTTAAATAGAGTGAGACAGAGAGCCTGCTGTGCTTTTCAATTACAGATAGTTTCCACCTGGGCTGAGGAAGGTAGATATATAAGCCTGGTCTGATCCATTTGTTCAATTAAGTCAATTAGGTAGAATTGTGAATCATGGTAGCTCTGTTTTTCTGTGTTCTTATTACAGTCTGAAAGCAATGCTTTTTGCAAAGATTATTAGAAAGGTTCTATATTCTTTCAAGAGGTTCTCTGTTAAACCTGTTCCAGTTACAAGTAAAGGCTGGTTTCTTTAGCCAGTAGTTACAATAGAATCTGAAATTTCTGGGTTGTGCATAATTGCTAATAACTAAGATTTTTTTTTAAAGAAGTAACAATTCTTATGCTTGTGATCTGCATAATTAATATTACAACATTTGACTTCTTTCAGCTTAAAGAAGGGGAGGAAAGGAGTGGGAGGAGACATAAATTTTAGCCGGAACGCTCTATTTTTGCACAAAGGAAGGGGGTTGGGGAACTTACCTAAAAAGCCCCCCCTTCCCAAACAGGGTGTGGCTCAGACCAGTTACTGGATGTGTGCAGTAGTAGTTTTGGCAGCTGTATAGGAAGTTTTAATTGTGGGCAAGCCACTACACTGCTCAAACATGGTTACTTTGTAAGAGCTGAGCCCACCAGATCTTAAATGGGGAAAAGTTTTAAATATAAGAGTTAAAAAAGCCTTATGGATTTAGTGGCTACTAAACATAGAAATGAAAGAGATGGTTGCTGTAAGGGCTGGGTTCTAGCATCTGTACTGCTTTGGTTACAGGTGTCATTATAGCATTATTTGCTAGGGAAGCTTTGCATGAGGATGTTTGGTCCACTGTGATTTGATGGACCTAGAGGGAGAGCTGGGAAGGGAAGCAATTGTTACTTCAAGGGATATGTCTGCACTGTAACTGGGAGTGAGGCTCCCAGCCTATGTGCACAAACATATACTTGCTCTGTTGAAACTAGCTTACTGAAGATAGCAGTGTGGATGCTGTGCCATGCGTGGTGGATTGGGCTGCCACCTGGCCTGGCACTCTTGATCTGAGCTTCGGTGGTTAGCCCAAGCTGTTATCTGTGCTGCAACATCCACATTGCTATTTGTAGTGCACTAGCATGAGTCTATATACCCAGACTCTCCCAGCTGTGTTGCAGATACACCCTAGGAGCAGCTATACATGCTGTGGAACTTAGATTTAGCTACTAGCTAGCTGCTCTAAACAGATTTTTAAAAAAAATCTTTGTTAAAGAGAATGGGGCAAAGCCTGAAAGTTTGTAAAGTCTTACCATGTTTTATGGGGGAAAGCTAGTGCTTTATAGTGTGACAGCTTTATAGAGACCTAGAGAACAAATACTTTCTATGCTGATCACAATACCTGCATCACTTAGAATGCAGGGAGTTTCACCAGCAACTGAGGACCAGTCAGAGAGTGGAATGCTGCTAACTGTGGAGCTCCCCAGGCTGTTTGTTTGCTGAGACAACATGGGTGAGATAATATCTTTTATTGGACTAACTTCTGTTATATGCTGAAAGGTTTTTGGAGTGTTTGAAAGGACTTACGTGCTGCAATTCCTCTTGGGCTCTGAAAAATCCAGGTGATGTACCCTACATATTATGGCCACACTATATAAAGACTGAGAAATCTTCTTGAAAAGATAAGAGGGGACTGCATGCACTATTGAGGTCTAAATGCTATGTTGCAATGTTATATTTGAATATATGTAACAGCAGATAAGCATGGAAGTCTGTATAAATAATAGCAGTAGACTTACTGCCTAACTGTTTTACTTTAAAAGTTAGTCATAGTATTTCAAAGACAATTTACAGTATATGTAATGTAACTTCCATATGCATTGGTCATCTGCTAAGCAGAGATTGCAACGGTGAGCCTGGAATTGATGGAAACACAGGTGCCACCCTCTTTTCTCCATCTTGGGTTGGGAAGGAAGGCAGAGGACTTAGGAATGGCCAGCAAGAGCCCTCCTGGCAATGGAAGTTGGCTCATATGAGGTCTGAGCTCTGAGCCTGTACCACTTGCACCTGCTGCCAGTGGGCAGCTGGGGGGCAGGTCAGATGAACTGGATCCCACATTCAGAGGTTGTTTTTGTCCATTGCTGGCTTGCAGGTATTTAGTTTTGTTCCAGCACAGCATACTAGCCTCCAGTGCCAGCTGCTAGCATGCTTCCAGACATTCTGCTTCTGCTGGCAGTATGCCTGCAAAATGCAGTACGTGAGGTAGCAGCCACAGCTAAGTGGGGGAAAGCTAGGAGAAATGACCCCATTTCCCCCTGGGTGAACCCTATATTGCGCTCTTACAAGCAATAAAGATTATGAATGCAGTGGCTTGCCTGGAGGCCTTAGTCTGCATTACGTCAGCAGCTGCCAAAGTGCCTGCCTAGAATTGTCAGCTAGGAGTTGAGAAGTTCCAGAGGAAACGTGGAGGGGAATGTGAGCAGCCATGACCAGGGAGAAACAGTCAGCTGGACCCCCAAAGGCAGTGGGATTCACTCATCCTTGCTAGGTTTTGTAGTTCACGAGTTACTAGCAGGCTGGACTCCAGGGTAGATTCCAGAAACATGGTCACTATTGGGATATTGAGGGATTTAGTCCATACGCTCCCTAACTTTGTAGTAGTGGCAACAGTGCTAAAATAGCCTTTCTGATGGCCTTTTGGGGTAGGGGAGCTGGTTTCTGTATTGAAGAATAAATCAGGTAGGGTGTTATCAATTAGGAGCTCACAGAGGGAGCAGGAAAGTTTGTTCTGACCTTAGATCAGTTGAAATCAGATGAGCTTAGTCATGGTACAAAGATCATAATGTATATGAGTGGGGAAGCACACCTTTGACCGGGGCAGGAATTAAGAGCGTTTATCACAATTTGGCTGTGTCCAGGTTCACTGGTCATCTATGGAGACAAGAATTTTTTCAAAACTAGGTTTTGGTTTACAGCATAATGGAATGGACTAGAATTTCTCGGTTTGTCTTCAGAGGATTTTTGGCACTCTTTCATTTACAGTAGGGGGTGGCTATATTTACTGCAATGTTAGCACTGAAAGGTTATGAGATATGATCTATTTGGCTTTGAAAACTGGTTGTTTCATATTCTACCTTTGGCTACCAAAAAGGGGCAATATGTCAAGCTAAAATTTCCTGAATATATGTGTTGTCTACTGTCAGAGGATTGAACAGGAAGGCCCCATCTATGGAGATCTGGATATATGGGAATAGTATTGTTCACTTGGCACAGAAAAGGGCATCTAGCAAATCTGGAGGACCTGGGCAAGGCTTCCACAATAGGGACAACACACTTGTCATGGCAGGGAAGTGGGGGCATGATGTGGGACTACCTGGCTTTCTTATCCACTCCGATGGACTGTTCCCATTCTCTGCAAGCTATCATTATTCCCCTGGGGGAGAATGATTAAGGTATAGCAAAAGGGATTACTTTAACCATAAGGATGAAAAGGGATGACAACCAGATTTCTGTCCTTTCCTGGTATTATCTTGATCTCATTGGAGGTTCTTCCAAGACAGGTTTAATGAGCAGTCACCAGACTGGCAAAATCAACTGAATAAGGAAGGAAGTGAACCAGGAAACTTAAATATATTGCTACAATAGGGTAATAGACAGTGACTTCTCATTAAGAAATTGAGGAAACCTCTGACAAGGGTTCAGGTATTTTTTTGAAGGACCTTGGACAACAGGTAGATGATTTTCTAGCTTCCTGGCAGGGAGGGAGTGTCTGTTTAAGCCAATTGCTATTGTCCCCTGCGGCAGGTTCAAGTGCAGTTTGTGGGTTTAGGAATGGTGTGATATGATGTCCCTGTAACATGATGCGCTGCTTGGGCACAGGCCTCAAGTATGACATTGCACAGTGAGGGAGCACACCCTCTTACCTCATCTCCTCTCTCCTATCTCAGGCGTAGATGTGGTCAATGGATTAGGACTCTGGTTACACATAACAGTGCCTCCACATCACCTACCCTGTCTTGCATTAATAAGTGTGAAGATTTGGTTTCAGATGAGTCAAATTTGAGTGGAGAAAATAGTCAATATATAGCAAATGAACCTACTTTCAGTTGTTCTCTAAATACTTCACGGTCATATTCAGCACCTCACAGTAAGGAAAACATGCCTGTCACTGAAACAACTGCTATGCATGTCCTTCGTCATTCCTTGCTGTTTTCTCTTCTTTATGTTAGTCTCCTTTCTTACCTCTGCATTTTCTTTTCTGCAGCAACTCCCAATTTTTGCACTTGCACCTCATTCTTCCCCCACCTCCATCCAGACATCTAAAATAAGCAGTGAAGTGGTTAATGAAGACTTACAAGGGATCATCAGTAGTTGTTGGTCCCTACTGCAGGGAAATAAATGAGCCAGGAAAGTTCGTATGTTTATTTTGTCTACAGACAGGGTAAGATGAATATACTTCGTCTACAGTAGTTTCATATTGGTGAACTTGGCAACCGTTCTTAACCAGTGTCTAAAATTAGAACCTAGGTCTGGCAGAATCTGAATATGCCATGAGGGCCATGTAAATGCATTAAGTGGGATGGGTCATCATTATTTCAGATTTCCAAGTATATCTTGGACTCGTACTCATACACTGATTGAAAAGTTACCAACATCTGAATATGAGAACTATTATAGTGGATAGAAGCAATTCCTTTAAGTAGTACTTGGCCAGACCTTTAACATCTTTCCAAGATTTTCTTTTGATAGGTGATACCCGAATCATGCTTCATAAGAATATGAAGTTGTTAATGATTGTATGTTCCATGACTGACATGAAATCATTTTTTGGACTTGTACTATCTAGGTTTTTATGACTGAAGTGCTACCAGAGTCTTTTACAGGGTCTCTAATTTCCAAGTTTAACTTGTGTTAAAAAGTTTAATTTAAATCTTAATACTTCAAATATGTATCTACATTTACTAACAATAAGCTCAAGTGTCTTTCATGGATAATCTCTCTTTAATTCCTGGAGTCAAAACTGTTGAATGACTTTTCCTACGTATTTTTTTTTTTTTCAAGTATAGGTTCTTCACGCTACAATGTGCATCCACTCTTTTACAGAAAAGGCTTCCTAATGTATTAGAAGGGTTTAATTTGAAAACAATTTTGAAATAGAAAATGAAGAGATGCTTGTTTGCTACTTGTAACTGTCAGAATAGAAAGCTCCCAGGGACTATGATGGCAGGGGTGTACAAATACAGTAATGTAGTCCGTTACTTCTTGGGAAAAACACTTCATAATAGGCAAGCATTCTGGAAGTAAAGTCAGCGTTACTCATTAGATCATATTACACTAAATAGTAACCTATTAACCAAATTAACCTATTTGACTGAAAGAAACACAATATACTGACACATATTTGACAAATAAATAAATCCTCTACCAGACCCCAAAATAAGGTCTATCTTTTTTTTTAAAAAATAATTCAGTGGGATGGCGACAGAGAACTACAGTTAATTCAGAAGAGCAAAAATTCTTAAGACTGCATAAAAGTCTAACTGTAACTGCATTGATAGATTGTGGTGTTGAGATGGTGTACACCTGGGCAATTAATTCAATCAAAAAATATAGTGTGGCACAGATGCTGTGAACGGATGCTTCATTTTAACTACTTTCCGGGTCTTGAACAGCAAATATTCTGCAGTAGCTTGAAAGTTTGGTTATCTCATGTGGTTAGCAGCATAGTGATTAATATCAGTTAGAAGGCAGCAGTTTCAGAGGAATTTTAAAAGTGAGACATCTGATAAGATTACCTTTTCAATTGACTATTCTAAATATGAGCCATTACCATTGACAGAAACCAGATAGAATATGATATCAATGTAAATGATTTGTTGCACATGCTGGCTCAGTGTGTTTTAAAATTGAAGTTGTTTCCACGCAAAGTACTGAAACACATACAAATGTTAACTTGAATTTACATGACTGGGAGAAAATGACTGAATGAAATGAAAAGGGGAAAAATGCAAGCATTAACGCTTAGGATTGCACTCATCACATCTCCAGCTTAGACTCTATGTATGACTTGGTTTATATTTATATAACAGTGCATTTAAGTTTCAGATTAGAAAATTTTTGTGATTTGTTGAGGGATGGAGAGGAAATCTCTCAACTACAAATGCAGTGCATAAGAAGTAATGATCCCCAGGCACAGTGTAACCAGTTAAATGTAAGCAGACAATTAAATCTTCTCAAATCCCTCCTGCAAAACAGCTTTAAGTCCTACTTCTCATAGTAAAATTGATTCCTATGCAGTTCTGCAGGGTTGAATACTTAACTTTGCCACTATTTAAGAGCCTGGAATTTTCTTAAGTACAGAGGGGACAGTGAATAATACCTATAACCTTTCTAGCCACTCGAGTAGAGGCTAACCCAACACAGTGACAAAGCCCGGAATTTAAATCACTGAGTTACAACTGAAACAATCTGATATTCACATTTACTTAAATTTTAGAAGTTAAGCACTTAGAATCAAACATAACCTCCCAGAGTACAACAAATAGGAAATTTGAAATTCCATTCTATCTGCAACAACTTGAAGCTTTTTATTATGGTATAAGTTCACATCTGAGGACCCAAGTCTGATAACAAACATAAGATAACACTAAACATAACCGATATTAACATTTAACTAAAATTACTCTTAAGTAGACATACTTATTAACAGATTGAAAGTGGAAAAGTCTAATGAGTTTGCTTTGTAATGTTTAATGGAAAGGGGAATAACTTTCAAACTTCATTTGTTTTCTGTTTGTGTACATGTTCAAACTCACTCTGTGGCTCAGGATGCTTGCTAGTTTCTTTAGCCCTAATCTATTTGTGGAGATGAGCATGGAGACGTATGCTTCAAGTCCAAATTATTACTCAGTTTTAGTATCAAAACTAGCAGTTACCACCTGATTTTGGAGACATCTGCTATAGGCACCTTTCTATTACCTTGACTAACAAGATTAACGTGTTCATTTATTTTAAACATTGCAGCTTTATACAATGGGCAAACTGAAGCTAAGTGAACTGTTGTGTAGTTTGATAAATGGTCAGACGTGTGAAACCAACAACTGATGAGATTGATCTGCCAGACACAATTCCTTTAAATCTCAAATACTGTACTTGTATGGTTGCCACAAATGGAGCACCAGGGGGACCACGTTAACATTCTCTCCATATAGTCTAAATGTATCCTGCCAAGGTGAAATGATTCCAGTAAATAACTTGAGATTGACTTTAAGTAATTTTTTTAAAGTTTCTGAGATATCATTTTGGAGGTATGTCGCACAAAAGCCAGAATGAGCCATAAGTCATGAACCTCGTTTTCTGAAACTCAAGTGGACAAGTTCTACTCTGAAAGTCATAACACTTGTAAAAATAGAAAATGCCACTTGTCAAGTAGAAAAAACTTAGAATAATAGGGTATGTGTTTTATAATAGGACAACAGTAAGAGAATATACACTAACACTTGCTTAAAATGAAGAATGAATTAATAGTCTTTGGCTTATTTGACTGACGCATATTTTCCTTCTCTCTTGTAGATCTTCTGTGTCAGGCTAAGTTTATCATCTAATTAGAATCAAAAGAATGAATTAATTTCTTTTGTGGCATCTAATTGTTGCCACTGCACAGGTGAAGAACACAGTTCAGTTCAACTTCGGAAAGTGAAAGAACTGGCTCAAACATGAATTAAAATCTATCCACAACTTTCCCATGTCTTTCCCCCTTTTCTTCCTCTCCATCTTATACCTGTGCTCCTTCCTTGAACATGGCTTCTGTCATCTGTTCAGAACTTCATGCTTTCTTTCATATTACTCAGTGCTGTGCTTGGAACAATGTGCCGTTTCAACCTATTTTATATTACCTCCCTCAAAAAACCTATTTCATGTCACAATTTGGTTATGAAATTACACTGTGCCTGGAATTGTAAAGTGTTTATAATGCTGATTTGTAGGTTACTGTGCTTTTGTGCCACAGGGGCCTGTTAGGTGTTAAACACTTCACTATTGTACATAACTCTGGTTTGACAGCGCTAAATGATTGGGCTCATAAAGAGAAATGTTAGTGGCATTAATGCCCTAAGGCATAAATTAACAAAATCTGGATCTTAAAATTACTCTTTTATTGCTGTAATAATGCTATAGCTTTCCTAGTCAGTGATCAGTCATGTGAATCTTTCACTTTAATAAAATCTTCTACTGCAAACCTCAAAGGCCATACAGAAATATTGTCATGCTTAGAAGACAAATGATTTTTAGTCTCATTACCACCTTTAAACACAACAATCTAAGATCTCTTTAAGGCTGTAACAAAAAAGTGATCATCTTTGCTTTGGTAAACTCAACTTTTCCCTATAGTATGCTGCAATATCAAGGGCAAGTCCTCACAGGTGTCTAGGACCTATTTAGGACCAGAGATCTTCTCAAACAAAGATAGTGATAACTAATTGCTGGAAAAGAATAATCAGGAACCACAACTCTGGAAGGAGTATACACACCATCACAGTATGGAAGGGTGAAAGGGAGTTGGAGAGCTCAATTAAGTCGCCTGGTAGCAACGACACGTGTTACTCAGTTAAGGGTGAGACTCACCTGGGAGGAGCTGGGTAAATAATGTAAAAGAAGAGCTTCATGACAGAAGAAGATAGAAGGCTGGGAGGAGAGTAGGCCTGGGTGGGGGTTTCTCCTGAGAAGAGTACTCTGGCAAAAGGCCAGGAGAGACACCCAGAAGTCATGGGTGGAGCTAGTTGCTTTGGGTGACTCTTAATAAAAGGGCAAAAACCAGACTGCCAGGGAGAAAACCCTGTAAAGCATTGCTTTGTACCAGAGCCAGGGAGAAATTGCAGAGCCCTGAAAAATGCTGGGGAAAAGGGCCTTGGGCATAGGCCAAGCTAGAAAGTAGTCCAAGGAAGCAGCAAGGAGTCTGAGGAAGCACTACTACAGGGTCCCTAGACAACCCAGAGTACACAGTGGGTCTGGGTTCTTCTACCAGCCACCAAGGAAGGTGATGTGAAACCCCCTGACACAAGGGGGGTGATACGTCTGAGAACCTGGAGTTGAGGGGTGTAAGGAGCACTTGGCCAGAAGACCTGTTGTTTGTGGTGGGGTGCAACTGAATGTGACCTGCCCAGAGGACCAAATCATGAGAAGAAGCAGGCCACCACAAGACTGGAGAAGCTCTTGGCTGGGGATGCTAGAGGAGGAAAGCCATGCTGAGCTATGAGCGGTGTGCTGGCTGGTGACTCACTCTTCTACACAGGGCTAGAAATTGGTGTAAGACACTGAAAATTCACTTGAGGGTGGGGGCAGAAAGCGTGAGGACCAATACAGTGTTGTAAAGATCCAGTCCTAGTGTATAGTCAGTAGTAGTTTGGACTGAATGTAGTCTTGGTAGCAGGATTATTGGGCCTTATAAGGGTTATGACAGTTCTCAGGTGTTCATACTAGGGTCAAGATATATTTGTTCAGTTAAAGTACAAATAAGGACATAAGGATGAAAGGACAAACTTGGTCAAAGTTTTTTGACTTCAAAATAACTTGACAGGCAGAAGTTCAGCTTGAGGAGGAAAGAAGATGAATGGCATATTCACCTGGGTCAGCACCTATATTCTTTCTGGCGTATGGCAATTGCTTCCCTTATTTCAACAAATCAGAAGGTTGAAAGTCCCATTTTATTAAAACATAAAAAAATGCAAAGCACAAAACATAAAGAAGCAGATAATCATAAGAAAGGCTGATGGCAGATATCTTGTCATTTTAGCAATTAATGTTGAAGTTTAAAATTTCAAAATCACTCCAGGAGGTCTTCCATTTAAAATATTGCATTAAGGGTAATATATTGAAAAGTAAAGGATTTGGGCAAAAAGGTGGTGCTAAGTACATGTGAGTTATGTTTTTGTATTAACTTCCAGGTCTCTGTCACTTTATCACACACAAGCAGCAAGAATGATGGGAGCTCATTTCAGCCTTCAATTTTTGTCTAGAGAATTTCTGTTGGATGCCATATAGCCTGCACAGTGGTCTGCTGCTTAATTTTTTAAGTAATATTTTAACCATAAGAGTGAAACACAAGACCATGCTTAACCTAATTTTTTTCTGGTAAAATCCTGTAGATAGAGTAAGTGAAACTCTTGCTCTAACTTTGTTTTATTGCATTCCAATACTTTAAAGCCTCAGTTTGAAATGATGGCCTGCTATGAAAGGTATTACATTTTTTCAGGGTCTAACCAAGGCATAAGGTAAGTAAATGAATAAACAATTGAAAAATCAGATTGGGTTTCTGAAGTGGCATTTGGACAATGTGTTAAAACTACATTGATATAAACCAGTATGTCTGCTTTGACTTCTGAAAAATAAACTAAGTGTTGAGGCTGAAAACTCTCTAGAAGTTGTGTTCACGATTTGGAGTCTGGTGCATAGTAAGAGATAATAAAACATACTCCACCGATTACTGTAGCTCTGGAAGTCTGTTAAACTATTTAAAAATAACCAAAAACAAGTAATAAAATACTAATTTTGCGATCCTAACTTATATCATACATTCTTAAATGTAGGTGTTAATGATATTACTAGTAACTAGAGCATATGTTTTTAATTGATTATGTAACTCCAAATATCGGGCTTTATACCATCACATGGAGAACACTACTTCCCAAGGAAGCAGTTGTGAAGATAGAACTTTACCACAATAAAATAGAACTTCAGTTTGTACCTAGTGAGAAATATAATGTGAAGAGGTTTGGCAGAGGCAGGCATGTGAATGGACACAATGGAACTTGAATGCTGAAATCAAATTACAAATGTTAGGTGGGTAGGAGTGATTCCATGCACAAACTTAATAGTAACTCTAAATACACAGTGCTATCCTGTTTTCTCTATTTACAGCAACCACCTGCAAAATCATCTCCACAGATGCTTTCTATATATAATACCCAATCCAGATAGGAAGCATAACTGCCCATCTGTGGGGAAGATACACAGGGCTTCAGACAATAGTATCATTACATTCTGGAAGTCCTCTAGGTATGCAGATGGTGACAGGTGAAATGGCAGTGGTGTTCATCATAGTTTTATTAATCGACCAGGTTGGCAAAATACTAAAGCCCATGATAAGGGCAGGTCTTGGACCCCATCAGTCCATTTAGCTTGCCCTTCAGCTTACCAGAGGTGATAGATTGCTTGAAGCATGAGTCTGTACTTCTGACCTGTGTTTCAGTGACACTGTATGCATTGGAAAATCCTCCTCAGTTTCTTTGGAGGTTAAGAGCACTTCATTCAAATGTGTTACTGCTAGATCACTTTCCTGATTTGCTTCATGGCATATAAATCAACACAATACTTTACAGACTCTAACCCTGTCCTTACCGCTGTAGCAGCATCTCCAAAATATTTAGCAATCCTCACCCTAAAATAGGAGGCAGTGAGGAGCCTGCTAGTATGTGCCATTGGCTCTTGAGAACATTGCATGTCAGGCAGGCCAGGGCTTGTGGAGTTAGCAGCTAGAATTGGGAAATCAATGAAACATTTTCTTGTTGGAAAATGCTGATTGATTCACACCAAAACTTTTTGTTGAAACATGTTTTGACAAACATTTAATTGGGGAATGGGAAACCTCATTAGCTTCGTGGTTTGGGCACTCACTGGGGTAGGGGAGACCTAGATTCAAGTCTCCACTTCTCATTTGGATCCCAAACTAAACCCAAGTGCCCTAGCCACTGGGGTATCAGTTATTCTGAGGGTCCACACTCCAATTTTTTCATGAAACATTTCAAATTGTCTGTTTTGTCCCAATGCAGAACAAAATAAAATGCTGAAACTGCAAATCGTCATGAGAAATGGAGTTCTTGTTTTCGGACTAGCTCTATTAGCAGCTTTATTTCAGTGAATAGATGAAGCCAAAAAAATAACTTTTCTTCACTTTTGGAGGAGGGAGAACCCATTCTGAGATGGCAGGGGGAGAAAGGGAGGAAATCAAGGCTGTGAACAAAATTTCAGTCTAAATGTTGACACGTCAGCCAGTCACTCAGATATGGTAGGGTTTTTTGGAAGACATACTTGCACAAGGTAGCCAGTCAGTATTGGTATAACTATTAAACATTTGCAGCATGCAAGAAAAATGGAAGTATGGTAAATGCCAAACTAGGTTAAAACTATATCATGAGTCAGGGTCTTGTTGGGATTATATTTAGCTTTGGAAACACTTAAATGACCTAGCTTTGCTTGGAATCTAGCTCCTTGGCAATTCCACGTCCTTTGATTTGTTTCTGGCAGCTTTGTCGTTGTATCTTAAGCCTTCTTCCTGTCTCTTTCCTCTTGCCTCTTTAGTTAGCAGAGCTGTACAGAAGGTCTAGGAATGGTTTTTAGAGTGCCCTCTGACCCCTAGTGTCATCTTTTCTTGGCATATGCCCAGCAAATCTAATTTTATAGAATTTCATAATTTCAATGTTGGCAACATTGACTGCATTCCCTGCGTGCTAGTTGCCAAATACAAATATGGGAGTTTAAAAAAAAAACAAAAAAAAACCTGTTGGGAAACTTACCTTTTAGCAAGTAATATTTTTCAATTTTTAAAATCAATATTTTTTCAGCTCATATTGGATTTCTTTATAACTCCCAACACTTGCTTTACAGATTTGTGTACGCAAGTTAACTCTTAATTCCAGAAAGAAATAGAAGTAAGTAATAGGACTTCAGGAATACCCGTTTATTTAGAATCTTAGTAACAACTACACTGTTAAGCCACAGACACAATTTTAGTTGCAGTGGGATCCATGTTAAAACTTGACATTGGTTTGCTGTCTTTTTGACTTACTGTGGTGTCTCCTATATTAAGTACTCGGTAGAAGAAAGTTAGGTACCTGAGTTTTCAGTGGTACTCGGTATTTTTAAAGGATAGTTTCTAATTTTAGTACCATAAAATTGTGGTAATGCCCCTATTCTTTTTTCCAAAATCTAAGCTTTTTTTCTTTTTTTTTCTTCTTCTAACAGTTCAATAGATACAAACAAGTGACATTCATATGTCAATGAGGAAAATGGTTTCTAGCAAATGTACACAGCACATGTGAGTGGAAAGAGATGGGTAGCTTACCATATGGTGGCTGCAGGTGGTTGAAAGCTATCTTTTGCCATAGCTGCCTTAATATGGAGGTACAATCTTTTAACTGAAGATATTCTAACCAGATGGGTAACTTCTTGTTGTGCATGGTTGCAATCATTTTTTTTGAGTTGGAATAATAGTTGAAATCTTACATGGAAAGTGATCCAACACTAGAGTTTGAGACAGCCTTTGCTTATCCTGCTTCTGAGGAGGTAGAATTTGTCTGAACTTCATTTGAACTTCTAGTAACTTTACATGAGCAAGCTATACTAAATTATACTGTTGTTTACTACTTAAACTTGCTTTCCGCAGTCATGTGCAAATTCAAGTCTGTAGCTGAAATGTTCTTTAGTTGCATGTTGCCCATTCTTGTAAATTGACTGGATGAAGGGGTTTTGCTACAATGGAAAATTGCTTCTTGTCTGAATTCTGGAAGAGAAAACTTCCATCCCAGCACTTCCTTTTCCTTTGCAAGGGGAAACAGAGCTGTGGGAATTGGATCATAATCTTAAATACAGTGTTGGCTATCACAGCTACAAATCTTCTAGAAAAAGGATGTGGCTCATGTTCCAGATGGAAATCTGGCCCAAATTTGAGAGCAGGATTTAGATGTGTGGCTTTATTTGGGAAGTTGAAGGCATCAATCTTGGTACCTTCAGAAAGATATGTAAAACCCTCTTCTCGGTCTAGTCTTTCCTCAATACCTCCTCCCCTCTCAAAAAAATCCAATTAGAAAACTAGAGAGAGAGATGGTCTTGAGTTAGCTTTAGTAATGCATAAGGTGCTGAGATACAATTCTGTCAGGTGCTATTATAGACCTTGGTTGAATGTGCAACCATTCATGGGAACATATGATGGCATAGTCTAAAGATTTTACCTGCTTGACTTTGATAGCCCCGTTACTCATGAGTGGTTGTAAATTGGAAAGTAATTTGATACATTGCATTTATTTTGCACTTGTATGACTTCTTCTGCTTCTCTGCCTCTCCTTCCCCCCATATTTATCTGTTCCTATGTTTCGGCTAGGGACTTATTTCATTAATTCAGCACTTGGCTCATCTCCAAGTGCTGATTACTAATCTGGAAAGTCTATTTGACCATCTTTGCAGCTGACACAAATTTGACTCCAGTGCTGGGTGTGCTGCCCAAAGTGGCTATCAGTACAAGGTGACAGGTTGAGGAATTTTGTGTTTATAAGAAAGTGCTGAGAAATTCAGGAATTGCAATAGAGAACGTTTTTCTGGTACATAGTACTCCTTTGTCTTCAAAGGTAATGGCCACAATTTTGGCATTACTTACACCCATGCAATCCTACTGAAATCAATAGGGTAGCACGGGTTTAAATGAGAGCATGAGAGTTTTCTTCCCCTCTTAGAGACAGAGTGGCTATGCAAATAACTTAAGATCATTTTGGATACTTAGAGGCTGGTAATTAGTATTGTAATGTTTTCTCCCCATTTTTGATTATAAATCAGATAATGAGAAATGATTCTTAAGACTCTAATTGCAGCAATACTTAGTGTGAATCTCCCTATGCCAGTGCCAATAACAGCAGTGTCTAACCACAGTATGGTTTCCTGAGAGAGGAAAAGAGACATTACAGTTAATAACAATTCATGGATCTTGATTTATGTTCTTCGGGGCTTTGAGAGTGGAAGAGGCAGTGAAAACAGGAAGCCAGGCTTACATAAATGCATTCACAAGTAATTAAATATAGAAAAGAGAGAACCTACTAAGGACATTACAGTATACTTCTGTATGTGAAACATATTAATGCTATTATTCTGAACAGCTGGGTAGCTGGGTGACTGATAATAAGGCAAATCACTTTAATTTGATGTACATTTTACTACTTATTTGAACCCATGAGAACTATGGAAAGGGGAAAATGAACTCTCAGGTGCTGACAAGAAAACCAATATTTTGTCTTAATCAGGACTTTTACCCTAGAATTAAAGTTTGAATCTTCAACCCAGCAAGTATTCAAAGGCAAAAATGACAGCTACATTTAAATGAGTGCAAAATGGAAAGATAGTTAGAATAGCTTCAGCTGTTCATAATGACCTATTGAAATGTTAGTAAGAGGGCAATAACATAGTCACATATGATAAAACATCCTGCTAACATTTACACATGCAAGTTCCAAACAACTACTGGCATGGGAGTGTTTCCAGGATCAGGCTGTTAGAGCAGTGGTTTTCAACCTTTTTAAAATTTGCGGACCCTTAACATTTTCAGGTGGAGGTGTGGACCCCTTTGGATATTTTAAACATAGTCTGCAGACCACCAGGGGTCTGTGGACCACAAGCTGAAAACCACTGTGAGACTATTTAATACAGGACTGTAAAGGACTGTACAAAAGCAATTTTATAATAATGATCAATGTACTCCACATCCAGTTTCTAAGAGATTTCAAGCCTACTCAAAAGATGTTGCATATATCTTTTTTTAAATGGCAGCCATAATTACACACTTGTTGATTTTGTTGATTTGATTTCAAAATGCTTTACAAAACTGTATAAGTGTTGTCTTTAGAGGGGCTAAGTGAGTTGCCCAAGGTTTCTAAGGACAGGTCTACACTAGAAGCGCCACATGGGCGCAGCTGCAGCGCATCTGGTGAAGACGTTATATGTCAGCATAATTTTTCCACCTCCATGGGAGGCAGAAACTATGTCTGTGGGAGAGCATCTCCCATCAACCTAGCACCAATGTGTACAGTGCTTAGGTCACTGAAACTTGCATCGCTTGGGGTGTCTCTTTCACACCTCTGAGCGACATAAATTAGATTGACTTAAGTGGCAGTGTAGACCTGCCCATAGAGTAAAGTTTCAGCCTTTGTGCTCAAGTCACAAAACAGCAGCTGCCCTTTAATATGATAAAGCTGACTACTAGATATGATAAAGTTGCTGATGACTGTAAGAAATAAACATCAGTTTTCAATTCCCTTGTGAAGGTACTCCATGCAATCATATATGCATCACAGTAACCTCAATAAATAATGTAATCCATCTCAGTTTGCATCCTCAGATGAAAAGCTTTACCTTCTTGCTCCATTATTCAATTGAACAATGTGTGACAGAACAGCGTGTCCCACGGTGGTGGGATATGAATCACACTGAAGTATACAGGCAAGCTGAAGACTGAGCATTGTCTATTTTGATGCCTCACCGGTGACAGACATTACTGATGAAAGATGAATGTGATTATATTCTATCCCTCCATTCTTCCCTTTTTTCAGCAGTTGATAACTGAGCTCTCTCAAACCACAGGGGCTGAAACCTCAGTGGAAGAAAAAACATTGGAAAACAAAGCCAGAGTATTCATGAAAGGTCCAGGAAGAAGGCAAATACAGGAAGGAGTTATGCGATAGTTTCACTATTCTACCTCAATTCTGGTTGAGTAGAGTTCACTAAATCCCAGTATTGGACCTCCCCTAAGCAGAGTTAGGAGGAGTTTTGAGATGTATGTAGATGGGTATTAAATTGCCATCTGTACTCTGCAATTAAAACCCATGTTTCCAGAAACTAAAAGCTGGTACGTAGAATAACTACTTATTCTGTTGTGCCTTCTAGACCACTTCACATCAAAATATTCTGTTTGAGTGGTTATTGCATTCATCTTGACCTTTGGAAAACAAATATGAAGACACACAAACTAGGTAACAATCAGATCTCTATGGTGGATGTTTTTATTTCAGAATATGGTACTCTTGCTCTGGAATTCTCCATGTACACAAGCCCTTACATAACTTGAGTTAACACTAAAGTTTAACTATGATTACTGAGTAAAAACTCCAGTCAAGGTATTGCATTACATTTAATGGAGATATTGAATAGAGCTCGGCAGATCTCTAGTAGGAAGCTAGTTGTTAAATGTCAGCTTGTTTGACTTATGAAATTGTTTATGAAAAATCATTTCCAGTGAATTTAGTCCACTCTGGATAAAAGTCTGGTTTTCCAGTGTCTAAACATATGAATTGTTGGTGTACTTCAAATCTAATACTGCTAGCATACTGATTTGTCACGTAAGTCTCATTGTTTATCTTCTCTGGCTGTCTGTTAGTTTCCAGGAAGACTGAAAAGGGTTGCATAAGTCACTGGATATATCAATTGCTCAGAATGTTGGAGTAGTTAAGGGACAGGCAGGAGGAGCTTAGCAGGCCTGAGGAAATTGTCGGAAATTAAGTGTTTGTTTTTTTCCCAACTTCGTCACAAGAGGATTCTTCTTTCTATGTTAGTGGATTCTAGATAAAAAATGTCAAACAGTTCCTGACTAAGGCAGGGATGAAGACATGACACTGGAAGAAGTAACTATTAGTAACAAAGTTTATTTGCAATTTTCTCTGTTTAGATAGACACAAACTAACGCTTCACATGTAATTAAAAGGAAAGGTGATTTCACTTTCCAACGGCTGGTACACAGGCTATCACAAGCAGGGTGACCAGATGTCCTGATTTTATAGGGACAGTCCCAATATTTGGGGCTTTTCTTACATAGGCACCTATTACCCCCCACCCTCTGTCCCCATTTTTTACACTTGCTGTCTGGTCACCCTAATCACCAGTAAGTTGGTAAGGCTGATGGAGAGAAGTCATTTTATCTTGATCAGAAGACTGATGACAAGGTTTTTCTTCTGAGAAGGTTACCACAGTGCCAGGTATTTCCAAAGTCATGGTTTTGGGGGGTTGGCTTTTCAGCAAGGGCTCTACTATGTCTACTGCTGATGGCTGTGTGGAGCAGTACGGAAAGAACAGTGGCAGTCCCCAGAAGCTGTTGTATGTTTGTAAACGTTTATTCTCTAAGAAGTAGTTTCTTCTTTCCTTATCTGACAACAGTCTGTCAGTAGCTGGTTAAGCATTGAAATGACTGCAGAATTCTGGGAACTTCATCTCTGGGAAGCCACTTACCAAGGATTTTTACAAGCTGGCTGATGCCACTGCACAGTGCTAGCTAGTAACCAAAAATGATGTGCCAAGCTTAACTGACTATTAAAGGCTGAAGCATAGCACACACTGGAGTTGTGTGGGTCAGAGTACACATGACTATGAAACTGAGACCTGTGATCAAATGGCTGTTGAATTAATAGATAAACACCTGAGATGGCCCTGACAAGCTATTGACCCATTCTGTTCCATCCCACCTCTACACTGTTAATTAAAATACTCCAGAAGCACCCCACATGGTTTTCTGTCTTTGACTACATTACTTTACAAGCATTTTGACTTTATTAGATGCAAAGAATCACTAGTTAAAATGTTAATAGTGTTTTGCCATCTGTGTAATGGCAGCAATCATAGCTAAGGACTTGGGTCTTGTAAGCACTTCAGCTGAGCTCCAGGCGCATTCTGTTGAAGGTTGGGGTGATCTAATATCTGTCAGATCACCACAGGATGCTGCTGTCAATTACCAATACTTGACTATTATGACAGTTGTCTTCTGGCTAGTCCTCTACAGCTACCCAATAGTCCCCCCTCAAGTCCTATTTCAGCGGTTTTTTCAGTATGGCAGGTGCTGTTTGCACTACTACACCCCTTTCTTGGTTACATAAAAGCTATGGGGAAAGCACTGCTTTTAATATTGTTAGTACAGTGTTGACACACCAGAGCCCTTGCCCTGAATCTGGTCTCTGCATGCAACTGTAATACTAGAAATGACAGATAAAACACAACTTTAACTATGGAGTAGCTGTATAGTTTATTCCATGTATCTGGAATAAAGACTTAGCATGATGGCCTGTCAACAAAAATATTTAAAACTTAATACAATTCTGATTTGCATGTAATACATGCTCTCTGGAAGGACCCACATTGGTATCAAAATAAGTTTCCTTCTGTTTACACAGCCGTGTATGCATGAATTAGGTGGAAATGGCTAGCTTCCTATAGCCGCTACAAGCTTTAAGCTCCTGCAATTGTGTAAGCCTCTGGTGTATTTCCACTGAATTCTGAAAAATAAATTTGTCTGTTTTACTCTTCAGTCTGTGTAAGGAAGGGTAAGAAAGGTATCTTCCTTTGAACCATGTGGCTGTTAAAGCAATAGTTGCACACACTGGAATCTTTTTTAGTCATATAGTTTTCTTTCTCAGTACAAATTGTCTGGTTGTTTGTCCTTAGTGGTTTGATTTATTAATTTAATACCATTGTGAGCCTTGGAAGCTTGATCCATTTCTTTTTCCTTTTAGTGTTGTACATAATCATCAAGCAGGAAAAAGCTGAGAACAGATATTTTGGCAAAAGATATAGACTAATGCCTTTAAAGTACTGTAGTATGGTACATATTGAAAATTTGTTTTCAAATAGCTGAATGTGTGTTCACATTTCAGAAGGATAGCCTAGAAAGAGATGGATCATATAACTCATCATTGATGGCTCATCATTCCTAACACAGTAACTACAAATTCTATAGTATCATACACAGGAGGTACTGAAGATGTTTAATTAACAATCTTCACTGTGCTCTATTTAAATATTCACTTGAAAGATGCTATTTCACAGAAGGGCCTTAAGAGGAAATTTGCATAAATTATACTTCCTATAGCTTGCTATTTATAACACGTTCTGGGCCACAGAGCGGTCGGATCATGTACTGGAGGATGTCATGTAGCCTAGTGCTGTAAATATAAACACAACTAATTATGTTAATATGGAGTTAAGTCACTTATGGAACCAGAGTTACTGCTAGCAGATTTGCGGGTTTTACTGAAAGTATTCTCACTCCTAGATGAGAGAATTTCAAGTGGCTGGGTTCCTTCCTACTTTAGATCTCTATTCAACAGAGCAAAACAATTAGTCTTTTTTTTCTGGTAAACACACACTCATTTTTTTCGAGTGTGGGTTTCTGTTTCTTTTAACCAGGCAAAAAGAAGAGTCCCTTAGCAGTAATTTCAAGGCTGTTGACCATAGCTGGGAAATAAATATACTGCTATAATCAGCCTATTATACTTAAGCATTGTTTTTGTACCTTTTGTAATTCAGACAACTAAATTAATAAATGCATTATTGTTCTTACTTAGATCACTAGAGAAAAGAATATCCTTTATAGATGTATGCCACTTGTGTTGTGGAATGTAGCTTCTTTTCCATCATGTCGAACATGGATACAAAGCATGTCCCATGCAAACATCTGGAAAATTGGTATAACAAAAAATGACAAGCTGTTTAAATGCAAAACTAATTCCACTTTGGATAAAATCACTTATGATAAATTTATTGAAAATTGAGCCACAGTTTCATATTTGTAGATG
The DNA here is from genome assembly GCF_026122565.2 of Emydura macquarii macquarii. Lineage (NCBI taxonomy): Eukaryota > Metazoa > Chordata > Testudines > Chelidae > Emydura > Emydura macquarii. The sequence goes on along the minus strand of NW_027131390.1, from coordinate 31,580,638 downwards.
AAAAATTGCACTTCTAAATTTAACTGATACAGCCAAAATTATGGCTTAACAGGTTTAAATAGCCAGACATTTTTAGTATAAGTATTGTTTCTTTGATGTTAGAGCTTCTTGGGTACTAAAGCACCCTAGCAATCACTGGAGTAACTTGGTGTGCTAGAAGAAATTGATGATGTACTCTCAAAAAGAGCAGGATACAGTTTCTCAAATCAAATTGCTGTTGAGAAAGTAGCGCAAGAACTTTCCAGGTGATAAATCTGGCTTGTTATGGCGGCCTTGAGCTCAGTAAATTCCTACCAGTAGTAAAATCTGTCTCTTATGTAACTCATTATCAGATCTCAGTGGTTTCTAATGGTGGATAAGTATTGTACTGGTTCTACAGGTGGGGAGGCTTAAGGCCCAAGTTACTGGCTTGGCTAATTTCAGAGACTGGGCATTGCAGCTCCCTTTGCCAGTTACAGTGAAGAAGCTGTGGAAAAAATTCCTTTTCCTCTGACTTGACACTGCCATTTGCAGGTCAAGATAATGGGAGTTACGCCATAGTAAATGCATATGAAATTGCCAGTAGTGAATTTTTATGCAGAAGATATAGCTTCTTTACAGGAAAGTCTGTATGCTGTCAGACCTGATGTTGGCCTTCTTCTAAAGTAGACTAAAATAGACCTAATGTCCTCAGCTGATAGACTAGCTGGGGTCTTGCACTTCCTCACAAAATAAATGACTAGGATAAGAGAATTCTACATTACTTTTAAAAAAAAAAAAATTTTGCTAAATTTATGCTCAATATTTGCTCCTACATGGAAAAAAACAAAACAAAAACCAAACCCAAATTTAAGTTCTTTGGACTCCTCTAACAGATGTAATACCCACAATCAAAGTTCATTTTAAAGCCAACTAGATTATCAATTTTGAATTTGCCACATAGCAATAGGCTGAACTGGAGAGCTTAGTATAGGGCATCAAATGTCTGCTAGGGACATAAGCTCTAATTAACAAGTTTCTAGTCGCTTTGCCTTGCCAAGAATGCAAGATATATGCAAATTCCCACAAGTAAATAAATACAGGCCATCAGGATAAAGAACGACTGTGGATAAGCCACGACACATTGTACAGCTTAGTGGAGTGGGTTATAGTTGTGATTTCCTATCCCTTTCAGTGTTTGAGCACTTCCCCTCTCCCTCAGTTTTATTTTTCAGTTTTTGCTGCCTGAGCAATAAAGCTGCCATCACAGCTGACAGCTGTTTGTCAAGAACTATGTGGACTATTCTGCCTGGTGAGGTGATCAAGATGACTTCATTGTGCACAAAAAAAGTGTTCTTATCTCAGGTTAGGTACCTTGGGTAAACATGGTAGGGAAGACAGGGGACTCTGCTTTTAACTCTGGTCTTCAGCTTATTTTAAAACCTAGGGGGAAGCCTGGGTTGGAAATCTAGCTGCTAACCTGAGTTAAAAGTGAAATTGCTGTGTTTTCCCTGTTTTAATTTGGGTTATCTAACTTTTTTTGTGCACTGAAGACATACCTGTAGTCAGCTTTTACACATTCTTTCCAACTTCCAGGGCACTTACTGGAAGTTGGAAGAGGCACCTGGCTGATCTGCCTTCTGCAGCTCACTATTCTTTCCAAGTCCTTTCTCTTTGATTATTTCATGAGGTGCGTAGGAAGGGAACCCTGCTTCTGCACATGTGCAAAGATCTGGGGTTAGGGAGAATTCAAAGGAATTTAAGAGAGAGAGTGCATTACTTCCTTTTTCTGGGGACCTTCTGAGCCCTGCAAGAGGAGGGAACCCCCTGTGGAATAGTAAGAGGTTTGGCTCCCTTGGTGAGCAATGGACTTGTTGACCCTTAAAAACATCCGCCCCCCTTCTTTGAGCTCTTGGAGGCCCGTTCCATGGAGCTTCTGCTGGTTCACCAAGTGCTAACCAACTTTGTGAGCTAAGCAGCCTTGTTAATTTCTGACAATCTCTTAAGGATCGGCAGTAAGGTGGAAAAGGGTGAGATTTTGGAACACCTTGGGAATTCCTATGGAGGACTGAAGGCTCCCACAGGCAACTGGACAGAAGTGTATTTATCGCCTATGCCCTTTGTATGGACCAAGGCACCAGAGAAGGTACTCTCAGCAATTTCATGAATGATGGAGGGGAAGATGTGACATGCTGCATGCTTATAGGGTCAGTATTAAGGAGCCTAAGACCCACTTGTTTTAAGAGAGTCTGTGCTGCAAAGTAACTATTCTGAGCTATCTATTCTATAGCAAGATTTCCAGTTGATAGAGAGGCACAATGTGATGCGATAGTTTGCTTTGTTTCCTGGCCTTTCCACCTAGCCCAAACATGGTATTGGAACGGCTGATGTAACCCAAGACTGTGAAGATGCTTGAAAGATTTTCTTGACTTAATTGAAGGGAAAAGAAAATGAAATTACTGAGGGGTTAGGGGAGAGGCCGAAGAATGATGATTCTAAAAGATGCGGAAGCCTCTTCAGTGATCAAAAATGACCAAGTAGACACTCACACATGGTTGTGTGTTTGACCCTGCAACCAAACACTGATAATAAGCATAACCCTTCCAGATTAAGAAGCTTTTTATAACGTCATCCTTCCTTTTTCCAGCAGTATTATGTAGCTGGCTGGTCATGCAACAATAGACAGTCTTCCTGTCTTTCAGTTTTTGTAATAACACTGAGCTCTAGATTATCAAAAGCTTCCATGTTTAAAAAGTAGGGTACTATTGTGTGCTAGTTTTGATTTTTTTTTCTTGCTCTTGTTAAATTTCTCAGAAGAATCATGACTTTGTGGTATAAATGAGATTTTATATCTTTGTATTTGAATGTTGGTAAGACTTCTGTGACTTCCATGCAGCCAAGCAAGGATGCTAGGTCATGTGAAGTCATTTTCCCATGCCCTCGTGATAAAACACTCAAGGTAATAACACTTGTTCTGTCTGCTAATATTGTGTTCCCTTTATGTGTATGCTGCTGGGCAGATTTTTCTTAAAGCTGAATGTTAAAGCAATAGTTAAGTCTCTAATAATATCTAGTTTGTGCAAGAGCTTTGTGGAACACTCATCCCTTGCATTTGGGTTTCATGACTAGTTTCCCCATGTTGAAAGAGCAAATTAACTTTGCTGGAAGATTTTATAGGATGGAAAACCATAACAATGTCAATTCTCTAAAAGACAGTTGTCTTAGTTTTTCATTTGTCCAAACTGAAGCATGTCCAGGCAAATGACCCCAGCACTATGCAGTACATAACAGGGTATGACCATACTTCAAATTGCATAGATGTTTGGGGTGGTAAGTTAGGGCACACACAAGAAGTTAAGACCTGTATTGTATCTGTCTTTTTAAAGGTGTCTGCCAATTGTAACTAGAATTAGCAACTGGGAGGTATATTAAGTCTCTGGCTGCTGCTGTTGTATAATCATAAAACAGCAGCCTAGGAATACTTTTCTTTCTATATCTGTCCTGGATGGTGACTATTTCTTACATAAGCAAAACGTACTACAATAGTTGTGCCTAAGTCAGCTGGAGACTACTGCAATGTGCTTTATATGGGCTATGCTGTAAATGGAGGGCTAATGTGGAATGCAGTGGATACATGGTGTGCTTAGCTAGAAACAGTTTTCTAGGCTATGCCCTGGTTACCCAATTGGGTTTCATGTTCGGGTTTTTTTTCTGACCTATACATTTGTAAATGGCTTGGAATCTGCCTATTTGAACGTATTCTTCACACCATGCTGCTACCTTTGAGGACAGCAAGGTGCATCAAGCCCCTTGACATAAAAGGGAAAGAGTTACTGAAGAGACCTCACCTTACTTATTTCCCTCCCTTCCATTGTCCAAAAAAGCCTAACTGTGTCTGTCTTCTTGATATGTTACAAGACCCATCCTTCACCATTAACTAGGGGAGAGGGTAATAAGGTCATATATAGGCATGCTAGGGTAGTATTGAATATTTATCTCTAGGGATGCATATTTAATATGGCAAAGAAGCCTAGAAGGCAGGATAGGTGTTTATTTCTATCAAGCACTATAAACGAAGTGGGAACTCTCATTAAACCAAAACACAGATCAAGGTTGGGGCAGAGTTTAGAAAAGGACATATTCAATGAGTCTGAGCCGATTATCTGCTTTGCATGGAAATCTTGTGAATTTCAAAGTGTCTCCTGGTTTCATTACCCAATTCAATATAAATTAGTTGCTTTGTTTTACTGTAAGAGTTTTAGCCATGCTTTGAATTGAAATTATAAGTTAACATCTCTGGGTACGAACCCAAGTTACAGAAAAACCAAATAATATTTGCATGAAACCCAGCAAAGCAACACTGAAGTTTCATGTGGTGTTCATAGCTAATATTGTCATTGCAAATGCGTAAATCACGGGTCAAATTTTCCCAATTCATGCAGTCAGTTTGTCAGATGAGAATTTATTGCTTCAACTCTTTTAAAAAACAAAACCCTCTAGGCATCGGTATATTCATCAGGCTCACATCCTATGAATGAAAAGAGAAAATAAAAACCATTTAAATACTGGCAAACACATCTCAACATACACCTGCCTCAACACTCATAATAAAGAGGGGGGAACACAGGCCTTGCAGCATTTTTGGAATGCTAACAGTTCTGGGCTTGGACAGACCAAGGGTGGGGTGAGTTCCAAGGATCCTTCACAGAGAATGCCTCGCCAGCATCTGTGTCTCATCCCTCCCTCATGGATGACTGGTTTTAATGTGTTCCCAATGTACACCTTCACTTAATGAGTGTCTGGCATCATTCTTTGCTAGATTCGGCTTGCAAATTGTTCCAACTAATTTAGCTTATGCCTTCACTTTAAAAAGGATGCGGGGAAGCTGTTTATTTCTTGAGCTGCTTGTGTAATATTGAAACACATGATGGTAAAGGCAGAAAGCTTGTATCATGATGGATTTGTGCATGTGATGTTGCCCTCTGGTGGCTGGCCCACAGATAATAAGGCATGTTAACAGATAAAGGAGCTTTCTGTAATGTGACTGTTTGATGCTCATGGATAGAGCTGAAGGGTCACGGTTCTCTAATTAGGGCTTCCTATTATGAAATAATTAAGTCTTTTATTCACAGCACAGACTAGTTACAAGCTACTGATGTTTGTTTTGTAGAATGGTTGATGAAATAACTTCATTAGTTTTAGGCAAGTGAAGTGTGTGTGTGTGTGTGTGTGTGTGTGTGTATATCTATTAAGCCACTCTATTTCTACTATTAACAAAACTGATTTTTTAAAATCTCAGTATCAAGCTAATGAACTGTGTATCAAAGTATCCTAGGCTTTGTAAGAAGAGTTGTACCCATATTAGAATCTAGAAAAGATGGGTCATTGGGTGACAGTTCAAGCAGATTTCCCTCTTAATTCTTGAGTGCAAACAGTAAATTGAATTGTCCAGTTAACTTCAAAGCAGAGGTTCCTGTGATTACAACTTGGATAGCCCTGACAAAAGCGTTAATGTAAAAACTTGCCCCAAGTTTTCTCATGTCATTTAACAAAATATGCTCATGACAGCACCAATTGGAGCTCTACGGTAACTTAAGTGTTGCCATTTTTATCACTATGCTATGTAACTCTGCTCAGAGGCTAGTGTAAGGACAGTGATAAAATGGTATATCTGCCAGTGACTTTTCACAGACCACCAGCCACGGGTGGTGGTAGTATGGAATTCGGGTCACTTTCAGAGAAACTTTGTGCAGTCAAAGCCCGGGTGTGTGCATGTGTGAACTGCAAGTGCAGCCAGTTCAAAGTTGAAAAGAGCTCATGTTACTCATGGCTTTCTTTGAAGTAGTGAAAAGGCTTAACTTGTGTTTTATCCGCAGGCTTTCCCTTGCTTTTAAATGGCACTATTTTGTGTGTTTTTCTTTGATCCATCATGTAAGTGTACTGCACAAGTGTAAAAAGCTTGAGCTCTTTTCTTCTCCACTAACTGAGTTACACCCTCCACAGCAAGAGGAAGATTCATTTTTTCTGATAGAGCCATATGTGTGCATCTATAACACTTGCTTTATAGGAAATTGCCAGGAGCGCCAGTGTCTCTGTGGCTCGTTTCCATTTATTTATTAGGTTCACAGAATTGTCAACATGAAATATGGACAGCAAATGACAGAAAAATCATCTTTTTGAGTGTTTCAGTGCCATTATTTAATAGCAATAAACACAGTAAATCATGTGGCTTAGTTAAATTCTTCATAGGAAACACATTTAAGAAAGAGAGGATCAGAATCTATGAGGGATGCTTAAATGAAGATCTGCACCTGTAATATTAACCAATTCTTAATGATAAATAATTCAACTCATTTTTGATTCATTGCTGAAGGTTACAAGTTTTGCAGGCTTATATGGTGAACTTTTGCTTGGGTACTAAGTAAACAATTGGATTAGTTTCAGTTGAACAGTATCACAAGGATGGTGGTGCGGCCATTGATGTTGGGATCCATTCAAGAACGAGTTAATAGGACACTTTACCTAACAGATTTACAGAAAACTGCTTTATATAAACTGTCCATGATAAATTATCCATCAGTTTATGCAGGCCTTGTGTGTTGATTATTCTTGTTAACTAAATGTAATACTTTATAAAACTTATATGCTAAGGCTATTTTGAATTATACATTGTTCACTATATAGCAATAAGCGACTTGTGAAATAAAAGCAGACTTGCTCAGGCATCAGGCATAAAGCAAAAAAGAACAAGGTTTTGCTGGACTGAACAATTCTGCTCTAATAGGGAGGTTGAGGAAGGAGAAGAATTTGTAACAAATAGAAAATCTCACTTAGACTTTTTAGGTAGTGATAAAATATATGCCTTCATTGAACATGAGAATGGCTATACTGGGTCAGAACAATAGTTCATCTAGCTCAGTATTCTGTCTTCTGACAGGGGCCAGTGTGAGGTGCTTCAGAGGGAATGAAGAGAATGGGGCAATTACTGAGTGATCCATGCCATATTGTCTAGTCCCAGCTTTTGGCAGTCAAAGGTTTAGGGATACCCAGAGAATGGAATTGCATCTCTGATCATCTTGGCTAATAGCCATTTATGGACCTGTCCTCTGTGAACTCATCTAAATCTCTTAGGTAAGCCAAGAAAGAATTTGAAGAAGAATCCACAGAAGACTAACAGCATAAACAAATTAACAGCAAAATAATTTTAAGTACATAAGAGGTAGGAAGCCTGCCAACCAATCAGTGGGGCCCCTGGATGATCAAGATGCTAAAGGAGCACTCAAGGAACACAGAACAGTTGTGGAGAAGCTAAATGAATTCTTTGCATTAGTCTTCACTGCAGAGAGTGTGAGGGAAGGGGGTGACCTCTGGTTCTTGTGTTATGTGAATGGGTAAATAAGACTTCCTTATTCACTTTATCCACTGCATTCATGATTGTAATGATCTCTGTTATATTCCTCCTTAGTTGTCTCTTTTTTTTTTTTTTTAAGATGAACAGTCCCATCTTTTTATCCTCTCTCCATGTGGAAGCTGTTCCATACCCTTAATCATTTTGTTGTCTTTCTCTGTACTTTTTCCAGTTCCAATATATCTCCTTTTGAGTTGGGGTGACTAGAACTGTACTCAGAACTATGCTCAGGTGTAGGCATATCATAGATTTATAAAGTGGCATGGTATTTATAGTCTCATCTATCACTTTCTTAATGATTACTAACATTTTCTTAGCTTTTTTTGACTGACACTGCACACTGAACAGATATTTTCAGAGAACTATCCATGATGATTCCAAAATCTTTCTTGAGTGGTAACAGCTAATTTAGGTAATATTATTTTGTATATATAGTTGGGATTATGTTTTCATATTTATTCATCATTATTTATAAATATTGAATTTCATCTGCCATTTCATCACTCATTTTGATGAGACCCCTTTATAGCCCTTCACATTCAGTTTTGGACTTAACTATCTTGAGTAATTTTATATCATCTGCAAATTTTGCCACCTCACTGTGTACCACCTTTTCCAGATCATTCTGACTACCTAGAACAGCACTGGTCCCAGTATATATTATTAGGTGAGCTTGCTATTTACCTTTTTCTACTATGAAAACTGACAGTTGATTCCCTTTTTGTTTCCTATCTTATAATCAATTAGTCATCCATGAGAAGATCTTCCCTCTGATCCCATGACTGCTTACTTTACTTAAGAGCCCTTTGGGTGGGACCTTGTCAAAGGCTTTCTCAAAATCCAAGTACACTAGATAAACTGGATCACAGTTATCCACTTGATTGTTGACCCTCTCAGAGAATTCTACAAGACTGGTGAGGCATGATTTCACTTCACAAAAAGCCACATTGACGCTTCCCCAACATAGTATGTTCATCTCTGTGTCTGATAATTCTGTTTTTTATTATAGTTTTAATCAATTTGGCAGGTACAGAAGTTAGGTTTTCTCGCCTGTAATTGCTAGGATCTTCTGTAGCTTCTTTTGAAAATTGGTGTCACATTAGCTGTCTTCCAGTCATCTAGTACAGACACTGATTTACGTGATAGATTACATACCACAGTTAGTAGTTCTACAGTTTCATATTTGAGTTCCTTCTAAACTCTTGGGTGAATATCATCAGGTCCTGGTGACTTACTACTGTTTAATTTATCAATTTGTTCCAAAATCTCTCCTATTGACACTCAGTCTACGGCAGTTCCTCAGATTTGTTGCCTAAAAAGTATGGCCTCACATCCTCTGCAGTGAAGACCAGTGCAAAGTTGTGTGTAGACCACATAAAACAAATGTAATGAAAATTTGATTCATTTGGAGAGATGAATAAGTAAATATAAAATCTTCAGTGTGACATTAGGTTAAAAAAATCTGCCTTAATGGGCAATGTGAATTCTAGAGCCCCCAGGAAGTAATGTAATCCTTGATTTAGTTCAAACCTCTTCCCAGCCAAGTCTCAAGTCAATATTTACTTGAAAGAGAAATCCTCTAAGGTAAGTATATATATATGGAGTTAAGCTGAACCTGACCAGCCTCTGCAGCATGAACTCCCAGTCAATCCTGCTTTAGTGGCTAAAAAACTGTGGAGGTTGGGGCAGTTTGGAAACATCTTTGGATGCCTTCAGTTAGTTATTTTTCCTTTGAGCCTCAGAGACTATCCCCTTCAATGTTTTGCTATTTTTAAAAAATCCTATCTGGTGGAACAAACAATCTTGAAACTCTCTACTAGACTTAAATGTTCACAAATAAGTATTTCTCAAGATTTTCACTCGCATACACTAAAAATAAATTTCCTCCCTCTTTAAGTTAGGAATGAAAACTATTGCACAAACCCAAGATCTAGCTGGCTTAGATTTCTGCCAAATCTGATTATATTTGCCATGCAATTATATTATCTGATGGTTTGTATCCTCTTCCTGTCATTTTGCATACTGTCCTTGACTGGCTCTATTTTTTACCACAATAAGTGAATGCTTAAATATTGTCTTTTATTATTTGTACTACCATCGAGCCCTAGTCATGGGTCAGGACCCCATTGTGTTAGGCATGTATAAACACAGAATAAAAAGATGATCCTTGTCCCACAGATCTTATAATCTTAATATAAAACAAGAGACAGATGGATACAAAGATATGGAGAGTACAAGTAAGAAATAAGACCGTATAGGTCAAAATGAAAGGCAGGCATCTCGGCATACTAGCAGCCTAATCAGTCAGATCATTTGTAAGCATGGCAGAAAAGGAGTATTTTAAGGACGTATATGAAGTAGGATAATGAGGTGGCATTGCAGATCTTTACAGGAGCTCCTCCCAAGCATGAGTGGTAGCATGGAGAAAGCACTAAGGTATTTGAAAATGCAACAAGTGGACGATAGAGGCTGGTGTCATGGGGAGGCAGCATTCAACCTCCCTATAACGAATGCAAGATTATGGGTAAGGTAGGGATAGGCTATGCAGGCCCCTGATAGGGAATACAGGTAGCATATGTCTGCTGTGATAGAGAAAGGGGAAACAAGTGGAGAGTTAACATGGTCAAGCTGAGCGGCTAGGAAGCTGATCTTTCCATCAGCATTCTGAATGGATCTGTGTGGGGCAAGATTGTGTTCATTGAGATCAGAAAGAAGAATGTTGCAGTAATCAAGATGCAAAATGGTGATAGTCTGCGCAAGAATTTTAGCTCTGTAGAAAGTTAGGCCATAAGTTAGAGATGTTGTGAAGAAGCTATCTGCAAGATTTAGGCATAGCTTAGATGTGAGTATCTAGAGAGCAATTTGAGTCAAAGATGATGCCGAAATTACAGGCCTGAGTGACAGCCAAGATGATGTGGTTGTCCCCAGTGATCAAGAAAGGAGAAACCAACATATATGAAGTAGCCTATGTGTTGTTTCAGCTATTTTTTACTGTTAATGTGAAAGTGGGTGTCTTCTCAGCAAGTAGCTGATCAAGAAGTAGTTAAGATACACATTTCTATTCTATGATAAAATACATACTTTATACACAGGCTGAGTGTGTTAACATAAATATGAAAGGGAAAAGAAGTGCCAGTTGTCTAAATGTGTCAGCAATGTACCTAAGCTTTTGAAAGTGAAGAGGCTCTACCTTATTCAGTCAACAATGAGCTTGAGATCTAGTTAAGTGGCTGAGTTAAAGAAACTGTTGGGGTACTTGTGTTGTGAATGCTGCATTATAACTGTCTTTAGATAACTTGATCCTTGCTCTCCTTCGGAATCCACTTCCTTTTGTAGCTAAGCAGTAAAGCTTCAATATTCAGCTAAACCTACGAAAAAGCAGTTAAAATACACTTTCTTAAACTACTTTTATTGAAACAATAAAACATGACAGGGAATTAATATTTAAATGTATAATTAAAATATTTTACTATAAAAATGATAGTCTTTCCATATACTCAGAATGCACTCTGATTTTTTATCATGGTTTCTCTTAGTGATAAGTTTACTTGTAAACCTCTCCTTCAGCTGCATACTGTTGGGGATGAGGCAAGTAACTGAATTAGTAGTCCATGCATGGTAAACTGTACATCAGTTTTATGTTGTAAAGCAAGTTAATGAATGGGGAAGTGTAAAAACATCTTAAACTCAAGAAAGAATAGCAGTCTGAAGGCCAAGCTAATGACTTCATAATGGAAGAACAGCTGAGTCTCTGGTCATGTGTGCAAATCATTCTAGCTGCATACAGAAAAAGGATGCATTAGAGTAAAAAAATCAGGTCCTAATCCATTACTTGCTGAATGACAAGTGAAGATAGCCACTGGTCTTCAAATAATAAGTAATCTGGAGAAGGGATTCTTACATTCTCTGTGTACAATGCCTAGCATGATGGGGCCTGGACCCTGACCCTGGCTGGGCCCTTGAAGGTGTTAGTGGAATACAAATGAAAACAAGGATTGTACTCAAACAGGTGAAGTGACTGTCTTGCAGGTAACACACAGGTGTTGATGCAGAGATTAGCAGAAAGATAGTTACTGTCAAATGACAGACGCAAGCATGCTGCAAGAAGAAACCAGGGACTGAATTTTCATGAGTGAAGCACCCCACTGCTCTCATGTACATACTTAAAGTGGTCATGTCTTCACAATTGCTCTGTATTCAGCAACTTCCATTGTACTCAGAGGACTTAAAATTTGGCCTCATATATTTTTCCTATGTCAGAAATATTATACATACATGCACAGAAGAAGAATGTTAAGAGGTAGTAGTAACAAGTGGGAGGTAGAAGTTGTCCATAGTTTAGACCATGTATTGTGCACCATAAACTCTGTTCTTTAAAGTACTGCAGAATGCTTTCTAACCATAAGTCTATCCATACTGAGAGGTGTATATGTTAGAGAACTCCAATGGCTCTTGCAATCTGGGTTTTTTTTTTCATGGATAATAAACATATATAGAATAGGTTGAAGAGGTAAGACACTGTACTGTGAATTAGACCATTTTATTGATGTCAGTCGTACAACAACAGTGGGGCTTAACTTGAAAAGGATCAAGTCCTGGTCATCTCATTCATCAGTCAGGAACTGAGTACAATAGCAATAACTAAAATGAAACCAACCATAAATTGTTTAAAACATTGGGAGGGGAAATGGATGAGAAGGTTGAATTTTGTTAGTTTTGACATTATACTGCAGAGTTCAAATATCTAAGATTTTACATAACAACAAAGATGACTTTTGTTCCCTCCACAATTTCTGTGCTTGAGAACAGCTGAATGACATTTGTGGGGGCACACACAGACTACTAAATCATCTAAAGCAACTTTGAGAAAAATAGTCAGATGTGCAGTGGTTGCCATCAAGAAATCAATATTTGTTAACATTGAGATGGGGCTCAGGTAATATCTTATTTAGAATTCAAAACAGAACTGTGGAATCTCAGATAGCATCAAATGGTAACAACTGGTAAATGCTGACACTTCAGTGACAACCACTGTAATTACCTGGCTGTCAAATACTCTGTGAAATTACTCTTTGGTAAACCAAATTCTTGCTCCTCTAGGATACACAGCATTCAGATAACTGCCTAAGGGGAAACTTAGAGCTGAGTTCTTGGAGTATGTGTTTTAATGATCTTTATGACATCCCCTATTAAAGCTTCCATCTAGTGCTTCTTGTGTACAATCTGGCTTTGCAGTTATTCTGTCCTACAAACTGATCCAGCTTACAACTTGATCTGATGTCACAGCAGTTCTATCAAAGCCTACTATGTGCATTGAGAAACTCCTAAAGCACAAGCTGTATTCTTTGTTTTTATTTTTTATTGCTTGATGGCATGCTTGTCAGAAACAGATAAACACTTCAAAGAGAAAAAGGAACTAGTTATTTCTTTTGAGACAGATACCTCATTACAGTGCTCCTGAAGTGCTGTAGCACAATCACTTCCTTAGTGAGAGTCCACATTTCCCCTGAAATGTCTCCTGTAGAAAAGCATTGTGTGCTGCTAGCATTGTAATGCTCTCCTGTGCTCCTTATGAACTGCAAAAAGAGGATGGAAATTTTGATTTTGAATGAGAGTTCAGTCTCATGATCAGTATATAGAGAAGGGATATCTGTAAGATGTATCACAAAGTGCCATTAAACATCATTATTTAAGGGCCTTGTCTTAAATTCCTTGGGGATGAAAGGGAGCAGGGAATGAAGAATTTGGACCCTGATATGCTTATCACCCTGAAAATGTGAGTCACAAATGGTATACACTGGATGACAAGTAAGGCAAGCAACTTGGAAACAGCCTAATTGCAAGATAGTTAAATTCAGTGGTCTCATGAGAGCAATTACTAAAAACAGCCGTGAAAGCTGCTAGCAACACACAGCTGGAAAAATATATTCCAGAGCTCAATGTTTTTGTCCTGTAAATTCAGTCAGCTCCCTTGTGTAATCCTTGATGTTGGGTATGCTGATTGGCAGGAAGGTTGAGAGCTGAAAATGTGTTACGATGAGAAAGAAAGGGCAATGTTAAAATGGGAAATCAGCCCTGTGGCTTGTTTTGTAATGCCATGTGATGGAATCAAGTGTAACTGTTTTAGTTCCCATCTCTACCTTGTTCCAAAAACACTAAGAGTTTGTATCAAAGACAGGCAGTGTTGTGGGGCTCTGAAAGTGGTTCTGCCATTCTCTCTCACTGACAGGAATATATGGTCAGGGAGGCAAGAGTGCATGGGTTGGAGGATAGGGTGGTACTCAATTGCATGAGACTCATGCAAGGAGCCCCCAGAGGAAATATTCATGTCAGTATAAAAATTTAAAACTGTACAGTAAATCATCCTGCAGTTTCACAGTAATTAGCTAAACATACTTAAATTATACCCTGATAGCTGCTACATACATAAACACTGGGCTTAATATGGACTGAGGTGCCAGGTCTCAAAGACGAGACACATGCATGCTAGAAAATTTCTCTTGTAACTCACTCTTCATATGCCAAACCAATTGCCAAGATTTGTGCACTGACTAAATTGGTTGTGATAAGAGCTGATTAAAATGCTTTAAACTATCATTCATTAATTTTTTTCTTTGCACCTGGAAACTCTTGCAAAAGGTCGGTTTGCATATGAGAAGGAATAACCTGGGAATTTTGCTTCATTTTTTTCTCATTTGCTTCTTTCCCAGGGTGTTTTTACGTTGATTTTTTTTTTTCTTTTTGTTGTAGCATTTGAAAAGCTAAAGGAGAAGATATCACTGATTTTTTTGCATTCAGTGGTGTGGTAAGTGATGCATTCAGGGGGAGGAGATAATACAAACTTTGGTACATTTTAGAATATTTCATGAGCATTTTAAACAATGACTTTGAAATTGGTGTATTGGCAAAACTGCTTGCTTTTTTTGATCTGCATGCTTTAGCAGATAGTCAGTATTACAAGTAACTAAGAAAATCACAAAATAAAATAAACAAAGGCATTTGTGTTAATATTGACAAACTAGACATGCAAACATGAGTCCTTTTTTTCAGGTAAATAGAGGTATATTCAAAAATTTTAAATATGTGCCACTTATAATGTCCCCTGCTTGCAATAAGAATCTCATCACCCAATATTGTTGATGTTTTGTAAGCAGGCATCCGTATAGCTTTTGTGAATGCTACTGATTCTGTAATGTCAGGATTGTAGGAAAAGAGGAAAATTATCTTTACTTTAAGGAATTTGTTTAAGGGTCTTTCTAAATGTGGAAGGTATGGATACTACTCCACTGCATCCCCAAAACTCTCCTGGAGTCATACTGACCTTCAGACACTTACTTTTAAAGGGGTAGGGTCCAATGAGAACACCCAATGAAATGACCTTAAAAATAACAAAGAATATTGAAGAAAAACTAACAGGATCCAGACACTTAACACACATGGCAATTTGATTCTCTGTATTCTGTTGTATTTCACGTTCAAGTTTTGTGCCTTTTGGAGTGTAACCCAAGCTAATTAAATCACAGTTCCTCCCGAGGGCTGGCAGTTTCTGAGAGTGCGATAACAACTGCACCACACTGATGAGGAATGACAAAACATGTGTATGAGGGTGCTGTTTCTGCCTTTCCAGATATGGTATGCAGTTGACAGTGTCACGGAGTTTTCACAACTGTATAGTTCAGCTCACACAAAATAAGAATGTATAACTGGAGAGTGCTATTGGCCGTCCTGTTCTGTGTTCTTACTATTATACTGGTAACAGCAGGAAGTGGGCATGGTGACACAGGGATTTTATTCTCTACTGCAGCCCTGACCTTGGACAAATGGTTAAAACTTGCTGTGGTGCAGTTTCCTGTCCATGTAATTGGGACGATACTTGATTCTCAGGGGTGTTGATGCATCGTTCTCTGTTAAGCTCTTTGATAGCTTATATGAATGGAATGGTGTAGATGTAATTAATAGTAGATGAGTCTGCTTGCTCCCTCAAATATGTTGCCTTGAGTTTGTGTCTGCTAGGACATGAAAATTGCTTGCCTAATGTCCTTGGCAGTAGATTGTGATCACATAAGGAAATAATGCAATTAAATAATAACTTCTTCATTGCAGGGTCCAGATGAGAAGAAAAGATGTGTTGGGGGCAGAGACATTTCCTTAGACAATGTTCAACTTGTAAATAAGAGATAACAGAAGGATTAAAGACTTGGTTCTGAGGTATAAATCCAAATGTGACCCCAACTAAAAAGTCAGCATTAAACTTCAACAGGTTAAGGTTTAATATAAGTTTGCATATTTTTTCTGAATTTAATTTGTCAAGCGTAGTACAGACAAGGAGCGGCTTGGGTATTCATAAGAAAATAGTGGTATGTTTTCTGTTGGAGCCACCTGTGCACCTCTACCCACTGGGATGCGTATAATAGGAGAATTTCAGTGGGGGATGAGAAGAGGATTTTTACTCAAACAGCTTAGCTCTTGGTGGGTTTTCACCACAGCCAATTCTATAGGAAATATTTTTCAGGTGTTAGAATTTTGAACTTGGCACTATAGTGCAAAATAGATCCTTCCAAATGAGCCTTTTCCAGCTTCCAGTGGCAAGGGATGTTCATCCCTTCATGTGAGCTTAATGCCATTTGTAGGATCCTCCTGGAAAGGTTGCCCAGTTTTCCTTTCACCTAAAAAAACATTGATAGACATGAGCAGCGTGCTGGCAAAAACTAAGCACACAGAAGTATGCAGTGGATCAGCTTTGCTCTCAGCAATAGGCAACATAGTAATCAATAGGAATTACTTGTATGGGGATTAAAAGACCTTGTAATAATTAAGTCTGCCAAAAAGACATCAAAAGCTGTGGAGGCTTAATGTGAGCTACTGCTTGCTGGACCTGCTGCAAAGCTCATTGACTGTCACATCTAAACTGGAAGCTTTAGAAGGGTTGTGATGTGCCCATTTGAAAGTGTAAATATCAGGCTTTGTCTCATATTCCAGTTCTAACGGAGGCACTCTTCTAAATGTTGCTCTAGTTTGAGTCTTACAGCAATAAACCTGCCATTATTACTTCATGAACAATCAGTTTGCACTTAGTGCTATTCACAGTATTTCAGAGAGGGAAGCAATCAATCCTGAGGTATTCAGCAAGTCAATCCTGACTTAATAAATATTGCTACAGATATCAGGGCAAAGATTCTGAGTGAGCAAAGAAGATGAGCTGTGGGTACTTACACCCTTTAAAATTACTACATCCAGGGCACTGAAGTCAGTGTCACAGGGAATAGAACCTGGCAGTCATGATGACTTCTGCTTTCACTAGCATATGCTTCCTTTTTCATGTTGGCTTTTAATTGAAGCATAAAACAAAAAATGAATATTGACATGTAATGTTGAGAATCGAAAAACCCTTCAGATTTTGTCTTTTGAAAAGTATTTTAGAGGGTTGTACTATGCTCTCCACTTGTTTGATGAACTATAAATGGTTTTTCAACTGCTTGTTGTTGAAATTTTTAGCCTCATGTATGTTAAGGATGTACTGCATATTTTACAAAGCATTCTTATACTGGGACTCTCCTATGATAGTATGCATGTTATAGGTTTTACCCCAGAAGATATTTGCTTTGTTTGTTGTGTTTGGTTTTCTGAGCATCATTAAAATGGATAGGATTATTTCAGAACCCATGTAACCGATCAGTTCTAATGCAGCCTCTTTGAAAATAATTTTGCTATGCGAGAATTTTCTGCAGCAATGGTTGTCAGTTTATACAACTGGAAGGTCTCATGAAGAAGAGAACGCTATTGGTGGTAAACAAAGCAGTATGTGACAGCAAATGTGTCCCCAAGCGGGGGACAGGCATTGTGTATTCTGTTGCCAATTTTGTACTGTAAAGCAATATTATGTAATTGTGTTCCTGAACCTCAACTGCACCAGATCAAACTTGACACACAAGATATCATGGTTTTTCCCCTGGTTTGCAACACACCATAAAAAAACCACCCCAGTGAGCAGCATAAGCTATGTTGGTGGGAGAAGCTGTCCTGCCAAGATAGCACTGTGCACACTAGTGCTTATGTCAAGTGTAACTTCTTTCACTCAGGGGAGTGGAATAATCACATCTCTGGGCGACATAAATTATGCCAAAGTAGGCAGTAGTATAGACATAATCTTTGTGTAGAATAACATGTCATTTAACTAATTTAGGCATTTAAATTAATTAAAAATGGGTCTGTTAAGAAGTTTAGTTGTCAGAACTATTTTCGTAAACCTTAATGAAGTCTTAAAAACCTGATAAATATTCTACATAGGCTATACATATGTTTCCTGTTAATGATAACCCAAAGTGTCTTCAATGACTGAAGAATGATCTTATTCAGAGAACTGCTTGAAGAACTCTTCTTTCAAAATGGCTATCTCATATGGTTCCATGGGACTGATGCTACAGTGAAGGCTGCCATGTCCACTCACCTGCAGCTTTGCACTTCCTGACAGCATATAAGGAGCAACCAGCTTGCTTTTAATTGTGTTGCCCCTTCAGTTGAGAACAAAGGAAGTAGTAACTATTTTGAGGGAGGCCAATTCTACTTATTCTTTGCCAGACAATGATGCATCAATTTCTTCTTCAGGTAACTTCAGTTGTGGAAAATGGTGGCAAAAACTTGTCTACCCTTGAGTTATTTAACAAGGAAGGTAGAAGGAAGAGAAAAATGAGTAGTCTCTTTGGTAGGGAATCAGATTTGTGAAGGCAGAAGGGTTTTTTTGGTGTGTGTGTGTCTTTCTCTCTGTAGGGGAGCATGGAGGACAGGAGGAAAAGGGAAACAATGGAGTAGGCTTTGGAGGCTTTGTGCTGATCTGAAGATGCACTGTAGCTGTTAATACAATTTAAATGGCTGCTGTACTCTGGCTGCTTTGTGTTGCTGTGGAATGGAATAAAATAGCCAGTGGTTCTGGCCTTTAAAATAAAAGGAAGATTTCAAGTAGATGTTACAAAGTTACAAACTCTGAAAATTAGCAACTTTTCTGGAGTTACTTTTTGAGCATAAATTTATTAATCTTTAAATAAAATAAGGAAATGGCTAGACAAAAGCTACATTAAGATGGAATTCATGTTGAGAGTATGTATCATAGTATAGGGTAAAATGCATTACAGTCAATTTGAAATAAACCCGGTAGAAATTCTTAGAGTTAAGGCTGAAGTTAAATATTTTTAAATATTGAAATATATAGTTGCAGCATCCAAACAACCTTAATTCTGCACCACAGTGGTGGCATGAGTGCGGGGAAGAATCTTATGTTGTTTAAAATGTTTAATAGAGCGTTGAATCACAGACACTGAAATCTTAATGACCATTAAGGTGAATCCATGGTGTCACTGTGGCAGAACAGTCTGAGTGCTCTACTTCTGCGTTTCCATATTTCAGTGTGTTCAGCCATTTAACTTTAACCTTGCCTCTGAAATTGGTGTGGCTATGTTGCTTGGTACTAAGATGAAAATAGTTTACAGGAACATAGTAAAAGTAATTCTAAAATACTGGTATGTACTTAACCTTAGCTCCTTTTTAATGCAGTTCTGTTTTGAGAATCTGAGTAAAACTTGCCCCACTGTAAAGAGCTCTCACTTTATTTATTTAAACCCTAAACCTGTGTAAGAGGAAAGACATAGACTACACAAATCACACTTGTCTGGATGTGTTTTATTTAACAGCATAGCACTTAACTAGGATGTTTACAACTGAAATGAAAAAGAAATTCTATTTTCAGTGTTGTGTAAAACAGAGTATGTTACCATTTCACTGTGTCTTCATATAGCTTCCTGTGTTTGTATGGCCATAGATTGTTTAAAAATGTATATCAAAATGAAAGTGTGACGATAAAATTGGCCAAACCTGATGTCTTGCTTTTAAATTTGTTCTCTAAATGGTTTGTTCCTTCAAATAGGTTAAACTGGAATTTATGGGCTGCAGCTCTCTTCCTCACAACTGTGACCAAAACTACAATAGTTAGGCCCTCCAACAGTTTGCCTTTGACATAATCTGGAAATCGTGACACAAACCATCTGACATGATATATGCAGGGTTTAATGCAGGAATCTTCTTCCAGTTTATCATGATGCTAAACAAAACTACTTTACTGTTATAGGCAGGAATGAAACTCGGTCTGGACTATCAAAGAATACTTATCAGTTGGTATAACCCTTTACTTGTATTCTCTTATGACCACAGAGGAAGGGAGTTAAGTTACAGTTTGCAGATTTAAAATAACCATATTGAAGGCAGAGGGAAAATAATTGTTAAAGATGAATAGCTGATTAATATCAGTGATCGTACCAGTTTCCAGTTAGTGTCAAGTTTAATTCACAACTCAAACACTTTGATCGAGAATAGATAAGTTGTTTCAACCAGGTATGAAGTTGCAGTTGCCCTTTATTTAAAAAGAAAGAGTATTTCAGCTATTACATTATTGCATATTATGACATGTTAGTCATCAAAATGCATATTAGGAGCCGCTCCTTAAATAAAATTAAAAATAAAGTTTTGAAATTCCCAAACAAACTTCACAATTTTTCAAAATAAAATGTTTTCATTTTGAAATATTGTATGGGAATTTTTGTCAAAATGACGATCTTATTTAAAAGTTTCAGTTTTGAGGAAAATGTCATTTTATTGTGGGGAAGGAACATTTTAGCTGTAAAATTTTCAAGCAGCCCTAGTTGTGCCCTGTGACAACAAGGTACATAATGCAGGTGTTCTTGAAGTTTCCTTATGGTCAGCAGAGAAACAGATGGCTAAGTCCTCTTAAGATTTTTCTGTTTCCTAGTCTATATTGCATGACTGTAGTTTAAAAGAAGCTGAGTGATTTCTGTAAGTCTTCAAGAACAGTTGCCTCCTGCTGTTCAGTCGTTAATTGTTCTGAGAGTCCATCCAACAAAATTCAGTGCTTTATCCTTACCCAAGTACATGGCTGTTTTAACAATGTGAGAAAGATCTGTCTGCTACCATGAGGAAAATGGTGGTGATTGGGGAGTTAAACTGTAAATGGTTAAATGAAGGTTGTCATTGCAAAGCCGTCGGCCATTATGTTTTAAAACTCGTGGTGATCGGGGGAGGTTCTGGATGACTGGAAAAAGGCAAATATAGTGCCCACCTTTAAAAAAGAAAAGAAGGATGATCCAGGGAACTACAGACCAGTCAGCCTCACCTCAGTCCCTGGAAAAATCATGGAGCAGGTCTTCAGGGAATCCATTTTGAAGCACTTGGAGGAGAGGAAGGTGTTCAGGAACAATCAACATGGCTTCACCAAGGGCAAGTTATGCCTGACCAATCTGATTGCCTTTTATGATAAGATAAGGCTCTATAGATATGGGGAAAGCAGAGGACATGACATAGCTTGACTTTAGCAAAGTTTTTGTTATGGTCTCCCACAGTATTCTTGCCAGCAAGTTAAACAACTATGGTTGGATGAATGGACTATGAATGGATAGAAAACTGACTGGATTGTTGGGCTCAACAGGTAGTGATCTCGATGTCTAGTTGGCAGCCGGTATCAAGTGGCATGTCCCAGGGGTTGATCCTGGTTTTGTTCAACATCTTCACTAATGATCTAGGTGATGAGACCTAATCTGTGGTATACTCTTTTACAATGGTTGCTAAAATGCTTCTTGTTAAACTTCTCTTCTGTTACTTAAATAAAAATTGCATCATGTAATGTAAAAATATGGTCTACTCTGAAGAAACTGATGTCACTTCAGGCTACAAGAAAACTGCAGTATTAAAAATCTGTGTGTTTATCTATTCCAATAAATTGTGTTTTTAAATTGAAACTCTCTGCTATAACTTAAACCTTACTATTAGATACTTCAGCTCAACTTATTCCTTACTGCAGGCAAAACTAACTTAAGTAGGAGGTGTGACTGCTAAAGGACTGCAGTGCTGGGTCTACAGTAGATAAAACTAAGAATATGGAGACAGTCAAAACACTTAAGCACAGCAGACTGATACTAGGATGTTCTTCTGACACATGTGAGCTGAAACTTTACAAAAAAACCCAGTAGCCAATGTACAATAGATGCTGCTTCTACTAGAACTCCTGTTCAAATTCTATTCACAAGGAAGGGTCAAAAAGGTGGGAAGTTATAGATTGTGCTTGGCATTTGATTATCAGAACTCAACCAAATGGGTGCGAATTTCTCCTTAAGCAGTCTGCTAAGGGCATGACACTTTCGTTACATGATTTTATTTGGTAGTATGAGGTAACTTAACAGCCTTATTGTGCAGAGCAAATTAAGCTAAAGTAACTTGACTTTACTGCTGTCAAATGTGCTATTTTCCCAGTTTACTTCTGTAACACATCCTGAACATGATCAGCATCAAGCAGCTCCTATGGCACAATATTACCAATGATGAAATGAGTACCTCCACATCAATAATATACTGTATTTGCAAGCTTTTATAGTATAACAAAACTGATATACATTTTGCCCAAACATTTAAAAAAAAAAAAAAGTCTCCGTTTATAAATGCCAAGGTAACCAAAGAACTGAAATATTTACACCCATTCATCTATCTAAATATGCAGGCTTGTGACCACAATCTCCCTTTGAAGAAGGGATCATGATTCTGTCTAGCATCTGACCTTCAAAGTATGACCAAAACCTACTGAGTTCCTCAGGAAAGGACAAGAGTAGGAAAAATAAGGATAGCTTGTCTCCAGTTGTATTCCTCAGAGGGTATATTGCTTGTTTAACATACTGGCATAGGATATTGCCCGTGGGAAGATGGGTAGAAAGGAAAGCTGAAATTGTGTTCCTTTGGACTCCATAGGTTAGTATCGGTAGGCTGTAAAATTAAAGAGTTGTTTTAGCATGTTATGGTTGACAGGATACCTGAAGCTGTACTAGCTTTGCTATCCTCGGGAGTATTTCTTAGAAATATGAGTTTGTTCATTATGTTTTGCTGTTTCAATTTTCTTATTGTTACTTTTTACCACCTTGTTCTACATCTTCGTCACATTCCTGCAGTTTAACTCGACACTGAGTTCCCAGCAGTGTGGTTGTGTGAACGTTTCTCAGCAAGTCAAATGAATGGTGATGGGTGGGTTAACTGGTAGGGAGCTCTGGTGTGCCTGTGGCTTATACTGTGGCAGATGCCAGGATTCAGGACTGCTGAGTCCGGCTGGTGGGTATGCCTGACAAAGGTATGGCCAGTATTGCAACTAATAATGAAATGACAGAAGGCTCAAGCTGAAGCTTCAAACACATGCAGACTTTATACTCTGGGAATCGGACTCTAGACAGCAGGTTTTCTTGCAAGCTTAGTCTTCCCTGACTTCAGCCAAGGAGGACATTACATGCTAGTGTGTGGTAATTGGGTACTTAGACTTTCTATAGTGCTGTCTAAAATCAAGTAGCAGGGAAACTAACTTTTTTCAGAACTCCAAGTGCTAATGTTAACTTTGGGTTAGTTTAGGTCAATTTGTTCCTAGATGTATACATTTGCAATTGTCTGTATTAAACACAATTTGTTTGAAAAGGCCCATCTTGCCAAACCATCGAGATTGCTCTATGTGATTTGCTCCTTCCTCATTATTATTTACCAGTCCACCAATCTTGGTGTTATCTGCAAGTTTATCAGCACTTGATTTTATATTTACTCCTAGATCATTGAATACATTATTGAATAGCATCAGTCCTAGTAACATTCCCAGCAACATCATACTAGAAACCCCCCTATTCCCCATCAACAACTATTTTCAGTTCTGACACCATCCCCTGTAGTACACTTCTTGCCTCAGGTCACTACCAAAAATGATATCACCACGATATAGGGGTTGAGAGATGAAAACATGGAACAACTTCCATACAAAGACAGTGAAAAGTTTCAAACTAGTTAGTAAAGAGTAGAGTAGGATGGACAATGCATTTAAAGTAACCAATAGTAACAGTGAAAATAATTCAGGTTCTCTTTGTTTCCTTTAATCAGAAATAAGAGTTGTTTTACACTGAGAATACAGGTTTTGCTGTCTGTTTAAACCTAATATGTGTTGCGAATTTAAAATTTTGGCAGTTTGAACTCCCATTTCAGCTGAGACATGCATTGCATGTAACAGGCTCTTGTCCACATTTTAAAAGGGAAAAACTGGACAAAATGCAGAGAAGAGCCACAAAAATATGATTTGTTAGCTGGAGAGAATGTCTTTTGGGAGGCGACTGATCATCTATTCAGATGATTAGAAGGAAGATTGAGAGGTGACTGCATTACAGTATGTAAGCACATTGATGGGGAGGAAAAACAAATATTAAACAGCTCTTTAACCTAGCAGAGAGAGGCATATCAAGGACCAATCGCTAGAAGCTAAAGCCTCACAATACCAAAATTAGAAATAAGGCACAAGTTCAACAGAGAGGGTGTTTGACTATCAGAACAAACTAGTGGGGAGGTGGAATCTCCACGTCTTAATGTCTTCAAATCAAGACTGTGTGCCTTGCTAGAAGGTATGCTTTTTAGCCCAGCCCCTATTTGGCTGAATCCAGGGCTAAGTGGATGAAATGTAGTGACTTATGTTAGCCTAGATGACCTAAAGGGTCCGTGTAAGCTTTAATATCTATTTAATTAATTTACACAATTTCATGACATTTAAAATGTCGTCTTGTTTTTTCTACCTCATAACACCGTGTTAGCTTTTGTCACTGCCATTGCGGGTTGGACTGAGGTTGTCACTGAGCTGTGTGCGTAACTGTCATTTTCTTTCTTGCTCAGTTTATATGTGGTTATGTACTGACACGTTCCCCTGGATTTGACTGACTGCGCTCATGGGTGTGCATTATGTTTCTGGACTTATAAAGAAATTGTGTGGCTTCACATTGCATAGATAAATAGGTAGTCTACATGCTGAATCAGACTAGGTTTACGTACTTGGTATATGGATTGTACCTTTAAGCATTTGCCTTTGGTAGCAGGGGCTAGACTGATTATCACCTGCCACTGAGGCAATCTTGCTTAGGCTGGGAGTTGGGGCAAAGGTTAATATCTTTATTAACCTACCGTCAGTAACAAAAGGAAATAGATGAATAAGGAATTTGTCATCTTTAATGTTGAGGCTTGGAGATTTCCCCATACAGCCTTCACAGGGCAGCAGGTATTACCATGGTGTGTGCCTCAATAGTCTTGGCTTTAAATGACTTGGTTAAGAGAGCAAAAAATGAAGTTCCAAGTAACTTCAACATCTACAGGAGGTAGTTTGGTGTCACCTTGTGATGGGTGTTGCTCTTGGTTTCCTTGTTGCTGGACAAAGTTGTTCTAGGAATCACAACTGAAGGTTTCATGGTATATCCCTTTATTTTAATAAATATTGATCTTAAAAATGACACTTGAGATTAGCCATTTTTGTGTTGCCAAAGTCGTCATTCTGCTGCTAAATGTAACTTCACTTTTCAGCTAGTGTTCAAGTGTCTGTACAGGTTTGAAAAGACTGAATGATACAGAAGTAAAGGTGATGTGCAGTTCTTTCAAACAAAAAAGAAATCAGGCACTCTGTATACATTTGTTACTATTCATTATGGAAATGATCATCAAATAATTAATAAATTTGTGCACCATAGCTTCTGTCATATTTCAGATGTTCAATTTTATTAACTCTGGTTTTTATGATCTTCTGAAAATAGGGGCTCTTCTGTAATAAAGCTACAACCATTTGGCTAAAGTTCTAATTGTCTCCATTCTCACTGGCCCTTGGTCATCCACAGTTGATCCATAGCTTATTGGATCTAGACCTCATTAAAGCTTAATATGGAGGTGTGTGAGTATAAATAAAACCTCAATAGATGGACCACTTCTCAGCAAAAGGAGTTTCTATTCCTGCTATTCAATCAACTGGTCTCAGCTACAGTTACACACATCACATTTTTAGATTTCAAAGAGAATAAGTCAAGTGTTACTACTTTCAAAGAGACTTGTTTTTCAAAAACTTGTTATAGCCCTACCTATCAGTATATAAAGCATATGAAATGACAAAAATTAAATTTAACTTGACCATTATCTAATTTTCTAATGAAAAACTTACGTGGACAGTGTAACTAAAAAATAAACCCAGTATTCCTGCGGATCTAATATGAAAGCCATAGTAAATATGTTGTACTTTCTCCTTTGAAGTGGTACAAAGTGAAAATGGTAACAGGCCTCTAATTTGACAGTGTCTAGTGGCTTTCTAATGCCTTTGACTGGGTAAAGCCTTATTTTCTTTTCTGAAGTATAAAGGAAAAAAATAATTAACTATTCTCCATTTTTCCCAGACGCAGAAAGATGCTCAGGGGCCAAAAGTGATCCAATAATCTTGCTCTGTTTTTTATTTAATTTAATTTTATGGTAAATGTAATGCTTCCCCTATTCAGAGTCCACTCTTCAGTGAATGCCTGGAGTTCAGCAAACACTCTTGATTAATAGGTTCTCTTAAGAGCTTTTGTGAATGGCTTAATCAAAACCTTTTAAAATAGATTTTTGAAAGAGCCTAAGGGCTTTGCATGCCCTGCAGGGTATGGGCACTTCACTCCCCTGGGCTCATTTGAAAATCCCAGTTGAAAAATCTAAATGCATATTTATTGCTGCTTCTTTGCCTACTATTTTGCTAAGTTTGCCAAGATATTCCACAGACATTTAAGTTACAAAATTAAAAAGGAAAACTACTTTATAGGTGTTTCAGTCGCTATATATTTAAATAGCTACTTTTCTTAGTTGTAAGTTTGACCATTCTGTAATTTCTGGTATGAACTTCAGCTCCCTTTTTAAAAGAAGTTGGATACACAGTTGGCTGCTCTCCAGTCTTCCCTCAGTAGTAGCTGGATTCAATGATGGATTATGTTCTTTGAGTAGCTCAACTAATTGTTCTTTTCATGCACTATTATGCATGTCATCCAGTCCTGCAGTTACACTGAAGTTTAATTTTTTGACTTGCATCTTTTGGTACACTGTAAATGATGGTCTTGCTTTTGTCTTTTGTGAACAGTATCTTCAATGTAGTTATTTACCTCTTCCACCTCTATGCTGAAAACCAAATGTATAACCTCTTAAGTCACAGTTCATTATCCCTACCTCACATTTATAAGCTCTGGGAGAAGTCATGCACACTGCCTGCTAATGTCACTTCAGATTTCAGACATGTCAGTACATCTACTCATCTAGACCAGCCTCACTAATTGTACTCCCTGCCAGTTACTGAATATAAGTAGAGCTGGCTGAAAGGTTTTGGCCAAAAATTTTTAGCAAATAATTCAGATTCGGTGGTGATAAAACATTTTGTGAATTTAATTTTGCCAAATTGTGTGTTTAAAAAAAAAACAAAAAAAACCAAAAAAACCCACCAAGTTGTTTTGACTTTCTCAGGGTAACATTTGGATTTTGCAGTTCAAAATTTCTTTGATTTGAAATTTCCTTAAACATTAAAAAAAAAAAACAACAAAGTTGAAAAACCATTAAGGGCTTAAAATATACAATCCCCCCCCCCCCCCCCCCGGTTGAACATAATGTTTTGATTCAAAACATTTTTTTACTTTTTGATTTTCCAAAAACTTGATTTTCAGATTAGCCTGAAACAAAGTTTCCAATTTTTTGAAGTTGCCAGCAAACTGAGAGAACAGTTATTTGCACAAATGTAAATGATGGTTTTGGAGCAGGCAGCAGTAGAAAGGAGGCCAGGAAATGAGGGTTTTTTTCCTTTTGGTAAGGATTCTAGATTACTGGATGTATTGTTTTCCCTTCTGCCACAATGACAACCAGCCAATGTTAGCTATCTAATCCTTGAAGTAATCTGTGGATTTGGCCAGTGTCTTAAGTACTGAAATTGTTGGCGTTATTTGTCTATTGCTTAGTAATATTGTTAGCTACCTTAATCTTGCTTCCTAGGTGTTTTAAAAAGTAGATGACCCATGGCATTGGCACATATTATAGTATATGATCCTCTGGGACTTTATGTGGAGTTGTGATCATAAACATAGGTTACTATTTCTATTTTGAAGGGAAAAATGGAATTTAGTCTTCAGTGTACTAACATATTAGGTTTCAAAGTCAGATGATTACAGGTATGACTTCTAAATACACCATACTACTTATTTGTTTACTTCCATAGTCTCCAAAGTTTCAGTAACGGAGTTATTAATATCTCACAATCTATGGAAAAATTGTTTCCAAAAAAGTCAATATGCTGAACAGTGCAGTTGTAAACTCTTTAACTGCTATTGGCAGACAGATGTCTAGGATAATTATTTCTCATGTAAAAGCAGGCATAGTTAAGGTATAATAAGAACTGGATAAAACTGCAGGAAACTCTTAGCTTTGTCTCCAGAGAATCAGTGTTAACAAGTCAAATTAGTCATTTTTATTTAGGAGATATAAAATAGCATATGCTTTCTTGCTATACCAGCTGTCATAAAATTTTGGAGAAAAGTGTTGCTTCTGAGGATTCCAGGGGGAATATTTCACAGAAGTATTTTAACCTTTATAGCTTACAATTGGCTTCCTTTCCCCATAAACTATTTTTTGGATGAAATTCTTCAACAACAAAGCTTTTTGGGGAAAAAAAATCTCCTCTGAAGGAAATAACTGGACTGCCTTCTAGTGGCCTTATTGATCATAGATTACTTTTATAGAGAGCCTAGCTTTTGTTGTAGCTTAATAAAGTGTGACGTGATAATCAGATAAAGTCAAGCTTTTAATACCTGAGCAAATACATTAAATAGTATTCAGAATTTTAAATGTTTAAGTATCTTCTTTCTGATAAGCACAAGGGAAATCTTACTAGATCTGCCTGTGTGCAATGTTCTTAAAATCCATAGCAAAGAAGGACCTCGTGCACTCTGGCCGTTTTCCTTATGATTGAATTGTGCATGTGCATTACTGCTAGCACAGATCTTCCTTTTTCTATAAATTCTTAACCTGAGTGCCTGTATTTTTTCAGCCTTTCATTTCACTGGGTTTTTTAAATCCCTTCGACTTTTCTTCTAAGAAGCATCACCTCTTAGTAAATATACTCAAGAGACTTGAGGAAAAACATACTTGCTGAATCAAACGTTGCTGTATGCAATTCGCAGTTGACTATATGCCAGGAAGATGATTTGAATGAATCATAGGACATAACCAGAAAAACAGCAACTTCCTGCAAAATTAGTACCACAAAATGGAGTGGCAGTCTATAGGAGAAGGTTATAAGAATTAAAAAAATATTTGTTATTTAGTAAAAAAAAAAATAGCGTTACTTAGTAAATAGAGTGACATGGCTTGAATAAATTGCAATCTAAATGTCTAGATTGTCATAGCAACTTGAGTATATTTCTCCTTTGTTACTGTTTTCATTACCTCACTGCAGAGGGCTTTTCAGATAAGAAATATATTGAACATAAACAGTCATATGTTGTGCTATCACTGTAGTTATCTAATTAAATAATTTTTTAAACCATGAATGCAGGTGTCCTTCCCACTATACTCTGAACAGAGGAAACACATATTGCATATATTCTGCTTCCTTCCTTCCTGGGTCTTACTTCAAGCAAAGATAAATAACAAAAATTAAAACACAGCCTTAGCTCCTCAGCCCCCTCTAGTACATTCTGTGTTCCAGTTTTTAGTGGCATTTGCCTTAGACACTGAAATCCATCCTATATCCTGATTGGGAGTAAATACAATCCTTGTATTAAAATCAGCAGAAATGATTTTGCAGGGTTGGGTGCCGAAATCTGGATGAGTTGTAGAAGTGGCCTGCATCCGTATGCGGGGTCCTAGAACTTGAAATGCTGTTGCGACCACTTGCTGAGTAGAAGTAAAATGTAATATGTGTTTTCCATAAAAACTATATCCCAAAAGCTATACAGTTAAACAGCTATGGAACTTAATATTTTTTCTTTTGCTAATGTTTAAGATGTTGCTATGAAGAAAGACTTCAGATAGAAGAGGACTTGGTGTCAATACAGCAATGAAGTGTATGTAACTTTTATTTTCAAATGTTGTATGGAAGGTAATTGCATAAACAGAAGCAATTCCCTGCAAAGGAACAAAGAAGGCTAGGGAGCTGAAGGAAAACTGGTGGAAAGTAGATTAAGACCACATTTTACAACAAGCAGAGTAATTGTGCAAGAATCCCTGGAATAAGCTCATGCTTTCGTCTATGGTGAGATGATGAACATCAGCTTTGTACAGATGCTGAAGAAAGGAAAGCTGATATTTTAATGGAGTGTGGCATAAATTGAGATGTAGTAGTGATGGACGAAAGGATAAATATAAATAAAGATGGCAGTGGTGCTCAAGGCCAATGTTGCATAGATGGCGGCCAGAAGCTGTAGAAGGAGAACAGTGGACCAGCAAATTAACAGGAAGGTTCTGAGAAGGCTAAGCACTTGGGAAGTAGAGGATATATAGATCTCAGCTTATCTTGTGCTCAGAGGCTCTTCAGCTGTTCACACTAAACATAAGAGAGTCAAGGCAATCGCAATTTAACTTGGTCAAGATAAGTGGTATGAAGACAAGGAAGAGTCATTAAATGTATAAATAGTACAATTGTGTGTCAATCTGATTAAAAATGGTAGTGAGAATTTAAGGAAAAGAGAGAAACGAATCTTATGGAATTGCAGATGAGTGGTCTTCGTGCTGTATCAGAGCAGCCACCAGTGATTGGGTAGAGGGGAGAGAAACATTGATTAATCAGGTGCTGCTATTGGATTTATGACTGCTTTAGATGAACGTGACCATACTGTTCCACATCTAATTAACAAATAGTCTGTATTGTCCATAAGTTAGTTTGCATCTCTTTCTTGCCACTATGAGTATTTTCCTTGGCTCCCCATCATGATTCTCCCAGATGTTGTTGCAATATTTCAAACAAATTGCAATAGATTAAAACAGACTTTGCCTGTATATGAAATAGGGCAGGCAGATAAAGTGATAAGCAAATCCTTATAGTGTTTTGGGGGTCCCAACCATCTCGATTTGATCACTCTGCAGGCAATTTCCGAAGGATAGTAGCTACTTTGGCTTTTCCTGAAATTAAAACTTTCTGCCATTTCAGGAGTCCTCAGACATAGAATCTTAAGAGACTTACAATTGCAATTAAGTAGTAACTTAATGAGACTTTGGGCTAGGTTTCTTTGGGCTTTTAAAGAGAATTGCAACTTCCTTTTCCCATCATTTTAAAAAGTCATAAAAATATTAAATCCACACCATTCACAACAGGAGGTAAATACTGTCATGCCAGATTAGTAAATGTACCTCATATATCTTGCATATCATTCAAATTTTAGACACCATTTTTGCAGTATGTTGACTGCAGCATAGTGATTTTGAGAACTTTGAATACTGCACAGTTCTGTACATTTCCTGTGCTGTGTGTGTAGTGGTAGTAGGGCAGCTTAAGAGAATGGAATGGAAAACCATCTTTTCTTTTGTGATGGATCTGTAATTAACCATCTGACCACTGGTCCACACCACTGAATGAGATGCCCCTCAGTTTTTCGGAGGTCATGCATAACTTTTGTCTGCACAGCTTCATAAAGCTTTGTAATAGTTTTTTCTAGTAAAGAAAATCTGAGTGTGAACATGGTAACATGAATCTGCCCAGCTACAAACTTGATGTAGTGTTTGCTGAAATCAACAGCAAAAAGCAGAATTAATCCATATTCTGGTACATCAATAGTTTGATTACAGCCCTCTGCAACTGTCATTTGGAATACATTTGTCTATCTGTTTTCTTTCAGCTGTCTTCACCAGACAATTACAGTGCTGTGATTGGGTTGCCTCTGTGGCACCCTGTTTTGGCCCCTCTGGGCAAAACTTGCCCAGCTGTAGGTTGGGGTTAGGTTGTCTCTGTGAGGGCTGAAGTAGTGGTGCTTTGGCCTTCCGGGCAATGCACACTTAAGTTCTAACTCTTCCAGGGTGTTAATGTCCCTAAGGAAATGGGGAACGAAAAAACCACAACCCAAAAAAGAGTTATTGGACTTCTATCAGAGCTTGTCTCCAGGTAGTTGGTGCTTCTGCTGATCAGCCAGGATCTGGTTATTCTTTTTAGCAGTGGTTTGTCCAGCTGGTAAGCTAGCTCAGTCCCTGGGCTGCATCCAGGATTCTCTCCCTCCTGGTTAGCCCTGAACTGGGCTAGATCTCCTCCTTTTAACTCTTCCCTCTCCACTTTTGAAATTTGCTGCAGGCGTAGTGGGATGGGGGCAATTGAATCCATAGGCTCTCATTGACTTTCTTGTTGCCAATGTGCCAACATAATCATCTTAAGAGAAATGTGCAATTTATGTTAACTTATTTAATCCTGTTGCTTGTCTTGAAATTATGTTCAAGTCAATTTATGAAAATTAACCTCTTGGGTTTCTGTGTATAGTTCCCCTTAATGATTTGCATATCAGATTAAACTCTGTTTACAAATCTAAGGATTTGAAAAAGCATTGTAACTTCTCTTGCACTTAAAACGTCATTAGGAATAAGTTCTGCCACTGAAATTTAGTTGAGAATTCAGCCATAAAGAAGTCAGGGAAACCAACTTCCTCTTGCAAAGCTATATTTTCTCTACAGGGTGGTCATTATTGGAAACTTACTCTTAATAAAGAGGTGCTTGTTGGAAATCCCTTGAGTCGAGAATGATCTTTCACAGGTTTTATTTTATATCCGTCCATTGGTGGCTGAGGATTCAATACTTGAGCCGCAGACTCATTGGCATATGTTGCAGGTGGTGTAGAAAGGAAGGATAGAGCCGTGATTACTGCATGACAGTTCTGTCCTTTCTTTTCTGGCATTTTTTGCGATCAAGCGAGACGATTTTCCTCAAAAATGGTCATTCCTTCTCTGACAAGTCTTTGCCAGTTAGCCCTGACTTGGGGTACTATCTTTCAGTGTGCGATGTCAATGCCACATCTCTTGAAGTTTGTCTGGAGGGTGTCTTTGAAGAGTTGCTTTTGGCCTTTCTGTTTCCTTTATCCTTTGGTGAGTTGGGCGTACAGCAATTCCTTTGGTAGACATGCATCAGGCATATGCATGTAATGGCCGCTCCACCTCAGCGGGTGCTGGATAATCAGGGCCTCAACATTGAAGATATTGGCCACTGTGAGGACACTGATGTTAATGAGGCAATCCTCCCACTTTACATTGAGGATCCTGTGGAGCAAGTGTTGATGCTGGCATTCCAGGTTTTTCAGATGTTCTTTGTAGGTCACCCAGGTATTGCAGCTGTAGAGGAGAGTTGGAATTACTAATTCTTTTTATACTAAGAGTCTAGTGTTCTGATGTCCTGGTTGTTGAACACCCAGCAAAACAGTCTGCTAAAGGCAAGGCTGGAAGAGTGGATTCTGCGTTGAATCTCGATGGCTATGTTTGACCCCTGTGAAAGATGTCTGCCAAGGTAGGCCAAGTATTCTAAATTTTCCAGTTCCTCACTGTCAGTGTAGATCTTCCTTGATGGATCTGATGATGGACCGGGAGCAGGCTGAGAGGTGCTATTGAGGACACAGAAGGAGCAGACTTGCTGAGTGTCAATAAAATGTCTTTTTTTGTTCTTTCCTTATAGTGCTTAAAGCATAAACTTGACACAAAAAGTGGAAGTAGGTTTGGTTTTTGAAACCAACTATGGTCTGTGGTAGCAAAAGGATTGCATACTTATTGGATTCCTGTGCCTTAATATACCATTTAAAAAAATTGCTGTTGTCCAGTACCTTCCTTCTCTCAACAATTTTTTATGAAACATATGTTTTGGGTAAAGTTCTAAAAAGCAGCTAAATTCCATTTTCAAAAATGAGTTAAGCACTTAAAATTTCAATCCCGTTGATTTGCACTGAGGCTTAAGCTCACCGGTGCCTAAGCTGCTTTCGAAAACAGGTCTTAGCTGCTTTTAAAACTTTACGTCTTGTATCGGAGTGCATGGATTAAGTAAAACAATGAAATAAAACAGAGCTACGTTTTATGGGACCTAGCATTCTGATTAGTTGGTCCTTTTCCTTTGAGCTCCATGCATGATTTCCCAATGTTCCCAGCCAGCTGATAGTAAACAGTGACAGACAGTATTCTTAACCTTTTTCATGATTTACAATATTTCTGATGATAAAAAATTCAGATGCAGACCGAAGATGAAAGGTGCTCAAGAGAAACTGGATAATGTAATACAGCTGCTGCTTGTCCCTTTATGCCCTAACAAATTTAGCGATCCTCTTATAGGTCTTGGCTAGCTTGTTAACCCAGAGGCTGGGCTGGCTGGGGAGCGGGGGCGAGTTACAGAGATAAAGCAACTGATAGATCAGAACTGGCAGCTGGAGAGCATGGCTGTTGGTCACTGTAATGGGAAGTGAGGGCCAGCTGTGAAGCTGCATTGGTTTTAAAGGCGAGGAAAGGTTTCTTCAGTCAACTAGAGGCTTCTTGCTGGACAAGTATTTTTTTATACTTTCTTGTCATGCTCACTTGAACTGCTACCCAACTTCTCACTCACTAGCATCTCCAATACATCCTGGGTCTTTATGGTACTTCAGTGACAGGGCATTACTGATAGGGAACTGGTGGCTAACGAGTGATGACCTAAGAGATGCAAATCTTCTGGTATTCTGGTATTTTGATATCTGTAGCATAAGCACCTTCCATGACCGGTGGGTAACAGCAGCCATGAACAGGCAGAGAGGATGGAAACAGAAAAACAGAACTGATCATAGGATTGAGATGTCAAAAGCTGGGATAGTCATCTGCACATCTCATATGAATAATGAAAATAAAGTTTGTTTCACTCTTTTCCTTCAAATTTCTAAAAAGGACATCTGACACAACACTTGAAGGAGAAGAAAAAACCTCACTAATGGGTAGGTTGAGAGGCAGTGGTAGTTGGCATTTAATTAAAATTTAAAGCAGATAATTGTAACTATATTTTTTGTCATCTGTCCTTCATGGTTCTCCCCGCCCCCTTTAATTGTCTAGGGCAGAGACCACGCTTTCATAGCGTTCAACACAGTGCTTAACTTGGAGGTGACACAAACAGGATTGAAGCTTCTGCATGCAACTGAAATGAGTATACTGGGTCAAAGTCTCAAAATGTTAAGTGACTTTACAGTTTAAACCCTATTAATTTTCAATGGGACTTAAAAGCCTAAGTGACATATAAAGTGGTTTTACCCAATATTCTTCAATGCTCTTAGGAATGGCTTAGATTTCAAGTTTCAGAATCAGTTTAATATGTAAATTAATCTTCTGCAACTATTAAAATAAAACAGCACTGTTTGTGTAATTTCAGTGTTCAGTTTAATTCAGTTTGATTTCCATGCACCTGTTTTAAAATAGTGGGTAGGTAACTTGTGAGCTGTTTCTTCTCTCTTAGACATGCTTAAGTCTCTTCAGGTATGCTGTTCTAAATCTGTAGAGGAAAAATTAGCTATAGATCAAAACCCTTCCTTCATAAGAATGTTCAGCCATGTACCATTAATCAATTAAAGATACAATTTGGAAGTAGGACTAAACTAACCAAAAAGTTAGTTCAAAAATAGGCTGTAAAGTACTTGTCATTATTGACCAAAACTTCCTGGGGGACATTAACAATGCATTTGATAGTTGCCAAGGAAACATAACCTTTCTAGTGACAGTATGCATTGTGCTTTGTCAGAATTACTTCATCTACTGATTGACTGAGCCACTTCCAGCGTAGCTTTTCTTCATCAATCCTTTGCCAAATTACAAATGCTTATATAGCTAGATTAGTAAATATATTGTAATGTGCTGCACCATTAGCTACTCCTTAGTGTTGCAACTGAGTTCACAGTAGAAGCCAGATTTCAGCCTTTCTTGCTTGAAAAATTGTCATATTTACCATCAGAATTGGTACTGGGGTTGAGCTAGACATTTTGGATTAAATTCAAAGTAATTTGTGGAAATGTTACTGAAGTCTTGAAAGTTCCTGCTAAATGGCAACAAAGCAACTAAAACTGAACTGACACACCAATGCTTACTGAATGAATTTACACATACTGGATTGTGATGAATACTTGAAGGCTGCTAGGGATTTTTGGGTCTACTGAGATTGATACAGGCTATCAAATGACTATTTGAGAATAAATATTTTGTTTAGAAGTAATTTGCATAAGTGACAACCAGGACACTAATAACATAGGATGGAGAAGGCAGCTAACGAGTAGGAGTGATCTATAATGTATATATGTACATATATGATGATGATAAAGTGAGAGAGAAAAGCTGAGCATTCAAATCCTATAAAGGAGAAAGTGGGACCGATTAACAAGTATTGGGTTTTCTGAACTGAGACATGTTTTGAAAAAGTTTCTGAAAGAGATGTTTGGCTAAATTTTTGTTGCAACAGGTTCCCATTGGAAAATATTTTAAAAAAATGTTTTTCAAGCAATTATGTCAATTTGGAAGAAATATCCCCCAAACAAATTTTCCTAAAATAAAAAAAATTTCTTTGGAAACATTTCATTTTTTTCATACTGTATTTTGTATATTTCATGACATGTTAGCAGTTGTAGTACATAAATTTCTTGTGACTCAGTTTGACAAGCTCTACTTCTGATCCTTCACTGAAAAAAAAAAAAAGTGTTAGAATCTGAAGTATGCTTTTTTCCCCAAATCACTTTTAATTAGTTTTTACTCGTAAGCTATGGGGTTGTATCTTGAATGTCATAATAAAACCTTTCTCCTAATTACAGACACTTGCTATTTTGTTGCATATTACCAGAGACAAAGTCTTTATTTAATATTGGAGAAAATTAATTACTGAACATGGGATACTAAGTTTACTTGAGTCTGAAGGGAGATAAGATTCTGTTACAGCCTTCATTTCTGTGAAGATGCATGAAAGACTTTGCAAGTTAAGACTATGTATGGAAACAAGTTATGATTTATGACCACCTTTAATTGTCTGACCAATCCTTCTGTGAACTGCCTGTGGCACTGGTCTTCACAATATCTGTAGCTTGGTCCGATCTCTGAAACAGTTGTGTTTTCCCTGTAAAAATGTACTTGCCTATTGTAAGATAGGTGTGGTGAGACAAAACAAAAAGAGGATCCAGGATGAATTTCCAAGGCAATATTTCGTAATCAGGATGAGGTTCAGAAATTGCCTTTGCAGTCTACATAAACGATTCGTTCAAAATCATCAGGAATTATTAATGTTATTTTACTGATCTGTGCATTGGGAATGTATATTTATCCATCAACCACATACAACCTGAAAACTGAGCACAATTCTTACTTGTCCATGTAAATGAGAATCAAGACCTATAGCAGCCAGGATGTCAGTCTAAGTGAATGGGAAATAAAACTTCTGATAAAGCCCTGAATTAAATATGAGTCTCATCTTTATGGAGGAGGAGCCAGGTAAAAGTCTGTATTGTTTAAAACTTCTCTGAGGCTAACTATCTAACTAATATTAAATTATTCAGAATGCTATAACAGAGTCTGGAAATGTGAAATTGAAGTGGCATGACCTCATCATAGTGAAACTACCAATGCTTGCCCTGCACCCCCAAATAGGAATATCATAAAATATCATTTGGGTCCTTTAGATTAGGGATTCTAATTATCAGTCAATAGGATGGATGTTGTTGTCCACTTGCCAGGAGTTTATCCACTGCTGATAATCTGGGAAGCAAAGCCTAGTCATCTAAAGAGTAACCTAAAGTTTGACATGGAGGCCATGTACATAATTTCATAGTGATTCTGAGGTTTTAGAAGCCATATTTTGATTAACTTCCATATTTTGATTAACTATCTACCTCACACCAGCCAACTTAGTTTATCCTTGTGTGTTGTTAAACAAAAATGTAATTTGGGAAATGAGTGAATTTTCTCAGAGGATGAGATGATCTGTTTCTTCCAGATCCAGCTGCGTATATTAGAATCATAGAATATTAGGATTGGAAGGGACTTCAGGAGGTCATCTAGTCCAACCCCCTGATCAAAGCAGGACCAACCCCAACTAAATCATCCCAGCTAGGGCTCTATTAAGCCAGCCCTTAAAGAACTTTAAAGAAGCTTCTTCAAAAGTTTTGTGCTTAGTATGGTGGTAGTAGGGGACCTGGGCTTCATAAAAAGGTAACTCAGTAGTATAGATATTTCAGGAATGTTTAAAAAAAAACCCAAACTACAAATCTTCAGAGAAGAGAGAATGTGTGAATATTGAGAAAGCTGTCAATGGCTTATTGCAGATATGAATGTTTTAGATCTCTACTGAAGATTTTTCATAAATTTTCCTTTCACTAGTTCTTCATAGCCTTTTGACCTAATAGTTCTAAGAGCAGGATGATTAACTTGATATAGGGTCTTAGAGTAAACTGAAATGTGGGGGTATTTATTTTTAAAGTGGTATAAATGCTTTTTAGTTTTAGATGTGTTGCCTTTGGCTTCTTGTGTTTTACCTAAGCTGTTGAACTGTGCAAAGGCCTCTAGTAGAAAGGTTTTTAGTCACACTTGAATGGGTTTTGTGGTCCACCTCTCTGTTAATCCAGGATTGAGCCACATTTTATATTCTCCATGATCACATGAACAGACAACTGCAGCAAGTATGAACATGGATAACTAATATTGGGAATGCACTTCAGTTGTGGCCTCTTGAAGTGCAGGGAAACAAGGACAGTCAGATTTCTGAAACACCCTCAAGGAATCTCCAGAATGTTGCTGGAGAAAGTTTTGGTACACTAATGTCACTGGACTTGCCTGATGAAACACTGTTTTTTGAAAAGGATGAATAAGGTATATACGTGTCTTTTTTAGAGCCAAAGAAATAGAAAGTTTCTATTGTGTCTAAGCAGTAAACTTACATACTTTCAGGGCAATTCAAGGGTGAATTGTTTGGCAATATAAGTGCTATTCTCATTCTCCATCTCTTTATGCTTAAGGGTTGAGGAATTTTAATGTCTATACAAGCCACGTATTTTATTTAGAGAAGTACAAGCAGAAAAAGGTATCCAATACAACTTTCAACAGCTATCAAGTACTGTTTTGGACACTTGAAACAGATGGCCTTGCTTGTCTCTCACCAGAGATTCATCAAAATCTGGCTGTGCTTGTGCACCTAGGTAGCAGCGCCATTGGCAAAGGACTTCTGGTAAGTGGCCACTGCAAATGCAGAAGGCTCACTGTGTTTGCAGCTCAGCAGTCAGAATAAAATGGAAAGGTTGGAGCAGTCTCATGCTCAAGATTGAAGTATCACTTCCATTGATGTTTGAAACATGGTGTCCGCATCTTTCAATCTCTGAAAAGTCAGAATTTCTATAGGTATTTAGGACAAATGTAAACCATTGGCAGTCCTCTAGACATCCACAGACATCCCTTTTTAATGTCCAAACAGGAGCTCACCTAAAATGAGCAAGACTCTCTCTAAGCAAATGGTAATTGTGGCACATGACTTATTACACTTGGCGGCAAACAGTGCCCACTCTTCACGCATTTTATTAGTTTTGTTTATATATTTTATATATATAATATATA
Organism: Emydura macquarii macquarii; assembly: GCF_026122565.2. Classification (NCBI taxonomy): domain Eukaryota; kingdom Metazoa; phylum Chordata; order Testudines; family Chelidae; genus Emydura; species Emydura macquarii. The sequence continues at coordinate 31,541,850 of NW_027131390.1, read as the reverse complement.
TATATACACAAACACACACATATACTATAAGCTGTGGAAGGTCTGCTGACAAAAAGTTAAAACTAAATCCACTAGTCAAACTTTTGCCCTTAGTTACAGTGCTTCAGCACATTCTGTTTAGTTTATGCATTTAATATTTTTGAGAGATTCTAGAATCTTCCAATGATTCCCCAAAAATAACTAAATTGCAACAAACCAGGATTATTTACTCAAAAGGCAATATCACTTGCCTTTTTGGTTATCACAAGGAGTATAACATCTAGTTTCACTGCCTCTTTATGGATTTAATTATATTCACATTTCCTTTCTCCTGATTCAGTTCTCTATTTCTGGTTGAGTGGTTCTGCCTACATGAAATACACTTTATTGTACTCTTATCCTTCACCATTGACTCTACCTTGGCAACTAAGTTTAATTGTACTAGATGTTTCCACATAGCTAAGTCCTTCTACAGAAATACAGCTGGCCTAACCAATCCTGCAACTCCATACATACTCCCTGCATATTGACAGCTGTTATTTGTAGGATGGCAATTTCTGGGTTTTCAAATAAAGGAATTTTAGGACTTCACTACAGAAAAAAACATAATTTTAATGTACAAGACAAGATTTTCATCTCTAACACTTTTCTTAAACTTTCCATTTCTCTATTACGTTTTCGTTACGCTCCCTAGAACTTCCTGTTTTTTAAAGTGAAACTTACTAGCTTTATTGGCATGTGCTCTCACTTCACAAAGGTTGGTTGAGGTGTTCCCACTGCATTCAAACTTGCCTGAAACTAAAGGCGTTAAAGCTAGAAGGCTGTGATTATCAAAGGAGCTCTAGAGATTTATGTGTTTAATTCCCAAGAACCGTACTCCATTAAACTCATTTGCAAATGCCAGTCAGAATCTAAAACCTCAGAACCTTTATTTCTTAAGGAAGAAATTAAAACTTAATTGGTGGCTTACTGTGTAATATCAATTCCTCCCCTTGACTGGTGAACTGCATCTATTTTTGCAGACCATTGCCTCTGCCTTTTTTTTTTTTTTTTAGCTTGAACATCAAGATTGGATGGTGTAAATGAATACTCTGTATTACTCGTTGTTGTACTTTAATGAGTTCTGGTGCATTTAGAAATACACAGGAATCAGGTAAGCCTTCTATCATTTCAGAGATGATTTAAAAAGAGCTTGTCTAGTCCCAATCCACATTTGTTGCCTTAAATACAGTGAATGCTACTTACTGGAATAGTACAGTATCAATGAAATCTGATTTTCCTAATGGATATTCCCAAATTAACTATGTCCCACACACAGATAAGGAACACAGATTCAAGCTACAAGTGTCTCTAGTATTTATACTGTAGGCAGTGAGGTGAGGTAAATAAAAACATGCTGCATCTTGATCATGGAATTGCTTCTTTGAACATGTCTAATGAGCTGTGAGACTGCAAGACCATATATGGAAATGAAGACCTATTTGTTGATTCAGCTTTGCAGTCAGATCTGGTAGATACCATTAATGTCATGAGGATGGAAAAAGCCATCTGTCATCAAGACAGTATGGATGAAGGGAAGGTTCTAAGTCCTGCATGGATGTATTTTTTTATCTGACATCTCAGCATGCAGCTTGAGGTTTAAGATTTATATTGCTATGTACAGTTTAAAGAGAAAGCTTTGGAATCTGAAAGGAAACTCAAGGAAGAAGTTTGAATTTGGACAACATTAATTGGTAGCATGGTTGCTGCAGCTGCCTGCGTAAGCCATTTTAGTGCTTTCACTTTATGACAAATATCGAACAGCACCATATTTTATAAATGTATGTTAATCTGATTACTGGGATAGTTTTCTCCAGTGTAACTCACTGGAATACAGTCAGGAAGAAGAAGAATGGCTCCAGATATCACCTGTCAGAAAACGCTTCAGAGTTGTTAAGGGATAAAGCTAGAACTGTTAGCCCTTGCGCACACAATCAAAGATACCAAACACAGAACAAAGAACGAGGCAGTGGTTAAAAGGACTCTTGTATGTCTACACTGCAGTCAGGAGGCGTGTTCACAGCATGTGTAGAAATAACTGAACTAACCTTGCTCTTCCAGAACACTGGATACATACTCCATCATCTGCTGACCATGTTACCATGGCTTCACTGCTATTGTTACTCAAACTAGCATTTGATCTAGCTAGATCATACCTAGCTTCGTTACGTCTACACATGCTTAAATCACATCTCCAAATGGCGGTGTAGGCATACCTGTTATCCAGAGCTGAGGGGGTGTGTTACCTGAGAATTTGATCAAGCTAATCAAAGCCATATTGCATGCATTCAGCCACCATTAATTATTAAAGTAGAACGCCACATAGTTGAGAGTTAACTTGGACAAGCAGGGCTTTTAGAGGCAAGGTCAAATACTAACTGCAGACTTGCAGTTTCTGCTACTCAGAATGGGAGAAAGGGAGGAAAAAGTCCATAAATTATGGGACTGAAATTAAAAAATTGGATGAAGACCTGAGTTTGGGCACCTTGATACAGAAGTTTATTATGGCTAAGATTGTTAGGAATATTTTTTATTAATAAGTGTTTTATTGAAGTTAGGGGAAGTGATGACCCAGTAGGCGTCCCTATGAGGTATGTGTTTTGTAAAAGCTAGTTATAAAAAGATTAGATAATAGAGTGTACATTGGAGCAGTTATCTGAAGCTATTCGGAGAGACTTTTTCCTGATACCTTACTCCCTGGAAGGGAACCCACTGGGCATGGCTGACTTGCTGCTATACCATCTCAGATTTTAGGTAATTATTTGGAATGTTCTAAACCTATTGCTTATGTCTGTGTATGTTTAAATCTAATAAATAGTAGTTTTAGCTAAAACCACACTTATTTGTATCAGTCTTTCATCAGCCAGAAGTGCTGTATTCCCATTGATTTATTCCTGACATCGCCTGGGGTGAAATAGTTAAGTTATGACTGCTTAGGCTTCTGAAAACCCTGAATAAAATACCTTCAGAGAACAAAGGGTCTAGTTTCAGTCTTGTTCCTCCATCTCCACCAAGACACAGGAATCCAGGGTGTTTGGAGAAGGTAGGCCAGCCTTGGTCATCATCACAGGATGGTAGGATTTCAGATAAGGATAAGGGAGTGTATGCATGTAGTGTAATCTAGTGTGTATATTCTCCCCACTAATGGTGCCATCTTGGCTTACTTAAAAACTTGGTTTGAAACAAATAAATTACAACTGATCATTCAAACTCTGCTGGAATACTATGCTGTATTTCAGCACTGGTTGGTACACTATAGACATATGAGCACACATTTTGGAACACCAGGAAGGCAGAGGATGACATTTGCTTGTGCCTTGGGAAACCTTTACACCCTGTACAGCAGATGAGAGAACATTGGCACATACCTCTGAGGGTTTTGTTCTCCTGTGGCCAAAGGTCATTAGCCATTTGTTCCTGTGGCATTGCATACATTAAAGAGGATTATAACAGGGGCCTTTCACTGAGTATCACTTTCAGGTTGGATTTGTGCTGAGGAGGTTGGTGATCAAGATTTAATGCTGTCACGGTGCAATGGTTTTGTTTTCACTATTCACACTGTTTGCAAATCCCTGTTACCAGGAGCACTCAAGCTCTCTGAATGGCCTTATGAAGACTAATTTATAGGGGTTGGGGTATGCAGCCATTCTTTTTTTTCTCTGACCACTCACTGTCAGTGGCAGCTGTTTTGGAGGCACTAATCCCTACTATGGTTGAAACTGATCAAGGTTTCATGAGGGATAGAAAGGGCTATTTATGTGCAGGATAGTGGCAAGTTCCATCATTGCCTATATTATTATTGGAATTATATTTTGACTTTCTATATATGAACTAAGCCATGTGTTCTAGAGTTCTAGTTCTAGTTCATTTTGAACTAGCAGTACTTTTTTGTAAGCACATAACACTAACTGCACTTTCCCCTTTCCCCATACTTACAGCAAATCCTTGGGACCTCGGGTGTTTATGAATCTGGTTGTGGGTGGATGTGGCTGTGGTACAGACAGAAAAGTGTTTGCAGTATCATGGCATCAGATAGTTAGACCACTCAGTTTCATGTTATGTGAATTGTCCATGCCTGAACATGAAAACATCTTCAGTTCATAATACTTAGGAAGAAGAGGCCATGTAGAGGTCAAGGAAACTTTAACATCTATTTAAGTACTAGATGAAATGTGTAATTAAAATATTTTTTAAAACAAATGTCAACCAAAATGTTTAAAACATGAAGGGAATGAATCTGAGAACACCCAGCCAAAGGTTAATGTCTCTAACTTCTCCTTGTCCTTCTCCTACAAGGAGGAATGAATGGGGGAAAAACCTGAGATGTCTTTGGGGGGGTCTTCCAGGACTCTACCAGACTCATACTCTCTCTTCTGGATTCTCCCCGGGCAAGGGGTGCTGGTAGAAAGCGTTGTCCCAGGAGTCATGCAGGCTCAGGTTCTCCTTCTAGTCACTTGATGCGGCTTTTGAAAGAGTGTCTTCTATCTCAGCAGCATGCTGGGTGGCAGTTCATCAACAGGTGCAGTGGCCCCTACAGGAGGCGGATCCCAAACTCGTTTGACCTCCAGCTCTATGAGCTTCTCCATCAGGGAATGTTTCCTTTCTCTATGGCATGTCTCCTGTTCCATGAACCACTTTAGAAAAGTCTCTTCCTGCTGAAGAGCCCTATCCTGCCATGTCCTGATGAATTCAAACTGTTCCTGGTTTCTTCTAACCATCTCTATGAACATATCTTCCAGGGTCCTTCTCTGTCTGCCCCTGCTCTCTCTCTCTCTGGGGGTACTGCTTCTGGAGGTTGATTCCTGGTGGAATAGTTTCCTTCTCTGGAGCTGAAGGTCCTGATAATGCAAAGACAAGGGTAGCATATCTTCACCCCCCTTCTTTTGGAAAGAAGCAAGAAATTCCCCCACATAACGTAACTTTGGTGTAGAAAGGTTACAATTTTGATACTTTTCAGCATTCCAACAAGGGGACTGTTAGAATCCTTGATTCTGAGACAACTTTTGCAACCCCTGAGGATGGAGCAGAGGCTAGTAATAAGAAAAATGTACTAATTTTTTTAAAAAAATAAAAATGTTCATAGTGTCATAAGGAAGGGGGTGGCAGTTGCTTCCAGAGGATATGTTACCAATTTGCAATTTTTTTAAAGACTGGCTAGGATTTGGAGAATATAGTCATTTCAAGGTAACAGTATGGAAAAGAGAGGTGGCTTTTCAGGTATGTGGAGGAGATTCATTAGTTTGTGCCAGAGAATTATTTATGCTAATGGTCACTGTCTAGAAATTGCTGAATGGAGGAGTTGGGACAGGTGAGCTGTGAAGGTGGACAAAACAGATGGGCACTGCTGGTTAACTTCAGGAGCCAGTTGGAGTTTCTGCTACACCAGAAATTTGCTGAAATATGCTTTCAAGATTTAGGAGGCAACTTCACTGTAAATTGCTACCTGGGAATATAATCATACAAAGTTTCCATGCAAAGGGAGATGTGAACCACAAACACAGTGCCACACCCCGGCCCAGGCATCACCAGAAAATCCTGCCCCTGTGCCTGCCTAACAGTAATGAAGTGGACCAGGAAAGAGAGAGAGAGACACTGCAAATTCATTTGGTACCCTGAAGATTCAGCTGAGCACCTCAAACTTGTCTGTCTGCTGAAAAGGGACATTTTACTGTGTTTATCCAGCCACCAGACAGGATACTTCTCCCACCTTCATTTCCATTGACTTGTGCAGCATGTCCTGGTGTGCGGAGAGGCCAGACATAGGGTAGGTAAAAAATTGTCATCATACAAGGGATAAAAGAACTGCTGTGACTAACTTTTTCCTCAGACAACCAATGTGTTTTACAACTGCTCCCATTCCTCCATCCTGGACCTATCCCCCCACCACTCTTCCCTCCTGTTCTCTGAGGCTCCTGTTTTTAAGGGGATGGTAAGGTGGTGGGTGGGAGAAGCACTGAAAGTGTGTCATCTTGCAAGGGACAAAAGACAGCAGTTACTAACTTTAGAGGAAAAAAAACTTCTCCTTTCCCCCAGTCCATGTGGCCCTGGGATCATTCCTACTTGACAGCTTGGTGATAAATGCAGAGACATGGGCACAATGATTTTTTGTTAATAATCTGTTTTTAAGATCTAGGCTTAGCTAAATAAATAATAGAGATTAAACAGAAATCAATGAAATCATTGATTTATTGCTGTCTTGCTTGAAGACTGTTTCAGAGTGGAGCAGAGGGGAGTTGGAGGAGTCTGGAAAGGGGATGGGACGTGTTAATACTGTATCGTCAGTACTGCAGATCAAACTCATGTTTCATGGTATATTATCCAGGGAGAAAACATCAGTACACAGTACTTAAAATGCTCTGGATTTTAAAATCAGGCATGTAGCACCAAAGCAAGAGAAGATAGTGGTGGTGGGGAGGGGAGTCCACTATAACCTACTAGTCTTGAGTTCTGATTCCTACTGTGGATAGGGTCCGTCTCAGTTTGGTCTGTGGGAAGTGGAGTTTCCTCAACTGGGTCCTGGAGCTAGAGGTGCAAAATCACATGCTCCTTGTCATTTGGGTCTTCTGGAGCATCCTACACAGTGCTGCTGCCTCTTCACCTCATCAGTATTCTGTCAGACAATGCCAGTGGTGCTGAGCTGGGGGTTGTGAGCCTCTTAAGGCTCTTGATTGGGAGCCCGTGAGAGCACCTGGTCCAGCTCTTTGTAGAAGAGGAACGTATGAGGAGGGGAGGGTGACTGTTTGAGAGTGACTGTTTGAATCTTTTGCCCTCCTGTGCAGGAGCCTCAAGCACTTGATGTGTTGCCGGCACTGGAATCTGCTGAATCTGCTGAATACTTGCCTGCTCAAGGTGTATATTCCTGCAGCTCCAGAAGAAGTTGTAGAGAATGATGTACTCTGATTACATGTTGATCAGCACGGGGTGTGGCAGGTCTCTGCTCTTGGAGCAGAATTTGTGTTTACCTATATGAATCTAAAGAGTACAGCAGAAAACTGTTCTGATGTGGGTTGTGTAGCACACTACTACTGGTGACAATTGTGGGGACAAGGAACTTCAAAAATTTGGGTAAGGACCAGTCAGGAAAGGGCTCAGTGCACTATGGGAATGGAGATGAAGGACTATTGAAACTCAAGACATGGAACCTCTTATCCCATCTACACTGCAAACTGGCATGGTAACAGGACTGTGCCACAGTCTGAAGCATGTTCTTACCCACACCCTTCAGGATCACTCACCTTCTACTTGCCTTAAGACATGTGCTTCTGCGGTTTAGGTTCTGATAATAGGAGGATTATAGCACAACTTCAGGTGCTAATGTAGGCGTACCCTTTAAGATGTTGATTCAGCAAAGCCTCCAAATTATAAACTATAAATGATGAAGTGTAAGATGTTGCTTAAAGTGATGTGGTGTTGACATCTGTTTAATAAAATCCTGTGTGCATCTATCCATGATAAATCAGCTGCCATGCAAGGTGCTTTGGCAGTGTATCAGCAGGACTAGATGACACAGCTGTGTTTATCTTCCCTGTGAATCTACTAACTTACATTTGTTTCCTAGCCAGTGTCCATACTGTAGCGTTGAGTTGTGGAGAGTTGAGGCCGTCGTTATATTTTTGGTACAAGAAGCATATGGTTAACATTTTCAAATGTACCTACGTTTAATTTGCAACAGTGGATGAAGCATTTTGGGCCAGATTTTTAAAGTATTTGGGCACTTAACGATGCACATAGAGGGATTTTGTATTCTGGGTGCCTAACTGCCCTTGAGTCTATTGTGCTGAATGTGATGGAGTATGGAACCTGTACATATTAGGAGTTAGGTATAAAGGTGCTTTTGAAACTCCCACTAGGTGCCTCTCTGCATTTTTAGGTGCCTCAATACATTCAAAATGTGGCCTTAGTTTAAATCCCATGGAGATTTTGAACATTTTATCCCTTGTCTATTAGCTTTTAATTATCATAATGGTCTTAAGTGTTGTGCCTGAGTGACACGTGGTATTGTCCCTCCTTGCTTGCAGTCATTATCAATTTCTTTACCTTGACATAGGCCTAGATTTTTGAAGGTATACAGCCTTTCCTGTGCTCAGCATTGCAAGGCTCATCAGTGTTTAAATCCCTTTAAAAAATGGGATTTAGGCTTCTAAATCAGTAAGGCCTTGCAATGTTTAGTGCACCAAAAGACCTTAAACCCGTACCCATGGAAACTGGCATGGCATCTGGATCTTTCTCTTGAAAAATCCCCACTTGAAAATGGAAAGTTGAACATGCTGAAGTATACAACTTGCATACCTTTTTCATTCATTAATGTCCATGTAAGCTGCTGTATTTTGAGTGCAGTGCAGTAGTGGGGAGGAGTGGAAAAGAAGGGAATTAGTAAACGTGGTATGTTCAGCTGCCCAATGTACCCAGCTCTAAACCAATTTAGAATGTTTACAATTAGCTCAGCTTTTTCTCATCAGCTGCTTGAAGCCTCCTGGCTTTGTGGAATTGCCACAGCAAGCAAAATGTAAATGACGTATGAAATGAGAAATTCTTGTCAATCCAGTGCACATAGAATCTACATGCCACTTTTGTTACAGAGCAGTAACTAATGAGCTACACTATTAGTAGTCAAGTTAAGCCCAGACAGAGCCCCCCAAAGCCCTAGCGTGTACAGAATATTGAAAGGAAAAGCAAACCTATTTTTATTGCTTATTTTGGCCTTTACAACAACATCTTTTGTTCGTTCATCAACCTCCTTCGTACTATAGCATGTTTAAAGCAATTGGATGATGCAATAAACATTGTCTCCCTTACCCAGAGTTACGGTTATGAGGGCTATGAAAGGAGCTGTACAGAATCTTAACTTCAATCTTGAATTTCGTGAAGACTCCTCTTCTGAGAATCTTGAAGCTTAAAACACTGGATTCCTGGAAATGGGATCTCCACGTACAGAGGACGTAGAGAATCAGCCTGGCAAAACAAACCTTAGTTTACCAGTATTCAGAAATAGCATAGGAATGTTGAACAGGGGTTCTTTAGATAATGAGAGGCTCTGGCTTGTCCAAGATGCCTGGTCAGAAAAAAGTAGGGAATACAGTCCAGGAGTACTGATTTTGTTCTGAACACTGTAGTGAATGTACTTGTCTACTTTCTGAACACATACACTAGTCATACTTAGATTGAGGCTTTAATTGTTAATCCCATCCCCACAGGAAAAAAGGCTGCCTAGTTCTACCAGGCTTTGTATGCAAGTGTGCAATCCGAGTCAGTCTGCAGAGAGCTGTCCTAGAATAAGGTGGGGGTGAGCTGTGCCTTTCTGTTTTAGTGAGCAGCCTGCTTTGTGGCTCTCTCTTTTTTGAGTTCTTGTGTAATTATTCTGAATTATAAAACATAAAGTAGGGTTATGTTGCAACCTTCCAGGAACAGTATTTGTTTTTATGCAACATCTCTGTGTGCCTGCCATGGGCATAATGAAGGGTAGCTACGGGCATCAGAGGAAACATCGGACCAGCAGATGCTTGATAGATGGTTTCCTCCAGAATACTTTGGCCTCATGCTGTGAAAAAACAAGCTTTGCACTTCAATGTTTAGGAGGAAAGGTTTGTTCCTCCATGCTCAAGAGGTAATATTTTCCATGCAGCTCCGAGAAGTTTTGGATCTCTAACTTGACCTGTTTACCTTAGCAGAATTTCCTAATTAGAGTAGACTTCTAGATGGGAAAAAAATCACTAATGACACGTGAATAACTATTTATTTATTTATTTATTTTTGGTTCACAGACAGTTCTTCAAAAAAAAAAAAAAAAAAAAAAAAAAAAAATTGGGGTCAAAATAATCTGTTTTGATTTTGAGCTTTTAAAATAAAAATGGAAAGAAATTTTTAAAGATTTTAAAATAAAAAACACCATTTTGACTTTTTGGAAGATTTTCTTCCCCCCATCAAAACACTTCTGTGGAATTGAGATAAATCTGTGAAATGTTTCAGGTGATGCAAATCTGTATTTTTCTGTGTGTGTGGGGGGGAGGGAGTGGGCGGTGGCTGCGGAATTTTAGCTCAGCTTACCCAGGTTTACATGCATTTAGAAGGGCAACAACATAATTAGCTTCTTAATTTAAATTGGCTTCATTTGGCACAGACTTCCATGGGAGTTAACACTAGGTAATACAATGACATTAAAATCAAGTAGTTGGACTAGAGAGGCCACTAAGTGGGAAAGTGCATCCTAATGCTTAGCTTTTCTCAGAGGAAGTGCTGAGAAATCTAGTGCATTGTGAGGAAGCTTGATGTGTAGATGTGAGGGGTTTTACAGTCATATTATCAGGTTGCAACAGTGGTGTTTATGCCAGACTGCGTAGATAGACAAGCCTAAGGTGGGAAAAGACAAACCTAAGGTGGGAAGAGGAAATTTTTGGAGAAGATCACACAGCAGGACATTTCTGCAACAAACTTCAGAGTAAGCTTAACAAGTAAAATAGGAGTGGACTATAAAAACATTAAATGTAACGGTTATTTTTCCTTTGCTTCCTCCTGCATTCCCTGTATTCACCGTTTTTATTCTATTTCTTGTGCATTGTCCTAGTTCACCGTTGTAAAATCAGAGAGGTGAGGTGGGGAGGTAATATCTTTTGCTGGATCAAGTTCTGTTAGTGAAAGAGACAAGCATTTCAAGCTTACATGGAGTGATTCTTCAGGTCTGGGAAAGGTACTTCGAGTGTCAGAGTCAAATAAAAGCTGGAACAGATAAGGAGTTGACGTTGTAAGAGACATTCAAGATGAAGAGGGCCTCTAGCATTGCAGTATTAGGACAAAAGAGGGTTAATAAATTACAGATTATTGTAATATATATTCAGCATCTTTACTGATGTTTAGTTTCTAGCAAAGTTATGAATTCAAGCTCCCAGGTTCATCTTTTGAAGGTGTTGTGCAGGTTTCCTGGGAGGACAAGTGCTGGCCCTTGGGTGATATGATGTGTGTTGTCTTTTATCACTTTTTTGTGACACTCAGTACATTTCCCAAACCTGAAGAAAAGCACTCTAAGTTCAAAACGATGTCTTTCACCAACAGAAGTTTGTCCAATAAAACATATTACCTCACCTTGTTTCTCTCCTATACTTCTTTTTTCTGTAATATCCAGGGAAAAACACAGCTACAACACACTGCAAATAATTTTCAAATAGAAAACCTACCTGCTGTAGCTGATCTCTCGTGATACCTTATTTACTTCGGCTGTTTCTTTGGATGCTTTGGATGTTTATACCATTCTTTTTAATAAAGATGAAAAGCACAATAAAGGACAAACATGCCATCTAGTGCAACAGTGAAGTCACTCTTGAAAGCTACTTAAAGACCGTTATTAAAGTCTCAGAGGAAATGCTGCTTATTTAATATAGTGGTGATAAAAATAAAGGCAATGGGCTTTTTTTAGCTTCACCCAACTGTATTATATGATATGGAACTCCTTTGTATGTTTTAGAATGTGTATATAACAAAGGAATTGTTACCTCACAATTTTATGACAGATTTAAACCACTAATAAAGGGGAATATTTTTTTCTGTGCTTGTTGCAACTTTAAGATGGAAAATTACAGATGAAGACAACATTTCATTGTAGAAGACATTGATGGGTCTCTGAGACACACATTAAAAATGTGTCCACTGAAGAAAAAGCTTGTTTTTTTTTTTTTTTAAATGAACTAGGAACAATATTCATAACCCTGTTACAGGTATAATGCTTATTACTGATTTGAAATCACAGTGATGACTCTGAGAAAGAGACATGTGGTTTGGTGGTTGAGAGGTTAATAATGCTGCTAGATGAAGGAGGCAGTGTCTTTCATCCAAAGATTCCAGGACAGTTGACACATTAGCAAACCACTGATGACATCAAGGGTTCAATAGTGTCCAACAAAACAGATATTCAACAAGGCATGGAAACAGAATGCAAGTGTCTGAGAACTTGAATATGCCTCCTTATCTCTTGCTTTCCCATGGCAATGAGACGACTTTGACATGAGCTGGAGAGAGAACCGCTTGACATCATAGAGATGATTGCAATCGTTGTATGAGTAAGAATTGCAGGATTTGGCCCTTGGTCTCCTGGTGAAGTGGGTGAACAGGTTCACTTAAGAATTACAAAGGATGGGCTACTCCTGTAGATGTGGAAATCTAGATTCTTGGACCAGTGCCACAGGCACTGCTTGTGCTGATAATTCCTTCCATTATTAAGCTTTTCTATGCATCACTCCTGAAGCCATATGAGACTCTTATTAGAAGCACACAGCTAACAATTCTTATACCAAAGCAATACTTTCTTGAAAGGTGAAGGCAGAGGAGGAAATATTGACAACATAAGATTGAAAAGGTGGAATTCATGGTTTACTTGGATGTTTGTGTACATCCAAGTAAAAAAGAGAGCCTGAAAAAGAGAGCCTGACCCAGCTCTGGGAGCCCCTGAGCATGGCTGCTTTTTTGCATGGCTATCAGAGTTGATTTTACAGTATCCCTAGAACTCCAGCTTAAACAGTGTACATTTCTATCCCTGGATAGCAAGGTGCCAAGGCCTTCAAGAAATTTAAAACACCTGTTTACAACATAAACACTCTTATAGATTCTTAAATGCCGACCCCAAATAATATCTATGGAAGTTTAATTTTTAGTAAGAAATGGTTAACATCTATAGCTTAGTGATGCATTTATTAGTTAGTTGAATAAATCTCAACTCTGCATTAATCCTTATTAAGAATGTGTGTTTTATTGGAGAGTGTAATTTAGTCCTCAAAGGTTAATCGGCTTTAGGTTTATAAATTAATTAGGGCAGGGATTTAGCTTCTCTGGAATGACCCACTTTAGACTGGAGACTATTATATTATGAAAGTTCATATAACGTGCTTCAAGCATCTGACTAGCATGAGATGTGACTCAGATGTATATATACTGGCTGATAGAACAACTATAAATAAAAGGCATATTTTGTGACATTAATACAAATAAAGACCTAAGAAGCCAAGTGCCAGAGGATTCCAGCCTCCTTTGCTCAAGCAAGCAATTGTATAATTTAGAATATAATAAGACCCTAGCAGTTATAAATTAGAATACTGATTTGCAATTGCACTGTCGTCATTCTGTGCACCAAATAGCATTGCTAGCACATCAGAAATCCCAAAGAGGTGATCAGTTTATGATCAGATAAAGATGTAATGAGCATTGAAGTGATCTAGCGAGTTTAAACCCTTTGTGTCTGCAGCGAAGATTATTGACACACATTACTAATGAATTTTAGCCAAGGAATCTTGAATCCCAACCCCAAGGAAAGGGGATCAGAATATTTCAAGGTCATTTTATTTCTATATAAACAATCTCTGTTGCCCTAGTGAAACTGCAGTGATAAGATTTTGTAGCTACTGTGTATGATGTGTCTGACTACAGCCAAGATAAAACTAATATCCAAGTTTAGGGTTTTTTGAGTTTGTATTTTCAAATGGGAAAATCTTACCTCTAAACATGTTAAATTCATATATTAGGTACTGATGTGTTGTGGTATAATTGAGAATGAAGACGGAATACCTCCTTGTGTGGTTTCCAGTGCCAATTTGACAAATGGTGATTTTGAGGGGTAAGGATGGACTGTCCATGTAACTGCTTGCTGCTGTCCAATGGTAAGAGCTACAAAAAATGTAACTACTTGAAAATTGGTATCAGTTTAGTCATGGCCTCAATATTTTATGTTTTAAAGACAAATTTCCATGAAGAAAGAAAGTAGAAGCTCTTGGCAATTCAGCAGTAGCAATAACATGTAGTTCCCTGCACACACATGACATTGGAGGCACTCACTGGAATCTATAATGTAAGTTCAGAAAAATGATTTACACTATATATTGTTAGATATCATCTGCGGTGTAAGCACCACTTACACATTCAGGGTATAGAATAGATAGCAGCTACAGCTGACATTGTTTTCTTCTGCTCAAGTACTAAATAAGATGGAGAAATTCATCACTGTGATGCAAAATGGAAACACTTCAAAAACAGAGCACTTCATTCTTCACTTTGAAACCATTCCAGCAAGATTTCCACACTGGGGGTGAGATGGTAGGATTCATGCTTCTCTAACAGGCTGGAGGAAACACTTCGATTGCTACTCCAGAGGTGTCATTCTGAAAATGATGGCAAAAGGTAGTGGTATGTGCCAGCTTCATTAATTATCTCCCTTCTCCGAACAGTGTTGACTTAAGTCTTGATTTGATTGTGATAGCTCCTGATCTTGGTAGGCGCTTCATAAACACAGAAGGAAATAGTCTTAGACATGAAATGCATAAAATGTAAACTTTTTTTCCTCAACAGGTAACAGCAAGCTTTGGAGTTCATTGTTAGATTCATGGCATACACAAAGAAATGCTAGATAAAAACAAAAATACTCTGGCTGGAAGGTGCAACGTGACACTATTTTATTTTTTAGAATTCAGAAAGACAACACACAAGAACCCCAAAGCAGAGAGAGAGAGACAAAGCTGGCTGCGTCCTAAAACAGAGGGGCACACCCCACCTTACAGTGGACTGGTTTTCTGCAGACTGACTCAGCTCGCATACTTCACTACGAGCCTACTAGCCTTCTTGCAGAGCCTAGAAAACCCTTTGTTCTTCATGCAGTAGCTTGCAATTCCAGCGCAGTCCTCAATACACCATCCATGGCAACAAATCACTCCTTTACACAGTTCACACTGCTGTACTTTGAGTGCCTCCCAATCACTCATTTTTTGATTTTGAGCCTGTAGAAGATGAAGCTTGATTGGTTTATGTGTTCCCTTTTGACTTTTTGTGTGAGAACAATTTACTTGAGGTAAACATAAGCAGAAGTAATGAATTTTTCTGATGGTGATAAGGTAAATGGTCAGTAACAATGACGGATGAGGGGGGAGGAGGGAAAGGCTAGGTGTTGCTCAAACTCTAAAGCCTTCCCTGTGTATTATGTTCTAGTAGAAAATAGCTGTTAATGTTGTGTAAGAAAGACATTCTCAGATAGCTTGGGCCAGTCTAATGGAGATCTTTGAATGTGTTTGACTGATTTGGAACCAGACTTAAGTATTCAATGGGTAGCCGATGCTGACGCACAACTTTGGGTGACCTGTGCTGTGTTTTTATACCAGATGAAGCTTTTTCAGGGGTATGGCTTTATTCCCAATTATGAATTGAAATAATCAAACCAGGATGTCACAAATATGTGTCTAGTTGTAATTAGACTAGAAACCCTGCTTTGGTAATGTCCCCTTTCTCAGCCTCTTGGTTGGGTAGATTTCTCTATAAGATTTAGAATATGACAGAGTCCAAATACTAATGGAGCAGGCTAATGATGGTGGCTTCTTTACTTACTCTAACTCAGCTTGGAGGTACAAATGATCAGAGAAGAAACTAACCTTTTTCAAGGGTATGTCTATACTGCTGAGTGAAGTCGACTTACTCGTTCATTGTCTCCAATGGTAGCGTGATTGCTTGCAGGCCAGCTATTAGTGGGGCTGCCGTTGCTTTCTGCTTGCCTCCACCGGGGTGGAATGCACCACATACTGCAGCCTGGACATTCTCCTTCGAGACCACTTGGGGGTGGGGAAAGGGGAGGGTAGCAAAGCCATAGGCTGAGGAGCGTTATGGAGGGGCTGCAATGGGACACTGTCCAGCCACACTCCTCCTGAAGTTCCACAAGCCGCCGGAGCATGTCTGCTTGTTCACGCATGATTCGCAGCATCTCCTGCGTGATACTGCAATCATGCTCCTGCATCGCTCTTCAACTCCCCATGTCCATGTTCTGGGACAAGGTCATCCACCACACTCAGAGCTCTGTCTCTGCGGCTGCGGAGGCATTCATGAGCTTGCCAAACATGTCTCTTTTTTTTTCCCTCTTCCTAATCTGTGATAGTCTTTCCGCAGCAGTTCGAGCGGGCTGGGACAAAGCCGAGGCGTCTACAGAATGAAAAGAAAGGCACAACGGTGCCATTGTTAGGATACCCAGGGAAATGAAAGAAATGCAACCATGTATTAAAAAACTCCCTTTGCTGTGTACAAGGGTAAGACAGACCCTCATTCCATTCCGCAAGTCCCAGAAGGGTTGGCTCGCTGTGCCATTGCAGAGGTGGTAAGCTAGGGGCACTTTACTCTGTTTAGGAGAGGATTAAAAAAGCTCACTCAAATGCCCTGTATGAGAAGGGTGCCTGAGCGCCATGGTTTAATTAAGATGACCATTTTGTCACGAAGTGGCCACTGGGGATCTGGGGACAGCGCGGGGGTATTAATAGTGTTGTCTGAAACTATAGCCAAATAATTAAAGTGACTTTACTGGGACAATGGGGAATAAATATGCGCCGTCTTCCCTAGGTGACCATGAGCGATATCAGTCTCCTGAGGGTAAGGCACAAGGAAAGGGAAGATTTGCTGCATGCAGCGGGATACCAGCCTGGCCCTAATGCCATTATGCTGTGTTCCGCCATGATTCCGGCTCCCTTGATTGCAGCGTGGCATGGCAAAGTATCCTACCGGGGGGAAGGAACAAGGCTGCCTTGCCCCGAAACCTTTTGCAAAGGATAACAGATTACATACATGAAAATTTCCTTGAGATATCAACTGATGATTCTTGGAGCGTATGTCTGCACATAAATAATCTGTTCCGGGAGTAGCTGCCCAAGATAGTACACTAAACCCCTGAAATCACCTTTCCTTCCCCGCACCCACCCTTAAAGAAGAACTTAACTGCTTAGAAGACAAAAAACTCACCAGATGCGCCTTCCCCGGGATCATTAGTGCTGTCCTGCGTGCTGCTGGACTGCTGTGCAATCAGGAATAGGTCCTGACTGTCTGGGAGAAGGGACACCCCACTTTCCTGCACCCTGCTCTCCTCCTCCTCCTCCTCATCCATGGAGTCCTTATCATTGTCCCTGGAGTGGGATGGAGCAGAGGTATCGATGCTGTGTGGAGGCACTGTGGTGGGGTCCCCGCCGAGAATGGTATGCAGCTCCTTGTAGAAGCGGCATTTTTTGGATGAGGAGCCAGAATGACTGTTAGCTTCCCTGGCCTTTTGATATGCCTGTGCTAGCTCCTTGATCTTCACGTGGAACTGCCATGCATCCCTGTTGTGCCTCTTCTCCAACATGCCCTGGGATATCTTCCAATAAATGTCCAAATTTCTTTTGCTGGCTCTGAGCTGAGCCATAATGGACTCCTCGCCCCAAAGACCAATGAGATCTAAGACCTCTGGCCGACTTGATGCTGGAGTGCGTTTCGGCCTTGCAGTAGCCATGTGGAGTTCAACTACAAGCTCCTTCCACACTGGCCGGACAGGAAATGAACATTGAAATTTTCCTGGGGCATGAGGGGAGGGGCCATTTCCGGTGATAGTGACCACGTAACAGCAGAGCGCTAATGTCCAGAGCAGTCAAAACGGGACATTGTGGGAAACCTCCCGGAGGCCATGAATGTCGAATTATATTATGCTTTGTCTACACTGATGCCAAGTCGACCAATAAAGTCTGCACTACTTCACTTGCAGAGGTGGTTTTATTACGTCGACTTTTGCCGCATGTGAAGTCGATGGGACTACCGTGCCAATGTAGATGCAGGCTTTCAGAGATCGACGTAAGTGACGTTACGTTGACCTCCGTCACCAGTGTATACCAGACCCAAGTGTCTTACCCAGTTCTAGCACTGATAGCCTCTTTCACCCTCCTCCCATTCAAAAACAAAACAATCCATGCCCCGACCCCAATCAGCAAGAGATCTTGTCTTAAGGTAATTGCCTAATGGTACATTTTGATGTTGACTAACTTGCTCCCACTACTGTGAATGGCATAAGTTCTAAAGAACTTTCATACAAATATCTTCATCTTGTGTTCATAATGGATATTGGGAACATCAAGGGGACTACTACACAAAAGATAATCAAATTGTGCATCAGGGGCTGTTTTCACCAGATTAATTTCCCTGAGCAATGAAAAATGCAATTTCCCCCAGTGTTCAATCTGATGTGAATAATTAAGAGATCAAAGTTTCTCTGAACTAAATATTTCAACCCTGGGGTTAACCATATTTCCGGATACTTAATCTTATCCAAAGCAATCTTAAAGACAAAACAAGATAGAAATACCAGTCACCCTGTGAAATGGGAAATAATGCTGTCTTGGACCAATTAATTTCATATCCAGGGATGCTGCCAAAATGATCTGTTAAAGACTGAACAGATAAATTGAAAGAAGAAATTTGTATATTGAACAAAATGCCATCAGTGTGCAAAAGTAATTCAGATTCCTTAGACCTCAGCTTTATTTCTTGACTCTTCATAGCCTGATGTACAGCAGATACTAAAATCTCTAAAACTGGAATAAAAATCTCTAAAACTGTTAGGTGCTTCTGTACCAAAAACAAGAAATGAGAAAGCTGTTTGTTTAAATTGTTGTTGCTAGAGTGATTCTGAATGGGTAAGCTTCTTTTATGGTTCAAGATCAGGGGAAATTTTTCCTTGAGAAATCAAGCATTGTGTATTAAAGGTAATTGGTAGTTCTGTTTCTTCACTGCCTTGTCTGTATCTGAAATTTCTAGCAAAAACTACTCCCTACAACTGCACTTTGAAGAGTTTTTAGGAAAGGAAAAATAAGTTCTGCCCCCCCAGTCTTTGTGACTGGCAGTGGCACAGAGGGGACTTAAAAATGCATTAAACGGGTAGATGGGGGATTCCTTCAAATGAGTACATGTCCAGAATAGGAAGGTAGGCCAGGGTTAGAGCACACATAAACTATCTCTGACAGGTGTTTGTCCAGTATATTTTTAAATATCTCCAGTGATGGGGATTCCACAAATCCCTTGGTAACCTATTCTAGTGTTTAATTATCCTTATAGTTAGAAAATTTTTCCTAGTATCTAATCTAAATTCCCTTGCTGCAGATTAAGCCCATTACTACTTGTCTTAACTTCAGTAGACATGGAGAACAATTGATTACCAACCTTTTTATAACATCCCTTAACACATTTTGAAGACTTTATCAGATCACTCCTCAGTCTTCTCTTCTCAAGATTAAAACTGCTGATTAACCTTTCCTCATAGGACAGGTTTGCTAAACCTTTTATCATTTTTGTTGCTCTTCCCTGGACTTTCTCCAATTTGTCCACATCTTCATTTAAGTGTGGTGCCCAGAACTGGACGCAATACTTAAGCCACAGTCTCACTAGTGATGAGTAGAGAGGGACGATTCTCTCTCGTGTTTTACATACAATGCTGCTATAAATATCTCCAGAATATTAGCTTTTTTTGCAACTGCAGTATATAGTTGACTCTCATTAAATTTGTGATACACTAAAACCCCCAGATTGTTTATCAGCAGTGCTACTGCTTAGTCAGTCATTCCCAATTTGGTAGGTGTGTATTTGATTTTTTTCCTTCCTATGTGTAACAGTTTATATTTGTCTTGATTGAATTTCTTTTTGTTGATATCGGATGAATTTTCCTATTTGTCAAGCTCATTTGTATTCTAATTATCTCCTCCAAGTGCTACCAACCTCTTCCCACTTGGTGTCATCTGCAAATTTTATAAGCATACTCTCAACTCAATGCTGTGTTTGCAGGGAGGGGTGTATTTACCCCTGTTAAGTTGATAAGCTGTAATGTGCTTGTCTCTTTAAAGGAGCAACAAACACTACTATTTCTCTGAGCTGTCCAGAAGAGGACTGAACACTTTCTGGATTTAGGGGAAATTGAGGACTGGAAGGGTTATGGAATCACTTTGCTTGTTGTAACTGTAAGCAAGGTCTAAGTGTCTGAGTGGCACTTTCCCTGATCAGCAGTTGAAATGGGGGCATGTTATTTGCATGGGCTTTGTATTTGCATAAGTGCAATTAAGTACTCAGCATATTGCATAAGCACACTAGGTGTTGAGCATGACAGGAAATGGTCAATGTGTCTGGTATTGTGTTACAAGTCACTTTTGTGCTAACTGCAGGGGTAATGAGATGTTGTCCTTCAATTGTATGAACAAATGGCATCAGATCTGATGAAAAATTCACTCTCACCTAAACAGAGCCCAAAAAGGCTGGTGGACAGATGTTTCAGCATTGCAAGGGGAGCGGGAGGGGTAAGAAGTCAGTCTCCTGTTGAGATTGTACTAGCCCTGGCAAAGGGCTACCCTCAGGCATGGATTGGCAATCTCCTCCCACTGTTAAAAGGTAGAATTAAAGATTTCTCTTGGAGTCTTTTGTTTGTTAAAAGCAGAGACATTGCTCCTGTGTCAGCAGAAGGTTTTCCCATGAGCTGAAATTCACTGAGAGCTGAATCACTAGAGAAACTGGGAAACCTTGACTGACAACCAGCAGAGAAGTCCACCAGTGGGTGGCACCTGCAGATGGCAGGATTGGTCAGCACCAGTAGATGGCAGTAGCAATAGTGGTCAATGTCAGCAGACAGTAGGCACCTGCATATTGCGGGATTGGTCGGCACCATCAGATAGCGGGATCCAGGAGCGGTCAGTGCCTGCAGGTGCTGGGATCGGTTAGCAGCTGTAGACAGCTGGGGGCCTGTAGACAGCGGGAGTCAGGAGAGGTTGGCGCCAGCAGACAACGAGAGCCAGCAGCGGGGACTCAGTGAGACCCGGAGGTGGCAGGAGGTAGCAGTGGAGGAGGCCTGGTCAAGCCTGCATCTGGCAGGAGCCTGCAGAGGGGGACTGGCTGATCCCCAACTGAGAGGTGGACATTGCAGCTATGTTGGTCAGTACAGAGGGAAAGCAAGAAGGGAGAGGCGAAGGACATGCCCGGTACTCTGGGGTTTGGCTCATTGAGTTCCTGAATTCTGTTTACACTGTTTCCCAAACCAGTGCTGTGTTACTTCCCTTCTGTTATTAAAAGGTTTACTTTCTACTTTCAGACTCTGTGCTTGCAAGAGGGGAAGTATTGCCTTTGGGGCGCCCAAGGGATAGTGTGTGATTTCCCAGGTGACTGGGTGGGGGCTCGAGCCAGTTCGGTGTGGTATCATTGACGGGGACCCCGAGATATAGAACCCAGCCCTTGCTGCTGCCAACTCTGTCTAGCAGAAGGGTTACATAACCAAGGCTGGTGGAAGCCAGAGTAGGGCTGTGAGACTGTAAAGAGACTGTTGGGGTCAGAGCTGCTGAACCAGGACTGTCTAGTAAACAGACACCCACGGTGTGATCTGCCTGGCTCTGAGCATCCCAAGTTGGAAGGTCCAGTAGCAAAGCATTGTGCAGTAGCCAGGGTTGCAGGGCAAGTGATGACACAACCTCTCGCCAGTAAGGATTTTCCACAAACTCCGTTACAGCCCTATTGTAATTTTCTATTCCACCCTCCACAATTTTCAGCCCTTTGTCAAGGTCACCTTTTTACTTACCCGTGGGCCTCTGTCATCTACACCCTTGAGATGAGTTTTAAGCCCTCCTCACTAGGTTGGTAAGGAGGTGTGTGAAGATGCTTTTCCCTTCATTGATCAGGAACTTCCTTCTGGGAACAACATCCCATGGTTGAGGAAGCCAAAGTCCTCTTGTCAACGCTGTCTGCACAGTCATCCCTTCACCTCCAGGATGTGTATGTCCTGCCAGGACTCTGACCCTGAACTGGGACGATGAACAAGAACATCATCTGTGCCCCCAACTCCTTCACCTTTCCTCCTATAACCATGTAGTCACTGCTGTTTTGCTCATGGTCATACCTGGCAGTATTGCTAGTGCCTACATAGATGAGCAGCATGTGGTAGCGTTGAGAGGGAAGGATAAGCCTCAGCAATCTTTCCATTACATCTTGGATGCAGGCTCCACATGAGCAGCGCATCTCCTGGTACATCATGGCAGGTCAGCAGATGGATGCCTCTGTCCCTTTTAGAAGGGAGTCCATGACTATCACTACTCTACATCTTCTTCTTATGGGTGCAATGGCTGTGAGCCTCCTGGCTTTGGCCACTTGGCTGCTCCTTCTCAGCCATTGGGGTTTGCACCTCTCCTCCAGTTGCCAGTACAGCATACTGGTTCTGGACTGCAATAGACTGGGGACCTGGGTGGTGGGTGGAGCATTGTCTGCTGCTTGAGGTGGCTAGCAGCCAATCCTCCTCCCCCAAGAGCAGCTGGCTCTTCTTTGTCCTTTGGTTCCACCGCACTCATCTTTAGTCAGCTAACATCCTAGGTTTCAGATGTGCAACTTGTCAGTGAAGTCCTCATACTGCTGGATGCTACATGGACGAGCCGCCTCCTCCTGCAACTCTCTTATTTTCTTCCTAAGGGACTCCACTAACAGACACATCTCACACAGGATAAGTTCCCCCTGCCTGCCTTTCTTTAGCAGGGACATGTAGGCTGCATCCCCAGCAAGTTAAGACCAGGACCTGGATAGACATCTCCAGGGTCAGGATGCCTGTCTGGCCTGGGACCCACGCGTGAAGACAGATGAACAGCTAGCAGTGGTCTTGGTGATGTGTCTTTTTTTTCCATTTGTGGGATCTTTCTTGTAGAGTTTCTGCAAGTTAGGAGAAAAGGAGTGGGAGAGTAGAAGTGGGGGAAAGGAGGGAGAACCTTACCCTACCACTCTTCCTGTGCTGGTGAACTCAGCTGGCTAACTCCCATAGTTTCCCAGCTGCCTTTGTCTCGTTATTGTCCAGAGCTACCTGCATAAATGCTGGTAACTTTGATTCAGTACTTATAGTAGAGCTAATTAGGAATTTGAGACTCATCATTTTTGTTGAGAAATGCTGATTAGTCATCACTGAAACTGCTCTCAATACAGGGCCAGGCTTGACAATTTCCTGATTTAAAGAATGTGGAGAAGAAAAGTTTCAGAAGTGTCAAAACATTTCAGCCTTTTCAAAATGAAAATTTCTTTTTTAATTTCAACATGATTTTTGTTTAGATATTTAAAGTAATTAGACTGAAAAAGTTTCTTAAAACATGGGGCTAAATGTAAACTGATTGTTTCAAAATTATTGAAACGTAATAGTTTGATCCAAAATGAAAAAAATGTTTTTTGGGTTCATTAATATTTAAGATTTTTAATTTTCATCCTGATTCAAGGTTAATTGGCTAATCACTTATAAAGAGGAAAAAATAAAAAAAGCATGCTACTCTTGCTATAATGTGAACAGATCAAATGTTTAAACAGTACTTTCCTGCTCTTTAAAAAACATGTTGACAAATGATATATCAATTTGGTACATCTTTCAGAGAAGGAAAACATATTCCTTGATTGATTTTATTCTTTTTTCTATCGCAAAGCTACAAATAACAGTCTAGCCTCATGCCATATAATCAGACAGACAGTCTAGATTGGTCGTCTAAATAATACTTTTCTCTTGGCCCTCAGAATATTTATGAACTCAAGCTCTTTTCAGGAAAAACCCCTTTTCAGCTCCTAGTCCTTCATTTACAGACAAGTACTGCGAGCTTCTTGCCCTTTTGTTCCTCCTTACTTTCTTTCAAACATGGTAGTATTGGGAATCTAAATCAGCCAGAATTTCATTAATCATACTGAAGAATCCCCCCTATTCTGCAAAATTCATAGTTACTGTCCATATAAGTCTCCTGTAAGGGACCTATTTTATACCTTGAGGCTGTAAATGAACTGGGGTAGGGAACCAGTCCTATAGTGATAGTGCCCTCTATACAGAGTAACAAGTAAACTTGGCAAAAATCATATGTGGCTGGGATTTACTCAAGATTCATCTTTAGCATGGGAAGAATCCAAGGCAAGAAACTTTAACGAGGTAATTCAGTTGTAGAATAAATCTACCATATGTTTTCCAACACAGAGATAAAATGGGCCACCACTTGAATGAATTCCTTAATACATCTCATTGTGCTTATTGGACTAGGACATATGGTACATATCAATCTTAACTGATTTTTTTGTTGCTTTATTTTGTTACAATCCTTAACGTTCTTCTAATGTCGTATCTGATATATGAATATATTCTGAACATCAGTTACAGTGCCTCATCAATGGATATGAGTTTCTAAAGTCTGATTTGCATATCCACACACACTGATTCAACTGTCAATCTCATTTCTTCCTAGTTGTAATGAAACACGATGCAGATCAGTAAAAGCATTTGGTCCTGCACCTTTACAGTTTCTCCAATTATAGATATGTTTAGATACTTCAGTTATTATGCTAAGTTGCTCTTGTTATCTCTGGTTTCCTGAGACAATCAAACAAGAGTGCTTAAATCTGTGAGTATGAAGTGCTTCTCAGCATTCTGATTAGTGAAATACACCCAACTGTGAAATCCATCTTGATCTCCTTGAGCACTTCTGTGTTTGTCCATTTTCTAAAGGTAGGTTTGCAGATCGCAAAAAATGGGTGGCAAATCCAATGGGCAAGAAGAATGCCTCTTTATGGTAAGTACTGCACTACTTTTAGTGACATCTAGTGGCTATTGAGTATGAATATTGTGGTAATTAGGTTGAACAAATGCTGAAGTCTGCTGAGGCTAAATCTGATCTGGCTATTGTACTTGGTGGCATAGAGTGGAAACATTAAGTGTATTCATTCATGAATTGTAATAAAGTAGTTGAAGCTACTAGATGTTGCAAGTCCCAGGACACTTAGGATACATAATTCAAGCAATGTCATGACTCATTTTGGTAGCCCATCATTCATAGGAACGTGCAATAAACTCTAACAATTACTTAAATCATTTTCCAAAAGGAAATTTCTTCTTTCCTAATTTAATAGCATAATACAACCTTTATCCTTTTCCTTTATTACATTAACTTTATTTAACTGGCAGTTTTCATAAGTTATATACATGTCTAATTCTTTGAATGACTCTATAAAGCTCTTGCCTTAAAAAATAGCTTGTGGTAGTGAGTTCCACAGACTAATTATGGTAAAGTCAGGTGTAGATGATGTGTTTACTTCTACCATTTTAAAATTTTGCTTCAGATTTCACTCTGGATTTCCCCACACCAGTCATTACTTGATATACTTTTCATGTCCTCTTTTGCACATCATCTGTACACAAAACCTTCCACTGTGGTGGTGTTAATCGAGACCTTTGCCTTCCAGATTATTCAAATCCTTCTTCAAATTAAGGATCCATCTGCTTCCTGTAAGAAGTAAATTGGAAATCAAGGAGACAGCCAGCTTCAGTGAAAGGTCATGCATGTTGCCTTGGTTTAGGAGCACCTTAAAGTCCGAGTCAGTGGATTCTATCTTAATCATATTTTAAAGGCTGAAGATTAAAAAACTGATTAAAAGCAAATAGATCATTCGGATACTGGAATTCTCAATGCATAGTAGATAGCACTATCTACTTTAGGAGTGTCCCAGTACACATAGGTGTAATTTCTGATAGTAATGGATGAATTGTTTTTCTAGTCCCTGAGGTTGTGGACAAATTGATAGTATGCTTATTGGATCATCTGGATTGATGTTCTGTCCTGAAATTTACACAAATACTCAAGCAAACTATCTGCAGGAGGTAATGCAGTTTGGGATTAAAAAGAGACCACTGAGACAATATATTTGACAATTTTTAGAGGGAGTGCTGTGATGGGCCTGGAGAACAGGGCACAAATAGGAAAATTATATAAAAGAGAAGTTATATAAAAGAAAAGGAAGTTCCTCATAAATTATAGCTTTGTAAAGTGAACTACATAGAAACCTGGGTGACGTTCCGCTGCTTCTTCAGAGAAGTTATTCCAGACATATACCCATTCTGGGATTTCAAAAACTACAGGCAATGCGCAGAAGTTTACCAGCCAGCTAGCATTAACTTTGTCAGTTCATTAAGGAAAACTTCAGAATGAAGGAAAACATGAATTTATATTTTATGAAATTGGAGACAGAAGAGACTTGATCCAAGATACCGTTGACTTAGTGTCCATAGATGTATTAAAAAGCACTTCAGATACCATATCAAGATGGCAGTCCCATGAAAGACATACTCCTTTTTCTTACCGTTGTGATCACAGTTCACAATTAGTGGGAGAGACACCATACTCTATTGCCAACTCTATTTTTAACTTGCTTAAGTATATTATCATTCACTATAATCATGAACATGAAGCTGCAGTGGAAGAGAGGCTAAGTACCAACTCTACTGCTGAAGAGTGATTATGCTAACATGCCTTTTTATTGAAATAAGCTGAAAACTTGTTTGGAGTCAAAGAAAAGGTTTCCTCACTTTTGGGCTTTGAATTTTATATTTTTTCTTCTGTCACTTACTGGATGGAAAAGAAGAAAATTTTCTGAGCAAGGAATGCATAGATATAAATAGCTCTAAATTAGACTGGCAACCATCTCATACAAATGTTTACAGGGCTGTCACAAGATGGTATGGTGATGAACACCTCTTAATGTGATAAACTTATTATCTTCATCAATTTGTTTTGTTGGCTAATATGTCAGAAAATGCACTTGTTGCCCTTGCTACCAGGTACTTCCTTACATTTCAGTGGAATCCTTAATCAGTGATGCAGTAGTGAAGGCTGGAAGTTAAATGGATAAATGTAAGCAAAAACAAGCAACAGGCTCATCAAGTCATGTGTTCAACACTGCCATATGCTAACAAAGTGACAGTGTAAATTGTCATACTAATTTCAGGTACAGTATTTGACATATGTCCAGCTGGTGCTATTCTTGGAGGAAGCACCAAAAATGTCAAAGCAATATAGTCCACTAGTAAGATCATCCAGACAAGGAGTCAGACTTGGATGCTCTTCCTAACTGACACTCACTTCTATGTGACACTGATCAGTTTTCTGTGCCTCAGTTTCTCCAACAAAGAGATTTATATGTACCCACCTTGGTTAGTACTTTGGGATACTGTCAAGAGCTATAAAAATTGCAAATAGAGCTTCTGGGTAAATCATGCTTTCTAAGTTTTTTAAATGTTTCAAAGCTTAAAATAATGCTGTATTTAGTTTTTCTTTTGGAGCAGAGCTTTACTTCTGTGGAAGTGAAGTGACATCACAGCATCCTCATGGGAACTGAAATGAAAATTGTAATGGCATCTCAGACTAATGGTGAACACTATCATTTCATTTTGGAAGCAGAAAAATGGAGGAAACTGGGAAAAACATGGTCTTGTTAAACTACAAACTTGCCTTCTCCTCATTGAGCTCAGCCATCTTGTTGGCAGAGTTCTGAATGCTGTTCCTACAACCCGTCACCTCTTCTTCACGTTATAATTTTATCTACCCCCACTTTTTCCCCTGTTCATTCAAGTCCAGAATTTTGCCAAGGTGCTTGAAGAGCACATGGGTGCAGCAGTGTCAGTTGTCCCCACAGCAATCCTTTCTTTCTTAGCCCTGTCTTCAGCACAGATGTCTCCCCTACTTACATCCATTGACACTTGCTCTTTCTTACTGCAGCCCTCTTCCGCATCCTCAACTACAATCTCTCAATAAGCTCCTATCTCTCCTCCTTCAAATAAGTTATCTTCCCAACCTCCAGATCTTCTTAAGGTTCTTCCCATCTATTCTACCATTTCTTCTCCTTCTCATCATTTCCTCCGCCTTCAGAGTGAACATGCTGTCAGATTCCACTACCTTGTCTTCCCCCCCAGTAAGTATTTCTGTAGTTACTTAAAATGTGTTTTTTTCCCTCCAGTCTGATGAATTTTCTCATAATAAAGCCATGAATCTTAACCTCAGCATTTGTTTGAATCATGTACAGCCCTTTCCACTGGCTTACATTTGCCAACTCTTTACGTGTTATCTGCTTGTCTTGAGTTAGATGGAAGTCTGTAAGACTTAATGTTATTTTTAATTTTGCTGGAGCTAATTTTTTTTTTAAACAAAATATATAAACAAAAATCCACATTATAAAAATATGAAGTTTGAAAAGTCAAGCACTTGAAAGCAAGGAAATGCCAGAAATAAGTGTTGCCATAAAACCTTAATTCTGCCCTTTTGTGCGTACACATTAGATAATTACATGACAATGTTTTGTCAACATGACCATGTCTTTATGTAGTGCACAGGAAGTGCTAGAGATAATCTACAAAAACAATTATTTAATATCAGGAACAAAATTTTCAAGTGGCTGAATGATTTTTGCTGAAAATTTACAAATTCAACCTAAGGTAGAGATGTGGCATGGGAAAATTGCAGCTTGTATGGTTAAATTTGGCCAACTTACAAGCAATTGAAAGCAGGGTCTTGCGTTAGGAAGTATTAAGCAATCTTAACTATAATTGTCATTGACAGCTTTGCCTTGTATATATTTTTAAAAATTGCAGGATGTAAGTATCTTTAGTAAGCATTAGGAAGTTTTCCCCTGTCAGTTAAATATTGTTTTTTACTATTACCTTCTTGGCAGCATTAAGCTAATTTGGTTTTGGTGAGCCAATTGGAATAAGGAATAAATCTTATGTGATTGTTGCTCACAATTCTAGAACTGTTATACCATGCTTCCTTGGACAGCTCGATATGTGTGTGGTCACATATCGGCATATTGCTGCTAAATTATGCACCTGCTGCTTTGTACTCTCTGGTCATCACTGGATCATTTTGAAGCTGTTCAGCTCTAATGCTGGGAAGTGCAGTGCTTCACGCTATATTAAAGCTGTCATGTTTGACCCCTTCGCTTCTATTTGAATTGTTAAATGAAATGATTGAATTTATGAATGAATGCAACAGTTCCACGATCTCCCATCCATCAGCCAGTGGCACTGAAGTACTTAGCTGCAGAGTGCAGCCAAAAAGCAACACTGGAGCACTCGTTCTCTTTCACATGACTGAATGCATTTGTCCCCATTGTTTCATAGTGCTTTGGGCAGCCATTTTTACATTCCTCAGATCTCCATTTTGGCTGTTGGAGCAGCATCAAAGGAGAATAATATCTATACCTTCCTTGAAGTTGTAACCCTTTAGCGTTGCAGTTATAACCAAACTAGCAGGTTTTATTGACAAAGCAGAGGACGTTCATTGTTTGTATGAGTTAATCTTCTTCGCTGTGATGCATTAATGTCCTTCAATAAAGATGATCCAATTTGGGATCAGCTCTTCAGGACAGCAGTTGAAAATGTGTTTGAGTTTAATGCTTGTGTTTAATGAGTCTGAAGCACCCGAACATGTACAATAGTGCAGAAGGAATAAAGAGGAAGTGCTCAATACAAAGTAAGATGCAAGCATCAGTTTGTGTTGATCTAGCATAGGATTCACTTGCAAATAGGAAGAAATGGGAGGAGGAACTGTCTTCTATTCTGGAATTGCTCCTTGCCCATGTGAACCTTCTTAGCAGTGCAACACTTAAACAAGTCAGAGTATTATGCCTGTCCAGCTGCGTGGCTGTGGTTAGAATACCAGCAGCTGGGTATGAAACAGGTGTATTTCTCCAGGTGACAGGTAACTATCTTTACCTGTTTACACATGAATGACTCTTCCCTTTCTGATCCTCATTCACAATGTGCCTCTTGCCTAATATCATCCTCTCCTTGAAGAGGTTACCTAAAATCCTCTTCTTTGAATGCAGAGAATCCTGAGTGTGGTGCTACTGGGAGTATGATGGGACTCCATTTCCAACCCAATGAGCAGTTTTGATGGTAGTTGGTGGGAGGAGAACTACCTGCAGTCTGTAAAAGGATATTGTGATGCTGCTTTGGTGTATCTTCTTTAGGAAAGAATTACACTTTGCACAGGCACATTGCTTCCAGCAGTTCATGCCTAGGTAGTATTCCTGTGTATCTCCATGTAAAAGACTTTATCCACCCCTTAATATGGTTGCAACAGAAAGATTATATGTTGCAGACCATCCTCAGTCTGTGTTCCCTGAATCGTATTCTTGTGACTACAGTAACAAAGATGGTTGCTCCTTTTTGTTGCCTCCTGGCTGAGAAGAGAGTTGGCTGGTAGAACCTGTTTTACTTGTGGGCTCTGGGGTAGGTGGCAGAGAATTGCTGCTGCATCTAGAGGAGTTAGATGATGTACAATGATGAAGTGATGCTCCTTAATTGTGTTCAATCATTTCCACTTAAAATTATAATGGAAATGGAATTGAGTTTAAATGAAATAAAAGAATAATATATTACATTGATCTTAGTTTGGAAGCCTCATTAATTTGTTTGCTTTTAATTAAACTAAACTCAGATCATTGAAATTTTAGAAAAGCCTTACTACTTCAAAACGAAAAGAATGAAGACAAGGTTCTAAACCTCTAGTTTGGTATCTGGTATTTCCACAGTAAGGCCCAGGATATGGTGGAAATGAGATTGAGAGGGGATAGCAGGACTTGTTTTAAAATCAGTGTTGACCTGTAGCTTTCATTTTGCAAAACGAAAAACTCTGGTACTATGTGATACCTTACAGAAAAGTTGTAGGAAAAATGTTACTAAGCAGAGAGCAGTTAGTTAATGCCTTTAGGGTACTATGGGGATATTAAGACTCCTGTTCAACAAGTAAGCAGTTTTTACACCACAGGCCTCAAGTTACCTATGCTGTACTGTACTGCACTGAGTCTCAAAACAGAAGGGGAGTAAAAGCAGCATTTCAACTGGATTCCTCCCTGCCCACCCTCTGACTCAGGAAGCCCCACCATGCTTCTGAGGTTCCAGCGTGGGAGAAGATTGACAGATTCATCATCAGGGCAAACCCCCAAGAGATGTGGCCTTCTTGCAGATTGAGCGCCACACAAATGAGTGTCTAGCTAGGTCCATAAGATGGGCTGGCTGGGTATTTAATTTATATTCCTCATTGGCAATTTTATCGTGCCACTGATGTTTTTGGTGCCCACATGATCGCTGGGGATGTGGTGACATTCTTAGGTATGTATGCTTTGAAATTCACTGGCTTTCCAAGTGGGAGGAGATGGAAGCAGCTATTCTCCACAGCATGGTCTTCCAGAGTCTGGGTGCAATTCCAGGCAGGAGGTCCAGCAGCTATTGCTGGTCAGACTAGCGGCAATCCCCTTAAGAGGGCTAACTTTGCTGTGTCCCCTGCCCCACCGCTGACTCTGTAACAAACAGTAACCAGGATCTAACTGTAGTGGGATTTCCTGAGGAGTCCCTGCTGCTACAGGGGAAGCATTAGCCCAGGAAGTTGAGAAGGAACACTTAACTTGAGCCTGGCTTTCCTGAGAGTATATATATCATGGGGACATCCATCATGGAATTCTATCCCCCCACATACTTTCATGGATGTTGAGGGGAAGAGAAATGGGGAAGAGCTGACATTCCATTCCCTTCTTGGGAAGATAGGGAGGAAACAGAGTTAGAGTTCCTTCAGTTTGCAAGCCACAATATGTTAAAGATGTGCATAGCATTGTATATGGTCATCTCACTTTCATGTAAAATCTTTCCTTGTTCACAGAGTATTTGTGAAAATTTCCTTTGGTATTATGGCAAAGAGAATGAAACTTAAGAATTTAACAGTGGCTAGTCACCAGTACATAGGTACATTAAGGTGGACAGGAATAAATTTAACAGAAATATATTGTGAAAGGACAATTTATTTAAAGGTAACCAATCGATGACATTGTAGTTGCATAGTGTGGGTCAGGTTACATGCCCACTGGAGAGACAGAACAAGGGACAACTTTGTTAGAAATAACCAAACAGATTGTCCCTGGGGCGGACTGGGGAGACGGAACCCTTTATTGCCTGCTCGTTCCACCTCGATGCCACGAGTGAGCAATGAGGGGGTTACTTTACAATTCTTTTATCCATAACCATATGTAAATGTATACATTTCCAGCAACTCCCCATAGACCCTTATTTGGTTATGTTGACAACTATAAAATGAATATTAACAACTACATAATTAATACAAGTATACCTGCCCCTGTTCGTTGTTTACAGGATTACCACACAGAGGGCAGGCACATCACCTTAAAACCGATAAATTTTACATTAACATTCTTTGAAGTAAAGGTATGCTGGGGGAGAAGGAAGATATTGCTTTCTTCCCACCAAAAGGCCTTGCACAGAAATGGTGATTATTTTATTAGCCTCATCCCTGGCACAGATGGCCAGGAAGGGATGAAAAGAAGAGAAATAACAGACTAACTAGAATTCACACCAATTAACAGAAACAAGGTCGCCCGTGCCTTCACCCCATTCCCTGTAGCTTAGGCCTGACCACTTGTCCAGCTTTAAACTCTTTTTACTTTATTTTTACTTTACAAACTTCTTGCACCATCTTTGTGTAGGTGAATCTCCTTCACCAAGATTGCATTCCTTGAGCTGTGAGTTAGCAGACAAACTAGGATATACTGGTACCTTAGCTATGAATATTGGTTTTGAAATGTGTGCTAAGTGATTGTGGCCAAACGATTGTATGTGTGTTTGGAGATATAATACTACTAAATTCCACTTACTGATGTGCATGATTTAATTGTTTCTAATGGCAATACTTAATTTTATTTAATTGATCATATTGAAGTGTGTATGGGGCAGGGTAGAATGAGAAGTCTTTTTGCTCCCCCAAATCAAGGCAGATCTCCCTGCAAAGCTCTTAGTCTGCATTTTGGTGACCTAGAAGGTATTTGATCACATCACTCTGAAGAAACTGACTCTAGACTCAACTGTAAATAACACAGAAGGACAAAAGTTTAGTTTCATGCCTGAATGGCATTGCTCAATCATTCAGTGATAAACTAATCAGCAATATTTTTTTTTTATCATTCAGATCATTTTAATGTAGTTGCACATAGAACCAAGTGAAGGTTTTTTGGGCTGGATATCTTGCAATAATCCATCTTGCTATCAAGCCCTGAATATTTTTATTTTTAATGGCAATGAATTATGACATTTACTTTAGAGCTCACTTTTCCATGGTTGTAAGCATTACTTACGAATTTTTTCCAGAGCAGTTGAGATGCAGAACTTTGACTTCCATCACATGTATTACTCAGCTTTTACCACAGCATCTTGCAAACCTTCTGTGAATTGATCCCAAGCATTAGATGGAACCATTTTGTGTAATTGTTTTGTTCCTTTCTGTGGTTAAATGACATAATCAACAGCTGCGTGATACACAAAGGGAACAAGAAATAAAACTTGGAAACCTGAACTTCAGGAACACTAGAACTACAGAAGAATTTTGTTGTTAGTTTTGAAGATTTATAACCAGCTTCTTCTTTGGGTTATACTCATATGAATCTATCCTACAGAGCTAGAGCACGCACATAAGCCAGTAATGATGTCCTCTGCTGGTCAGACAAGGAGAGATGCCTTGCCATAAAGGAAGTTCTGCTACTGTCCATATCGCTGTATGGCAATCCTTAAGAAAGAAATGGGAATGCTGCTGCTGGAAGCCTACTCTTATGCAGTCCATGGCTATGTCCATGAATATTAGTTCAGGATGGTAAAAAGATAGCCTTTCATGGAAGCTTGAAACAAAAACTTTGCACCATTTTTCACCATCTACTACCATGCCATCAAAATCCATGATGGGGGTCATGTTTTCTTCCATCCATCAGGACTTTGGTATGAATGTTTGGCAAGTCATAGAGATGTCAGACAAAGTTTTACTAGGTTATGGAGACGATGGAAGTAAGCTTTTTTCCCCAAAGACAATGAAATGCTGTACATATTGCAGTAAATGTGGATATGGTAGGGTGACAAATTCAGACTGAACAGCTTCTGGAGTGTGATGGAAGTAAGGTGTCTCAGCTCTAGAATGGTAAAGGCTCTTTTCCCCCATAAGCGGGAAAGAGGTTACCTCAGATCAACTAAGGATATCCAAGTCCAATTAGGGGCTGCCTGTGACCTTTAAAAACCTCTCTTTTAACCCTATACTGCACAACTTCTCATGTTGTCTGCAGGGTGCTCACTGAGCTTTGATGAGTGTTGTAAGTTCTGATAGTAATGTTTCCTGCCTGTGGGCCTCAGATGCCAAACTGATCATTCTTGCTTTCCATTCAGAAGGCTGTATAAGAATGAGTTTTTGGTTATAATGGAAATATTTGGGAGTTAATATAAAAAAGTAAGAACAAACTGCCTTTAAGATTCCTTAAAGAAATATTGCTGCTGTTTGCAGTTACGGTCCAAGCACTAAGAATACTGGCAGATTCAGAACTTGAATTTATAGCAGAAAATGTTTCAGTATTAGATTTTTGGGATAAGTGTTGATGAACAGTAGGAGAACTATTGGAATCAACAATGGAGAGTTCTACAGATGTAACCAAATACAAACACAGAGCAATTTACATATTAGTGCCCTCTAGGTAAGCTAAGGTGCTTCTTGTTTCCACAGTAACAAACGAAGGAACTGCAGTTAAGGTTAGAGTGTTCCTGATTAGAACTTGCATATGACAAAATGTCCTTTTTGGTGTACTGCTGTCCATTCAGGTATGCTAACTAAATACAGCAATTGACATTTGGAGCAGTGTTGTAAGGGGAGATGCATCCAGAATGAGAAGAAAAGAAAGATGATTGTTGCTCTGAGGATAGAGTTGTAAAGTTGGCAATGACTGTAAGATAGATGGTCTGTTGGACTGTGCTGCAATGTTATGTGAAATGGATAAGATGGGAGGAAGTAATTCTCTAAACTTATGGCAAAGTTGTCTGTGGACATCAGAATCTTTAAAGTCAGATTATAGAGACATTGATTCATGCAAAAGGAGGGGAACAACACAAGGTTCTCAAGTCTTATGTTTTTAATTTTGAAAGAAACATGACTCAAGCATACCTGGCTCAGGGGGAGTGCGGGTGGTGGGGTGGGGAAAGACATCATTGACCAACAGATTTCAAGGAGAGTGAACAGGAGGCCTCTGGATTTGAGCGTCTACAAATGTATGGATTATTTCTACTTGGGTTTATTTTTTTCTGGACCATGTCTGCTTTTAGGGCTTGCCTACATAGCATGAAGGAATGTTTACACTGCAATTGGACACCGGCAGCTGGCCCGTGCCAGCTGACTTGGGCTCACAGTGCGGGGCTAAGCAGCTATTTATTTGAAGAATAGAAGATGCTGGCCTCCAACATCACAAGCTCCAGGAGCCCAGGCTCCAGCCCAAGCCCGAACGTCTACATTGCAGTCAAACAGCCCCTTAGCCAGATGTGGATTTTTTTCACTCCAGCGTAGACACACCCTTAGAGTGCGGCAAGCTGGCCTGTGAATATACTGTGCACTGATCTGCCAACTGCTCACTGTCGCATGCCCCCTGCTGCCATGGACTAGAAAGTCTATAGCGCTCTTTGACACATTGCTGTTTCAAAACTACTGAGCTTTTAGTGTGTAGGTCCACATGGCGACTTAGTGTGTGATGGGCTACTGCTTTGTAAGTTCATCCCTGGCTTGTTGCAAACTGTCTCTGCATAGAAAAGCCATTAGAGGCTGAATGCTAGGTTGTAATTTTAACCAGATAATTCAAGTCGAAGCAGGAGTCTAAATTGTGTGTGCTTAGAACGTGTTGAATATATATGGAGTGATATGTTGCTTTTCACTATAATTGACCAGAATGCAAGTTTGCCAGATTTTAGACATATGGCAGTTTAGAAATAATTGTATTGAGGAGACCATAAATAGTTACAACATTTGGTTTTTGATGTACAGTAAGTAGGACATAAAGACTCCAGCAACCAGCTTAAACTTCCATAATGAGGGATAACAGAAGTTTTGTTAAATAGCGAGAGGTTTGTACAACTGAAATTGCAGTATCATAAAGGTGATGTTATCTAGTGAACACTCAGTCAGGAGTTGGGAGAACTGCATTCTATTTTTGGTTTCACTACTGTCACAGTATGTGACCTTGGGCAAATCACTTCACCTCTCAGTGCCTTTGTTGTCCCTCCCACTGTCTGTCTATTTAGATTGTTCGATTTTTGGGAGCGGCGGCTGGTCCCTACTATCATCATACATGGCTCCTGCTGTACTACAAGGTAGTCGGGACTTCTGACATTAAGATAAAATGCATGGTTTCAAGACTGTTAAATTTTAAGAGGACTGAGTCAGGTGTCTGCAGTGCCCCACTGCCTTAGCCTCCTAAGGTTGTTGATATGGTTTTAGACATTCTTGTCAATTTTCCATTTCACTGACCGAGACAAAAAGTTAACTTGATTTTTCTTCAACAAATAGCAAGGCTCAGCAACATATAAAGACCAAAGGACCCTAAACACTGGGCTGCTAAACTTTTTGCATGTATAGTGAAGCTTCTGCTCTTAGATAACAGAATTCTCTTTTAACTTACAATACTAAATGAAAATTTAGTTTTAAATTTGTCATCACAGAAACATCTGGGTGCCATTATACACATTTTGAGGTACAAGCATTATCTCAATAAACAAGCAAGAGCTCTACTTCATCTCCTTGTGATTAGTAATACTTGTTTATTGATAAGTCTAGGTTGGGTGACTTGCTTCTGGGAGCGGGTTGCACAGGCTATTCCCCAACTCAGTCCTTGAAAGGTGGCTGGAAAAGACTAAACTTGTAGTGTGACCTGGAGGCGGTAAGACTCTAACTCAGCGTACTTTGCAATGAAGTGGTATTAGGACCCCCTTTGCCCACCCCATACCTTGAAGAGAATGAAATATATCTTCTAGGCCAGCGGTTCCCAACCTTTTTGAGTGTGCGGATCCCTTTTCAACCTCCAAACATTTTGCAGACCACCACATGCTACTAGTTTTATTTGAAATTGTACATTTCTTTGATGAGGATTTGTTGTTTTTCTTTTCCGTGGCCCCCCTGTAGTAGCCACGTGGGCTACTACGGGTTCTCAGGCCACAGGTTGGGAACCACTGTTCTAGGCTAAACACTGAAAAACACTTGTGAGAGAACTTGCTTAATGGCAGATAAAGCTGTAAAACTTTTGAAGGAGTGCATAGCAGCAGCTTAAAGAAAAGCAAACAATCAGTCTTCAATTGTATGAATAGAGTATTGAATATCAGTCAAAGGGAATTATTCTAGTCCTGTATAAGGGAATAGTGAGACCATGTTCTGAATAATGTTCTTAGTTTAGGTCAACTTGTTTTTAAAGGATACTATAAAATCGAGAAGATAAAGCGAAGGGCAGCTGGAATGATACACGGACTAAAGGATCTTACTTATTCAAAAAGAAGAGACACTGTCTGTTCTTCAGAAAAGAAGATTAAGATGGAACTTTATTTGAAGCATAGTAAATGCTGAAGGGAATACAGGATAGATGCTGCAAGCCTATGAGTTTGAGTCAAATAAAGAACTAAGGGCACCAAATGAATTAAGAAGGGGGTCAGGTAATGAGGGAATTGAAAATGAATTTCTTCACATATATCTGGCTAATACAACCTGGTATAAACTGCATACACAATGTCAACAATAAGTAGTATAAATTGTCTTTATAAAACATACAAAGTTTAGAGAAATATATATTGCACAAATACTCATTTAAAGTTCAAGATATACTTAGATATGTTTTCTGGCCACCTTGACTCTGTCCTGGGCAGTAACATACACTAATCTTTGCTTGTGGGCAAGTAAGTTGGTAAATTAAATTTAGGTGGTAATTGACTTTGGCCTTAGTGAGATGGCAAATGTTCAACAATAAAATCAATGATTTCAGATTCTTTCATTTTTTTTGCTTTTATGTAAGCATTTAGTTAGAAATTGAAAACTGAAACCTTAATTACTAGTGTAAATTCTAATCATGTTTGGTATAGAGAATCATAATAGTTAAACCAATTCAAGAAAGAGGAGGGCTAGATTTCATTGTTGTTAGTGCACTCTTGGGTACACAAGTTGGTATAAAACAATTCATGTAGAATACATAGAAAATTTGAATGCTTTAATGTCTTCCTTTAGTGTTACACTCTGTTTTCCTCTGTTCCAAGAGGTGACCTATGCAGTACAATTTCCTGTAATCTAACTGGAAAAACTCAAAACTGAATCTCTGGCAGGTCCTCTGCATATTCTTTTGCATGTTCCCCATACTGAATGCTGCAACCGTCCTTTGAAGTTAATTGACACAAGACTAGAAAAAAAACAGATCATTTATTGATAAGGAAGGATATCAGTGCTTTCCCAATGAAGCTCTTCAATTTTATCTTAGACCTAAACTGCTTTGCTTGGCAATTTTCCATTTTTGTGACTATCTTCACACAGCTTTTTTTTTTTTTTTTTTGCAACTGTCTTACAGTTGAGATAAAGAAACCAAGCAAAGCCTTGTGGAACAGGCAAATGTTTGTCTTGAGTGGTAAATTCATGATTTTATTATTGCTCGTCTTTTTGTTTTTAAAAGATTCTGAAGCAGCAGAGTGCAATAAGCAAATTGGGCATCAGTCACTCTTTCTGCACATTAAATACATAGCATACAGCAGGAATGAGTATGGTATACATGTAATATGAGTTACACATGAACCTCTTTAGAGAAGGAAAGTGAGTCAGTTGATTAGTTCAGGAGACTAGGAGCCATAATACCTGGGTTCTAGTTTCAGCTCTTCCATTGCTAGAACCTCTGTATTTTTGCCTTGACCCATCTGAATAACTGGTATATCTACCTTAATGGGGTGACCAGTTAATTAATGTTAGTAAAGTACTTTGAGATAGTTGGTTGCATAGCACTACATAAAAGGAAGTCTATCACAAACAATGCATACATAAACTAATAGTTTTTAGTGGTTACACTGTTCATTACAAAACCGAAGGAGGAAAAGATGATTCCACCAGGCCGTTTGGAAAAACATGTAATATATAAAAGGCTATATTGCTAAAACAAATGCATTTCATTTTCCCTGGCACATACATGAAGGCTCAGATTGTACCACTGCCATTCAAGTTGTTTGTTGCTTGATGTCCCAAGTAGTCTTATTGAAATAATAATCTATAAATCTTTGCACTAACTTAGTCCTTCATATATGAAGATCTCAAAGAATTTCAAGTACCTTTGTTAATTGATGAATCCATGAAAGTATGCCTAGGCATATGCATTACACAGGTGGTAAATTTAGGTGAACAAGAGCCGAATAAGGCCAAACAGTGCATCCGTGGCAGAGTTGAGAACAGAATGAGTAAGGTGTTACTCAACCTGAATAAGAGTGATAAAATGTGACCCTAGGCAAACTGGGTTTGCAGGTCACTACTATAAGCTACCATTCTATATTATTATAACAATAAACTATGATAGCATGTTAATAAGTAGGCTGCTTGATGCACACTTTAAGATGTATTTTGGTCTCCTAAGATGACCAATAGCCAACTAATAAACACTCTGAGGTGGTCTATTGCTAGATCAGTATGGCTCATTAATTTTTTTCAAAATAGTTCTAAAAAAGCTGTGTTGTAGGCATTCATACAAAGCATTCTTCTCTCTGAGAAGTAGTTCCTAGTACAAAGATAAGCAACATAAGGGATGGTATTATGCTTATTTCTGTCTGTATTCAATACTTTTATTACTAAATATTTTTCTCAACTCTCTTCTAAGATAAGATTCCCTGAACCACTTCGGTGCCTTTTCACACATGCTAGTTTCCATAAACCAAACTGTCCTTTAACCCATTTCTCAGTTTCTCATTTTCTCTTAAAATTTATGTGGAATGTTCAGCTAGCTTATTAGTTCACTGGAATTTGTCTGTATTGAAAACTAGTGATTGTTGTTCTACACATGTAAATATAAGAGTTGCTTTGAATTGGTTTGCCTACCATGCTGGCTCTGCATTCTGGCAAATAGGGAATGGACAACTAAGGCTGCTCCACGATTTTCAAAAACTTAAACTATGAGAATCTTGACTATTTGTTTTTTGAGATATAGGGCAGCAATTCTTATTTTCCCAAGACAGAACCATGCTGTTCTGCCTTCTAGAGAAACAGGTTCCCCAGCATTTCCCCATTCAAGTTTTCTGGTGTTGCTAGCATTCTTAGGACTCTACCTTCATTCCTTAGGAGTGGTAAGATTTTTCACCTTTTTTTAGTAGCTTCATGATAGGTAACAGAGTACCTCCTGCCCTTTCCAGCCACAACACTCAAGTGTCTAGTGCCACAGAAAACAGGCCTACAGTGCCCTATGTTTAGGATAGACCTAGTGCATAGGAAGATACTATCAGATGATAAGCATCCAGTATGCAAATACTAGACATTTCTCTCTCATTCAGACCCTGTCTATACTTACCTCTGGGATTTGGCGGCAGTCAATGGGAGTTACGCAAGTGACGCAAAAAGCTTGCGTAACTCCCGTCGACTTCTGGGCTCCTCTTCTGCGCGCTGTCTTCAGTGCACTGCGTCGCTTGCGAAGGTGGTCTTCGTATGTCGATTTCTGGATAGACTGAGTGGGTCTTCACTGACTTTGCCGCCGTCAGTGTAGCCATAGCCTTAGTCTTGTCATGTAAAGTATTTCATATTTTGTAGAATCATTGATAATAGTGAACCACCAAGCTGTCTGAAATACAAAAGCATAAAAACAAAACAAAAAAGCCCTGGCTGGGACACAGCTCAAAGGCAACTGCATATCTCTCAGCTGATACCATTTTATTTCAGTGTTGTTTTGATGAGCCTGCTGGCATGTTGTAAAAAACCTACAATGCCTTCCAGGACATCTGGGTATAGGAGTAATTTTGGCATTCCTGAAACTCCTACAATGGTGCATTGCAACAGAATACATTGCTTTTTGGGTGGAGTAAACTTTTTTCATTCCTTGTTGGCTAATTCATTAAATATCACTGATGGCATACTAAGATGATGACACTGTCAAATACATTATTTTTTAGCTACATTTGTGACTTAATGAGAGCATTGAGGCTGATAGGAAAAACTCAACAGGTTCATTTTTCTCTACGTAAGCATGCAGCTGTGCTCCTTTTAGTACTTCTGCTATCTTCCTGGATGTTGCAGTCACTTGCAGTGTAGTGTTAGGCTTTATAATTTCTCTACGTTGTTAAAATACATGGGAATCTGCATAGCCACCTTTTTGTAATACGAGGAACTAAACAGCACTCTCTACTTTGAAAGCATTACAAGTGAAAGCTTCTTATTTCTGGGAAAATGCAAAATCTGAGCACAAGCCAAATACTACATGCCAAATCCTTACTCTCCTGCAGTGTCTGATTAATCGTTTTCATGATATTCCATGCTGATTAATGTTTGTCCAGTGAAACTTAGGGTTGAGTGAGCAGATGTACAAAGCTAAAGAATTGCCCGATATAGTAGAATAAATAAATAATAAAATAGATAAATGGAGTCTATCAATGGAATCATTGTTGTATCTTTCATTCAACCATTTTGCCTCTCTATCATCCCTGAATAAGACACTTGGATTGCTCAAGTGGCATGATCAGAGTCCGGCTGGACTTGGAGACCAGAAATCAGAAGTGGTTGGAGTTAGGATCAGAATCAGGTTGGAGTTAGGATCAGAATCAGGCTGAGGTCAGAGACTTGAGATCAGAAGATGAGGAGAGGTCTGGAGTTGCAGCAGGCCAGAAGTCTGTGTGATTGCCCCGATAATTTTCTGGAGCACACTTCAGGGTTAAATAGTGCGCTTAGCCAATCAGAGGGCTGCAAGCTACTGTCACTCAAGGTCCTTTGGGCAGTACTTTCTGTGGTGCCTCCTCTCCACCTTTGTCCTTAAGGCTGATAATTGTCTTCTGAAATCTGAGATGCTGTTTTTTGAAGCTACCACTTGGACAGTCTTTAAAAATGAATAGTATATATGAAGTAGCAGATGTTTGGTTCCTCAGGCTGTTTCAGTGAATTGCAGTGAAGCTACCAGAATTCAGGTTGTAAATCTTCAATATTTAATGACCACCTTACTGTTTGCTTATTTTTATAACTTTTTATGCTGGATAAATATTGCAGATAAAAA
The DNA here is from genome assembly GCF_026122565.2 of Emydura macquarii macquarii. Classification (NCBI taxonomy): domain Eukaryota; kingdom Metazoa; phylum Chordata; order Testudines; family Chelidae; genus Emydura; species Emydura macquarii. The sequence goes on along the minus strand of NW_027131390.1, from coordinate 31,500,183 downwards.
CATATTTCACTGATGTAGCTGTTTGAGCTTTGCATACCCCATTTGCAATCCTATTAATACGTGAATGTAAGTGAGCAATTACTTGCAATAGCAAATATGAACCCTAATTCTTTTTCTGATAATAGAAATAATTAGCTATGCAATTCAGAGGTGGAACTAAGATGTATAGATGCAGAAGTTGCATGCAGGTAACAAAAAGATAAAGCTACTTGGAGAGAACTTAATTCTACGCTTAAAGAGGGAAATTAATGCCTTAAAAGATTGGATTATAATATCATTGACAGTCTACAGAGACAAATTCTGTGGGAGTTTCTCCCCTCTCAGTATACAGTCTTGAACTTCAGTGTCTTGGTTATTCTAGTTCCACATATCTTCTAAGAAAGTATTGCTGACTCAGAAAATCAGTTGTAACAATGTGTGCATTAGAATCTGGGTCTGCAGAGCCAACTGCTGACATTCCCGCAGCATCACCTATAGGCCATGCAAAGCTAGGAGCCTAGGAGCACTCTGGAGAGGAAGCCCTGCAGGAAGTACCATCCAAAGGACCTACAGTGACAGTACCTTGCGGTCCTCTGATTAGCCAAGTGCACAATTTAACTCTGAGGGGTGCTTCAGTAAGTTACCTAGGCAACCACACAGACCTCTGCCCTGTTGTGACTCCCGACCTCATCTTCTCTTCTGATCTCTGGTCTCTGATCTCAGACTGATTCCAGCCTAGGTACTACCTCTGATTTCTGGTCTTTGAGTCCGGCCTGACTCTGACCCTGCCTCTAATCTCCAGTCTCCCACTACAGTCCAACTCTGACTCTTGGTATTGAACTTGGTTCTAATGGTTCCTCCAACCACTGCTCACCAGCTCCTATCCTTGGCATGTGGACTTCAGCCCATCTGTGACTGGTAGGCCAGACTGCCTATGCCTTGGTCCCTTATATATGGGTCCCATGAACATACTGTTACAATCCCTTTCGTTAACCTAGAATTAAAAACAAATGGGTAGTAAGTATTGAGGCAGCAGTGCAATTAATTTGCAGCCATAACCCTGGAAGCAGACCAGTGGAGAGCTCTCCTATTCTAGCACTACAGCTGGCTTGCTACAGATACTTGAAGTAAAGCACTAATGAAAATTATTTTTAAACTGAGACATGACTGGAGATTTAAAAAACTTCCCCCTTTTCCCCAGCCTGCTACACTGTCTTTGATTTGATGTATATGTATTCTGCATTTCTTATTGCTCCAATCATGAAGGGTGGAAAAATGGATATTTTGCAAGGCATTAATATAAACATGAATTTCATGGGGGAGAGGGGAAAGGAAACATACAGAAAATATGAACATGTCTTATCCTCTATAAATATATCTAAATGATTGTAACAGTCTCAGTCAGTTTTAAAATTCAAGGTAAATTTAGGTAAAACAAGTGTTTTAAACTAAGCAGTATTCAAAGCTAAGAGCTCCACTTCTCAGCTTCATGGAAAACATGTTTGTTTTAAAATAATTGCTGCAAAATGACTCAGATTTGTTGCAACGAGAGGCACAGTTTTCTGAATGCATATACCAACACCTACATGATTCTCGGGTATGTTACCTTTTAAAAAAATCATAAAGGAAAACTGGGCAAAGACAAGACAATTAAATCTCCTTGGAAAAGTACAAAACATAATGGGGAAAGTGGGAGATGATATAAAACTGCAAAACAGTAGTTCCATATTGGCAAGATTTGACAGGTTACTTTCAAACACTGCATAAAAATTGAAACTGTTTTCTTTTCTTTTCTTTCAAGCATAGGGGAGCTGTAAAACTAGCCTGATCTTGTTATAGAATTGAATTTATAATCAGCCTGGTAACTTCACACATTACAGGCAGAAGGCGTGAGAAAACCTTTGAAGAAATCAAGAGTAAAAATAATCAAGTATTTGAATGTTTGGCAGGACACTCGTATTCAGATGTGTAGTCGCCCCATCCAGTTGACAAAGGTTATGCATGTGACTGGAAGTTAACAAATTAAAGTTCAAAAACTCATTAACTCCTCTTGTCCTTACTATACCTTAAAAACTGTCAAGGTTTCCAAGACTCCTAGTACATTTCTTACTGCACTTGTCATAGAAACACTATTCACTGACAGGCCAAGAGGAACCAAAATTATTGGTATAAGGCTCCTTATACAAATTAGCAGATAGAAAGCCCTTCTCTTGCTCATTCTTTCCCTGCTCCCTCAAGGGAGAAGGGATTTGGGAAATCCAGAGGGCATAAAGCCAGGAATTTTATAGACGAGCAGGGGGAAGACAAAGCTGTCTTCTCCCATCTGTGCCCTATCCCACTACACAAGTACAATGCATGGAAAGAGTTGTTATTGATGGTCAGATCAACATTAACTGCCATGGAGAGAGTTAATAAGAAATCCTCCAGTCAATTGTATAGCACATAGGGCAGGGGTTCTCAACCTTTTTCTTTCTGAGCTCTCCTTCCCACAACATGTTATAAAAACAACACAGCCCATCTGTGCCACAATGGTTTTCCTGCATATCCAGTAGATTAAAAGCTGTATTAAATCAGTCGTTATACAGTTAAACACACACACACATACATAGTATAAAAAAGAAAAGGACAACAGGTACAAAAATAAAAAACTGATTATTTTTGTTTTACTTAATCCGTGTGGAACTTGTTGCTGGTGCTGATCAACAATTCTGTCAAGCCATGGTAGTATCTTTGACAAGCATGCACATGTGCCCTGGGCAGAGTTCATCCTGGCTGAGTACTTTGTTTTCATGAATGTCATGGCTGGCCTGCACAGCCATAGCTCCTCCACCAGCGTGGCAAGGCTCAGGCTTTGTCTTTCTGCCCTGGGCCTCAGGGAGTTTAACTTTGGCCTTGCTTGATGGACCCCCTGAAACCTGCTCATGTCCCCAGACCTGCAGTTGAGAACTGCTGACCTATGGGACAATGCTGTGCAGTGGTGATTCCTTACATGCCATCTCCTATGTCCTTTAGAACTGGATAACCCTTACAACATGAAGTGTGCAGCAACTTCTGTTTATTCAAGTGATGGCGAGCTTGCTTCAGAGACTCACCTACTTGCTTCACTTTGAGTTTCGGGTCCTCCTGGCCTAATTTTTCCCTTCTTGTGAAATGAAGGAACATGAGATCCTAAAAGCATACTTTGTATCTGTGTATACAAAGTGCTTAACAACTCCATTGCATGGCACTGACTAAAGAGGTGGTCCTTTAAATTACCTTCCATGCAGCAGTTCCAGCTGGTACTGGTAAATACGAAACAAGCTTAGCAATCATGTCTGAGTTTATACTGTCTATTGAAGCTTTAAATCTGGCCTATGGATGACACTACCACCTGAATACTTAATCTTTTTTTTTTTTTTTTCTTAAAAGTGTGATTACCAGAGAGGTCTGCTAGCTTCCAAATAAATAAGTAAAGTAAAACTATAAAACTTTATTGTAACTGCAGTCAGGTGTATACCTCTGAAGCATTGAACAAGGCATACCATGTGGGAGACGTTACTTGATATTATACCAGGACTTGGGCTCATACTGCAGAGGATTTCTGGAGAAAGATTTTCTTGAGTGGAAGAATTAATCCTATTTCCCTTCTTTGTATTTGTAGTAGACGCTGATATGGATTTTGAACATCCTCTGCTCACCTTTTAAGTATACTGTTCTCCTGGTCAGCATTCCTGACCCTGGTAAAACAATCCCTATAACAAAATGCAGTGCTCGAACTCTTGTCAGGTTATCATTCTTGTATATCTCTATATAGGTTCTGCATGATTAATTGTTTGCTCACTGATTTTAATAACGTAATTATAAAAGTGCTAACCAAAAAACTTATTCTATAGGATTGCTACATAACTATTGTATAATTTTCTCTGGTATATTGTCTCAGTTTTCACTGTAGAAATCCGCACATTAAGCAGTCGTCCTTGTATTTAAATAATATAAGGCATTAAACTTGAACCCACAAAACCCAAGAACACCCAATCAGCCGTGATACGGCAGCTTTATCAAAGCCTCCTTCGATCTGAGTTGCGCAACAGTACACAATGTAACAGCTCAATGGACAAACTCTTGTCTGTCAATATATAGAATCTCTCTCTCTCTCTCTCTCTCTAAATATTCTCCGTGGAAGATGTCTGTGCTGCTTCAGATAGATGTGTTCCTGAGATGTGCTTGGCATCTGCCACTTGGTATTCTTGAGTGGTGTTTGAGCACTTGTAATGTGGAAACTAGTATGAACTAGTGTTCAGTACTTTCAAGGATCATACCTCGTTTCACTGAAAGATCAGCTAGGCACATCAAATAAATATGACCTTACTTTTATGCAGTAATAAAAAGTCTACCTATTGGAAATAATTAAGATAGAGGGGGTATTGTGGATCATCAGAGTACTACAGAACAGTGCTACCAATTTGTGTAGTACAATTGTCTAGTTGTTGCATTATTGTCTTATGATTATATGATTGCTGTCTTGGTGTTTGGCTTATATAGATGAAATAAGAATTTGGAAAGGTCATGTTTCCTAAGGGGTAATTTTGCTTGCTCTTAGTTATGCAGGCTCTGTGTCAGGGAATACAAAACTTCATCACTTGATGATGATAATGGTAGGCTTTTCTATTCGATTGTTCTGAAGCAGTCATACAAGATGGCTGTATAGTAGCTGTATCTCCTTCCCCTCACCCCCCGCCCCAGTGGCTGCATTATGATGGAAATGCTTTAATTGTTTTCATGGTGGCATTCAATGGCCATAGCCTCTGTCCTATGGTGCTGAAAGCTAACTAGTTAGAGTATTGATGCAGGATTTTGACAGTAGAAAAATTTCAGTTGACATTTCAAGCATGATTGTTTTGCTTCAACTTTCTAATCAGTTTCGGATTCTCTTCCTTAATTTCAGTAGTCTTCTTTCAGGCTGTAACTGAAAGTTAATTATGAGTCCCAAAGGATGATAAATGAGTAAGGACAACAATCCTATTATGGAGACAGTTTCCCCACTACACAGCAGCCAATTCTATTGGATTTGGCCTTTTGTAATTTACTTCCTTCTGCAGCACGAAAGGCTGTAACCCAATAAACCATGCAGATTTGGTTATATTGGCACACAAGACACCTTGGGTGTGTAGAGCAGCAATTGCCAAGTTGGCATCAGTGATACTGTTACGTTGGCTAGCTACTGGAGAATGATCACATCAGCTGCTCTTTTGTCGATAAATAAATGGATGGTTACAGTAGAAAAGACAGACAAGTGCATGTTACTTTCTGCTTTCTTGCTGCTGCTTCCGTCCACCTATTCACTTGCCACTATATTATGCAGAGTTAAATATTCAGGAATCATCATTTCCTGTTGGCAAATAGGTCAGCAGGGATCAGGAGCTGGTAGGACATGTGGAATCTGTAATCAGGAGGACTTCAACTGTGGGAAGGAATAATATAGATTCAAGGATGGAAAGCTCGTTAATTTGAGATGAGCCCAAAAATTTCTGGTTTCATATACTCATCGCTCCAGTTTAGTTTAAAGAAGTGGTGACATGATTCTGTAAAATCATTTCTCCAGCTTGACAATAATCATTGAACAACCGGAATCACTTAAAAGATTAGTCAGCTAATGACTAGGGTAAGACCACTTAAAATAATTAGATCATTAAGGGAAAAATGAAATTACTGAGGTAGAATCATATATTTGTAAAAGCAGTTTGTTCCTATGGTTCTTTTTAATACAGATAATTATGGCCTGAATTCACAACTAATAGGTATTTTAAGTACTAACGTATTTTCTGAAGCCTAACGCCACAAACAGGCAATGGGTCACAAAACATTATGGTTAAAGTTATACGGTATTGTAACAGTTGATATTAGGGTTTCACAGCTCATCCCATTAGACTAAAGTATTTTATGATTTCTCCCCTTCAAGACTTCTATCTTTAAAAATTCATTGGTTCATATTTAAACACAGATGTAATAGAAATACTTCATTATGATGAAATGCTGAAGAAGTAACTTGCTGTAAACCAGGTAAGAAATACTCTGAGAATTCAAGGTGCTGGATGACTTTTTTTTTAACTAATGAAAGAAGTGTCACAAAGTGTGTTTAGAAGCATAGACAATATTAAGACATTTTAAGTCGAGCATTTGTGATGCTTCATTCTTATTGCTACCATTCTAGATTGAAGCATGGAAAAAGGCTTCTGCTTTTACTTCAGAGATAACCAAAAATTGATTTCATGGCTGGAAGTCAATTGCAAGGTCTGTCTGTCTGTGTTGCTAAGGCTCTGTCAGAGCTGCCATATTAATAGTAAAGTGGATGAAGGGAGCAATTTATCACCACTCCCCCTCTGTGGGCCATCAAGAAAACAGTCTTAGATGTGGTCTAAAGTTCCATTACTCGCTGAAGTGTTACTGATTGTTCATGGCTGGCTCCTCAGTCTGAAGTGAGGCAATGACTCCTACTGGCACTGGTGTGCATGGGAAATCCAATTTTCAAGTTGCCTGTGAGAAGTTTCTATCCAGTAGGTAGAAAAAATCATATCTGCTCCTTAAAATAAGAATTGGGTTGATTTAGGTACCCAAAGGTGATGAGGCAAAGCATTTCACCCAGGATGAATTCTTGAAGAAGTCAGCAAGGGGAAGTGGTTGCTTATTCAAGTAAAACCTGCCCTTCTTCTGCTTCTCTTTGCCTAGGTTAGCATGTTCCTTGTGAAAGCCAGCTCAATTGAATGGGAAAGGAATTGATGGCAAAGGGAGCCCATACTACCACGGAGAAATGCGATATCTAACTCATTGGATGGCCCTTAATGAAGTCCATCACTTTGACATTTTCATGAAGAGCCTGAAGCAGGCTTTCAGGAATTTTTTTAGCAACCAGTGCTTGGCAGCATATAAAACAATGTAGCCATGAGGCATTAGGTGCAATATTTTGGACCCTTGTGACCAGGCAATAATGAACTGTCATGGTACTGGTGCTATCCATGCAGATTGCTGTATCCTGTTCCCACTGAGTTATGAAATCTCCAACTGCTTCCTGAAATGTCTCCAAAACACATTATCCTGTTGTTCATCCTTGCACAGCATTCCAAAAGAGCAAATCTGCTTCAGTAGCACCATCTGAACCATACTAGCCATATGTTGGTAGCAATCTAGGACCACAGATTCTATTTTTTATATTATGAAATTTGTATTGCTAAACAGTTAACTTGAGTTTTTTAAAACATTTGCTCTTAGACGTCTTCAGTCACATCACTAAAGTTCATAACAGTATTATTAAAACATGATGCCTTTGCAAAAATCTCCCTTGGTCAAGGAAGGATAAAATATTTCTGTAATGATGCACTGTGCCTTACACTGCTCTGTGACTTACAGAGATACTACATAAGATTCCTGAAGGACATTTTTGCTGATACTGCCAGTTTGAGTACTTGAAGCTTTGTGGTGTTTGTGGGGAATAGCTCAGGTTATGTATCAGTGATGGCTACTTCAGGTTGTAGTTACGGCAACAGCTCAGAAAATGTCATGATCCTGCAGCTACCCCTTAACAGCATGTTAAATTAATGTCTTCAGATGCCTCCATCGCCATTTGGCATTATATTTCCCTATCCCCTTTGTTCACTGAGCCATCAAGGAAACAACTTGACACCATTGCCTTAATTAAATTATCCCACTTTCTGCAGCACTTCTTGGCCATACTCCAGCTCAAAACAATGAACATTTGTATCAAGGCCCATCCCTTGGTTAATAGAGCCAGCACATCAGATACTCAGTTCATCACCCCTGTTTTGTCTTGGTCTGGGCATGGGATTACTTGCTTTTTGTATTGTATACAACATTTCTTTATAGGGCTTGAGCTATTTGTGCAAGGAATGTTGGACATGAGCACAGGCTTAACACTGTTTTCTTAGCAGAGGCTCTAGCAGTAGCACACTCACATACTGGATTGGTCTGCACTGTGTCACTAACTGTGCTCATGGGTTTAAAAGAACAGAGTGGCGTTAAAGGGATATACAACTGAAGGGTTTATATTCATACCAAACTTTTTTCACGTTTAATATTGGAAAATTTAGCCAAAATAGTAATTGAGTAAGTTTAAATTACTTTCTTTCATCTCCTTGGAATCATCTGTGAAGCTTTGTGCAACCCATAGTTAGTGGGAAACCTGTTTTGCACCATCCTTTATAGTATACATTGTGAGAACATAGAGGAAATGTATAATGGGATAGAGTTATTTTCAGAATTGCACTTAATGGAGAAACTAGAATTATAACTGTGGAACAGCTACCTATTGCTACACAAACAAAGAAGATATATTCTATCCTCTGTATGTATGAATAGAAAATATGTATTCATCAGTAGAGGGAAGAATGTAGTGTGCCTCTTTATACTGAATGTAAATTCAACCTGCTTATCACTTTTCAAAAGTTAACCTTGGTTTTGTTACACATTTATTTGTTCCCTTTATGATGTAGTATTTGATCTTTCAATCATGTTACAATTACTAAAAAGACAAAAACAACAGCTTGCAGACAACTTCACTAAATTCTTTGTGGTGTATACACTTTGAATATCAGAGAATATCTTCTTGAATGGAGATGGATAATTAGATACTAGAGATGGAGTCCATGTTGACAAGTGTGAGGCTATTGGGCTAAATCAAAACTCCGGGTAGAACTTTTGTTGTATATGTGTTCATTGAAAAATCTTATTCTAACTGTCTGTTATTTCTTTTGATATTGAACCAATCTGCAAGTCAAATGCCAATATTTTTGAAAACAAAAAGTGAAGGACATACTTTCCACTTCCTATTATGAATCATTTGTTTACCACTCATTATTACGTGTGAGTGATCTAGTGCTATTTGGTAATATAGTTAACTTGGGTGACCAGATAGCTACTGTGGAAAATCGGGATGGGGGTAGCGGGCAATAGGCGCCTATTTAAGATAAAGCCCCAAAAATTGGGACTGTGCCCCTATAAAGTCAGGACAATCTGGTCACCCTACGCTTAACACTTCATCGTTGTTATATAAAAATAGAGTGGCTTTTTTTTCAGAATCAAGCATAGTAAAAATTGGGTGAGAGTATTTTCAAAACCAGGAGATAAATTGTTTGACTTTCTGAATAAGCAGAATATTTGTGAGATGGAGCATGTCAGTGTTTTCAGTTTGGGGAACAATGAGGTTCTGGTTAGAGATGGTCCAAAATGTGAATTTTTCTTTTGAAAACTTAGTTTTGCAGCATTTTTAAATACAGAAAAATGTTGACTTAAAAATGCTGCTGCAGCACGTCATAGGAATAGTGCCTCAAGCTCTTGTTCCCCTCTGGTGCTCAGCTTTCCTGGTCAGAGTATGTCTCCCATAATGCACCATGGTCTCTACTGTTGAAGAGCAGAGTTCGTGAACCATGGGAGTCCCTGGCCATGGTGCATTATGTGATATGTGGTCTGCTCAGGGAGCCGAGTCCAAATAGCTGAATTGAGGCATTAGGCCTCTGAGACACTGTGGCACCAGTTGCAAATTGAAATATTTTATTTTCAGGCATCCAATTTTTTGATGAAAAATTAAAACTTGCTATAGAAAGCAAATACTTTTAGAGCCACTTAGTTTAGTTGAAAAATCAATTTCCTTTTTAAAAACCAGTTTTGACTGAAAAGTTTTGACCAGCCATAGTTCTAATATATTCATCTTTAGTAATTTTTCTGTATTATTCATGATCATTCCATTGCACATGTGAATGTGCCCATGTGATCTCCTCAAGTAATTGTGTTCTGTATGGTGAATATAGGGAGCAGTGGTCACACAAGATTAATTGTTATAGACATACAAAGGAAACTTGAACCCCGATACCTTTTAGCAAAATAAACTTTAAACTATAGTACCATACGTATATTTGGGCAAAAACTAATATTTGGAAGAATTTTTAAAGCTGTAAAACGTCCTTCGTTTTCAGAAAAGTTTACCTTTCTAGTAATAGACTGGATGCCTTGCTTGAACCGAAGTCATAGATCAGAACCACCCAAACTGTTTAGGAACCACAGCAGAGTTCTGTGATTGGTTCTAATCTTAAGTTTTAAGTATGACAAGTGTGAAGCATGGTCCTGATCCAGCTCAGCTCTTCGGCATGTGCTTGACATTAATCACATAAGTAGTTCCACTGAAGCCTATTTTAGCTGACTTTCAGTTTTTGTTGTCTCCTTTTTTCCTTAAGTTGTTTGAAAGAGGCATCTATTACAAGCTGTACTAGAAGACTCTTACTCTTCCCATGTGATAAGGTGTTTTTTGTGGCTGTCTGTTTTCTTTACTGTTAAACTATCTCGCAAGAAATATAACTGAGAAAATGATCACTTCTCCTACTTTTTATTTAATCCAAATGATCAACAGATGCATTTGCTTTTCAAAGCCATTTAATTCTGCTTTAGGTTGTGGTCAATTTATGCCCAGAAATATGGTAGACTTTACCATATTTTTTTTAGTTGAATTGCTTCTGCATTGGGCATTTACATTTAATATTTTATTATTGTTCTTAAATATCAGGTAGCACACCAGGGATCCCCAGTGAATTAATGAATTAATGAGATGAGATGAATTAATATTCCTTGAACAAAGACAGTGTTAAGTATTTTTTTGCTTTTAAACTTACCCAAGCTATCGCACTAAGTTTCAGCTTACTGTGAAACTCATTTCATGTTCAGTTCTCTTTTCCTTCTCAAATTCCTGTGTTGGCATGAGGATAGGGATCAGGGACTATACCAGGTGTTCCATCCTCTGTGATTCATTCCCTTGGGAACACCCTAGTAAATCGCTTGCTCTAATTGCCATCCATTTTATAGCCATCAAGATAATTTAACTTATCTTCACACTACTGACACATGAGGTACCCGGTTCAAAGAGAAATAAAATGACAGACTAGCAGAATTTCTGTGTTGTCACAGGACTTGTACTTTTTCCAGTGAAAATGAAATCATACAGTTGTGTTGTCTCCTTATTATGATAAGTTGAAAATTCCGTCCTCCCCCTCCCGCCCCCAAAGCCTTCTAAGTAAAGCTGGTTGAAAAATTTCAATGAAACATTTTTCTATCAGAAAATGCCATTTTATCAAAACCAAAAAGTTTAATGGGAATGTGCCCGTTTTGACAACATTTCTGTTGCAAATGTGTGACAGAGGCCCACTTATGGTTCACCACTTTGTCAGCAACTCTTGTCAGACTGACATACTCACTACACCCAATGTGAGTGATATGTATGGTTATAATCTGTATCTAAAAGGTGTCATGTAATACGTTGTTGAAAAATTAATAACTCACTAAGCATTAATATTCTTGCATGGGCATGGTGTGTGTGTGTGGTGTTTAGTAAGAGTTATGGTGTGTTGATGATTAAAGTGTGTTTAAAATCAGACATGTCAGGGGCAGTTCATGAACAGGTCTGCCCTAGACAAAGGAGCATGTATTTGCTTCTCTGACCAGCCTGGTCATCGGGTGGAGGTATGAAAGTACATTTATATATCAAGTAAATAAAGATATCAAGCTAACACATGGGAGAGGAGACCGCATGACATATATGCCCCAGCAGAAGAGAGAAGCTTTGTCTGGGTTTTACTCTTCAAAGAATACATTGAAAAGGTTTACTGTTGTACAGAGACAGGAAAGATGAACCTCAAGTAATAAGCAATTGAATCAACTAATTGCATATGATATTACTGTCTTATAAAAGTATATAGAGGTCTTTTCTGAAAGCTAATGACACCCTGGTGAGTAATATCATTGTGAAATGTATGTATTAACAATACATGAGGAAATATGGATACTTAAATGATATGTTTAAAAATGTGGATCAAACAGGGAGAAACGGGTTCCCTCCCTGACAGGAGAGAAGGCAGCTATTTACCTGTCTCCAATGAAATTAAGCAAGGTGTGACCAGAAATAACGAAAGTCCCATTTATAATTCAAATCAGCATGGAATGGGGTGGGAAGCCTGCAACAAGGACAGAACAGCATGAGATCATCCTGCCTGTTGAAACAAGGTCATTTATCTTTGAGAAATATAAACAAATATGGTAGGCATCTATCACTAGATAGACACAAGAGGCCAGTGCTCATGCAAGCTGAGAAAGATAGGTCTTTCAATCTAAGAGGGGCTCAAGTCTCTGGGAATTGAATATAGGTGAAAAATCTGCTTCCATAAAGTTCTTTTCCTAGGAAGACAAGAGAAGCCAGCATCTTGTATTTTGTGGCAGGTCCTGACTGAGGGGAAAGTCAGCCATGGCTAGGAAGAAGAATGACTGGTGAGAGAAACCATATTGAACTAAACCTGTACCTTGGTAGATTAAGTTTTAGACCTTTAGATGTGTGTTTTCTGCTATTTGCTTGTAACCCTGTCTAACTTCATTCCTTTTACTGGAACTCACATGATCCTATGTATATTTTATTAATAGATTTGCTTTATTATTACTAGAAACCAGTGCTGCGTTTGCAGGGAGAAGGGTACATCTCCCCCCCCTTAAGTTAATAAACGGTCCTGTGCTTTTGCCTCTTCAAATGAGCCATGTACTTTATTATTTCTCTGAGCTGTCCAGAAGAGCGCTGGATATTTCAGGGCCATGTGGTTTTGCGGTAATTCAAGGACTCAGGATGTGTTGGGGTCACCTCACTGGTTGTCAGCAAGGCTTGTGGAAGCCAGTGTGAAGCTGTGGGGCTGTAGTGAGGCTGCTGGGGTCAGAGCTGATGAACCAGGGCTGTCTAACACAGAGACACTCAGGCGACCTTCATGCTTGTTGGCTGGCTCTGAGCATCCCAGGCTGGGAGCTCCAGCAGCAAAGCATTGTAAGTCTACTACTGTTGTAGGGCAAGTGGTTACACGACCCCTTACTGGTCTGGTTTGCACGCCAAACCGCATGACAGAAGTTTCTCTAGTCCAAGATGGAATTTGGGGCGGAGAGGGAGAGATGCCAGAAAACAGCATGATGGTCAGCATACTGGTTTGTTTTGTGGACGGCTGAGGTTCAAGTATCTGTTCTGCTTGATTTGGAGAAGGGACTCAAATCTGGGTCTCTTAGGTTAAGTCTATTCAGCAATTAAACACACGTGGCTGTCCCAGATCAACAGGCTCGGGCTTGGGATGTGGGGTTGTAAATTTGCCATGTAGACATTTGGATTCAGGCTGCCGCCCGAGCTCTGACCCCACAAGGATTGTTTCTTATAACATCTTACATGGCTTTTCATACGTGGGTGCCAAAGATGATCACACATTTCCATTTTAGGCACGTAATTATAAGTTGATTTTTAGAAAAACTTAGCACTTGCATGTCTCACTCGCCATTATGCTAAAATAAACCCTTAAATACAAAACCATCTTCTGTATAAATTAAATAGTAGATCTTCACTGATTACTGAAAACCAGTCATTATGGGCCAGACCCTCAGATTTATTGTTAGTACAGCATAAGGTGACAGGTTCTGCTCACCTTACATTTTTACACTTATCCCACATTACCTTCCAAAAGGCACTGACTTTATCTTTTTTATTTAAGTAAAAAGCTGCTTGCCACTATAGCTAGAGTTGCAGAATTTACAGCAACCAAATATCTTTCCTTTCATTAGGTTTTTATTCTCTGTTATTGCAAGTACATTTGTTCAGGTCTTCATTGCCTTCTCTAGTGAGCACAGATTTCTTGTGGTAATGTATCTTTTCTCCATGGTAATGAGATTTACTCAGTGCACGTTAATGCACTTCTATAATCCTAATTTTACTATGCTCTTATCAAATATTGAAAGTAGTTCTGTTGCCAGGAATGAGGAGCCAGCAGTCCAATGTGAACAATACTACTCTTCTGGAACCATTCCACCTGGTCTTTAAATTTTCCTAACCAGAGACATAAAGTTGATGATATTTTTTTTATTTGTCAGGAGTATTATCAGTGCACCTGGCATTGATTACTGTGGAGGAAATGAATAGCTGGATTCAACCTAAGGTCTCTTCCCTTGACACTTGAATTAACATCAAATCATAAAAGTATTTCCCATGTTTCTCTATTCTGGGCACAGTGACGTGTCTTTTTTGCCTATTGTTATGCTACAGGTAACACAACTGAAAATATTTATATTCTGCAATTCTGTAAACATAAGCCATGATATAAATATTACCTCTTTCATTTACCTGTGTAAAGAGGCTTCAAAAACCTCAGAAAAAATGTTTATCTTAGAACATTAAGCTAAATATCAAATTTAAAGACAATTACAAATTTAGTAACAAATGCATTTCTGAAACTGCTGTATTCACTAATTACCTCTCTATGCATTTCCCTCAAGACAAGTCACCTGCCCTGCTCTCACCTCCTTCTGATTTTTCCTTTCCTATTGCCCCATTTTCCCTTTTCTCCTGTGGGGAATTCTTACCCCACTCCTCTCTCTCTCTGCATCCTCCTATTCTCCTATTCTCAGAGCATGGGAAAGAATTGGACTGTGGCAGCAACTTCTGTTGCTGCTGCTCCATGACAACAGTGGTTCTGGATCCAGAGATGTCCCTTCTGCAAGCAGCTATGAGCAAAGTTCAGGGAAGAAATTTCAAAGTTTCACACCATTGTCTCCAACTGGCCAGTGGCAGTGGCAAAATGGCGGCAGGCTCAGAGACTGGGCAATATCATATCCTAGCTCTGTTCTGTATGACTGACTTTACATGTTGTCCCATGTTCTGATAATTAGTCATTCTGCTAATGGTGCAAGGGGTCCACTTTTGCCCTCAAAATATGCCTGTTCAGCTCTCACTGACCACAATGTGAGTTTCATACGTGTAGTCAAGATTTGGGGTCTATGCAAATTATTTAAAGATATTACTACAGGACTCACCAGGTGACACTGCTAGTCTTAAGTTCTTCTTTTAGCGTGGAAGCTCTGAGCAACTGAAGAAACGGTTATGCTGTTTTTTGTGATATTTCTTTTTGGAGTGAGAGATGACATGAGTTAGTTCTCTCTTAATCTCTCTAACTAGTGTTACTACTTAAAACAGGGCTGTTGCTTGGAAAATGGGCATTGTTTTGGCTATGGTTGCTGAAAGAGGTGGGCTTGCATGCATGCTCTTTAACCACCTCTTGTTCAAGCACAGGTGTGCATAGTATAATTAGAATAAATTACAATAGGCATATACCCAAACTCCATATTGCCTTCTCTTCCTATGGGAAGTTGACATACGAAGCCCTGAAATTTATTACTTCTCAGCTGAGGGGCAACATTTACCCTTTGAATTTTCTGATTTTGACTATTAATGATGAATTAAGTTACAGTTGTTACCAATGACTTGTCTAAATGTTGAGAAATGTCTATGGACATAGATAATACAGTAAAGAACAACCATATACTCCATCTTCAGAATGTGGTGATAAAAATAGTATTGATACAGAAACGCTATATAGATGAGATGTATGTAAAAGGTTAATAGATCAGATAACAATAGGTGATGCTCTAGAAGATGTTGCTTGTTTTTGCACGAACGGTAACACTAGTGGATATTGTGCACTGCAAATGGCTTGTGTTTGTGCATGCGGCTGTTTACATGGAACTGTTAACAATTGTCTCAGCTATTTCTACCCTAGTAATTGAAGAACTGTGGCTGAGTAAATTCCCATAGACATAAAGGCCTACATACCAATTGGTGCCAAATGCTGGTTAGCAACTCTCAAAATTCTCTCAAGCCTTTTTTCCTGTCTTCAGTGCAGCTTGTCTGGACACTACCAGTGCTTACTAGCTTCATTTCTCATGGGACAGTAGTTGCCATACATGTGTACTCTACTCTTAGCCTTTGGGGTTAGTACTTTTAGGGATTGGCTCACAGCATAATAAAATTACAGTTAATTTCTGCTAAAGCAGCACATTGAGGCTCCAATTAAGACTCAAGGTCCTATAGTATTAGGCACATAAATGCATCAAGATATTCCATCCAGTGTACCAAAGACACTACAATCCAGCTATGTAGTGACATTCAACTTTAAAAAAAACAAAATTGGTCAAAAAAGATCTTTTCTCATCCATTTTTGTGCATGTTGGTTGATTGTAAAATTTGGTACAGCAGGTGTTGCACCTAGGAATCATACCCTGTCATTACTGAGTATGGAGAACAGCCAGAATAGTCGGTGGCAGTATGGGCTATGGAGCACAGGAGAAACTAAAGAGAAGGAGCTTTGTTTTTTGTAATAAAGTTTACTCAAATCTTTCATATTTATTATTGAGTCCACCAATAGAGTGGAATAAATAGTTTATTTATTCTTTAGCTATATGGTATTGAGAAAACTAGATGCTGCATTTCATTCTGTTTGCTCTGCAAACATTCTCATAGTCCTCATTGTACTGAATGTATTAAGTATAGAGTTTGAAGTGGTTATCTCTTGAAAACAGAAAGCTATTGCCTTTCATGTGGATATGCTTAATGGTTCATAAATATCTGCATAATAATTCTACTCTTGACTTAACATCCTTGTTTATTTTTACCAGCACTGGTTGTTACTTAGGGTATGCCATACAATGCAAGTTAGTCATTCCATTTTGTAACTTCTATGTCTAAACTGATATTATATTGTCTCTGCTCTTTCAACTTCAATTTCTAGTCCGATTCCTCATGGCAAATCCTAAGCATTGGTTTTTAAGATGATCAGTTGTGTTCAGCTAAACCCAAAACAATATGCAACAGTCAGTTTTTATTTTACAATACCATGCCATGCAATGAGTTTTTCAGATATGTTGATAGAATCATTCTAGACTTTCACTTGTGGTACACCACCACTGGGACACCCTTTGTTTTTGATCAGTTGCTGGAAAGAAGACTGATCCTTGCTGTGGGCCATCAACAGTCTCAGTTAAGAGAACAAGATAAAATCCTGGAATTGTAAGAACCCCGAAGGGAAATGGGTCTTGCCTGCAATTCCAGTGATTAGTTTGTGTGTCTGAAGAGGCCCTTCCCACAAAGACCACTCACGTATAATTCTTCACTACAAGAAGCAAAGCATAAAGTACTAGACGACTTGGGGAAATGCTGTCATGTTATATGAATTAAACTAAATGATGTTTGTCTGAAAATAGATTATTGCTTTTTCCAGTATTAATGCATGCTGTGACAAGGCTTATTACAACAGTATATAATGAAATACTAAATATGGATTTACACAGAAGGCAGGAACTGCTGCTTTTCAATTGCTTCCATTAAGTCAATGTTAAGCATTTAAAAGAAAAGCATCAACAGGCATTCACTTAATTGACCAGAGGATTTTCAGTTGATGTACAATACAAGATCTGTGGCCTAAATTTCAAAGGTGCTGAACAGTTGCAGCCACCAGGTACTTTTAAAGTAGCTCAGCACAACTGAAAATCAGGGTACAAGAGACTGTCACTGCAAAGAAGCACGTAGGTATCTCAGATAATTCAAGCAAGAAATAAAATGTTAGTTCCCTTTGGGACTACACACATAATTTTGGAATACTTACCCACAATTATTTTAGAAATCAGATGAAACCAATAAAACGAGCATACTCAATTAAACCAATAAAACGAGCATACCCAGACTTTCTCTATCTCCTGGCTGTGTATCATGTGAAATGCAGTGTATTATACAGCATAGGCGGGATGAGGGGAGAATTAGTTTTTAAAAATTGTGTTCTGGATGCTGTTTGTTGATTTGTATGAATTCAGATTGTCATTTTAAAAATAAATATATATGGCTGAGAGTTGATTTCTGAGGATGATTGCATATCTCCATCATGGTTCATGGTGCAAGGTCAAAGGTGGAGTGACTGCAGTGGTGGGAATTACCTAGTGATCTCTAGAAATACATTGTGACTTACAGCTATCTGAAAATGGAAATTGCAGAAAAGAAACAAATGAAAAGGTCACAACCAGGTTCTCTACTGTATGACATTCTCATACAATGGTATAATTCAATCCCAATGAGGCAATAAGACTCCGCAGAGGGTGATGAACGGTCAAGTAAATAATGTCTGCTTAATAAGATTCTAAAGGTTGCAGGATCATTTGTAAAGTTGGATTTTATCCCTACCACTGTATAGCATATTATGATTAATAGTCAAAGTATCATTGCATCATTGCTAAGTTGCTTCATCCAGTACTAAAAAGAGCTTAGTACAACTGTGAAGTGTCAACTATTATGTCATGAACATCTACCTGGTAGCTTACTAAGAAAATGAAGCAGAAACCCAAAAAAATGTAGGCTTCGTATCACAGATGGGCATATGACAACAACAGGTAGAAGCAGAAGAACAAATCAGGTTTAAAAAAAAAAAACCCCAAGCACTAATACCTTTTTTCAACAGTGTCAAATACTGCATTATACAAAAGGATAACACTTAAAGATGGAAATACTAGGTAGCATTCTGTCCCTATAAAATCCCTTCTCTGCAATCATTTTAAAATAAAAAAATAAGTTCATTGCAACTTAAATGATGCATCAAGCATTCAAGTTATTAATACTCAAATTAGTTACTGCCATATTCACTTTTGCTGCATTATACATGACGTATGGTTAAGGTTAAATAATTTTAATGGTATGTTAAGGTGTTTGTTTTAATAAGAAAGTGGGAAATTTTAGCACATTGGAATAGACCCTTAACTTTTGAAATCTTGAATTCTGAGCCAGAGAGCCTTTCTGTGATGTACCAGATCTTGAACCTAGGCCCGAGAGACCCCAAACAGCCATCACACCCTGGCCTCCACCCAGTGTCTGCTGAAACGTGTTGAGCTAAGAAGCTAATAGGTCTATAGCCTCAGCCAACGCATCACTCACAGGAACCCTGAATGGAGGGATCGCCTGCCTCCACTGATCGGTCCAAACATGCTATTTAAGGCAGAAAAAGGCACAGGAAGTTGTCTGAGCAACCAGGTGACTGCCTGTTGTGGCTGCATTGGAGCCTGCTTCCCATTGTGCTCCTACTCTGGGCCTGATCCTTGCCTCTCCTCTGGTTCCTGCCCTTATACCTCACTTCCAACCAGCAGTTTCCAGTCCTGGCTGGTTCTGACCTCATCCCCTCACTCCTGACTCTGACTTGACAGCTTACTTTGGAGCTGACCTTAAACTTTGTTCCCCAACCTGGGTGCATGCTCTGCCCACTAGACCTGACTCCTGCTCTTACTACTAGGCCAGATGACTGACATCTCAGTCCATAACACTGTCTCCTCTATGGATATCAGTGAAACTGCATCAAAGTAGCCACATTGGTATAGCAATGGTAGTGCAAGTGTCTAATGAAGATGAACTACATTGGTGTAATATGGGGCTTGCCCAGTTTGAAATGGGGGTAAGCTGCACTGGTATAACTCCAATTTTCCATTGGAGGGAAATGCTTTTACACTGGAGATTTCACTGGTGAAGCCAAATAGTTTCAAATGTCCCCAGTATAAAAGACCCCTTAATGTTAATGATATACTGAATAATGGTAACAAACAGTGCTATGTTACACCCCTTTCACCTAGACCTGGGACTTTCCAAGGGGCCTATTTGGAAAATTCAATGGCTGCTGGACTCTTACTCGTGTGTGTGTGTGTGTGTGTGTGTGTGTGTGTGAAAGAACATACATTCTGACAAGCAAATGAAATGCTATTTGACTTCAGTTTCTTGCTTCAACCATGTCTATGCTCCTTTTCTGTTTGCAGATATGATCTTTGAGCAAACAGTTGAGAGTTTTCACTAATGTTTGGGCAACAGCTTTTCTATGGTGTCTGTGCATAACTAAAGTTTTCCTTGTCATTTGCCTTCAAACTATTTTGATGGTAGACTACTTGAGTTATCCAATCAAGGAGTAAAAATAATTAACATGTGACCTGAATATCCAATGATGTAACAGTGAACAAACAGACCTGTAAAGCTGAAAACTGTTTGAAAATACTCAGGGCTTATTTTCAAAGAAGGAATGCATAGGCAGAAATCTGGATTGGTTCAAGTTGTTGATTAACTATAAAAAGGGCTAAATTTGTCTGACTTACTCACAATGCATAATTCAGCCAGATTTAGCAATTGCTTGAAACTGGAATTTCTCTATTTACTCAATTTCATTAACTTTGGTTAGCTCTTGGAGGTTTTTTCCAAAGGCTGGGCTGATGAATTCCCTATTTTAGAAAAGAGCATTACTAAACCACTTGTTTTGAAAACAAGCAAATATAATCAATCTTTTTCAGAAACAGATGCAGGGGGAAAAATCTACATGGATTATGTGCCCATGTATTTGGTTAGTGCTACTTGAAGTAAGGTTCTTGATACAAAGATTGCCTTGGAAAGAATGCTGAAAATGCTAATTTTTCTTTTGATACTTTGTAATGTGAATGAATATTATAGAAATTAAAATATTAATAAAAGTTTACTCGTGAAACACAATACGTGGTACAAACAGTAGGAAGATGGTTATTTTGTACTGTATAGCTGAACTGATTTGTGTTTAAAATTTGTAAATGTTCTCTGCTTGAGGGAACTGAATGCCAAGTTTGTGTACAGGCAATTGTTTCCTTAAAATTTCCAAATTACAAACACTAAAAATACAGTTAACAATCAGTGACTATAGGAGTGGCTCCTGCCATGGTGGCTAACTTGACATAATGCAGTGTTCTACTTAAACATTGTTTAATTGTCATGTATTCGTGATCTGAGAGCATCCTGAATCCATGTACTGCTTCTTAGAGGAGCTGTCTCAATTCTAAAAAGTCTCTTCCTGTTGCTTGGCTCACTTAGTAGAGTTACAGTTCAGTAACCTCTTATTCATCTGATTATGATACTGCAGACTAAATGTGGAACAGGAACAGTCTTAATATGAAGAGGAAATCTTTTGCACATGTCAGCAATGATGGAGCAGAAAATAAGGAGAAAGTACATAAACATCTAGGGGCTGATCCTTTTGTGACCAACTCTTACAGCTTTATCATAAGTTTTGTGGTGTTTGGTATTTCCTGGAATATGTGAGAATCTCTGCTTTCATTTTTAAAGGTGTACAGCCCCTCGTGGCATGGAGAAAACAGGTATGGCAAAGGTGCAAAAACCAGAAGGCAAATAAGAACCCCAGATGTTTTCAGATTTCATGGTTAAATCTATCTCATGTATTTCTGAGGTCTGAATCATGATTCCTGATTGGTTGGGTTCGGCAATACTGAGATTCTCAGCTAGTTTGATGGAGCTATACTGATTTAAGTCTTGAAAATGCACATGGTAAAAAGATGGAAACATGTAATGTTTAGTCACTTTGCAGAATACAAGTGGACTTGTAAGCAACAGTATCAAATTTTAACCAGCATTATAAAGTAGTATTCTGCCAAGAGCCAATTCAGGGTCAGGTTCTCAGCTGCTATGGATTAGGCTAGCTCCAATCAAGGGTAAATTTAATACTGCTTACCACACACTGGTACGCAGCAGGTGACTTTAAAGATGGCTTGTGGGTTTCCATGGTTGTGTTACAATGACTATCAAATATGCTCAATTTATAAATGAATTTTTCCAACCTTCAGGCCTGCAAATTCAGTAAGGGGGATGAGTCAATTAAGTCTTGGCTTAACATATAACACCAGTAGGGTTCTGCAGGTCAAATCAGGCCTTGAATGGGTTTGCACAGGTGTAACTGTGTGGAACTTAGAAAAGCCTTCTGCAGATGCACAAGAGGAAATTATAATCTCTCTCTTACCAATGTTGACTTGTAGTGCCAACAGGAGTAAAATGCGGCATAAACTTGGTTTAGTTCTGAAGGCAGTAGCTATGACTCAGAATACAGATGGTAGAATATCCTTTCTTACTCAAAAAGCCATTTTTTGCATAGATGCCTTGCAGAGCAAAACTGCACTATAAAGTTACAGGATCACTGCTGTGACACTGTTATGGCTTACATTTCTTTGATAATCATTCTATTTCATCTTTCACTGCTTGATGCCCTGAAAATATTTTTATCTCAGTTCGGTGCTCTGTGCCGTGCCTTTGTTTTGCAATGTTTTTGTTTTCACGTTCTTTTGTCCTTAATCCCTTAAAATAATTACATTTAAATGGTCTTATTTTTTTTATTTCTTATTACAATGGTTGGTTAGTAATCACAGTGTTCCAATGCTGTCTGTCCTTGCTTCACCAGGTTGGTAAGCTATTCAGTTTAGCAGAGAATGGTACAACATGATCCAATGGTAGGAAGTTGAAGGTAGACAAATTGGTACTAGAAATAAGGCATACATTTTTCAGTGAGAGTAATTAGCCAAGGATCAAGGTGGATTCTCATCATTGACCATTTTAAAATCAAGATTGGATGTTTTTTTCTAAAAGATCTGCTCTAGGAATTATTTTGGGTAAGTGTTGTACAGGAAGTCTGACTGGATGATCACAATGGACCCTTCTGGCCTTGGAATCTATGATGACACTGCTCCTTGCATAAATTGCTAATTCTAATGCATGCCTATAGGCATTGCTTTCTCCCTGCAGGATCAGCTCAGTAATTCTGAAAGCCCCAGAAAAGGCCATGATGAATACTGCTTTGAGCAGAACCGCCTCCATCCCACAACTGCACAAGCAGCGTAAAGCTTCCAAAAATCCTAATGGGGTTGGATCTTCTTCCAGCACTGCTGCTTCCTCCCACTGCTCCTGCTGCTGAAGCACTGGGCACCTGGTGACTGCCCCTATTTTCATCAGGTTGTGTCTTTCCTCTGTAGCAAACATAGGCACATTGTTGGCCTCAACATATTTTACACTTTTGTATTTGCAATAGGAATGAATACACTTACCTTCCTTTAAAATCAAAACAGATGCTTCACCTGAATCTGCTCTTATCTGTGGGTTTGGTACTCCCACTGCTGTCTGGGTTGGACGGCATGGGGCAATGCATTCCAGGCACAAATCTTAGTCCTCCATGCCAAATTTAGCTCATCTGATGGCCAAAAGTGTAAACACCCAGTTGTATCTCAACCATGCCCTACGCCCACAAGCAGTGTATTTCCTTGATCTAATGTCCATATATTAGAGAAGGGGAGCATGTTAGTCTGGGTTCCTTTTGCATATTACACTTGTCAATGTGCAAAGGGTTGTGGTGTAATTATCCAATGTCCTAGTCCCCTGGGTTTCTCTTTGTCTTTCTTTGCTTTTTTGTTTTGTTTTCCCTCCACATTATCATCCCTTGATTTTCTCCAAATAGAAGTTTGAACTTGCCCTGGTACTCTCCTTTCCAAATCCCTTCCCTAACAGCTTTGACAAGTAGGCTCCAAGTGATTTTTCAGTTCCCACATCAGTTCTCTGACAGTAACACTTGCATCCTCTGAGTGTCTATCACAGGGTTCACTCACTGCTAGAATGCCACCTTGTGGCTGTGTCTGGGGAATCAGCTCTCATCCGGTCTGGCTCTCCCTTCCATTATTCACTCACCCCACAACCTCTCTCTGTCTGTGACTTAAAGCATTCTCTCTCTTTGTGACACTCCACTGGCTAGGTCACTCTATAGTCGTCCACCCCTCCCACACACACACACCTCTTCCAGGGTATCAAAATCCCCAGACCAGTTGTCTGGTTGGCATCTCTCACAATCCTTCCCAGTGGCTTGTAGGGTAACTCTTCTTACTCTGGCTTCCATCTCAGGCACCCTTCAATCAGCACAGACCTTGTCAGCGTAATCTTTAATGCTAGGGCTCTTTCCTCAGGCTGCTTCCTACTCTGCTTCCCACAGGATTTTTTACCCACCCTTCTCGGTAAACCCTTCCCTCAGGGCCAGGATCCAAGAGCTTCTCTCACCCCCCCCCCCACTGGGTTTTCTCCTTTTCCCTCTCTCAGCACAGAGAGTGACTGACCTCTTCTACGCTGCAGCCCCTTCCTGTTGCTCAACTTTCTGGCTATATGTAAACCCTGCCTCCTCCCCAGGCTAGGTTTAATCAGCCATTAGTCATTTTCAGTCAAGCCAGACTCTCCTCCAGGTGTGGCCTATATGCACCCCCTGAGCCCCTTCAGGGCTTGTGTGAGGTGAATACCCCATCACAGTGTCCCTCATTAGAAGGGAGTATGGTACACAATACCCCATCTATGTCTTGGGTGCACTGCCACCTGGTGTCAAAGATGTCACCTAAACACTGTTTTGTGTGCCTGCCTCTGTGGCTCAGTGGCCTGCTGGAGGACATCATCTCTACCTCATACCTGCACCACAAGTACCTTCTTGCCAAGGAGGAGCTACTCATGTCAAACTCGTGTCCTAACACTTTGGGCATGGGAGGAGTCAGTGAGTCTGCTAACTGCCCCAACCCTTCATGTGGCAGCTTGAAAGGTGCTTTGGACTTGGGCATATCTGCAAGCTACTCTTAGTGTGAATCTAAATGTACTGCTAACCACTTCCCTGGAACTTCCAACCATGTAGCTTAGGGGTCCTGGCTTGCCTATGTATATGCATTGCAGGAGAGATTAAATAGGCATGCAGGGGTGTGTGAGAGCCAATAAATCAACCTGGTCCCCTGAGCTGTAGGCAGTAGGAAATCCAGAGGACCTATGGATGGGGAGGTGCCACATCCCATCTCACCAAGAGGGAATTGTTCTGATTCCTTCTCCCCACAGCCCTTCTGAGTACTGTATTGTGGTCCGGTTAGCATTCCCTTCTGTTGATGTAAGGGGAGGGGTGCCATTCTTCTGTTATTGCTTTGGTTATTAGCAAAAACTGCCCTGATTCCCATGCAAATTTCTCATGCCCTTTCCCATGATAAGACAGAGATCCCTTATTGGATCTTTAAGACCATTGGTGTGAACAATCAATTGTATCTGTATCCAGAAGAAAGTAAACAAATATTTTGCTGGCTATGTTGCCAAATAATAGATTAAATTTGGACTCATACCACTGATGAACAAATAAAATCCAGAATCATGGGGACTGCAAAGCTTCAGCTGCGAGAAAAGGACATCACTGGCTTATTTTGGTGGAGCATACTAGGTTCTAGAAATTTAATTTTTAGATACAGAATATTAATTTATATATAATGTTTCCTAAGAATTCAGTTCTTTCCTGTGCCAGTGATCTCATGCTATGTGCAGGGCATAAGTTACTCACTTAGCAGTAGCCACCATCTGTTTGGAAAATTGAACTCTAAGCCTATGCAGGGGGGAAAAGGAAAACAAAATGAGTCAAAGGTAGGAATGTTTTGTGTAATGTCAGTAGACAAAGTGCCCTGGAGTTCTGCCCAAATGTTTATTGAGCATCGGAGAATAACTTGGTTTTAATTGTGATAGAGTTTGGAATGTGTTTACTTTCAACAATAACTTTAAGGCAACAGCACTTGGAGATCTACAGTACAAATTATGATAAGATGTTGATGTCATTAGTAGTATCACACAGAAAGCAATCCATCCTTTGGGATCTTCATATAACCTACCTGGCCAGTCTTAATCTGGTTTTGGAGACATTGGCCAATGCAACATTTTCTCATAGTATTTTTTTCTTTAAATTGCTCAGGTTTACTGTGGTGTTTGGAATGATCAATAGTTGGCTTTTATGAAGGCACAGGCAGGCTTCTTATTGTGGATCAGTTTAGGTTGACTGGACTTGATTGGGACATCTAGAGAAACTCTGACAAATACTTAGCAGAATGCTCACCATTTCTACTCGATTTCATCAACACTCCATCAGATGAAGTAACATTTTAAACTGCGACAGGATACATTGATGACCAAAGCTGCAGAATTGTCTTCTAGATGTATCTGTAGGAGGACATTGAGCTGAAATTGGCAAAATTGCTGAAGAGCTGCAAACAATATCAGTGTTGCAAGAACAGATTTTTTGACTAGTCTGAAAAACAGCACAACCAAACCAGAGAGCTACAGGTCAGTGGCAAAATTGTGTGAGTGCCAAGAGACTGGGAAGCTGGTCAAGGATTAGAATCAACACTTCTGACAAACACGTTGAAAGATGTTCATGTGTTTGACCCTGGGCATCTGCCAAAAGTGGACCCAATTATGCAGAATTGAGACACAGATGGATGACATCCTAGAATAGCAGGAATTCCCAAAAGATTAGAAATTCTAACAGTAGAAATTAGATTTTGGGGTAGATATGGCCAATTTTGTGTTTTAGTACACTGTTGAGCCATCCAACTTTATTTTTGCTTACCATTGGAAAGATTAAACTTTAGGGCTACTGAAACTCCGCACCCTGGTCATAAGGTTAATGATATTTCTTAATTGATACATGGCACTTATTAATAGACACTATAACTTGCATCTCTACATGAAGGAAAATATGAAAGATTTCATACTAGTGTTAAGGTTTAGCTTTTTTTGCTTCTATTCTATTCTATTGAACTATTTTTTGGATGTTGTGATTAGTCAGCCAAAATTTAGATCTACTGTAAAAGGATGCAGTTCAATTGATACTAGTGGTGTTGCATTTGCTACCAGCAGCCCTGAATCTAAGCCCCTCTTTATTTTTGAACATAAATATTTTTTCATGTATAATGTGATATGTAGAATAAGTTTCACATGTGGTGATACAACCCGCACCACAATGTTAGGTGAGCTAACATAAAATTGTATATATGGTACAGAACTCTGTGCAAATATATCAAATAAAAGCAAATCATAGTATTTTTGTAAATCTTTCAAATTTAAGGAGCTAATATTTCAGGGATGAAGCCCTCAAAAAAGTGGAAAGGAGAGAGGACAAATAACAAAAATGCTATTAATACTTGCTATTAACTTGGCTAGTAAGGCTTGGCACAGGCGCTGTAGCCCATTACCCTTGTAACTTTGGTTTAGCAACCCAGTAGTAAGTGGGTAGACCCTTTATGGGTTTACTGCCTTATTTGTGGTCCAACATTAACCAAATCTTAATGTTCTTAAGCAACGATGCAAAGTCAGCTGTTCCCATTATTTGCAAAAGCAATTGTTTGAAAACTTAAAAAGAAAAACAGGAATGAAAAAGTCAGTAGAAGTAGGTTGCAGGATTAAGTTCTCCATAGTTTGGAAAAAAAATTGAATCGAGTATACAAGTTAAGTCTAGGAAATTTTCTAAGCCGGTTTTGTACAGTAGTTTGCCATCCCTATGTAGTGTCGACCTACAAAGATGGATTCATAACTCTTATTGACCTGTTACAATGAACAGTACTGGGACACCTGGCCTATTCAGGCACTAGCAGTTTTAAGCACTTTCTGTTCGACTTTTTCAGTGCCTTCTAAGAAAATAATAAAACATAGCAATAATGCAGCTAAAGGAAGAAAGAAATGGGAATATTTTTAGGATAGTGAAAGGGGGCTTAGCAGAGTTACTTCCCATTTGTGATAATAGAATGAATGAATGCTGGCTGGATTCTAAACAAACAATGAATGCTGGCTGGATTCTACTGACCACTTATGTGGATGGTTGAGGGATCTGTATACACATATATGTTGTCTTGGATCTCTAGCAGTTGTTCAGATGCTGCAATGTTTTAGCAGGAGGCTAAGAAGTGATTTTCTTCTGAACTGAGTGGTACACATACCTGAACTCTCAACTTTTAAATATGACCCCTTATTTGATATTGGTCACTGGTGTCAGTTTTGGCAAACTATTTCAGTAGAATGCAATTCCTGTTAACCTCTTATTTTTATGCATTACACATGGCAAAACTGAGTGATGGACCTTGTTTTAGTGTCTTTTAACTGCAATAAATGCTTAACAATGAAAACATTTTAATTTCAGTTAAGATTTATATGGATCAGGTATTCTTGGAATGATGTAGACTTATGTGGGAAAGAGTGAGTAACTGTCTTCAGAAATCTACAATAATTGGTGGCAAAGGACAAACTTTCAACATTCTATTGGTTAAAAACAGTTGAAGTTTGGGTCTTTGCCGAACAGAAGCATGTTTGGCAACCTGGTATGTCTTTAAAGGGGAGGAAGGCATGTACTTTCCTTTGTAGTAATTAAGCACATTTTATACCATAAATTTCTTACTATTTTTTACTTTCTGCATAAAAAAATACACTTGTTTAAATCTTCTACAAATGCTAATCTATACCTGCATTTATAAATCTATTTAACGTAGGGTAGCAAGAATAAGAGAGAAATATTACAGAAGCAGAAGTGTGAAGTGAAGAGAATTTGGAAATATGATTTTTTTTCTTGTTGGGCTATCATAAATATGGATAATTCACTAGACTCTTTCCCAGTGCAATGAGTATGCCAAAAGCATGGCATTTGAATGCTAGAAAAGCCTTCGAAAGAGCATTGACCCTCCAAGCTGCAAAGCCTCGTTTTGATTAACTAGCTTTAAAATTGTGTTTTAAAGATAGGGTTTCAAAGAAATGTAGTCCCCATTCATGAACTGCTAATTGTTCATAAGCAACCTGAACTTGCTTGATGATATTTCTTCTAATTTTCCTAATGTATTCCTGGCCCTGTTGCTACAATGCCCTGAGGCCAACTCTCTCATAAAAGTGCAGGTGTGCTTAGCAGGTATAATAAAATTATAATAAAAGTGCAGATGTGCATAGCAGGCTTGTCAAGTGACTGACTCGTATAGGCTACAAAGAACTTTGCCGTTACATAAATTAAGAAATGAATCACTAGTGCACTGGCTTTCTGATTGCCCTGCCTCAGTCATTTTCTCTCCAGCTACAGACTGAATGTGCCATTTTACCAGAGTCTGCTATGACTCATTTCCCCACATTATTTTCTCTCACAGATGGCATCATTTCATCTCATGCACTGAGAGTGACAAGTGACACTGTGGTGCTGAAGTTATTGTATTAGGCTGCATAGACAACTGTCTGTGATGAATAATAATCTACATTGCAAGTTTCTCTAGTGTCCTGCCTTTAAGGGTGATGTAGGAAAAATCAAGCCAACTAACAGAACGCCTTGAATCCTGATGATGTGAATCTGATCATGAAAATAATTGGTGATATCATTACTGGTCCCTGTGTAATAGTGGTGATAATATACTGGTTTTTTTTTCTGGTATGCTAGGGAACATAGGGGGCTAATGGATGACTTTGCCTGATCTCATCATTTTGGTCCATGAAATGTGTCTAAATTGCTGCCAGTTCTGTCTTATTGTGTTGGAGCCGTTGGCTCAGTGCTTCTAAACTCCTTTCTGCAGCTGACAATTTTGGTGGCAATTGTTACCCATGGACCCCACAGCACTCAGCTTCCCTGGAACTGTGACATAGCAAAATATTTCATCAGTTGCCAGTGTGAAAACATTCCCAAAACCCAGTGCGAAAGGCTTATGATTTCTTTGATTTCATGCTAATGCTGATTTCCCCCACCACATCCCCTGTAGTGATAGGCACTGAATTTTACTGAAGAGGAAAATGTGTTCAGAATGACCTTGAGGTTTGTCTGTTTATGAAATTCTAAGTTCCATCTTTACTCCTGGATCTGCAAACATTGGCAGGGTTATGGAGTCAGCCCTTGGGAGGAGGAGGTGCCAAGATTTGCTCTATCCGATTCAGAAACTCTTTGATGGGCAATGAACAGATTCACATTCACTTCTCAGCTGGAGGAAAAATCTCATTACAATGTCTTGACATATAGGGTCCCAAAGCTGCCAGATGCAGAGCACTTACACTTCCTAGGATGCAGTACTGGGTAGGATAAGACCCTGCCTGTGGCCACACTAAACAGGCTATGGCTGGGTTAATACTGTGGCCTTGTCTGTATTCCTGATTTAACTAATCTTATCTGTAATATTCAAGAGAATTAGTTGACAGGACAGAGTCAACATCTTTTTTTTAATTTAAATTTGACTTATGTTGATCAGGGAAGCAATCTAAATGAACATAAACCAGCTGTAACTTGAACAATGGTGTTGTTTAACTCACTGTTTTTTAAATTGATTCAAAGCAATGCTGGTGGTAACGCTGAATATAGATTGTGCTTCAGATATATTGGGAATAAAGCACATTTTTACTAGTAATTCAAAGCATGCCTCCTGAGTATACAAAGTATCCTTTTATATTCCTTGTATCAACATCTGTGTCTGGGTAGGAGATATAAGGTTAAGGTTTTTGGCTTCTGGGTGACTTCTTGAACATTGTCAAGGGAGGACTGGTGATGTCAGTCATGCAAAGCTGGGGGAAAAAGAATATCATACCTTTTCTAACTTGTATTGCTTCGATGTTGGAGCGGTGTAGCCACTCTATTGTGGGATCATTATCTGGAGATGTCAAGTGCATCCATCCGTGATCAAGATGATAGAGAGCTGTCCATAATGAGATGGCATGCTCTTTGTTCTTCAGTTTCATAGGGGTAAGAAGCCCCACTAGTGAAGATGTAAGTTAAACTGCCCATGACCCCAGTGTACTCTGTTTTAATGAAGAAGGATCTTACAGTTCATATGGATGTTCTGAGAGACATGAATTTGCTAATTCAGACAGACTAGGGGATGCAAATCCAAGTTGTCTATATGCCAAGAAATGCCCGTAAATCCAAAATGTAGTCCCATGCCACCTGTTACTGCTGTTCTTTAGAAAGGTCATGTCTGATATGCTGTCTGAGAGGATGAGCTGTTTCAGAAAGGGGGGTGTTTGTGATGTGGCTTTGGGTTGAAATTGTGACATAAGAGGTCTTTGCAGTTGGCTGCATGCAGTAATGTGGCTAGAGCCCTGCCTTTGCACCTTATCTCTGGAGGAGCAGTGCCAGCCAAGACCAAAAAGTCGGAGGCTGGAATTATCCAGGTTGCATCACTAATGATAAGAAGGGCAGAATTGATAGCTGAGTCCAATATGCCACAAAGATGAACGGAGCCCCATATTTCAGCACAATTTCTGGCAGGTGTAATAATTAGGGCATTGTTATAAAAATTAATGCCCTAATGATCTTGCTGATAACTCACCAGTTTTTATACTTTACAAAACTCATTTGCTGTGAATGAAGTTGGAAACAATTTATTGAAGTCCAGTTCTCTGTAGCTAGGAGAGACTTTTGCAAAATGTCTCTGAAAAATATAGGATAAACAGAAATACCTGTGTTTGTCTGAAGTAATATCACACTAGCAAACTCATTTTAAATAGTTACTTAACAAAGGTTTGCAGAATTCTTTCTTAGCTGTCCATTATTTTAAAATAGTCACACATTTTAAAGAAATTCATCAGCCATCGTAAATTCTCTATATGGAGCTGTGTGCTGATTAGATTTCCCCCTTTTAGGGGGCTCTTCCCATGTTAGGAAGACATGAAATTTCATGACCTACTAGTTAAAAAGAGATTGAAGTTGGAGTCTAGTGGTTGAATCACCTATCCTTGAAAATACAGTGGAAGCCAAGGTCATTGAAATGGAAGAAATATACTTCTACAGTGCCTACCTCCTATGCTCTTATAGCAGCATGGCTTAGTTGAACCCTTCCCTCATTGGCTCTGCTGTTGTTCCAGGATCCCTTTATTCAGGAGGTTTAATGTAGCAAAGGCAGAATCCACCTAAATTTAAAGCTGCATGAGAAATCCCAAAGAAGACAATGCGGTAGAAAGCAGCTGTCCTTTTAGCTTTGCCCTTTTCTCCGAGACGGATACTTGGAGCATCAATGGAGGGGATTTTTGGGGTGAGACAAAAGAAAGACTAATGCTATGAAGGTAGCATGCTTCTTTCTGGGTCTTCTCAGGAAGGATTTCTCAGGTTTTTATTCATCTCTTAACCTGAATTAGTTAAGTATAGCCAGCATAGATGTCAGTCTTGGGTGTGCATTGTCACTATGTTTAGCTCCTGTGTTTAGGGCATTACAGTAAACATATCTGGCCTTATGGGCCTTACTTACCATAAGGGTGGGACTCGATTGGACAAATGGTCCCTGTTGGTTTTCTGGATCAGAAAGAAGTTTCTATGTCAGTTCAAACTCATTTATACCAAAAGCCCTTTCTTTGTTTGAGTTTCTGGAAAACTACATTCCAAATATTATATGCAAACCTCTCCTTGGGTGAGGGGTACCTCTCTAGAGTTGTTCAGTCTCAGTGAGTAACCTTAATGACCCATCACTCTTTTTAGTTACTGGAGGAACTGTGGTAACTCTTTCCCATAGGGTAGAACATAAGAATAGATAAACCATTCATAAATATAATACAGTGGCTCCCAAAGACACTGAATGGGGTTTCAATATCTGCCACCCCCCATTTCAGAATGTTTACTAGGGCTTTGGAGAGAGAGCCTACTCCATCACTGTAGGATATAGTGTTTTTTAAAAATAGTGCACTGATATGGAATTGTTAAAAATATATCAGAGGTCCTTATGCTGAGCAAAAAGCCATAACTTGGGCCACTGAAGGAAAATGGGTGCTATGACTCTGGTATATTCTTAGTGCAACTCATTTACTTGCAGAAATATATAAAGTCCTGTTTCTCTGAACAGCTGTAAGGACATACAGCACAAAGCCTTCTGCAGAAATTCCAAATGAGAGAATACTTTACCGTGTGTGTGCACATTCTGTTCATTTTGCTGCACCTTATATAACTGTTTGAAAAAAGGGAACTAAAACTTAAATTAGTCTAACCAATTGTACAATATATTCTATTCTTCTTAACGATTGTGTCCATGTTGATCTTATAATAGAAACAGATATTAATAAAAAATGTGGCCATAGAGATTAAATACATTACAAAATTACAATTATATCTGTATCTATATATCAAAATCAGGCTTTTGAATTTTCTTTTGACTTTTACTGAAGGTTCAGTATCCACCCTCAGTCTAGTTTCTGGGCTTGGTAAGACTATTTTATTAGATATTTCATATTGAAAAAGAAAAAAAAAGGGGGGGGGGGGTGAGATCATGAATAAACCTTCTGTGAAATAAAAAAAGTATTCTCTCCTAGAACATAATTATCGGTTCTTCCTAAAGGCTGTTCAATGAAGTACCTTAATAGAGAGATGAACTAAATAAAACTTGAGAAAAAGAATATGGGAAGCAAGTGTTCTTTTCAGTTTTCAATTTAAGATAGGATGCTATCTGTCTGGAAATTAGGTAGCTAGATTACTAGCTAGCCAATTAAAGTTACTGACAGCTGGACATGCCATTCTTCCTAAATTAATTCAGTGATCTCTAACTAGCTCAACTCAGAGTTGTCCCCATTTTAAATTGGACTGAAACCTTTTCCCTTGTTTGTTTAAATTAATTACTGTTCCAAAATGCAGAAGTATAGATTAAAAAACTCTTACTTCAAGATGTAAACAAGAAGACATGTAATACTCCTAGAAGGAATGGTTACCCTTAACTTCACAGTGTTAGTGGACATAAATCTACATGGCAATCAGAGGTGTGGCTTCAACACATGTAGATCTAGATAGCTGAAATAACAACAGCAAGGAAGCTGCAGAAGCATGGGCTAGATGCTCGAGTAAATTCCCAGGGTCCTGAGCAGGCATCTATAGCCCATGCTGCCTAGACTTCAGTGCTATTATGATTCCATCTAGCTAGTTCAAAACTAGCTTAGATATGTGTGTGTGCGTACTGCCGTCACACCTCTGACTGCAATGTAGATATACCCTTAGGCACTGATTCTACTAAGACTAGAGTATATGCTTCAGTTTATGCACAAGAGTATTCTAGTCAAAATTGGAGCTGCACATGTGCATAAAGTAAAATACATGCCTAAGTCTTTGTATGACTGGCGCCACAGCTGTTTAACTAATGTTAATGTTACTGCAGTATTCATATAGGGAATGCCAGGGCAGCATTAATTATTTGCAAATGGCAGTTTTAGAGATTTAAATTTAAATGACATACATGTTGCCTTCCCAGGGGCCAATTCTTTTTTTAAGAAGAATCCAACCATCTTTTAGCTCCTAAATTGTTGCAGGTGCGTAGGGAAATCTTACAGAAGTGGGAACATTTCTCAACAGTGAATAATGCAATTACACTATTTCCTAAACTCAGCAGGAATCTTTTACAATATGTAATTATAAACACATATTAGTTACTCCTGAGTCCAACAGTCTTGCTAACACTTGAGATAACATTCAGAAGTCATAGCATCTTTGATTCAAATATCAGGCAGAAGAGCAGCAGATAATTTAAGATCCTTATTTTATTTTGAAGGATTTAAAAATAAGGATATATCTTACAACCTTGTCCCTGGACACCTGCGAAATATTTGATTGCACTGTGTGTGATTGCTTTGCTCAAGAATGGTTTGATTTTTGGCATTAAACTAAGTTAGTTTATTTACATCCAACAACAGTTGAAATTTTTGAATGTTTAGTTCAAATTTTCAGAGGGGAAAAACAAAGTAGAAAGTAGAAATCTGCTGTCTTTTTGCTAAGTCCTGGTAGATGATGCAATTAGAATGCAAACATATATTACAAAGATCATTGACCTGCGGTTCCAATATAGTAGGTAGGTGGCAATTGATCATTGTTTAGCAATCTTTTGCAATATGCCATCTATATTGAAAAGTTAATAAGAAATTAGGGCCAATAATATGCAAGAACTTGAACAATCAGAAGAGAGTCCTTAACTAAGGAGGCATTTATAACAAATACATAGTTATAGTTGCAATGAGAATTGGACGTTGTCCATGTTGAGATCCTTGAATCAAAAGCATTCTAAAAGTGCAAATATACCACTATTGTATCTCCATGGTTGGTAACACATTTATTACCATTTGATTAGCAAAAATAAAAGGTAGATGAATCAATTTCAAATAGAGGAAAAGTCAGCACCAAGAGGAATAAGTTGTAAAACAAAAAACCTGTAAATCTAAAACTTGAACATATTACATACTACTTTGGATACTGGTAATAATGCAAGGTTAGTGCATACCAACAGCACATGTCTTCCTTTACTTGATGCAGTTTAGGAGGTTAGTCTGGCAAAAGGTAGACTATTTGGGGGATTCCCCATTCTGTATTTCTTTCTTTTTGCTGTTTTAGAAATTGCTATAAAGAGTTCTAAGGTGAAATACTGGGGGATAATTGACAGTTTGGAAGCTAAGTATAATATATAGCAGTTCATGATTGGAAAGAACATCTTGACTTTCAGTAGATGTGATGGTGTGTGTCACAAGGTGGCTTGCACTAATGGAGCCCTGCTAGGGTTCTGGGGTCTTTAAGAATCAGTTTTTTGACAATTATTCTCCACAGAGGTCATGTGAACATATGCCACTGCAAATCATCTTGGAAAGGAATGCCGAGAACATACAGACACCAGGGAAAAATTGAGAGCTTTCAACCAGGAGAGCTGGGGAGGCTCTCAGCTCGGTAGTGAGTATAGAAAAGATCTGTGAAGAGGGAGGGGAAAAACACAGATCTTGGGGAGAGCTGAAGCAAGAGAGGGGGAAAAAAACTTGGGGCAACAGAACTGATGTGAGTTTGAGGCGCAGGGACTCTAGGAGGCTCTTCTAGGGTTGATAGAAGAAACTCCCCATCACTCATTTGTATTAAGTGAGGGGGGAGACCATGGCAGACCATGGATTTATTGTTTCCACCAAGAGGCCAGAGGCCTTCTAGCCTGGTGAGGACAGTCTTTGAGGGGACACAGAGGTGACTGATGCTTCTCCTGATGCTGGAAAGCTAAGGTATCGGTTATTTTTCAATAACTGTGAGTGATAGAGGAGTCTTTTTAAGAGGGAATAGAGCCTCATTGTCATGAAGGAAGCTAATCTACCATTTCATTAATTCTCCAAAAGTGAATAGTTAATATGGAGATACTGGTAGCAAGGGTTAAGGATTAAGATGTAGGCACTAAGTATTAATGGTTATGCCACTATCTCCTTGTGTCATGAAATTACCTCAGAATATCTGCATACTTTTTAAAAGACTAAGTACATTTTTACATCTGAGTTACAAAAAAGAGCTTGGAAACCTGAACCTGAACATTAATAACACAGGATTGTCTGCTAGACTCTACAGAGAGTCTAAAACAATAGCGCAGAGAGGAGGGAACCATTCGATGCATTCCTAAAACCAACTGTGCCAGTGACGGAGGTGGGGGCGGGGAGACAACACCAATAATAATAAACACCAATGACAACACCAATAATAATAAAAAAAAAAGGCTTCTGTGCAGCTGGTGCAGTCCACCCACTTAAGCAGATACATCTCAGATATGGGTAAGTAGTGCATGCCGCTGCTGCTGTTCCTCTGTCACTGGGAAAGAACGAGCAGGTCCCTATTTTCATCCTGTTGGGGTAGAAAGTCTGCCATGCCATGGCTAATATGGTCCTGTTGGTGGCAAATACATCTTGATGGGCAGCAGCAATGTTAGGCTGCCATTCTGCTGTGTTAAAACCCAAAGTCGATTTGGAATGATTAATCATTTTAACAGTGTGTAACAGGATCACAGGGCCCTTAATTACTACAAAAGCAAATTTGTGGTGCCTATTGCCAGATATTTTTTACTTCCTCCTTTATTTAACAGAAGTTTTGCAAATAAAAATGTATAATGTTTGTAACTTGCAATCAACTCTTCAAGGGTGTCTACTGCTAGGTGCTCAAGAGAGCGAGAATAATTTGGCACTGCACTGTGTAAGAGGATTAAAAGAAATAGGGAGAAAAGTTAATACCTTTTGTGGAGAGAGGCTTGCATATTAAGTCAACTAAAAATAGAAATGTCAATTATCCAATAATATTATTTTCAAAGTATAAATGGCAGACATAATACAATCTGAAGATATTTAAAATGACAGGACATCTGAAGATCTTAATGGACTGATCACTAAAACTGGTAAAAAAATGGTAGTCTTTTCTATGGAAATGTTGATGATTATTTTTTTCCAGCAGAAATTAAAAACTGAAAAATTTCAGCCAAAAATGTTTAGCCCAAATCCAAAACTTTTGATTTGGAAATGCTGCTATGGTGCCTTATGGGAATTATAGTCTGAGTGTCTCATGTTCCTGTCGTCTTCTGTAGATCAGTCTCCCTGGTTAGACTATATTTTGCATGATGCATCAGTCTCTGCTGTGGGAAAGAGATGGCAGTGCATCATGGGAGTTTCTGCTAAAATGCACCATGGAAAATGTGTTTCAGTTAGGGAGTCAATCCCATAGAGGAGAAGGGGGAAATCAGACTACTGAACTACAAAACCCATGAGGCAAGTGACAGCATTTCCCAATCAAAAGATTACTTTGTTTATCTGAAAGTGCAATTTCCATCAAAAGCTGTTCGGATATATTTTTTTAACCAGTCTTCCTTACCATTTGAACCGGGTGAAACTTCTTTGTTTCAACTCTTTAAGCGAAAAATGTGGCTTTGACAGGTTTGAAAAATTTTGCAAATTCACTTTAAATGTGCTCAATTGTTTTGATGAGAAAAAAAAATCCAGAAAAAAATTATTTTGACATTTTCAGAACATTTCTATTTTTCACTGGAGAATGATTTTGCAGTTAGAAATGTCCCTTAATTGTATTTGTATGACTCCCCTCACCCCAAAAAAGATTACTCAAATTCTGAATACTTTAAAACATTTAAGTTTTTGGGTCAAACACATTTTCATTTGGCTCAAAATAAAAGTTTTTGATCTTTCAATTCACCAAAAAGTTAGAGAAAAAATAATGTTTGGGTTGCCTCAAACATGTTTTAAAACATTTTCCAGAATTGCCAGCAAACTAAATAAATTATTGTATGACTGTACATTGTATTGTATAAACCCAGATGACACTGGTGAGGAATATATGTTTTATCTTTTATCTTGCCAGAAGACACTGCTCACACCTCTCTCATTCATTTTCATGCTGGTTTATTTTAATTTGATGTCTCTAGGGTAAAAGGCCAAGACAACACACAGATTCTTCCTTGTGCTGTGGAAGCATGCTGCTGTGTTTCGCATATCACACCTATTCTTTGCACCTATCTCTGACTCTGTTCATCACTAGTGCTAATTCAAGGTCCCGTTATTAATTTTCAGGGCCTTCAGAGACTTAGGACCCAGCCTTACCAGCCATCACTGTGGCATTTATGTTTCACCAAGTCATCTTGGTTTCTTTGTGGCCCTGGAGCCAATAAAGCCCATCACAATGTTTATGGGAGCTGAAGATGTGATTCTGTCAGGTTTGGGTTGAGTCTTAACTCCTTTAGCAGGTTGTTCAGTAATCCAGGGCCTTATGACTATTTCTAAAGCGTGTTGCAAAACCTAGTCACAGAACTGAAGACAAGGTCAAGACAAACCTATCCAGAGACACACTTCTATATACCCCAAATAAAACCAACCAAGTGAACAAAAAACAAACATCACCAAAGCAGCCCCCCAACCCCAAAGCAACAGCAAGCGAGATGCTAAGGGGTGGAGAGCAGAATCCACTCTAATTTCTATATATAGTGTTGTGACACTTCACTACAGCATTAGTTGCTAAGATGTTGGCAACATTTTAGAAGTCTACTAAGCTGACAGATAAAGTAAAAATGAAATGTGTGTGTTATAAAATAGCCCCACTGTACATGATCTATTAACTATGTGTGATATTTTTTGTCCACTCTTGTAAAATAGCTTTTAAAGATTTCTGCTTACCTTACCAGTGGCCATATGACTGTCCAATTAGTTGCTAACTCTTACTGCGGATATGACAGACTATTTAAACAAATAACTAAAGTAATATCTCTCAAAGTAAGAGTGGAAAAACCACTGATATAAAAATGTATCCTCTTAAGAATTAAATTAAATAAACTCTATTCTATATGGGCAAAACATGGGGAAGATGGAGTGTGACTACTGCACTTTCAGAAATTAGATATTGTTAATGCATCCATTATATGAACCAATTTGTTACTTTTGCAAGAATATAATGTATTCTGGGCTTAAACTTTTTTCTTCCCTATTGATATCAACTATCAGGATAGCTCCAAGTGTTGAACCAAAGGTTATGTTTGCTATGTGTAAGAATTTCTTTAAAGAGTTGAACTTTGATTTTTTTCCCCTCCCCTGACCAATACCATAACTGGATGTTATCTTTGATATCTTTCCTTGAAGCTTCACAATTGAAATTTTATTGTTGCAACCCAGTACTTTAAAGAAGATATTTCGCCCCATGAAAGGAATGCTGTCTGCTGCTCTTAACTGAAATTGCTCTTTCATTTTCTCCATTTGTATTGTCTGAGGCCAACAGTAGCAAGCAATGATTTTTTGAAAGAACCAAATAACATTTCTTCCTTGTCCATCTTTGGGTGAGTTGTCCATTAGAAAACCTTTTCCATAATCCCTATTCACAAGTTATAATTCAACCCAAGGTCTGGAAATGGGATCTCTTTAATCAGAGTTGGTATGCTGATGTCTTATCTTTGTCTACTCCACATGCATTTGGTGAGTTCTCAACTGATAAGGACTACGTTTGTGTCTCTTGGTTACATCACCTTATGGGAAACTATTTGTAAGTTGGATTTGTTATGTTAATTTGTGGTTTATAGGTTTAAAAAAAGTGCATAAATTAAGCAACCACCCCGTTCTCACTGAAGTAATTGTGCAACTTTTGGAGAGAAAAGTCCATGTTAAGATCTCTGGTGATGCACAAAATCTATGGAGGGGAGGAATGCTAAGGTTTTTATTTTGCACCCTCTTGTAAAAGATACTGAGTTCAAACTACACAAGAATTCCAAGGCTTGAACTAAGGAGAAGATGTTCATTGTCTATGTGGCTTAGAACATATATCTAAAAAGGAGACTATTAATATTTTTTTTTGTCTGGCGTCCTCAGTGTGCACCTTTGACAGTGGTAAGAGTGGAGCTTAATTTTCAAAATTTAACTGGAGATATTTCATTTTAGAGCCCCAACCCCCTGACATGGGGTAAAAGAGCTGTACGAGCAGTGCTTAATTTATGCCAGGGCTTGCTAGGGCTGAGCCCCAGCTCCTCTAGGCTTGCCATGTCTGTTATGCTGGGGCTCAAGCAACTTTTGTATTTCATCTCTTTCATTACAAATTAAGCACTACGTAGGAGGGGTTATTTTTGCTGAGTACTTTTGGATGTGTCAGACAGAATTCTTTCTGTACCCCCCAGAGAGCATATGTCCATGTGGTAGCTCTGTTATCCTTTAATTAAGTGCATCATGCCCACTGAGTACATGGTTCCATCCTAAACCCATCTCTTCTGGGAACAGGAACTGCATTCCCTATACTCGTCTTTCTACTTTCTGTGCCCAAGCAGAAATGGACCAGAACCTGGTCCTAACCAAGCAGAGCATCTAGAGCTCTTAAGCATTTCAGAAAAGTTAAGGAACTTTGATTTGTTTGCAAAGAGTAAACCTGATTCGAAAGTTTTTTCCATCAGAATTTCCAACTGAAAATGGGAGAAATGTTTTTGTCTTTCATTAAGCACTTCCGTCTGTTTTTCAATGTAGTGTAGCACGGTAGTTACACAGAAAGTCTGTGGAGATCTTTCCTCTATAATAGTCTGTACTTCAATGTTTTCCACATCTTTGTGGCCTTTCTGTATATCAATGACCAATGTTGACAACAAAACCTGAAACCACATGAAAGGATTTGGTTTGTTCTTAACAAACTTGAGATTGAGTCCAGGTTTGTCAAAAAGTTCATTAAGTTCAAAAATCTTTTCAAGTGAACATGGATCCAGTTTTGAGCAAACCCAAGCCAATTTAGCATTTCACATCAAAACCATCACAATGGGGGAGTTGGGTGTTTTTGCATGTTTTTGACAGAAAACTGTTGAACTAGATGGTTGTGACGGAGTCTTTCTTTTTTTATTCTGGTTTTTTTTTTTTTTTTTTTTTTTTTTGGAACTCATTTGAACTGGAACCTCAAAGTAAAGCTGGAGGGATGCAACATATAATTAGGAAAAAAATGTTTGCACAAACCCCCTGCAGAGAGAAACTGCCAGTTTAGCACAGCTCTGTTTTTATGTATTTATGTATTTATTTTTAAGGAGTGTTTAAACCTAACAGTCTGAACACACTATAGAGTTACTGGGTCCATACAATATGGTCCACCATGATTCCTTAGAGCAGTGTTTCTCAACCTTTTAAGTAGCAAGTAACACCTAAATTCTGAAAATTTTAATAAGTACCCCAACACTCAATTTTCCATGGGATTTTATATTTACAGACTAATGTGAGCCATATGTTGGAAGAAGGGCTGAGTATATAAGGCCGTGATATGACAGATGTCAGATCTAGTGTGGGTAGGGTTACTACTTTTACACCAAGGGTGCACAACTCAAGTATGCACCTGGGCTAGAGGTGATGTTGGCCAAAGCTAGGAGGCTTTGAGTGGAATGCCAATGCTGGGGAATATAAAGCGCTGTGCCAAATTTTATGCCATAGATTTGAAAGGAGGAAGAGGTGAGAGAAAGAGGGAAGGAGGGCGAGAGAGAGAGAGGAAAAGAGGGTAACTGGTGAAATCGTAGTTGTCAATTTCACTGCTCAGCTAGAACAGTGAAATTGACAAGTTTTCTGGGCACTGGGCTTTGAGCCAGGGAGCGGGGTTGCCACCAGGGCAAGTTGTAGGTGGTTGCCGCCTGGCTGCCAGCCCGGGAGGTGGGTGACTGACACCCAATCCGAGCTGGGGCAGAGGAGGCTTCTGCGCCAGCTGGGACCCAGGGATGTGGGCAGGTGGCTGCTGCCCATCTTCAAGCTGGGGTGCTGGAGGCTGTCCCTGGCTCGGAGCCTGGGTGCAGGTGGCTGCCACCCAGTTGCGAGGCCAGCTTGTGAGACACAGGAGGCTGCCACCTGGCTCCCACCTGGGAGCTGGAACCCAGTGGAAAGTGAGGTGCTGCTGCCTGCCTCCCCCCAGAAACTAGCAACTTCCACCTGCCTCCCATGTGAGAGCTCTGACCAGGCGGGAAGCAGGAGGCTGTTGCCAACTTTCCCCAGAAACTGGGGGCTGCTGCTCACTTCCCAGCTGGGAACTGGGACCGGCGGTAAGTGGGAGGCTGCTGCGCGCCTTCCTCAAAAACTGGCAGCTACCACCCACATCCCAGCTGGAAGTTGTGACTAGGTGGGAAGTGCGGGTCTGCTGCCCACCTTCCCCAGAAGCCAGGGGCTGCCACACGTCTCCCATCTGGGAGCTGTGACTGGATGTAAAATGGGTTGCTGCCACCCGGTTTCTCCTGAAGTTGGCAGCTGCCGCCCCCCCTGCCGCCGTCACTCTATTTTTCCACAGGTACTTCTTGCCTGTGTCTCGCATACCCCAGGGGTACGTGTACCACAGGTTGAGAAACTATGCCTTAGGGCAGGGGCCTCTGAAGGCAAATGGATAATTTATTATTTAACATGAAACATCTCACACAGTGTCACACATGAGAAGCAGTCTTGTCCCAACTAATTATAAAGAACCGCATGTTTTGAGATCTTTTCAAATAATTTGGGGGAAGTTCAGAGTGATCTAAATTGGATTACATTGTGGGTATTGGAAGTTGCATTTCCAGTCCAAATGCATCATTATTATAGACTATTTTAATATTTGTACCTTATAAGATAACATGATGGAAGTGTTCTTGCCGTTCTGCAACAGCGTGAGGATTGCCATTGCCCCTATTCCTCACTACCCACCTTGAACAAGCCAGTATTATCTTGATGTGATTGTCCTGTTGCCAGAAGGAAGGTTGCAGTAATTATCTACCAAAGTCCAACCCAAGGTTAAATAGTGAGTTTTTTGTAAATATGCCATATAAAATTAATATGCCTTACTTTGTTGAAGCTTGAAATTGAAGCAGCTCCATCGCTTACTACTGCCTGCCTTGTGTTTGGTTTTCAAGCACTGGCCAATTAAATGTCTGTTTGACCAGACTAATAATGATAACATATTAGCTATAAAGCAATTATACATTAAAAGATACTGTATTGATGCTTTAAGTTCTAGATTCTGATTTAAGGTACAGTTCTGAAGAAGATATGCAACTCCCTGGAAAAATCCCTGAGACATCTTACTTTGGACACCCCTTGGAAACATCACCATCCTGGAGAAAAGAGACCATGTTGTGCAGCTGCCCTTCGTCCCTAGGACCAGTGCTAGCCCCTCATGCAACCCAGAAGCACACCCTCTCCCACAACTCTAAGATTAGGTCTGCACTACACACAACAGGTGGTGGCACATAGCATATATGTAGCTACACACTGCAGTAACAACTAGGTTGTGTCCTGCTACATGTCAGGGAAAAGCTCTGGCAGAAGGGAAGCAGCAGAAAGCTGCCCAAGACTTTCCTTTATCCTACCCTGCTCAAGCCTTTCCCTTTGAGGGAGTTTTTTTTGGGAGGGTGAGAGAGACTCCAGCCACAGAGAAGCAGTGGGACACTACACTGCCAAAAATACCAGTGTAGATGCAGAAACACTGCTTGGGTAAGTAGAGAATGTGTATACATATCTACAGCCATCAGGTGTGTCTTTGGCTATATCTACACTGCAGCACTAATTCGAATTAGCTTAATTCGAATTACAGAAAGCGATTTATAGAAAGCGCTGCAGACTGTCCACACTACTGTGTTTGTGCTGGTTTCTTGCATCCACACTGGCCAGCTTTAATTCGAATTAGAAAGCAGTGCAATGTGGGAAGCTATCCCACACTGCAACTGAACATAGAGGCTGTTGTGACGAGTGTCGTCATCCCACGATGCAGCGCAGCTTCCCCCACCTTCTTCCCCCACCCCCAAACAACCAGGAAAAGGATTTTCATGCTGTTTTTTTACTCCCCTGATTGCCATTGCTGCAGGCACATGGAGCCAGCTGCACTATGCTCTCATTTTGACTGTGACAAATACATCTCAGTTTATCCTGGATTACTTTAGAACTGTGTGCTGTTTGCCTTTTATGCTCCCCCCCACCCTCTGTATATTGCTTGCCTTTGATTTTGATTCTACAGGGGTCTGTAGAATGTAAGATAAATAACCACGGAGTCAGTTCATATATTAATACAGTGATACAAATGTTTCCATTTCACTGATGGAAAGCATGATATAATGTATCCACATTTAGCACTGTGAATAAACTCTTAAGAAAGTATCAATTTCCATGAGTGGCCACTGAAACAATGTAGCAAAGAATTTCCTCTCACTGCAGGCATTTAAAACGCATTCACCACGCGGAGAGGGGGGTGGGTGGTGAAATCTTTCAAACCCTTAAAGAGACAAACTGCAAAGGGCTTGTTGTGTGTGTGCGTGCATGCGTGCGTGCGCGGGGGGGAGGGGGGCGCTGAGCGCAGCTTGGATTTTAAACCCATTCACCACAGGAAATGAAGATTTAAATCTTCCAAGGGCTGTTTTGGGGGAAGGTACTGAAATGAGGCATCATGGGATACAGTCTGGAGGCCAATTAATTCGAATTAAATCCCATTGCGTCCATACTCTCACTAATGCGAATTAACTGATGTGCTTCAGGCGCTAATCCACTTGCAGAGGTAGTTTTATTAATTCAATTTTAAAGGCTCCTTAATTCGAATGAACAATGCACAAGACACGGGAGTAATTAATTCGAATTAAGGGACTTTAATTTGAATTAAGCCACCAGTGTAGACCAGGCCTTTGTCTTCACTTGCTGAACCCATACTTCAGTGGCTACACTCTATTTATACCCTTGCTAACGGGGGCGGGAAGGGCATGCAGTGCAGGTATATACTCTACACGCAGCCAAAAGAAGT
The DNA here is from genome assembly GCF_026122565.2 of Emydura macquarii macquarii. NCBI lineage: Eukaryota > Metazoa > Chordata > Testudines > Chelidae > Emydura > Emydura macquarii. Next base: position 31,455,748 of record NW_027131390.1, on the reverse strand, counting down.
AAGCTGTGTAGACTGTGTAGGCGAGTTGGTGTGGACGAGTTGGTGTGACTGTGAGGCACTGTGGGTTTGCGGTTTCTTCTATGGGGCATGTGATAGTGACGTCAACAGACACACTGATAAACTTTGCATGGGATTCCAAACCCATTTACTCTTCATGTAGATAGCACCAGACACAGACAAAATAATACACACCTGTACATATTTCCCTGCCTTAGTTTCCTCACTATTCAGGGGAGTTCTTTGGACTATGGCAGAATCCTCCAGTGTGTCCAGGATATCCCTCTCCTGCACATGGATGTTCTCTCACTAACTCACTCTCTAGGTCAGCTCTTCTGTCGGGCTTTATCAGGGCCCCCAGGAGTGAGAGTTACTGTTTCCTCTTTGCCTCCACCATGAGGGAGTCTTTCTTGTGGTAGCTGGATGTCAGCTTCCTCCCACTGCCATTCTTTGGCCACTCAAGCACCCCTCTCCTCAGGGCTCTGCCAGTCCCTACTTTGCCTTGGAGGTTAACATCTGGTGCACTCCAGTTCCTGAACTTCTTCATAACCCCTATCACTGGACACTCTTAGTAATTACCATGTTCTCTGTTTCCAAGGGAATACTATACACACCAACTTTCTTGATTCAACTGAGAAGTCACAATTTTGCTTATACCACAATACTGAGATGTATCTATAATAAAAGCAAAACTAAGTTTATTGACCTACGGAGATTCAAAGATTCAAATAAGTAGTTAGTAAATGTGATGGGGTATTCACCCCACACCAGCAAGAAAGGGGTTAAAAGCAGCTTAGAGAGGCTGTGTGGGGGAAACCAATCCAGGGAGGCTGCAGGAAGCAACCATTCAGGGTCTGGCAGGTTCACATAAAAGGGAGCTGCAGGGCAGAGCAGAGTCCGTCACTGCCTGGAGCTCAAGAAGTAACGACTGTCTCTAGCAGCCTGAGAGAGCGGTGCCAACTTGCACAGAGGAACTGTGGACAAGGACCGGGGAAACAATAGGAGCTCTTGGCTGGCTGCTGAGACTGGGTAGTTGCAGGTCCTGAGGAAAGGTGAAGAAGATTCTAGAATCATGGGGAAGAGTCTCAGGGAGACACAGCAACAGTGAGAGGAATTTGAGGTGCAACAGGAGGCTGCAATCCACAGGGTCTCTGGGACCAGCCACACTTGCCACTGGGAAAATGGCTGGACTATTTAAGAAAATACTCTCCTCCCCCTATCCTGCCCTGGAAAGGGGAAAACATGGATGGTGATACGACTGGAAGGCTGAGTCATGAAGAGAATACTGCAGTACTTGGACTGATGTGGGGTGTAGATGATGATGACAATGGGCGAGGCACCACCAGGAGAGGGTGCACTGGATGGCAGAGCTAATCCCCGTGACAGCCAGCAGGAGGCGCTATGCTGGTGAGTGAACTCTGACACAAGAATAATAGAAGCAGAATTCTTATAAAACAAAACATAATATGCAATTGTGGGTCTACTCTTCTTAATAGTTACCTTTCCTACTTAATGCAGTAGATTCTCTCCCAAGGATTCAGTCTCCACAGGGCTGCTGCTTTTCAGTCATAACTGGGATCCAGATTTTAATGAATACCCCATGTACTTCAATGGGTTTCCTCCCCCTTGACAAATGGATGGCAAAATGTCTTTTTGCTTCCCTTATATTTCTCAAACTTGTTTTGTCTCCCAAAGCCAAGATGACCCCTGTGGTACCTTTCCTGGAATGCAAGCTCCAAGATGTCTTCCCATACTCCTGTTTGTTTCACATCCCTCTCACCTCCCATTGACAATGTTTTTCCTGTTGATTTGCATTTGTAAATAGGAATTCCATTGTATTGGTTTAATTTACATCAGAGACAGGGATAGGTGAATAAGCATATGTTTGGCAGAAAACCTGTTTGTCAACTCTGCCTGGTTATATAGTTTAAAACATATATCAGTAGGTACACACAATGCTTTACATACCAACCATACACATCTCAAAATGCTTACGATGATCAGTATGATGTATGCTTTAATTTGATACTTCACACAACAGTCTTGACAGGTAAATACGATGACAGCAATGTTGGGTTGTAATGGATTTGTCAAATCTGGCAGGTGTTGCTGTTGTAGAAGTGAATACTTTGCCAGTTGGCCTTGAGGGTTTTTTGGGTCGCATCTTCTTTCTTCCTCAGCTGGTCCTGCAGTTAAAGAGGACCCACCTCTTGTTATGAAAGCATGCCTCTCTTTCTTTCTGCCCCCCTAAAGCTTCTTAGGTGTCTCTGCCAGGCTCCATGACCCACCCACCCTCTGAGATTAGAAAGTCTAGCATCAGTATCTTGGCTTCCTTGTTCTGTCAGGGGATTTCCCACCCTCCCTACAGACAAACTTGGTCAAACTGGCTTCCTGAGGCTTCATCCATCCCATCATCCTGAGGTCTTGCCACTGTAATAGGCAACCACTTAAAGGCCCACCATTGTGCCTGGTCTGGGAGAGTCACACTAGAGCCTCTTCATTTCATGGCCAACTCACTACGCAATAAATATTCCATAATGCAGCTACCAAAACTTGTAAATTGTACTAAACTGATTTCCCCATATTGTAAGACCAATAGATAAAATGTTTTTCATCCTAAAGCATCTTTACAGACCTAGGGAGCAGTACAGCACTGCCATTTATTCCTGTCCATGGCTTGTTCCGCCACTAAACAAAGTCTGGTCATGTGCCGGCCTGTGATGTCTCTCTCCATGTAGTCAGTGGTTGGTTTCTAGATCAGACTGACCGTGGTTGCCTTTGCATTGTTTTTTCTTTGGTATCCTTTCATCTGTTAGTCCCCACCATTTTCGATTGCAACCAATCCCATACCCTGCTTTCACTTCCTGTTCTCCTTCTAACTTCTTCATTTGTCATTAAAAACATTTCTCTTTACACAATAGATATTTTGTCCAATTAATTGCTCTCAGAAGGCCTGATTCTATTTCTGTTTAAGTGACTGGGCTCAGCATCAGGTCCATAAGTGGATGTGACTTCAATGAAATCAGTGAAGCTATGCTCACTTATTTCAGCCGTGAATTTGGCCCTATGTCTTCATGAAACACTCAGGTCCTTGGATGTTTGTTTGATTTGTTTACGAAGAGTAGATTCGATTGGATAGTGCAGGAGGGTAATGAAATGTTTATGTGAGGTGCAATTATCCCAGATATACATTTGATTGAAAAAAGAGAGACCCTGATTGGCTAGTGGGCATTAGAATGTTAACTATATAATTTGCCCCCACAAAAGTGTCCTGGCATGAATAGTAGATCAATATGTCTGAAGCTCCAGTAAACACATTTTTGTCTCCAAGGCCAGTGGAATTTTAAAACTTGCTCAACAAAAATGTTAATAAATAAGGGCAACACAGCTGACAGGATTGTAGTCAGACTGATCAATAATTAAAGGATTATCTTTATTTCTTTGTAGTATACAAAGGAATAAACTGTTGCTGAGACTGATTAAATGCTTCAGCTTTGCTTCGATTATTAATCAATCTCTAAAACCATTTGTGTGTACGCTACATAGCAATAGAAATTAGGGCTAGTATAAAACAGCCTTATTAACAAAAGAGAGGAAAAATATCTTTTTTCTTTCATTACATTGTGCAAAATGCTGAGCTGCCTTTTCCTCAGGATTCCTGCTGATATATGTATCGGTGGCTTGATTACAGTACCATGGATAACAAATGATTCAGTGCTCAAGGATGGGTCTGAAGAGTGAATTGTTGCAGGGGAGAGACTTTACTTTGAACTATTCATTTTAGAAGTGTCATTGGCTATATACAATTAGTAGGAAGTCAGCACTGTACCTGGAGGGATAATTGTCTTGTTAATGGGCTGATTCAGTTTGTCATGTATAGACATAAGTACAGGAAAAATATCACAGAGAAATATGTATTTCTACTAGAAATGGCTGACTTCTCTTCTTTGCATAATTTAATTTATGCAATTTTATTACTTAATGGCTAGATCTTTCAAACAAATCAGCTCCCATTTAGGCATCCCTGCTAGGGGTCCAATCTTCAGAAGTGGTCAGCACGCAGCAGCACCCATTTGTCTCAGGTCCATTCAAGTCAATGGGACTACTCACATTACTGAGGTTAGGCATTTACTTGTGTATTTTGCTGAATTGGGGCCTCAATAGCTAACTATTTTAATGTGGTGATTAGACCTCAGTGGTTCAGGAGCCAAATTAGTGATCAACATTACCCAAAAGAACCACAATAGTGTGAATTCATTGTTTCATTTACTATGCTATGACTGCCCAAGTAATATTATTTCATCAACTAGAGTTGGTTAATAACCTACTAAAAACATTCTGATTGGTTACTAACTTAGATTGGTTGTTAATTAAATCACAGTGTTTTAATATCATGTGCTGCAAAGAGCTGCAGGAGAGACACCGAAGAGCCACTTGCAGCCTGCGACTCAGTCTGAGTATCATTGTTTTAATGTATGAAATCTACATGACATAATACTGAGCAATACATTAATAATGTATTTGAAAGATATCTTCCCCTCACAAAAAAAGAAAAAAAATTACCTGGTAAAATTTCAGGATAAGGTAATCATAAAACTTCCTCCATACAGTGTTGTATAATTATAATAAGTAAATTTGCTATTCCCTACCATATCGAATGAAAAACACCATATTCTACTTCTAACGAAAAGTACATATGCTTTTTATTGACTAATATCCTTCTCTGATGTTAACAGGAAAGTTCTACTCAAAGTTCAAATATAGAGAATTTTTTCTGTCTACAATACATATGAATTAGACAGTTTCATTAAAAACCCCAGGTTGCTCACATATCTCTATTGCCTAAATAAATTTACTTTGCTCAGCGATGGGAGAGGGAAATAGTAATTTTAACAATGGATACTGAAAAAGAATTTGATTTAGCAGAAAATAGATTTTATCTTGTAAACTTTATAGGTGTTTGGATTTTAGGGTAATGGATTGTAACCATATAGTCTCAACTTGCTTTCAAGCTCTTTAAAGTCGTCATCCTTTATGGTGCAAAGAAACATGAGAACCGATGACCCACTGTCATTGCTGTTATCCACAGTGATTTTTTTTGAAGTACCTGAGACACCGAAAATATTATCACTTATTGTAATATGTGCCACTGAAGTTCAAGGGAAATAATATAGGCTATCATTCCATTATATATATGTCTTGTGTTTACGATGAAATCTGGTTGGTCAGAGATGTTTACAGGAGGAAGGTAACATGCCTTATACACTTCCTCAGAGATTACCTTGTAGAGTGGCACTAGTGTTAGTTCATTCCTTAACAGGTGCACATGGAAACATGCCCTGACTTGAATTGGTGGCTTAAGATGATTCTCAACATTTAGGTGCAATATCTTAATTAAAATAAACATTCTCTCATGTATCTTAAAACCCATGTCTGGATTTTAGATTAGCTAAGGTATTTTTTATTTCTTTTCTAGTAACTTAAACAGATCGTTTTTTCACTTTAAAAGACAATGCAAAAAGCCAAAATTAAATTAGCCAAAATGGCAAGCTCCTGTTTGACATCTACTATTGAAAGGCTGTAAGTAGACCTGTTTTATTGGGGATTATGAATCACACCGTGCAAAATGGAGAATCACATTTAGTTAAACCTTAAGCTCTAAACAATCACTTTTCATGTGAATTGACAGTGTTTCCATTAGCAGGCTAGATTCAAGGGATTTGAAAAAAGGATAAAGAAGTGTCACTTCAGAAGTCACACATCTACATTATTTGTTACAATCCATTCTTTCAACCTGATGTAAAAAATCCATTTTTTTTCTATCTGACTGAGGAATGTGGGGTTTAGGATTGTTTTGCCTGTTTCTGGGGCTAGATTTGCCTTGCTTAGAATTTTAATGATAAGGATAACTTAATTTCTGCATAACTAGCAGCCTCCCAAGCAGAATCATTTTTCAAGGCATTCTCTGATGAAACTCTTAAAAGTAGCATAATACAAAATAAAAATGTTCCTTTCTGATAGCTCCCTTCTGTAAATCTAAATAAATAAATAAATAAATCACTGGAAAAAGAATGAGAATCAACACTTGATTTCTAAATTTTGAGGTTATTGCTAAGACTTCTCCATCCACCTCTAATGAAGCACTGTTGAACCAAATTTGACACCAAGATGTAAGTTAATTAAGGAAATATTTACACATTTTCCAAGAAATTGCTCCATAATACTGTAAATTCCAATAGGAGATTGTTTTAAACAGTCGAACATTTCCCAGCATTGCCTGCAACCCGAAATCTAAAGTTAGCGCCTAAAACCTAAATGTGATATTCACTGAAAGTCTTTCTATATAAATGACCAGTCTGAGGCCATTGCTCAAGAGCAGAGAGATGCAAAATGTAAACACACAGCCAAAATGGTGAACAGAACATATGATTATTTACAAAACACTTACAAATTTAAAGGAGACTGTAACAATGTAAAACTCATATACTGCACAGAAACATACTTGTTCCAATACCACCTTCTAATTTCCTTTTCACTATTTAAACACTTCATTTACATTTTGCCTTTCTTTTGTTTTTGACAATGCAAATCAACCAAGTCAGATTCTCCTGCCAGTTGTAAGCATTGTAGCATTTTGATTTTGAGCAGCATTCACTGGTAACTTTGTTTTAACAAATGCAAATTATTCAAAAGGTTGGTTTTATGTTACTTTCCAATTCAAAATTTGGCCCATATTCAAGTTTAGTGTCCGTTTAGGCTATTAACATTTATTGGCAACATTGGTACTTTTATATTTTCACACACAAGTTTTTGATACTTGGATTGAGATCTTCTGTGCTCTCAAGAACAAGAGTATAAATTTATGAATTGAGGAGAACATGACCCATCAAATTCATTTATTTCCTATGGCAGGTTTTCTACATGTCACTAGGTGTACCCAAGTAGGCTATTTTTCCCTGCAAAGATACACTGTTGGTGGGCTTAGTTTTCTTTTCTTTTTTCTTTTTTCTTTTCTTTTTTTTTTTTTTAAATACTAATGGAGCCTCATAGATTTAGCGTCATTGCACCTGATTAAGGCCCCACTCTAAAAAAGCACTGAAACACATGCTTCGATTTCAGTATTTGGAGTGATCACATAGATTTCAGTGGAACTGACCAGGTTCTGAAAGTTGAGTACTTGCAGAAATGTTTTCCTGGATCAAGGCATTACACAATTGTTCTTCCCCTTAAAAATAAGTTTTAAACTGGAGATAAAGTTCTACAAACTCTTCCCCATGTTGCAACAGCTTGTTCTTTTTCCTGAAGTCTACTTTTTGGATTACTCTCACTGTCCTTGTGTTTTCTTTCTCCTGTAGACTGGGCAGATTTACTTATAGCTACTTAATGATATGTGAGGGAATAAAGCCATAAAGTACAATCAGAATTTAAGAGAACAAATCGTACTGCAGCTTCCAACTGTGACTTGTTACTAGATAATGATTTTTAACATAGGGTTGGGTATTCAAGTTGGTAGCAAATAAATAACATAAAAATCCTGGCAAAATTACCATTTGACAACGTGAGTTTTTTTTCCATCCAGCTGGTCATTAGTCCTTTCCAACTGTCAATGTCTCATGCAATCTGCTTTATAGCAGCACATAATTAGCTTTATACAGATCAGAGACATTGGGGGGTAATATTCAAACCCAACTATCAAAATCCCAAGAAAGACAACTCAAAGGGACATATGTCTAAACCAGCCTTCGTGACTCTGCCTTTAGTCCTAAAGACTGTAGCAGTTGATTTATGCGCATTAGCTTTGAATCCTGATATGGAAATGTATCAATTAAGTATCTACAGCAGTTCTGCAAGGGAAGTCCAGAAGGTTGATATAAACAGCAATATGTCATCTATATACATGGTTATCTTTTGGGCATGCAATTTAGTTCTCATTTCAGATATGTCAGTTGCTCCTAATGTTGAGTTGAAGGCTTCTTGGAAAAGATAATGATAATGAGAGTGGGCAGTCACAACAAATTTTCTCAACAGGAACAAAAACTTTCCAATTTTACTCTTGGACTGCAGAAGTAAAGTCTAAATTTGTACCTTGTATACAGATGTATGTTTTAATTATTATTAAGAGATTAACTTCATTGAGTAGACGTGTTTTTAGTTGTGTGAATAGTTAGTTCCAACGTGCAGAAGTGCTTAAATCCAGGGTTATATAACTTGGGAACGGATACATATTTTTATTGTGGGTTATTAAACAAAGAAGTGTTAAAATATGCTTTTATTAAGTAATGTAATAAAACCCATAGTTCCATCCTTTGAGTCTTGCCTAACTGTATTACCTGAACTTTGCAAAGGCTGTGAAGAGAGTGAACCCAGAGCTGTAGACTAAGACTGCATTGGCAAAGGGTGGTTTCCTTCAGGGTACTGTCACCTGTCAAGATCCATTTCAGGGTCCATTTCTAACCTTGCATCTTTAATTTACTGCATCATTTAACCAGTGTTTTCTGTGGCAGAACTGCTTCACATCAATGCTCATCCTCATCTTTATTGATAAAAGGCGGCTTCTCCTGCACACAAGAGGTTGTGCATGTAAGAGAGAATATAATCCCCAGGTTTTAGATACCTGCTAGAGACTTGACTTTCAGGCCTTTTAACAAAAACAGAGCACAGAATACATGCACAGATGTTTGCAATTCAAATGGCAATTTTTGCTTTCTGGCTACATTTTTTTGTGTTGGCAACTCTTGTTTTGATTTTGGCTACTCAGTTTCAGAATGCACTTCCAGGTTGCCAACAATGTCACAATGTCCAGCAGCCACAGCCTGGTTCACCCTTTCAATTTGCAAGTTTTCACATACTTCCATAAACTCTGCCAGTGCAAATCCTCTTGCCATTTCCCCACCCATCCAATAATGATTGCTTAGTTAACAGCAAGGCAGATGATGTGCATCAAACAACTTACTCAATACATGGGGGAATGGAATTCACTGCGTTGCCTGCCAGCGTTGTCTGAAATGCATTTCTTTCTTATAATTACTTGTTCAATGCTAGGGTGGGCTGGTGGACAGTTTATTTGTTTAAACCATTTTGGGTGGAAAAATTGGGTTCTTACAATATTTTTTTTAAAGAATTCTTTGGTCTCTGCATACAATTCTGACACCCCCCCCCCCCCAAAACAAAACAAAACAAAACAAAACAAAAAAAAAACAACCTACCCTCCAAAATTTTCAGCTGAAATCCAAAAAATTGTTATTCAGAAATGCTGCCATGGTGCCCACAAGTTCCAATGATTTGCTATAGCAGTCCCAGAAGAGGGTAGACTATGGTGCATCATGGGAGATGTAGTACAGCTCTGGAACTCTATTCATAGAGAATGGGGGGCATGAAGCACTCTCTCTACTACTCTCTCAAGGCCCCAGACTGGCATATCTGAAACAAAATACTATGTTTTCAACTGATAATCAGTTTAAAAAATATTCTCCAAAAAGTCTGTTTTCTGGGGGGTAAGGAGACGTTTTCTGCTCACTCTATTCAACATTTCATGTATTTTTGATCCCTAACTCATTCTTGATTAAATTTTTATGTAATATGTTAATTTGGAGTTCTTTTGTGCCCTCCATGTCACAAGAAGGTATGTTTCTGGTACCTGACTGGATAAGCACATCTTCTGTAATCTGGTGTGAATTCTCATTATGATGCATGAGAAATCTTGCCTTCTGTGAATATTTTGCAATATTCATCCAAATGAATATCCACAAATGTTACTGGCTCTAAGCTCTCAGTTGCTAGCATATTTGCAGAAAGTACTTGGAGGTGTGACGTTACAGTGAGTATATTTAAAAAATCTGAACTAGTGAATAGAAAATATTGTGCAGTATTTCCCAGCTCTAAGTTTTAGTCATTTTTACTTATAAATTTTTCTGTCCTTTGATCTCTGTTAAATGTAACGCGCTTCCATTAGGCAGAGGAAAAATGATCGAAAAAGCAGCTATCACATTTGCCGCTTAAAATTATTGTTGCCAGTCAGCCATTGTTAAATGTCTTCATGGTATATTTGGTGCCTTTCTTTATCATAAAGAGTATTTTGTGTCTCGTGTCTTGGCTTCTTAACCTTCTCAGAAGCTGAAACTGCTATACCAGAAAACTAGAGACCCAAGGTGTGTGAAGTTATATATTTTACTGGACCAACTTCTGTTAGTGAGAGAGAGACGCTTTTGAGTTACATGGAGCTCTTCAGGTTTGGGAAAGGTACTCAGAGTGTCACAGCTAAATACAAGATCGAACAGATAGTTTAGCATAAGTAGTTACTGAATATTCTAAGGGACCATTCAAGGTGAAGTGGCCCATTATCGTCCCTGGAGTCAGAGGACAAAAAGAGGGTTTAGTGCATTACAAATTGTCTTAATAAACCATAAATCCAGTGTTTTTTTATTAAGACCATGATTTTTAGTATCTAGCAAAGTTACAACCTTGAATGATCCCCTAGAATATGTGCTAACTACTTATGGTAAACTATCTGTTCATTCTTGTATTTAGCTGTGATGCTGAGTACCTTTTCCAGACCAGAAGAAGAGCTCTGTGTAACTTGAATGCTTCTCTATCTCTCTGTCTTATCAGTCGAAGTTGGTCCAATAAAAGATAGTACTTCCCCCACCTTGTCTCTCTAATATCCTGGGACCTACACAGCTACAACACTCCATATCCCAGAAAACTGTAAGGTATCATTTGGTGACTCTAGTGGACAGGCAAAAACACAACTCAATGCTGCCATAAAACAAACTAACACCCAACACCCAAACCCCACATCCCCGCAAACCCAACCCAGTGGAGACTTGATGAGGATGTTAATATAATTATTTACTTTTACTAAGGTACTGCCTGTGGACCAGCCAGGATCCAGGACTCCATTGTATACTGTACAGGTATAGTTATAGGCAATATATGCCCAAAAGAGTTTACAATCTATATAGACACAAGAAATCGAGTTACAGGGAAGGGATATAACACTTAGGCTTGCAAGCATCATGCTGTCATAAATTTTTCAACACCTCTTTGGACAAGTTCTATTAGAAGGGGATTAGCTCAAGAGAGAGACAAACAAAAGGATCAGGGCTAATTCAGGGATTGCTGGAAGGAAGGGAGCATGCTGGGCAGGTGGATTGACGCTCAGGTGAAGAGATGGAGGGAAGGTCTGGGAATAAACAGCCAATCAGCACAGGGAAGAGAATTTCCAGAGTAAAAATGCTGGAAAGCAGTAGGATGATATTAGAATCTGAGGTTCCCTATTGCAGAATGTGCTGAGGCTGTTTCTGTGTCTGCTACCATTGGCTTGAGAGTTTGTCCTGGGGGCTAGCTATTCCCTGGAACCTATATTTCCCAACCTGACTGGGGGGAGAGGTGGGCACTATGTGTTTGCTAGTTTCTGGGAGTGAGGCAGGGGGAGAGCATCCCTGCTCAATTCTGTCTGATGTGTGCTTTGGCTATTAGGGCCCAAGGCTTCACTTTTGCAGAAAGTTAAATTCTATGCTTGAAATCAGATGGAAGTATGAAGCACTCTGATTTAAGTTCAAGAAACTGATGGGAATGTGTTGCTTGAAGCTGTTGCTAGAAGGTATCTTCTATAAGAGATGGTGCATTAAATAGTTTGGGCATTTGGCTCACTTGCTCCCAGCTGCATGTGCAAAAGATATTAAAAGCTACGGATGCTTTAAACAATGTGAAATATATCCCATTTCACATAATCTTCATTAATTGTATCTCATAGTTGAGGTTTTTTTTAAAACTACTATGACTATGCCTTTCACTGCAACTGCATCTGTTTCTGGGATAAGAGAATGCTGGCCAGGCAGACACATTGGATGAGAAAGGGAAACATTTCTCGTTTCTTCTGGGCAAAATGATGTGAACTATGTTTTCAATATGAGTTTGTTGTGTGGCAGGCTCTGGAACAGCAGGCTGCGTGGAGCTCAGTTGTTCTATGTCACAGGTTAAGGGAGTTAATTACAGAGCTTGCGTATAGTGGTGTCCCAAAGTCTGAAAGTCAATCTATTGGCTGAATAACATGAAAACCACGCTGACAGTGTGAGCTGTCAACAGATACAGTTTGTTGATGTGCAATTTTGGATCAGGATGTAGAGTGGCATGTGCATGCTGTGCCCCAAACATTGCATCTTGACAGCCTTGGAAATGGGCCAAGCCCAGGACAGATGATCCATGCTGTCCATGCCTGGAAGACCAACAAATATTTTTAAATAATTGATTCATGTCCCAGAGGGGTAGGGGTAACAGCAATAAACAGGAAAACTTTCATCAGCACAATTTTCAGTTTTAAGATTTTCTGTCATGCAGTGACCTTTATTTTGCTGTTTATTTGGGCCTCAGATACTCATCAAAAGCCAACTAAAGCAATTAATCAGCCACTTATTATCCTGCATGGAACAGATTAATAGAACACTTGATTCGAATGGTGAAAAAGTTAACACAAATGCTCATTTACATGGTTCTCCCATAACGTAAAAAATGTTGAAGTATGTATTTTACCTCCCTAATGTAGGTTTGTCAGGTACTATGGAAACTCTGAACTGTTTCTGAAATAACCTTTTAGACTGACTTTCTTTATAAACACCCACAGAGAAAAAGCAATCACAAGCAAGACTCTTGGAAAAAGATGAAAATGAAAAGGGAGTTTGCAGCTGGCTTTCCAAACCTTGTATTGCAGACATCCTGATGTGACTTTTTCTAGGTTATAAAAAAGTATAGTGTATGACACTAAGGTTAAACGTTAGTTGCGTGATCTATCCTGAGATACACATGTGAGATTATGGGGATAACACAGGAAAAGGTGGAAGAATGTTGAAATAAAATGTATTTAGTTCAGTGTAAAAACCTAACATCCCGTCTGCCTAGAATATGGGATGATGGAGTCTGAAGGATGGAAGACTCCCATATGAAGCCTAGCCTACGCTGCACTTGGAGTAATCCTGAGGCTCAGTCTTTTTTCAAAGGGAAAATTCAACAGCATTAAACTGACTCCATTTCCCATTCTGTGCCTCCCGAGCAGCCAAGTACACAGGCATGTTGGTGGTTGTCTGTGCACGGCAAGTGAGATAAAGGCGCCCTCTGTGCTTGCAGTACTTCCCATACCAATGTGCAACCTTCCTGCCTGGGGCTGGTGATAAGCAGGAGGTAAGGAATGCACATAATTATTTGATAATAAAATCTTTTTTTTTTTTTTTTTATTTTAAACCTTACCTTACACACCAGAAACTACATTCACAGACATAAATAGTCTGTAAAATCCTATTTGTCTGGGATTTTGCTTTTAGCTGGCATATGGAGGTTATTCATGCAGCGTTTGGCAAGCAGCCTTGCTCAATCTACACTATCACGTCTGTATCAAGCCTGCAGCTCCAGGGCACCTGAGGGTGCATGACTTGTGCAGTGGGTCTAATTGTTCTTAAAGCTACAAAGCCATTTCTGGGCCAGCCCTGGCAGTTCTAAGCCCCCAAAACAAATTTGTTAGAGTGGTGATTCCACCCAATCCGGCAGCAAGTGACATTGAATCTACTTCTGGGGTAACACCTGCCCCCACAAAATATGGCCTATAGTCCCTTGCACTCTCCGCTTGTAGCTTGACTCAGCCTTGGACAAATCATGGGGCATTAACTCCCCGAATGAGGAATTGTATCAATTTGTTAGGGAATTTGGCAGGCACACCCAGTACACTTGGGCCTTGCAACTTTGCCACAAGAACATGCCCAATTTGGTGATGGCTGAGGCAGAGCTGTGACACAGCGTATAGCATCTGGAGTGCTTAGAGCAGGCCTCTGTCTTTTTTAACATAAAAAATCATATTGCACACACACCACACAGAAAGAGAGTAAATTTATTAGGAAAAAAGAGTAGAACTAATTGTCCACTACGCTTAAGACACTGTCTTACCTGCTTAGTTTGTAATAGGGATTGCCAACTGTCCAAAGTAATTCACCATTTTTTGAACATCTGATTGTTGTCCCAGTTAGCTATTCCTTGGAAATATTTGGCTGACGTGTCCTGTTTCCATAATATTTCCCAGAAGAAATCAAGTCTTATGAATAAAACTAAATTCACTGGGCCAAATTCCCATTTTTCCTTGAATCCTATGCACTGCAGATGGTAGTCACCATTCTTGTTTTGCCAGCTTACTTTTTCCAACTTAGTTTATCATGGCTCAGTTTTCTGTGTGCATATATACGTAAGATATACTGCACTAGCCCTTTAAAATTATTCCTGTAGTACAGGAAAGAAGTGGGTGGTTTTGTATTTTTACAGATGCTCAATTATTCAAGGGAATTTACCTTGTGGGGGAGGAACCCTTTGCAAACTGTTTTACGCCTCCAGGACTGTGTTTATGTAATGTATATCCCTCCCAATGGGTTTACTATATCACAGCATTTATTTCCAGCTTACAAGAGGTAATATAAAATTTAATTGGATTTAAGTTATCCATCTAAAAACTTCAAATAAAATAATTACTTAACATTCTGCCTGCCAGATTTTATCAACATTGAATGATTAAATATTTTCATGTTTAAAAAAGTTTAACGTTTATCAGCAGTTATGGATATAAAAAGAAATCTAATGATGTCATAAAATTCAGTACATTAAACTGTTCAGAAATAAAAACAGGCAGTTTAATTAAGGGAGATAGTCAATAGGTCAGAATAGTGTCACAGGATAATGGTCTCTTGGCCTACTAATGTATAGGTGAAACCACTTCCTTTAGGGCTATGTCTATATTTGTGCTGAGTACTAGCTTGTGTTCATCTTGGTGCGTGCCCACCCAATATCACCAAGAGGCCACATTTGCTGTGCTGGATACGCATAGAGCACTCTGTCTACCCATCTATCTATGTCCACACTGCTGCTCTAGGTACATGAGGTTAGTGCTCAAGGGGTATATCCCAGGGTTCTTTAAGACAAATGGAGACTCTCTAGAAACTGCTTTTTGGTGTCTTGTTGATAGCCTTCCTTGCCTTTGTACATTTGTTGCTGGTATTTCCTGATTAAGTTGCCTCTCCCTTTTATCTATGCAAAACTGGGTTGAAGTCATGGATCAAAATGAAAAAAAGGAAATATTTCTTCACACAACTCACAGTCAACCTGTGAAATTTTTTGCCAGAGGCTGTTGTGAAGGCCAAGACTATAACAGAGTTAAAAGAACTAGATAAGTTCATGGAGGATAGGTCCTTTAACAGCTATTAGCCAAGATGGACAGGGATGCAACCATGATCTGAAGTGTTCCTAGCCTCTGTTTGCCAGAAGCTGGGAATGGGCGACAGAGGATGGATCACCTGATTATCCATTCTCTTAATTCCTTCTGAAACACCTGGCATTGGCCATTGTTGGAAGACAGAATACTGGCAAGATGGACCATTGGTTTGACCCAGTATCGCCGTTCTTGTGGTGTTGTTAATGGGTGATGTGGTCCTGTTCCTTGTTGTGGGACAAATATTTATGAGATGGAGTTGAGACCTTGGATTGCATTTTGCCAGCATCAAAATAATCATTGTAGAGTACCTACACTGTTTTTACAGATTGGTGTGGGGTTTCTGCTGTTGATGGCTGGCATGAAAGTGGTGTGATGTATTTATTGTTCAATTTGTTTGTGCTTTTCAGTACTGATATGATGGATTATTCACAGGTATCAGCTCTTGTGCACTGTTAATAAGTCTTGGTGTGGGTCTGCAGATGGCAACAGCTGCAGTCATCGTTATGTAGCATTGCTTTTCATTTTGTGCCTTCTTATTGCACTTTACAAGTATATGGAGAGCTCTATTTCCCACAACTTGTAGAGTGATTTTGTGTTTCGCTTATGGGTTCCTGTCTTGTAATACATACTGGGCTTTGAAGTACTTTGCTGAGCACAATTAACAGCTGAATGGAAATGCTCTTCTCTGCCTTTGTGACAGCTGGTTAAGGTCAGGTGCATCTGCTGATTACCAAAAATACAGCCACTGTGTGCAGGGATTAGGTTTCATTACCCTAAATGCTTGCTACAGTTCACACCCATTTCGATACCTGCTGTTATCAGGATCATGTCAATGTTTGTAATGTGTTGGTGGGTGATTCCTGAGGGGGAAAAGTAAAGCCGTTACGTTGATTTTTAAACTGATCAATGTCCCCGTTACAAAGAGTAATTCATGGCTCTTTCTGACCTATCTTCACAGGTATACTGCACAGTTTTTTGAGGGATGGTGGGGTTTTGCTACAGAACAATTGCAGTGTGATTGCCAGTATGTTCTGTGGGGTTCTTTTACATTTAATTGAAGCTGTTCAATAAAGGCATTAAGAAGGAAGGAAATCTGCCCTTTCAAGCCTATGTGTGGGACATGAGCTATGTTGGAAAGGAGGAGAGGGTTTCTTACTACATGGAATGTATATATAACTCTCCCCATCCCTGCTGTATATCCCTGAAACCTCTGATATCTGTGAACTTGCGGGGAAATTAGAAACCATTTGCACAGTCATCCAAGAGAAGTTTTGAAGTTGAGGTGGAAAATTTTGGGCCCATTTTAGCCCCCAAAAGCATCTTCAATTCACCATATGCTTAAGTGAAAAGACACACTTTGAATTACATTTTAAAATTTACTGAAACTGTGAGATAAATACTTAACTCGTTTGGAAATGGTTACCTTAACAAGTTCAATAGAATCAATGTGCAAGTTAAACACAGCTTCTGTACAACATCACAATACCACACAAACACCCAGTACTACTGATATGACATGGGCAGCAAAATGGCTTACATGGTAAGTTTTGAAAACATAAAATCAAAACACACTTTCCCAAGTATAACTTATTCACATTATTTTGGAAGGCAAAATTTAACAATAGAAACAAAAGGTTTCAAAAGGAGTGGGATCCCAGATTTGTGCCCAAAGTCTAGTATCTTGGAATGGTTGATCCTTTTCCTGTTCAACTGGGAGAACTGCAGAGGCAGAATGGCTCACAGTACAATGTGACGGTATGTCCAAACAGGGGTTGTAGGGGCCAGTAATCACTTCTGCAGGACCAGCATTGTCCTCCTGGCTTGTCAGAGGAGTATTTGGATATGGAGTTTCCAGTGTAGCAGCATCCTGGGCAGGAGATGGAGAAGGAGATGGTCAATGAGCTTGTCAAGGGACCTCAGCAGCTTGCCCCTGTCAAAGACCAGTTCAATTAACTGTTCCATGAGGGTATGTTCCCATATCTCTCCTCCATTAAGAACTGATCCAGAGGGATCTCCTCTCACTGCATAGAGAACTTCTCTTGCCTTCAGGAAATCAAACTGCTTCTGATTTCTCTGATCCATGCCTGCAATCCGTGGCATCCTTCTAGGTCTTCCTCTGTCCTCTCTTGGGTTCTGGTCCTGTCCTTTTGCTGGGATGCTTTCTCAAGAACCAATGAATTTACCAAATCAATGAGATAGAGAACATCATATTTTGAACCTGGGCGGGGGGAAACTCAGGCCTTGTCTACTCTTGAAAATTAAATTGTTTCAACTGTGTTGCTCAGAGGGTTTGAAAAATCCACATCCATTGAACAGTGTAGTTAAGCTAACCTACCCTTCTCCCCTGTAGACAGCACTAGGTTGACAGAAGAACTCTTCCATCAACCTAGCTATCACTTCTCAGGGAGGTGGGTTCACTACTTGAATGGGAGAGCCCCTCCTGTCGGCATTGGTAGTGTGTACACAAAAGTGCTACAGCACCGCAGCTGTGCTGCTATAGTGTTTTATACCCTTAATAAATCTCCCCACATGAGATAACTTTGTTGTAGAAGGCCACAATTTTGCAAGATTTTAGTAATGTAACTGTCTTCTATGTGTCCTGGTTCTCAGAAGCCATTGGAGCCCATGAGGAAAGAGCAGAAAGACACAGTGGGTAGAAAAATAATTAGTATTTTAATAATGTGTTCAGGAGTTGGAGATGGAAATTTTAATTTTCTTCTTTTAAGGGTGAAAGTTGGAGGATGTAGTAGTTTTTCAAATACTGTGATTGGAAAAAAGAGGTGACTTCTCAGTCCTGAGGTGGAAATCTGTCTATCTATGACTGCGAGATGCTTGTGAAAATGATAATCCCACTATATCTTACTCAATGGAGGTGTTTGTTGAATTATGAAGGCGGCCTTAACAAAATCAAAAAGACTGGCTGGAGTTCATGCTGCATGAGAAATTTGCTTGCATATGCATACAGGATTGGGAGAAAATGGAAATGGAAATCAACAAAATTCTGAGGTAGGATGGAGAGATCTGATGTAGCAGGAAATGGGAATCACAAAACCACCTTTTGCCCATCCCCAAAAGCTTTGTTTTCTGTCATCTATGAAATGATGAAGGGAGAAATATGTGATGAATTGAATAACTTTCCTAGGACACATGCACCTTGGTTCCAATATTTTCTTTGCACAACTTTAAACTAGGTATGTTGCACTGCTTTTCCTTCCACCATGAGACCAGAGGTGCCCTCCATCAACCTGATCTGCTCACCCACAGCAGCCTGCTTCTATTCCCGGAGACAAAGGGTGAAGAAGGGAGAGAGACTCCAAATTCTGTAACTTCCTGGAACACAGGAAAGCAGTAGAAACATTTTCCTCAGACAACTTTAATGGCGCCATAAACTGTATTCTCTACCCCTTTCCCTCCACTCTGCATAGCCCTGCCTCACAGTCAGTCAAGAAATGGACAGACAGACGGGCACAGTGATTTTTCTTTCCCAAAGTGTCTATGGTATATGGTCTGAAAGTCAAGCCACACACCTTGTAAGTATGGTTTATCATAAATGAGTATAGTTTATATATAAGAAATCTGTCTTGCTGGAGGACCATTTTCGGGTTGGGCATAGCAGAGAATGGATGGATGGAGGGGGGAAATTGGCAGAATTTGCTATGGGGATGGGGCATGAACATTCCATACTCTCAGACACAGAGCAATGCATGGCTTATTATCCAGGGAGGAAAATAATGCACATTTCAACAGCACATTTAGCTAAATTCACATTTAACCCAGAGGCTAAAATTTGAAATTTACTAGCAAAACGAGGGGATTTTTTTTTAATTTGGGGAGCGGGGGGGGGGGGGGGGCGTGTAATGGGGCCATTGTAACTTACCATCCTGGGGTTCTGGGTCCTGCTGACATGCTGGTCTATATTTGTTATTGTCACGTATTCTCTGTTTTGTTGTCATTTGTTGTCATTTTGTAATCTGGGTACAGGTGCAGGTACAGGTTTTCAGGGAATTCCTCACCCACATCAATGTCCTGTCAGACAATGAGGCCACCTGGTTTAAGTAGGACCTCATGAGTTGCTGCAGGCTCACCTGTGGCAACACATGTTAAAATTTCTTGTAGAAGGGGCATGTTGAATGACTCCTCCCAGACTGATGGTTGGAGTCTTTGGCTTTTCTGTACATGCACTTCAGCTGCTTCATCTGTTCCCTGCACTGAAATGGATTTGATGAATGTCCTCTTATGCTAGCCCCTTTGAAGTTTCCCCGTATGCTGGCTGAAATCATGGAGGGCCACAAACTCCAACCAGACACTTATGAGAACTCTCTGGTGTGCTTGGCTGAGCAAGCAGGTGCTGTCAAATCTGTATCCATTTTCACCTGCAGTGAATGTTCTAGGCAGCAGCAGCAGAATGTTAGTACAGTGTGGTCAGCACTGCACACGACTACTGCTACATACAGCAATGAAGGGACCATTATAGACTGTATAAAGGTGAGGAAGAAATTGGTACAGTGCATTATGGGAATAGGGTTGGAGAACTAGTGAAACTTGAGATCTGGGACTGCCGCCCCTTGCCTCTGCCAGCACTGCAAAGGAGACCATGTACAGGGCCATGACACAGCTAACACAGGTACATGTCCACATCCCTGAGGCATGCTAGCTTCATCAGTATCTAGTCTCTCTGAGACACATGCTTGAAGGGTTTCAGCGTGGACCATGAGGGAGTGGGGATTAAGGCACAATCATGAGCTTTGACATGTCTCCAGGGTAGACATATGCCCTAAGTAAAGCAGGAGAACAATAATCTGGCAACATCTTCCTTTTCTAGACTATTGATGTTAGAATACATCACTGATGGATTTGGTACAGTAGCAACAGTTAATCACTTCACCTTAAATGAAGAAGTCTTCCTATCAGAAGAGAGGCTTGGAACATGGCGGCACCACTGTAGTTCCTCAGGACAGAGAAAGTCATGCTGCAGAATCGGTGATCATATTTACTGCCTGTGAACTGCTGCTGCTTCTTGCTAATTTCTTCAGCAGTCCCCATTTACCCCTTACACAGTAACCATCCAGCACATTTGGAACTAATCCTGCTACAACTTTGTCACACAAGACTTTGTTGTTTTCATAAGTAGCCCTATAGGAGTCATTGGAACTACTCTTTAGGTAAGTCTCCTTAAAGATAGGTATAGACAGTGTTTTGCTTTGTTGTTTAAACCCAACCCTTCAGTCTTTGTTTGCCAAGATTAAACCACAGAGGTTAAATTTCATTACAAAGCTTGAAGTTAAAGCAAGAATTTAAATTTTGAAACTTTGCTATAACCTGCTTATGCCATCCATCAAACCTTAGGCATGCAAATAGTCCTTATTTGCATTCATTCAAGTCAATGGCACTATGCAAGGGAGTAAGGACTAATTGAATAAGTATGAGTTGCAATAAAGCTTAAACCTCTTAAAATTTCTAATCATAACTACTTTTTTTTTCATATTGTCCAGGCCAGTTAAGTATCCTAATTGGTAATGAAAGATAATGTTTAAAATATCATTAGAACATTAACTAGAGAGCATTGTGATCTGAATTTGTAGTAAACATACCATTGGTAAAAGTAACAAAGAAAAGGCAAAGGAGAAAATAAATGTAAATATTAGTGGGCTCATTTCCCCTGTGGGAGTATTGATTTAATTCATCTTACTTGATAGATAGGATGACTAAGCAAAAAGTCCAGCTTCAAACGTATCACTTGAACAAGAAATGGGAGTGTACCAGGGGAGATGGAAAATGATGAATGCTACTTGGTTAGAGAGGAGAAAAAAAAATCTCAATCCTCCTTCACGAGGGATTCATCATTTTCCTTCTTGTTCTACAGCCATCTTAATAAGTGTTTGATAAATGCCCATTTAGCTATAACAGAAAAATGATGTTTAAAATATTGGTTCATAGGTCATCTTTCAAAACATTCTACCTTAATAGCAAAAATCTTTATCAGGTTCCTGTGCAACTGATTAAGGTCTCATGTTTCAAACAATTCTCAGGGGAAAGCAGTGAGGAGTTTAATCATGAATGACAGAATATTTATGGCAAAATAGGGCATACTATATATATTCAATGTTGATCTGTTTATATGAAAATTCCACTGGAGATATTGGTCTCAGTTGAGCTGCACATTACTCCACATGCATATATTCAGGCAAAAGATTAAACTCCCCTCAGAGGGATTCTGTGGTATTATATATGGGGTAGTGAATGTTGTCAAAATATGTGAAGGAGGGAGAGAATACAAATATTTTGTGTTAGTTCACAAGTCAACTGTAATGCTTAAACATACCAAGGTTTGAAAAGGGAAAATAGAGGGATGGGGGGAGCATAAATGCTAATATGTTTATTCCACATGCAAGGAACCTTAATTTCTCTCATTTCAGTAGACCATCAAAACTCAGTTACCACCTTGAAGTAATGCATCTTTCACAGGCCATTTGTAAAACATGTAATCTGATTTGAACTTTATACAAAAACCTTAGGGATGTCGGATGATTTTAAGACCAAGCAGATAAGGTGGTGTTCATTTAGGGCACAATCCTATAAGGTGCTGAGTGCTCACAACTTCATTATTGTTCAAACAAATGAAACAAGTATAAATTGTTCGCTTTTTATAATGAATGATTTCTCCATGAACACTAAACTTGGAAACAACGTGTAAGCTCTTATTTTTAATCATAATGAATATTAACAGGTTGTAACGTAAATGCGGAAGATACTACTTAATTAAATGTAGTTAGATGACCTTGTACCCAGAAATTTGTTAGAAACGTTCTCCACAATCTGGATCATGTATTTAATCTGGGGGTAAACTTCAGTGTGGTGGTTAGCTCCCTGCATCTCAGTCTTTTACCTGGCCGTGCTTCAGAGGCTGTGCTCTCCTGGATAGCTCCTTCTACTTCTAACCAGGCTCCAGAGAGCCTTTTGGAGGGAGGTTCCTTTTCTCCCTCCTCCTTTCTATACTCTAATGAGAACCCTCAGATACTGTCTTTGGTTTTCTGCCTTATTCCCTGCAAACAAGTTTGCTCAGACAGCCCCAATTTATCTGTTAAAATTGTTCCCATGGTCCTCTTCATCACAGCATCTGAGTACCAAATACAGTGAATTTCCTAAACATTTTGAATTAAGATGAAAACAAACATCTCGTCACCTGTGACCTGTTTCAATTCCTGACCTCTAGTCTTACATTCTGTCTTGCACTGTGACTCCTGGTCTGACACTATATTGGAGGCCCAGCAGTCAACTTATTTGTTATTTGTGAAAATTAACTCCC
The DNA here is from genome assembly GCF_026122565.2 of Emydura macquarii macquarii. Lineage (NCBI taxonomy): Eukaryota > Metazoa > Chordata > Testudines > Chelidae > Emydura > Emydura macquarii. The sequence goes on along the minus strand of NW_027131390.1, from coordinate 31,433,204 downwards.
TTCTTTATCTACCAACATCCCACTTTTACATTTCTAATAGAGTGGACAGTTCCACTACCTTCCCTGTACTGCCTGCTCACAAATGTTCAGTCATCTTCTTCTTACCTCTTTCCACCAGTCTTCCACCTCTTCACTATATTAGATATGCATACAAACTTGTATAGTGATCCTGTCACAAAATGTTGGAAACAAGGTTGGTCCAATAAAAGATATTACCTCACCCACCTTGTATCTCTCATATCCTGGGATCAACACGACTACAACTATGCTACAAACAATAAATCATATTGACATTTTCCTCTCTAAATCATCAAAATCAGTGTAATTCCATTCTCACTGTGATAAATGTCTTTGGGCCTTTATTTCTTCGCTGGACTTCTGGAACTGTACCTTTTCTGGCTTCCTGGGTTCCTACATCAATTCAAACCTGAATTTATCAGAAATGCAGTTGCAAAAATGATCAGCCATGCTCACTGTTCTCAATATTTACAGCTCAACCCAAAACTGTTACACTGATTTCCCTGTGACTTCTGTATAACATTTAGGCTCCCTGTTTTCAAGGCTCTCTATAATCTAGTTCTCAGCTACTCTTTTGCTCTCTTCTTCTTGGTCTACGACTAATCATCACCGTACTATCTTCCCCATTTTCTTCTCCTTGTTTACTTCCACTTGTACTCAATACAATATGCTGTTTCAGCCTTTCCTCTTTAGAATAAATTTCTTCCAAATCCATTGCCCTTAGTCTTCCTCTCAGATAAGTTTGGAGGAATTTGATGACAAAAATCAAATTGTGGATCCATCTTAACATGCTAATCCTTATTGCTCAGACACATGGGTTTTATTGATGCTTTAACTCCCTTTTTTCATTTATACTATGTCTATTTTGACTGCAAGCTATTCAGGGCAAAGGTCTTGTGGTTGTATTACTTAAGGAAATTTTCTAGCATGGTGGTGGTATTACACAACAAATAACCTATGTTTAATATAGATAATTGTTTTGCTGCCTGGCTCTCTGCATCAGGATTCCTCAGTTATGAACAGTGATTCTGCTTTTTAATAAGCCCCTTTCTTAATAAAGCTTTCAGCATGGGATTTGGACTGCTGGAGATAAGACTAATTTCTTTCAGAGGTACCACTGATAGTACCATGTATATTAACGAATAGAAAGCTGGAAGACTTCCAGAAAAAGCTGCTCATTAGGGATAGTTGTAGTGATTTTTAGCTAGGAAAAGGTCAGACAAAATTTCTCCCATTTTAGTTTGTTTGATTCAATGGACTGTTATGATAATTGGCCTACAAATTTACTCTGATTGTAAGCTCAACTGTAAAAAGTCAGTGAAAGTTCATAAATTATCACAATTACCTGTTATATACAATTGTTTAAGAAAAAATTTAAGAAGGAGACAGATTGAATTAATTTAAACAGAAAAAGTTTTACTGCTACCACTCAATAACTGTGTTCAGATTATGTCTGGTAAACAAGAATTCTGAACAAATTTAGAAGCAGCAGCTGTCTGCCAGTAACTGGTTCAGCAAGCTTTATCATCTTTGGTGCTATCCCCACTATCTCCTGGCACCCTGGACCCCTTTGACCTAATCCTAAGAGATATCCTGACAAGAATGGGCCACAGAGGGAGATTCAGATGAAATTGCCACATCTACTGGCTACATTTAAATCCTGAACAACACCTGGGATATGAGACTTCATCCTTCCCTTTCCCTTCCCCCCCCCCATCAAAATTTGGCCTCCCCCATCTTATTTCTTTTTTCTTGTCACTCTTCTTTTGCCTTCTGTTCAATAAGATTCTGGCCTTGCTGGCCAAGACTGCATATTTTGCAACAGTGATTTGAGCTTGTGATCAGAGAGGCAACTACAAGCAATGTCCTAAACAGCTCAATGCAGGTACAAACAAAAGTGGCCGTTGTCCAAAGCTTCCCCTATTTGTGACACTACTGTACTGAAAACCTGTATGTTCTATAATAGTTCAGCTTTGTTGTCTGGTTCTGTGACCGTAGCAATTAATAAAACTGCCAGTTGAGGGAACTACACTTGATGGAAAATGATGCATGCGTAACCTGATTACCTGAGTCAATTGACACTTCTGTTCATGTCCTGTGTAATTGAGAACAAGAGTGGTGAGTTAGGCTCCAGAGTGCCTTACTCTTCAGCACCTCCCTCTAGAGGTTGAGAGATTTTTTTCTCTTTCAAGATGTGTATGTAATTACCTAATACAACTTGAAAACATATTCTTAGAATCAAGATTATTAAAAATCAACAAAACATCCCCTCTCCCCTGAGTAAGTGGTGGTAAAAAACAAAACTGTTGGTACAATATACTTTAACAGAATAGTTTGTACGCCTGAGTGATCTAGGCTTCCCATAGTATAGTTACAGAGAAAAGCCAAGAAAATCTTATGTCGAACCACTGGGCTATAGTTTTTCCCCCTCTTTCTGGCCCATGACTATTCAGGTATTTTATAAAGAAGTGTAATAACTTCAACAGAAGAGAAGAGAGAGAGACCCACCCCAGAATAGCCAAGACCCCCCCAGTGATTAGGGTACTTATGAGGAGAAGTTGACCTGGATTGAAGTCCTTGCTTCAGAGTGGGGAATGTATTTGAACCTGGGTCTTCCACATCGCGGAAGATTATCCTAACCACTGGACAATTAGATGTAATTAGATGCACTACCTCATCTCCTCCTACTCTATCACCTTGCAAATCTAGCCTAGAAAATTGAAATGTTTCATTTTGATAAAATTGCAATGATTAATTTTGACAGTTCCAATTTTTTTCTTTTTTCATTTTGATGAAACAATTTACCGACATTGACATGAATTTGCAAAATATTTTGGACGAGCCAAATCTGCATTGCTTTAGGCAAAAAAAAATTCAGCCAAAAAGTTTCTTCAGGTTGTATATTTGGAACATACTTTAAGAAAGATGTGGACAAATTGGAAAGAATCCAGAGGAGAGCAACAAAAATGAGAAAATATTTAGATAACTTGGCTTATGAGTAGGCATCCAGATGTCCTGATTTTATAGGGTTAGTCCTGATATTTGGGGCTTTGTCTTACATAGGTGACTGTTACCCTCCTCTCAGTCCCGATTTTTCACATTTGCTATCTGGTCGCCCTACTTATGAGAAAAGGTTAAAAAAAACCTGGATATGTTAAGTTCTTAGAAAAAGAATAACAGTCTTCAAATATGTTAAAGGCTCTCATAAAGAGGATGTTGATCAACTGTTCCCCATGTCCACTGAAGGTAGAACAAGAAGTAATGGGCTCAATCTGCAGCAAGGGAGATTTATGCTAGATATTAGGGAAAACTTACTAACTGCAAGGATAGTTATGTACGGGAATAAGCTTCCAAGAGACATTGTGGAATCCCCATCACGAGAGGTATTTAAGAACAGGTTGGACAGATGTCTGTTTACTTGGTCCTGTCTCACCTCTGAAAAGGTTGGAAATACTCAAGGTCCCTTCCAGTCCTACAGTTCTATGATTTTATATTATCAACATATGAAACAGGTCTCCTGTTTAAAAATATTTTGGTATTAATATCTTCTTTTGGAATGTACTTTGTGGGGAGAAAATACAATCTTTTTTTCAAATGGTATGTTAAGAAAATAAAAACAGCTGCCAAAGTACATGGCACACTGAGTCCTAAAATACTTGCTCTATCTTTGCCCTGATAGCTAACTGTTTATCAAGCATATGTATAATTTTCTCAGCAATTCAGTATAGTGCTAATCTCACTGGGTTTTAGACTGCCGAATTGGCTCATTCATAAGTGCATTTTCTGGAAATAAACACAACTCATATAGTTATATCTACAAAAGCTCTAAGCTCTATCTATATCTAATTTGTCTTCAGATAGCTAAGCACTTCAAATAGCTAAACTGCATTATTACTGACCTGGAAGATAACAAAGGCAAAAGACATGCACATCCCTTAATTGCTGTTATTAACACAATTCATTCATTGTTCAGTCAGGACAATCTGTAGCATTCTCCTGAACAATATCAGGATGGCATAGCTCTGATTTCAAGCCGAACGTTAAGACAGGTGGAGCTGAATAAATGAGTGTTCTTCTGGAGCGTCACTAATCTATCAAAGCCTGAAGCAAGCCTTGCTGATTTTAGCATTCTGTCATTCCTTCTCATTGTCAACACATTTTCTATGAGCAAAGTCCCCTGCTCTCGGCAGAGTTCAAACTCCAGGTTTCTTATCTGTTTTTTGTGTAGAATTGATGGCATTCGCTATGCTACTTTGCCTAGTCACAGCGATGTATGCTCAAGAAATGTCAAGGAGGTATTTTTTCTATACAGAGTTTCTTCCAGTGGTAAAGCTGGTTTTAGATAAGAGAGTAGCTACCTATAAAATATAGCACTTAACTGTTATGCATTCCTTTCTTAGCCTCTTTATTCATAATATAAATAATTGCATATAGCAAATGAGTGTGTTTTCATTAACAATCCCTTCTCCCCACTTATCTATTTCCCCCACCTCAGGACTTATGCTAATAGCCCTACTACCTCAAAAGTTTTAAACAGCCATCATTTTTTTTAAAAAGTCAAATGTTTTTCTTCCCTCAACCCTCCAAATGTGGAATTTCTCCCACTCCCACTGCCATTTATGGTTGTCTGATACTCAAGATAGTCAATTTAGGCCAGTATCATCTTTAAAATATCTTTAAAATATCACATCCTAAATCTAAAGACACATATTCTTGCAAGTCTTGAAATGGGAGTTTTGTCCTTCTGGTGATTGGAGATTCCCATTAGCTCTTCCTTTTAGCTCTGAAAGGGGTGGAAATAGTGGACCTTGAAGCTGTGAAATTGTTAGATATAGAACAGTGGTTTTCAACATTTTCATTTGCTGATCCCTAAAAATTTTCAAATGGAGGTGTGGACCCCTTTGGCGATTCAACTTGTGGTCCATGGACCCTTACCAGAGAAGTCTTAGGCTAATTGAAAACTAACTGAACAGAATTTCACTATAAATGTTGCGTTTGCTCGTCACAGCATTTGGCACAGAGTGAGAAAGGGTGCTGAACTATTGGCTTTTATGGTAACAGCAACACTTCTCATTTTTGACTTGTAGGTGGAGATATTCACATACTTTTGATCAGAAAAATGGAATGCCTTTTCTGGGATCTGAAATTTCAGGGACCCCTTAGACATAGTCTGTAGACCTCCAGATATCTTCCAACCACAGGTTGAAAATCACTGTTATAGAAAATGTTAATAGATTACTTTTTGAGTTTCTGTGGCTTCCTCTGGGTCCTGCTAAGGCTCCTGGGTTCATAGACTAATAGAAGAAATAGTCCCAGTTAAAACAAAACAAAACAAAACACTTCAAATTTTTTCTGGAATATTCTTTCAAACACATATGTGACAAGTACACAATACATGCTGGCGAGTTATAAAGGTTTTCTTTGCTCCCCTTTGGGATGCTCTGTATACATTATTTGTAGAGCTAAGTGAATAACATTTTTCAGTTCAGACTCTGTTTGTCATTAGGAGACTATTAAACTGATTTTTAGTAATTCAGTTACTTTATTGATTTTTTTATAGAATAAGTTGAACAAAAGATGTAATGAATAGTTAAGCATTGAAGAAAAATTTTCAAATCAGTAAGCAATATCTAATGCTAAGTTTCTGTATTGAAACTACTGTGCTAATTTGCAATTTGGCTTTTAGACCTTGTTTTTGTAATCTGTAACATAATTAAAACAAGGTTTAGTTCCAGACGTTTTGGCAAGATCAATTCATGCTGAAACTGATGCACCATAATAGTATTTCCTAAACAGTACATTGGACTTTGGTAGAAGCGGTACTATAGATTTGTTTATTAATATTAAATGTATGTTATCTTACTGGTGATTACAGTAATTTTAAAACATTATGTATTCCAATATTTTTGGGATGAAATCATAGAAAAGAAGGTAAATTGGGAAGAATGGCTTGGATGGTATTGATACATTTTCAAAAGTTGTGCAGTATATTTTTATGTTTTGTTATAATATCCAATGATGGGGTGTGTACCTCACATAGTCCCTGAAGGGGTTAATGTGGGCCTGAGAGGCCAATTAACATACCTGGTAGTACCTGCAAGTGAAAGAGAAAGCCAGACTTATTTGATAATGAAGCCCAGTTGGTGTGTGACTGCCTGGTGATCATAAAGCAGGCAAGTCCTTAGCGATAAGGGACTATCACTTTACGGTGGATAGAACAGGTAGGAAGCAATCCAGGGAGGCAGTAAAGCATCTGGGGGAGTGACCTTAGTTGCTAATTACATGGTTCCTGGGATGGAGCCTGGAGTAGAAGGAGGGCTTGGGTGGGTTCCCCTACCTGCCACCAAGAAAAGTGGGGTGAAACCCTGTGAGCTCAGGGGTATAAGGCACATGGAGCACAAAAACAGATGGAAGGACTGGCTGTAAGCTCATTGGACTATAGCTTGGTTGGATTTGGTTATCCCAGAAGAGGTAGACAAAAGAGTGACCTAGCCAGGGCCAAGTTTCAGGAAGAGACACAATCACATCGATGGAGTTGCCATTGATAGGTGGTGGCATGGTGGGAGACCGCTGCTACACTGGGCTGGGCCATAAGGAGGCACTCCTGCAGTGGATAAACCCCTTTACAGTCCCTAAGCTCCTCTGAGAATCATTTCTCAAGTTCGCAATTCTCTCCTATGAAACTGCTTCAGTTAAACCTCCTAGCCATTTGCTTTCTTCGATCCTTGTTTCCACTGTTCAATGGCTGAGCAAGATTCCCTTGCAGTGATTATTCCTAAAGTTAATCTAAGGAATATTCTGCTTGATAATGTTTTGATACCTGGCTGAATTATGCAGAAACATACTCTACTATAGGTATAGGCCATACTATACTTCTGATGTATTTGGGATCATTTGAATTACATGTTCTTAAAAAGATAAAGCAAAAGGTATGGTTCTGTTTTTTTTATCAGAAGATACTGTCTGAGTTACCCCCCAATATGTTCTAGAGATATGAAATTTAGTTTGAAGCCTTTTGTTTTTACAAAATAACATGTTGGTCATGTGATCTTATCAGCCAATCAAAGGGTGTGTTTACTTGCAGTTTATATATTGAATCATTTGGTAATTGAATTTCATCATTTTTGTCCTTCAACTGTAATATAACAAGATTTAATATCTAGAACAAAGTGTTTTGACTCCACCATGTGTAAAAGTGATAAATGACAAAAAGCAGGTCTGGGGGGCAGGTTTCCTTTTTTAAATTCCTCAGAAGACTGCGGTATAAATATTGGGTTTTGGAGGCATATGATGAAACTTACGAATTTGTTGAATTTGAGTGTCTGTATTGTTTGTGAAGGCAAATAATATCTGGAGCTAGTAGAGGCATGTGATTTGAAATCTTCCAGATCTGCCAGCACAACTCTGTCTGGCAGCTAGGTACAGGTCTTCGTGAAAATGGTATAAAACTGTTTCTTACCCTTGGACGTATATATATATACTTCCTATCTGTGATTTCCACTTCATGCATCTGACGAAGTGGGTTGCAACCCATGAAAGCTTATGCCCGCAGAAATTTGTTAGTCTTTAAGGTGCTATAGGGTTCTCGTTGTTTTCACATTTATAGTTCTCTTGTTGCCATGTTGGTCCCAGGCTATATGAGACAGAAGGTGGGTGATGTAATATCTTTTTATTGGGCCAATTTCTGTTGGTGAAAAGTACAAGCTTTTGAGCTGCCAATAAAAGGTATTACCTCACCTACCTTGTGTCTTTCAAATTTACACTGGTGTAATGAGATTTGATTCTTTAATTTTCAACACTTCTGCTAGTCTAATACTTTTGATTTCTTGAACAGCAAATGTAGCTTATCATGCTATATGGTGATTTTGATGTAAAAGATTATTGAGAGACCTAGAAATTAATTTGGATGTGTTATCTAATTAGGATCGGCCCATGTGAATTGTAAGGATAAAAGCAGCAATAGTTAATTCATCTAGCCTGATTTAATTTAAAATTCTTTCTCTGCATCTGCATATCTGAATAGGCTATGCATTTTAATTGTACCATATCCATCGGTGAATTTGTTTCGCATAACAGAAGAGGCTCTAGAATCAAATATCATTTGTATACTCTGGAAAATCCTTGGCTGAACAATGTCATAGGAGGGAAGGTTATCTTTCATACCTCAGAAAATTTGAAAAAACCTTAATATAATATCTTCATAGGGCAGAAGGCAGCCAGGGGAGTTGTACTGATGTCTGTAAGTCACCACACGTAATCAGTATGTCGTGAACCGCTGTCAGCTTCATCAGCAGAGGGGGCAGCCATGCTAGTGCTAATGGTATGAATATCAATTTGTGATTAGTGAATCATGACAGGACAGAACAGAACATTTTCATATGTTGCTGCATATACAAATGATTGGTTATGGATCATGGATTACAAAGCTTTTGCTGCATATACAAATGATTGGATTATGATGATAGATTACAAAGCAGACCCTAAATTACCTAATGGATGCTGAATGACCAAGACCCTATAGTTTATGACTTGTATTCACTTCAGCTCTCAGTTTAATCAACTTTTATGTTGTGTTTTTATTGGATTGGAATCAAGGATAATTTTGTGGGTATATGTTATATTTTGAAGTAGAAACTGGGTTCATACTTGCTTGGGACACTACAGAAAATTTGATCATAACCTTTGGAGCAAAAACAAATTGACTTAATTCAGCATTATGTTCTTAAATATTCAGTGGCATCATGTGACATTTATTGTAACAAGTATTGACTGGTTACTTTCAGCTCATGAGTTACCCACTGCTCATGTGCTCTGTATTGAATTTGTCAAAAATCCCTTCCTATAAGAGAACAGACTGGAGACATGCCTCTGTTGCAAAGATAAGGACCTACTATACCTGTGTGTTAAAAATAGAGTCCAGGATAAATCTAGGGAGGCAAGGTGAATGAGGCAATATCTTTTATTGGATCAGCTTCATGCATATAGTATAAATCTACTTCTTTACGGTAAAGACTTCAGGTGTAGCAACTGACTGTACTCAGTAGGCTTATTTTAGTTTTGCAAATGAATAGTAGTTTTGGTGAAGAGAGCACAGCTAAGCCATAGACTCCACCAAGAGGAGATAAGTGTGGTTGATAGTCATTTTCATGTTCTTCTACTGATAATTTAGACTACATCACAAAGTAAGCCTTCACTATTTCCTGAAATCCTGGATACCTTTAAAAGATAAAATAAAATAAAAAAAATTAATTTTTTTTGGTGAAATGGAAAGCATTTGTGCTTGTGATGTTCCATTGTCCTTCAATGGTTACCTTGCACAATATGTGCTGATTTGTCACTTCCAGAACAGCGATAGTCTTACAAGCCATACTCAGTTGACTTTTTTCATTCAGTGTTGTTGCTGGTTGTCTGATTTGTACAGAGCCCCTTTATTCATAAGGACCAGAATGGACCATTTAATAATCTAGTGTGAGCACTTGTATGTTAGAGGCCATTAAGTTTCACCCAGTTACCCTCAGATTAAGCCTAATAAACTGTATCTGATTCAAGCACATCTTCAAGTACGCTTCCGGTCTTGATTTACAGACATCAAGAAAAGGAGAATCAACCACTTCCTGTGGTAATTTGCTACAACGGTTAATCATTCTCTGTGTTTAAAAATTGTGCTTAATATTTTATTTGAATGTGTCTGGCTTTAGCTTCCCACCTTTGGTTCTTCTTATGCCTTTCTTTGCTAGATTAAAGACCCCTTTAGTATCCAATATCTCTTCCCATGATAGTTCTTACACAATGTAATCAACTGACCCTCTAAATCATCTTTTTGATGAGATAAACAGATTTGTCTCACCCTGTAAAGCATTTTCTCCAGCTCTCAAATCATTTTTGTGTCTCTTTTCTGCACCTTCTCCATTTTTTTAACATCCTTTTAAAAAATGTGACCACCAGAAGTGTACACAATATTCCAGTATCAGTCCTACCAATGAGGTATACGGAGATAAAATCACCTCACTACTTAGTTGTTTTTACATTGAAGGATTACGTTAGCCCTTCTTGCTACATTATCACAGAGGGAACCCTGCTGAGTTGCTCGTCCATTATGACCCCTAAATCCTTTTTGGGGTCCTTGCTTTCCAGGACACAATCCCCATTCTGTATGTATGGCCTGAATTTCTTTTCCCTACATATATAACGTTGCATTTGACTGGATTGAAACACATTTTGTTTGAATGGTCCCAGTTTAGTAAATCATCCAGATCACTCTGTATTACTGCCATTATTTATCACTCCACCAGTCTTTGTCATCTGCAAATTTTATCAACAGTGATTTTAGTTATATCTCTAGATCATTGAATCAAACATTTTGTACTGTCAGGTCTACACCAATCTCTGTTAAAAATCCCTTGAAAGACCCCATGCAGTGATGATTTTCCGTTAACAACTGCTTTTTGAGATCTGCCAGTTAGCTGGCTCTTAATCCATTAATGTAAGTGTTATTTATATTGTATAGTGCAATTTTTTAAATCAGAATGTCATGCCATACTAAGTCAAATGTCTTACAAAAAGTGTAAATATAGTACAGCTAGAGAGACAAGGAGAGCGACGTTATATCTTTTATAATATACCTATGCAGTTACCTTTATCAACAATTTTTAGTCTCTAAGAATGAAATCAGATTTGTTTGATTGCAGATTTTCCATAAAAACATGTTGACTGGCATTAAATATATTACCATCCTTCAATTATATATTAATTGAGTCCTGTGTCAGCTTTTCCATTATTTTGTCTGGGATTGATATCAGGTTAACAGACCTATAATTACCCAGGTGATCTCACTTACCCTCTTTGAGTATTGGCTCAGAATTAACATTTTTCCACTCTTCTGGAATTTCTCTCACCCAACTCCTTTAGGATTCCTGAGTATAAGTTACACAGGCTTGTTGATTTAAAAATGTTTATCTCTAGTAAGTGCTCTTGAACATCCTCTCTTATTTATTAATGGACTTAGTCAATCCTTCCTTAGTTATTAATGGACATCCTCAATTGATATGAATACATCATCCTATTTCTTTCCAAATACAGAACAGAAATATTTATTGAAGACTTCTGCCTTTTCTGCATCTGTATGTGGTGGTTCAATGAACTCTTAGGCAACTTGTCACACCTATTTGCACATTCTTCACCTCAAGTTGAAAAATTTCTGTATGCACAAAGTCATGGATAATTATTGGCATTTAAAAACAAGAGATGTGTGGATGTGGCGGGGGGGCCTGCCCCATGCTAGTGGGGAAAGTGTTAACAAGGCCCTTTGAGATGCTGTGCAATGGGTAGCCAGTAGGAAGGGGTTGTGTGGCAGCCAATCAGCATCCAGGAGGCCAGTATAAAAGGGAGCTGCAGAGCAAAGGGAGTGACTCCCAGGAGCTTGAAGGAAGGACTGTCAGAGCAGTGGCTGGATGCGGGGACTCAGCATAGCTGAAGGCCCTGAAGCAAAGGTGGAGAAAAGTACTGGGGCTGCTGGGAAGTGGCCCAGGGAAATCCATGGAGGAGTTGTGAGGAGACGCAGTGAAAGGCTGCCACACACAAGGTCACTGGGCTGGGACCTGGAGTAGTGGGAGGGCATGGGTCCCTCCACCCCTCGCAATCACCACAGGAGTGATGGCAGCTCTGCAGTGGCCAGGAAGGGAAGTGGTGAGAATAAACTGCAGGATCCCCAGAAGGGGGGAAAAAAGGGATTGTGACTCAACCGGAGGGGCGTCTGCCTGGCTGAGAGCTGATTCCCCAGATAGCCAGCAGGAGATGCCAAGATGATGAGTCAAATCATGTTACAGTGGAATTCTTGACTTGTTTCATAAAAGCAGAACATTATCCATTGCTGTATGATAACAAATCATTTTGCAATCATGCTGCGCCAAAACACTACTGTGATGAACTGATCCGTTTTGATGTCTGTGAAATTTTGTATGGCTATCCCTTATAAAGAAAATCAAGAGAATCTCAATGCACTCTGTGTTCCTGTCACAAAGGATTTTGAATTCACTCAACCATTCGAAAAACTTGGCCCAATTTTTGTGTTTACAAAAATAAATTTTACCTGGTGAACTTATTGTTTAAATAATTATAAAGTAACTTTGCTAATTATATGCAAAAACTCCCTTTTAACATGGATTTAATATAAATACACAATTGTGATCCAAATATGCCAATTGATAAACAGTATTTTGGGGGAGTTTTTGAAAGGTCAGCTGGGAGTTCAGCGCCCAACTTCCATTGACTTGCAATAGCTTTGAGGCACCTTACTATCCTGTGTGCCTTTGAAAATCTCCCCTTTGTTCCGGTATCATCACAAAAAAACAGCTAACCAAAAAAACCAGGAAACAGTTATGTTCAACTGACACTATGTAACTATCAAATAACACTTAACATAAATTCAGAATAATCGAGTTGATAGTTGAAAAGAATGGTTGAAATATTCTGGGTTTCAGTAGAACCTGGATCACACAGAACAGAAGTGGGAAGGAGAATTAAATAATTAAACCTGACAAGATGATTGGAAAGACCTAATCAACAGACACAGATGCCTTCTTTGAGAGATATTGGGCCAGATTTGAGCTGGTGTAAACTGGCATAGCTCTACTGACTTACAGTCGAGATACTTGCTGTCCATTGAGGATGTTGCTAAGTACCCAGGGGAGAAAAAACAATACAGATATTTTGCTTAACTGCTCTGTAGAATGGATCATTTGGAATTTTGCAGATGTGTGCTTGAGAAAAAGCCGTCACTGAGGAAATAACTTGCATGTTTTCTGCATTGTCCTAAATTAATTTTGTTTTATCTTTTTTTGAGACAAAATATGTTTATAAGCTTTATTCCATGGTATCTAATGTCTTGAGTGCTGGAAAGTTGCCCAGAAACTCTGAAAATAAATAAATATACCTTTCCTGGAACCGTAGCTATTAGATGTTTTTCAGTCATTGTATTTGTATGAATGTTCACTTTGTGCCTATCATCCAGCCTTGGCTTAAACCCATTGACATTATTTGCTTCCACTTGTGCATTCAGCAGACCATTTCAAATTCTAATAAATCTTCTCATACCTATATTCAAAACTACCCAAGTTCTTGCTGGGCACAGCCATTTCCTAAGGTTGTGGAGGCTAAGAGATTTCAATATGCCAGTATGGACAGAATGTTAACTAAAAGTATGTATTTCAATAAAATATCTTTGCTACTATGATACATCTTGGAGCACATCTTGGGCAAATAGAGGCAGTAGAGGATTGGATTGCAACCTTGATATTCTTTTGGGAACAGGCTTTGTTTTTGGTTGCAAAAGAGTCATCAATTTATGGAAAAGATTTGCTGGAAAATCTGACAAGTTCAGTGCAATGCTTTTGTGGGAGACATTCTTTCTTATCACATGCATTTTTTATGTTTCCCCCTTGGAAAGCTAAATGGTGCTATTATGCAAATCTCACCAAAATGCTAGAGGATATGTTTGGAGATGGTGGAAAATGTGTGTCATGGTCAAGAGAAATTCTGTTTGTTACCAAGGCACAGCAGAGCTGAATAATTGGTATCTGACATTAGTCTTTATTTGCTCAGAAATTTAACTGACGACAGAAGCTCAGCTAGCTTATTCAGTCTTAAGCCAGATGGTTGACAATGAAAATTGAAGTAGTAGGTGAAAAACAACGCGCACACAGCTTTTTTCTCGTCCTTCAAAACAGAAAGATATACATATCTGTTAACACAATACTACTTTAAGAGGCTAATTGCCATGCTATTAAAAGTAACAAATGCAACTTTGTACATGTATGGAAAAATCCTCGCTAGGAGACCATTTTCCTATTTTATCATGACTCTTTCGATTTGGGATACTCTACCTTGGAGTTGGGATTTTATTTGCTGTGTGTCAGGCTCTCCAACTGTTCTGTTGTGCATAATGTTGAATAGGGATAGGTGAGACGTGTGACGTTGTGTGACACTCTCAAACAATATTTCTGAGTTAGCAAATCTAGCTTGAATTCACAAACCTTCCCCACACACTCCTATTTAAAGAGTATGCTTCTTAGAATAGAATAAATGTTCTCCCCAAAAACTAGTTTGGCTGTCCCTTATATGGTACAACATACACAGACCTGTTTTTTGGTTAATTTTTGCTCTATATTTAATCTTGCTCTATGTCTTCTTGTTCTCTGCCTCTCCTCTGTTCGATTTTTCATTATGTTTTAAGTGAGTTTTTCTTTTTGCCCATTGAGACTCATTCTCTGGAAGTGGAACAGACCCCATGGAAATAGACTCCAAGTCTAAAATTCATGATGTTTCCTGGGGCTTGAAAGTGACTAAAGGAGTTGGCCTATATCTAATGTCATTTCCTGTTGTCTCTATTTAAAATTATTTAATTTTAGGAAGAAGTGACTATTCCAGAAGTTGACAAGCTAGTTACAAATAAAAACCCCCTCCTCTCTTTCAGTGTATGTATTACATAAATAAAGAGTTTTGGAATTTTGAATAATCATGTAGTAAGGATCTTTGGCCTTCTTTCTTTGGTTGGAAAACCTGAGCACTAGCAATATAGCGGTGGTGATAAAGAGAAATGTTGTAGCTTTTTTTTTTTTTTTTTTTTTTTTGCTAGATTCCTATTTCTATGGTAACCATGATGTCACTGGTGCCTGCAGTGTTAAACTTTCTAATTTTTCTGATAAATTCAGTTTATCTGGTAGAGCAGGATTTTAAAAGACAAATTATCAGAATTTAATCACTGTGTGCAGTAAGAGGTAGTAATGGAAAGCTATATACCTGAAAGATATATACATGCATGGATGCATAAAATGTATTATTGTATGAGAAAATACAAGATATTCATTTGACTCAGGAAACCTTGATCCATGAGTCTGTTATCGAAGATGTGGCATTCTTGTATGTTAACTTCTACCTGTAGAGCAGAAGAGAGATTTAAAAAAAACCCAAGGTATAATTGTTCCTAACTCTCTGTCTATAAGTACATATTACAATAACTTCCATCATATGCACTATCTCATAGGTGGTGTAAAATGTACATAATCTTTGTAATGTGTGAGGTGCTAACACAAACACATTATCATTGCTTGTTATTGCTCCTATTGAAGTGGTAGACTGTACTGACTGTAAGGGCTCTATTCTGCTCCATTTGAAGTATAAATTAATATTGGAAAGATTATTAATAAACTGATGTGTAATGCAAGAACTAGCTCTGAAGGAGTCTATGATGTTTTTTAGAGAGCGATAATACATACATAGCTCTACAAAATCTGCAAAACTCTGTTCCTAGAATTTTCCATTTTGCTATTGGAGCTGAAAATTAGCCTTTTGATTTCTCAAATCTTTGGCAATATGTGCTCGTGCATTAATTTGCTGAGTCAAACTGCCAGCTTTCTGATTTGGCTCTCTGTTATTGACGAGAGAGAGCTGTTTTTTGTGAAACTCTTCTGGAACCGACCTGGTTGGCTTTCTCAATTAATGACTTGTTGTTTTGTATCTAATGTTTTAAAAATTTCATGGAGGAAAATCCTTCCACGTTACAGAGACCTAACTTGCCTACGTTGTGCATATCCCTGCCAGCATTTAATTTTCCATAGTTATCTGACTACAGCTATCAACTGTGTAGACACTAGAGGGATAAAAATACATCCAGTTGACACACAAACTGAAATCCAGCTTATTGTAAACTCTGCCTTATAAACACTTGTAGCCTTTATAACATTTTGAGCAAAACCAGAATCAGTATAACTCTTAATGAACAGAAAAAGCTAGGGGAGCTTCACCCATGCATGTTCTTAACTGGCGTTGAGGAGGTAACATTTATCACCTAATAGATACAAGAGTACAATAGTAACAGACAAACTCTCTACCTGGTATTTATTCATTATATGTACATAAACAGCACACTTAAAAAGCAAATTAAATCCCGCAGGAGCCCCAGGCAGTTTACCAAGTGTATCATATCTGTTCCTCTCTGCATGGAGGGCATGAGATACATGGAAATGCTAACCAAATTTTGTCTTGGAGGACATGGGAAAAGGTGGAGGAGAGAGGTAGCTAAGCTAACTTTTCCCCTGTCGTGTAACTCTCACAAGCTGCTCTACATTCTTTTAAAGTATAGAGCTCATATATAGCCTGGTCACTGGGTTGGAAGAGTTAGCTTTTGAACGTAGCCACTTTCACTTCACAGCGTGCATAAATACAATTATGCCAGACTGCAGTAACTCTTCTTCCGCAGCTTTTAGACATCATGAAGGGGTCTTGTTTGCTCATCAGTTTGAAGGCCCGCTAATGACATCTCCATAGACTAAACAGCTGAACTGTGGGATGCCTGGGAGGAGTATGGACAGTGAGAGGGTCCTAGGAAGTGGTCCCTTTGTCACTGTATTTAGGCAGCTTTTGGGGAATAGAGCTGGTTCGGAGTTTTTTGATAAAATGCTTTTTGTTGGGAAACGCTGATTCATCTAAACCAAAAGTTTGTGCTGTAACATGCAAATTTTGACAAAACACTTGTCAGGGAAGGTTTCTCAGTTCAGAATGGAACTTTTGGTTAAAACAAGAGTGGCAGCGTGCACAAGAGAATCAACCCAAATAGCCAGTGGTTAGGATATAAACCTGAGATTTAGGAGTCTCACTTTCAAGTCCCAGGACTGAATCAGATCTGGGATATTGGCTCTTCTGGGTCTCAGTTTTTTGGCAAAAAGATTTAAAAGGGCTCAGGTTTGTCCTGATTAAGAATGGGAAACTTTTTGAAATCCCATGAACTATTTAGCACCCATCTGTAGTTGTGAAGGCCCTAGCATTCTCTCTAGTAGCTTTGTCTTAAAGAAGACAGTATTTTGTGGATTTTGCCACACTGAAAAGTCATGCATTTTCACAGGCACGTCCTTTCTTTTCATGTGAAGGAGAAGGAAGATATGGAACAATACATACTGTATAGATTGTAGACTACTGAAGCAGCACAACTGGAACTCCAGTCCTGATGAAGTCTCCAGGCACTAATGTGTTAAGTCGCTGCAACCATGACTGAAATAAAACTGTTGCGGTAAAATGCAATCTCATTACACAGCAGATTAAGGTAGCCAACAATATATACACAGTAGATGGATGCACTATTTTAATTTTTAAAATATTTACATTGCATGATAGATAAATTGGAAATGTACTGGTAAACTCAGGACCATATGATGTCCTAATGTGAGAATATTGATCAGTGATTAAAGCTAAGGAATTTTGAATCATTTGGAATTACCTGTAGAAAACATCTGTGATTTTTTTCCTAGCATCTCATTAAATTTTTATGTATGTAATTTGAACAGTATTCCCAGGTCCCCCACAATGTGCTCAGTGGCAAGGTTAGTCCTAAATACTAGCTGTGTCTCTGCTTCCCTTGAATTGCTACTGTGCTGCTGCTTTTTAATACCGTGGTTTATTTCCACAGTGCTAATATGTAACTATGCCGTGCATTCAAACTTGGGTGTTTACAGTTCCATCTACCAGCTTCGTATTCCAAGTACTATTAAGGTAACTGATCTGTCCATGTTAGGGAAAATCTCCCTTTGTTGCATCAGTTATATGAAGTCTCCTGCTTGTGTGCATGCATGCCTATTTGCAGGACAAGTTTATATTATGTCTTATCCATCATGTTTACTGTTTCACTTCATGTCAATATTAAGGAGGAAAAAGTTGTTGCTAAACCTGTCTGATGAGCCATTACTATTTATTTCCAAGATATCTCCTGGTTTGATTAATTTTTTGAGCAGTTATGTTCTATTTTTCACTATCCAGATCTCACTCCATATACTGAAAGTGATCTATTAAGATTAAGAACATATGACTTAGTATTGTGAATACTGTTTTAGTATCATAGGAAGATTTCAGGTTTGTTTATACCAGAAGCTGACCTTAAATTTACTTCTATTTTATTGAGTTAGTAAAATGGCATGAAGATGAGACGCTTTCTATAATATTCTACATTCAGCAACACACACAGTATTTAAGAGTTTTACATCTGTATATCATTAGCTATTACATCATGTTGTAATGTTCCAGTAAAGTTAATTTGGCTTGTTGCCATAACATTTATGATAAAAGATTATATGTACTTTTCCCTTTCAATAAGCAAGAATTACAATTTTATTTACTATCTATTTTTGGACATATAACCAACAAGGGGAAAAAGACTTGAAAACTGGGTTTCTGGTAACATCACAGCTTGTAAATTGTAAATATGGCTATGTTTATTCAAACAAGCTATAAATTCTTTTTCAAAATCTCATGCTAAAGGTCAAGCAGCATTACTGGTTATGTATGAAATAAAATTTTCAAGGCTTCTGAAAAAATGTCCCGCTTATGAGTCAAGCTCAGGCTAATCTGCCTAGAGTTGTAAATATTTACTCAGATAATAATACAATATTACTATATACTGATAAAAGCTTCTAGTATGTTTATTTATTCCCATAGGTGTACACTAGACATCCAGATTGACTAATGCACTGTCCCCCTTCTTTCATTATAGGAATTCATTTACCTTTAAACTAACCTACTCTTCTCTACTTCTGGTTATTGACCTCTGCTCCAGTCTGAGACCTAATTAGACCTCTCTCTTCCCACAAATAGAGGAGGCAAGTCAAGCTTGTCTTGTGGAGTTTTGGGCTCTTGACCACATTCTGCCTGTCCTCACGTCAGCTTCTGTGTTTCCAACAGTGTAATTGTAGGCAGCGTTCAGTGTTTCCATTTTATCCACTAACAATGTCTGGTTGAAAGTTTTGTTTCAGATAAAAAAGGAAAATTTCCGTGTTTCAGTTCCATATATGGGACCATTTTCCAAGCTCTCTCTTTGCCACCTCCTTCAACGTAGCAGATCAGGCCATCAAAACTGTGCTCAAGGCCAGCCTTCCTCATCCCAGTAATCTGAGTAAGATGTTACTGCTCAATTTTTTTATCTGTTAATATGAAGCTGAGTGTATCTATATAGCTTTGGACGTCCTCATTTGGCAACAGTAGAAGGTTCATGATAGAAGAGTAAAGCCACCTGCCATTTTTGCAGACAAACCATCTCCAAAAGCCCAAATGTCTCACTTTTGGGATAGAGCTCTTTCCAAGGAAGGAAACCCAGAAGGTAGCAACCCTTCCACTGAATAAGTATGTTTCAGAAACACCAACATATATACAACAGGAAAAGCTAAAGCCAGACGATAATGCAGCACATGAAGGTTTTCTTTAAGGTTAGGATGGTATTCGTTTTCAGGAAGAGAGCACTTCACAGTTAGTATGTAGCCTACATCAGAGAAGAGATGAAATAATTGATAAACTCTAAACTTGCTAGTATCATGGCAACTATAATTTACATTTGCTGCACATTGATTGATATATTACATTTCTCATTGTTCTATTCTGAATATTTCTGAAAGACTGTTCACCTGATCCTGATGTAGGATGATGTGCAATCTATTCTCTGATAGCAACCACTGGGCCAGAATTTAGGCAGTCCTGTGGAGACCCTTAGTTTGTGAGCTAGACAGACTGGGACCTACTGAGCCTGCTAGGTACATTGTAAAGAATCCCAACTCAGCATTTACTGTGTACCCAAAACTCCTATAGAGCTCCATAAATGTCTTCTGTGGATGGAAAGAATGTAAAATCAAATCCCCAAAAGGCTCTGATTTAGAAAGGTACTTGAGCACATCTGTGTAAGCACATGAGTAGTCCTACTCGACTCCAGTGACCCAGGCAGTAGCAAAAATAAAGTTGAGTGCTGGGAAAAATGTATTTGGATTCCTTTCATTTCTTAGTTTATTAGAACCTTCAATATTCAGTGCTTCTTGTTTCCACTCATTTAGTTCCTTTCATTGTAATAAACAATACAATTATAACTGACATAGTTTCATTTTGTAACTTAGTCTCTATTGATTGGTATTAACAAAATTTTCTCTTCATAATCTCACCTCTAGATCGTTTGCAACAGTGACCCCCCATAGAAGCGTGCTGAAATTCTCATGAGATTGTTATGCATTATTTATGTCATAAAGCTTGAAATTACTCTCCTCATGTACTAGAACTGCAAAACTGTTTTAAGTTTTTGGATTTAACAAACATGTAAATTGTTACAAATGTGTTGTTTTCCTAGAAACACAAATCTTTCTAATGGGAACAAAATTTGCAACCCACAATTCAAAACAGACGTGACATCAAGAGCCACTCATGTGAGAGTGTGGGAAGAGACATAACTCAAGAAAATGGAGTCCATATATTATGCTTTCATCCACACCTTGCTAAAACTGGTAATAGCATCAATAGGAAAACAAGACTGTGTATGCGAAACACAGAAGAGATTTGATTTTCATCCCTCAAAATGTCAGCGCTTTCCCTGCCTGCAAAAAAAAAAGTGAGGCTCAGATTGATAGACTTCCACTTTTTCCTTAGCCCGTTAGCTGGATAGACTGTCTATCTTCCTCAGCCTTCAAGTCTTCAGTTCCCCTCCCACCTCACCTTTTTCCTCTGCAGAAAAAGTGAGTTCCTTAACCACACCAGAAGCTTTCTTCCTCTTTAACATGAAATTCCACAGATCTGTTAAAGTAGCCTTGTGCACACTTGCATACTTCTCAGCATGATGTAAGCAGAAGTAGGTACAATTACTCATTCTCACTAAATTGCATACAAATGAAGACAACAACTGCAGGAGATAGGTTGTAAGGGCAAACGGTGAAAGGAATGGGGGCCCCTTTTTGTTTTATGGCAGGGAGGAGCAGCAGTTCCCACATCAATAAGTCAATTCACAGTGGAATTGCTTTAATTTAATTGCTGGCTTCTCCTCTCCAAAATATTCTTACTCCTCCCACAGTCTAATACCAATTAATAAAGGTTTTGACTCTCTCTCCTCCAAAGGATTTCTTTCTGTCTTCCTGTTCCTACCTGCTGCCACCATTTTACTTCCTGTCTCTTCACTGGTATTGTATACTCTACCAAATTTTCTGTTCACAATTGGATGTAGCCCAGATCATTATTTAATTGGTCCCCACCCTCACCAATTCTGGAAGTAATCTCCCTCTCAGTCCTGCAGGGTTGGGTGGTTCCTAGTGTCTTTTCTTTCCAAGGAAGATATCCAGATCTTTAGTCCCATAGAAGCCACCACACACAGCTTTTTCACCTCCTTCTCCAAGCTTGGGGAGGTTACTTCAAAGGAAGTCAGGTCAGGAGCTGCAAAGCTGGCAGGAGCTCCTAATTTTCAGCCTGGGGATGTTGAGGGAACATGAGCTCCTCCATGTGCTGATGGCTGTCAGTCAGTATATCCAGGAGCCCTGACTGACTGCATTTCCCCAGAATGCAGGGAATAAGACAAGGGCAGCCAGACAGGCAGGGATTTTACTCTTGGGTACTGGTTATCGCCACAGGAAGGTATGAAAACAAAGTCTGCAGAGAAAACCTGTAGCGTTGGCATTTGGTTGGCTAAATTTCTGTTAGTTGTGGTTTGCCACTTTACAAGGCCTTGGTTGATAACTTAGGTCGAAGAATTGTATTGCATTGAAAGCAGTCAATTTGTACCACTGCAAAATGGGAATAGCACAGTGGTGAATTGGGCCCAAGTGCAGACAGTTACCTTGGATTTCCTTCAGAGTAGCATAGGTGCATTATCTTTCTTACATTAGTTCTACTTCTAAGGACCTTGTCTTTAATTTTGGGATTATAATCTAACATGTACTACTTGATTTACCTGTTATGCTTCTCCCCTTATCTGATTAGGGTAAGTGACATCTCTATCCCATAGTACCATGGATGAATATAATGTATATTTTATTTTGAACCTTGTTCCGGCCTTGTTTTTATAATTGCACCTTATAATTGCTCTAACTTTTATTGTGAATAACCTATACAAAATGGTGGTAAAAATAGTATATGTGCTACCTTTTTACCATACTTTTATCTCCCGTTGTAAACTAGATGCTATTCAGCAGTGCAGTAAAAGGAAAATGAACTCACAAAGTATTTAGGGATAATTTACCCATACCAGGTTCCTGGTTCTGTTGAATTGGTTCAATATCTAAAATCCCTGTTTATAATTATGCAATATCTAATATATATTATATAATAACTTAATTCACACTCCAAAATATTAATCAGTATGTTCCTAGATTTATAATAATAAACTTACAAATGTTTATGGCATTCAAAGTAAGACTAATTTACCTAGTGACATATAGATGCTATGTACATTTTGTGCATGAAAAAAAGAAAATGTTTCACAGTATAAATTCTACATTAATTCTCAACTGTACAGTATATTCTACAGTTCTCACCCTTTTTTACCATTATTTTTCACATTTTGTATCTCCATGCACAGTCATTTAACTGTAAAAACATGTAGAAAAACTTGTCCTGTGAAATATGATTCAAGAGACTAGTGTAGTCTGAAACTGTAAGCAAGAGTATTAGTTTGAGTCTTCAGTGTGGCAGTAAAACATTTTTTAAATCTATAATTCCCATGTCATTTGCATTTCATACCTGTGGACTGATGAAAACTGTCATGGCTTTGTTTAATGAAATTCCTGATTTTTCTTTGCCTTTGCAAAGGACTTCTATTAGCTAGAAAAATTGAGTTTAAAAGCTCATTATTTGCTCACTTTTTGAACTTAAAATAGGATGCTTATAGTCTGTGCTATCTCCTAATCTTAATGCATCTCTCTGCTGAATTTTTTTCTCCAAGTGTTGAATGAGTAAATCATATCTGTAGTAAGTAGAGATGTTTTTCTTGGTTGCTGCTGGTCATTAATAGTGTATGAACTGTTGTCTTGATTTTTCTTATAACACTAATTATAATTCTAACATGTTTTGGCAGATATAGGCATGAGAGCATCAGAGCCCACACGTTCTACCACAAAATCATTATTTTTCCTTACTAAACTTGTCTAAAAATGATGCCAAATTTGAGTGTTTACATAAGATACATGCCTGCCAGCAGAATTCCGAGAGATGCCATGGCTGACAGAAAACAAGATGTTCTTGGAATTGCAACTATTTCTTAGTTAGAACAACAAAACCTTCAAAAAAGCAAGACAACTGCTAATCATGTGAGCAGCTCCTTGATGGTTGCCTGGGAACAAGTGGAAGGTGAGCCAGCATGTCATAAAGAGCCAAGTGACAAAATGTACTAGTTATAAGCTTGGGGAAAAAGGGTTACAAAAAATCTGACTGACAAAATGTGCTTTCTCAATTTCCTTTCTTATGTTAAGTTCCCTGATGCTTTCTATCTCTCCTTTTGGCTCTAGCTGGAAGGTGGGTCACTTAATACTTTCTCAAGGATAATGACTGTTACATTTTTGAGTAGCAGCGTAAACACATTCCCCCTTCAACAGCCACACCATTGAATGCTGCTGCACTCTGGGGAATTTGTTCCTGATGGAGGAAGGGATGTTTACACTATCAGCCGTACT
The DNA here is from genome assembly GCF_026122565.2 of Emydura macquarii macquarii. NCBI lineage: Eukaryota > Metazoa > Chordata > Testudines > Chelidae > Emydura > Emydura macquarii. The sequence continues at coordinate 31,409,739 of NW_027131390.1, read as the reverse complement.
GGGTTGCCCATGGAAGAAGGCAGCTTTAAATTTACAAAGACCCCTGTTGGTGACGGCTCCAAGAGGGATATATTGAGTTGGTACCACCATTCCAACTGCCCTGATGATGGCTCCGTAGCCAATACCACCCTCTTCTGGGTTGTGCTGGTTGCCCTTGTACTTCAGTGGAGTGGAGGATGCCACAACCACCCTGACAAACGTTACCTTGTGTCAGGCTGTAGGCTGGAGTCTGCCAGCTTACACCCTGCAGTGAATTGGGGTTAATATTTTTAAGCTGTTCCCCATATTTCGATCAGTCACACAAAACATGTTCCTTAGGGTTTTTAAGCACTTCATGGGAGAGAAACATTTAACACCAAATCGTGCTCCCACTGAGGTTCAACACAAAACTCCCACTTTAGTGGGACCCACATTTAGCTGTTAGCATGGATATAAATAAAAGGTAGCTTCATGGGATTGCAGCTCCTCGTCCTCTGCTAAAGGGGAAAAGAGCATTCCCTTTCCTCTCCCTTTGATCAGCTGTGCTCCCCTTTCTTCCTAGCTGCACACACTCAAACATGAGCATTTTCACTTGGCTTTGGAGCTGCTTAAGAACAAAATCTCGGACAAGAATCTAGATAGATTCAGAGGTTGAAGGGCAACTTAAATATTTGTGTATCTTGGAAGCAATATGTTACACAGATGTTGCTCAAGTATATACAGTTTCTAATTACTTTAAAAATATTCTCAATTGAAGGGTGATCCTTCTGCTGTTTAGGCCTTGTGTATCCGTGGGGCAAAGAAGTAGGGGGGAGCAACTGGTCCTTGCAAGATGCCCTTTGTGAGGGCACAAACAATTAAAAGTATTTATTAAAATCCATGAAAACAAGCATTATTCTGTAACTATCCATTTTTGGGCATCAACACTAACCCTGCTGCAATTAATCAGAAAATCTAATAGACTAAACTAAAAATAAATGTTATTCAAAATCTTTAATGTGCATGCGCATACACACAGAATGAGAGAGAGAAGACAGTGCTAGAGTTTAGACACATCTGGCAAAGGATTGGCAAAAGTAAGAGTCTTGCCTACTGCTCAGAAGATGAACAAATCCTGGCTCTGTTGAAGTCACACCAACTTTTGGTCCATAGTTAGATACGCTTCACCATGTACACCCTGATTTTACTCTTCTAAAGTGCACAGCTGATGTCAGTTGAAATACAGACTGATATTCAAAACAGCTGAGTACCCACAGCTCTTGTTAACTTTAATGCAAGTGTTGTATACTGTGAGCTCCTGAAAATAAAGCTCATGATGCATAGGGAGAAAGGCAATTCTCTAAAGAAGCTATGGCCCCAAAATCTACAGAGCAGATAAACCGAATCTGTTTGTGTATGCAGTATTGTTCGACAGAAGAAATGCATAAAATATGCTTGAGAGAAAGCATGCCTGATAAAATAACATATGTGCCCCAGAATTATAGCATTCTTGTCTCAGGAAAAGAGAAACTTTAAGCCAATTACTAGCTTTCCTTGGGAGTTACAATCTTTTCAAAGAAGAACTTTCATGTCAGGTAAAAACATTTTTAAAAACTGTCATATTTAAATCCTCACCACCTTTCATGTTCTTTTTTTGTGTTCAAACTGCTCATTAGGATTTTAAAACAAATATATATATAAAAAAAGATAACCAGCATAGAATAAAACACAGTGTAAGGAAGCAAAACACAGAATAAAAGAGAGAGAAAGAAATGTACATGACTCAGGTTTTCATACGGTTTTAAAAATTCTTCCTGACACTTTTGTTTTGCTAATTATCATTTTAAATTATAATTGCTTTTAAACAAGGCTTTTTGCCCAGGAAGTCTGTCTTCTTGATGCCTCAATAAAGCCAAAGCCAATTATACAACATCATAGTCCATTGTCAGAATAAAATACAGATTTTCAAAAATACAGGTCTGAGCTGAGGTAAAAAATGGAGCAAAGAGAGTGAGGATGGGAAATTTTCTTTAGCTGCAGCCTTAATTTTTCATCCCTGTTCTTAGTGCCTTTTAAACTAGTCATCACTAAAGGATTGGTTTAAAAAGTCTTTGAAAAGAGGGTGGGAGAAACAAACATGCTATCTTGAAATCACTGGAATTGATCATCAAAATCCCACTTAACGCGTGCTGTACATTATTTTGATTTCCTCTATGCATTAATTATACCTGCCACTTGCTACGTGTTATGTTATCAGATTGCCAACTTACTCTGCTGTAGAGCTGTCCCTGCCTTTTCATCACCTTCTTGATGGAATGATTGCTAACTCTGAGTCTTATATTAGCAGCAAGATTCCAAGGAGTATCTAGCAGTGGAGAAACTAGGCTATTCATGGGCTTGACTCTTTAAAAATACATTAAAATGAGGGCAGTTGAACATTAAAATGCATGTGAAGCTATGGCGTGATAGTTGCCTGGGAACAAGAGAACAGTGAGCCAGAGTCACAGATAGCCAAATGACTGAATTGAAGTGTCACATTTTAAGTAGAAAAAGTTAATACAAAAATGGCTACCCAACTGCTTGAAATTTTGTAATGTTGTTCTTTAGGTTTGTGTGTCTCCCCATTTTTTTCTCCCTATTGAAGGCATTTTCCTTCTTTTCTAGAATGGGAAAATTATTTTTTCTTCACGCCTGCCCTAAGACCTGCAGGGATATGTCTCTGCAATTTTTCCTCCACTTTTCAAGATCAAAGGGCCAGATCCTCAGCTTCTGTAAACCTGCACAAGTCCATTGGCCTCACTACAGCTATCCAAATGGACATTGTTTGAAAATCTAGCCCCCAAATCTGTTGAGCACATGAAGTGTCCATGACCCAATGTGTTAAGTCATGCTGTCAGTTTTGGTCCTTTAAGCATTCCAATTTTTCTTTCAGCCCAGATGTGATGTCTGAGCCGGCACTCTTCCTGTATATCTACTACCCTTTGGCTCTTCTGTATCCGTGATTTACAGTGGTGAAAAAAATGTGACCATGCTTCTGATCTCACACCAGTTTTAAGCCAGTATAATGCCATTGATTTCCATGCATGGAGATATTCCTAATTTGCACAAGTAGAAATGAGTAGAACCAAGCCCTTGAAAAATGACTTTGTTACTCTTAGGTACGGTTAAAAAAAAGTTGTAATCTCTAATACTATTTGTTTGTTGTAGTTGAGCTCAGCAAGGTAAATGTCGTATTAGAGATGGTTTTGTTAGAGTAAAAGCTTTCCTTCGGAGTTATGTTCTTCGTCTTTACCAACCCCATATTAGTGGGTCAGCAATCCTTATCAAGCATGACTTATTTGTAGCCAGTTTATTTCCAGAAATATACTCCTGGTTCTCTTAAAGATAATGGGGAAAGGGAAATGCTTTTTTGAGCCAGCTGTTATTCTTTTTTCCTACTGTTCTGATACTAATCCTGATGTTGCATCCTACCAGTTTTAAGTCATTCTCTATTTAAACTTGCACACATTACTCCTTGTTGTTAAGCTGTTTCACAAATATGTCTTGATGTGGGAAAATGTCTGTGAAAAAATGTGTGTGAAAACCTGCACCTCCCTTTTTCAAGTGCCTAAACATAGCTACAGTCAAAAATGTGTGTCTCAATTAACTTTTAAGTGCAGATGACCAGCTTCCCACCTTCAATACCAGCTTAAGTCTTGACTGCCTTCACTGAAAATAAACATCTCTACTGACTGAAAAGAGCAACTTGAAGGTCCGTCGAAGATGATGCTGATTATGTCAGCTCTTGATCAGTAAGCAAATGGAAAAAGGTGGAAGGCACAGTCAGCATCATTCCTTGTGTCAGTCTTGTTTGTGTCTAGTTTCAGATCTGTTTGGTAGAGATTATTTAAAATATTCAGAAGTTCTTCCTTGTCATGGTTTTTAAAGACATATGGAAGTTAGACAGGGTGACAGTGCCTTATTTGGTCCAACATCGATTGTAGATGCTGCTTAGTTTGTCCTCTGGCTTTGCCTGAGTTTCCCCTCAATTTCTGGGTAGTTCAGCCCTCCAACCAGATGTAATAGTATGCTCCTTCCAGGGTATGAAAAAGTTCAAGCCAAAACAGTCTTTATTCCTGGTCCACTGCTCTCTTCCCAATATCTAAGATATCCTACCTTGATACAAAGGAATGAAAGCACGGGACTTCCTTCCATTGTCCCTGGAACCCTTCAGCAATGCCTAGGTACCCTCTCTAGGCAGCCATTAAATTCTGCTTTGTCTTTTTCTTGATGTTGCTGATATTTTTCATGCCTACATATCTAAGTTAATTCAGACCAGTCTTTCCAACTACAACCCATACAACTCTGCCTCTCTTCTGTATGGCAAATGGTATCCCTGTAGATGTGTATATAGAACCCAAATCTCAGGAGACCCAGTCTAATCCAGCCATCAGACCACCCTACCTCTCATAATTGGTATGTGACCCTAAAATTTTGTCTGTTCCATTGCCTAACTTTAGTTGATGAATCAGCTTGTTTTTCAAATTTTCTCATGGAGCCAGAAATTCTTTGAATTCATCCTGTTTTGTTTCTGGTTGCAGATGTCTTCAGAAATACATTTGGTAAGTGTAATGCATCTGACCACAGACAGTTGGGCTAAGCTATCAGCCAGATTTCTTTCTGTCTCAGATGTAGAGATTGAATATGCTATTTAGCAGCACATTGGGTTTCTTTTGTTTTGCATTGGATGCAGATGAAAAGTTTTCCAAATGGCCTTTCTTTTGAATATAGTATTTCCCTGTGGATCACACCTAATACAAATTCCTGGATGGGTTTAACCGAGAGATGCAGTGTTGGATTATATTGCTGGGTCTGTCTGTTGGTTTTATTGTTGCTGATAATGGCTCCAGCATGGAGAAAAAACATTGTGCACATCTCCTGCCTTGCCCACAGCTTGAACTTGATTGTGCACTCTGTCACAAAGAAAGTCAGGGGAAATAGATGCTCTCACTTGTGAAGGAAACTATATATAATATACACACTCAGTTCAACCATTCCAGCAAGAAATGAGTGTTTGCAGAAATTAAAAAAGGAATTGGGTTAGTCTTCATGCCAGCTCATACCCCTCTGCATGTATCATTGCATTTTGTGTTAAGAGGACAAACAATTTATAAAAGCAGTGCATTCTGGAAAATAATATTGGTGATAACCCTCCTCCGTGCTGTTTCTGGCTGCTTTTTTTTCAGGGAGAAAGTGCAGACGTGTTCCTCTGTGAGATAAATCCCTGAAGGAATCTAGGGTAATTCCCATGATTAAAAGCCTCAGATTCATACAGAATTTAATCAGCATGAAATTGCAGGAAATCAGTCTCCTGCCCTTTATTAGCAGTAAAAACACAGAACAAAAAATAGACTAAGACCATATCTTCCATCTCTGTGAGGTATACAATGAGTTAACTATCCATGAACTAATTCTTGTCTTAAAATAAAAGCATGACTCACATCTGAGAAGAAATGAAAAATAAAATAAATACCTTGCTGTAATTTTTCTTTATTACTGGAAGGCATTCAATATTAACTGTGATATCAATGCATGTGGAGAACGCTACAGTCAGGCAAGATTTTAAAAGAGATTAAACTACTGTTTGGGAAGGGTTTGGAGAGAAAACTGAAATGTTAGTATACTGGGTATTTCTCTTTGTATTTCACAGGGTTACAGAAGCCTATAGATGAGGTATCCAGCCTAGGTAAACAAGACCGACTATTTTAATGTCTGTCTTGACAGAGAGAAGCTGCTGAGCCTGAATAGGAGATAGGCAGTTTTAAATTCTTATGAACAACTACACTTCCCTTCCCTTCTCCTCTTCACAACACCTGCTCTTATTAACTGGCTTGCATAACTCAGTTGTTTTTTGTTTAATTTTTCATTAATACTGTTACATTTTCAGTGTTCGCGGCACCTTTTATCTCCCCTTCCATGTCTTCCTCAAGGGTACTCTATTTAGGTTTCCTACTATCAGCCATCACCTCTCCACTTCACCGTGGATTTTCCTAGGAGGTCTGATGGGGGTCTGGCACACGTGGTTAGCCTCTCTCTGGGGGCTACAAAAGTGAACACCAGTTGGTCAAAATCTTTCCAATCCTTCAGCAAGAGTTCAGGCAATCTGTCTGGATCAGGAGATGGCCCATACTCAGTTTAAGCACAGGCTATTTATTCAAAAATCCTTTCTTTATTGTTTTGGTCTCTAGAGAATTCAGTTTGAACTAGAATGTGAACCTCCCAAGAGGTGGTACCTCTCTGGACGTGTAACAACCTGAGTGATTTGCCTTCATTATCCCCTACTGTTTTCACTTCCTGAAGGACTCTTACACTCAGTGCAAACAATCTTTGGCCAGCAACGATACATAAACAAGTTCAGAGGTGCCCAAACTTACTGACCTACCCTTGAGATGCCCCACCACCTTGCCACAAGGCAGAAGCTCCAAGCTCCCCAGTGTGGTAGGCAGACTTTAGGAGGGCACGGGGGCTCTGTGAGCTTCACTTTAACTGTAAAAGAACTGCATGCAGCTCACAAGCCACAGTTTGGCCACCCCTGAACTAGTTATACACTTCATACAATATTTCTCCCAAAGATACTGCAGAAATTGTCCTATCGATCACAAACACAATCAGGAAATATTTTTTTCAATTTAATAGTAAGGATGAAGGTAAAGGATGAGTTGCAAATTTTGCTATTAGTCACCCATGGGCAACTCCCATTGAGGTCAGTGGGAATTAATGCATGTAGCCATCAGCTGAATGTGAAAAAAATAGTTGATACTGTACTGTGTTGCTCCACTCACTGGGCCAGATTCAGCTCTCATTTACAGCGGTGTGAATTTGGAGTAACTAAATCAGTACCACAATTAATTCCCAATTTATACTAACTTCACTGAGAGCAAAATCTGGCCTTCAGGCCTGCTTGTCCAGGCCATCTATCTGGCACAATTTAGGATAACATTTTACTAATTGTCCTATTATAGCCTGTGACCAAACCTCAACTGCAGATTCATTGTCTTGGGCTGAAGGGTTATGGTGTTGGTATAGGAAGAAGGGAGGAGATAGCATAATAGAAGAACAAAAGTATTGGTTTGTTCTTACTTTAAATGGAAGGCTGCCTGTGTACTCTTCACCTCATAATACTCTCTGAATTTTCTTAATCCATCTTTAAAAAGGAGGAAAAGCACTTATATTTCTCTCAAAGCCTTGAAACACAAGTTTTTCATGTTTTGTTGTAATTTCCTTTCCTAAGGAACAAATAAACATTTTTCAGCTTCCCAGGGAAGGTCAGCAGGAAGGGTCTCAGTTGAAAACATGTTGGTTAGAGTGCTACCTCTATGAACTTAAAGGAAATGGTAAGCATGGATAAGGCAGCTTTTAATTTTCTTTTCTATCTGGGTCAATTCCAGTTAGAAAGCAGTAGAGGCTGAACAGCTCATTGATTATTCATAATTTCATAGGTAGTTCTGCTTCAGCTGAGTCCCTAGAGAAAACAACTGAGGATGAAAGAAAACTATAGTTATTTCCTCAGTTTCCCTTGGGTTTGTTTGCACTTTCCCTACAAAGCTTAAATCCACCTCACTGACACCAGCCTGGCATTGTGATAGGGAGGAGGAAAATGTCTTTCATCATTCAGTACTCTTTGCTGACTACTTCATCTTGGTTTGGTCTACACTTACCCCGGCGATTTGGCGGCAGTCGACGGGAGTTACGCAAACTACACAGAAAACTTGTGTAACTCCTATCGACTGCTGTGCTTCTCTTCTGCATGCCGTCTTCACTGCACTGTGCTGATGGGAGCTGTGTTCCCGTTGATGCAGCGCTACGCCACTTGCGGGGGTGGATTAATACCGTCGATTTGTGGATTGACTGAGCGGGTCTTCACTGACTGCTCAGTTGATCCAGATAAGTCAATCTGATGGCGGCGACTTGGCCGCTGTCAGTGTAGACATAGCCTTTGTGTAAGTATCTTTAGCCAAAGAGGATTCCAATAACTAATAAACAGTTAGTTAGGAATTCACCCAGTAACAACCAAGACTCCCTTTCTCTAGCTCCAGCTAGAAAACTAGAGATAAGTCAAAGAGACAACATCTGGATCTTGATTATGCTTAATTGAATGTTGAATACTGAATAATGTCTAGGATAAATCACAATGCAAGCTTTTCTTGTTAAATCTCTGCTTCATATGGTAGAAAACAGGCAAAGTCAATTGAACTTCCTGCAGCAGTGCTCTTTCTTGGTTGGCTTGATGGTAACGGTGAGACTTTGTTGCGGGAAAGGCTGCATTATGAAGATGACCCCCTCTAAGTAGATAGGTGATGGGATGAGTGGGAGTACAGGAGATACAAGGGTAATAAGAGCTGGGTGTGGTGGAAGCACATTAGCAAAATGGGCGTGTAGCCTAAAGCAAACTTTAATCCAAACATGCATATTCCCAGCAAGTGAAGGAATTCAGATTCTAGGTTCTTGTTAGGCCCAACTCCATGTGAAATCTTGCACAGTCCTCATTAGGGGCAGGGAAATGATACCCCATAGGACTGTCTGACACAGAATCTTCTCCTTCTCTCTACATTCAAATTCCTTCCCCACTGTTTCATCCACCAAGGAGATCACTATAACTGACATAAGATGGAAACAGAGCTAGAATGAGAGTGGTTGAGCAAGAGATCAAGGCACTAATATCAAAAGTAACCTAAGCAGAAACATGTTATTACTTATCTTCAATGGCAATGAACTCATAGGTGCCCACCACTAACCTCTGCTTGATGGAATTAAGAATTGTGTATTTGTGTTTCATAGGCTCTATACACCTGGTAGCAAATTAGGGCCTGTGCTTTTGCATCACAAGGATATGAATTCTGTTGATTGTGTCACAGTAGAGTTCCAGATAACTATGGTGTGCATTGCAGTGACAGTCATGAAGTCCTAGGTGGCCACAGGTTTCTTACCTCTTGTTGGGCCCTGTCAATATAAAATAAACCTAACCGCAATGGAGAACACTACTCTTTCCAAAAAAGAAGAGATGAAGTAATCTCCAGCTACTGGTTTTTATAAGTAAGGCAGTTAGCATAGAAAAATAGTCATCCTCTCCACTTCCTCTCTGATGTTAGTCCTTCTCAGCATTATTCTCAGCTGGTGGGGTATCCAGTAACAATAACTGTGGGATTGGATCACTTGTATGATAACTTAACAGAAAATATAAGTGTTCATTCTTTTTTTTTAGGGGGTCTTTGACTTTCAGTGGAATGAAGGTCCTGTAAAGTGCAGGCAAGTTTGTGCAGATGGTTCTAAAATGTATTTCTTGTTGTGTGTTTCAAATAGAATAAAATAAAATATTCCATACCTGAGGTAACCTATTGTAGTCGCAGATACTTTACGAAATCTTTGTTTCCAGACAGTGACTTTTATTTATGAATATCCCCACTGTGTATAATTAGCAATAAAATAAGAAGCATCCAAAGTGAGTCTGATGATGATGCAGCACAAAATTTTGGAACTCCAATTCTCATATGAATGCAGCAAAATATTTGATTAAATTAACCAAACATTTACAAATTTGCCTCACAACTTTTTCATGCACTCAAAGGGGACTTGAATCCTGATCTACATAATCAGGCTGAAGCTCATGTTGTGAAGTGTCAGTAAAATGACAGCTTCGACTGAAAGATAACTCATAGACGTGGACCTGGTGAAAAAGTGACAGTATTTGTAAATAACATGATTTAAAAAATTTTCTCATATGAGTTCTCAATGTGTAGATAGATAGTTTTGTGTTATTAGAGCTAGCTTTTTAAAGTATTGGTTAAATATAAAATTACATATTTACATTTATATTTTATGTAAGTATATATTATTTAAATATAAATATATATTAATAGGGAGGGAGTCAGTAAAAATGTATCAGTGGGTATAAAGTGATATAACAGAAGATTCATTACTAGAGTAACATTTTTTTACCCCAATCCCAACAGCAACTGATACATTTTTACATTTAAACTTTTATTTAGTATCTCCAACAAACAAGGCAGACTGCATCTACTTACCATGTACTACTGTAAACTGCATAATAATTTAATGCCTATAACTCATTAGTAGTGGACACTTCAAAGGTTATAAGAGTCACACTTAGTGGCACTTTTGTATCTTACCTTTTCTCTACTGTCACTTGGGCATTTGCTGATGTGTCTCAGTCTGGAGGTCATCTTAGGCCTGGTCTACACTGGCGACAGAGGTCGATGTAACGTCATTTACATCAATCTCTGAAAGCCTGCATCTACACTGGCACTGCTGTTAAGTCGACTTAAGTCACAGCAAAAGTCGACTTAATAAGATCACCTCTGCAAGTGGCGTAGTGCCTAAATTGATTTTATTGGGTCAATTTTGCATCAGTGTAGACAGAGTGTAATGCACCTTCTCAGACCACCCCACACAGATGTGGGTGAAATAACAATGCTCTGCAGGACCACGGAAAAGTACCCCTTGTGGTTTATGTACTCAGTTGCTAGGAGGGCAGGTGCTAAGATAGGGATGTGCGTGCTATCAATGGCCTCCAAGCAGTTTGAGAACCCCATCGCGGCAAACCCATGCACTATGCCCTGCACATTTCCCAAAGTTACTATCCTTTGTAGCAGAAGTCTATTGTTGGCCCTGCACACTTGAATTATGGCAGTGCCCACTGTAGATTTACTGACTCCGAATTGATTCCCAACCGAGCTGTAACAGTAGGGGGTTGCCAGCTTCCACAGAGTATTTATGCGCTTCAGGGATGGGGCCAGTTCTGAGCAAAGTTCAAGGAAAGTGGCCTTTCGCATACAAAAGTTTTGCAGCCACTGGTCGTCATCCCTCAGCTGCATAACGATACGATCCCACCAGTCTGTGCTTGTTTCCTGGGACCAGAACCAGTGTTCCATGGACTGCAGATGATGTGTTACGACCTGCAGCAATCGGTAATTGTTCCTCTCAATGGTTTGTAGCAGGGCAGTCTCGATGGAATCACAGTTGCCTGTCCTTCGGCTTCTTGCTCTACTTCGAAAATACTCAATGATAAGTCGTGATGTATTTGTGATGCTCACAATAATAGTGCAGAGTTGAGCTGGCTCCATGTGTCTGCAGCAATGATGAGTGCGCAGCATAAACAAACAGCATGAAAATCAATTTCCTATTTGTTTGGGGGAAGAAGGGAGGGGGAAGGAGTGTTGCATCATGGGACGAGTTCATAGCAACCCACAGTACAGTACTTAGAATATCGACACAAGCATAGCGAGTGTGGATGCATGAGCCCGGCGCAAAGACCGTGGTGTGTACACGCTCCAGCGACTTCTAAAAATGGGTAGGTGAAAGTCAACTTTAAGGAAGTCGACTTCACTCTGCAGTGTAGACATACCCTTAGTAGTATAGGATGAACTACTAATTATTGCCTTCCTCTTTCATTTTGATAGGGCTTATTGTTCAATATAGTTCTCTTGAACTTGATGTCTCAGCTCCCCCTTGAGAGGATCTTCCTTACCAGAACAAGCATTGATAATTATGAGCATGAAAAGTAGGACATAAAAGAATGAGAGCAATTTTGTTGTCCCAGGTTGATTGGAGCTCCTTGAATCAAAGTGCGAAGACTCTCAATTAAAGTACTTAGATATGAGCATGACTGAACAGGTATTGACATAATACTGGCTGAAATCTATGGGCCAGATTCCCAGCAGCTGTAAACTGGCATGGCTTCGGCTGAAGATCTGGCTACATAATTCTGTACCTACATAATCAAGGCTCCATGAAAAGCCTGTCATTGATTCTTTGGAAGTGGTCTTTTTTCCAGCTATTCCAAAATCCTGGTCAAGAAATCTGCTTAGGACATGACAACAAATGCTTGTTTATTTTTTATGAATATTTAATTTTACTTTTTAGATTTCCCCCTTTAAGTTCATGCTGTCTTCTTTCTTTTCTAAGTTTCCCGGTCAAGATGAGTACAGCTGTTCAAACAGGGAAATTTTGATGGTCCCTATTTCTCTTTCTGATGTGTTGCATAGAGGTAAAAAGAAAAACCTGATTAAAGAAGCCAATATACAAGTAAAAGTTAAATGTTAGATCAAATTAAATCATGCTCATCTTACTTGTATGATTAGCAGCATTGTTGTAAAGAGAGCAGTGTTAGGCCTTTGATGTAATTAGGGGTACAACTAATTACGCTTGTGAGGAGCACAAAACCTCAGTTTTGGTAGTGATAGAAATATGAACCTAAAAGTTTCAATTTGCCTTCACCATTATAGGAACCAAAACTATGGGTCTAAATCACCGCACGTTTTGGGTATATTTGTTTGAATTCCAGATATGAATTTTGGGTTGTAAGCCCATCTGTGAGGGCTTGTCTACATGAACATTTAGTTTGTGACAAGTTGGGGGTGAGAATCTACCCCGCACTAGCCTGCTAGGATTAATTGTCTGTGTGGACCCTGCTAATGTCCATTAATAGTTTGTTGTTGTGTGTATATTTAGTCATTTTTGGAACAGGCTTGTTCATGTAGACAAGCCCTAAGTTACACATCGATGACTCTATTCAAGAGAGAGCCTCAGCCTCAAAGAGCTATCTTTGAATGAATTTATATAGCACCCACCGCAATGGAGTCCTAATTCTGCTTGAAGCCCCTGGGGACTAATGTAATACAAATAATTGTATTAATAATCTAACCATCTCTAGAAAACGAAGAGAGTAGAGAGATATGTTCATCAGTAGACAGCTGATGGAAAAGAAGCTGGATGGAAATGTCAAGTAAGGATGGGCTTTCCTTGATCTGAAGAAAGTATTAGATAAAGTACCTAGACTGCTGGTGCTTCTGCAGTGATTCTTCTGGGTGTTGGAGGACCTTGTTCAGATGGTGATGGATTTGATGATGGTTCCACTGCAAAGTGGTGGGCTCCACCATGGATCAGCACTTAGTCCATTATTATTTATAATTGTAGTGGACTTCATAAGAAAGCAAATCCATATGGAAGATGGTTCAAAGCTGATCTATTGCAGATGATATTGTGCTAATGGCCTATAGTAAGGAACATATGGTTAGACAACTGATGCCTGGAAGTAACAAACTGGCATCAAAATGAGTAAAGAAAAGTCTGAAGTCATGTAGGTGACTCATGCAAAACCAAGACATATGAATATCAGCCTCGAGGGTCAGAACTTAAATCAGGTTTCTGTGTTTAAGTATCTTGGGGACTGGTTAGCAGTAAATGGTGACACTGACAGAGAACAGCAAGCAAGGCTGCTGAGTGTGGGGGAATGCTGGTGCAAGATAAGTGGAGTGATTTATGATAAATGGATGCCCAGACTACTTAACGGGCAACTGTACAGAACCATGATAATATGAGCTATTCTGCATGGATCAGAACCAGGAGTGATCAAAGAGAACTTGAAGCCACTGAAATGAGATATTTGAGGTAAATGAGATGGGTGATGTTGCCAAATCACATGAGGAATGATGTCATCAGGAGTGAGACCAAAGTCTGTGGTAATAGAGAAGCTGCAAAAGAGGATGCTGCAATGGTATGGGCATGTACAAAAGATGTATGAATGGAATCTTGTTTGGGAGGCACCTGAGATTAGAGTTCGTGGGCCGAGAGCAAGAGGACATCAAGAAACGGTGGATAGACTGTGTACAGGAGGATGGACTGGATATGGAGTGAGCACTGGTTCAGTGAGCTTGGGGCAGACTGATTCAGTGCCTGGAATCCCAGCCAGCTGGGAAAAGGGGAAGAATAAGAATCTAACAATCCTGTGTGAAAGGAAAATAACACCTAATGATACAAATGAGTTAGAACATTTCAAAGAGATTGGAATGTGAGTATGCTCATTTTCAGGTACAGTTCAGAGAAGAAGTCAAATCACTGTGCTTCATACTTTGAAATGAATGATACTGGCTCTCTTGCTGATTACATTTTTTTCTTTTTTGAATAAAAATATATTGTACGTAATAAATATTGGAGGTGATCTGAACTGATTCATAAAACTTTGTAGGCTTGAAAATCGTTAGGGTATTTTAACTGCCCAGCTCATCTCTGTGGTGGAACTGCAGATATCTTGAATTACATTCTTCCCTGAAATAGTGCCTCAGACATCTGCATACTCAGTGAAGAGGACTGACATTTTAGGATGGAAAGAATAGGGTAGCCCATATGTGAGGTATTGTGGGTAAAATTCTGGCTCTGGTGAAGTTACCGCCAAAATTTCAATAGGGCCATGTTGACTTTCTCTTCATAGCACCTGCAACAAAGAGCTCTTCTTGTCCCGACTCTTCTGCCTACCTTTGCCATGTTCAGGGCAATACACTTTCCCAGGGTAACCTTGCAATGTGATGACTTTGTGATATAAATGGTATTTAAATATTGATCGTGGGTGCTTCTTAAGTCTTTTCCACAAGATGTCCAGCTACATTGAGTACCCAGATATAATCCTTGAGAGGTGCAGGACTTTCAGTGTATGTGTGTATGTAATATTTAAAACATATTCAGTTAAACATGGTACTGATGATTTTGGGAAGATAGTTCTGATTAGGAGGGAAGTTGGATTATTTCTAATAATCTTGAACCTGCTATTAACTCTGTCATTCTTGGGCATGTCACTTAACTTCGCCGCTTCCTTTTTTGGATCTGTAAAATGGTATAATAAAATTTCTTGATGGTGTGTCAATATTTGTAAAGCATTGGAAAATTTAAAATTTAAAGATTAAATAATATTTAATATAATATATTTATATATTTAATATAAATATTAAAATTTAAATAAAATTTAAAATATTAATAAAATAGGCATTACTAATCCTATCAATATTTACTCATTAGCAGTAATGTTTAAGACTTTGTAAATATAGTTATTTACCATGTTTGTATTATTTATAGGTATGTCTGATAAAATTCCTCTGAAGTTTCTGGTACTGCCACTGTCAGACAGGATATTAGACTAGATGGACCATTTTTTTCTTTTATCCTGTATGGCACTTTCTATGTACTATCTATACTGTTTTTGTGAAAGTCAGATGTTAAATCTCTTTCAAAAATCATCAGAGGCTTTGAAAGATCTTTTTTGGGGGCTCGGCAAACAGTTTTTAGTAGAGATAAATGTAAACTGTTTTTATAGTCTCATATATTAGTGATTTAACACCACTTAGTATAGACTGGCCTAACAATTTTCACATGGCATGGGGAGTAACACTCATGATTTTTCTGTTTCCAAAATTTATACTTGAAACTGAGGCCTGGTCTATACTTGGAAATTACTTCAGTATCCACAGCCCTGAGTGATGCAGTTAACCCCCAACGTAGACCGCTCTAGGTTGATGGGAGAATTCTCCTGTTAACCTAGCTACTGCTTCTCTGGCCAGTGGAGTGCCTATGCTGATGGGAAAAGCCCTCCTATCGCCATAGGTCTTCAGTGAAGTGCTACAGCTGCACAGTTTGTTTGGACAAGCCCTGAGAAAAGTCATTATTGATGATTAATGCACAATAATAGCATCTGTATGCTGTTTACATGACAGCCAATCACTTTTGAGCAGGTCTGACACATTACAGCCTGTGGGCCATGATAGTATTTTAGAAACTAATTTTGCTCTGTTAAATTGGGTCTGCACAGGTATAACTGGGAGCAGAACACACAGCAGTCAGTATGATATCATGACTCTTTAACGATCTTGAAACTTTAATTTCACAGAAGGTTTTGCTGGTGATAATTAGAATGTTATGTTAATCCCATGAAATAATTGTTTGTCATCATCTCCAGACAGATAAAGAATAGCTTCTGAACTAATATGTGTCATCTCTTTAGCGAGGTTTGTTCATATTAAAATTCATGTCTCTTACTAGTTTCCCCCATTTTTTGTACTATAAGTGGCCATAATGAAAAGTACAAATTGCCTAATCAAGCTTTATAGTATTAAGAACAGAGGGCATATTTTTGAAGTCATTCTAGGCATACATCCTATGCCATCGAAATCAGTGGTATTGTTAATGAAAATTGCTCTACACAGTTCTGTCACTTGAAAGAGCTGCTGTCTTCTTCCTTCACCCGCCCATCCCAATGACAATCATTCAAAAATGTGGAAATAAAGATATAGAATATGTGGATTGTCAGCACCTGTCCAATTGAAATGGCATGGTGTTAATAGTATATTTTGCATTCAAAGCTATAAATATGAGACGTAGCTCTGCATTTGTTAAATCATGGCTTCCTATAGCAAACTGGATGGAGAGGCTGTCAGCTGGTATTGCAGCTTAGCACTATGGGCTGAGAGGTTGCAATTTGTTTGTTCTCTTCTAATGCATAATGGTATGCCATCTGGCAAGGGCCTGCATGGGAACAAAGTGTCCATAATATGCTATCAATGTGAATAAAGGATAGTAAGAGACTATCAAAGAAATAAAACCTCAAGACACGTGGACATGGACACAGACACAAACACAAACCCCCACCTTTGTAATTATTTCAACATGTCTATGATAATTCAGTTACATTTCGTCGCATACTTCCTATCTCCGTGCAACTCCTCGTGTGGAAATATGTATTGCTAGCTGGTGGTGTTATCTAATGTACTCTCTAAACATGAAAGTTGCTGAGTTTTTCAAATTATGGTAGCTTAATTACTTCATATTCATCAAATTAATTACATGCTCAAGAAGTCTTCTCTTGATCTCTGTTTATTATTGTCTCTTCAGCTACAGTGGGTGTCTTTTTTTTTTTTTTTTAAAGGGCATTCACCATACACCGTGGGCTTGATTCTAGATATGCAGATTGTCTCCAGCTAAATGTAGATAATATCTAAGTAACAATAAGCACCACGGTGTAGTCAACATCCACAGTGCTATTTGAATAACACTGGAGGGGATTTAGGTACTCACATTCCATTAGGGACCCTCTCCCCCCTCAGGGTCCTAGAGCCCAGGCTCCAGTCTGATCCTGAGCATCTACACCACAGTTAAGCATCCCCCTTGAGCGCTGTGAGCCCCAGTCAGCTGGCACAGGCCAGCTTTGGGTGTCTAATTGTAGTGTAGACATACCTTAACACTTAAATCCCCTCAACTGTTTTGAAAAGCTCTTCTGCAGTGTTGAATGGCTTCCATATATTATACTACATACAGTGGGCCTAAATGTCAGCTGTTCTGCCCCTGTGTTTGCAGAGGGAAGGGTTGGGGAAAGGTTGTTTTAACCTAACTTTGTGCTCCTCATGCCATGAGGCCATGAAGAGGCCTGCTTGCTCTCTTGTGTAGGGCACAGCACCCTAAGGGTTGCTTTAATTTACACACGGCTTTGGGAAACAGGATAGCTGTAGTGCAGTGCACTCAGGCTATGATTCTGGAGACAGGTGCTTCAGGTGGTCCCTCATGCTTGATTCCTCAAGGCTCCAGAGACAGCAGAAAAGGAGAGCTCCAGTTCATAATTGTGACAGTCAGTTTGGGCTCCTTTTCCATCTCAGCATTCATTCCCCTCCTGGCATCCCAAAATGGGTTTTACTTTGTCTACATGACTTTCCCTGCACTTCCACAACCTGGCTGATGTTGAATGTCAGCTCATCTATACACTCTCTTGCGGTTCCCATCTCATCTGTCACATAAACTGTTTTTCCTTTTCTCTCCACCAAGTATGAGGCAAGCCTGCAGCCTGACCAGGACTGCTCATTCAGCTGCCATGACTCCTCAAAGCCTCCAGTGACTCATGGCTGGGGCATGTGGCAGCAACTCTGCTGTGCTGATTCAGCCCATAAGCAGAGCTTGCAGGGATTTAGCACTCAGGCATGCTGCAGCAGCCTGTCCCTGGGCAGGGCCTGGGTAAAACGATCCCCAGGCATATGTATTTTACTTGCCAGAGCTGCAGGTTAGTCTGTGGAACAGCACCTCTTGGCCAGGAACCCACTTCCTGCCTCGTGGCAGTTACAGACTCCATAAGCTTCCGGCTGCTTCTTGATCCAGTTCCTGTTCCTGCCCAAGCCTTGTTCCAGCCTTGCCGGTCCCCTACTTGACCATGCTGTACCCTGTTTAATTATCTGCACCAGCCCTGCACCTGCCTCCTGGCCCTGAGATCTTCGGAATGACTCCCACTCAGCTTCGACCTTTGGCCTGCATCTGGACTCCAATTATGATCCTGATTTAGCTTGTCTACAGCCTCTAACCTTGGTTCTGACCCACTGCTGGACCTAAGTTTCCGTAGTGCCCTCTGCCTAGTCACAGCTCTACAGCTACCTTTGACTATTCTATCTGCGCTTGGCTACGGCTTTAACCACCAGGCCTGACTGCCTTGAACTCCAAGCCTGACAAACAGCTTGCCAGCAAAGGAGCTACTTCACCCAAAGAATTCTTTGCTCTTCATCGAAAACAAAACTTAGTTCAACTACTTACCTTCTCTGCCAATCAGATCTCTCTATTTCTCGATTCAAATCTTTTCTCTGGCTTTTCCTAACTTCCATATGAAGTCTAAGCTTCTCCTTTTTGCTTTCCAAATTCTGAAAAGCCTTTAGTCTCTGTTCTCCTTTCTTACTAGTTCCTTCTTTTCCCACAATGGATTAATAATCTATAGAAGAACCAAGTATCACAAAATTAGAATAGAATTGAAAAAAAAGCAGTCATAAAAATTGGCTGCTAAACTGACTACACAGACAATGCTTCATCCCAGACATATATCAACAAAATTCTGAGCTAGATGTCCAAGTTACCATCTTTGCTGGGGATACACAGCCTTGGGGCATTCCACTAAACACTAAGCATGTTGGAGTGGTATAACTGTCTGGATGCTAGCTGAATAAACTAGCCATACTTTGCAATAATTAATTATCTTCTGAATGTATTGGTAAAGGTGACGAAGAGCTGGTGAAAACAAAACGAGTTAAATTACTTCAGAATAAAAAACTTGCATGTGGCTGCTGCCTTGCTTGTTACTTTGAATCACTTGTGCAAGAGAAATACAGTACTTGGGTCCTCCAATTAGAGGACTAATGGAATTTAAAAGATGTAAATGGAATGGTTAACTACAATGGTTTAACTTTTTAATTGCATGGTGATTTGATTTTATTAACATCTATAAATTCCAGCTGCAAATATGTTTTCATAGTTTACCAAACCTTATCAGTCAATTACAACTGTATGCACTCTCACTACATGTGAAATTAATACAGGCTGGATGAAAAGTGAGTGGCTGCAAAATTTGAGGATTTCGTTTACCTTGTTTTGCAAGTGTATGCCTGGTCTTCTGCTGGCTCTTTTTTAATACTGGCAATCCTACACAACCTATGTTGGTGTATCAACCCTTGGGGATAGTCAGGATTGGTGATGGATGAACCTCGTGTACTTATGGAGTTCAGGTTTTGGTTTAATTGAATATCTAAAAAATACACATCTACCTAAATTATCCATTCAAGGTTATTTAATTTGAAATTTCATGTCACAAGATTATTGGCACATTCAAACTGCTGATTTCAATAGGAAATATCACAAAATCAGCTTTCTTTTGTTACTTAATTGCTTCCAATTCTGGTGCCATCTGGAAAGTGAAAGTAATTTATTTGAATATTTTAACATCTTAATCTTTTTTTGATCTTCAGATTGGTCATAGAAATGGGCAAAAGTATGGAATGTATGGGAGTGCTGGAAAGAGCCTTTTCCAACCAATTTTTCAGTCCTTAATTTAGGTTCTCTGTATCTTCTTTTGGTTTGTTAATTGAGTGATTTTGGGCTGTCCGTTGGTCCTGCATGAAAGAAAATGCTAAAAGATCAAGAACAAAAGCTGAAACTGATTTAAATACAATTTACAGAAAGTGTCTGAGCTGAAATTAGCTAATCTATATCCCTACTTGCAGAGAAGGGAGAGAGAGTGACCATGATTCTAAGGGAAAAAAGGGAAAAATAATGTCTTCAGCTCTATATCTGAGGTGTTTGATGAGTGATCATTATTAGCCTAATAGAGGTGTTCAATCTTGTCCTAGATATCTAAAAAAATAGGATTATCCCTCCTCCATTCCACCAAAATAAATAATATGATTGCTGAAACATTAGCTAGAACATAAAAGCTTAAACCTGGGCACTCTGTGTACATGTGTGTGTGTGTGTGATAAGGAGAGAATCCATGTGGTTTTATTAGCAAGTGTTTGGGATAGCTGCATTACTTGTGATTGGCAGTGTCTCAAGTGAGTTACATGGTCATCTCAGAGGAGTGCAAATAAGGTTATGTCTTATACATTCACTGGCAGTGGCTTGTAGTGTACATGTAGCTACAAGCTGCAGTGAAAAGCAGGCTCTATCCACGTTGTGGTGTGGCAGTATGTGTCATTGAAAGGCTTTGGCAGAGGGGAAGCAGTGGGGAAAGGTTTCAGCAGCTCCCACTGGCAGAGTCCTTTGTTGTGGCAAGAACAGGCTCTGGCAGGAGAGAGGCAGCAGAGGAAAGTGGCCAGAGCTTTTCCCCACAGAGGGTAAATGCTCCAGCAATGAGGAGCTGGTGAAGCATCTCCCCCTGCATGAGTCTTTCCCAGCAGTAAGGCAGGGCTTTGGCAATGGGAAGAGGGAAGAGACTTTTCCCCCTGCCAGAGTCTGTCTGTCTGAGATGGAGAATGGTGTCACAGTGGGGAACTGTCCAATCCTTTCCCTAATGCCTCCTCCCTGCAAGAACCTTTCCCTGCTGGGGCAGTCTTTTCCTTTGGAGGGGAAAGGCTCCGGCAGTGAGGAGGCAGTGGGACATTACGCTGCTAAAAGTAGCAGTGTCGACTGGGAGGCACAGCCTGGGTGTGTACAGAGCATGTGCTGTATGTACTCGCATACATACCCACACCCTTCAGGCGTGTCTTCACTCTACTTGCGTCAGCCGTGCCTCAATGGCTATCCTGCTGTTTATACCTGTGCTAGAGGGGGTGTGCGGGTAAGTACTCTGCATGCTGCCAAAAAAGCATGCTGTATAGATGTACCCTAAGTCCTTTTCATTACCACACTGTCATGTATTCTGAATCCAGGCCATATGTAGTATAAAAATAATTTAGCAACGTGCTATAACAAATGCAGTGTAACAGCGTCTTTTCACTTTCCAAGAGTAAAGCTATGGAAGAGGCTGAGCTTGTGATAAAAACATTGGACTGGGACACAGGAGGTCTGTGTTCAGTTCCTGACTCTGACACTGACTCCCTCCATTAGGTAGGTGGAGACAGTTAGTTAATGATCTCTGCCTCAGTTCCCCATCTGTAAAATGGCAACATACTTTTCCCCATCCTATGCCTGTGTCGTCTACTTAGATTGTAAGGCCTTTGTGGAAGGGACTATCACATGCTATGTGTTTCATACAATGCCTAGCACAATGGAGTCCTGATCTCATTTGGTGGGGGTATAAGTGCTATAGTAATTCAGATGATAACCATCAGCCCAACTATCCAAGGCTAATAAAACACTTTAAAATGATCTTTAAAAGTTTTTCTGTCCTAAAATGTTACAATTTAAAGTCAAATATATTTGGATGTTCTAGGGCTAGAAGTGGGGACTGCTAGGAAGCTAGGAGTACCTCCTCTCCAACAGCATAAAAGTCATGCTCCCAGGCCTGCAAACATAAGATCAATGTTTTTAAAGCTGTGACACAGGTGCAGAAAGTATGGCTGAATATGATCACTAAACTGCTACAGGTTGTTGAATGGTGCCTACTCTTGGTCTTGAGCAGGTAATATTTTTTTGGAGTTATTCTATAACTGGTGTGAAAAGGAGAAAATATTTCTAAGGCACGTTGATATTTAAAAAAAAAACAAAAAATCCTGTCTAAAGATACTCAGGGTTGTGGAATGTTGAAGACCATCCTGAGATATGGATTAATGGGCTGCCAGTAGTTGAAGAGATCATAAGTGCATGATAAATTCATGTACCAGTTGGCTCTGCAATTCATCACACTGGTAATCACCTGCCTGTCAGATAGTAGATATATAGCCAGTTGTATTCTATAGGGTTTTTGAACACAATGGATCCATAGAAGAAAGAGTTCACACCACAGTTAGGAACAGCCTGATTATCCAATGGTACCGACAAAAGTGTAGATATAACCACACTGGTTTCACATACAATGTATGCTTTGCATAATATTTGTACTTATCAGTGATAAGAGCCTGGGGTAGGAAATGACACTATATTGGCAGTATCATTTTTTACTTCTACTTCCGTGAAGACAAAGGTTAGTGGAAGCATATTCTCTCTGAGTTTTCAAGCTATTGTGTTTAACAGCACAGTTAAGGAAATATATGGTGGAAGGAGTGTTTCTCCAAGCTCTTATTTTCATTAGGTCTTTCCTTCCTAGTGCAGACCTTGGTAGTTATTTTGTAGTTTTTTTCATGTCCTTTACACTTCTTAAGGTACTGTCACAGTCTGTTATATAGATGCCCATGATTGAATCATGGGCAGTCAAGAGGGTGAGCATTTCACTCTTTCTCCTATAAACTTCCTTGTATGCTTTGCAGAAGACAGCAGATAATGACATAAATATAACAGTTCTTATTCAGATAGAACTCCCACTGATATCATTTGGAGTTGTGTCTGAACAAGAACTTCAGGACTTGGCTTTGGACCCAAGGCATGACAAAGGTAGAGGAAATGGTGGGACTTTTTATTTGTTAAGCTAAATATGCTTGCTTTACTTTTTTACAGCACATTTCCTTGTGTATTTATATTTTCATTTCTTCTACAAGATTCTTATTTAAAATATTTTCTTAATGATTCTGTCACTGGATGTATGATCCTCCTAGTACTGGGGTCAAATAGGCAAAATGGTTAATGATGCACGGCTTGCTGGCTGGGCTGTATAACATGAAAATATTGCTGTTGGAATGGGGTTCCACGGACTTTATACCAAATTGATTATAAATGGAACACTGCCACCTTTTGGTTAGAAAGAAAAGATATGAGATTAGAGAAGAACATTACTGCAAATCAGCGCTGCTGCTGCCGCAGAAGTACTTAGCAACATATTTGGCTGGAATGTAAATACTCAAAAGGGTAGCCTCGTTCATTGTTTTTTTTTTTTCTTTTTTGTAGGTAGTCTCTACTTTAACTGTGTGCATTTCACACCATAGTGATGTTTTAAGAAAAACTGTATTATGTTACATACTAATTATGTTTTCCTGAGGAATGAATTACGTATGCATTGTGCAGATACTGAGAAGGCTACCATGGTTACCATTGTGCATCCAGCAACTTATTTTACACAGTGCCAATTAATCTGAGGTAATACTTGAGAGAGAAGAATGTTGAATAAGGGAAGTTAATGTCTCAGCTGAAAGATAGAAACTGGGTTTAAAGTGCAGCATTTGTTCAGGATTATGTGTCAGGGTCAGTAGTTTATAAATGAAGCTAACTCCTATTGCAAGGTTTAAACCAATAAACTTCTGTCCTGCATGAGAATATTTCACACTGAGCCTAATTGTCACACAGTGTACAATGTTGCTTAACAAAGGATGCTCTCTGAATAAGAGTGGTCTCGTAAAATAATGCCAGTATCATCACTTACTTAACTCGAGCGTGGCCATGGTCTTGGCTCTCCACTCTGTATGAGAGTGGTGATTGCAAGGAGCTGGTCTCAGCGCCAGCTTTCAAAATTTCCCAGATCTGGTACAAATTAAGGTCGCACAGGGACAGTTCTCACTTACACCACTGATCTAAGGTCCCTTGGGTACCTTAGGACTGTAGGGTGTGGGCATAGAAGAGCTCTGCCCACAACCTTTTCCTGCCTGTCACACACTTGCCTTGCTCACATAATGCTGCTGATATGGCCTCTCCTTCATTTGATCTCAACAGTGAGGCAGTTGGTATAGGAGGCAGTGAAGCCACCCTGCCAGTGCACAATGCACAGCTGTACAGGCAGACTGCTCCCATGCCCATCTCCATACGCTTTAAAGACACTTTGCACTGTTTATGCAGTGTAAGTGTACCTTAGTAGACCAAAGATTCCAGCCCAGAGAGTTCAGATCTGGACAGCTCCTTGCAAAACCGTGCTGCTGTCATTTCCAGATACGGTTTTGAGGTTAGGAAACCCATGAGAATCCTGAGGCGGGACAGTATTATGACTAAGGCAAAGACCGGGCTTCAAGGGGAGCTGGGATCACTTCCTGGCAATATCACAAACTTCCTGATGAATTGGTTTCTAATTTTCTGTGTCTGCAATAGCAAGATAGTGTCAAGGCGATGCAAATGCCTGTAACCTAGGGCTGTATACTGTCACTGCCATCTTTCCTGGGTGATGATCCTGCTGCCATGAAAGTCATTGGGAGTTTTCAATTGACTCTCATGGGAACAACATTAGGCCCTACTAAGAGAGCTTTAACTTAGCAGTAATGAGGCAAATCACTTAAAGAGTGATATGGCTGGGGTTTTTAAACTATTTAAGCATCTAAACGTGCAATTAGGCACCTAGGTACATTTGAAAATCTCACTAGGTGCCTGTCCGCATCTTTAGGCACCTGGATCCCCTTAAAAATCTGGCCCAAAATCATTATTTTGAAGGGGGGAGGAAAAAAAGCACACAAAATTGATCACATATACGCAGACACAGTTACCTCTCTTGGCTTTGAGGTAGCAAATAGGTTAAGCACCTGCTTAAGACCCACTGAAATGAACTGCTTACAGATAAGCATGTAAATGCTCTGTTGAATTGGGGCCATCATGTGTGGCAGTGAGAATTTGCACTGAAGTTACACATGTATTATATTGTCCTGCTGTACACCAGACAATGTGTTCCTAATTTAATACATGTTGGCTGAAAACGATGCTTATGCTGAATTTCTCTAATGCCTATTAATGAAAATGTCACATTTTCACACTGAGCAACATTTTCAAAAATGCCTTAATTGATTTAGGTGACTAAGTCTCATTGGGTTTCCTAAATGCCTATATTGTGTTTAAAAATGGGATTTGAGCTCCTCATCTAGGCATTTTGGAAAATTTTACTCATTAACACTATATTTGCTTATGTCGCTTGTAATTACATTTTTGCTGCCCATTAAAAAATGGATTTGCCATTGACAGTAGTCAAATTTACTGTCATTTCTTGAGGAATTCTCCATTTTAAGTAAAGGCAATACGATAAGAAAGGAAAATACTACAATGGAGCAAAATTATTTTTTAACGGCAGCCACAGTAAATCTGGTACTGTGAGGTTCTCAGCATGCTAGGCATAATAGGAGTTGAAGATACTTGGCATTTTATAGGATTAGATCCATCTTATAAAAGTCCTTTCATAATGACTTGGAAGAGAATGTGACAGGTCAGTGCTTACCTAAGAGAGTCAGACAGTGGCAAGGAGAAAATATTTTTTGTTTATTGACTTTGCAGATGAATCTGAGAACCTTATTAAAATGCAGCCTCCCTTTGTTTCTGAGAAACTGACCAATATAAATGTCGTCTGCTGAGCCTGGCTGATACTTGTGATCGGAAGAGATCAGATCAATCAGCTAGGTACACTAGAGAAAAAAATGCAGTGATTTAGTATAATTAAATGTAATGAAATCCTCATAAAAGAACAGAAAAAGGATTTTTTTTTTAAAAGGGAGACATGGGGTGTTTTTTCCACTCTTTCATAACTCCAAAATAGCAGATGAGATTTAGCTCACAGTTGGCTTAGAGACATAGCAATTTTCAGCCTCATAGCTGAATATTTGGAAAGTGATAAACTGGTGTTAGAATGACCCAGATTATTAATGGGAATCTTTCTATTGACTTAAATGGGAACTGGATAGGCTTCTAAAAAGAACACAGGACAAATCCTGCATTCATTAGTCCCTGCTGAGGCAAATCTCCCATTCAGCCTTCAGCACAAAACACTTCTGGACCAAGTATATTAAAGAAGGTTAAGGGGTGACCCGATTCTATAAGTACTTATATGGGAAACAAATATTTAATAATGGGCTCTTCAATCTCACAGAGAAAGATATAACATGATCCAGTGGCTGGAAGTTGAAGCTAAACAAATTCAGACTGGAAATAAGACACACGTTTTAACAGTGAGAATTTAACCTTTGGGTCATGGTGGATTCTCAATCATTGACAATTCTGGAGACAAGACTGCATGTTTTTCTAAAAGATATGCTCTATGAATTACTTGGGAGAAGTTCTAAGGACTGGGTTATACATGAGGTCAAAGTAAACGATCACAGTGATCCTTTTTTGTCTTGGAATCTATGGATCTCTATTATAATCAAAAGTAAATATATACCAGTTTTTAGAAAAAAACCCTCATTAGCTAGCTAAACAATGAAATAATAATATACTGAAGAGCTGTCTAACCATGAATGCCTGTCAGTGGAAGCTGTCAATTTACTTATACTTTCCAGCAGCAACTCCAAACTGATGACTAAGGCCCTAATTCAGCAAAGCACTTAAGTACATTCTTAAATTTCTTTGGTTTCAATGGGATTTAAGTACCCAACTAAAGTTAAGCACATGCAGAGATACTTTGCTGAACTGGGACCTCTATGCAGTATGTTTAGTGGAATGCAAATGTTTGGATCCCTAATGAAATGAGACAATAATTGTAAATTAAGGCCAAATTTTTTTCAACTTCACTTAGTTTTACAATATGACCATTATATGGACCATGTGAAAATAAAACTTACTACTTTGAAAGTCTCTCGTTTCATCTGCAATTGAGATGGAATCTGCTTATTCCTTGAGCCTTGTCCTAGCTCATTGGACGGTCAAGATGGCTGTCTCCTAGTAACATTTTTAATATGGTACTTCATCTTTGTAATCACTTGTCATGTTTAGAATAGTTTGGTTAAACTACAGTTTCTTTTTAGCTATATAGACATAAATGGTTTGACTCTAACAGAGAAAATGCTATATCTGACCAGGCGACTACACTATTAGTGGCTGCCTTAGACCAGCTGCTGGGTCTGCTTGGTGAGTTGAAAACTGTAATTATGGTAACAACATATTTCAGATATTGATACATCAGGCAAGGTGGATAAGGCATTTGTTCAGAGCAGCTGGTTCTCTGGATGGACGGAAACCCAGATGGAGAAGTTCTGAATGACTGAGCATTACTGAGGTTATGTAGCAAGTTGGCACAAGCTTGCTTCTCCTCCAGGAAGCCTGCAGTAGAGCTGTAGGCCATTACCAATTAAAAACCTGGAACTAAAAGGACAGAAGATAATTGGGGGGAAAAAAGAAAATTGCAAAAATTAATAAAAATTACTTTTCAAATGTTAACTTTTTAATTATATTGTATCATAATAGGTTATACGACAGCACAAAGAAATATATCTTAAATTTTTTAGAATCTACATGTACCTTTATGCTTTGCTTAATGAAATGGGTTGTTGTGGTTGGTTGCTTGTTTATGGCATCTTATATAATTTAAAGACCTGATCCTGCAAATAGTGCTGTGAATTGTTCCTTTGGGGTCAGTAGAAAAGCTCTCAGCAGTAAGCACTGTGCTTGATAGTGAATATCTGCCAGGTTCAACTCTATATGAAGTTATGTTTAAACAAACAACAGGTGCCGGACCACCCAGCTATTAGCATATCTCCTATTTCTTAGTGTGTGCACATTTTCCTTGCTCCTGCCTTCTACTTTGATAGTTATGCATACCTTAATGCTCCAGTCATTTTCTTCTCATACTCAAACTTCCCATGTTATCCCAGGTAACACTTAAATGGGCAAGCAGTATATAACGAATAACTTATTCAGTGAAGTTAACCTCTTTTCCTGTGTGCCAGTTATACAGTATGCAGATCTACTTTGATTTGTTCTCCATTCCTATTGTTGATCGCTGGTTTTGTGAGAAAACGTTTGGCCTATACATTGCTTATAAGCCATTCACTGGACTGTTCAGTATTTGTGATTCACTATTCCAGATGTGTAAATCATCATCTAAGGGTAGTGATTCTATTTCCTGGTTAGGGGACACTGGCATCCCGTATTCATACTCTGGACGCTACTGCAGTAATAGTTGTACAAAATATGCCTTGTGAGGTGTCATTCAAAAACTAATAAAATACTGGTCAATTATATCATTACGAAATACATGTCTGCAGAATTGTAGATACTCACAGATAATGTGCTTTTAAGTCTGTGACTAAAAGATGTTTAAATCAGGCATGTCCGGGGGAGGCGGGTTGATAAATAGGTTTTCTCCAAATGCTGGAAAGAGGCCAGTACCTCAAACCAGATGTGGCCAAATTCAATGGACTATTCATTTTTATCAAAAGTTACCCAAATAGATAATTTGCATTGTAAAAATCACAAACAGGGAGAAGACAGCATGGAGGCTATGCTGGATAGCATGACATCCACAACCAGCAGGGAAAATCAACTTTATCTGTGCTTCATTTCAGAAGAATACATTTCACAGGTTTATTGGACTACAAAGAAAGGGGGGAGCAAGCCACTAAGTTATTCTTCAAGTGAGGATACAAAAAAAAACAAAACAAAAAAACCCAGCATCTTTGACTCTGAAGATCCTGGCTGAAAGCTGTTGCTGGTAAAGGAAGATTGGTATACAAAGGCTGTAGTAGCCTGTAAAGTTAGGTCTTGGCCATTTTAAGTGTATTTTTACTTTTGTTTGTTTGTAGCCTTTTCTACCTTTATTACTGCTACTCTATACCACTTAACCTATGACTTTTGTTTAATAAACTTATTTTTCTATCAACCAATTCACTGCTGTGCTTGAAGGGCAGGGTGTAACGTACTGATTCTTTCACAGAGCAGCGAACATAATATCTTTTGTGACTGTACAGTGGTGAGTGCTGTGCATTGCATACACATCTCTGAGGAGCTTGGTGGATTGAGTTCAATGATTGTTACCTGGTAGTCAAGGTCTGAGCAGGGAGAACTTTGAGGAGTTTGCTGATGAGGAAGGGAGCTGACACATTCCCATCCCCAGCAAAACTCATTCTTGCTGAGGCAGAGGGGTAACACAGTGACTCACAGCTCTGGGTATCCTCAGCAGAATGCTAAATTGGATACTCCATTTTGAGGCAACTATTGCAGTCTCAGGGCTGAAGTGGTCAGCTTGTCTGATGTATTTGCCCTGGGTGGGAAAAAAACAGTCAGTGCTTCCAAGAGGTTGAGCTCCTCTGTGAGCAGTGAAAGCAGAGTCCCTAATCCTACTCCTTTGCTCCCTGCAGAAGAATGACATTAGTTCCCACTAGATTAGAGCTTTCTTTCTCTTGAGGAGGGGCCAGGTTTTTGCTTTAAGTGACACATTCTCTGCCATTCTCTGGTAGTATTTTTTTTTAAATAGCATAAATGAAGGGACTATAATACTCAGTGATCCAAATTCTTCTCTCATTGACTTAATTAGAGTGGTATGGCTGTGAGAGCAGAAATTGGCCTTGTGTGTCTGTGCAATTTCAGCTGCCCTTTCTCTTACTTCGGTTGGCTCTGTGATACCGCTTGATTTTTTTTTGAGTCTATATAGTAGGAAAACAAAGACTTCAGTGGGTCACTAGTGTCAATTGCTTGGGTCCAATTGGTGGCACTGATACTTCGCTGTTCTTCAGGAGATGCATTTCATGGACATGTTCTTGTAGGCTCTGTGGACAACAGGGCACCAGAGCTGTTGACAGATTTTCCCTGCTCCCACACTTAGTTTGCTGAACCAGCTGAGCCTACATGGCCTATGAAAAGAAAGGAGACACTACGTCTGACTTTTCCTTGTGCTTATTATGGTGAGGACAATTAATTCAGGCCACTTCCAACTAATTTCACAGAATTTCTGCAATAAAAAAAAAAGTTCTGTGATGCTTTGTTAAAATTTGATGAGA
Source organism: Emydura macquarii macquarii (assembly GCF_026122565.2). Lineage (NCBI taxonomy): Eukaryota > Metazoa > Chordata > Testudines > Chelidae > Emydura > Emydura macquarii. The sequence continues at coordinate 31,380,019 of NW_027131390.1, read as the reverse complement.
AAACATCTTAGAGAAACAGTTTCTAGTTTTTAATTTCTCTTACAGTTTTGTTTTTCCATTAGCTACAGTTGATAAAGCCTTGATTCCTTAAGTATTTTTCTTCTCTTCCTTTGAAGAAAACTATCTTTTTCATAGGAAAGGGAAGTGTGAGAGGCATTCACACTTTCCATTCCAACCTTCTCTTTGAAGGCAGCTTTAGCTCAGGTTAGCTATATAATTGCAATAAAATAGCTGAGTACTGTGCCAACTCCTGGGGTGTACATACCTCATTAACTTCACTCTAATTGTGCAACTTCAGGAACATGCATACAAATGGAAAAACCAAGAGATAGATGATCCAGCTGGACCTCAGAAGTGAATGGAAATTGAAGTTTTATTATTATTCAGGGACCTCTGTATTTTAATCAAACTTGGCCGGGTATGAATACAGGAACCAAATGAAGATGAGTTGAAAGGAAACTAACAAGGGGAGGGCGAGAAAGAGAGAGAGAGAGTGTGTGTGTGAGTGAGTAAACATAAATTTGGTGCTTAAGACCATAGGGTTTAATTGTAGCTGCAGCCCAGAGTCATGTTTCTCAGTTCTCTTGGTTAAATATATTAAACTAACTGTTCTAGTGCTCTGCATAGTACATTAAACAACTTAATCATAGTGTCTTCTCTTGCATCAATAAATTTAGCATTTGAATTCTTGATGCAGCTCATTTTCTTCTCTTGTACTATTTTACTTCCTCTTCTGAATACAAATCTGAAGGCATTTTCCATTTTTGGTCAAGCTTGATGTGTTAAAAGTAAAATAAAAAAGATCCACAATGTAAAACCCACCAAACTTTAAATTGAATGTCTTCAGTAGGGAAGAAACACTAACCTATTAGGTTAGTGAAACTTCTCCTCCTGTTTGAAATTCTCGCTCTTCTGAACCTGGAGAAGGATGTTAATGATTCTCTAAGAAGATACTTTTCTTTTTGCATTTTATTCAGGATATAGGGCCCTTAGAGAGGCCAAATATTTTAGCAGTGGCCAGTGATTTTTGGTTGACCCTCAATTTTCCAGTGCCAAATGAAAGACACATAGCATCTGATTTCAGAAGTGCTGAGAACTGACTACTCAAGGTGGAAATCAATGGGAGCTAAATGTGCTTTGCCATTCTGGAAAAATCAGGCCCAAGATTTCTCAAACTGGGTAGGGGAAATTAGAAGCGAGTCTCGAAAATTTTAGCCACAATGGTAGACTGATTTTTACCAGAGCCAATCAATACCACTGCCATCAGCTGGCCAAAGAATGGTTGCAAAATTGAAGAAAAATAGGTCCTCCCTTAGGACCTAAACGCACTATCTCTGTAGCAATTAAACACATGCTGGCAGTTGACAGAGTTCATGTCTCAGGCTTGAACTGTGACATGATAAACCTACAGACAAGTTTTAGACCAAGGATTGGACCACATTGGTACATTTATGTTATTTTTGTAATCTAACCTAGTGTTTGTGAGCAGCCCTAGGATGACAGCACCAGAAATTAAAGTCTTCTAAATTTCAAAAGCATAAGTAAAGCACAGGCAAACATCATGGCATGCTTTTTCATATGATGCTGCTTCTAACTGGAAGGACTACTCCTAGTTTAGTCTATTTCTAGAATGAGACAAAAATTGAGTTACTATGTCCATTCACTCTTTGGTTTGCTGGCTAAAAATTCAGCAAAGGTATCAGCTCTGATGGTACTTAACCTGGAAAGTGGAGTATGAGCAATTCATTTCACATCTGTTACAAAGCAGCCATCAGATGCTAACACTTTTGAATGTGTGGATGACTTGCAGGTAAAGCACTTCAATGACAATCCCTCCTGTATAGTACAATAATTCAACACAAATAATAATCTCAGTTGCACTCACACACCTCCGGTAACATCAATGGGGCTGCATAGGTCTGGCCTTGAATTAGAATAGGTTTTAAGGGTTGGCTCAATGGAAATTACGTCTATTAAATATTTGCTGGATCTCAATGCTTAGTCTCTCTTTTGGTTTGCAACACATTTTGGTGGTAATAGAGGGAAGGAAGGAACACCTGAGACTAAGATTTTACAGGTCTCTGGTAGCCCTGAGGGCATAAGTTCCAGAATGAAGTTTGTATACAAAGCCAGAGCTCTGAGGGCAGCTATTCCAGACAAGGGTAGGGAAAAACATGCTCCCTTCTTGCCTTGGAGGATAGACCCTAAACGCTTCTTCTTTCCAAAAGAATGTAATCAATAGATAAGACCCGAAGATGCTTGTTGGCTTTGTTTAATTGTTTTTGATGATGCTACATTGAACAGCACGGTAAGATAGAAACACTTCCACAAAAAGACTTGAATGGTTTCAAAAGTCAGTTTTGTGCCGGTCTTTAAAATTATAGCATTCACCTTAACATTACTATCATGGGACTATATGGTTTACATGAGACACATGGACCTTGAGAGTCTTCATTTGGGAGCCTTAACTGAAAGTAAATTACAAGCATCAAAATGATGGCCTTCAAGGTGCATCTCACATAATCTGGATAATACAATCAAATGGAATAATTTGAATAATGAAACTAAAAAGGAAAGTAGATTAGTTTGTTTCTGGTGTAGTTTTCAGCTATAGAATGGGAAGGATGGGGTTAAAACAATGCTCCTCACTCCCACATGTTTCTACAAGGTGGTATGAGATGTAGTACAGGAGAGGGGAAAATAGTAAAAATTCTCCTTTTGTATCCAGATTAAAACATGTGCATGAATATGAATGAGTAATCAAAAAAAGCCAATACATAAACAATTATTTAAAAAGACATAAGAAGCATACAAAGGAAAATGGCATAAATAAGCAATCTTGATATGTGAGGGCTGCTTTTTTTGTTTTTAAACCATTTTCCTTTGGAGCTATTTTACTGTGCCTGCGATCAAGGCTGTAGGCATTTGTACAGCTCCTACCAACACCTGAACTCCCAAAGATCCTTATGTGGGGGGAGAGGTTTGCTTAATAAAAATCCTGTCCACCATTTTGAAACTCCTTTACCTACCAAACTCAGCTCTTGGTGCAGATGAACAGCTAAAAGCTAGTAACATTCTTCAGTTTTCTAGCAAGCCACAGGGAAAACTAATTACATTTAATAGAAACCACCCTCATTTTGAAGCCACTCTATTTAAAGCTGCAGGTGGAAGTAATTAAATTTAATAGAAGCTGCAGCTTCTAAACAAAAATATTGGTATTAGTTAAAATCAATGGACTGCTGCAGGTGCATTCACTGTGCTTAGCTGCTGTACTAGAACCTCTAGCAGGGGAAGCAGAAACAGTATGGAGCTGCTTCAGACTAAACAAAGAAAGCTGCACTGTCTCACTGTTTCATGCTCTGCAATTGCACAGATTCATGGAGCAAATTGTGATGATGAAAAAATGTAGGCGTTTGAAATGAGGAATGAAGACTACTTTGTAACTAGAAATGTGCTGAAGTGATGAAGCTTCTGGTATGGGGAGTGGGAAAATCAGATATTGTTCAGTGCATCCCTTATCTGAGATTAGTAGTTCAGGTTAGTTTACAAACCTAATACCCTTTGCCCCTGCATGGAATGGAGTGGGCCAACCATCCTAATATGACTTGAGATGGGGAAGGAGGAGAAAGCTCTGGCTATTAGGCAGAGTAGAGTATGCTCGTGCAGAAAGGACCAGTATAATACTAGAGAAAGCTCTGGCTATTAGGCAGAGTAGAGTATGCTCGTGTAGAAAGGACCAGTATAATACTAGAGAGGGAGAGGAATTATTTAAGTGAAGTGCCAATGAACAAGATGGATATAACAAGAACAAATGGATATAAACTGGCCGTCAACAAGTTTAGACTTGAAATCAGACAAAGGTTTCTAACCATCAGAGGAGTGAAGTTCTGGAACAGCCTTCCAAGGAGACCAGTGGGGGCAAAACACCTAACTGCTTTAAAGACTGATTTTGATTCAATTTATGGAGAGGATGGTATGATGAGACTGCCTACAATAGCATGTAGCTGATCTGCAACTTCTAGCAGCAGATATTTCCAATGGCTGGTGATGGGCTCTGAGTTCCTTCAGATAATTATTTCCCAGATATCTGGCTGGGGTTCTCACCCACATGTTCAGGGTCTAACTGATTGTCATATCTGGGGTCAGGAAGGTATTTTTCCCACCAAGTCAGATTAGACCCTGGGTTTTTTTTGCCTTCCTCTGAAGCATGGGGCACAGGTCACTTGCAAGTTTAAACTAGTGTAAATGGTGGAATCTCTGCAACTTGAAGTCTTTAAATCATGTTTTGAGGACTTCAGTAACTCAGCCAGAGGTTAGAAGTCTATTATAGGAGTGGGTGGGTGAGGTTCTGTGGCCTGCAATGTGTAGGAGATCAGATTAGATAGTCATGATGGTCCCTTCTGACTTTGAAGTCTATGAGAGAGGATTTAATAGGAATGTACATAATAAGTCTTAAAATACTTGCTATTTTATGTGAAGTGATTGAACCATCTCCATTACCTATCCTAGTCTTGCCATTTCATAGACCTTTCTGAAACTTTTCCTAAATGGTTGCTAATGCTCATTGTAAAGATGAACCCTATCAGTGAGGTTCCAAATCTGAATTTTCTTCAAAATTAGGAGGTTTTCTGGATTCAAGGATTTGTTTTATGGTACTTGCAGAAATAGACCCTAGCTGCAAAGTTAGTCTCTTGACTTGAATTTTAGTAAACATTTGTGGGGCAAGGAGAGGTTCAGTTCTGGGATTCCTGTTCAGGTTCATCTCTAGTTTACCAAATTCATTATCATTGGAAAAGCAGCCAACTTAATAGCTTTGTTTGATTTAAAAGCCCAACAAAGTAGCACTAGGTGATCATACAACAACCAGCGAAGGAAGGTATGAATCTGAGACTAATAAAACAGAGTTCCTTCACTCAGCCAGTTAGAGGGATTCCTTTTACTATGCTCCTTTGTTTTGACCTACTGTGAAAGTGGACTATTGGCTAGCCCTAAGTATTCCTTGTGTGTGGTAGAGGTGTTTGTGGGGCAATGGTTGGATACTGAGATGTATCCAAAATGGAAGATATTGGTTGAAAAACTTCAAAGAATGGGGTGTTTTTTAAATCACACACTTCCTGGGAGGTATGGTGCACTGCCATTAGCTCAAAATGTGGTGAATTCACTCAACTCACAGGAATTAACCTGCAGTTTCATAAAGTCTTGAGGAAAGTGTCTAAGAAATTCTAACATTAGTAAATCTTAGGGGGGAAAAATTCTACAAACACTACAGATTCTGCAAACTGCACCACTGCAATCCATTTCTTTTTAGCTGACAGCCCTAAACCCCTTTGTGTGGTTATTTTTCTCAGATCATGTCTGTCTTTGTGCATTACACAAAGAAAAGTGTGTGTTTTGTTTTATTGCCTTTTCTGTGCCAGTGAACATGCAGAATAAGAATGGATGATACTCTTCTAGGAGATTTCTTATCTTTCAGAATATGATTTCTTTAACAGTCATCCTTATGCTTCTCCCAACATATTTTTTGAGCTGTGTGCAATTTATCTACTTCAAGTCTTCTTTTCTAAGCTTGTCCTATAGACTTCTTCTAGCTTGTTTTCTGGACTCAGGGAAGGTAAAGTTGTTTTTAACTATTACTTTATTCAGTAATAATAAAAACTTTACTTGCTGTTACCACAGCTGTTTTAGCACACATTGTCATTAACTAATTTTCATCTTTAAGTTGAAAATTGCTTTTTTCCCCTCCCTTCTATGAATTCAGCATTGTTGATAACCCTGAAATTATCTATGCCCAGCATAAGAAAGGCACATATATCACTAATGCAATCTTTTTTCAGGCTGCCCAGACCTAGAGTGACCATTTGAGAATCTGGTTAGTTCTACCTGCCTAATAATGGGGTTTACAAACCCTGAGTTTAGGTAGAGGCAGGGGAAGGGCTGGAACAGTACTGGACCAGGAAAGCTGTGGCTATTGGACACTGCAGAACATGCTCCTGGGGGAAGCACCAGTATAAAAAGAGCTCCAGCAAGCTGGCAGAAAGAAGCCATTTCCTTGAGGACTGCCCTGTAACAATAGGAAAAGAGGCTGTTACTGAGTGGATCTGGCTGTGCGTCTCCCCCACCCCCACACTTTAAATTTTATCCAGGAGATAGGGAGAACCATGTGCAGGGACACCAAAGGGTTGTCAGTCAGTCCCAACATCCTGGGGTTTGAAGCACAGGCCTGTAACCCAGTGACAGCCACACTCCAAACTGAAGCAGTGGGTTCAGTAGGCAGTGGCCCAGAGGCAGGAGGACTGAACATAGCTATCACACTCACAGGGTCTGGGCCTGGGTCCCCCTACAAGCCCCACATTCTCCTATTCTTAATCCTGAGACTGGCAGGACAAGGGGTTACTGGCAAGGGAGCTGACACATCTAAATCCTGTTCAGAGGCTCAGGACATGTTGAACTGAAAGAGTATAGAGTTGTAGGCCCAGACCATTAGGCCTGCTGACTGAACAAACAACCCCACTACACTGTCCATTAATTCTCTGGCTTCTCCACAGAAAATGCCCATAAGGGTGTCAATTAAATGTACTTAATGGTGATTTTGGTAATACTGACAACCGTTGATTGAGAACTGGACTATGTCTATTAAATTCATTTCACATTGGCCATTAGACAGCCATTATTTGTTAGCAACTTTCTGTTACACTGATCTGACCTGTTGTTTTTTGATTGGGCTGTTCTTACTTTTTACAGGTGATGTGGTGATGAAAGGCCTTATTTGTTATATTATCACCTACAGTCTGCCATGAGGCCATGTTATTAAAGGAACCACCACACGTGGAGAGACAGTTGCTACCCTGAAGTGTTTAAACATCCTGTATGTAGACAAGGCCTTATTTAGAAATATATTCCATTGCTTTACATTGTCTTTCTGACCCCAAATGTTTAATGCTATTATTAGGTCCAATTTTGCAATCTTAAAACCTTCATGATTTGGTCAGTTAGGATTCTGAAATGACTAATTCTCATTTAAATACAACAAAATCACAAGCTAAACATTAGCAGCTCTGTAAAATAGTGGGAAAGGTTTTAGCATAATCACTTAGTGAGGGAAAGAGAAGATCTGGCAAGAGATTAGATAGACTCATAGAAATGGTGGAAATGTCTGTCTATCTTTGCGTTTGGCATTAATATCATCTTCTCCTGTAACTGTGTCTATATTCCTCTCTGGAGACCAATCTGTAAGTAAGGATACACTATGTCTGCAGAATAATCTGCAACTGGCTGGCAGTCTATAGAAGAAATCCTGCACATTGAATATTTATAGAGGAGATTATTCAACAGTTTATTGACTTTCAACTTTTATTATTATACAGGAAATGTAGACACTAGAGAGGATTTTTTTTAAATCACTTTTAGTGTACCACATGTTTACAAGATACTTTACAGATATTGTAGAATAAAATACGTTCTTTGTCCCACCAAAATGATCCAAGTTATAGCCCATCTCATTTACCAATTGGGCCACTACATTTGGCATTTAGCTGGTGATTCCAACCTGTTTTCAAGAACAGTTTCAGGTGGGACTGCATTATAATAAACTACTTTGAGGATCAGAATGGTGCTTGAGATTCAGATAGCGTAAGGATGGGTGCATTAGATACCTCTGATAGCATTACCCAAAAACGTCTGGTTAGAGACAGGATGGTAGTTAGCAGGTAAAGGCCCAATGCCCACTAGTTTGAAGGATACCTATACTCTGTTCCCCCTGAAGGACTCTGATAGATCATCTGTCCTCCTGTAAGGATCTCCACTGGCAATAAATCTAGCATTTCTTGGCTTGGTTTCAGCAGTCATAAGGAGTTCATCAGTAGCAGCACAGAGCTCACTCAGCATATCAAGTTTTTAACAAGAACGAGTCCTGGCATATTCCCCCTTTAAACATGGATCTGTCCTTAAAGACATGGTCAGTCATTCTGAATCTTACTACAGTAAAACCTCAAAGCTACGAACACCAGAGTTACGAACTGACCGGTCAACCGAACACCATGTGGAACTGGTAGTAAGCAATCAGGCAACAGCAGAGAGGGATTAAAAGAAAGAAAGTGAATACTATACTGTGTCTGTATTGTATCTTAAAGGTCAGCACATCTGGGTTTCCTGTCCCCAGCTCGACTTGCTATGTGAGGGGCAGCCACTTACAGGTAGGTGGTGAAGATGCTGAGGCTCACAGGCATTGCTGTGAGCCCGCTACCAGTACAAGGCAGCCAGAGCATGCAGAGCAGAAGTAGCCTGGGGTCTGCACTGTTTTCTGTAAGCCGCAGGACCTCTTTCTCCCCCACCCCACTGAGAGGGGGAAGATGTTTTCACCTCCCCCCCGCCATCAGGAGGGGGACAAGCTTGCAAGCTCAGTCTGAGCCCAAGCCTGGGATAGAAGCTGCCGCAGCCCAAGCTGCTGATACTGCAATGAACTGAAGGAAGCTGCCGGCGCTAGGTGGAGCTTCTGCTGTTGCAGCCAAAGCCTGGCCTGAAGCGGGAGCCAGAGTCTGAGCTGCTGCCTGCAGGCTTCGCTCTGGAGGAGTTTTAATGGGCCACAGCTTGTGCACCCATGCGGCCCAAGCATTGCCCGTGGCTGCACCTCTGAATCCTGCAAGGGGGAGGGGAAGGAGCGTGGAGGGCAGTGCGCGGAGCGAGCTCTGGAGAGAGGACTGAGGCTTGTAGTGCCAAGGGTGAGGGGCAGGTCCCCTCCAGTTCAACCCAAAGGAAACAGGAATTGGGCAGGGTGTTGCCAGTGCCACCTTTGCAGAGATCTCTCCCAGCCTCAGCTGGAAGACACTGACTGCAGGGTACTGTACCATAATGTTTTGTTCAGAATTATGAACATTTCAGAGTTACAAATAATCTCCATTTCCGAGGTGTTCATATCTTTGAGGTTCTACTGTAATCCTAGCCACAGAAATGTTAGGAAAAACTTAATGCAGTGCCAAATAATTTACTTTATTGTCAGGTGATAGCAATTTGGATTTGCCAAACCATTCAGCAGTCATTCCGCTGGTCAAGACTCAGCTGATAGTACTATGGGGAGAAAGAAAGCCTCCTTTGATTGCACCATATCAAATTTTGAATTCATCTTTATGCTTGAGCAAGTGACCATTACAACTGTCTCCCTCACATGTGCCTCATGCTTTCCACCTGTATACTAGCCATTAGGATGGTGCACAGGGCCAAGATGCATCAGGGTTGTATTGAAAGTACTAGTTAGTGGATAGTTTTATGTCTCACCAGCCATCAGTATGATATTCTACTTGCTGTACAATGCTAGTGCTAAGATATCTGTAACAAACTATTCAGAAACCTCAACAGGCAGATGAACTAAAAGCTCTTTATATAGTGTTCTTCATATACAGATATCTGTGTGTGTGTCTGCGCCCACCCTCACCATGTTAAAGGACCCATGTATCTCTCTGTGTATAAAAACTGTTGTACCTTAACAATAATACAGTAGGCTATTTCTGGCATGTCTCTGTGGAACAGAAATTATCATCCAAATGACTAAAACTCCCACAGAGATGATGTAAGACATTTATTAAGTAACTGACAAGTTAATTACAAGGATGAAGATGATAACTGTAGCTCCTGGTTTGTCAATTTAAAATAAAGACATTAAACAAACAATGGATCGTACATACAAAATTAAAAAAAAAAAAAAAAAGAAAAGCTTTAAACCTAGGCAATTAACAGTCAAAATGGAAAATAAAAGCATAAAGGGAATGAAATGGTAAAAGCCAGAAAAATGAGAACTATTCTTTTTCTTTTGAATACCTTATTGTGGGTAGCTAGGGATTTAGTACACAAGGAATTATTCTGTGAGGGAAAACCCTACAAATCTATAAGGTCATATGTTGTATGTATGCAGAACATTTGTTTTGTAAGGAAAGTGAGGTGTGTAAAGAAGCTGAATATAGGATGAAAATAATCTTTGTGAAGTGTAGTTTAGCAAATGGAACTATGGAGCTGCTCCATATTTACTAATATCAGACTTTAAATGTGGACATCATGAGAAATTGGTGCATGAGTTGATACATCAAAGGAAAGAAAGGCTTGAAAAAGACAAAGCAAACCCTCACCATCACAGCAAAATGCTGTGACAGATAAAGAGGCATCTTTGGGACAATCCACACAAGGGCAACTGCATCCGAATCTGCCAAATGGTCTGTCAGATTCTGCTGCTGTAGGTCTTTCACAGTTTGGCATATGGTTTCAAAACTGCCCTGCTAGGCTCTTTGCATGCCATGAATTGCTGATTTTGCTCTCTTTTTACAGTGCACAAACAGCATCGTAAAATATAGGAAAGTGTATGCAATCTATTTCTGTTTCAAACATTTCCTAGTTTAGCTGATAGACAATCATAAAATTGCTACTCTTTGGGGAAGGGTAGATTCTGGATGAGAAACTATGCATGTTTGAAAGGAAACTGAATGTTAAAGTATTCATAGCTTTTCCCTTTATGGCTGCAGTGCAGTGAGGCATAATTCTCCATGGTGTGACACAGATGTATATTTTGTAATGATAATGGTCAATCTTTTCGAAGGAAAAAAGGATGTCAGAAATACTAATCAGCTTTCCTAATTGGTTCTGTGGCTACTTGTTGCAATCACTTACCCCCCCCCAAAAAAAAGTTTGGTATTTTTTAGATGTGAGGCACGGAAGCAATACTTGCAGGATACCAAGCATGTTGTTATAACCTCATTGGGCCTCAGGGATTTCAAGACAAGTGCCTGCTTTGTGAATTGGGAATTAACACTTCAGATGCTGAAGGTATTTACCAGGGCTTTTGGTTTAAAAATTGTGCGGTTTTCAGATCAAATTAATTAAGGTAAATGTGAACTAATACTATGTATCCTTAAAATGAGGTGATCATACCCCATGCTAGATTAAATAGAGGCAGGGTTAATTTTCAGCCCAGGGAGCCAGGCATAGGATTTTCCAATTAAGGTCAGAGTCTTCACCTGGGCTGAGGTGAACATGTGTCCAAGTTTGAAGAGGCAACACCTGTATCCATTGGTCTGGGAGTGGGATGTGTTCTGCTTCTTATGTGTCTAGTCTGTGCAGATGCTAAAGCAGCCCAGTTCTTAAGCCTGAAAGGGAATTTGGGCCTCATCAACCTTAAACAAGCATTAGTGCTGTTCATCTAGACAGCTATATTGATCAACATAGACTGATGCTAGAATTGAAGATGCTTTTTTTTTTGGGGGGGGGGGGAATTTCAACCTCTTCCATTTCTATACAGCTCTGCACTTGTATTTCCAGCGGATGTTCCAGAAAAGTGCTGAAAAACTGTGAGTAAATTCATATGCACAAACTAAAAGTGCCATGCAAAGGGCCCCCCTCTTAACTCTTCCAGTGAATCACCTGCACATTAGAAAGGAAAATAATCAGCTATTATATGTTTTAGATTGAATACTGTGAGTAAAATGAGCAATTATGAGAAATATTTTGGAAGTTTGAGATGGATGGTGGCTTTTATATGTGAGTAGTTTTAATCCACAAATATGTGCTCCTGCCCCAACCCCCAAGCATTTTAAAACTTCCTAGTCTGAAAAATAACATTTGACCATTGAACCATTTAAAATGCTTAGCTAATCTTTCTGTACCACATTTTTGGAATTTTAGTGGTGTTCTTTTGAGGGTATATCTCTGTCAGTAGTATTTTCACCTCTATATAGCAGTGGGGATCATGGAGCCACTATAAAGGCATATAAGATGCCTTTAAAGATGGCTGATGCAAACCTTTACATTGAACAGACTTTGTGTGTGTACATTTTTCCTTGTTATAGTTAGCAAAATTCAGCACATTTTGGACCAAATTTTGCTTTCATAAACAAAGGCCAAATTAAAGTCTAATGAAAAGCTTAATGCTTAGATATAATGGTTGAGGCTTATATTCATTTAATATAGTTCTCTCATTTATAAAAATCTAGAGCCTGTTTGCATCCGTAAGGGAACCAAATGAATTTAATTGCACCACTTACTTCACTAACAGTCTGATCCATAACCTATTGAAATCAATGAAACGATTCTCATTGTCCTCACTGGAAGTTGGACCAGGCCCTAATATGTAGAAAAACTAACTCAGCCCTGCTCCCACTGTTTGGCTAGTGTAATTGCTTTACCAAATGATTGTATGATATCTCTTAAGAAGAGAGAGGATCGGGTCTCATGTTCTATAGATGTCAGGACTCCTGGCTTCTGTGAGGGGTCCTGCCATTGTGTGATTTACAGTGATCAGGGAAATCCTGTCTCTCAGTTCATCCATCCATAATATGGAGCAGTAATATTGATTTCACTTGGGAGACATAAGTCTTAACCCATAATTGAGCAGTGGTTTCACTGAGTAGGAAGAAAGTTGTAGTTTCTGGGTAGACATTTCTATGGCATTCATGATGGTAATATAATGGTTCATAGTATATGGCATACATAGAGTTAGAAAAACTCTTTCAGAAAAAATATGCAAGTAATTGAACTAAATCAGATCTGGAAATGGATGAGAAATTCAAATTCATTCAAAATCAGTATGGGTTGGTTTCACTTGTGTTGGTTCATTGGGTTTTGTTTATGTGCGTAAGTTGTTGTCAAAACTGGATGATTTGTGTTCCACCTGAATATCTGTAAACAATTTAAATCACTAGTGAGGGAACTTTTACTTAAAACCATCAAACCCAAAGTCTGCTGTGAGTTTGCAACAAAATATGACCTGGGGTTTGTTCAATCTTTAGCCATAGAGAACATCTGTAAACTGATATGTCCAAAATATTTTTGTATTAAATATGTCTGTCTTGAAAAGTGGTTGTTTGGGATAGGCAATGTTTTTGTTATGTTTATACATAGTCCAGCACAGCAGGGTCCTAGCCTCTAGGCCAGGGATGGGCAAAATATGGCCTGCAGGCTGGATCTGGCCTGTCTAACTGTTCTCTCCGGCCCGCCACGTAGGAGTGCTGTGCTCGAGTGTCAGGCAGTTTGCAGCCAGTCGCTACCTGAACTTCCTGCTTCTGGTCATGTGGCCGGATGCAGGAAGTTTGGGTAGTGATAGGCCAAGAATCACTAAGTTGCCCGATGCTCCAGTTGCTGAGGTAACTGGAGCATTGGGCAGTTTAGTTTCTTGGGCCCTTCACTTGACCGGAAGCCGGAAGCGGCCCAGGCCTGTGAGACTTATCAGAGTTCATGGAGTGGCCCCTCTGTTTTATATATATAAAAAATATATATATTGCTCATCCCTTCTCTACCACAATACAAACAATGAATAATATAACTTGGAAGAATTTACATAGGTATAGTAGGAATTTGAGTTATAAACTGTTGCATATGGCAATATTATAAAAGTAAAATTTCTTAATGTTGCTATCTTATCAGATAATTTTAGTGAAATAATAAGCATTCTGGCTATGCCATAGCCAAAGGAAAAAGCTGTCTGTTAGCTTGTTTCTCCATAGTTATTTAAAGTAATTATGGTGCAATATAGAGTTGTCATCTCCAAGACCTCTCTTTTTTCCAGTGTCCAAAGAAAATTATGCCAATCTTGCATGGTGAAGTAACCTGTTCTGATTTGGGCTGCTGAGAAAATGGAGGGAAATGCTGCATAGCATAGCAGGAAATTAGTCTGAAAGAAGAGAAAATTGTTTCAAAAAAGTCCAATGCTTGGTATCACTTTGAGAGAGATTATGGCATGTTTTCATTATCTTGCCTCTCTAGCCTGCAGTGTAATATGATGAACATGTAATGTAATGCAGGAACTCATCAGAATGTGATAAGCATCCATTTCAGAGTTGAGATAATAAATACATGATCTAGATTCTTAGGTGGGTAGTAGGAATAAAATGAATGCCAAATTTCTGTGCTGTTTGTAAATCAACACATTATGATTTCTGGGTTTCATATACAGCAAGGAAGGGAAGGGCCTGTTGATTAGTGTTGCTCCTGCTTTTATAGTGAGTGAAGTATCCACATCTTGTAATGGAGCAAATAAGCTACACATTAAATCAGTCCAAAAAGTAACTTAAACCTCAGCTGCAGTGTTTGATTTTAATTTTATCTTTTCATTTGTGAATATTTATCATAAACTCTTGTGACAACTTTTATTTTTGTAAAGATTATTACTCTTTTGATCAGTATTTAACAGCTCACAATCTACAGTTTATTTCCTGCTACTCTGAATGTTACAGCACTGTCTTTCTAACTGGCACACAAAATATAGTAGAGTATTTTCCACAGGTATCCAAAAATCTGTAGCAAGGTCCCTTTCCAGCAGTCCCTTATGCAGATAGAAAGGAGCTTTACTTATATACGACCTTATCTTGGTTAGATGGCATAGTGAAGCATCATTTTTAAATATGTCCATTTTGAGAGAGCCCCACTGGTAAACACAGAAGATACATGATTATATGTGCTAGTAACACTTTATAGTAGATCTAGGGGTTTCATTTAATGATACTTGAGTCAAATGAATCTTCTGTTGATACCTTGAACACTTGAAAAGGAATAATCATCACTCTACGGTACCTATAAACTCACCTGAGAAATCCCTTTCTCCTGTCCTGAGTAAAGAGAGAGTGAAATGGAAATGTATTTTAGGACATTTTAATTTATTCTTTTATTAGATTTGTCATAAGATACATTTAAAAGCATAAAATATATTGCATAATGAACCAGTATGAAGTATGTGAAACAGATACAATAATAACTGGCAAGCCTTGAACACTTCATAAACTCCAGTAATAAAGTGAAATACCCATCTATATTTTGAAGAATCATCTTAAAAATGGGTTAATCCCCCACCCAACCCCAAAACAAAAACAAAAACCAACCAAAAAACCCCAAAACCCTAAGCAAAGTTAACTAATAAGTTTTAAGCTGTAGAGTCACATAGGTTAGAAGTTGCTTCTTTGTAGTTATTGTGATAAAATATTTTAAGTTTTCAGGACTCATAGTAAATTTGCTTTTGAAGAAAGATCCAACATCTTGAATGCTAGAGGAAACACTTTGTGGCACTGATATTATAGTCATAGTTTATAGTTTATAGTTGTTTATAGCTGTTACGGAAGGAATTTATATTCCGTAATCACAATAACTTTATAGAGAAACCCAATAGCCCTATTGAACCTAGGGAATACCTGATCAAAACCAGATTCTCTTAACATGCAATGTGAATTAAATACAATTACAAATCATTCTAAGGGGAAGGTGGATAGTAAGGTTGTGGAATAAGTTTATTTTTATTTATTTATTTATTTTATTGGTGCTTAAGGGAAAGAAACATATTTTGGCTCTTGTTTGGTCCACCTATCTCTACATTTTCACTGTCAGGTCTTTTTTTGTTTGTTTTGCATGAAAGGAGAATTATGCAGTACAAGTAAATTTCTTTTTGGGGCAGGGAGGGAGCCAATGCATTTATTCCTTGTATTTCATTATACATTTTCAAGTGGAAAAATTTGGAAAGAGAAATTGTTGTTTTGGGGTTGAAGGGAAACCGATTGAAAGCATTTAATCTAAAATCCCCCTTGGGCAAATAACTATACAGTACCACAAAGTGTATAGTTAATGCAATGCACGTGAGCTATTCTAGGCATGCAACAAGAACTGCTTACAACCCTTGTGACAAGAGCCTTAGCTCTGGACTGTCTGAACAGATGCATTATGAAGCTCTCTCTTGCCAGTGTGGATGGGAATCCACAAGTGTGACACCTCTGCCAATTTGTATTCTGAGTGTTTAGTACATAACTACTGTGGTATGTTTTTTATTATATGTATCTGGCCTTAACTACTGCAGCTGTAGGGCAAGTCAGGTGGTCAGAATGAGTTAAGGATAGGTCTGTGATAGGTGTGCTGGTTCGCTATAGTGTACAGAGTAGAAAATGATTACCAAGAACTGTGGGTGTTTGCCTCATTTTAGCCAGAAACCAACTGCTGGTGTAGAATCCAGACCAGTATTCTAGTCATTATCAGTACTGTAGTAGGCTGGGTTATATCTTGTTTGCTCACTTTCTTCAAGACTCATTAATTTATTTAAATGATCAAGTACTTTGCAATTGAATGAGTGCTAATGACATGAATGTAGATGAGTGGTAATTAACCTGACAGATAATTTATTTGAATTTCTAAGGTTTTATTCTGACATTGAGCATCATGTCCTTGTGGTGATAGTGATGTTCAGTCAAACAGTTGATTTTCTGCTTACCTTTTGCCTGTAAAGACAATCAGAGGGTTTGTTCGGTGGTCAGCATTTTTACTAGTCAATTAATAATAGGGTATAAATGTTATTTTCCAGTTTGTGTACCTGTATCTACAAAGAAGCAATATGCTGACAATATTCATTTGAAATTTATAGTGTGTTTCCTAATGAAAGTTAATTGGAAGCTCCACCTGTTGCATGCAGAGCCCAGATTTTGACCCTCAGGACATACTGTCTGAAGTTACGTAGAGATTGAGAATGGGCATGTTTACAGGATCCAGAGACTAGAGTATCACTAGATAAATATAAGCGGATAAGCAACATGCAAAAAAGCTGGAGATCTGGAAAGAGGGTGATCAGTCTTTTGCTGTAAACTCTGTGAAAGGGTGACCTCTAGCTCATAGATCTCTAATTTTAATGCAATTTTATTTAGGAATTGTGTTCTGTAAAATTACTTGGAAAGGGAATTTAAAATAAACCCATATTATTAAATTGGAATTTTAACCTTTTTCCCTCCGTTATTTATCAGAAAATGTAGGATTGATATTCTTTTTTAATGCTAACTAGTGTATTGATTAGATTTCAAAAAGCTCATGATTCACAGTTTAGCACAAATTACCTTAAATTGAGGCAATCAGGAAATATAGCAAACCTATATGGAGCTGTGCACGTTGTGTGCACCATGAATGATGCTATCAAGAAAGGTTTGTTTTCAAAGCTCTTGACATTTTTGCCATAATTGGTGATGCTGTAAATGTATTGGGTGTTCAATAGCTGTACCACATTGTACTGAGGATAAAAGCCCCCCAAGCAAGTATGCAATTTAATGGAGTTTTAATTGGGCAGTGTGCAAGCAACATAGGAGCATAAAAAGAAAAAAAGTATGGTATTGTTATTGTGAGAGTTAGGTGAGACCTTATCAAAGCTGGTAGGTGTAATAGCTGTCCTTCATTCAGAATACATGTAAGAAGCAATTAAGCTCCTTTTGGCATAAAACAGCTGAAGCAATGAGAGTCACCACCCAAAACATGGGTCACATGCAAGACTGGTCAATATACTCTTACATGAGAGTTAACACACCTTTACTTAACACAGAAAAACATGATCCAACAGATTGAGATTAATTGAAATGTCACAACCACCTCAAATCAGTAGGGGGTTTGTCAATAAATCAGTTAATGAATGTAGTTTACAGTAGTAAATGAAAGGCAGCCATTTTACGTTTACATTGCCACTGGGTATCCCACCACTAAGTGTGCACTCCTCTTAATTTCTGAGTTCTAGACAATTGTTGAAGATCTTGAAGCCAGGGAGAGCACTTTGTTGGTCCAGTAAAGTAGTCCAGCCAACTGTACAAGGGGCAGCGCAATTTTAATTTGCTGGCAAGCTACACAACTCCTCTGAAGATGGGAATCGATATAACAAGAGATCAGGAATCCTCAATCCTGGTTAGGCAATGAGACCACTTCTGGTGCTAGACTCAAGGAAACCATTTAGTATCTCACTATCCCTTTTCCCTGGAAAGCACTTTCTTAAAAAAAAGAATAAAAATGTGTAGTTGCACTGAGTCAGTTCTGGTCACACCAACAGTCTTTTTCCCTGGCTCTGATGAGGCCTCTTGTCGTACGTCTACACAGCAATTAGACACCTCTGGCTGCTTCGTACTCCTGACTGAGCTTGTGGGGTTTGGCAAAGGGCTGCTTAATTCTGTTATAGAAATTCTGTCTCAGGCTGGAGCCTGAGCTGTGGGACCTCACAAGGCTCCTCAGGCTTGGGCTCCAGCGAGAGCTTGAATGTCTACACTGCAATTAATAGCCCCTTAGCCCAACCCCCCGAGCTCTCATCTGGCATGGGTCAGCTGTGGGTGTCTAAGTGCAGTGTAGATATACCTCTTGACTCCCCAGTTGGTCAAAGCTCCAGCATCTTCTCAGCAGCCGCTACTGGCTTTTTCACATAAGCTTACCAGTGGCTCCTGGCTTGGACATTTCTCTACAGTGCAGTCTCCCATCTCATCTCCTGAACATAGGACTGGTAATACTGTCTCCACTTCTGAGTCAGAACAGGGGACTGCAGCAGCAGGCTGGTGTCCCACTTGGAGAGAGCCCAGGCAAGACTCCCAGCCACTTAGCTGTTCAGAGTATCCTTTAATAAAAGGGCCTTATGTATTCAAAATGAGTCCAAAAGTTAAACTCAAGCTTCAATATTACTGAATTCGCATTCTACTTAGGGATTGTAAAAAGGAGCAGAGAATGGGTTAGGGAGTAAGCGAATTTAATATAGCACATAAGATGTACAGCTTAGGGGCCTCTTGCTGGTGTCAGCATGATTGTTGGGATTGACCTTCTATTTTCAATCCATAGAAGGGACATCCCTTTATTACAGCCTGTAGGGAAAGAAAGTCCACAAACTCAAAAGTTTCCCAACTACTCTCAGAAAAGGTGGCGAGGAGAGAGAGTGCTCAGTCCATAATTTCTGATCAAGTCCATATCTTAAAATTATCGCTAATGGACCTAACCCCCTTGAACTCTGTGGGTGTTCTGTATGGGGTCTGAATTTTGAATCCTCCAAATTAAGGAAAGTTTGGCTTATGGGTGCTGGCTCCGGCTTCAGTCTGTTTAGAAGGCCTGCAAATTGCTAGCTTCATCTATCTTCATGCCATTTAAATGCCCTTTAAAACAAAGGCTTAATATTTGCACACCTGTAACTAAAAGCCATATGATACACTGGAGTGGACAACTAACTTTTTTGTGGGTTTAGTCATGTTAATAAGCTATTGAGAAGCCAAGAAGCGATATGGAGTTGGTTTATTGTTGGTCCAAGCTTATTCATGACCATGAGATGTGTGCCTGAGTAAGGTGCAAATCTGACTAACCAACAAATATAATTTTTATAGGCAATCTTGCAAATCATTATTGCTGATCTTCATGTGTCTCTTAACTTAAGATATATTTTTACCATAAAATCATATGAATATAACTTAACCTTTTATTTGCAAGTAGTCGGACTGGCAATCATTTCATGAAATAAATTATAATAGTTCCAGTGAAACAGACTGAACCGCACCTGTTAGTAATGCTCCTGTCCTATGGTGTTTAAAGGATAGTTTTGCCTTAATGTTAGGATTACAAAGGCAATAGTTTTCCTATATTATTTTTCCCTATATTTACATACTTATTTCCCAAAATACTATACAATAAAGCAAATTATATGAATTGATAAGCAGATGATAAAAATGAAGTAGAAAATGTGCATAAATTGATTAAACTGCCATTAAAATGATTTATGGATAAGTTAAAGTATACAAATAAAACTTAATTAACAGTTACATTGAGAACCGTTAAGAATTAAACATTTGCTTTTGTTGCACATGCACATTTTTTCTTTTTCAACAAAGCAGAGTGATACAACATTTTCTCTTGGAAGGAGAGATGGAAATACTATCGAGGGCTGCAATGTGGCTGCCCATGTTTGGGTGCATTAAGGGAGAAGAGGGTACAGAGCTCCGTAAACATCTCTAAAGCATAGCTAAACTAGAGAGAGGCACAGTGCAGACCTAGCACTCTCTAGAACGCTATGTTGGTTTTTTGCCAGGCTCCTTGCCCCAAACAGGGCATGGATAGTTCTGATGGCTTGATGGATGTGATTCTGACTCTTTGGCACAACTAATGCAGTGGGGGATCAAGTACCAGAGGCAATCAATGAGACAGTATTTTTTTTTTCTAAAGGGGCATTAGGGAGTGGTGGGAGAATATTTGAAAGTCATGCTAAAACACGACTGCTCCAGGCTTCTTCTTTTTTTTCTTTTTCTACACACCCCATAATTTGTCTCTAAGAGCTGCATGCTCCACTAGGGTGTGTTGACTTGGTGCCACTGATGTTACTAAATCTGTGCCAGTTACACCAGCTGAGCATCTGGCCATAATGGATGTGAGAGAAAAAAAACTTCTTAGAAACAGTTTCTTAAAATGTTTTTATAGAAAATGTTAAATCACTGTAATTATTAAAAAAGGAAAGTGGCAATACATGGAGCTACCAGACAATGAGGACATGCCTGAGCATCATATTCTCTCTCCTGTGTCTCATACCTTAGGTAAGCTTAATTAAAATGAATGGGAAAATCTCAAACAATTAGGATAGCAGGAGGAAAAGAATGAATCCATCCTATTTCTCTAGGCTTTTTTCTTCCAACCTCTGCTAAATCCAACAATGGACATATTCAGTCTTTGTTCCAGGTAACAAACCCTTCATGCATTCATACATTGTGTTTTTACAGTAATAGCAAGATTAGTTGTGAGCAAGTCCCTGGAGATGCAGAGCATCTGAAGATGACAGGAAGAAGTGATTGGATGGTAGCTAATGTATTTTTTGAAAACAGGTAGTTATGAGCCAGTTATCTTAACTTCAATACCAGGCAAATTAATTGAAACTATATTGAAGAATAGAATTATCAAAGACCATGAGAGCCATGATATGTTGGTTGAAGGAAGAGTCAACATATTTTTTGTAAAGGGAAATCATGCCTCACCAATCTATTAGAATTCTTTGAGGGTGTCAACAAAGATGTGGATATGTGTGATCCAGTGGATATAGTATACTTGGACTTTCAGAAAGCCTTTGACAAGGTCCATCACCAAAGGCTTTTAAGCAAGGTAGGGAGTCATGGGCTAAGAGGGAAGGTCCTCTCATGGACCATTAATGGAGTAAAAGATAGGAGATTTTTGGAGTCCACTGTGGATAGTTCTCTAACAACGTCCACTCAGTGTGCAGGGTGGAGCTACCTTAGATCAAGGGAAGTGTGTCCGGACCCAGCTTCACAGGACCTCTGTATACAGCTATGAAGTTGCTGCACCAGCAATGCCATGCTGACACTCTGACCCAAGAGCAATCCGAAGAAGGCATTTCAAGGCATGCAAACTATTCACTTTGCTTTTTTAAAAATCTGTAAGCAGAGAATGCTTTTTTTAGCTTTGTTTGTGAGAACTGAAAACCTAGTAAAAATACACTAACAGAGAAAACTGAATGACATTTTAAAAAAATGTTTAATCTTAAAATTCCTGTTGTATGGGTATTTTTGCACACTTATGTCCAAAGAGAGAGAGAAAGAGACTCTATAAAAAGTAAAGTGAGGTGCTGAAAGGTAAAGAATCTCTAGGTATCTTTTCATGCTCAGGCATGGCATATGAGCAGAGGTTTCTGCTCCCAGTGAATTATTTTTCCCCACCACAACATGATGGATTCACAAGAGGAGAAACCAAAAGAGCTAGGGAGGAGGCAAGAGTTTGTGGTGGTAGTGATCCAGAGCAGCATAGAAATTGCTGAAGAGAAAACGCCCAGGAGGCCAGTTTGTCCACCCACCTGGCAGTGCAGTATGGACTCGAGAGCATTTTCTTGAAAGCCGTGTACATTTTATTTTTAAGTGAGTCAAGTTGTTGGATCTCTGCCACTTTTTTGTACAATGGGCATACCTTGTTGTGAGCTTTGTATTGTTTCCCCTTTTGATTCAAATGACTGGTCAAAGTCTGGGGCCTGCTGAGTGTTCCACTTCAGAGTAGAAATTGATGGTTGTCGGGTCCTTTTTGATGTAGTTTTGTTTAT
Organism: Emydura macquarii macquarii; assembly: GCF_026122565.2. Lineage (NCBI taxonomy): Eukaryota > Metazoa > Chordata > Testudines > Chelidae > Emydura > Emydura macquarii. The sequence continues at coordinate 31,358,211 of NW_027131390.1, read as the reverse complement.
TTACAAAACATGTACGAAGTCCTGAGTGTCCAAAAGCAGAAGGAATGAAATAGCAGGAAACGGTTTCTTTTGCTCACAGATCAAGAGCACTCTTCTCAGTCTGTATCCCTGACCCAAAAATCTCTCTGTGGGCTTCTTCCAGAGTCAGTAACTATGCTTTCCACTGCTTCTTAAGGTTGTCCCTTTCTCCAGTCTTTTCTGTTTGTTCTCAGTTTTTGTGTTCTGCTCTCTCTCTCTCTCTCTCTCTTTCATTAACTCACTTACACTCGCACCTGTACCCAAAACAACAGTCAGCAAAGCTCCTTGGTGGTTTGACACAACCGTTTATCTTATGTGAGTTTTATGCTTACAGTTAATGTTAATTGAGGGTAAATACATACCTACTAACCTCAATCCCATAACAAATTTTCACCCAGCTCCTAGCAGTATCTTCTGTTCAATCTCATCCTATTAATCCCTTCTTGGTGCTGAAACGTTTCAGATACATACAGAGCAATCTTATTTCTCCTTGAGCACCATGTATTCAAGTTACACACCTCCTCAATCTCTCATTTGGCATTGTGGTGATCAAAACCTAACACAGTCTGAACTCACCAGTATTAAAGAGGACTATCACCTCTGTCTTGCATGACAAAGATGCTTCAGCACAGACAGCTCCAAAATTGCCTTTCTCTTTTCCCTCTCTCATTTATTGAATTTGCAAGTAAATATCTTTCTCATCATCCCATTTTTATAGTACTTTTCTAAATATTTCCCTCAAATTGAGAATCTATTTTGGATTATTTTTAATCCAGCCATATTAATTGACACATCCGGAGGTAGTGCTGCCTCTTGTCCTGTTCATGGTTTATATTTCTAGCCTTTCTATGCCCTATTGTAATGTTTAATTGTTGTCAGTGGTGTTTTCAGCACTGCACATTTTATTAATGAACCACTGAGTGGCTTTCTTGAAATCATTCAATACTCCATCTTCCAGATCATTAAAAAATGTTAAATAAATAATGTGCTGTGTAAGTTTTATGTCCTGGTCACTTCTGTCATACTATTATCTGGATTTGTGATTAGTGGTTAGAGAGTTCTTTTTTTAAATTCTTTTTCCATTTCATAGACTTTAAGGCCAGAAGGCCCCTCATGATCATCTAGTCTGACCCCCTCCACATTGCAGCACATTGCAGGCCACAGAACCTCGCCCAGCTATTCCTGTAATAGACCCATAACCTCTGGCTGAGTTATTGAAGTTTTCAAATCATGATTTAAAGACTTCAGGTTGCACAGAATCCACCATTTACTCTAAAACTTGCAAGTGACCTGTACTCCATGCTGCAGAGAAAAGTGAAAACCACTCTGGTGTCTCTGCCAATCTGACCAGAGGAAAATTCATCTCTGACCCCAAATACAATGATCAGTTGCACCCTGAGCATGTCAGTGAGACCCACCAGCCAGACACACAGGAAATAATTCTCTGTAGTAACTCAGAGCCTTCCCCGTCTAATGTCCCATCTCTGGCCATTGACGATACTTGCTACTAGCAGTCACAGATAGGCCACGTGCCATCGTAGGCAGTATCATAGTATGCCTTCCATAAACTTACCAAGCTCAGTCTTGAAACCTGTTAGGTTTTTTGCCCCCCCCCTCCCCCATTCCCTTTGGAAGGCTGTTCCAGAACTTCACTCATTTGATGATTAGAAACCTTCATCTAATTTCAAGCCTAAACTTGCTGATGACCACTTTATATCTCTTTGTTGTTCTGTCAACATTGACACTTAACTTAAATAACTCCTCTCTCTCCCTGGCATTTATCCCTTTGATGTATTTATAGAGAGCAATTATAGCTCCCTCAGTCTTCATTTGGTTAGACTGAACATTTTGAGTCTCCTCTCATAAGGTAAGTTTTCCATTCCTCTCATCATCCTAGTAGCCCTTCTCCACATCTGTTCCAGTTTGAAGTAATCTTTCTTAAATATGGGAGACTGAAATTGTACATGGTATTCTGGGTGCAGTCTCATCAGTGCCTTGTATAATGGTACAAACACTTCCCTGTCTCTACTGGAAATATCTTGCCTGGTACATCTTAAGACTCCATTAGCCTTTTTTTAATGGCTGCGTCACATTGGTGGCTCATAGTCATGCTGTGAACAACAGTACACCTGGGTCTTTCTCCTCTGTCACTTCCAACTGTTAAATCCCCAATTTATAGCAAAAATTCTTATTGTTAATCCTTAAACATATGACTCTGCACTATTCAATTTCATCCCATTTTTATTACTCCAGTTTTCAAGGTCATTCAGATCTTCTTGTATGGTATTCTGGTCCTTCACCATATTGGCAATACCTTCCAACTTTGTATCATCCGCAAATAATATTAGCATGCTCCCACTTTTTATGCCAAGATCATTAATGAGAATGTTAAATAAGATTGGTCCCAAGACTGATCCCTGAGGAACTCCCCTAGTAACCTCCCACCAGCCTGACAGTTCACCTTTCAATATGACCTGTTATAGTTTCCCTTTTAACCAGTTCCCCATCCACATTTCAATACCCATATTAATCCCTATCTCCTCCAACTGAACTAATAATTTCCCATGTGGAACTTGTCAAATGCCTTACTGAAATCCAGGTAGATTAGATCTTCTCTATTTCCTTTGTCTAAAAAATTGGTTATCTTCTCAAAAAAACGAGATCAGGTTGGTTTGGCACAATCTACTTTTTGTAAAGCCCTGTTGTATTTTATCCCAATTACCATTTACCTCTATGTCCTTAACTGCTTTCTTTTTCATTTTTCCCCCCCAAGATCTTGCATACAAATGAGGTCAAACTAATAGACCTGTTGTTTCCCTGATCATTTTTTCCCTTTCTTAAAAATAGGATGCTATATTAGCAATTCTTCTGTCATTGGGTAAAACCCCCAAGTTCACGGATTCACAGCAACATTTATTCTGGCAAGTTTTGCATTATATCCTATGTGTATGTACTTTTTTTTTTTTTTTTTTTTTTTTTTTTTTTTTCGAGATCTCATTTAACTTCCTGAAGGGGTGGAGGTGAGGGCAGCTATTAACTGATTTTAAAAAGAAATTTAGTTGCTCAGCTATTTTCAGAGTCACTTTTGTACCCTCTTCGTTTATTGATGGGTCTGCATTCTCTTGAGTTCTTTTCCTCTGATATGTTCTGCGCCCTTGTTTTATTATAATGCCTTTGACTAGTATTAATCCTTAATTATTTTTTCTGTCTTTCACCCTGGAATGTTCTAACCAACTCCACATTCACATGTAGTATTCTCCCCACTTCTCTAGTTGGCTCTATTTATCTGTGTCAGATAAACATATGATAAAAGCTAGTTCTCCCTCCCCATATTTGTTTTGAGCACAAATAAATTGAGGTAAAAGGTGTTAAATTGTTTCTATACTAGAGGAAATAGTAATGTAGCTAATCTTTAACTCGCTGACAATCTTGGCATCCTATTTTCCTAGCCCACAAAGAGTTTGAGAGACCCCATCACCCACACATTGAAGTGGCAGATAGGTGGTGGTGGTGGCAAGAGGCCACTGTTCAAGAACAGTGAGAAAAGAAGATAAGTGTCTTAGCTCTGCACAGCTGAGGGACAGATTCCTCACCTTGGAGAGCTGCTTATGGTGGGGGCAGAGGTGTTGGTTAAGGCTTCTTGCTCCCATCGGAAAGAGAGAAAATGAGGGGCTCCTTGATTTCAAAGGTGTTGGAGAAAGAAATGGTGTCAAATTCTCTACATATTACAGTGTCCTGGTATAAAAAGTATTTAGAAGTTTCTGTTGTCCCATATGAGAGAAGGTGGGGGTTAAATAGCCATTATCTATCATATCCCACCCCCATCTCTCTGTCCAACCATGGAGTTTGCTGTCCTCCTGTTTACTATCTGGTAGGATGGCTGGGGTAAAATGGAAATGTTATTTTGGTTCTACCTTCTTTTTTCCTCCTTTCTCATAATTTCATGCATATGTACTAGTTGGGCCCAAAAATTACTTCCCTTTTCCATAAAAACAATCAAGTTCAGAACAATCTGATTATGCAAGAATATTATTCTGAAAATTAATATACTTAGATGGTTTCCACAGTTGATTAACAGTAACTTTTTATTATCCCACTTTAAGTCTTGTTCCAGACCACTGGACGTGTTCATCTTCACAAAGAAGACTGCTACCCTGTGAGTTTTGAGCAGATTGTTCTAGTATAGCTCATTAGAGCATTAACAATAATGCCCACTATTTGTGTCTAGTATCTAGTGGTATCTAGTGATACTTGGTTTCTGCATAAACATTCCACATTAATCTATAGCTTATACAGTATTTCCCTTTGTTCTTGTTCATTGTGCATGCTTGCTATCAAATCTAGTGTTATTATATGGGAAATTACAGACAGAAGAAATGTTCTACTATATCCATCCTTTCCCTGTCATTATACTATCATGGAGCACAGCACTCTACAGCAAGGAAGGTTTCTTTATAATGTATCAAGATAACAAAATCATTATATTATCCTTTTTTTGGGGGTGGGGAGGGAGGGCTGGACTTCAGGGCAGTCCATGGTGCGGTGAACTGAACCAACAACAAATGATCTTTCACTGGCATGTCTGCTGATCCTCTCAGAAGGGTTAGTGTACTGTTAGTGGCCATGTCACCTGTGTCTAAATTCAATACAAAACTAAAAAACTTTCGAAGCAAGGTTGTTACCTTGGATAGAAGTGGTGTTGATACAAATTACCAGATTGAGAATACAATTTGTTATAAAATAATTTCACTCAATGGTCATTGGGGTATTGAGTAATTTAATATGACCCTAGATAGTATGTGGACATCACATCCTAAGTGAGGACAAGCAAACTTGCCCTTTAAATTATAACTCTTTGTCTATAGATGTACTACTCATGAAACAATAGGATTTGTTCTATCATACTTACATATTCTGGATTGATGCTGTGCTTGGTGGTGTCTTGAGAAAATAGTGTTGTTGACTATGATAAATGTGAAATTTCCCTTGAAAAGCTTCCAAGAAGCAAGACAAGTTACTGAGAGACATGCTGCCAAAGAACAATTACAACAAAATCCATAATGCAAAGTTAAAAGAAGCCATAATAGAAGTTAAGGATGAAGTTTTTTGCTAACAAATGTGAGAAGAGAAATTTACAAGACTTTGCATACAAAAGATATTGTAGGAAAGAACTGAAAAAAATTGCTAGGATTTCCTCAGGCATGTGCATATACATTCACACACATACATTTTCCTTATAACATGTTAGAAGAAGAAAACAAAACAATCAAAATGTTAATCTACATATCTTTTTAAAAAGCGAATATCTATCTCGAAGAAATAAAATATGAATGGTAGTAAAACATTTTATACAAGGGGCTAAAATAGACACTAGGGAATTGGTTTCGGGGGGGAATTGCCCTCTCCTTTGGCCATTTTCCGAAATTGATCCAGCCTGGAACTTTGAATGGCCTAGAATGTTAAGTTCTTTAGTGTGTTATCATGTTCCTATTCCTGTGTATTGATAACTTCTAACATATCAGTGGTGTTGCCGTACTTACAGCTTGACAGAGGTTGCAAATACTAATAATCTCTTCAATCAGTTCTTGAGATTTCCAGTCAAAATTTTTGAAATTCAATATATTTGGATACGTTTCAGGAAAACATATGACCTTTTAGCTACTGTTGGCTCATTATAAAATATACCCAAGAGACTAAATAACCAGTATCAGTCAGATTCATTGCTAAAAGTCAATAACAGTTTTACAGGAAAAAAAGGTTTTGTATGATACCAGTTTCTGGGAAGCCATCTCATGCAGCGTTCCTAAATTCAGACAAATTATACAGAATGTGTGCGCCCAAAGTTACACATTTCAGCGTTTACAAGATGATCTTACAGATTACAAATCTTTACATGTTATGAAAATACCACCCATCAGTTTGTCCTTAACTTGATCTGTACCTTCCTTATGTTTGTTTTGTATACTAGCATTCAAGGTACTTGTCCATGAAGGTATCTCCCCAGCTTGTACCAGGGCAGAGCATTAATATATTTCATTACTGACAAGTTTCTTATTTTCTAATTGAAAAGCTGATTTCAGCTTTGCAAAGTGTTATGGGATACTTACCATAAGTGAACAGGATTACAGAATGGCACAGGCCAATTCAGGTCATGTAACCGCTAAAAATATATATACACAATATCAATATAACATTTTATTGTATGCTTAATGCATATTAATGTATGTGGTGTGAATAATGCACATTAATGTGATCAATATACATATAAGCCCCACATATATTGATTTTGGATAGTCGCCTATTGTAAATCACTGTCGTGTTGCCATAATTGGACATTCTTCCTTCATTCCTAGAGAACTAACAGCCTAGCAAATTGTCTACTTTCTCTCCCTGGAACTGAATGCTGTTGATTCTATATTAATCTAAATCAATAATACTAATTTTAGAGACACATGAACACTAGGAGCAACTTTAATTTTAATTGTGTTATTTAGTGCTACCAAACTCTCCATCAATGTGTGTGTGCTTGCTACAGCTCACTGAGAGACTTGAGTTTGACCATTGTGTCAATTATTGTGGGATTTGAAATTAGGAGAATCCTGCAGTGGGTCAAACTACATTTACAGTATATTGTATTGTGGAGATTCTGACCGTTAAAGACATTACATGGATGATGTGTGTTGAAGTAAAATATAGATAAGAAAGAAATGCACAAACTTTCATATGGAGCTCAGCATCAGGGGTGGTTGAGCAAAAAGTACTGGTAAGCTTATTTACTCTTTTATCACAATCTTTTTGTGCTAGAAAGATCTTGCAAATAATCTTTCTGTTGAGGGGTTTCTCATATGGTTGGTTTCCAGACAGGTCAGATACATTTTAAGAAAAGCTATTTGTGTGATGATCCCGTGCTTCTACTTCTGGCCCATTAAAAGCAGTGCCCAGAAATATGAATATTAAGTAGGAAAAAAGTTAATAGAACATGTACTGATCCTTGAATAAAAGTTTATTAGAGATTTGGGTGAAGGTTCATGTCTGCTGTAAATTATTCAGATTGGCTTCATGCTTTCCTAATAAAAAATGCAGTACTAAGCAATCTGTTTTCCCTACTGAGGCCCATAAAGAATTTCTCTTACCAGTAATAAGTATTGTGTGCCATTATCCGGGACAGTATACCTATGGGAAACAGAAGGCATATCAACTGTGTGGAGAAAAGGATTATCCATGGATAAACTAGTAGATCAGATTGGAGATTAGGAAGCTACAAAAGCAAGTTGTGATGGAACAGAATTTAAGGCCAGATCCTCACCTGCTATAGATCAGTATAGCTCTTTTGATAACAGTGGGGATTCATCACTTAAAATCACTTGATGATCTGACCATCTGCCTTTAACTAACAGACTCAAAAGAATATAGTGAAATTCACACCCTAACAGCGTGTTAATGGAAATATACAGTGGAGAGTTTTGTTAGAGAGAGCGTGGGAGGTGTAATTCCAGACTGGATCATTGGGAGGAGCTACTCATTCTGGTGCTCACCTAGGACAACAATAAGACCACTCTAGAGAGGAAGAAGGGTGTGTGTGGGGATGGAGTTATTGGTCTTCCAACACCACTGTTTTTGACAGTCAGAGAATCCTGGTCTAAAAAGAGGTTCAAGGCAAATCCAAATGTGGAAGAACTCTGTAGTGAAAATAGAGTCCCGGCAAGGAAGTTAAGCAGGAACTAGAAGTGATTGTCAATGACTGTTTGTCTTATTGCATTCATGTTCTGTTCAGCTCCCAAGTACATTTTTGTGCTTGTGTATTCCTCCCAACACTCCCTTCCATTCTGAGTGCAACGCAGGTATGCTTTATGGATTATCATAACAAATACATAACAATGAAAGTAATGTCAGCTTGTCATCAACTCCTCAAAACACCTTTGGTAATAAATGTCAATCAGATATAAAGGCTAGATAAAGATGTATTTCATTTTGGCAAATAACATTTGACAAGTAAGAGAAAACTAAGCTTGAATTACTTACTATATAATCCAGATTCTGATTAAATTAGACCAGAATGTTCAGTGGAAGTTTACTAAATTGCATCCTTAATAATAAAGGGCAAGATTGAGGGTTAGTTCTCTGCTCTAGGTACAGAATACAGCAAGAGGAATTCCAACACAGAGCTATGACACAGATGAACTTTCAAGTCACAATTCCTCCCAAATATTCTGTTTTTGAGGTGGGTGGCATATTGACAGTTCAATACCAGACTTGCAATCCTGATCCACTTCCACCTAGCTAGTTCCACTAGCTGATGTCAGGTGAGGGATTCAGCAATGTTGGTTCTTATTTCCTGCTTCTCCTGGACCACTTCCCACCCATGCACTTAGAGGGGAAGCATAGATCCTGTAGCCCATACTGTTTGCTACACGCTTGCGTTCTGGGCAAGTCCCAGCATGACAGTCACATAAAGTGAAATGACAGCTTGCATCCCTTTATTTCCTTGAACAGTCCCATGTGATTTGGTCATAATCAAGTCCAAATTATGTCAATACAGACAAACCTACGTGATTAAAAAGGCTCAACAGACTGTAGTGTATTATTTGGATCTTCCATTTTTCAACATTAGGATTTAATTAATTCACACAATGAAGATGATTTTTGTTTGTATTATCACAGCACCTAACCATGCCAGAGATGGACCAGGGCCACGTGTGGCCTGTGTGTACAGGTCCATAACAAGTTGTGGCATTGGGGTAGAGGCGGGTCAGGATGCCAGGAAGTCAGTCAGGCAGAGTTGGGGTTGAGCCAGAATCTGGCATTCACAGCAAGGCAAAGTCTGGAGCAGAAGCAAGCAGGCAGTCTGAGAGGGGGCCAATCTGAGCTATATAAAACTGTAAGAGGTGCTTGCCCCTTTAAGAATAATTATTCTGGTATCACAATCAGTTAAAATACCACGAAGCGTTTGACATCTCTAGCTCAAATGACTGACTGTTGTGCATCTGTGCATGGGAGGCGAGGCTCTGAAACAGAGCCTGAATTCCCTGCAGGTCTCTGCTGGAAAACCATATAAGTAAAGTCTTTTGTTACTAATCTAAACTGAAGATTTGTTTAGCAATTTTTCCTGAATTTTCCCCAGAGCCGTACAGAGCAAGGATTGTTGTTAATAGTTTAAAGTAGGCCCTAGCCCTGGGGTTCTCATTAAAAACTTTTGAATATGTTAGAATAAAACCACATAAATGCTGTACACTCTCACTCCTATGGTGCCGAATCCCAAACATTGAACACATTTTAGCCAGGAGAAGGAGGGTGATCTTTAGAATCTGTGCTGATTCTGTGAATTGGGGAGAGTCTGCTCAACCTTTAGAGTCTAAGGAACTTTTTTGTATCCTTCTAGGTTTCTAACTTCCATAGATATTAACAAGAGCGTACAGCAGGTGGAGGGGGAAGCAGATATCACCCAGGGCAAGACTGAATGCATGCGTGCATTCAGGACAGGAAAGGCAGATATAAGAATTCTCTTTCCCATTAACCTTCTGTGACTCTGCCTAGTTGTAGTCATTGCACTTCTAGGGGACTGAGTCTGTTTTCCCCCATGCAGTGTGGGGCGTAAGGAACCACAAACTTAGCCGGGAAAAGAAAGCAGTGACCTGTATCTACATTGTTCTTGTTATCAGGGCAACATGTTACTGTTACAGATGATTCTTAAATGTGCTAACAGTTAGACAATGAAAGCTTCAAATATGAGAAAGTTGGTGAGTGAGATTTTCAACTTGGAAAAAATATTTAGGGTTCCACAGATAGGCAAACCTCATGGAATTAAAGGTGGATTTAGCCTCTCTTTCTCTGTATGTATCATAGTGAGTTTATTTTTTTTCTGCTTGCTCACTGTTCTATCTTCAGCCTACATTTTTGTCCCCTGACCTACCTCCTCACCCCCACAAACCCATCACTGCCACCATTTTCTCTTTAGCAGATTCAGATCCAGTAACATTTGAATGCAAGTCACACTTTGAAACCACAATGTTTGAATGAGTTGGAAATTTAGTGCACCAAGAGTAGGACACATCCATTGTAAGATGAAACAACAGTCTGCCTTAACTAGACAATGGAAAATAGGTATATCTGGCTTGTGATTTCACACCATTGCTTTCTAACTAATGGAACTGACAAAATTGCATATGAAAATGCTCCATGGGGGGTAAGGCATCTTTACAGGATTTTACTGTCTGCCAGACTAGAAAATATTAGTTGCCATTTAATCACCTAATGTAGTCAGTGGTCTTCCTTGGAAAATGGTGAATGCCCTATCACTTGAGATTTAAAACTTGACTGCAAAGCATTAGAAAATATTTTTAAAGAGGAGAACTCATGCAGTAAGAGGCAGCAAACTGACTGAATAACCAGATTTTTATTTTGGGGGGGCGCGGAGGCAGTATTCATCTTGAATTTCTGTTTAGGAAGGCTGTCTTGCAGTCTTGTTCAATGGTAAGTGGATGACAGTATAGAAGTTCCTTATTCAGTCTTTGAGAGCTGCATAGATTCAATATCATAAGATTTGTTTCAAAATGTGACTACAGAGCACAAATGAGGTAACACAGGAGAGTAAAAAACCAAAACAGAGAAATGGCACAGATTAGCATAAACTAAGACGTTTCGGTGTCTCTAGTTTCTCACTAGCTAATATAGGTTGACTCCCAGCCGCATATTCTGAATTGTATAAACTCTCCCCGAGGAGCATTTTTCAGAGTGACTATCTTCATTTCGATTTTTTTTTTCCCCTCAAAGCAAACATAACCCTGGGTGCAGGGAGCAGATAGATGAGTTTCAACCAAAATGCAATGAGGGGTCAAGAGAAGAAGAGATGGAGGTGAGAGAGAGTACTTTCTATCCATCCTATTCTCTCTCAAATTAGAAAAGGAAGGCAAGAAAAGAGAAGCAAAAACTTTATATACTCATCTGAGTTCTTTGGGACCCAGTTGCAAACTATGAATTAATTTTAAAGTCTTCTCTTAAAAGGGCATATGCTTGTTTCAATGGCTACATTTTCAAAGGTGCCCATCCTGGTCTTCACATGCACATATAGTTTTGCACATGCTTTTTTTTTGTTGAGCACAAATGGCATTTGGATTTGCAATTTTAGTGGTGTTAATGTATTGTGTGCATGATGTTGGTCTTTTGCACATTGAAGTAACTGGGCAAACAAAGTTTCAGGTGCAATATAAGGATTGCTTTTGAAAACCTGATCCTACAGCTTATTGGCAGGGATTGTGAAAATCTGCAAAACTTCTCTTTCTGGTATATTTGGCTAATGTCTTCTCTCTGCAGGCACAGAATAATACATTTTCAACAATCTGCAAGTCAGGGCAGACAATATAATGCTATGCTTGAATTGGCTTGAACTTTTGCTGTTGACAAATTAAATAGCTTTGCAGTGTAGTTTCAGGAGAGTGGATAGCTATTGATTCAGAGAATTGAAATTTTGGTCAATTTTCTAGAGTCTTAACAGGTCCTGAGAGGAATTAGTTAAGAACAAAAAGACTGTTTTGTCTGTAGTCTGGACCTTGGAGAAATGGAGACGCTTTAGGATGGAAGGCATTTTAATGTAATTACATTAAATATCCATAATAAAATAAAGGAAAATGATCAGTCACCCCAAACCTAATTCTATTTGTGCACTGAGGCTTTGGGTGATGTAGACTTAACATTTTGCTGCAGAGCAGTGTTGTTTTGCCAATGCTTTTAAAATACGCTCCTAAAAATGTTTGTTATTTTAGGCTACGGGAAAATCTAGCCACCAATCTAAACCACTCCGTTTTTTCTGTTGCTTACTATGTAGTTCCCAGAATCTTCCATTTCCTCCCTTACTCCCATCCCAGTTCCAGATTACTCCCCAGTATTATTTTGGATCTCTAGTACGCTTCTCCTTTCACCGTGTCCCACCCCAGGCACTTACTACTTCCTCCAGTGACAATGCATTTGCTAACATCTCCTGATGTTTCCCCAGGAACAATCTTGCCCCTTGTAAAAATGAGATTGGTCATTGCTCAGGACTGAGGTGATTTGGAAAAGCTACTGTGTGTGAAGAAACTTTTCGTCCACACTAGGCCTGGCTCCAGCCAGGGCTCCTAACTCCATTAGTTAATTAAATTAAACCAAATAATTAAAATGGCAGCATTTGCCTGAAAGAGAGGGTCCTAAGGCTGGATCTGGAATGACTCTAAATTTCAGTTTGGCTCCACAGAAATTGAACTTTTCTCCTTTTTACATTTGAGCTGATGTGCAATCCTCGCTCTGTAATTTAACAAATGGTGGGTGAACAAAGTCAACTGAGTGATTGCCAAAGGCAATTTTTCATTTGTAGATGGGTAGAGAAAATATAAAATTGCTAAATATTAATATGTTATTCAGTATTCAATTCAGGCATTTTAATCTAGTCAAAAAACTATTTGAAACAAAATCCAGTCATCTGTTGATCCCTGAAATATTACTATGCTGTAAAAGTACATTTAATAGTCGTACGGGGGCCAACATTCAAATAATTTCATGCTGGAGTGAATATGGTTTACCTAGTATTTCTATCTATAAGTGATGCCATTCTCCTGTCATTCTGCTTACATAAGAGTCCCAGCACAGCTAATCATACATTCTTTGAGTTTGAGGGCACCAGTGTGAATGAACCCTATTCATACAGTTTGACTAATCTGGAGATTGCTGCAGAAATACATCCTCTATTATTAGGAAAATATTGTTAATTTTGACTATGGATAGGAGAAATATATTTGGTGGAAAATCTATTTTAAACAAGACAGACACAAGGAAGGAAATTTAGAAACTCTATTCTGAGATACTGATGACTTGAGAAGACTATTTCAGATGAATTTTGGATTTAGAGAAGTAGGTATTGTGAGAGGGTAGCTGATTCAGTGGTATGACTGCGTAGCAAATACCAAGAAAATATCAGTTGCTCTATGAGTGTGGCAGGTGAGGCAAAGGTTTTGAACTAAGGGTTTTGTCCCTTTCAGTTCATCTGACAAGGAGACGTCTCTGATGGGGCTCTTCAGATTATGCCTTAATATTTCAGAATTTGAACAATTAAAACCCTGTCTCTTGATTTAGAGGAAATAAAATTAATAGAAGGGCTGTAACATTTTGGACCTGCTGCTGGGGCAACTTTAGGGAAAGGTCTTTGAAGCAATCTTATTGGAGATGTCTACCAAAATATGGATAACATAACATACCACTGTGAGGTAGATGGTATTCACTCTGAACTCTTAAGATTTCTCTTATACCTAAAACAAGAAACACATTTGTTTTCTCCTCAGATATTTAAGGAATGGCCAAGAGCAATAAGCAGAAGAAAAATTTGTGAGCCTGTCTATTGTTTTGCACCTTATGCAGTTACTTGCAACTTTGGCAAAGTGAGTTTTAAAAAAAAAATCCCTCTAATTAGATAGCTCCCTCTGCTAATGTAAATGAGTGTAGGATGGTCGAGAATTATGGCCAGTGTATTATCAGATATAGTTGCCTGACTTTGGGTGAAGTTCTGTAGCATGTCATTGGAGGTATTGGATTGTAACTCAAGCAACATTTACAGCAGGTGATCAGTCATATACTATTATTCTGTATCTTGTGGGGGCAGATGCCATATTGGATACCAGTTAATATTGAACACAAATGCTTTATACCAATTCACGGTTGTGAAAATGTACCAGTTTCTAGAATAGGGAAAGGCATACTTAACACACACTGAAAACTCTTATTAATTGGAATAAAGGGAGATGCAACAAGTTGTCTATTACAAAATAGTCACTTTACAATTGCAGATGCAGTTCTTGCCAAACTTGAAGCACCAGCGCCTGAAAGGCATACTGGGGAAGTTCAGAAGGGGCCAATTCCAGTATTATAGCTATGAAGCTAAATTGAGATATCATCTGATCTGAAATTACCATGTCTCAAAAAGAGCCAGCATTTCTTCTTCCAAGGAAAGCCTGATCCCTGCTGAATATCAGTTTTAACGGGTACCCAGAGTGATGAAACATCTGACCACACATGAGACAAAATGTAGCATATGACTAGTTAGCTACAGTAAAGATACGATCCAAACTTCCAGTGCCAAAGCACAGGCATTTACTTATTCACTGAAACGCACTCTGTCGCTTGAGGTGAAGGAGACCCTGGGTTCTGTCCTTGCTGCTTATGATGATGCGGTCATTGCCCGTTATATCTTTAGAATAAATGCTGCTAATTAAAGCTGCGGCCCCCTACCAAGCCTACCAGGGTGAATATGCTATAACATATAGAAGGTTTTCCAGAGAATGAGGCATTCTCCCAGGAGTTAGAGAGCATCATTGTTACTTTTGGTGAAGGTTGTCAAGGCTGTAACAGCATTGTTAAAAGAATTTAATGTCACGAGTAGCCATAATTAAGCTGGCAATAAATAAACTGCTCTGGGTGAAAAGTCTGAACAGTGGTGACTGCACCTGGAGCCTAAAATGGAGAGACTTCAGCCGAGATATCCAGCCTGTGCAGAAAGCTGCAGCACCCATGTCCATGGCTTCTACTCTTGAACTAGTGAACATCATCTTGTGAGCTGGCAGAAGGGTTTTGAACTAAGGGTTTTGTCCCTTTCAGTTCATCTGACAAGGAGACGTCTCTGATGGGGCTGATTATGCCAATATTTCAGAATTTCAGAATGAAGCCAATAGGGAATCAGTGTCTTCTGAGTGGACAGAATAAGTGGGTAGGTACAAGAATCTTCCAATTTTGTAAGGTGTTTTTAAAAGAGTAATTGGAGTGGAACTTTCAACAGTGTTTCCCGTACAAAGTTGTTTTGAATTAACAAAACAATGTGGAGGGAATGTAAAACTGTTTGTGGACTGATATGTTGGGTGAAGGACCAAGCAGATAACTTTAAAATGGTTAAGTGGACAAAACCATATGTGACCTTAGAAGAAATGGAGGTGGCAGCATACAGGGAGTAAACAGTGCCTTACTTAGTTTTAACTTAATAGGATTAACACACATCTGGGTTGTGGGCTCAGGTGAATATACAGAATTAAAGGCTGGAAAAAGTATAATTTACCAAATGTAAAGCTGTGACACCTCAGGGAGATGTTAGAGCCCCAGGATTTTGCTAATCAGACAGCAGTAAATGGAATAAACATCTCTTATAGGTAAAATTAATTGACATTCAAATTAGCAGCAGGGAATGTCCATACAACTAGCTCACTATGCCTACATTAGTGATTATACAGCACAGCTATGCATCCTGTTGTTGAGTATAAGGCAACTGAGTCAATGATTAAAGGACACAATTGCAGATCTACAAGGGAAATCATCTCCTTTAACTTCGGAAGGGGTTGTAAATTTTGTGTTACTGGACAGACACAAAAATAAAGCAAGCCTTTTCAAATGTAGTAAATAGAATACAATAGAAAGTAGAATCAAAATAGAAGAAAAGACTTCCCAATTTAAACATAAACTGAGAATTGGACATGTTATGAATGGCCAAATGCTGGTTTTTTAAAACCTGTTAGGGAAATATGGCCAGATGACTTACATTTTGGGAGATGACAGTAGCACATGGTTCATGATGATGTCCATAAAAGTAAATATCACAGAATTATGACTAATAAAACATTGGGATATTGTAAATAATGGAAAATGTTTTTAGTCCTTTTAGGTGATGGTTTTTGGTTAAAAAACACTCCACAAAGGCACGCACTCAACATGCCAGTGGATACAGATACCTCAATTAGATAATTTTAATTTTACCATTAGGTATGGGTCAAGTAAGGGTAACATTGTTTTTTTGTCAAAGATTGCTTTGGATATGGAGGAATGTGTTGGAGTACCCAAGAGGGATATTGCAAAATATAAGTGCCTCTATTTCAGCAGTGGAAGCACAGCCTGGAGGATGTTTCACAGGCAATGGTGCTAACAGCAGACTGACATTAGAAGATTTGTTAGCAAACATTAGACCCACACTGAAATCAATTAGCAGAATGGAATTGGAGAAAAGACAAGACCTCGTTAAATACAAGAAATTGGGGCAGAAGCCAAATTAAAATGAAATCAAAGGCTGTGACGCAGGGTCTTGTTGAAAAGATAGGGACAAACGGGATAGATGAACATGATGTTTCTCACAAGAATACAGGGTCAAAACCTGAGCTTGTGTTCCCTGAGAAATATAACAAACAGATGTACAGCAAGCTGAATGAACAAGTGTATTAATTGCTGGAAGGGAGAGGTACTTTGAAAAAGAATTCTTCTGTATACACCTTAGACACGTGTGTCCAATAATATTATAGGTTTTTGTTCATAAGTGTGACTCATGAGCTACTTGTTCAAAGTACAAATTATCTGACCATTTTGAAAATGTATTGAAAATGATTCTTGTAATTGGTTCAAGTGTTAGGAAAAGGAATAGTTTGTGGCTCCTTGTTTGAATGGGGAAGAGAAGTAGCTTTTGAAATGTTCAGATAACATGTCAACAAGAACTGTGAAAAAGCAATAATCAAACATGGATGCTCTGGATGTTCGAGACCTTACCAAATTGGATGAGGTCAATGTGTAGAGTGAGTACACTAAGAAACAGTCAATTGCTCTGGATTTTAGCTCCTTTGTGAGTATGGCAGTTGCAGGCATTGGACTGGGGAGGGGGAAAAAAATGGTAGTACTTTTTTCAAGGACTTCCCACAAAGAAAGTTTCACCCAAATGAGATGCCAGAATAAACATAACTCAGAGATTCTTGTTTGTCATGGTTTTCTCTCTCCTTTCTAAGCTTTGATCAGCAGTGAAATAGTTAGTAATGCAGTGCTGCCTGTTTTTAAGCTAAAACATGAGATTGGGTTGACATTTTTTTTTTTTTTTAAATTCACTGCTTTTTGGGCAGTCTTCTGATTTTCTTTATCACCTTTTTTTAGGCATGAACATTTTAAAACATGTCTCCTGAAATGCACAATAAATATACACCCAAACTGGGGGACTCTTCTCCTTTTCACTTCTGGGTGGAAAAGGGGCTGCTTACCTAACATAGTCCCTTCTCCAGACAATATCTTCGGCCTTTTCCTCTGCGTCCTACCCTCTGCAGCATCTCAGCTGCCAATCCCCAAACTCCATGCTGTTGTAATATTTTATTACATGAACAAAAGCCATTTGAAACAATACTTGGTTTCTTTACTTAAAGGACACACACAAAGGGAAGTGTTGTAATTACAATCCTGCTGTTCACACACTGAGCCTTAAATAGTTTAATCTACAACAGTGTTACTGAACCAAAGTACAGATATATGATCATAGATCCTCTGGGAAGGGAATTTTAAGTAATTTGCATGCACTTTTTGTAGTAAGTATGGCTTGGCTGCTTTACGAAACACTTGAACTGCAAAAATTATTCTTAAAAGCTATAAAAGCCCTGAATGTGGAGGATCTTTGTGCCTGAAAGACGATCTTGAATTCCCTGCATGTCTTTTCAAGAAAGCCAAATAAGTAAACCGTCTTCTTGCTAAGCTAGATGTAGAATTTCTTAAAGAACTGCTGCAAAACTTTTGCTGAAGTTATAGAGCTAAGACTGCTGAAAATGCTGCTTTCGTCCTACAGAATTAAACCTTTTGGCAACTGATTTTTACACTGTGAAAATCCAATTTGAAGCACAAAAGTTATATTAAAAAAAGAGTATAGTAGTTACTGCTACTAAAGAAGTACTTGGAATGTCTGTTTTGGTTTCATCTTAAAACATTTCCCAAAATGTTCCTTCATTTTCTACAGTCTTACTGGTTGTGTATTATCCCAATTTTACAGATGGATAAAATAAGGCTCAAAGAGGCTAAGGTCAAGATTTTTAAAGGCATTTAGGCTCCTCTCAGCATTTCAACACCTAAGTGACTTAGGAGCTTAAATCTCATTTTCAAAAATGATGTAGGCATTTAAGAACCAAGTCCCATTGTTTTTGAATGGGACTTAGATACCTAAGTGCATAATTCTCTTATGCCTTGTAAAGATGAAAGTATCAATGTCTAAATACCTTTTAAAGATTTGGGCTTAATTGTTTTGTTCAATGTGGAAATGGCAGCTGCCAGTGTCTTGTGTGTTGAAACAATTTTTACTGTGGATATCCAGGTGTGCTCCTTGGATGTTTGTATATAATGAATCCCTGATATGCATGCAATCTAGTTGCAAAACTGCACTAGGTCAGAATTAGGCCCTTAAATACTCTAAATTGAATAGTTAATTGCAACCCTGTGATCAGTGCTGTGCAAGCTTTTAAACTTCTGTCTTTTGTCATTGCTTTTGTTAGTCTTCTGGCCTTCCTGTTACACTGTATAAGCAGTGGCAGAGGCAACAATGGACAGGAACTGATAACTTGCTCGATGTAGTTTGAGTCTGGAGTCTGCTGGAAGCATGATGGAAATTTTTGGATGCTTATCAGAACTGAATGTGGACATCTAAGATCACAGCTTTTAAGGGTTACCATATGATTATTCATCCATTTAATGAATATTTCAGAGCTGTGATTTCACCTGCGTGTTAAGATTTTGATACTTCTGTACAGCATAGAGGGGAAAATTAAGGTTATGATAGGAAGTAAACATCCTGACTGACAAGACAAAGGGTTCATACTGAATGGAGAGAAAAACTTATTTGCAATGCCACATCAAACATGGATAGTTGTTGGACATGTGATAAAATGCTACAGAACCAAGTTACAGGCAAATAGTGCTAGAAAACCTGAAAAATACTAACCGCTGAGGAGCTTATGCAGACTAGCTCATTTCCATGACTTAGATATCAAATATGCCAGTATACCACTGCAAGATGAAAAATCAGTTATAGAAAGTTGTCAGCTGTGTGGGAAGATAGAAATAGTAATAGGTATTGAAAGCTACATACTCTGGTTTTAAAAAGGAAATTAATTATTAGTAATATCAACAGTCTGGTCACAACTAACTGCATGAAGGCACAGCATATTTAAATGGGTACATTCAGTGGGAAGCTTTGTAAATATGAAGTGAAGATATTTACCCATAGGGAAGACAATAGTGATGAGTGGGTATGAAAGAATTTCTAGTCTATACAGATTATCTGCACACATTTGCCAATTTGCACGTTTGAGTTTGTAGATGAAACCAAACACTAGCCCTGTTGTTAAATTACGCACTTTGTATGCTCCGGCATGCCTATTAACCCTATTTTATAACTCCTACCAATGCCAATCATAAAGAAGATTTTGTAAAACAAATATTGGTGTGGCATAAAGCTGTAAATTCATCCTGTTATGTCATTATGAGGAGCAGTACTACCTCCTGTGGGTTATATGATAATATATGATAGCCCTTAATAGTTGAGTATAAATTTTGGTAGGACTGACATTGGTTTATAGTAGTTTCAGGATGTGGATATTTTAAGTTCAATTCACCCCTTCAAACAGTGATTACTATTAAAATATTTACAATTGTCTCATCAATTAATGTTACCAACTTATTTTCTATGCTGAGAAGGTAGTAATGTAGTAATGTTAATTAGCTGCAAAGAACAACTCTAGACATTTTAATGACAGCCACTGTGTGCGCAGAACTGATTTCCTCAATCAGAAAATGCTTGAGGCATTGCATATGCTCTAACACTCTTTGCAATGGAATAATAGAACTGGCTTTATATTTAATCTCTCTATCAGCATTTATAATGAGCTCAGCACCATTGTATTTATGCACCAAATGAAACATGAAGGTCACAGTAATTTCTGTCCAGAGATGAATCTAGTTCTCCACTCCTTTAAATGTCATCTTCTCCAGAATGGTAAGTCTTGAAGATTGCTTTGCAGGTGAAATGTAAGCAAGTTGCTGCACTAATCAATTATTGGCATAAAACCTGAATGAGAGAGAGTGGGCTTTAAATATCCTGGCTTATCTGGTCTCTGCATTTACTATATTCCACACTGAAGCTCTCCACTGAATACTGTGGCCCCAGTAGCAAACAATTTTGCCCTGGGTACCATCAGTCTGTATTGTCATTCATCACAGCTGCTACAGCAGAATGTAGTAGCCTGGCCTTTTCCCAATAAGGACTTCAATGATCAAGGCAAAGACCACAGAATATATTTGGAATTAGGCAGAATTGGTGCACTGGTGTGATGTGCTTTTGCTGCTCAGTCTTGTGAGGGGATGTTCATGCATCATACAGAGTCAGGACAGAAGGGATAAATGGTCTGAGGTACAGAAAGGCTGCAGTCAGTTTTCTCCTTCAACATCAGCCAGAAATGCTCCAGCTGGAAATCTCATTCTAACTCTTTCCACAAATCCCCAAACCCATTATCTGGCTTGAGCCCAGTAGGGAAGGATCCTACTGCCTCAATGTAAGGCAGCCGAATTATGAAACAGGAAAGCATGTTTACTCTCTCCTGTGCCATACTGCTCTTTGCTTTTGCAAGCACCAGAAGGAACAGCAGTATCCCTATAAATTCTTATTATGCAATGCTTTCATCTGTAAGCTGCCACCCTGTGGTTACTCATAATGAATATACTATTGTTTATCTAACATTCTTAGTGTGAGTGAATGAATAAATTTCTTGGAATGCTCCCAGCATAGCAGCATGGAGGATGGCTTTCCAGTTTTATGTTCCCCTTATTTATAGAGCTGGTCAAAATTTTGTTTTTTGTGAAAAGTCTTGAAAAGAAATGAACAAGTTTTGTTAACAAATTGCTTTCTGTTCTCTGATGAAAGCCATCAATGTTTTAAACAAAAAGCTACATTCTAAAAAAGCATTGTTTTTCTCCCTTCTCTCTCTCTCTCCCCCTTTTTTCAGTTTTGGGGGGAAAATGAAGAAAATGTGGGCGGGGGCAATTTCACGAAAAAAAAAAAACATGAACTTTTTTTTTTTTTTTTTTTTGCAGAAAAGGGTGAGTGGGTGTGTCAGGGGGAAGCAGGAATAAAAGAGATTAGGAATTCTGCTACTACTGCAAAATGAAAACATTGATAATTTAATTACTTACAAACTTTTCATTTTTTTTTGATAAAGGATAAATTTCATGGCTAACAACTTTCTCCTAACAATTGTTTTGGACAGAACCTCATTTTTGACCCCAAACTTTTTTCACTGGAAAAATTTTGACCAGCCCTCCTTATTTATACTTAAATACTAGTGCTCTTAATATTTTCTAAACACTGTGCAAGCATTAAGTTCCCCCCCTCCAAAGTATAATTATATGCACATCACAGAAAGTAGTAGGAGCTGTTATCCTGTTTCTGCCACTGAATTGGTATGTGACCTTAAACATTTTGTTTGACTGCTAAATCTGATTTTTGTCATCTGCAAAATATGCAGCACAGTATTTACTTACTGCTCCTGGGATAGTTGTAATAGCTAACTAAATGTTACACATGTTTATAGGACACAAGGTATACTTAAATTTGAAGAAGTGGAAATAAAATTCAAATGCCTTTTTCAGCCACCTGATTATGTGAGAAGGACACAGGTTTACACAAACTATGCTACTTAGGAATAAAATTAGCTTTTCTTTTCCACAAGGAGTTACAAATAAAGGTTTGTAAATTTGAAAACACTCATTTTTTTTTCTCAAAAATCATGACAGGTTGTTTGCATTGTTTGAAAAGTATCAATGGAACATTGTCTTGGAATATATCTTTTTTGAGAGACCATTGCTTTGCTGATACATTCCATTGCTGCATCTTGCTAACATGGATAAAATTTAACTTACAGCAACTGTGATTTTGCCCTTTGATTTTCCATTTTGTCTCCCCTTGTATTACAGAATGTGTGATGAAGCAGTGTGGGAAAATGCTTATTTACAGAGAATTGTGGATCACTTGTAAGAACACACAGTAACATTTTCTGCCTTTCAATGAAATTGGGAGTAAACCACATTTAATTAATTTTTGCTTTATAATGACATGCATTTTCAGGTTCAGGTACAAATCCATCCAAACTTATTCAGGTGATTCTGTGCTTGGCAGATACTTCACAGTAGAAGCACAGCTTCTCACCTGTGAGCCTGGGCATAACCTCTTCAAGGGCAAAGAATGGGTGGTGTGTATTGGGGGGGGCGGGGAACAACCTAAGGGGAGTTAAACAGGAATATTTTTTTCTCTGTCTTGATGTTTTATTTTCACTAAGAACTTAGGATGGGCAGAAGAATTTAATGAATAAATGGAAATGTGCCAGCAAAAATGAACAGGCTGTTCTGTCCAATTGGTTGAAATAGATGACCAGAGTGAAACCAAATGCACCATTGCACCCCATCATTTTTCTGAGTGGTAATATCCCCCACACTCACAATTAAAAATGTTGACATGAGAGTTCCAGATATTATTCCTATAGCTTAGGAGAGGAATGCTGTGACAGTTTTAGAACATTCGAAACAAAAGAGAGTAGCAAGAAAAAATTAGTTTTGAGAAGAAAATGCAGTGCCTGGTGTAAGTAGAAACAGTAAAAATTGACTTAAATAACTTGAGGAAATGTATCTGAAGCTGGGTTTACAGTTCTGTTACACAAGTGTCATATAAAACTATCAGGGAAGACTTGCAGAATAGCTACACCATGAAAATTGAGCATACAAGTTTGAAGACTTGAATATAAAAGGCATCAGACCATTACTAAGACAAACTAGTGCTACAAATTAAATCTGGTAAAAAGGCAACAGAATGGTATGTGTGAGCTGAGGTTAATACCAGCTGATAAACCTGTAAAGAGAACCTGAAGTAAAAAAGGAGAATAGCTTCCACAAATGTTTTGGCTTTGCAGGATTGAAAAATAATACAATGAGGCCATCACTGACCCAATGGAAAGAACATATAGTTTATGGATTATTATAAAACTACCTTGAAGTAATAGTATCAGAGATACCAGACCAAATAATCCACGGTACAGGCTTGATCAAACTTCATGTCAAATGTTAATGGAATCTGATTTATTTCAGAGGTAACAAGGGTGTGGAAAACTAGTTACAAACTGGGTCCAGAGAGTAACTTGCTGTTGGTTCAAGCAAATGGCCTATATGATTTCTGAAACAGAACATTGCTAAAAGCAAACAAAATTACAAAAGTGCAAAAGATTGGATTGGAAAAAAATGCTAAGGAAATCATGCTCATATCTTACAAAACCATACCTTACTCATCTACAGGAGTTTGCTTAGGTGAATTGCTTTTCAGAAAACAGATTAGGATCTAATTACTGGAATTCAGAAAGGCAAGCATAGATGATTGAGAAATGATGTACCAATAAAAAGTTGAGGAAAACATATATGTGATAAAGGAGAGTATGTGAGAGCTCTCTTGCATATTGAGTAATTTCTTAGTGGGAAAATGTGACCCTCCCCCCAAATTCTCCCAACATATTCCACTGACACTGAAAATCCCATGGTGAGTTTATAACTAAGTGTGAGAGTGCAGTGTGTCATATTAAAAAAGAAAAACCTAAACTAATGCCATCTCCAGAATAGAGGCTGAAGCATAAAAGCAATGTCTCATACTATCAAGAAAGATACATAGAGCAAGAAAAAATACAATGGACTAGAAATGCAGATGAATATAAAAGAAAACAATGGGTGAATTGCTAAAACAGAATACAAGATTGATAGGGCAAGTCTCAGATCAATCAGTACATTTAGTTTGAACACACCCATTGCTGTGGTGAATACTTGCATTGAGTGTTATGGATTCATACTGATGGGGTATTAAAACTATATATCCCATAAACATTTTATGGGATTTTTAGATGACTGATTGGATCATGACTAGTAAGGTAAGTGCAGTAATACCAAGTGGTACAGCAGAGTCTCAACTACTTTTTGCATCATTGTAAAAGACTTGGAAATAAGCAGTTCTGGTCATCTTGAGCAAAGACAAGCTAATCTAATTGTACACTTGGTTTCACTAGAACATGTGATGGTTTTATGGTGCTCAAATAGTGGGACTGACAACTGGTTATTGCACAGGCCTCCTACACAGTTCTGCTCATCTCTCTCATGACTTCAAGCATTTTTTCTTTTCTGGCTGGCAGGCTTCTGCTGAGACAAGGCCACATATTGCACTCTGTTGTCGAAGACTGTGTAGTGCTTTGGTGTGTGGCATGGGAGTTTGGGATGCAGATACTGTGTGTGTAGGTAAGTGGTAGGAACAGATACCCAGCAGAGATTAAAGGGAAACTTACTCATAACTCTCTGTATATGTGTCTTAACAAGGAGAGGAGGGAGAGGAAAAGAGAATCTTTCATCAGTCTACTCTGGGTTGCCCAGTGTATGATTTTCCCCCTCTGTTTTGATCTTTTAAATAATAAATTCTTCAAGGCAGAGCTTTCTTGTTGTGTCTTGTAAAGCACTTAACAAGGTGTCAGTGGTTAAATATAAACAGACAGACATGATCTGTAGGGTCTGGGTTTTCAAGTTTGGTAGTGTTAAGAACTGGGATTTTGGTTAAGCCCAGCAGTAAAAGACAGAAATGGGCTGCAAAGTGAGTCTCTGGATCCAGGTTCAGATCTTAATGCCAGAGGGTGACCAGATGTCCTGGTTTTACATGGGCTTTTTCTTATATAGATGCTTATTTTACCCTTTCCCCCATTCTGATTTTTCACCCTTGCTATCTAGTCACCCTACAATGCCACCAATGACTTTACTGGTTGGATGCAAGATTTAGATTTCAGCACAGGGATAAAAGACCAACCAACCATTCTACTTGATTGCTTTAGTCTAAATGGATGTATGGGGTGTTTTTAGCCATTTTCTAATGCTGGTTAATGTTTATGAAATATGCAGTCATGTACATGATGTCCTCAATAATAAACTCTCTCAGAATGCAACGCAAAAATATATCTTCAGCTGCCACATAGTCTATTGATAACATAGCTTTTCTTAACTCTGGGTCTATTTTCTACGCAGTCATTCATCAATGTACTTAAATAATTTCTTAGGGTATGTATAGCATTTGGTATATTTTTGTTACCTGAGTTCCTTACTCACCATTCTTTTCAAATGTTAAAATCTTTCATGGAGGTCCTAAAAAGTGCTTATGATGATTAAAGGATCTCAAAATGATATGTGCATGATATTAGGGAATTGGCATACCATAATAACATGGCTAAGACAACGCAGTTGTGTTCCTCCTGAGTGACAGTAAAATCAAAGCTGGATTTTGTTTTATTCTGTGCAGGCTGAATGTAATGGAGAAAACTGACAGGATGAACAAGGATGAGTTTGTAACGATAGTCATCTTACCTGTTGAAGGAGCATTTTAAGTAGTCACTGAAGCACCTTATTGAATAGAGAGAGACGGCACTCTCTCTCTGGTATAGGTACAAGTTCAATGGCTTTAACAAAAATGATTGTTTTCCATAAACCTATCCCATAAGGCTCGCAAGAAACTCTTTAAGTGACAGTTCTGCTAATGCCACTAAAGGAGAACCAACATAAAAATTAGAAAAGAGAGGTTTTTTTTGTATTTTTTGTTTTTTACTTTGTCTCCTAAAGAAAGTGCAAGATCAAGAAAGGTAGTCAAAAAGAGAGATTCCCTAATGAAACAAGTTCAATAAAAGATATGCTAGAGATGTGAGTATATTGTATTTTTCATACATACAGAGGAGACTTTTTTAAATTTATTAGAACTGTTAGGAAAGAATGAGGCAAATAATATTCCCCATCCAACCCTTGCTTTATGTCTGAATCTCTTTAAGATCAGAAAGTGTAGAGTAGGTGCCATTTAAAAAGTCATCTTTTGTTTACTATTACTACGGGTAACTCCCTGCTTTTACAGTACAAATGTGAAGTTGAAGAGGAGCTAAAAGTTAGAAAATAATACTGGACTGACTTACCAGAAGATTTATCAAGGTGGGTGAGATTACTGGCCTGGTCTCCACTGACCGCACAGGAAGTTCCTGATGATAAATCTGTTACTGGAACTTATTCAACTATGCAGTGTAGCATGGTCCTGATGCAAAGACCCACAGGAGTCACTGGAGCAATTCACATTGACTTCATCTGGGCTTGGAGAAAGAGAGAAGGGTAACCCCGTATGCTTCATTGTATTGCATTACATAGAATCATAGAATATTAGAGTTGGAAGGGACCTCAGGAGGTCATCTAGTCCAACCCCCTGCTCAAAGCAGGACTAACCTCAGCTATATCATCCCAACCAGGGCTTTGTCAAGCCTCAGCTTAAAAACCTCTAAGGATGGAGATTCCACCACCTCCCTAGGTAACCCATTCCAGTGCTTCACCACCCTCCTAGTAAAAAACTTTTTCCTAATGTCCAACCTAGACCTCCCGCCCTGCAACTTGAGACCGTTGCTCCTTGTTCTGTCATCTGCCACCACCGAGAATAGCCTAGCCCCATCCTCCCTGGAACCCCCTTTCAGGTAGTTAAAGGCTGCTATCAAATCCCCCTCATTCTTCTCTTTTGCAGACTAAACAAGCCCAGTTCCCTCAGCCTCTCCTCATAAGTCCTGTGCTCCAGCCCCCTAATCATTTTGGTTGCCCTCCGCTGCACTCTCTCTAACTTGTCCACATTGTTTCCTGCTCTTTCCTAGGCAGCTATATTTTACCCTGAAGCACCTTATCTTCCTTAGGTCTTGTATTAAGGCTCATCCCTCTGATTAAAACCTAGGCATAGTATTACTTCCAAGTTTTCAATGATAGATGCAGCATGTGAGAATGAGGTATAAAATATTAATTTGAATCTAAATATGCAATGCAGAGGTGCCAGTGATTGCCATATAAAGGAGGACCACATGGTCACTAGCAGCATGCATAGGAAATATAATTTCACTGTAAGTACATGCAAAGGGGTATACTACCCCTTTAAGGGACAACCTGGAGCCTTCCACTGGAACAGCATTAATCTCTGTCATATAAGATGATAAATTTGCACGCTGGGATCTGTAATTATTCATGACATATATAAGGAAATAAAAATATTCTTTTTCTCTAAGCTTATAGAAATTTTTAATTTTAAGAATAACTGAAAGGTACTAACCTCAAGAAATTGAACTGCACGCCAACATTGGGTGGACCAGTATTAAATAGTGTTACAGTAGGTGATAACCTTAGAATATTATTCCTAGTCCTTGAGTTCAAAAGGACGCTTTGCCCTCATGAACTGAAGCACAGTGTCCGAGAGATTCAACGACTGGCCAATGGTATTTTTAAGTGATAAAATAGCAAGCGATATCAGTTTCTTGTCGGCCATTGTTGATCAAAGATATGTTTTAATGAGCCTGACCTTCGAAAAGCTGCGCTCGCCACTAGTGACTGTGACCAGCAGTGTGAGAAGGATCCTTAAAGCTATCCACACATTAGGAAAAGGTGTTCTTCAGCCCTGCATCATGGGTGAATTGAAGAACTTGGAGTGGAGAATGCTTCCCATGTGGCAAAATGTGATGGACATTGTCCAATTCGACATAGAGGTCTTTTTCATTGATGTCTGGACGTTACCCTGGTGTCAGCGTCCGGTGAAGGTCCATACAATTGTTCAAGAACAGCACGCTGAGCCCAGAGCCCCCCAGACCTGGCACCCAGACTGGATTGCTTGCCCCTAAATGTGACCCTGGTCTGGGGTGTAATCAAAGAGGCACTTTTCACTCCACTCTTAGAAGCAGGCTATATAAAGAGGAAGCTGAGCAAGAGAGAGGGAAGTAGAAGCTATGCAGACTGTGTTTGGTGATGCTTGTTTTCCCTAGGCTCTAGTAGAGTAGCCTACCCAAGGACTTGGTTATGTAGATGCTAAGTTTGAGAGCTGAATCAGGGTCCTTATGAAATGCTTAATTATTCTGGCCTTGAAGCCTTATTAAAAACAGACATGTTATTTCGTTAATGTGTGTGTGTGTGTGTGTGTGTGTGTGTGTGTCTCCTCCTTGCCCCAGGCTGAGCAAACCTACTGCTACCCCAGTGGGGAAAAATTAAGGTGGGACACCCCTGTAGCCCTACCCTGGACTGCAAGGAGATATGTAGCGAATGCTCACATCTTTACAGTACAAGATAACTGTCAATGCAAACCAAAAGCAAAGAGGGAAATGTAATTGAGACAATGTAACCGTTTCAACAAAACTCACCTGTGGTATTTGTCTTTGCCCTTCTGGTAGTGAGTTCCATAATTTTAGCTACATACAGAATTTTTTTAACTGGTTCTACATGCTGTTCTTTAAGTTGGTGTCAGCTAGAACAGTATTACTGGACAAATTTAAAAATACAGTGGCATTCTACTCATAAGTACTGATTTGTTACAGGGCACAAATACAGTTAAGCTACATGTTAATCACATGTTAATTTATTGTATTTACTGGTAAATACCATGTAATTATACAGTAGTTAAATGTACCAGCATATACTAATTGTAAATTGCTTAATAGATCTAGAAGTAATTGCCACATAAGCAGGGTTCTGAGTGAGAGGCCAAAAATAATCTGTTTTCCTTATAACAATACTGGATATGGTTCTTAATAGAAGGGTTTGAATGTTTTCCTTTGTTTCTGAAACACATTTTTTCATTGGAAAACACCGATTTGTTAAAACTGAAATTTTTTGAGAAAATGTACCTGTTTCAACTAAACTTGAATCAGGAAGGTTTTTCAGGAAGAGGATGGAATTTCTGATCAAAATATAAGAAGAGGAGAGAGACCAGAATAGCTTGGTGATTAAGGCAGTCACCTGAGATATGGGACACCCTGATTCAAGTCCTTGCTCTCCCTAATTCAGTCAAGGTCAGTGCCCTAACCATGGAGCTATTGGCTATTCTGCTCTCATTTTCTCATGAAACATATCAAGGGGTCTCATTTTCATTTCAATCTCCAAACAAATGTCTAAAACCTTGAAATTTTCCCAGAAACAGAATTATTTTCTAGCTAGCCCTAGTTCTGAATACTCATGACCCACACTACTTTTGATAGTAGTTTTGGATATTGGCACCTCTGTTTGATCCCTTCTGATTGTCCCCAGTGGCTCATTTAGTCCAATATTTTATTTCAGACAGTGGCTAGGATCAGATGACTGAAAGGAAGGTGCAAGAACTCAGAAGTGATAAGCTGCTTTCTAGTTTCCTCAGATATTTTAAGCCTTGAAACATTCCAATTCTTTTCCATAGTAATTATAGGTGTTCTCATGTACTTGATCACATGATATTTATGAACTTTTATATGGTATGTTTCTACTGCTTGTATTGCTTTACTGTCAATGAAGAGAATACAAGAGTGAGAAATAGCAGTCAGAGATAGGCAAGATCATGTCCAAAGGTTAAAGTTCGCTGCTACAAAACTTTGATATTTAAATTGTGCTATCGGTTCCTGAACAGGCTCTTTTGAATACCACAAGGGATTTCACTAGCAATTGGATCCAGTGGAAAGTTTTACTCAACATGGAATGTATTTTACTGGCCATATACTCTTGGCTCGTGTAGATTGGCATACTTCCATTAAATGTAACTAGGTTGATTATACACCAGCAGAGGATCTGTCTGTTTGTATGGTAAATTGCAAGGTGAAGACAACATGTATTTACCCTGAAGAAAATTTCAGGTCAACAAATTCTTTATACAATAATTAAAAGCTAACGGGCCAAAACTTGATGTCGTTCAAATACATGGAGGAAGTGTTACCTAGGGTTCCTCAAACCAGTAACTTTTAGTCTCTGCAAGTCAGTATCAGGAAATAAACCAAAGTAAACGCAGTATCTCCATCTGCTATATGGCTGACACACATGTTAAAAAGCACTTGGTTTTGATCTTAGAGCTTTACTTTATTGGCCTCCAGCAATTCCCATTGGCATTCCTTTGCCAGCGTCACCCCTTATTAGTCTTAAGTACACACACATACACTAGATGATTAGAGTACCCCAAAACTGAATAGTTACCCCCCCCCCCACAAGTCTGAGGCAGTGCAGGTGATTCAGTCACAGATTTCCAGATGGCCAGTCCTTCAATCTGTGCCTGAAGATCTTTGAATATGTCCACGAAGTGATCTGCCTGACTCAGACTTGCTACCTTCCACTTATACCACAAAAGTTACAGAGACATGTCAATCAAAAGAATGTTACATAGGTGGCCAAACAAATCAATCACTGGACAGAAGCAGACAAAGACATGTCACTAAAAAAAAAAAAAAAAAGATTGTTAAACAAGCAGTCTTAAGCTGTTCTTCTGATAGTTAATTTCCCTATACCGACAATTCTAAAATATATCCAGACTTTGTGTTTTTCCACAGACATCTGCCCCAGCATATTCAGAGAGAGAGAGAGCACACACAGAGCCAGGCTCGCTTCATGTGCTCAGTGTAACCCACGCCCTCGCCCCTCCCGGTTTGCCTAGATATGCTAAGATCCTCCAAAGGCCTGAAAATGGTTATAAGCAGCCAGCAGAATAATTGGTAGTCCATCGCAATAATTGGCAATGGCTTGGACTCCTGGCTGATTGCTAAAATACCCCTGTTCAGAAGTACTACATCTGTTTGTGTGCTGAGCCACAGACTGTATTCTGGTTATACAGACCCTTCTAGGCCTGGCCCTCCATAGCTTTTAGAAAACTGTTTTTTTCTAAAATGAGAAAAAAGCGAGGCACTTTTTTACTGTCTCTTTCTATAATTGCTTTTTCTGCCCTACCAGTCCCATGGCGGTTGTAATGTGAAATCAAAACTCCCTTTTTGTCACTACTCTGGTCCTCACTACCCATTCATCCAGCTACTTGGCAAGTTCCTCTCTAGGCGCAGACGATCCTCTGTCTGCAACTTTCCTTTCCTCCAATGTGACTTATTAAAAGAGGAAGGGTTTCTGCTTCAATAAATCAGTTCCTTTTGTTCTGCACCTTTTTAAATATAGCCTGGAATAGTATAGGTGTGTGGAGAAACACTCTAAAAGCTCCAGCAAAGTGATTGTAATGTAATGTTTGAAACCCACACTGGAGAAGGAGTTAAGGAACAGTAGTAAGCCCAAATTGCTCTGCTATGCCACACCTTCACAGCTTGCTGCAGCTGGAGGAGGTGCTTAAAAGAGAGCCAGACAGCTCAGAAGGGATGCAGACTTTATAATATCTATAATCCAGGCAGGAAACTAGAGGCTGTGGACCTGAAAGAATTAATTGCAGATATCACATGCCCATTTATTATCTGTGGTGATCTGAATAGTTAAAATAGACTGTGGGAAAGCAAGAAAATAATTGCTCTAAACATTTTCCATTTTTCTTTTAAGAGAATAATTTAGTCATATTAAATGATGGAGCACCTACCAGGTTCAGTACAACTGATGGAAGCTTCTCATGCCTGGAGCTGGATCATAGCAAGTAAATTCAAGTAGGAAATTTAAAGAGAGAGGGAATGAGTTGTGACTGCTTCCTGACATTAATTACATATCAAGGAAAAGGAAATACCAAAGATGACCATAATATCCCCACTGGGAATATTAAAAAAAGCAAATTCAAAACTTTAAACACACAAGTGAGAAATATGTAACTGAGCAACTTTGTAGTAATGTTACTCAGGGAATCAGAAAGACAGTCAGTCTAGCTATTCTTAGGATACCAACACTAGTTAAAGATAGAAAAAAAGTGTTCCATGGTGGAAAAAGGAATATGAAATGGAACATAGGGAAAGCAATAAGGCATACAAGACAGAAAAAAATTCTTACATGGTGAGGGCTTAATGAAATATTAAAGTAGTAAGGCAATCGAACAAAGGGCAAAAAAGAAGAAGTTGGAGAACATACTGTGAGAAAGTAAATAAAGATACCAAATATATAAACAAGGTATATAAACATATTGGGGAAATGAATGGAATAAAGATTAAGTGCCAAGGGATATTAAGCGCCAACAAAGAAAAAGCAGAAATTCTGGCCGCTATGTTTCAAAAAGTCAGTAATGGCTATGATCAGAGGATAGCAATTAGGGAGAGGGGCAAAATACATTAATTGTGGCTAATTACAAGATGATGAAGAGATGGATATTATTTTAAATGCAAAGTTTAGTATGAGAGAACTCCAAAAAGCAATAATAAAGGACCAAAAATATTGCACCAGGCAAGGATGAAATAAATTTTGAAATGATTAAACACCTAAGTGATGGAAGCTTGAGGGTGATAGTAAAATTATATAATAACATATGGCAAAAAGGTGAAATACCTAAGGACTGGAAACTTGTGATTATTATCTCAGTGAGGAAGCCAGGAAAGATGCACTCGTGAGCTGAGTAACATAAACCAATCGCCCTCACATCATGTTTAGGTAAACCATGTAAAGTATGGTAATGTAGAGATTAATAGCTAACCTAGAAATAAATAGGTTCAGAGATGGAATGCAAAGTGGATTCAGAAGAGGTAGCAGTGCAATTGACCACACTGTAAGGATAGAGAAAGAAGCGCATAAAAAGAAAAGAATAAATAAATAAATAAAAACTTTTCTGGGCATAGAAAAAGCTTACGTGTCAGAGACAGACTACTTCAAAAAGTGGCCTCCTTAGATATTATAGGAAAAATGTACAGATGATTAAGAGACTTCTTAAGCAAAAAAAAAAAAAAAACTATACAAGTACAAAAGTATATTCAATAGCAAATGGAACTCCACAGGGGAGTGTAATTATCCCACTCCTCTTAAACATCATGATAAATCACCTCTCTAAGGAGATAAGTTGTTTTTTTGTTCATCCTATGGGTTCAAAGATGACCATGACATCACTGGTTGGTTTGGTTTCTGTGAACACCTGAGTGACTGATCATGCCAATTTGAGCTTTGAACTGTTTGTGGCACACTGAACAAGAGATACCACTATGGGTCTACCAACTAGAGCTGTTGTTCTCGCTGGTCTATATGCTGTCATGCGGTCTATTAATGTGTGCGCATTCCACGTACTGATAGGTGTCACCTTTGTCTTTTTTGTCTTTTTGCGTAATTTTTTTTTTAACCACTATAGCAGGATCCCTATTAGCCACGGTCTGCTGACCAGAGTTAAGGTGAAGTGGGCAATGTTCGGGGCATCTTTTCTTGCTGATTCTTCATACCACAGAAGTGAGCAGCATGATCCAAAATAAGACTGCTGAGTCACCCACAGGGCTGCCAAATTCTATTGCTCCTTCAGTTCAGTGAAAAGCGAGCCGATGCCCTGAGTCACCTGTGTGCAGGTCTGCAGCTAAAGCTCCTGGTGTATCCACACCTGCAGCTTTGCTGCTCTCTTATCCCTACAGGACTTGATGGGGGGGATGAGTAGTTCATGTCTTGACAACCATGTGAATTGGATTTAAGTGAGGGAAAGTTGTGCAAAGTCACATGACTCTCTGAACCCAGTGGCACGACAATGTTGAGATGTCCAGAGGCAAGTGGAAGGCCATCAGGTCCTGCTTCACCCAAACAGATGCCGTAGGCTGTCCACACACTTTTTGCCATCCATATTCACAGCTGGAAAGATGAGCATATCTGCTTGGCTGCCAGTCCACCAGAGAGGACTTTCCAGGTGGAGCTATCCACTCTGGTCAACAGTTGCAGTTAGTACCATCTACTGTTACTCATGGTAGCAGGCATAGCCTGATTTGTCTTGAAAAGTTTGGACCATCTTTGTCTGGACCCTTACCTCAGACCTGTCTGCCATGAGTGGCCCTATCAGGAATACAAAACTCTAGACGATGTAGTTCTGAGCATCACTGGGGGACACAGGCCTCTCCACCACAACCAGGGAAAGGCAGGAGATAAGTACAGGAATAGGGATCATGTTATTTTCTGACATCTGTGCCATATGGACCAAAAGCAGAAGCCTTGAAAGTACTGCCAAAAGAATCAATGATGCACTGAAGAGAAATCCAGAATGGGGAAACAGCTAGGGCTTCATATTCTCCCTGGATAGCAGCTGATGTAATGCCTGTCCGTCTTAGCAGCTAGACTTAACCTTTTGGGCCAAAGCACTAGGCAACATGAAGCTACTATATAATGATTGTTGGGAATTAAGTGGAGGCCGGGTAGGACAAAAAAAAAATAAATAAATAAAAAATCAAAATTTCCTGTGGAAGTAGGGTGCAGGAGAGGCTAAAGGATCTTAATGAAAATAAAAGATTAAAAGAGACCAAAATCCATAGGTCTTGGAAAATACTCTATCACTAGAAAACCATCTCCTTGAGACAGACATGGAATTCTATAATGAAATAAATAAAATAAAAGTGATAAATACACAAGATTTAGCAAATCAATATATTTGTGATAAGTGGAGATACTGCTGCCAAATATTTACAGAAAAAGGAAGGAACAGGAAGAGTGGGAACATTTTTCTTTATGCTCTCACTCAGACTCAAGAAAGCCATAAGGCCAAGTATCTTTGTATCCATATTTACAGCTGAGATAGCAGTGATTATGCTAGCACTAAATTGGGCTTTAGATGGTGTGGCCAGCTGCCATGGCCATGCTATCTGACTTATCAGGACTGCAGGCAATTTTCTGTGGTAAGCCTGTCAGCAGAAATGGTATTCTTAATGAAATATTACTGCTAATAACAGAACTGGCACAATTGGATAGAACCATAGTAATAGCATGGATCCTGGCACATGTAGGGATAGCAGGCAAGAAGTGCTATTAATCATGAACAAGTTGACCAAGGAATCCCATTAAGCAAACTGAAATTTAAACACCTAATAAAAAATGAGCTAAGGAAGGAATGGCAAGAACCGTGAGCAAATGAAAGAAAGGGGGAAACAATTTCCAAGAAGTATGCCCAGCAGTTGACAATGTTGATATAATCCAAGACCATGAGACGACAAGCAATGTGGCTTTATTTAGAATTCTTACAGGGCATTGTGGATTAAATAGTAATTATTTCTAATTAACATGCACAAGAATGGATTATGCGTAATATGTAAGGTCCAGAAAAAGATATAGCCAATCTTTGGGATTGTGAAGACTATACCAATAAATGGAGGTGTTTGTATAGCAAACTCAGAGGCCTAAAAGTAAACATTTTTTCTTGCATCATCTATCAAGAATACAACATTCAAAATGGGAAAATGGAACCCAATAAAAAAACCTCTTTAGCAATTCTTGACGAATACCAGGAAATGTATAAAATTCTAAGTCATGAAAAAGATTTGAAGTACCGTTCATGGCACTTATGGACTCAGGAAGCAAGTCTGGAGGGCCACAAAACTGAAGGAGGAGGTGGAGGAGGATGAGAAGGGTGGGAGAAGACAGGAGAGGAGGAGGAAAGAGCAATCTCAGGTACTCTGGATTAAGGATACAGCAGGAGTCCTGGAGTCTGGGGAAAGGACTGCAAGCAGCAGTTAACCCAGGCCCTACAGGAGGGACTAGCTTTTCCCTAGCTTTTCCTTTTCTCTAATTTCTAGTGGAATATTTGCAAGGTTTTTGACTACACCCCGGACTGGGTGGTAGGAAATGGCTCAGGGAGGCAGCCCCAAAGCACTCCAGGGTGTGTGTTATCACTGCCTCTTGAAGGGCCCTTTGTTGGATTATATATATTTTGTTGGCCCCTGTTTCCTCGAAAGGGGGTGAACTTTATTGGTGACCTGGCCAGAGGGCTGAGACACTATCTAATGAAAAGGGGACCACCAAAGTGCTTGCTGGCAAGGGATGCTGAAGATGGGGGAGAGCTGGGACCCAGTGACCTAAACCCTAAGCAGCACCACTCATAATCTGTCTTGTCATTTCCTTTTGTTGCTGTGCTGAGAGACTTCTAGGCTATGTTCAGAGATTTTATTCCATTAAATCACAATATTCTTGTGACTTGTTTTTGTGCATCTTTAGATCTTCCTGAAGTCTCACCCTCCCAGCTTTTTGCCATAGGCAACTAATACGAACAAGAACTTTTCATGTCAAGTAAGGTGATTATAAAAGAAGAGAAATTTATTGACTACAGTGCCTACTCTGGGTCCCTTTTCCAGAGATTCTGTAACATCGCAAAAAGCTCAGTTAGACTAATGTCAGATTGGTTTTGTGTTTCATTTTAGTTCTTGCCTCTTGCATTGATCATTCACTCACGTGCTTTCCAAAAGGCAATTGCAATCATTGCTTTCTCCTCTCTGAAGTGTGCATTTATTTATAAGAATCATATTGGAAATAAGCTTGCCATTGATATTTTCAAACATATGAAAATACTCCACCCCTTTCAGAGTGTCAATTGGCTGCAGGTCAAGAGAGTGCCAAGCTGTAGGAGTGCTAATTGTGGCCAGTTATAAGTTGAGTTTGACATGGATGTACATACTAGAGCTCACTCTATCTTTTAAGAACTAGCTTTTTCTTCTGTGTACATTTCTGATTTGGAAAGCTCACTTCTATAAGGAGTCATTCAGGTGTTATATTACAAATGGGGCTACCAGGATTAATCCTTATAACAAGACGCCACTCTATTTTATCTGCAGTATGCTTAGCATAACACTGTAGTTGTTCTTTTTGCATGTACAATATGTGCTCCTTTAAACTTACATGTTGCTTGATTGATTTTGTGTTTGCAAGACAGCTGTAACCTTTTGTACTCCAGACATTTGGGAAAACCACAGTTGATGACTGATGATGTGATAGAGCAAAAGTACTGTGTGATAATCATGTCTTGATCCATTTTCTGATTTCTATGGCTGCTTTGGTACAAGTCCATTCATTTTCTGCACTGTGGCTGCTACCTAGGGCTGTTTTCTCAAAGACATTCATAGCAATCTAAACATCACCCTTTTTAAAAACATACGCTCTATGTACAGCGCCCAGGCTGCCAATGAAGTGTTTATGCAGAAGGCATTTAAGAACTTGCCGAATCAGGTAACTAAACAGAAACATCATCTCTCTTCTCACCCTGCCCCCACTCTTTGTAAATAAAAACACAAATGACTTCTAACCTAGAGGTTCAAATGCAGCTATATTACTTTTCTTGCAATAATAACTTTGGGTGTACTTTTAAAAAGCTCTTTTAGCATGAATTCTGAGGGGCAGAGCAATCAAAGAAGATCACAAAGCAGCAGGAGCCATCGGAAAAATGTTATTCCGGAGCCTCCTTCCATTTCCCTTTAGGGAGTTATTGTGACATTCAACAGCCAAAGTCTGGTATTCTGTGGAGCTTTTACTTACGTTTAACACTTACAATTGATTTTTATAGATTTTTATTTTTTGTTGTATTTGCATTTATATAGGTCTTTTACTGCACTTTATTTCAAAGTTTAGTTTTTTCAGACCAATGATTATATGTTTCCACAGGCAACTGTTACATCGTCAGTTGTATTTCCCATGAAGGCCTTGTAGGATTTTACACTGGATACAGTAATAAGGCATCATAGTGAACTCATTGTGAGATCAACAGAAGTTCTTACATTGCTCCTTTGAAAAGCATTTTTTGATCTTGTATGACTATATGAACCTTGATCTGAAATAGACACTGAAACCATGTATATTAAATCCATAGGTAGCACCTCCAGGGCACAGTATTTTATACAAACCCAAATATTAGTTATATGTGTTGACATTCCTGTACTTATCCCAGCTAAAGCCTTGCCCAGTCAATATTATGATGCACAGTTTTCTGCTTTCTTGTCTTGTTTTAGGCTTATAACATATAAGTCTGAACTACAAAAGATTCAGACCTTTGTAAATAATATTGCATGTTCTGTATGTTCCTTGTTAGGAAACAGAATTATAGCAATATCAAGCATAATTTAATCCATTTTTGATATTTAAATTGATTGTGGTTTTTTGAGATATAGTCAAGGTTTGGAGGGCTAAAACTATTTCCTGACTGATGTACAGGGACATCTACAGGAATGTGATATGCGTATATCTTCTCCTGAGTGTGTGTCTGCCTTGTTTTTGTAGGCAACCAGTGAAATGAAATTTACATGATTAGCTGTAAATGATACATTAATCTTATTGGTTAGTATAGGGTTTGTTTGTTTGTTTGTTTGTTTTAATGTAGAAGTTGTTTTTACAGCAATATTTCAGTAGCAATGGAAAAACCATTTCATATTAATCTAAAACAGTCAAATGATTTTGAATGCTTATCTACCTTCCTGGCTCATCGTTATAAATGGCCTTGTTCACAGTGAGAAACATAACAAATCTCTCTTTCTTAGTGTTATTTGGGTTGAAAGGTATCTCAAACGGGTCATCTATTCCATTGTTCTGCATTGTGGCAGAGTTGGTTTAATTATTCCTAACCTGCCCATAATAGATGACTGAGTCTAGCCTGGAATATTTCCAGTGAAGTTTAATCCATAATTTCCCATGGCAGCTTGATCCACGGCTTATTTAAAAAAAAAAAAAAAAAAAAAAACCCACAACCCCATCCTCCCCAAACACCTCACAAAATCAAATACCTAAATAACCTGAATATCCTTGTTTGAAATCAGCAGCTTAGATGACAATGGAAACAAAGAAATTCAGTGATAAAACTTGGCCTTTCCAGCAAACAAAAATTTGACAGTCCCACCTGCCTTCAATTCTTTTAGCTTTTCCCTCTGAATTGGTACGGTTGTATGATGACTAATGACCAGAACCTGTGCAGCAGATGCAATAAATGCTAAAAAGACTAGGTCTGGATTATTACCAATGCTGCTAGCCTCAGTCAGTACTTTGGCTTTCAAAATTTCATCCATGTGAATACTAGTGGGATTCAGCCACATTAGCCGTGAGTGGGTATGCTGAGTATCTGTCTTGCCGTTCACCCCCAGAGAACTGTTCCTGCCATGTGTGGGCACTGAAGCGTAAACTACTCTGAGTTCTGAGTGAACGATTTTTTTACCTTTTTGATTTGGAGGACAGGGAATATGTCGGTGTTTGAGGAAGGGGACAACACTGAGCTAACTCCAGTTCAGCTGCAACTGCTTGCTGTCTTGGTTGTATTTGTATCAAGCTTCACTTGTAAACTAGGCCAACAATAATGCAAATAGAGTCTAGGAAAAAATTTTGCCTCCAGCCTAGAAATATACTCAGGTTTATATACTTCTGGCATGAACTTCAGCCTTTGTTTCCCCCGTTGCTGTAGCATCCAAACTGTTCTTTTTGCTGAGGTCCCCAAAGAAATGGAACTTCATGTTTTCTGTTCAGCGTTTCTCAGCCAGACTGCACTTGGCAAAACAACAAACTTTATTATTCGGATTATGTTTTTCTGACGCATATTTCAATACTTTGCCTATATTACTACTGAGATTTTGGTTGATGTTCCAGAGAGATGGGGGAAAACAAATGGAATCATCAATAAGTACCCAGTCGATTAATGTAAACCTCAATGACAACAACTGATTAACTAAAAATGTACAATCAGAGAACAGAAAGGCATTTGGTGAGAATAACATGTGAAAGGTGTAAAAAGATTGAAGAAATCATCCCAGATGCTATGGGAGCATAACAAATGTAAGATATGTCTTGAAAACAAATGCTAAGAATGTAAGAAAGAAGCGCAAAAATATCAAGAATCTAAAATAAAGATCTGCTGCCCTGTATTCTCCTGTAATCAACAGCTGTGTGTACATATAGTCTGATCTGTCATATTGTGATCTAATTATTGGGCATATACAATAAGGATAGATTTGGTCATTTCTGTATGTGTCTTGGCAATCACTGCAGTGCTTATCACTATGAATCTTTTAGTTTCTATGTCAGTTTGTACCACAATCAC
The DNA here is from genome assembly GCF_026122565.2 of Emydura macquarii macquarii. Classification (NCBI taxonomy): domain Eukaryota; kingdom Metazoa; phylum Chordata; order Testudines; family Chelidae; genus Emydura; species Emydura macquarii. The sequence continues at coordinate 31,318,646 of NW_027131390.1, read as the reverse complement.
AATGGCTTGAGATTTTGAGATAAGATGAAGTATAGCATATGCCTTTAGAATTAGTCTGCTGCTTCTGTCATGGGACTCAACCTTGACAGAGAGATGCTATGGGACACATAAATCAGGAAACTAACCTGTATGTCTCCTGATTTGGTATGCGAGCATAGAGATGTCTCTGTGGTAATATGTTCTTTAATGCTCTGTTGAGCCTGTTCTCTTTAGCAAAATGAAAATGCATGTGTTTGACATACTTGGTCTAGTTGGCTATGTGATGAAATGAGATTTTCTTAACATTTTTTTCTTCTTCTTCACACGGGCATTATTATCCATTACCAGCAATTTACTGCAAGCAACATCTGATCGTCTGAAAAATTAGATAATCTTAAACCACTCTTCTACATTTATTTGAATGCACCCAAATAATGATCTCAGGGCTCCCTTGAACATATGATAAAAAATTAATCGGACTTCAAAAGTTTAAACAGCTGGCTCCAGCTGCTGGATTTCTGTCTGCATTAAAATCATTTCAAACCTCTTTTCACTTCTGCACTGTCTCAAGAAAAAGCAAATGTGTCTATTCAGGGTAGATAAAATAAAAGTGGCAGCTCTAGTAACTTCTTGATGAGGTGTGTGGGCATTAAAATATACACATCTCTCAGCAACATATATAAAACATACATGCTCCGTTACGATAAGATTCCAGAAGGTACCTTCATTAAAGTTGAAATGTTTGGAAATGAGATAGAGAAATGGTGTGACAAGGATGCAAGTAGGTAGAGACATAGAACACAGTTCTGCCCTCTGATGCACAGTCATTATTCGTGTGACATCAATGGAAGTACCTACATACACAAAAGCAAAATATAACTGTTGTTGTAGCTAACTCCATCCAAGGTGTCCTGTTGTGCTAGGTACTGTGAGTGCACACACTGTAAAAGGTTTGTGACAAAGACCCTCTCTCTCTTTCAATAAATATGATAGAGAATTAGAGCAGAAAAATTACATTTATATCAGTTTTACAGACATGGAACTGAAAGAGAGAGATCTAGTAATTTGTCCAAGGTCATGTGGTGATTCTGTGAAAGGACCAGCAACTGAATCCAGACCTAGTCCATGGCCTGAACTACAAGACTGTAGATATCCGAATAAGTTCCCTACTTTTAAATGCCCAGTTTTCACAGCATCATGGCAACGTCTTTATGTATCTCCATGGTCATGCTCTGTTTTTTCTAATTATTGATTCATTTAGGACTGTAGGAAGGTGCAGTGGCCTTCCTCAGAGCCTGGGCCCGAGGAAGGGCCACACTGCCCAAAGCAGACAGTGAAAGGGCCGGCAGTCCAATCTGCCCAGCAACAGGGGAGCTGGACAGGGATAGGTTCAACTGACTGGCCAATCCAGCCATAGAGGGGCGGAGCCTCTGCTGGGGCTGGGAATACAAAAAGCAGGCCCTGCAGGTCAGTAGGGAACAGGCCCCGCCGGAGGCAGATGTGTCGTCCCGCCGGCTGCAGCAGAGACCTGAACGCAGCCGAGCCGCTGCCCCAAGTGGAGCGCCTCCCGGAGCAGAGGCCCCAGGAACGGCCCAAGTAACCGAGTCCTAAGGATTGGATAGGGCCTCTGGGCCCCCTAGACTGCCCTGGGCCACCAGGCCCCAAAGACTGGACAGGACCTCTGGGCCTCAGCAACTGGGCTGAGCCCCCTGAGCCTGAGGACTGGGAGATACCCTCAGAGGCCGGTCCTGACCTGGAGGAGCTGCCTGAGGCTGAAACCCTGGGACCCTGTGACCTGGAGGAGTTGCCCTCTGCCGAGGGAACCCCAGGATCCCTGTGACCCAGAGGAGCTGCCCTCCGCTGAGGAGCTCCCCGCCTTGCCGCTGGTGGACAAAGAGGGACTGGCGAGTCTGCATCGGGCCGTGTACCCCAGTGACCCCGAAGATCCGGCATATACAGGTACCTGGGGATACAGGGAGGAAGTGGACAGGGGTAAGGCCCCATCTGCGTGTTTCAACGGGAGCCCCGCCGACTCAGTGGCAACACCTTTGCCACTGCTAGGACCCTGGGCTGGGACACAGTGGAGTCGGGCGGGCCTGCGTCCCCCTCTCCTCCCCCCCTTGTCCTCGCCACCCAGGGAGTGATTACTGTACCCTGTTATCCTGACCAGAGGACACTGCTTGCTCGCCCAGCCTGCCTAAGGGCCCAGGCGATAGACTGCTTGCTCACCCGCCCTGCCTAAGGGCCCAGGGGATAGATTGCTTGCTTGCGCACCCTGCCTCAGGGCTGGGGCGATAGACTACCTGACAGTCCACCCTGCCGGGGGGCCAGGACTAAGGCTCATGAGAGACACTAACATTCCGCTTTTTGGAAGGTGCAGTGGCCTTCCTCAGAGCCTGGGCCTGAGGAAGGGCTGCAACGCCCAGGCCGCACCAGACGCAGTCCTACAAGGATTCATAGGAGGAAAGAATCATATCTGCAATTGTACTGCCCTTTTGCTTTTAGGAATGTTCACGTTTTTTGAAGGATATGAAATTTGTGTTATGCTATCATGTTGTAGATTATCTTGCTATTATTATTGCATTTGCAGGACTCTGACCACTAATTTATCTTTATCTCTTCCAGGAATATGTCCAATATTCTAAATCTTTGAGTAGCTTTAAATTAGCATTCTAAACTAAACAAGAATACAGGCATTAAAATATTGTGCTATGCCCTTTGAATATGAATTTCATCCCAAAATTAAACTACTCTGAGGTATACAGGGCGCAATCTTGTCCAATACTTCAGCAAAAAGTTTCAAGGTCCAGTATCTTCTGAGTAACTCATCAAGGGTGGGTTTTGCACTTCCGGACCATTACAGATCTGTTAGTCTGACCTCAGTCATTTTCAAGACTTTAGAACAAATTATGAAGGAAAGAATAATTAAATTTGAGGAGATAAATGGATGCAGTGCAACATGGGTTTTCCAAAGGAAGATCCGCCAGACTAACCTGATTTCCTTCCTTGAGAAAATAACTGATTTTGTGGATAAGTGAAATGCAATAGATCAAATACACTTGGACTTAAGTAAAGCAGTTGATAAGGTAGTACCTGGGAAACTATTAGTTAAATTAGAGACGATAGGGATCTGTACAAGAATTGTAAGGTAGATAAGTAACTGTCTAAAGGGGAGAAGGGATTGTGCTGTGAAATGAAATATAAGACTTGGAGGGAGGTTATTAGTGCAGTTCCTAAAGGATCGGTCTTGGGACCAGTCTTATTCAATATTTTTATTAATGACCAGGCACAAAAAGTAGCAGTGTGCTAATGAAATTTGCTGCTGATGCCAAGTTAGGAGTCGTCATCAATACAGAGAAGGATTGGAATATTATACAGGAAGATCTGGATGACCTGGAGTGACAGAAAAGGGGAGGTATTCTATAATACAAAGTAGAAGGTCATGCACTTAGGGTCTAATAATAATTTCTGCTACAGGCTTGGGGCTCATCAGTTGAAAGTGACAAAGGAGGAGAAAGACCTGGCTATGTGGGTTGATCACAGGATGACTATGAGCCACCAGAGTGCTGCGGCTGTGAAAAAGGCACCTGCAGACCTAGGATGTATTAAGTGAGGTATTTCCAGCAGAGAGAGAGAAATATTAATCCCATTATACAAGGCCTCGTAAAACCTCATTTGGAATATTGTGTACAATTCTGGTTACCCATGTTCAAAAAAGATGAATTCAAACTGGAACAAGTGCAGAGAAGAGTTACTAGGGAGATCAGAAGACCTATCTTAGGAGAAGAGCCTGCAAGATCTTGGTTTGTCTACCAAAAAGAAAGTTGAGAGGGGGTATAACTGCTATAAATACATCAGGGGATGTAGTTATTTAAGCTAAACAACAATGTTGGCAAAAAGAAATGGATATAACCGGGCCAAGAACAGATTCAGGCTGGAAGTTAGAAGAAGGTTTCTAATCATCAGAGAAGTCAGCTTCTGGAACAGCCTCCCAGAAGGACTTGTGAGGGCAAAAAATCCTTAATTAGTTCTGTGAAAGAGCTGGGCAAATTTAAAAGTGCAATTCTATGAAAGGTTTGCTAGTTACGGTAGAAGGCAGTGTTCAGCAGCCCTGGGACTCATTTCTGGTTTTAGAGTTATAGAATCAGAGAAGATTAGGGTTGGCAGGGACCTCAGGAGGTCATCTAGTCCAACCCCCTGCTCAAAGCAGGACCAACCCCAACAGAATCATCCCAGCCAGGGCTTTGCCAAGCAGGGCCTTAAAAACCTCTAAAGATGGAGATTCCACCACCTCCCTAGGTAACCCATTCCAGTACTTCACCACCCTCCTAGTGAAAAACTTTTTCCTAATGTCCAACCTAGACCTCCCCTATTGCAACTTGAGACCATTGCTCCTTGTTCTGTCATCTGCCACTACTGAGAACAGCCTAGCTCCATCCTCTTTGGAACTCCCCTTCATGTGGTTAAAGGCTGCTATCAAATCCCCCCTCACTCTTCTCTTTTGCAGGAAAAATAAGCTCAGTTCCCTCAGCCTCTCCTCAAGTCATGTGTCCCTGTCCCCTAGTCATTTTCGTTGCCCTCTGCTGGACACTCTCCAATTTGTCCACATCCTTTCTGTAGTGGGGGGCCCAAAACTGGACACAATACTCAAGATGTTGCCTCACCAATGCCAAATAGAGGGAAATAATCACTTCCCTTGATCTGCTGGCAATGCTCTCACTAATGCAGCCCAACAAGCTGCTAGCCTTTTTGGCAACAAAGGCACATTGAGTGATATCAAGTTTCTTGTCCACTGTAACTCCCAGGTCCTTTTCTGCAGAGCTGTTTCTTAGCCGGTCAGTCCCTAGTCTGTAGCAGTGCATGTGATTTTTGTCCTTGTTGAACTTCATCAGATTTCTTTTGGCCCAATCCTTCAATTTGTCTAGGTCACTTCTACCCTCCAGCATCTCTACCACTCCCTCAGTTTAGTGTCATCTGCGAATTTGCTGAGGTTGCAGTCTGCTTCATCATCCAGATCATTAATGAAGATGTTGAACACAAGTGACCGCTGGGGCACTCCACTTGATACCGGCTGCTAACTAGACATTGAGTCTGTTGAGCCCAATGATCTAGCCATATTTCTATCCATCTTATAGTTAATTCATCCAACCCATACTTGTTTAACTTGCTGGCAAGAATACTGACCTATCTAAAGCTTTGCTAAAGTCAAGATATATCACGTCCACCGCTTTCCCCACATCCACAGAGCCAGTCATCTCATCATAGAAGGCAATCAGCTTGGTCAGGCATGACTTGCCCTTGGTGAATCCATGCTGACTGTTCCTGATCATCTTCCTCTTCTGCAAGTGCTTCAAAATGGATTCCTTGAGGACCTGCTCCATGGTTTTCCAGGGACTGAGGTGAGACTGACTGGTCTGTAGTTTACATCTTTTGTTCCTGAAAGGGTTTCAGCCAGCCATCTTCAGGTGTCAGGAAGGGAATCTTTGCCCCCCTTCATATGAATTCTGTATCTTTTTTTCTCCTCCTTCCTGTGAAGCATCAGGGATAGGTATAGAGAGATGGGACATTGAATAACGTGGTCCATGTTCCTGAGGTGTCATGGAACATTCTCTCTGATATTTGGAGGCTGGTTCTTGCTCAAGTGCTCAGGGTCTAACTGATAGACATATGTGGGGTCAGGATTGAGTTTTCCCCAAGTCATATTGGCGATGACCTTGGAGTTTTTCTGTTTTTTGCCTTACTCTGCAGCATATGGGTGTGGCGTGGGTCAGTTGCCAGAATTATCTGGGTATATCTCACTTCATCTTTTCTCTGCCATTCTGAGGGCCTTGGGCATTGGTGCAACTTGGTCCCTCATATTCTGTGCCCACAGAATATGATGATTTAGTCTCCTGTAAACTGTCAGTTTTGGTTGTTTGGTTTAATGTGTGGGTGCTGGCTGGTGTTGGTGGCCCGTGATATAAGGGAGGTCAGTCTGGATGATTTGGTGGTCCGTTCTGCTCTTAAATTTTATGATTCTATGACTCTAAATTGAGGCACACAAAATCACTAGTCACTCTTGAAAATCTTGGTCTCTTCCTCTTGAAGGGGCACAATAATTTTACAAGCCAAACTTTTCTTTTAAGATTTTGGTAAGATGTTAGCTTTTCTTTGACTTCGTACTATGTTCTTCAAAACATTGTTGCAGCAACTGGCCCTCAGCCATTCCTCAAACTACCAGTAGAAAAACACACAGGATACTATAAGCTACTAAAGCCTATGTGTGTGTGTAGTCTCTCATATTGAATATATTAAACATTCAAAAATGTCTGTGTTAGCCTGTCATGTTGCTGGTGAGAAAACCACTGTGTGGGATTAGATTATTTACTGTCCTTCCTTACTGCTTTCAGGACAGAGGCATAGCTACAGGTGGGCCTTGATGGCTATGCCCCTTATTCAGGATTTAACAATTAAATATAAAATAAACTATAGGCATCTTTCTGTTTTGGGGATGGGCTGCTGGTACAGATTTCAGTGTTTATTTCCTAAACTTGTTATATTCATGCAGGTAATTTTAGTAGCTGAGGAAGTTGCTTTTGGAACATATTCAGACTCATTATGGTGTTCTTTCATACTATGAATTTTAGAAATCTCTCTCTAATATTACGTCATATCTTCTGTGTGGAAAGGAGGATAAAAGATGTATCCCATAATTTTTAAAGTACTTTTTCCTTTTTCTTGTTTGTAATGTTGTCCTGTAAACTTGAAACTGCACTTTTTCTTGGATGCTTTAAACTGTATCTTTTCAGAAATTTCGTTGTTGTTCTTGCATAAGCACTGATTTGTTGTAGGGCTGATTGCACATAGTGGCTGGTTGGTTTCTGGTCTGACTTTATTTACAGAAAAAATGTATGTTGTGTTATTTTTAAGAAAAGGCATGTATAAAAGTTCTGCCCACGGATACAAAGGAAAAGTATATTAACATAAATAAACAAAGGCTCGATCAGTCTCCAAACATGTGGGTTTTGTGTGTTAGAGCTGCCACATGCCAAGAAAGGAAGTAACTCCCCACATGGTAGCTGAAGATACTTGGTGTAGTGCTGGAATAACTGAGTTCTCTGTGGGTACCCTATTTGAGGCTCAAAAATACTTAGAACAGTTTCCATCTTTTTGGTACAAAATAGTAGGCCTTATCTGTCTGCTGAAGTTATTTGTGATCAGCAATGCGACCGAATGGTTAAAGTCACAATACAACTAATATAAAACATTCATGCAAGGACATGCCTCACCCCAGTAATCATCTCTGTCGCCACCCCAGCTTCTGCCCTGCCTCTCTATCCTGAGATTCCCTCCCCCAAGGCTGTCCTCACCCCTTTCTGTCAGGGTGGGAGTCGGGCTGAGCGCGGCTGAAGGGACGTGCCTGGGAAAGGCATTGCAGCTAGTGCCCCCACTGAGCCCCACTAGATGGTGCTGGTAACAAGGAAGCTGGGCTGGCAGCACAGCTCTGGCAGAGGGGCAGGGGGAAGCCTACTGTGTTTCATCTCCTCCTTGCCCGCAACCTCCAGTAAGTATTTGGAGCCTGCCTGGGGTATGCAGAAGAGGCTTGAGACAATGGTGGGTGGAGGCAGTGGGGCACTGGAGGGATGGGTGGGGAGCCGGTGTTTAAAGTGCCCCTCCAAAAGTAGTCCCATTTAAATCCCTGTGCATGACCCTGAATACATTGATTTGTTTGCTCTTTCCTATTTACCCCTACTGTAACCATCACAGCAATCCCAGAAACAGCAGAAAAAATTCAATAAATTGCTCCTCTCCTGTACTCTCCTTTTAGTTTCCAGTATTAGCTACTGAGAAGCTGTTGGGGCAGCAATTAACTCATATTTATCTGTTACTTACTCTGAAGGATACTGTAAACTAAAACTACAAGTTTAAGTCAGAGAAATAGATATTAAGGACAATTGTTGGTATAAACCAGGTAGCTTGGTAATACTTTAAAGGAGAAGAAAAGGCAAACAAATGTAGCTGAAGTAGATTTTTGAGTGTAGGTATGTTGCTTTAGATTTCAATGGTAGTAAAGCCTGCACTGACTGAAAGGTCTTCTTTCTTAAACAGAGCACTGATGTAAGTAATCAATACTGCGGTTTTGGTGGAAAATGTTCTGTTTGACAAAAGGTGTAAGATTGATTACCTAGATCAATACCATTTTTAGGAACAATTTATCAAGATTGTACTTAAACAGAGACCATGATGCATTTAACTGTAATAATACAAACACCATTCCCCCCGCACCCTTGCCTTTATGGATAATCTTGTTTTTTCAATGGAAAGCAGTAAATTTTTCAAAACGAAGTTCTCTTTTCCTTTTGAGTAACATTTTTTCAGGGTCAAAAGCAGGCTTGGAATCATTCCTTTGTAAAGGAAAACATGTCTCCTAACAATTCCCTTTTAAACTACTTTACAGGCTTTTCAAGTGAGTATAATCCATAATCCTTCCTCCTTGTTGTTCCAAAAGAACCGACCTTGATGTCTGAGCTTTTTAGAAATCAAGAAGAACATATTGAGACAAAGTGAATCAAGAAGTCATTTGGTTCTTAGGCTCTTAAGAAGCCTGTAGTATCTTTTAACAATGGAGAAAGACCCATGGTTGATGGCAGTCCTTTCTCCAATTACTTATGCTTTTGTAGAATGTCAGGTTGTAGGTTTGGCCTTGAACATTTCTTGTAGGTCTAGCAATATTTTCATGATAGCAGCTTGAGAGAAGTCACATCATTGAATGAGAAAGTAGAGCACTCAACAGGAGTGAAACAGAAGCTGTGGTGATGGATGGATGAGATGCCTCTGGACTGATATGGAATTACACCATTGAGTACAGAGTATGGGCCTTGAAATTATAAATGTTCTTGAGGCTATTTTGTGGGGTCTCTTGCATTAATAATTTGTCTGATCAGTCTCTCATTCACATGTGAGAGCAAAAGCAAATAGCAACCAAATGTCAGTGGGAAAAATGCATAGATTTAAGAGAGATTTTAATTTCAAACTGAAATTTGGATGTTACCAATTTTCCCATGGGCTGAGCTAACACCCAAAATTTTAATAGCTCTGAATTGGGAGTCTTTGAAATATGGATCCAGATGACAAATCCTTTTTTAATTTTTGTGCAATAATATGAATGGTACAGGATTGTTGATACTCGCTTCTTGGTACTCTATGTGCATTGTTAGACTCCGCGGTCTGACGACATTAGCACCATACACTTGCTAAAAATATACCTTCATTTCTTCTATTATGGGAAAACACAAATTCTTTAAAGAAACATTCAACAAATAGAGTCTGGTGCAGAAATATGAATGTCAAAAACAAGAGAGGAGCTCAGCTATGTGGTGTGACTAGGCCTAGCCACCTAGCTAGATCTGTGAAAGGAAGCATGTTCTTGAAGGAGAGGCTTTTATTTGAGAGAGTTTCACGTTGCTGAAGGATAGCCAAAGGGCTTAGCTTTCACACTTTATTTCCTTCAGGCACAGAGAAGAAAACTTTTGATCTGAGTTAAAAGACATAAGAAGGCATCAGAAATTCTGATGAAGGGTGAAACTGTAAGGTGTTCAAAAGGGCAGCAAAGCCAGTTTGGACAGCTGGTAGGTTAGCTATGAGACGTATGCACTTCTAGCTAAGAAAAAGCAAACCTGATACTGAGATTGGTTCAAAGATGAAGGCATTCAGAACAAAAGGCAGAGAGAGTGGCATAGCGAGATGGACACAGCCCATCAATGCCATTGTTATTGGGTTGGACTCAGTGGAAGAAATCTGAGTGCTTACAAATGTATTTAATAGCTCATAGTTAGAAGTGAACCGAATAACTTTGTTTAAAGGAACAAGTGTAATTGACTTGCATATCAAAAGGATTAAGGTATGCATAAATGGCTCTGGGATTATCCTAAATAGGTTTGTGGGTATGTGACTGTGTTGTGCAGTGATATAGCACATATGAATTGATGGTCATAGACTCATAACGTGAAGGGGAAAAAGGCAGAGAAGACTCAAAAGCACTACAATATACGGAAAACTGTAGGTTGCATAGGAACGGATATAATTTAGGTTACAAAACTATTCCATACAAATAGATGTTGCCAGCTAAAATAAACCCCAGCCCCAAAGATGTAACAAGTCTTTCAAGCTGGGTAGACCTCTGCCTAAAACAAATCATAACTCAGTCTTTCACATATAAACCAGGCTTCTACCTAAGTCAAGGCCCAGACTAACTTCAGTCTTAGGCTTGCCAAATCTTCCAAAATTAACATAAAAATGGCCATACTGGGTCAGACCAATAGTCAATCTCGCAAAGTATCTTGTCTTCTGACAGTGGCTAGTGCCAGATGCTTCAGAGGAAATGAACAGAACAGGGCAATTTAGTGAGCGATCCATCCCCTGTCATCCAGTCCCCACTTCTGGCAGTCAGAGGTTTTGAGATACCCAATGTATTGGGTTGCATTCCTGATCATCTTGGCTACTAGCCATTATATAAACTCATAGAGGATAGGTTTATCAATTCTTTTTTGAACCCGGTTACACTTTTGGTGTGCACAATATCCACTGGAAATGAATTCCACAGATTGACTGTGCATTGCGTGAAGAAGTACTTCTTTATGTTTGTTTTAAACCAGCTGCCTAGTAATTTCATTGGGTGACTCCTGGTTCTTGTGTTATATGAAGGGGTAAATAACACTTTCTTATTCATTTTTTCCATGCCATTCATGATTCTGTAGACCTCTATCATATCATCCTTTAGATATCTCTTTTCTAAGATGAACAGTCCCAGTCTTTTAAATATTGCCTCATATGGAAGTTGTTCCATATCACTCATCATTTTTGTTGCTCTTCTCTGTACTTTTTGCAATTCTAATACATCTTTCTTGAGATGGGGTAACCAGAACTACATGTAGCATTCAAGATGTGGGCATACCATAAATTTATATAATGCCATTATAATATTTTCTTTTGCTTTCCTAGTGGTTCCTAACATTCTGTAAGCTTTTTTGATTGCTGCTGCACATTGAGCAAATGTTTTCGAAGAGCTATCCATGATGACTCCAAGGTCTCTTTCTTGAGTGGTAACAGCTAATTTGTAGTGGATCATTTTGTATGTATAGTTGGAATTATGTTTTCCAGTGTGCATTACTTTGCATTTATCAACACTGAATTTCAACTGCCATTTTGTTGCCCAGTCACCCAATCTAGTGAGATCCTTTTGTAACTCTTCAGTCTGCTTTCGACTTTCCTATCTTGAGTAATTTTGTATCACCTGCAAACTTTGCCATCTCACTGTTTATCCCTTTTTCCAGATCATTTATGAATATGATGAACAGTACTAGTCCCAGTACAGATCCTCGGGGAACCCCACTATTTACCTCTCTTCACTGTGAAAATGACTGTTCTACTGTTCCCTATCTTTTAACCAGTTACTGATCCATGAGAAAACCTTCTTATTATCCTGTGACTGCTTACTTTGCTTAAGAGCCTTTGGTGAGGGTCCTTGTCAAAGGCTTTCTGAAAATCTAAGTACACTATATCCATTGGATCACCTTTGTCAGCATGATTGTTGATACACTCAAAGAATTCTAATAGATGGGTGAGCTGGAGCAGGCCTTTGTCTAAACTAAGGTCCCAATCTAGATTGACTTTTCTTGAATGCTGGAGTAAGATATAGAGTTTTAGTCCCTCCTCTAGTTGGTTCTGGTCAATCAGTTACTTCTATCTGACTTTAGAAGACTTCCACTACCAGCATAGTTCCCCAAGTAAAGTTAAGTGTGAGAAAGGAGAAATCAACCTTGAAGAGCACACATTGCAGTTAGTTTTCTTCTTTCCACTTTGCTTGGAAACCTACAACCTACAACACCAGTAACTCATTTAGCCCTATTGAAAAAAATAACTTTCGATTCTCTTTTCCTTTTTACAGAAAGAGAGAGAAGAAAGTGGTCAGTTAACCAGTCTGAGGATAAATCAATGCATGAATAGTTTGATATAGATTTAATATTCTTATTGAATGTTGGTGTGAAGTGAATATTTTGCAGTTAAAATTATCTTTTTGCCTTTTTGCTAAGAAAGTGCAGTTAATTAATCTGACATTGTCTTCAAGATGAGTCAATGCACAGTTCAAAGGGATATAAGTGAGAGGATTTTGAGTTAGAGCTCCTTTTGAGACTTCATTTTTCTACTTAAATTTTAAGTATACCAAATCAGAGAGACAAAAATGTAAGTCACATACTGTTTCCAGTTCATTATGGACTCCTCTTCGTGCCTTTTAGAACTGGTTGAAAAAACTTTGTGTGGAAAATTTCCACCAATCTCCAATTCCTTTACAATGGCTATATTCTCATGTAACTAACCATACAGTAGTTCAGCTGTTCAAACGTGAAGTCTAAGTGTCCTAGAGTAGAAGACAATCGGCTCCTTTTGTATTTCACCTAGCAGTGAATTTAATGACCATGTGTTTACTCTAGCACTCTCTCCAAAGGTTCAGGTGCTCATGTCACATTACTGCTTGACCTCCTTGTACTGGACTCTGGAATCTCCATCCAAAGGTAATCTTATCACATGTTAATTAAACAGTCCCTCTATTTCTTATGGAGGCTCACTAGGCTCTTCCTCTTCCCATGTTAGAGACTACATTTGTCACTTTTGTAGTATTCCTGGCTTTGCTTAGAATGACATTAAGGTCATTCCTGAACCTGCAAGTCTAGTGCAGCAAGATAGTATGTTACTTGCTGAACTTCAAGGCTGAGCGAATTTTAGTCCTCTTTTAATATTAATCTATAGAGACAGCAGTTATTTTGGACAGGGATATGGTGTCTTCTCTTTCAGCAACAAACATTTCCAGCCTTGGAACTTCCATTTGTGTTAACTGTAGCAGTAAGCTAAACTACAAAAAAGAAATGGCATTAAAGAAGTGCTTAAAAGATGCTTTGAGAACAAAAGTTGGAGTAGTAGAATGCTATCTGCCCTGTGTTTAGCTCTCCATTTGTTTCAGTATTACCAGAATGATTCTGAATTGAAGAAACATGCTTTTATTAACTGGAGGTGAACAGAAGTGTTCCTTGATGCTAGGGGTGAAACAATACCTGCTGTTATCATTGAGTATGTGACAGATACACACACAAATACATATAAAAAATTAGAAACAATTTTTCCTTATTACATTTTTCTAATATTTAAAGCCTACTGGGATAACTTGTTCACTGTTCTGAAGAGGTCTTTAATACCATGTCCTGATTTCAGCTTTATGAAGAGTGAGAAGCTTGTTCACAATTACATTCACTAGATGACTAGTGTGACCTCCTCTGCCTTTTCAGCTCCAGTTGTCTCATCCCTGCTACTAACATTAAAATAAAAATAACCAGGAGCTCAAGTCTCCTAGGGCTCTCCTTCATTTTTCTCAAGCTGCTATGAAGGAAATTCCTGGAAAATGTTGCTGCTTATATGAACTTTTCTTGAGAAGTTCAAAGGGACAGATACTTTTTTCTCTATAAAGTAATTTAAAAGGCAAGTTTATGTGGCAGGCTTCTTATTACCATATTTATATAGAATATTCAAACTTTTCAGACTTGGTTCTGAGAATAAATGCTATAACTTGGTCATGCATTCAGATCATATCATGTAAATGTTTACTTACATAGGGCCTGTTCCAAATTCCAAAAGTCCTCAGCTTGAGAAGAAAACATTTTATTTCCAAAATGTCCATTATTTTCATGTACAATGAACTGGCCTTACTTTTAAAAGAAAAAAAAATTGAAAGTGTTTCATGATATATAGAACAAAAACTTGAGTACAAGGAAGCTCTAGACAGCTATTTCCTTTTCTAGCATTAGAAATGAATACAGTAAAAACTAGGCTATTTAACCTAAGGTTTTTCTTTCCTACACTTATGTCTTTCTGTTTTTTAAAAAAATGCAATCCTTTTCATCATGAGCTACAGAGCAGACTTTAGAGAAGATTTCATCACAGAACCATAAATTTCTGTTTCTTGTGTCTGTTCTCTCTGAATCACTGCTGAGAGAACCTTTTCATTGATTTGCTGGTTTATAAAAGTTGTCCTTTTTTCAGAAATTCACAATCAACTTTATTACAGCACATTACCTAACCTTGACTCTCTTCTCCACAAAGAGGCTGTTGTCACTTCGGGAAACTCTTAGTTCACAAGATTAACTCCTTACAGTTTGTGCTTTTTAGTGCCATGGGTTGATGACTGAGGGCCAATAAATTCATATTGGAAACTGTAATGGAGTGTCTGCCTCATACGTGTGTAGAAAAGGTTAACCTCAGCAGGGAGCAGTGGAGGTGAGTCCTCCGAGCAGCCAGAGAGGTTGCATGAGGTGCAGCCAATTGAGGGAATTGCAGGAAGCAACCAATCAGGGCAGTGCAGTCTTAGATAAGAGGCGCTGCAGGGCAAAACAGGGTCAGTAGCTGCCTGAAGGTCATGGAGTGAAGGCTGGGTTCTCACCAGGTGGAAGGAGTACTAGCACCATGGACAGCGCACTGCTTGAAGGCGCTGAGGTAAGGACAAAGTAGGTGCAGGAGCCACAGGAAAGAGGTCTGGGGAGAAGTGGTGAGCAGTTCCAAAGAGAACAGCATGAAGCTGCCATGGACAGAATCACTGGGTTGGGACCCACAGTAGAGGATGGGCCTGGTTCTCCCCACTTGCTGTTGGGAAGTGGCATGATTATTGGATTGTGATATTAACGCCCAGAAAGAGGAAACACGGATGGTGACTTGGCCAAAGGGCTGAGCCATGAAAAGAGTGCTGCAGTTCCTGAGGATGCGAGATGCAGAGACAGAGCGACTATGTGCAAACCATGAACAGGAGGGCATTGGCTTTGAGCTAATCCCCACAGTGACCAGGAAGAGGTGCCAACCCAGTGATGAGTGATGTGCCCTGTGACTGGAATGAAAATGTTAAAAAGGCTTTTGTGGTTCCTAGATGTGACCTGAATTAATCTAAAATGCATTGGAATCAGGTTGGCTGACTGCATATGTGGTAGATCACTTTTGTTTTGTGAATGACATTCCTCATCTTTATTTTAAAAAGTGACCCAAAAAGTTCTTGGTAATTGCCAAATTAACTTATATGGAGATATAACAGAAATTCAAATGTTCTTTTATCCATAGTGATATTTGCTTGGCTTTTCTGTAAATTCAGAAAATTGGTAATTCTCAGTAGAACTCTTTGTTCCACTGCAAAATTGTGTTCCTACTATAACTACAGTGATAACATGACTTAATTACATGACATGAAATAATGTGAATTATTTATGGAGGAAAATTGTATGACAACCTGCTGGAAGCAATGGTAATTGAATGGTAACTCATGTTACTGTTCCAACATTTTTTCTTGATGACTGCAAACATTTTGTATCTTCACTGTACGTAAGGATCTGAGATGAATGTCGGATGTTACTTACACATAAACAATATGTTTTGAAGGATAAATAAAGTTTACAGTGGAGTCAAAGGGCAGTCATCTGTAGCAAGATGTTGGAGATTCTAGTTCAGTTCTTATTACTGGTCTCTAGGTCCTTGAACAGCACTGGCTGGAAGCTTTGCAGTGGCATGTGTGAAGTAAAACACACAGAGAGTAGGCGATTCCCTGTAATCCATTTCCAGTCCTGGAGGAAGGGAGTATCTACTTTAATCTCCCTCTCCTGTACAAGAATATAGTGCTACTCAGTGAAACTCACCCTGTAGGATAAATGGAATTCAAAAGTTCCAGGAATACTGGGTAGATTTGGTTAGGGACAATTGTTAGTTGGGGATGGGATTCTGATCTGGGAGGGAAGTACTAAGTGTTAAGTGATGCCAGGATGAGTGAATCACTAGTCAGGGGGGGTTCGGGATGGATTTTTTTTTCCATGTAGCCCTATTAGTTGCTTATATGGGAATGTGACAGTTCTGCTTTTTTCCTGTGTTCTAAGGCTGGGATCTTGGAGAACAAAGCCAAACAAACCAAAAAACTAACACAAAATATTTGACAATTTAATGTGTATTATGAAAAAGATGTGGAAAATTACAGTAGGCAGGGACAAAAATATTTGTTAATGATAAAAGTTAATGATAACTTTCTTTAGGTTCTTTGTAAAGAGACATGAAAAATTCAGACATCACTAAAATTTTGCAGTACATGTACTAATTTTCAGTTCATAATGAAGTGTAACCTTAATTGAAAGACACCTTTGCTTTATTTCTAATAGACGTTATATGTTCAGTCCTCAATGTTGGTGAGCATTTGGTATTGACTTTCTTTACACATTTTAATTCTAATTAAACAATGAAAAGATCAAGGGATACAAAATTGTCAGTGGAAGTGATAAGATGTCATAGTCCACAAATCACTGGCACAGATCAGCACCTCCAAAACTACAGTTACTGGGTTGTATCTATGTTTTGACCCTTAATTTTAGTAATGGAGATGATGGTTTCCTGGGGTAGCAAAATGTTACTGTTAGTGTGAGTCATTGCTGCCTGGGAGGGGCAGAACTATTCTAATGCCTGAGGCAGCAAAAACACACACTCTTGACACAGTAGAGAAATGTTGTGGTCTACTGCATTATTGAATATTGGGAAACTTAATTTTTGGAGTATTGGTATTGGCAGGATAGTAAAAGCACCTTGAGTCTTCATGACTTAATGAGCATATGCAGTAGCTGTATGTTAAGGGCTATGTTGTGGCAATTAAACCACATCTTGCAACAGGACGTGTGTAATCAGGGTCTCCATGTTGACAACCATTCTCATTGGTGTTTTGCCTGAGGCAGGCAAAATGCTCAGGAGTGCTGGATGGAATGCACACTGAAGTGGTTCTGGCTTTTTCTTCTCTTCTAACGGCTGCAGCTTAAGATCCAGAGGCACTGCCTTTAATCTGGCAGACAGGGTGGAGAAGGAGTGGAGCTACAGACCCTACATTGAGATATATAGTCATGATGGACTCCCCAGGTTTTTTAATTTAGGCACAATCCCATCCTTGCATTCCCTATCTCCTGCATAAAGTGGTAGGTGAGGCATTGCTCCTAGCAATGTTGTATACACCATCTCAGGGCCAGATTCTGGCCCCAAAACATACCAAGTTTACAAAGAAAATAGAAGTGCAACCTTAACTACATTGGATGTGGAGCCCCATGCCCCTACTTCACAGGCATTTGGCATCAGTGTCAAAGTGCCTGATCTACCCTGACAAGCCCTTATTGATTAGGGAATGGGTTGAGAAGAGAAATGGCCACAAAGCTCTGGTTGGCTAGAGGACTTGGAGGAAATCCCACCCCTGACTTTGATCTACCAGCCCATCTCTCATTGGAGGAGAGGAGTGACCCTTCACAGCAGGATCTCAGCCCTCCCAAGAGGAAACAGAGGAGTCCAGTTGTTCAATACAGAGGCAGGATTGTGAAGAGTAGCCTGAGCTGAGAGATCATGTTGCTATCACTGTGGTGAGGGGTGAAGAGGAGGAGGAGGATGCCCAAACACAACCGGAAACCAGAGCTAGAGGATCAGCAAAGGGTATGTCAATGTAGCAAAAAAAAAAAAAAAGACCTGCTGCAGTGAGTCTCAGAGTCCAGGTCAGTGGACTCAGGCTCACATTGCAGGGCTAAAAATAGCAGTGTAGATGTTCAAGTTTGGGCTGGGGTTAAAACTGGTGAGTGGAGAAGGTCTCCCTAGGGAGTCGGTTGGGAGAGGAGCACTTGAGCATGATGATTACAGGGACAAACACGAGTCGTTGCAGCAGAGGCTGGGACTTGACACTCTTAGTGTGCAGTATGTAGCCTGTCGGGAGACTAAGACTGGATCTGAGGGGGTATTTTGGGCTCTCTCTTGGGTTATTATTATCATTAATAATTATTATTCTGTATATTATTCTGTATACATTATTAATCTGTGTATTTAGGTATTAGGGACTTGGTACATTTGACTGTTTTTGGGGATGAAGGTATGTATCCCTCTCCATGGGGATTCCATGAATAGTCCCATGTTCTGAGGTTTTGACTCTGCCCAGATGAGTGTTGGTTTTATATCTGAGTGCAGCATTTATTCCTGGAATTAAATTCTGGCTTCTCAAAGGCTGTGGGAACAAACCAGAAGGTTTGGGCCTAAAAGGAGGAAAGTAGGTTTTCTCACGGATGTCACTTGGGGTGTGGAATTCACACAGCAAATCTTAGGTGCCCTCACTACACTGATAAAAAGTTGTGTGTTTAGCAGGCAGGTGACCTAAATAGACCATAACAATTAAATTCAGTGTTTGCCAGGTGATTGTGAGTCTGAACTAGAATGCTGTATTACTTGAATTAAATAAATACCTATACAATAACTAAATACCACTCATTTCTAAGACAGGAAAAGCTTTATTGTTGACTCTGCTGGTTAATGAATGCTATCTGTATGATGCAGCATCTTGTTCCAGCTACTCATGTTCTGCCTTCATATGCGTGATAAATAAGCGGGAGCTCTGATAGAGAGTATTTGACGTGCACCATTAAGTAGGTTCAGTCCTCAGAGGGTGGCAGAAAGAAATGATAAATGGCAGCTCAAGTATGAATGAAAACCCAACAGCTCTGTCTGAGTATGTAAATAGAATCCTTATTCATTGCTTAAAGTGGAGATAGCTTCCAGAGGAACACACCCTATTCATGTTAAAGAAAATAAGGGAGATTTCAGCTTCATCCTAGTATTTGTGGTTGGAAGGCTTAATGGAAAATATCCAGAACCGATAATAAAACAAAATGACTGAGTGGGCTGTCAGTAGAATCACAAAGAATACAGAAAGAATCACTGAAAAAGATACTGAGTGGCATCTAGGTTTAAATCCAGCTGAAGTTGCTATATATAGAAAGCTGTTACCATCTGATCCTTTTGTGTGTTCTTTTGATGGTCCCAGTTCTGTTCATGGTGCATAAAAAACCACCACCAAAGGAGGCATTTTCTTTGTAATCTGAACTTCGTAGTGTAGAGATAGTCTAAGTTGACTAAAGTTATGTTGATGTTCATCCACCCCTGTAATTAACTGCTTTTGCATATCAACATAATGCTCCTTGTGACGATGGAGTGCATCCACAGTGCTCTTGCATCGACAGAGAGAGAAGTATACTGTGGGTAGCTTTCCCAATGTGCAACTCACAACTACTGGTTGTTGTGGGAAGGAATCACAGAGCCTCATGGGGGTGACCTCAGCATCTCATGATGCAGTTTTCCCTTCCCATCATTCCATGGGCTTCCAACTACTTTTCATGTTTCTTTTCAACAGCCCCTGTAAAATTGCATGCCTGCCATCTGTCTCAAAGCGTGCATCCTGCACTGCTCTCCAGTCTTCTGATGAGCATTATGAACCTGACACAGCTGATCCTGCAGTATTTCTTGCGCTATGGATCAGATGATGACACCTTGCTGTGTGCCATGGACAGAAACAATTCAAGATTGTTGTTGACATTCACAGAGCAGCTGCACATAGTGGACCATTGGTTTTGGGCATGAAAAACAAGCACTGAGTAGTGGGACTGCATCGTTATGCAGGTATGGGATGATGAGCAGTGGCTGCAGAACTTCTGGATGCATGTGGATCTCACCTCTGCCCTCTGGTGCAAGGACACCAAAATGAGAACTGTTCTAATGGTGGAGAAGCAAGTGGCGATTGCTATTTGGAAGCTGGCAGCTCCTGGCTGCTACTGATCAGTTGTGAATCAGTTTGCAGTGGGGAAGTCCACTGTGGGGGTTGCAGTGATGCAAGTGTGCAAGGCCTTAAATTGCCTCCTGCGACAAAGTACTGGGACTCTGGGCAATGTGTGTGAAATAACAGATAGCTTTGTGGCAATGGGATTCCCTAATTGGGGTGGGGTGATAGATAGCATGCATATCCCCATTTTGGCCCAAGACCACCTTGTAACAGAGTATATCAACAAACAGAAAACGCTACTTTTCTGTGGTATGGCGAGCTCTGGTGGATCATAGAGGTTGTTTCACTGACATCAATGCCTGCATGATGCCTGCATCTTCAGGAACACTGGCCTGTTCAGAAAGCTGCAAGCAGAGACTTTTTTCCCAGACCAGAAGTTTCTAGATGGGGATGTGGCAGTGCCAATAGTGATCCTTGGAAACCCAGTCTACCATTTGCTTCCATGGCTCATGAAGCTTCATACCAGCAACCTTGATTGAAACAAGGAGCACTTCAACATCAGGCTCAGCAGGTGCAAAATGACTATGGAATGTGCCTTTGGCCACTTAAAGGGTTGCTGATGCTGCCTTTTTCGGCAAGTTAGATCACAATGAGGAAAATATTCCTACAGTCATAGCAGCCTACTGTGCTCTGCATAACATTTGTAAAGCTAAGTGGGAGAAATTTCTGCAGGGGTAGAGTGTTGAGGTGGATCTACTGGTTGCTGCTTTTGAGCAGCCAGATACCAGGGCTGTTAGAGGGGTTCAATGGGGAGCTATTTGAATCAGGGAGGCTTTAAAGAAGCATTTTGATAATGAGCCCCAGTAATGTGAGTTTGTGTAATGCATTGAGCCAGGCATTGTTTTCTTGAACTGTAGTATGAACTTTGTCATGATTGCTGTGTGTGCTTTATTTTTATAATGCAAATGCACTGATTACCACCGTATATGAATTTCAGCAAAAACCACTGTATTTAGGATATAAAGGTTCTTTCTCTTTCTATAAGTACATTTTTATTCAACACAGACACAAACATTTTTATGTTCTGCAGGGAACATTAAAATTAAGAACACATTTTTCAAATGAGGCTCTCACAGCTGGGTGTATGTGCAGCTGTCATTTTGAAACATGTCCCTCAGGGTGGAGTGCATGGAGTACTGTGACAGTCAGGGAACATATGAGGAATATTTGGGGGAGAGCATTGATGGCAGTTCTGTGGGCTGAAGGGGGAGGTTAGCATGGATGTGTTCTGCCTGCAGTTCAGTCAGGGAATTCTGCATGTCTGTTTGGTCCTGGAGCAGCTGTATCACCTGCTCTTGCTTCTGTTTCCTGGCTATCCATTTGCTATTTTTCATTGATAGCCTCTCTCCACGCTTTCTGCTCACAGTCGAAAGCATCAGAGGATTGCAGTGCCTCCTGGAACATGTCTTCCTCACTCCTTCTGTTTTGTCTCTTTATCAGACTGTGCTTCTCAGCTAGTGTGCAGAAGAAGACACTCAAGGGCACATCAGCAGAAGCTAAAGAAACAATAGACAGAGGCACTACTGTGAGGGTACTCATAGCCTTGATCCAAACAAGTTAGAAACATCACTTTCCCTCGGCAGGCACACAGCATGGCGAGAGCCCCAGCCATGGTGAGTTCGGCCTAAGGGGACAAATGGTCAGGGGGTGTTTCAGAAGAGTATCTCTACAAGTGTCTATGACCACTATTCTGAATACTGGCACCATTTTCTTCAGGCGTGGGTGAAAGCAGCTGTTACCTCGCTCCTGAGGGTGACTGAGGATGCAAAGGTGCAGCTCCTACATGCGTGCGGCTGCAGTCAAGGTCCATATGCTGCTCGCCCATGTGCTGCTTTGGTGCTTGCAGAAGTAATTGCTGATTGGCATGGCAAAGTTTCCTACTGCATGGGAAGAAACTAGGCAGCTCTCCCAAGAAACTGTTGGCAGAGGATTGCAGAGTACTTCTAGCAAAGTGTCCTAGAGATCTTTATGGAGGACATCCCGGTGTGCATAAACAAACTTTTCCTCAGGGCCCCCTCTGCTTAGCTGCACAGGGAATGAAAAGCAGATACAAACTGTGCTGGTGTTGGTCATTTCAATCCCCCTTCTACCTTGATTAAAAAAAGCAGAACACTATCTCATGTCTCCCTGCAGTATAAAAGCACAATGAGTACTTACTAGAGCTGTCCTCTCCTCCTCCGGAGCACCAGAACTGGATTGCTGGGACTAGCTAGACCACTCCAGAATTAAAAAGAGGTCCTGGTTTACCATGCCACTAGATGCCCCTGTTGCCTGTCCCCTTTTCTCCTCCAACTGCACTTTCTCATCCACCACGTTGGCATTGGGGTTCACTCCACTGGGCACTGTCTCCAGCCCCTCCCACAAAAGTATCCACAGGGCTCTTGGTGGAGGTAGGGTCGCTGCTGAGAGTGACATGCAGCTCCTTGTAGAAGACGTGTCTTTAGCGATGCACCAGACCAATGACTGACCTCCCTTGCCTTCTGGTATGCCTGCCTCAGCTCCTTGATCTTTGCACAGCACTGCTGCATGGCCCTATTGTGACCCGTCTCCTCCATGCCATGAGCAATCTTTCTGTATGTATCAAAGTTCCTACGGCTGGAATGGAGCTGTAACAGCCCAGCCTCCTCTCCCTACAGACCCAGCAGATCCACCGACTTGGTGTACTTCAGACAGGGGTACATTTGCTGTGGGGAGCCAGCACAGTCAGCTTGGCATATGCTACTTGAGCTGATCACGATGAGTAAACAGGAAGAGGAATTTAAAAAATTTCCATGGTTTTAAAGGGGGGAGGGGTGCATAACTGTGTACCTGGCTGCAAGGCAGTGGATTTCAAACTGGTGACCAGAGCAGTTACGATGGGCATTGTGGGACACTTCCTGGAGACTTAGACACTGTATCATTCTAACTACGTTGTCCTAAGCTACAGCTCTTGTCGAGGTGGTTTTATTATGTTGGACTAGCAGGACAGTTAAATCGGTGGGAGAAGCATTGCAGTATGTATATCTCCACAGTCAGGTTAATGTAAGCTTCCTTATGTTGACTTTACTGTGTAGTGTAGACACAGTAAAGAGGCCAAGGATTTAATAAAAAGTGAAGTGTTTTCTTTCTTCTAGTGATGGCTTCTTCAGGACAGGGTTAATAGTTGTTCTGCTGTTGACTTGTGCCAGTCATTCCATATATTCCTGGCAAACCAAAATTGGTATATTTAGACTGAAACATAGAAAGGAGCTTTTCTAATCACAATGGATCTCCATGGACTTGCAAATGAAATACATTGTCCAGCTATGCTAGCAGAAAGACAGGAGATGCTGGGTGTGGTTTAATTAGGCTGCATCATTTTTCCTAAATATCTGGAGTACTTGGCTGATAAAATTGTACAGTGCAGGTAATGCAATAATCATTTACATATGCTGAGGGGGAGGGGAGAATGGGGAGACTTCTACTTCCTCGTACTTCACCTAAGTCCCCCACTTCTCCCGTTCTGGTCCCACCTGGCTAACCATTCAGCTTACTGACAAATGTGAAAAGTAATAGATGAGTAGAGATGGTTGATGACACCAGTCTCTGGGTTACTACCACCACCATGGATGGGAGCAATTGTTCCTCTGTAATGTGCTATATTGGTAACAGGCCCTCCCACTCCTGAAATTGCACAAAATCATTAAAACTTCTCTTATGACTCAAAAATGTTCACAGAGCCACTGATTTTTGTGCTACGCTGACAGCCAGCATACGCCAAGGCTCTATAGTGCTAGTGGCTTTCTTTTGGATCCCTTCTAGTTGTTGGTGCCAGACCCTGAACTTCTATCAACCTGAACAAGAGGCAATGCATCTGCAATGTGATTATCATCCCCAGACACACATCTGGAAGAGAAACAGATGTTAAAATGTAAACACTGTAGTACACATGTCCTCACCAACCTCATAACCCCATGTGATCTGGAGGACTGGCAATTAATAACATGTACTACCACCATGTTGTCACACCAGAGACACATCCTTTTATTAACAAACTCCATTCCTCCAATGATCACTGCCACCAAAATTGGGGGGGGGGATCCAGAAATGTTATATCCTTCACTATGCATTGAGGTGGAGGGTTATTGCTCCCTTGGTAAAATACCTGAAAACCTGTACATCCTGAAGCATTCAAGTAGATCTTTAGATCAGCCTTGAGTATTAAGAGGGCGTTTCCTGCACCATCATGGACATAAATAGTCCCCACTCTCTTCCAGAGACCTGGGGGAGAGGGATGGGTCAGCTGACCTGGTATGAAGCTGCCACAGCAAGTCACTCTCTTGCTTTCTCTCCCATAAAGGAGACACTCAACTTTTCTGACAAGCAGGACAATGCCTCCCGCTTACCCATTGCTTAATGTGTAGTAAGGTCATTACAGAAAGTAATAAAATAATTTGAAGCTTATGGATCATGCAAGAATTACAGATGGAGGAAGCAGATGGTGGAAGAAAGACGCAGTACATAGACACTGGGCAGTTCAAAACTGTCATATTAATGAGAGCACCAAATAGTTACTGATTTCACTTTCAGAAATAATGAATGGTAAGGGTTTCATACATAAACACTTTTATTGCACTTTGATGGAGCCATGTGTTTGCGTGGTTTACAATAATAGATTCAATGGTTTAATCGGGATTCAGCATTGTGTTAAATATAGTTTCAGTATTACTGTAGTTCTGTAAGTTGTTGATTGCACTTTCAGTATTTCTTGGCAGCTCTGAGAAAATACCAGTTCATGCATTATATATTTATAACTAGCTTTCAGCTTATAAGATCTACATGTGGTGTTATTAAATAAATTTTGATCTTCATGTTTCCAGTATAAGAAGCCAAATAGTAACCTGCAGAGCCATATATCGCATTGTCTAAAAAGCCTTAATTGCAAGTGAATTTTCTTTTAAGGAAAATAGGGAGGTTATATTAATGGTTTTTAAATTGAGAAAATACTATTTAGATAACTTCAGCTCAAAAGAAAGTACTATATAGATTGTACTGCTCTAGATTATATGTTTTGCTGGCACTTTTACATTATCTACACTTTTTATTATCTAGATAATAATTCTATTAGTCTCACAGCACTAACATATATCAGCAATTATTTGGACCCTATTCTGAGATGTTCCCTAAAAATGTACTATTCTATTCTTTTTATCAATCAAAGATATCATATGAGAAAACATCCACGCTAGTTACTGCTAATTACCTATGTGAAATTGCTGAGAGGAAGGGACAATCGGAGTATTTTTGGCTATTAGTCATTTCTATTTGGTCCCAGTTTCAGTTTTCCCCCCTTTTTCACATCAGTTCATCTGATTTCATTTCTATTGTGTTTCTTCACTTAAAGTTGTATGCCAAATGCTTTTAATATCCAACACCATAAAATCAATAATTGGACTGTACTTCTCAGTTGGCATCTGGCATATATTTTGATATTGATTCATACGGAAATGTACAGGAAATCTTCTACACTAATTGCCTAGGGATCTGTTTGAACTATTCAGCAGTGTAAAACAAACTGTTTATATGCTGTCTAAACTGTAGGTGATCTAACAGTGATTGTACTAAGCCATGTTCTTATTGGCATGTTGGACTTCTCTAGAAAGATACAAAACTGTGCATCAAGTCCCAGTGATGCACAGCTAGGAACTCATCCCCATCCCCAAATCAAAAATCTATAAAAACATATTAGAAAATGATGCCCATTTTGTTAAATTGGACAAGGAAGCGTTCCAGGGGGAAGATCTAAACATTATTTCTTCCTTCCCTCTCTTTGGTAAGTGCTATTTTTAAAAAGCAATACATGCGATAGCCACAAAGAACCTGGAAAGTAGGGGCTGAAGATGACAAAGTGACTCTTTAAAACTGCCTTTTCCAGCCCCAAAATGTCACACTACTATTTCAGAAACAATTAATGACCTTATGAGCACGCACAAAGTAAAAGTAATAACTGGGAACTATTTGATATTCAGAATGTAAATGCTTACAATGGAAAATCAGTTGAAATTAACAGAGTTCTTTGCCTTCTGGGGTAGATTTCTGGCACAGCTAAGGTGTCACTGCTACTCTACTCCACCAGTCTGCCCATCCTGAGGGTCATTCAGGCCATGCACACATTCTACTAAGAACTGGGGTTATTTTATGTTGAGTAGAATGTCTTCCCTGTCCCACAAACTTTCTTCCAAAATGTTTCTTAAGAAATCTTTTAAAAAACCTTTCATGGGAGCTATATGAATGGGATTTTCAAAAGTGGCTAAGTGACTGGCTTAAGAGAACCAGTTCAATTGAAAGTTAATGAACTTGTGCTACTAAGTCGCTTATACATTTTTGTCCACTAACTCAACTGTTCAGTAGTATTCAATAGCCTTATAGTATAAATACCACAATTAAAATAAAAATAAATGATAATTACTGATTTGTGTACTGAATGGTGATCCATGCTTTTACAGTGTCACACACTTTCATTATGGTAAGACCCTAAAAACTGTTTACAATACAAAAAAATATAACAACTGGGCATATTTTCTTTATTTGTTCTTTCTTTCGACTTTAGTTTTCATCATATTTCACTGTGCTTCCCCCTTTTTTTTTACAAACTTTTTGATGGGAACAAAATTTATGATGGGAAGGTAAAATGCAGAAATTTACTCAGAACCCTAAATATTTGTTCTCTTACCTGATTTAGGTTTTATTAAAACTAGAAAATAATGACTAGGTTAAACCAATATCCATTTTTCTCACTACTAGACAGCTATAATCATATTTATAACAGACAAGCAGGGATGATTATTTTCTTGATAGTGTATATATAGAAGGAACAGATGACAAAGATGACTTCAGTCATAACTGGTACTACCTGTGTGTGGAAAAAATACAATGTTTTTATGTAAGTATGACCTGCAGCTATAATACAATATTGAGGTAATCCTTTGATGAAAAAAGAATTCTTTCATCTACTGATCTCATTCTTGAGCAAAATGTTCTAAAATGTACATGTCAAGCATGCAATTAGCATGAATATGAATTTTTTTTTCAAATATTACAAAATGTTCCTGGCCTAGTTGGATGGTTCTGTATTAGCATATATCTGTCCAAATCCACTGACAAATATTTGAAATCTAGATTGTTTTTACTCATTCAAGTGCAACTGCAAAAACTACATTGGAAAAAATAAGCTTTCAAAAATCCAGCTGTCTGGTTAGAGTTCTGAGTGACAGGAAAATGTGCCGAAAACTGTGGGCCTAATATGCACGCCTATATATACTTTTGTATTTGATAAATGCAAATAATTGTTTTTAACCTTAAAAAAAAAAAAAGTGCTTTATGGAGTATATTTTTATTTTAGTCAGATGCTCAAGTTCTTACTTTTTTCAGTCTAATCTGATATTTTGGCTATAAAGATGCAAACAAAGATAATACTGTTTGTTGTTTAGGATAGAATTGCCTTCCTGTCCTGTCTTAAGTGTTGACTTACTTCATTCTAAGGTTATCTCAACTCTATTTTCTATTTTTATCATGTGTCCCTGCAATCCTTGCATTAGACAGACTGAGGAGTGAAAACACATGGCCCCTGAAGAGTTGTGCTCTACAGTAGTGTTGAGACAGATGATATATAGGAAAGTGACTGGAATAATTAAGGCAGAATACATAGATTGTGATCTCGATATAGGCAGGAGCCTATTGACCCACTAAGGTTGGATGCAAGGATTTTTGTAGAGGACCCTGATACCTGAGTGTTCTAGGATTCTCTGCAGAATCTGGGAAGCCAGAGGGAGCAATGGCAGGGCAGGAGCCACGAAAACAGCTGCCTTTAAACACCACCCTGTTTTTTCTGTTTTAGCACTGAGGGCTTGTCTACACTTACATCAGAGATTCGGCGGCAGTCGACCAGAGTTACGCAAACTACACAAAAAACTTGTGTAACTCCCGTCGACTTCTGTGCTTCTGTTCTGCGCTCGGTCTTCAATACACTGTGCCAATGGGAACGGCGTTCCTGTCGACGCAATGCTGTGCCACTTGAGGAGGTGGTCTTAATACGTCGATTTCTGGATCGACTGAGCGGGTCTTCACTGACCACTCAGTCGATCCAGAGAAGTCAATCTGACGGTGGCGAATTTGCCGCTGTCCGTGTAGACATAGCCTGAGACTGGCCTTAACTGCTTTCAGAACCCAACAGCGGGTTTTCCGATAAACCAATCCAGCACACAGAAAAACAAATGTGTCACTACTTGCTTTTCTCTGTGCTGAATTGTCTTATCAGAAAACCTGCTTAATTAGTCCACCATTCTGCCAAGCCAAGAACATTTTCACTTACATCTGTTTGCCAATCCCAGATGTCCTGCATAGCTTTTGCCACATTTCTGCACAACCTCAGTGTGTGGCAGGAATGTATTCTCATCCTGACACTATTTATCAAGATATTGACTGGGTATTAGGACTTGTTGCTCCACGTGTCAGAATCAAGGTTGATCAAAAAGTGTTCACAGGCCAAGACTATGCCAATGACACTGCCTTGCTTGTAGAGAAGTCAGAGAATTTCCAATATGAAATTAACACTATGGAGTTGAATATCTCAGGGCAGAAGACCAAGGTCCAGAAACTTGAAGCTGAGCCACCAGTTGGTGCAGGTGGGTCAAACGCTGTGGAGGGTACTGGTGAGTTCATTCACTTAGATTACAAAAAGAGCACAAATGGTTTCAGAAAACTGGATGTCTTCTGATGAATAGGTCTCGTTGCCTCCTTCATGAACTCCATGTCTTGCCTATGGACATGCAAGCATCTTTGTGTTGTGACAAAATTCAGCCTGTACTACTTGTGTACTGCCTGTACTGCTATATGGGTCAAAAACCTAGATCCTTTTACAGGCAGAGTTGGAGTGGCTAGAGAGGTTCCACATGTGCTATCAGTACCAAATCCTGACATAATGTGCTTAAACTTTATGCAAAATGCCATAATCTCACAATATTGAAATGTTGCATTGCATGTTCTTAGGTCATGTCAGCAGGATAGACAAAAACATGCCAGCCTCTCAAACTCTCCATTGATGCACAAATGGAGATTCATGGACTCACAGGATTGAGACAGATCTGGGAACTTAACTGTAAGATGTCTGGTATGATGCCATCACCTGTGGTCACTGCAGCTATTGCAACAGTCCTCAATAGTCTGTGCATGTTTGATGATTATGTTTGCCGATCAAGCCAAAAGAGGAGAGCCAGGACTGGTGTGTTTTACTGGTTAGTGTCCCCCTCATGTGACACCTAGGAATGTTATCTTTGTAACACAGGTCACCAGAGAAAGAAGAGTGGGTCAGGCAAAAATCAATCCACTGGAGCACATGCAGGGCTTGTTAGTTCCTGCTTCTCCTTTTGTTCTACAATTATGAAACTCCTGAGCCAAATTCACAGAGCTATGACTAGCCCAGGTCATCAGAAAGAGTAAAGATGTAAGAGGAGGGCATAAAAAGATGACTCTCAGGGCTTGGGGGATAAAGGCAGAAAAAAACAGGAGAAATGGCTTTGGGAGCTTTGAGACTGGAAGAGCCAACATGAGCCTAATCAAGCCTGCCAATTCTGAGGTCAATACGAATATTGTGATCAGTTTTAAAAGAGATGACGATGGCCAAAATGGAAATTCAGCTGCGATTTCAACTGGGGGGGAACTGCCATTGTGTACAGTACTTGGCATTTTGATACTGCCTTTCCTCTCAAGGTTTCAAATGGCTTTACAAACATGACAAATTTGGCATCACAACACCCCTGTGAGTTAGCAACTATTATTTGCCGAAAGTATAAATTCTAATTTCAGATCTAGGGTTGGTGCTTTAAGCATGAGAAAGGTAGGATTTCCTCACACTATAGATGGCTCTGTTCCCTTCCACACATAGTGCTCATATCCTGTAATGATCAGGTTCCTAGAAGAACCTAGGGCATTTGGAGACCAACATGTGATAATTTCTGCCTCTCTTAAATGGGTGTACAAGACAGAAGTGACGTTATCTATGTGTCACAATCTGCATATCTCTGCAAGCAAACTTCATGGCTGTAATTGGAAGGTTTGCTAGTGTAGACAAGGCCATACTGATTTAATGAAAAGGATGGAAAGAGGGCCCATGTTTTAATGTGATACATCTAAGTAGACTACACAACAATACTATGTTTCATCATATAAAGAGGGCTCTTTTTAACATGATAATGCCACATTTTGTGTACATACTGGATTTGCCTACCAACATCTTATTTATTACTTTCTTCATTTTGTTCTTCTTGCAAGTGTGATTGAAAACAAAGCAGCATGGTATCTGAACCACTATAAACAATGTATGGGAGAGAATTTTTCAAGGATCATGCTATTGAGATTTGGGCTGTGTTGATAACAAGCGAGGGAGGTGGGATAGCTTTGGAAATCAAAGAAATAAATAGTTTGACTTAACAATCCATGTGTCTTTTAAACAAATGTGTTTTAAATATCTAAGTTTTCTTTTCTTAAGTTTTAACAGTGTCTTACACAGTGTTAATTTATGGTACAAAATATTAAAAACCTCTTATGTATTTATACCTTTTATTTAATAGATCTATTTTAAGAAATCAGAACTAATGTAACTGATGTGCATTGTATTTTAGTGTGTATGATGGTGGGCAAGTGTGTTTTGGGGTAGGACTATAAATACCTCCTGGAGTTATGACTTGTAATTGATAAAGGTGGATGACAAAGTAGAGGTCTTCCATCATTACAGTATTTTCTTTTCTTCACCTTCTATGCCCTGTTCCACTTGAAATGTAGTGTATTTATGTACATGTTCATCCATCCCCATCCCTAGTGTTCTGAATTACAAAAGCCAGGTAAGTTTGCTATATGTTTGCTATATAATAGTCTGATGGGGAAAAAATAATGCATAGCTGCTTCCTATCCCATATACTAGCATCTCTGAAAGGTGTATTTGAATTATGAGTCACACAGGATGGTCTTATGGGAAAAACACTAGAAGCCAAGAGCTCTTGAAATGTAATCCTGGTGCTACCATTGTTTTGTTGCTTGATCTTGGGCAATTCATCTAGTTTTCCTGTGCCATAGTTTTCTTCTTTATAAAAGAGAAATAGATACTATTTTCTTCCAACTGGTCTTCTGAGGAATAATTAGTAAGTAGTTGCATAGTACTTGGAAAACATGAAGTGTGATGTAATATTGTTTAAAAAGGTACAAGTGTAGTCCATTTTAAAGCCATGTAAGGGAATTGCACAAAAGTCAGCATAACTTAACATGTTATAATATTTTTCCTGCATGACATTCCAACATGGAGCATCACCTTCCACTGGTAGGATGCTGTACAGGAAATGTGTGGATTAGTGATAAGAAGTGCAGAAGACAACCCATTGTATGTAAATTAATGGTATTTCCTTTATATTATATTTACTATGAGTGACAATGCAGACAGTTCCAAAATGGGACAAAAAAAAGGATAAATGTGAATGGGGAGTTGCTCAGCTAAATCAATGACAATCCTGAACATTTTACCCCCTGGACAGAACAATCAAATTCTGTACCCATGTCTGACAACCTATGCTGAAAAATCAAATACTGAGCAGCCAATACTGCCAATTCCTTTGAAGAACTGTAACCAGAAAGAAAGATTTTTTTTTAAAGTGTCTTGCAGCACTACTGACTTACTGCAATAACACCACTCACTCTTTTAATCGGTAGATCTCAAAGAAAGATAAGTATCATTTCCCCCCATTTTACAGATGTGGGAACTAACAGTATGTCTGCACTGCAGCTGGAAGTGTGTTTCCTTTTTGGTAGACAGACGTGCTAGCTCTGTTCAAGCTAGCACACTAAAAATAACAGTATAGCTAGGGGTAACCTGGGTAGCAGTTTGGGCTACAAACCCAATTATATATGCATGGGGACCAGGTACATGAGATGGCTAGCTCAAGCTGCTACCTGTGCAACCCCCAGTCTACACTGCTGGGTTTTTTTCATTTTTTAAAACACATCTGCCAACCCAAGCTGGGAAGCACTTTCCCAGATGCAGTGTAGACATCTCTCTGGCACAGGGATGGAAAGTGACTTGCTCAAGATCACCCAGCAGGCCAATGGCAGAACTGAGAATAGAGCCCAGATCTCCTGAGTCCCATCCAGTGTTCTTCTCCACTACATTACACTGACATGACACAGCAAAACACTCAAACAATCAATGAGATTTGCATTTGATATTGGAGTAGGAAGGGTCCATTTCTACCTCTTACCTTTCATACTATAAGCAAAGTATCTAATATTTGTATGTCATACCTGTTTGCAATGCTGAACTGAGTAAACTTTTTTACCTGGAGAGTCAGTAAAGCTATGGAAGAGTTCTCTGGATTCTATCCTGCTTCAGATAGTGTATCGCCAGCAGAACTGTCAGCTAATTTCTGATCTTGATTACTAGTGATGACGTAAAGGAGCAGAGAAGACACAGCTTGAATTTAACTGCCTAGGCGGAATTTGCAGAGCTGGCTGTTGGAAAAATTTTCTGGCAAACTAAGCAAATGATGTGGAAGTCATTGAGTGTACAAACATGGAAACTGTGATGGCAATTTTATAGTTACTCTTCTAACTACATAACCACATTTCCAAGTCCCCACAATGACTAATATGAGTTTAAAAAAATGGTAGAAAAAGATGCACATATCTGATGATGAACAAAATCTTGTTTGCGCGTAATGCATTGGAGAAATTGAAATGAAAATATCCTGTAATGGTGCCAAGGTTGGCTTTGTTGTTCAATAGTTATAGAATATCAAGGTGCCTGAAGAAGTACTTTTCATCATGTCCCAAAAGATTGTTTTAAAATTGGAGAATATGTTGTGAGAGGGTAGACTAGGCCCAGAGGAACTGGGTGTAGTTCCAAAAAGGAACAGAGGAGAAGTCCTCCAAGAGGCCTAGAGTGGCTACAGGGGAAACAGCCAATCAGAGGGGCTTCTGGAGCAGCTAATCAGTGGCCAGGAGGGTCATATAAAAAGGAACAATGGAGACAGAGTCAGTCAGTTGCTGTTTCAAGCTGGAAGAGAGAGGACTTGCATCTTGGCTGGCTGAAAGAGCATCAGGACCCCAGACAGCTCAGTGTGAGCAAGGACTGAGCCCAGAACCTAGCCAGACCAAGTGAGGGTACTGTGATGGGCCTTGTTGGACTGGTATAGAAGACAGTGTCTTCTGTGATTTGGTGTCTTACCGGGCTGGGAGAAGGTAAAGGCTGAATATTCTGGAAAGAGTTTTTGTTCCACCTACAGACAATGTGTGACATTGACAAAGAAACCTTCAAGTGGGGTGGAATGTGAGAGAGGCAGGTGCTGATTCTTTTCCAAGAACTGAGAAACTGCAAGCTTACACCCAACCAGAGGGGACACTTGCGAGAGGCAGGTTACATATGTGCAATTTTTGCATTTGATACTTGTTCCCCTTTCTACAATTTATATAATTTCATTCTTCGCAAGGGCTGAAAAAGGGGCAAGGCCAGGTAATATATTTCTTCCCAGTGAAGGAAAATAGGCAAAAAAACCCAGCTTAAAATGAAATGTGTAATTTAAACTTGTAGCACATTATGACCTTAGTTTCCTACCATAAGATGTAAGTAGAATTTAAAATGATAGGAAAGTAACACATACAGTAGAATTCTCTAATGCTCAGTAGTGCTTTAATGGTCTCTTTCAGTTATACTAAAATTTGCTAACTAAATTTTATCAGTTGAACGTTTTCCTTGATTCATGATCGTCCTTCATCTTAGAACCACATCAGCCAATGAATGGTTATTTCTGAGACTTAAATTTGGATCTCAAGTTATTGTTAATATTTCCCAAAGCAGAGAATACAGTTGTGGCATACTTAAAGCTTATGCAAACATTGGGATCGTCCTGTGTGGCCAGTCTCTTCATGCTATGCTGCTACATGTAAGAGGACTTGAGCACACTTAATGTTTTTTCTTGCCTGGTTACACTCAGAGATGCTAGTTGTAGGATTCCTGTGAATATTTTTAGTTAACTAGTTTAAAGGAAAAGAAAAAGCTATGGAGTAAAGAAAAACAGAATCAAAGTATAGGAACTTTCTAAAGTGTTTTAAGATCCTTACTTCTATACTTAACTTGCAAGACTTCATGTTTAGAAATATTACTAACCTTCTATTGATGAAGGAAATGAAAAACAGAGGTGGTGATTTTTTCCCCCAGTCCCACAGTTGTAGTGCCGTAATAGACCGCAGAAGTGCTGACTCTCAGACTTTTACTTTAACTACTATGCCACCAATTCCTCCTCAATTCTATCCAAAACCTCATGTATTTCTTCATATGAAGAACTTAAATGCCTTAAACTGAAAAGGGCTGCCTTTGGTTTACTACTACACTAATTGCCAGATTCCTAATGTGAAGAGTCAAAATTCTACATAGTAATAATCTTTCTCTTGTGCTCCAAAAAATGAAAACAGTAAAGCTCTTTGGAGAAAGAAACCAAATAAATCACAGTCCTCTATGTGAAGGTTCCCTGCGATGATTGAGATATGAGGCCATTCCCTTCAGGCTACTGATCTGAATCCAGCCCAGCTCTTGATAGTTGAATAAATTGCATAAAGCAATGTTCCTTGGTCACTTGTGAGGGACCTCAGCTAGTTCATTGCAACTCACATACAACATAATAAAGGGTGAACCAACAAGACATCTTCAACTGGCCAAATGTCATTGTTTGCAATAGGATCTGAGGCCCGTCATCTTCTCACAAGAGGCATTCAGTACCTTTAGTGATTGGACCCTGAAAGAGGAAACTAGCTTTCAGGCATTTTCTATGACTTATTACCAAATTGAGGCAATAGTTATTTGGCCTCTTTCCTGATTTTTCATAATCTGCACTATACCTACTAAAGAACAAAGCTGATTTCAGCCTTTTGCATAAGGAGATTGTTCTAATAAAAATTAATAACTTTTTCTGTTGAGCAAAATAACATGTAAGGAACTTTTAAGCTTTTCATTCCTGGGACCCTTTAACTTCCAAGGCAAAGATCAAATTTCAAAAGTTTTTCATTTGGCTACAGAATGAGGATAATTATATTCTGTGGCAGTTGTGTTTATTAGTAATCCTCCAAGAATGGAAAGGTTCAGCGTTAAGTCACTGAAAATCTCTATAATGAGGAGAGTGGTTTAGGCTTGTAAAATCATGACTATTTATTAAAACAAAGCAAAACAGCGCTGCTTGAAAACAAGGTTAATGAATAGTGATGTAAATTCTACTCACACTGGGGCACAAAGTGAAAGTAATATAGATGCTACCATGTCTCTCTGCTATTAAATATATCCTGGGATGATCCAATGCCCAAAGCAGAATCAGTTTTACGGATCAATAAATTGCGGAATAACATGTAAAATCTCTTTCCCCCACCCTTTGAATCTGGGCCAACATTTGAGATCTTCACCTTTTGACATATTAAAAATGCCCTAACAGA
This sequence comes from Emydura macquarii macquarii, assembly GCF_026122565.2. Taxonomy (NCBI): domain Eukaryota; kingdom Metazoa; phylum Chordata; order Testudines; family Chelidae; genus Emydura; species Emydura macquarii. Next base: position 31,283,515 of record NW_027131390.1, on the reverse strand, counting down.
GGAAAGCACAGCTTCAAAACAAAACAAAAAAAGCAAAACCCAAACCCTGCTGGTAATAACTGTGCAAGTGTACAGAATTGGGGACCGACTGGGTAGGCAGCAGTTCTGCAGAAAAGGACCTGGGGGTTAGTGGACAGGAAGCTAGATATAAGTCAACAGTGTGCTTTTATTGCCAAGAAAACTAACAGCATATTGGGCTGCATTAATAGGAGCATTGCCAACAGATCAAGGGAAGTGATTATTCCCCTCTATTTAGTACTGGTGAGGCCACATTTGAAGTATTGTGTCCAGTTTCGGGCCCCCCACTGCAGGAAGGAAGTGGACAAATTAGAAAGAGTGCAGCAGAGGGCAAAGAAAACGATTAGGGAGCTGGAGTACATGACTTATGAGGAGAATCTGAGGAAGTAGGTTTAGTCTGCACAAGGGAAGAGTGAGGGATGATTTGATTTCGGCCTTCAACTACCTGAGGGAGGTTCCAGGAAGGATGTAGGTAGTCTGTTCTCAGTGGTGGTAGATGACAGAACAAGGAGCAGTGGTTTCAAGTTGCAGTGGGGGAGGGCTAGGTTGGATATTAGGAAAAAAAACTTTTTCACTAGGAGGGCAGTGAAGCCTTGGAATGGATTACCTAGGGAGGTGATGGAATCTCCATCCTTAGAGGTTTTTAAGGCCTGGCTTGACAAAGCCATGGCTGGGATGATTGTCAGGGTGGGTCCTGCTTTGAGCAGAGGGGTTGGACAAGATGACCCCCTGAGGTCCCTTCCAACCCTAATCTTCTATGATTTAGATAAATGATACCATTAATTGGTATGGGAAATTTTTTTTTTTAATTACTGGATGCACACATCAGCATATCTGATTAAGTCAATTCATATGATGTACTGTGCTTGTCTTTATTAGTAAAAAACCTAATACATCCTCTGTAAAGGGTGAATACTTCGTGTGTCTCTGTCCGTCAGTCTATATTTTATGTGTGTGTGTATATAATATGTGCAAATACTAGTCTCTCTTACTAGTATCAAAAGAATAATTAATTCTTTGCCCATTCCTGTGAATTTTGTTGCTATGAGGTCAAATGTATTTTAGACATCAGTCAAACCTGTAGACTTTTCAGAGTGAGCACAGCAGGAAGATCATCAAGGATGGGCAAACAATTTGGATGACAAACCAATGAGAGCCTCCTTAGATCTCTATTAATTTTTAAAGTAGAATCAAACCAACTATGCTCTTGGATAAATGTTTGATTAATTTTCGATTTTCTTCCTTACTCAGTGCATCCTAAGGAGAAATCAGTTGATTTATCTGTTTCCTCTCCCCACTCCTCTTTTTCCTTCAACAATCCTAATCTCCTCTCTCTCTCTCTTTCTCCCCACTATCTTATCTTAGGAGGAAGCCCTTAAGTCTTCTGCATATGTACCATCTAGCTAACCCGTCTTTACTTCTCAGCTCTTTCCTGGTAGTGTGGTTTGAGAAAATCCCTAAATTAGTTGGGACTTGCATTTTCATGAATCATGAAATTGGGCAGGGGGAGAGAAAGAAGATATATGTGAAGGTAGGTGGGGGTGCACGTAATAAAATGTTAATAAAATTTTATATTAAAGAAAAACAGACAAAAGAGAGCCATTGTAGGGTTAATTGTTTGCAGTGCACACAATTTGACTTAATCTTCATCAGAAAATATATATCCATTCTAAATTCAGAAAACTGCATTAAAAGTGTCCTTATTATTATTATTATTATTATTATATTTTAAACACACATCTGCTGAGAACCTGGCTAACACATTCAGTGTCTTCTAAAAATAAAAAGCACTTCTTTTTCAAAAATATATCCAGAACCACTCAGACTGCTAGCATAGCAAAGGTGACTTCTGTTTCACTTTATCTGTTCATAATCTTCACTATATATATTCCTCCGTAGTGAGCTACCACTTAAGTCCCAATGAAATCTATGGCTCGTTCTGATTGCAGCTGAGACCTTTGGTATAAAGCATGCAGATTAGTTTGCTCATCCTTAAATTATGTGTTGTACCTTGGGTGTTGATTACACACCTGGGCCTTTCAACGGATGCTTGCTTTGCCAGGAGTTGTTGGTGATTTTGTTTTATCTGTTGGAATTCTTTTCTGTTGTTTAATTATAGAAGGAGCGGGTTGTTGATGATCCTCACAAACCAATCTTTCTCTGTGCCTGGTAGGAGGTCTTAATTTTTTATCTCTTTTTATTCATGCCAGTTCAATAAGGTTTTATTTATAAGGATTGGGGGATTTTGGGGAGGGTATCTTTGGTTTTTTACTGGAGCCTGGCAAAATTACAGTATTTGAGATTCAGAGGTCCTATTTCCTGAAGCGTTCAGTTCTTTGCTGGAACTGAAGGCACTGAAGGACTTGTATCCTAACATTTCTTAGATTTTCCCTTGCACTTCCATTGGGCATATTTGTTAATGTTCACAAATAACCCCGTCTTCCCAATGTTGGGATGTGAGCCGGTATACTTAAAGTAGAATTCAAGTGTGAATATATCTTCATTGTTTGTTTTCTTCCTTCTGTATGAGCAAGATTAATTATTAGTGGAACAAAATGTTCTTTGCATCCCTACTTGTTTGGCTTTACAATTTGTTATTAACTAATTCCATGAAGATCTATACATCCTGATATACTTTTTACAAATTTATGTTACAGTTCTAAGAATTAAAACTTATATGCTAGGATCTTTGGTGGATGTGAAAAAAATTGTCTATCACTGTACCCCTATCTGCTTTTGCAGTATTGACATTTTAAATTGCATATGTTTGGTAATATAGTCACTCATTTTCCAGTAGTAACAACCAGGACAAATTCTTCTAGTTGTTATAATTGCTGTACAAACTTTTTACTGTAAAAATATGCTTAAAATATTATTCAGATGTGGAAGACAATAATTGAGCATCTCATCTGGTCACATAGATGAGGAGTAAACTTTTAAAAGCCCTTAGGTGACGTAAGAGTTTCTGAAAGCAGGACTTAGGCTTCTAAGTCACATAAGTGCTTTTGAAAATTTTATTCTTGGTAAATTCTTGCTGAAGTTGCATTTTGGTGGTTGTCCTGCCCCTTTTAATTTTTTCCGTTCACTAATCCTTCGAGCATAATTTAATTATGCTTCAAAATCTTTAGTTTCCTACTGTTTTTATAATGTAATGTAGCCTATTCAGTTGTCACGTGTGTTTTAAGACCTAATGTTTTATAGGAATTCCTTGTAGGGTCTATTTTACATATGTTTTCATGTTTCAATTCTTTTTATAGATCCTTGTGTGGGAGGAGGAAGAAGAAGAGAAGGAATAAATGCACAGAAAAACTAAACCTCTGTTCAAGAGAGGCTAAGGGCTGGTAGGGCAATGTGTTCTAGGGAAATGAAGGAACAAATGAAGTTTGACTAGAGTAGCAAGAAGCACAGAAAAGAAAGTCACATGCTTAATAGACTATGTTTCTGATAGAATACTACTAAAGGCAGAAGTTCTTGAATCTGGGAAGATGGATTTTATTTTTTGTGAGTAGAGGAAGGGGTTAAGAACTTCCTACCGCCAGTGTTTAACAGAGCTGATGTTCAGGGAGCAGAAGAAAAAAGCTGAGGGAAAGGAAAAAGTCATGTGATTGGTTTGGGATGAAAGAGGCAGAAAGGAAAAATATAGGGAGAACTTTATCCGTTTCATTATGGCTTTGGATAATGATCTGAACATTTCAAGTTTTCCCTTTACTGAAGAACACTTTGATCTCTTGTCACTAAATGACTGGTGGTAATAAGTTAAAAAAGTTAGTTTAGACTTCAAAAACTGTATGAAATAGTTTGTGGCAATATATCAATGACATGCTGATGTAAAGAAGAATATATTACAGAAAAATAAATTATAAAGCAGGCAAACAGTATAAAAATAACTTTACTCAGTCTTCCTTGTAGGTGATGAATCATGGTGTTCTGCTGTATAATACAATTACTGCTGTAATTTGTAGTCATTATGGTCTGTCTTGAGGCCTAATTGGAGACTTTGTAGTATGTAGGTTATTGACATAATAGACCTTGACAGCATTAGTGTGGAGGCTTATTTAGGCTTACTGTAGTTCAACCTGTAGATTATTAACACAGCAGACTATAATAATCTCTGTCCCGTCTACTGTAAACTCATAATATTTGGATCATGCATGCAGGAAGGCTGCAAGAGTTCCATTAATTTGTGGATTGTTGACCTTCAAGTCCATTAGGGTCTATTAGAACACACAGACATGAGATTTTTTATTCAAGTTCATTAAGGTACAGTAGATGGTTTTCTAAATGAAATGACTTCAATTAAAATTCGAAAGTTCTAAGTGTTTAGCCCACCTTCATCAAATTTCATGTTTGCTCTTAAATCAATCATGAGTTGCTGGGAAAAAAAATTCACCATCATAACTTGAAATCCATGGTAGAACTTGGTGGCTGCTGTTTACAAAGCTGGAGAAGAAATAGGTGTTAGGAGAACAAAATCTTTTATCCTGACTTCACTATTATTGGTATTTTCTGCCAGCTGATGTCTAGCATGTAATGGGGTATAATCAATAAATCGTATTCAGTGGTGGTTATTCTGAATGACATATAATGATATTTATAAATTCCAGTGTCTGGAATGTTGTTGTTCACACATTTTTCTTCTAGCTTTCTATAATTTCATCAGTATTTTAAGAATAGGCATTCTTTGATTAACTGTATTTACTCGTACATAAAGCGCAGCCATATATTTTCAGTTTAAAGTGACTCTCTAGATTAAGGAGAGGAACACAAATGAGTGCTCTATGTGTAATAAACTATAAGAATGTTGAGAACAAAATGGCTGCTGTCTCTGCACACAAGCAGGGCTCTTGTTTATTACAAGGCAAAGAATATGCCACAGAGTTGGTGTAGAAGGGATGCATCACGTTTAGGTGAGCCTCATGTAATAAATTGTGCCTTTAAGTGAGAAATACACAAGTATGACTATTGGTCATGTCGATTTTTTGTCTGCTGACAAAATTTGATAATATCTAAGTCAATTTTGACATGTACATCAGTTTTTGAATGGTGCATGAGATAACATGATTAGTAAGACAAAAATCTTACTCATGTATAATTAGAGTGCATATAAGCTACGTTTATATATATATGCATGTGTATATGTATGTATGTAAAAAGAAAATATTTCAGGCAGACAGATGAATAAATCTTAAACCAGCTGTAATTTACACTTCCTCATATTTTTTGGCTTCATCATTCATTTGCTTTGCTATTCCAAAGCCTAGAATTGCCAGTACTATGCCAACTGTTGCATGAAATAGAACATAATATATTTCACAAAAAGCATTAGTTCATAAAAACCCAGCCCACACGTTAATACATAGTGTGAAATCAATATTTCGAAATAAAATAAACTGAAAGTTAAAGCAAAATAATCATATTGTCATTTTTGTTAATCTTTTGAATGAAATCTTTCCTCATTGTCCATGTGGTTTAATACCATGTTTTTTTGGTATGTAGATTAATTCTAGGAGCTTTAATTCTGTGACACTGATTATATCACTAATACAGGTTTGTGCTCAGTGACTGTTGATGACTGATGTATGTCATTTGAGAAACTTTATTTTTTCAAGTGGTCAAAACATTATTGGAGCAAAAACTTGTGTTATATTAATGGTTTAACTTACAATTATCATGCCAGAAGGAAAAATCCCCCTTCTCTTTAATGAAGGCAGTAGAAGATGGCAGTTGCTATAGAGTGTGCTTCTGCTTCTGCTGTCTTGTTTTCAGTCTGCTCAAAAGCCTTTAAATGCAAAATGAAAGTGGTCTTCTGCACTTTCTTTTAAGGCCTTAGTACTTTGGGGGGTGCCATCTCCTTAATTGAATGTATAGAATGTGTAACATACACATAATATAGTACTTTAGCTATCTGTATAGGAGCACCACAAATATATTGGTGATAGATGAACAAATACAGAAGATGTACAAGGCCCTGTTTACGACTAATGGAAATTTCTTTGTTACGTACACGAAGATAATTCTATGTAAGCCATTTAACCCACAGCTGGGATAACTTGTTTTACTCATGTATGTTAGATCCTCTGCTTATGTCTGTCAATACCTAATTGCTTTTACCTGCCACACATAGTATATGTGTCTTTTCGCTTTATGTTGTAACAAACCACCAAGTGGGGATGACTGTATACATTTGTAGGGAGTCCCAGAGTGTGTTCTGTACTATACACTTGATATAGATGTATCAATAAATTTCCATATCATATTTTCAATATTCCTGCATAGTTTACTTACAAGTGGGCTTGTTCTTTGTCATTAGGAAACAATCTAAAATGTGTGTTGAAACATTTTGGGGGCTACTTCTCTTTTTTTTTTTTTTTTTTTTTTTAACTTGAAAAAAATGAAATTAATTTGAGAAGTGTGTAGATTTTTATATAATATACACTTAACTTGTATGTATATGTTACATAAAGTAAATTAAATAACATAATTAAGGGAGCAAAGTCCAGTAATCAAAAGTTAGGAAATGCTAAAATTAAGGTTGCCTCTGCACAGGCATATATATTACATATGATTTACTATTTTTGCAGTTAAAGACTGTATCATAATGCACATGTATAAAGGGGTTGAATTAAAGTTGCACAGGTAAATGTCTTAATTCTGGAATTTCCTAAGTTTTGAGAGCCTGACTTTACAACATTAAAAATGTTCTTTTAACATAATTTTTTTGTGTGTAATTACTTAGGCTTTTTAAAATAACCTGAAAACAAACAAACAAAAGAACAATTACAGTGTGTGCAATTATATTGACAGCCACATAGGTCATCAGGAGGGTTGGAACCCTTAGATACACTGCATAGATCTCTGCCACTTGAGCTAGTGGAGTAATGGATAGTAGTAGTAGGTTGTTGTCCTTTATGTGGCCCAGCACTAGAAACCAGGAAATATGATGTGCTAGCTAGGGCCATCTCCCTGTTAAAACCAACAAAAATGAAAATTCTGCTGGGATTATGTCAATTTCTTATTAAACTGTTTAGCCTTAATTGAAAAAATAGCTTGGTCAGGCAATCTTTATAGTCACTAAGCCTATTCGAACTGACTGAGAACTATGGGCCTAGAATGAGGGGAAATCTAAGGTTACCACTCTTGTGTCTTTGACACTGCATCAACTAATTTACTGGCCTACATGCATGTCTCCTGTAATGATTGACTTCATTGGGCTTCATCCCCCAATATATAACACACATTATCCTTGGATTTATAATAATCATTCTGATGTATTTGAGGGAAATCAAGACAAAATTATTTCCTGTGACTGGGTGGCTTGCACCTTAAGGCCTATGGGTAGCCAACCCCATAGGTGTAACTGTGTTGAATCATGTAATTTCCTACAAATGCGGGTGGCTGTAGTGAAGGGGGAAGCTTAGGAAATAATAAGAGGCTCCTGCTAAGAAGTCTACACTGATACCAGGGGGGTTGAAAGCTGCAGGGTGTGGCTGACAGGAGAAGGAAGCCAAAGTCAGAGGGCTGAGCTCCAGTCAGAAAGAGCTGGGACTGCTGGCATGGAGTGGAGAAGACTGGGGGACTTTGAGGCATTTCTGTTGCTAAACCAGCACCCGATGGGAGTGTTGTTAGCCACAAGAGAGACTTTGTGGAGTTCTCTGAAGAAGGGATAACAGAGGCAGGGTGCCTGCAAAGCAAGCCCTGGATACAAGGGAGGGCTTAGTAAATAGCTACCATGTTCTAGCTCCCCTCACCAGTTTCTTTTCATTTCTGCTGACTGTGTATTTCTGATGCGACCTGTTTACAGATGCAACGCCGAATCAGTCTTCCTGTAAGAAGTACAGATAACTGTGTTTTGAGTGTGGAATGGGGAAGTCACATAACATGTACACAACATCCCAAACCTGTATGTTCATTAGGTGGTGAATTACACAGTGTTGTGCCTCGGTAGACCAGGCTGATGATGAGAGGTTGTACTTATTTATTGAAGTTTGACGAGAGGAAAGGCAACCATGACACAATCTTAAAGCAATTAGACTGGGCGCTGTTGGTATAAAACATAACCATAACATGTGGAATGAAGTCCCATTTCCTTCCCCATGATTCCAGCAGATGTAATTGCCTCTTATTAATGCTAAGTTAATTTAGCTAATGTCCAGTAAGCACTAAAAAGATCTTCAGCTGTGTAAGTTGAAAGCTGAGGCCCTGCGTTGCTATATGTTCCTATATATTTTAATGTTACTATAGAATCCTAGGTCCCAGAGTAGTTCGCCTTGTCAGTAGAAAAGTAGGTACCTAGCATGACTGTTACAAGAATATTTTCAGTAATTAACTTTGAGGGTGTTTGGGAAATTGACTTCACTTAATACCCAGCTGTAATTTCAATGTGGCATATCTAGTTATTTCCAAAGTGAGTGTTTTTCTTAGGTTAATTTTTTTTTTTTGAGAATAAAAGCATGTATTCTGCCTGGAATATTTAGTTAAGGAAACTTAATTCCTTTGTTCATCTACCTTGGCTGAAACACATTTTCCATTTTCTAATTTAAAAGCTGGAATGTCATGAAAGAAAGGATTGAATCTGAGCTTTCTGCTCCCCAGATGGATTGCTTAGCATGGCCATGTGGACATTTGTTCACTCAGTTTTATAAAATAATGCACATATTGCAAACCATTTCCAGCAAAAAGGAATATCGCTGTTTTAATGATGTCTTTCAACGTCCATTTCTAGTTTATTATCTTTATTCTGATTTTTTTTGGGGGGCAGGTTCACGTGTACTTCATTTACCATTATGCATTGTTTTCCCATGTTTGCTGCTGTCTGGGTGGCAGTAGTAACTCCCTGTAATAAGCTTGAACCCGTAAAGATCAGCTCCATGATAAACAGGGCTTTGCTCTTTAAGGAAATATCTTCTGCTTTAGATTTGAATCACTTTTGTATCACAGGGACCAGGTAGGTAAAGTGCTTAAATGTTTCATTTGTGGCTGCCAGTCATGTTCCACCCTTTTCAGAGACTCCGATGGTCAGTCATTTATTGTGACATATGACACATTATATATTAATCACCTACTAGTTTTCAGTTTAAGGAGCCAACTTTCCACTTATTCCATGAACTTTGCACCTTTGGGTTTAACATCTTATTCAGAACTTTTCCCAATGCTTTCTGGAAATGAAAGTAGATTAAATTTATTGCATCTTTTCTGTCTACCCTGCTAGTCATATTCTAAAACAGCAGATCTTTAAATGTCTTCACAAGAGATATTGAACTAATTGGCCTATTCCTCCATGTTTTGATTAAGAGCCAGTGGGCAATGAGGGAATGTGGGAACTGAAAACTTCCAGTAAGTGAATCTGTTTCTGTATTGCATTTCCTGTTCTTCTGGTGCTTATGAATATTGTTCAATCTTAATATTGTATTAAGATCCTCATTTTGAGTCTTCAGTGACATAGCTGATATAGTCAAATACCAAAAATCCTTTGAGTGGTAAATACTTTTGTTTTCTTCTAATATTGCCATCTATTTTATGGGAACATAAATATATTAGAATTTTTTAAAAGAAGAATATAAAACATGCATTGTGCATAGCTCACTAGTACAAAATACCTATGCAAAAACCAGACAAAAGTAGATATTCATAGTATTAAATCATACAAATAATTCATGTTAGTAAATGCTCCATTCCCACTACATACTCTGCCCCCTGAACTTCAGAAAAAGAGGACTGATGGTAAAGGAAAGACTGATTGGCAGAGTAAACTGTTGATTTCTGTACAAACAATGGAACAATTCTACATGGTGTTATACATCACTGATCCCACCATTTTAGATGATGATATCTGATCAGAGATACTTCACTGATATTACTCATAATCTACAGGTGTAGTCTGTGCAGCTGTAAAACAAAAACACAACTGCCGGCTGGTGTGCAGCTGTTCAGGGAAGATTTACGCCTCATTCAGACTTTCAGACTTTTCTTCGTGCTGGCCGGACTGCCTTTTGACTGGTGTATTAGAAAGAGAAGGGATAAGAGGTTTCCTCTCTTCGTGTGCAAGAGTAACTATGATATGGTCCTATTTTTTTTTTTTAAAAAGCCAATATGATTGAAAGCTTAGCATATTAAATCAACTTTTTTCTTTTCCATTTCCTCTTGAGAATTAACAAGAGCAGATATTAAATTTATATGAGGATAATAGCATTAGATACAGTCTTCTGATAAATGATTGGTGAGGGTATGAAAAAACTCTCTGCGGCTATACAAGAAAGCTCTTCGAGCTGACACTGTTTGAATAATCATGGTCCCAACTTGCCTTCCCTCTTTATTCCCGTGATCATTTGCCCCCATATACTTCTGGATGTGATTTTTTTGGGTATAATTGTTTGTTAGCAGAAACTGAGATGAGAACCAGTTAGATGTCTACATGCCTTCTTTTACACCAGCAATTATTTGTGGATGGCCAGGATTCAAAATTAAAGTTGTTGTTTTAGCAGTAATAAGGGTTCAAGCACAGTGAACTAAATTCATGAGACTATATTGTACAATCATGAGGGTAGTTCATGGGGGACTCTTGTGACAAGTTCTTTACCAACCAATACACCTGAGGCTCTCATTGTTCCTGTGAGCAAATTCCATATCTTCATTTTACAGCTGAAGAAAGTGAGGTACATGTTGAATTACCCAAGATTACAGGGAGTTTGTGATTAAGCTAAGGATAGAACTTGGTTTTTCTGACTACATGTCCTGTGATTTAATCACAAGGCTATCCTGCCTTCTTAAGAACACCAGTGCACTATTGATTAATGCAATGTAGTGTCAATTAGATGTACATTCCTGAGGTCTTCTATCTGTTATAGCTTTGTCTTTCTTTTCTGGGTTTTTTTCCCCCTCTCCATTACATCAGGTATATTACCCTGTAAATCATGGTTGTGGTACCAGGAATAAAAAACAATTAAGGGGAAAAAAAAAACCACCCAGGACAACTGAGAAGCTGGATCACTTTTTATTGTTGATTCAGTGTTCCAGGGGCTTACAGACAGAAAAGCAGTGCCTGTTTTATGGTCTTGCTACTTGGTGAAAAAATACTTCCACACACTAGATTGATAGCTCATGAAGACTTTCTGTCAAATCCACTTGTTAGCCAAACTTAATTCACTCTCTTCTCGCAAGGTGCATACCTCCAGAAAAAAAATTATAAAACATACTTTGATCATTTACTGCCTCTAACCATTATTAATTGGCTTAGATATATATTAAATAGCTTATGAGTGAAAGGGTAAAATCCTGAAAAATAGAAACAACTGGGTAGATCTTCAGCGGCTGTAAACCTGCATTGTTCCATTGACTGCCACAGATGTATGCTGATTTACATAAGCTAATAATCTGTCCATTGATATTTGAATAGAAATTGCAAATGATCTTGGCATGGCATATATATCATGGGAATAAAGATTTAAATTTCTAACTCTTTCTTCTGGATTTAATGATAGACACTAGTGATCTATATAGTTGCATGGTGTCTCCTGCGCTGAACATAATTTTTCTATGACTAGAACATTCATCCTTCTTCTATTTCTACCTTGTGCATATTTTTCTGTTGGTCTTTGATTTTATGTTTGCTCCCATTATGTTTTCTTTTCTACAGAATTTATATTTGGGTCATAAATAATGATGATCACCTTGTTACTATCTTGGTATTGTAATGGCAATACTTTTTACTCTGATATAGTTTGCCTTCTCTGAACATTTAGATAAATAATACATTGTAATATCTTATGCTGTGTATAATGAAACAGTGTATTTTACTTTCTCGCAAGAGGGAAAAGAAGGGAATTGTGTAAATAGGCTCATATCTCCCTAGTTCCAGGTTTGTGTTCAGTTGTCTGTATTCAGGGCATTTGCCCATGTAGAAGGAGTTGAGGACCACAGATTTTCACCTCCTGGATTTAATTTTCCCCCCATTGTTGATCCAAATTTGGGTTCTTCCCTTAACAAAATGCTGATCGCAACAGCTTCCTTCTGCTGCCAGAGGCACAGTGAAATCTATCTAGATCATTTAAAAGAAGAATAAATCCTAGTATGCTATAGGTCCGTTACTTGAGGGAGATGATAAAATTGTTAATGATGCAGAAAAAGCAGAAGTGTTCAATAAGTATTTGCTCTGTATTTGGAAAGAAACAGGATGTACGAAAGAAGTACTTTTAGTCCATCAGTTAAATGGGGATGTTACACAATGTATACTAGGGATAAACATTTTTAAATTAGCAGTCTCAGATAAGTTGCACCCAAGAGTCCTACAGGATTTGATTGAGGAAATGTTTGGCCCACTGATAGTAATTTTTAATAAATCTTGGAATACAGAGCAAATTCCGTAAGACTGGAAGAGTGCTAGTGTTGTGCCAATATTCAAACTGAATATTCATAAAGGTCAAGAGAGAACCTGGGTAACAATAGGCTGGTTAGCCTGACATCAGTCCTGGGAAAAATAATCAAAAAGCTGATTTGCGATTCAATTAATAAAAACGGGCATATAATTAATGACAGTCAACATAATTTTTTGGAAAATAGGTCTTGTCAAATTAACCTGATGTCATTCTTTGATCGGATTAACAGTTGATTGATAAAGATAACTACACAGATGAAATAGACTTTTGTAAGGCATTTTACTTAATACAGCATGGCATTCTGATTCAAAAAATTGGCACACAATATCAGCAGAGCACACATTAAAAAGTGACTGACAGATCTCAAAAAATAGTCAGTGAAGTTTTCCTAGTGGGATTCTGCATACTAGGCCTGATACTATTCAATATTTTACATCACTGATCTGGAATTAAGTATAAAATCACTTCTGATAAAATTTGCAAATGATATAAAGATTGGTGGAGTAGTGAAAAATGCTGAAGATGGAAGGGCAGTCATAGAGTGCACTGGGTCATCTGGTAAACTTGGCCCATACACCCAATATGCATTTTAAAACAGTGAAATGCAGTTGTACATCTAGGGGAAAGGAATGCAGGCTACACCCACCGAATGGGGGACTGTATCCTGGAAAGCAGTGACTCTGAAAAGGATTTAGGGGTCATTGAGGGCAAATGACTCAACATGAGCTCCCAGTGTGATGCCATAGGAAGCAGGGCTAATGCAATCTTTGGAAGAATAAATAGGAAATAGGAAGGTGATTTTACCTTTATATGTGGAATGAGTGAAATTGGTAATGGAACAATGCATACAGGTCTGATATCAACATTTTAAAAAGGATGTTGAAAAGTTGGAGAGGGAGCAGAGAAGAGCCACAAAATTATTTGAGGGCCAATGAAAATGCCTAACAGTCTGAGAATTAAAAATCTCAAACTGTTTCTGTCATCAAAAAGATTGAGATGTGGCATGATTATTGGTGTGTAAGTACCATCATGGGGAGAAAATATGAGCTGCTACAGGGTTCTCCTTAATCTAGAAGGGAAAGGCATAACAAGAACCAATGGCTGGAAGCTGAAGCCAGAAAAAGTCAAATCAGAAATAGGGTGCACATTCTACAGTGAGGGTTAGAAAATAGGGTGCACATTGTACAGTGAGAGGTAGTTAATCACTGGAAAAAAGCTATGAAGTACAATGGTGGATTCTCCATCTCTTGATGCCTTCATATCAGGACTGGATGCCTTTTGAGAAGGTAAATAATAGGAAAACACAAGATATTGGCCTCAAGATGCATGGCAGCCTTCCCCTTTAAGGACTAGGAGATCTTGCGCCAGACAGCCCTGTTCAACTGGCCCTGACTGTTCCATAATTTGCTGCCTCCCAGCATGAGGGTGTGGACTAATTGCATCAGGTGGTAACCTGAAGAAAACCCTGGGCCTCATAAAAAAGGGCTGAGATAACTCAGTTGGAAAGAGGAACTACAGGGAGTGGCTTTGGCTCCTGCAGAAGGCCCTGAGGTAGGAACTGCAGGAAGCAGGGAACTCCAGTGTGGAGTAGACTGCAAGAGGGACTTCAGGAGTGCAACCTAGGAGACAGTGCTCTATAACAGAGCAAGGAAAGATTTATAGGTAGCTAAGACCCTGTCTACACTTACCAAAAAACTTGCGTAACTCCAATTGACTTCTTTGCTTCTCCTCTGTGCGCTGGCATCACTGCACTGCACCGACGGGAACCGCGTTCCCGTTGATGCAGCGCTACGCCACTTGTGAAGGTGGTCTTAGTACATCGATTTCTGGATTGACTGAGCGGGTCTTCACTGACCGCTCAGTCGATCCAGAGAAATCGATCTGACGGTGGCAACTTTGCCACCATCAGTGTAGCCATAGCCTAAGAATGGATGGACAACTGAGCCTTGAAGATGGTGTGAAAAATAGCCCAGGAGAGGCAGAAGAATCTGTTTGGACTGTGATAAAGTCAGGCCAGAGGGCCTCAAAAAGGCATGCCAGGACCAGAGTGTGAGCCCAAGAATGCCTAAAGCCCTGGTTCCTGCAAGCAAGGGAGAGATTGTTGCAGGGCAATTAGTGACACCTGGACCCAATGAAGGGCCAGTCCAGGTGTACTTAAACCCTGCCTTCCCTAAAGGGAGGGGGAGAAGCACAGAAGGAGGAAGCTGCCTGAAGGCTGGTAGCAGCTGGAGGAGAAACTCCCCCCCCAGGCCAGGAGACAGTGCTTCTCTGCAGCTACAGAAGGAGGAAACCCCTGGCCCCAGCCAGCAGAAGGAAGCTGGAGTAAGGTACCTCCAAGGGGAGACAGGGTTACTGGGGACTTCCTGGCCCACTACAAGGGGTTGAAGCATGAGACCCCTTAGGGAGAAGCTGGCTGTTTGCCACAGGACATTTAGTTTGACTTTTATTGCCCTGGAAGGGGTAAACTTGTGCAGTGACTTGGCTGATCAGTCAAACCCACATCACCTGCCCTGGAATCCACAGGAGCGAGCCTCCCAGCTTGAGCTGACAGACTTGGGCAAGCGGCATTCTGTCTAGTACTGTAAAAAGAGCTAACTTTGTAGACAGCCCTTTGAAGTTGGGTTCTGAATCCCACCTTGCCTCCTTAGACTTCAGAGCCTTTGCTGCAGCTCGAGCAGCAACTTCAAAGCACTGTCTACCCTACTATATTTACCTATTTTCTGTCAGCCAAGGCTGGGAGGCTTGCTTCTGGGGATTCCAAAAGGCTGTGTAGACGAAGCATTAGTCTGAGGAAAGCCAGGGTGTAAATCTTCTGTGATCTAGCCTACTATGCAATAATTATCCATGTTTACCCTCTGACTGCTCACCTGAAGTTCTGTGAAAGGGCAGTACAGAAATTTTAGTGTATGGAAGTAGGGTCTACGTAGGCAGTTAGTGTGTGGCAGGCTAGAGTGCTGTAGATTTACACCCTGGCTTGCTGTGTACTTAACAGACTTTGTAAATAAATCCCCAATGTATCTTAATGCTATTTCCTCTTCCCCACCATTTCCTCTTTCACACCCTTTTATTACCCACTTCTGTTTCTTACCCAGTGTGGCTGGCCAGGGATGGATGTAAGAAAAATTATCAGTAAAATGTTCTTTGGAAGGACAAAAATTAATCGGTTTCATTGGGCTATTTCCAAACCAGAAAGTTAAGATAAATTTGGATTCTAACAGCACTATTCCCTTGTTCTTCCCATTCCTATTGACAAAACAAAATAGATTGTGCTGTGTGCATTGTGTATAATTCCAGATTTATAAGTACGTTATTTATCTAAATGTTTATCGGGGAGCTCCAAACAAACTTCTCCTTTCCTAAATGGCCCATCACCCTGAAGTTATATATGGACATTTCTTGCCTTTGTCTTTAGTTATTTCTTGCCATTTCTTGTCTTTGTCTGTAGTTATTTCTATCTTCCATCAAGATTTTCTGTTTGAACAAGCATTAAAAATATCCCTAAATAAACCACTGACTTTCATAACTCCTTCCTTGCTTTATGAATATTATTTAGGGCTCTCAAAGCCTAAGGTGCACAAATATTATCTTAAATAGAACAAAGGAGTAAATTACGGTACAGAGGTCAAGTGACTTCCCCATAATCACAGAGTCAATGGCATAGCTAGAAATACAACACTGATCTTTTCAATTTTAGCCCAGTTCTTTAAACATGTGACCATACTTTCTGTCCATACTATGAAATCAACATTCTTTCCGAGAACCAATAAATATATACTGTATATATTACTCATTTTTATAAATGACTAACAGCAAAGCTGAGAATAATGTAATTTTTATAAGACTGTTTGTTTTGACCAGACAAAATGAATAGCATTTCTCTAGTGCACTTCTTTATCATTTCACATTTTTTTCTGTAGAAGCAGAGCTCAAATATATGCTGATTAAAGAAGGTGGAATAGGCTGACTAGACTTTGTACAAGGAACGTAGAGAAGCATAGCAGAAAAGGGAACAAGGGAGGTAACTCTTAACTGCTGTTGAAGGAATCAAAGGTTATATGATTACTCTTCTCAGAATAATAACTTCAGTGAGAATTTATTTCTGCTCACCAGTGGTACTTGCAAATTTCTGAAAACGGTTATTTTATACATTGGGCAAATGTTTTATGGAGGAAATAAATCACTGCTTTTTACAGAACAAAAAAGAGATGATGCTTTTGGCTAAAAGAGGTTTCAATCAATTTCCGTTGTAAAAGTTCAATTGTTTAATCCTTCCTTATCCATAGATTATGTAGTATGTAAGGAAAAAAAGACGATGTTGATTTAAAAAAAAAAATTCCATGGAAGAGAAATTTTTCATTTTTTGCCTTGTTTGAAGCTCTACTGAGTTCTGCCCAGAGAGGGGAAGGAAAACATTAGGTTGAGATTCAGGTCAGATTGGCATAGGGGAAAGTAATGGTATTCTTATAAGCTCTATCCATAAATCAAGGTCAATTGAGTTATGAAAATAAAATGCAAAATGGAAAGCCAGTATCAAAACATTAGGTGGATATCAAAAAATATGATCATGCATGCTCTCCTGGGCTCCTGGCATGTTGGTTTATAAGGAGCTCCATAGGGCCAGAACATGCTAAGTATACAGATGTAGTGTTTGGAGATTTTAGCAGCAAATCTCTAACAGGTTCTACTGAGCCTATGCTAATGATGTTTTTAGAAACTTAGAATTCTAACAAATCTGGGTAAATTTTCATTGAAACAGCAGAAGGCCTCTCTGACTCATGGATTCCTTGCCAGATTTCAAGTTATCTTTGTAATGATGAAGTTGAAATAGTTCTTCAAAAAAATTATAGGAAAATAGGTAATTTTGGCACAGCTGACGTTTTTATTAAACTTCAGTTCTTGGAAATGATCAAACTCTTTTCAGTAAAACATCCCAAAATCATTAATCCTGAGGCAGATAGCAAGCATGGAAGTGTTCAGCCTGAATGGTTAAGCTTTGGCAAAGTCAGACACAACTGAGATTCTGAAAAAGATGGTAACCTCCAGAAAAATGCCATCTTGCTTAGCCAGACCTAAGATAAAACTGAAAGTGCGTCAGAATGGTTTGGCTAACAGAAGCAAGTGTGAGAACAGCAAATGGTTACTCTTACATGGAAACTAACACAGGAAATCATATCAAAATGATCTTCCTACTTTTTCATGTTTGCCTTTACCTGCTGTGTTAAAAGCATGGCCAAAACTGCTTAAATGGATAAAACAATTGGAAAACAGAAAACATAAGTAAACTGAAATTGAACATCAACTATAAATTGCTGCAAAATAACTCCCAGTCCCCTCCCCCCTTTTTTTAAAGAGCTCCTATTTCCACAGCTCATAAATTTGTGGTGAAGTATGTGACTTCCTTCTCATTTACCATATACTACTCTTACGAGCAATACAAAGAAATGCATTATTTCTGTTCAGTAGTTAAGTAAATATTTTTACTTTTCATAAAGCGTTTTTAGACAATATTTATTGAAATATGAGATTTTTGTGTATGTGTTATATTTGTTCCAAAACACTGTTTTATGGTGGTATTGGCTCCAATAGTTTAAAGAGGTCTAGCTATTATTACACTTGTTTTTTCATCTCTAGAGTTCCAGCCTTATGAAGAAACATGAATTTGAACAGCTTTCCTAAGGGATTCAGCTGCAGACTTGAAAAGAAATATTAAACCCCAGGCCATGTTCACAACATCCACTCTCGAGTGATACCTGAGAGGTCTTTAGGCTGATGCAAATACCAAGAAGACTATCTAGAACTACTGTTAGGAAGGTGAAATCAAGAAAAGAATTTCATTTTAGCTAGAGGAAAATAAGGTCAAATCATTTTGAAAACAGCTAAGTGTCCAATTTCCCTAGATGTATAAATGTAGACGAGTGCTGATGAAGTCAAGAGAGAGGGGAGTTAATCACGAAAATGATGATCCTCGTTAATTTAAAGGCGGAGAGTTGTACTGGGAAAAGTGTGGTAATGTTTTCCATCTCTCGAAGAATATTTCAAGTTTGTCAATTGCTAATTTAAGACTATAGTCATGAGTTAAAGTTTTTGAAAAAGAAACGTCTGAAATGCAGTCTGATATTCATTTTCCATATCTCTACATAAGATATCCTTGGAGTTTTACATACATAAATATATTAGGGCTACGTAGTATTTTGTCAAAATACTAAAAATATAACTGTGGTGGCCCTATAGACAGTTATATTGAACAATTTCACATATGAACATGGTGGCTATTTCCTTCCCCATGGAGATGCCAACAAAAGTCTGTTGCATTGTGTATCCTTACATGGTGTTTAGTCAGAATTAAGTCACTTTCCTCAGCAGAAAGTGTATAACAATTATTTGGATCCAAATAAATTGTTAGAGTTGCCTCTCGTTTCCTTTAATACTAAATTTAACCACAGATGGTTTTTAACAGGGACTAAAATTTGCTTGATTAACTATAAGTGTAGGTCTTTTGCAAACTTCACATAACTTTGGCATTTGATTTTGATCCTCGTATACAATACTCCCTACTTTTATACTCCTGGAGCTCTTTTGAGCAGAGATTGCAAGTTGTACCAAATAGTGCAATAGATTTGTGATGTTAAATAAGTGTCATATGAGACTAGGAGTGGGCTGTTCAAACTTTTTTAAGGTTGGTGGGTATTGGACAGAAGCACAGTTCTTCAGTTTGTTTAGCAGAGCGAGCACTTGTGGTCTAAAAGGTGCCAGCTGCTGTCCTCAAAGCACAGAGATCCCCCTTGAGTCTATGGGTATGTCTACCCTGCAATTAAAAACTCAGGGCCAGCCCATTCCAGCTGACTATGGCTCGTGGGGCTCAGGATAAGGGGCTGTTTAATTGTGGTGTAGATGCTCAGGCTTGAGCGCCAGCCTGAACTCTGCCACCCGCCTGCCTTGCTGGGGTCTTAGAGCCTGGGTTCCAGCCTGAATCTGAATGCCTACATTGCAACTGAGCAGCTCCTTAGCCCAGCCATGGTTTTCTGAGTGCAGTGTAGACATACCCTATTAGTCCTGTGGGAGTTCAGCTCTGGGATAAATGGGCAGAGATTTCTGTAGCTTTCTGGGACTGAGGGAACATACCTAAACTCAATGACAAATTTGGTTACTGAAGTCATGTGACCTTTACCTTGAACAAACTCCTAAAACTCATTCTACATGGGAGGGGAGGAAGTGTAATTGGAGGATCTGTCATGAGAGGTAAGAGGAGCATCCATATATGAGAGACCTGCTGTAAAGTGGGTCAGTTTAAACTGTTCATTGCACTGGTTCAGAGACAAGAAAGAAAGAATATAGCCTGTTGACTGGGCACAATGAAACTTTTATTCATGTCACTAGAAAAGCAGAAACATTTCTCAGTTTCGCTGCTTCTGGAAATATGAATCCCCTTCCCACCTAAGAAAGAGATGTAATATGACATAAGAGTGATAAGAGGGGAGATCTTTAAATTAATGCGCAGACAGTAGAGCGATCGCATTATTATGCATCTTGCTGATAATGGATTCACTTCAGGAAGACTTCTGAAATCCTTTGCCAGCATCTGCTAGTCTCACTAGAGAACTGAGCCTGGGTTATCTGAGCGTGGTCTCTTCTTCAGTTATTGTGAAGTCTTGGTAAAAAATCTCATGGGGAAACCATGGGACCCTGGAACTATGCTATATTAGGTAAAATATGTATAGTTTAGAGAGAGAGTTTCATTAGGGTTCATTAGAGTTAGACGCACAAGTCCTAATATTAAAAAGTGAATGGGACTTGTGCTCCTAAATCTCAAGTGCTTTTGAAAATCTTCCCTGCTAATATTTTAAATAATTAGAAGTACATGGGAGTAAATGCTAAAAATGTTAACGTTTGTCAAAATTTGGTTTTAACATGGAAACAATACAAGTATCTAGAACCGTGAATCAGCTAGAATTTGCCAAATAATAAATAAGGGCCATTAAAACAGGAAAGCAGCATACAGCTGTGATACCAAAGGAAACCAATGGAGAGTTTTTATTTCTGAATTCAGTAACCAACATATGCTGCCAGATGCAAAGAGAGAGTGTATGACCTGGTAGTCTTTTTCAAACAATTACAGACTGAGATTAAGAACAAAGGGTAAATCTAGCTTTGAAAAGGAATATCTCTGAGGAAATGGATGTAGTATGGAAATGGCCCTGCTTGAAAAACAGACTCAGGTAGTATAATACCTAAACAGAATATGCTTTAAACCACATGTTAAATATTTTACTGCTGGCCATCAAGTATCTATGCCTCAATCTGACAACGGTTTCTCTTAAAACTCCCTGGAGTGACATATCATAGACCTATGTTTACATTAAACTGGAAGATTAGGAAATTTGTTGGTTAAACATAGAAATATGTGAATATGCTTAAGAGGGATAGCAAATATAGTTTTGAACTTCAAATGCAGACTCTTAAGCAGGATGGAGGTCGAGGGGGAAGATAGTTTTGAAGTTTGACTTACATAACAAAAGCCAAGAAATTTGTACTTGGGACTTGACCCTTGCCCTGAGCATGAATAGCAGGACCTCTGGATAATTGAGTAATGTATGGAAATGAAATAGAATGATGACCTATGTAAATTTTTTACACACTATAAGATTGTCTCTGATTCTGACAGATTTCATATGACTGGCCATATTTATTATTATTTATGCACAACAGTAACCGCCAAATGTAGTCTTTTACCAGTTGTGCGGTTCATGTATGGTACCCTTCTACAAAACCTTATTAAAAAAACAGACACATTTAAGCATGCACACCTGTAGTTGAACATAAAGTGCAGTTAATATCTTTTGCTAATTTCATTCCTGAGAGATGATTCAGTATAGATAGGCTTGTCAGGATTAGACTTTTATTTGTAAATATTGGTAAAAGTCAATTGCACCATACAGACAAACCAATGAAAAAATACTTGTGCCAATAATAATCAACTAGTTAGGCAAACTCACAGATAGGCAAAGAAAGAAAAATGCTGCTTGAGAATTTAGAGATTGATGTAAGGAAATTTACTTATATTTTGACCCTTTGTGTTTTAACTATTATAAAGCTTACACTTTTTGAATCTCAATGTCTACTGTTGTTAAATAATTATTGTTGGACACTCCCCCATAATTTCTCATAACTGTGAAAATTTGAATTAATAAAAATGTAAAAACATTTTTAAAACATTTGTATTATCCATTGAAATTAAAAAAAATAAATAAATCAGATTCTGCCAAGTCAAAGCATTGGCCTGTAGTTTAAACTATCAACAAGGCTTCTGAGGAAGATGGCAAGTCATAAGACTGCAACCAAAATGAAGTTACTTTTCCACCAATTTATCTTCTAGCTACAAACTTCATCCTCAGAATGCAAACTATGAATTTTAATGCCTCATAAATTCTTTGTAAAATAATGGGGAAATGTTACTATGGTTACACAGCCATTCCCATTCTCCTTTGTTCACAACTTCAGCAATGAAAAAGGGAAAGAGGGTTGTCACACCAACTCTTTAAGAGTGATGCTTTTTCTAAACATTCTTTTTTGACTTTGCATTTTTTTTGGGCTGTACTCTTCTGAAACTCATTACTTTCATTTTCCTGAGAAAGTCAGTTATTATAACCAAATGCAGGCTGAATGGCCTTAATGAAGGTGTCAAAGGACTCCAACCACACCCTTCCCAAATCCAGCCTGAGTGACAATCACGCAGGTTGCACCTATTTATTGAGGTTTAGTCCCCAGAGTGAGCAGTGTTGATATTTTCTGAAGATTAAAGCATATGCTACCTTTAACAATATATTAAATGGATTTAGAACAAATAAAATACCATATAGGGGAATACTCTAAATTATTCAATTTGCTGTGATGTTTCTTTTCCTTGTTTTTCCTGTTTTCTTTTTGTGCTTTTGCAAGCAACTTCTAGATTCTACTCCTTCACCCATCCCAAAACAAATAGTTGTTCACGTAGAAAAGTAATGCTGGTGGTCTAATTTCAAGATAGTTTCTTTAAATAGAATGAAAGTAGTTTCTGATGAGGCAAAATTTAAATGTTTCTGTGAAAATAATTCTGATTTTGTTATCAATAGAAACATGGCAGCCATCTCTTCAGGATGAGAATACATTCTGAGTCGGTCACTGTCAGGGTAATGCAGCCAAAATGTTCTCATGGGGATAATAAGCAACCTCTTCCTGTAACAATAATATAACATACATGTATCCTCTCAGGTCAATAGAACTTATACATTTCCCTGTGAGTCACTATGAATCAGTTTTAGGCATATTACCATCAAAAGATAATAGAAACAGAATCAAGAAAGCACATCTAATTTTGTTCTCCTCCAAAACTCACATGGGAATGGGAACACAGACTAACATTTTACAAAAGTTAAACATCTAGACCACTTTGCACAACTCCATTCAGGGAGTATTGTTGCAGGCTGGCTTAAAAGTGTATAAATATTGAATAAGGAGTCATGGAAAGAAAGTAGGATGATATCAGGAAAAATGTTGACATACCAGTGATGTGGCATCACTTAGATTATTTAAAACTACACTGGACAAATCACTAGAAAGATACTTTATCAACAGTACCATTGTGATGAGTGCAGTATAAATGCTTAAGCTTCAACATCTTCTTTTTTGGGTGGAGTCACTGAAAAAGTAGCAACAGCATTTTAATGGCTGCGTTCATTCATTTCATCCAGGATTAGATGGGCAATATTTTCTCATGCCTAAGAATTATCTCTGGAGTCCAATAGGGATCGATACTGTCTTCACTCCTTCCACATCTCAATCCTTTCCTGTTCAATAGCTATCTGGAGGGACTCTGGCATTCATTTAAAAGGATATGCTGATATGACTTCACATTTTATTCCCTTAATGTACACAGCCACACCATCACAAAAGTTCCAGAGCTTGTAAGACATCTCAGTCTTACTTTTTACCCTCTTGGATGAGGAAAAACAGGTTCAAACTGAACCCAAGCAAATAGCATTGATGACAATGGAAAGGAGGAAACATTGAGGAACCGGATAAGGCACTGCCTTTTTCCTCTAATCTGGGAAACTTCCCTCCAGTAGTGCAAGGGCTTGAGTTCCTGGCAGATTCCTTGCTAATAACAGGACTCATGTAGAAAATTAGACAGAAATGGCTTTTTTCCCCACCTTCAGATTTTTAGAAGACTTTTCCCCATCCTCTCAAAGGATGATCTGTCCAGAGTGACATCCTTACATCCAGATTATTGATGTAATTTACTGTACCTGCATGGTAGATGGATGCTACAGAGGCTGCAACTTGTGCAGCATGGGAGTGTGCTTTTCTTTTCTTACCTTTTTTTAACTTCAGAAAGCAAACAGGGATGAGAAAACTCTGTGATTATCAGAATTAGATGACATTCAGGTTCAGAGGCTGTAATGAATGGCTGAGGGATCAGGGCCCTTGAAACCAAACCTTATCAAAATCTTGATAAACAGCTGCAGATCCCCATTCTCAGTCTCCAACAAAGCCCTCTTCATCTCCCTGCTATAGCATTATTCATTTTTCCCATTCAGACATGAAGATGAATAGTGAAAGACCAAAAATAGCAAAGCTTCCACTGATTTTTTGCTAATTATTGCAAAATCCAGTGAGAGTTTATTAAATTTTTACACACACATCTGTTAGCCCTTCTTTATTCTTTTTTGCTCCTTTCTGCTCTTACATTTAATAATGTACTCAAAATGCTGATCTCCCATGATCTTTTGTCCCTAACCTTTCCAAAACACAGTAATTGTGGAAGACATTTGAAATAATAAAGTGAGCAGAATATCTCTGATCCATACCTCCTTGAACAATGATTTGGTTACCAGAATGATTAGACTCCTTGTCTGTGACATCATAAAAGTTAAATCTCTAAATAAATAGAATTAATTATTTAAAAATGTTTTGTGAAGAAATGGTAATTTATGTAAGTTGAATTTCACAGAAACACACAAAAATTACCCTTCATATATTTGAAGGAGATTCTCAAAGGTCTCACTTGATTTCATCTGAGATGAGACTGACATTTAATTAAATCTGATTGAATAAAATCTAAAAGAAAATTGTGGGATGGGTCGTTTCTGATGTGTTAAATATGGGATTACATCAAGACAATATATTTACATAAATTTGCATAATCAGATTGACTAAACATGCAGTGTTTCAAATAAATGCTACCTCTTTTGCTGCATATTTGTCTTTAAAAAAGATGAAACGGGCTTTCCAAATTCCAGAATGCTTGGGATTCTCAAATGGCAAAAAATGTTGTAGTTTATGAACTCTCCAATGTAAGGAATTGTAAGTCAGTCATTTTTATATAGGATGGTCTCTTTTGGCTTTATATTTGTAGAGCTGCATCTTCAGCTCTTAGCAAATGCCCCTACTAGGATACTACAAATGACTGTCTTCTTCTCCTAACTGGGTTCATTGAAGGGAAGCTCTAACCACATTGCTTAGCCCAATTAAAAAAGTCTTTAAAGTAAGAAATATTTTTCAACATTAATAAGCCATGAAATACTTAAATATTATTTTAAATATGATTGGCATTTCTGTGTAGGCAGTGACACCAGGCCATCATTTGGTTTCCTTTAGCCCTTTAAAGACAATTGAGTGTTGGATGAAAGATGCTGGGTTGACAGAAGTAGACACTGGAATCTACTGTTTCTGCAGAATAGATACGTCAAGAGCACATGTCTTATCTCTGCTCTAGGCTGATGGGGTAGGGCACATTCCTCATCAGTTTATCTTGGTGGCATTTGATAACACTTAAAGTGAGGATGCCTGTTAATACTTTTGGTGATAGTTTCAGTGAGGTGTATTTCTGTCCTGAGTAGACTGAGCCCACCAAATCACTTTCAGGTACACCAACAAAAGAACCATAAACTCTGTGATATTCTAAGTTACACGGAGCTCTGACTGCAGCTTCTATTAAATATTTGCAGATATGTTGGGAGAGACTGTCATCTTTTTACATGTCTTATAAAGCAAGCAATTAGATCCAGTGCAGTTGTTAATAATTTGTATTATTGTTTGTTATGGTAGCCCCTAAAGGCTCCAGCCAAAATTGGAAACTGTGCTAGGTAATGTACAAACACTCGGGGAGAGACAGTTGTTGCCCTGAAGACTGTGCAATCTAAATAAACACGGCAGACAAAGGATGGAAAGGGAAATGGGCAATGAGACATCAAGTAACTTGCCCAATATCATCGAGCTGGTCATTGACAGAGCCTGGATAGAACCCAGTTGTTAACTTCAAGTCTAATGCCTGATATGCTATGTCAAGCTGCCTGCCTTTATACAACAGAGAGTTGATTCCTACTGCCTTATTTCAACCCTTTCCAGTGTTGTTAACAATCTTTTAGGGGGAGGGGGAGGTGAGATGTAAAGTCTCTGTTTATTTGGCTTGGACGAAATTGCTTGCAGAGTAAGGTTACTGACAGCAAAGCTCAGCAATGTATAAGCAGTGAAAATGTATACCCTACAGCTTTACTGCAGTAGTTGCCATGCAAAGTTTAACACTTGTAATTTTTTCTTTTCTTTTTGAGGCTTGGAAAACAACAGTACAATTTCTCACATGCATGCACAAAGTACAGTGAAAATGAAATTTGCAGACTCTTCTTCAAAGCCATGCATTTCAAAGCAGATTTTCCCCCCCTTTGTTTCAAAGCTTTGTGAGAATTCTGACTGCTGCAGTTGGGACGCAGGTTTCTCACTGCACTGAGTAAAGTGCTTAATTCTGGAGGTGAGTGCTTCCTTTTGCTGACTGCCAGGGGCACTGCCAACTCTCTACATTCAGGGAGTGGCTGCTGGTAGGTGGGCAAGATGACTGTCAGCTGGATTGTTTGTCAGTTGTTGGTGCTGAAGGGCAGCTTGCCCCAGAGCTTCAATACATTAAAAACAAAACAAACAGGCTTCAAAGCAGGTGATTTGTGCTTTGTGACAACCCCTTTTAAAAAGCTGATAAGCTAAATGAATGCTGTGTACATTTCTGTCTATAAATTGAAATGCTTAGTGAAATTGCTGTAGTAGTAAGAGTGCTAAAGAGCTAAAGTTAACAAATTATAAAGTTTCCAGTAGATAAGTGTAAATCCGCATATTCAGTTAATCATGCTGTGAGTGGAATTGTGTGTCTGTGTGTGTATATATAGGTTGTCAAGCTTAGCATTACTTACAGTTACTTTTTGACAAGAGTACATTCGCAAGTCAAATTTGTGATGCAGTTTTTTTTGGAAGTGCATTAGGACTTATTGCATAAGTGCAATAAAAATGCCACAAACACAAAATCTACAATATTGCTAGCAAATGGCTCTGCTGTTCTCTTTGATTATTTTTGAGATAGTGTACAAAAATATTTTACAGTTTCAGCACTATGGCAAAGCAAGTGATATAACTATATGCATATTAAGTCCCTACTACAAGGCCTGCCTGCTGGTAGCTGACATCTTTTTGCAGACTCCATGTGCCTGAGCTGTGATAGCAATGCTGCATGTGTTAGCAGGCTGTTGAGCTCCCCCTGCCCGCCATGAACCCATGGACCTTATGTCCTGGCCTTTGAGGTATCCATCTGAGATCTGTGATGGGACAGGAGTTGTAATAAACCATGAGGCCCTGAATGCTTTTTAAACCAGGAGAAAGTGTTTTTACTGGGTGGAGCAGCGGGGAGGGATGCAGAAAGGACAGAGCAAGAAGGCCCACCTCCCCTTTTCTATGTTGGAGAAAGCTATTTGGTAGGTTGAGATTTTTCATAGCTACCAACCTGGAAACCATAAACTAGTTTTGTGTACTGAATGTAGGAGCAGTTGGGGGATGGGGTTGGTGTGGTAACCTGCCCCTACCCATCTATCTCTGGTATAGAGTGATAACACTTCCTGTCATTTCAGAACCACCGTATAATATTCTAGAGCAGAGATACATTTTTAATATTAATTTATAACTCTTTAAATTTTTATTCCTTTTGGTTTCATCTTCATTTCCATAAAGAGGATAACAGCTGTAGTGTTACCCACCTGGCAGGGCTCACCGAGCGCGTGTGCAAAGCTGTGCTAACAGCAGACAGGGTTCCAATATGGATGTACCGTACATACAGATGCAGGCTGAGGCAAATACCATTGTCAAGATTAACTAGTCATTCAACTATAGCTATTTTCTGTATTTCTCCTACTGAATTTTAGGGTAAAGTTAAAGCAAATAAATTAAAATGCTCAATGGATGTGTTATCTTCATAACATCCTATTTTGCTTTTAACAATGCATGTTTTTTCTTTCTCCCACATTATTATAACTTCTTTTTAGAATCACTTGCTGGTTTAATTTTGATTTCAATTTCTTTAATACAGTTATTCTACTCCATTAAACATGATTTAAATCTTACATTGAGGTGCTTGACATCTGTATTAAATGTAATTACAATAAAATCCAGTAATATAATATCCTCAAGAAAGAATAAATTCACCCCATTGTAAAATTATTCCTTTTTTGTAAAGCAGGATGAGTATCGGGACGCAGTCTTAAAAAAAAATGCCAGAATAATAGTGTCAGAGTCATGGTATTCCGAACTGATAAACTCTTCTTCCCATAAGAAGGTAGACATAATTATTTCCTCTTTCACAGTTTGGGTCTCTACTTTTGCTTCTGACTGGGATGGGTAAACTAATGCCAAAACCTTTGGCCAGAACTCAGCCTGAACTCCATGTTTTTGAATACTTAATAACACTGAGTAAACTTAACCTTTTGGCCTCATTTTGATTTTTTTATTATACCTCTCTAGATTTCCTGATCTACTGGAGACTTGAAGGCAAAATTATTTTTGTGTGCTGTGACCACCATTGGAAATATTGACTTTTACCATTAGAAAGTAACAAGCAGTACAGGTATTCACTGTACTAAGTGTTAATACTGTGTAGCTGTACACTAAGCTTAGGGAATATCTGTGAGAATGTGAAGGAAATAAATGTCAAGTGACTTGGAGCACCCCTATGTCTATGCAAGACCCTAGCGCTCTAATGTGTTCATGCCCACATATAAATTTGAACATGGATATACACATTACCTCAAACTGTAATTCCAATTTTTGGAATATTCTTTGCTAGATCTTAAATGTGACATGTCTATATCTTGCTATGTCTTCTATCAGAATAGAGGGAGATGGTTCTTAAAACAGTTTCCTGGTCTTGGCCATACTCCTATGCATGCTTATTTTACCTTTTGACCAAAGCTCACAGCCTTCACTGCAAATCAGACTCTTGGTATTTTTGGAGTTAACTTTGTCTTCATTTTGAAGACCTAAGGAAAAGGACCCCTCTGACATGTGTCAGTTTTTAGGTTGATGAGTTGGAGTGGGAAAGGAACATCCATAGTTACGTTCTAACCCAATAAAGTCACTAGTTCTGCACATGACAAGCCTTTTCCACTGATCCTGTTTTCCCCACATTTCTTTTTCCCCCCCTCTTTTTTGTTTTTGGTTGGTTTGTTTTTCCTTCCTCCTGAAGCAGTGATGCTTCAGTGCTGAATCACCTCCCCACCACCTTAAGAACTTCTTAAAATAAACCTCATTTTGGTGTTCCTGGAATGAACAGTCAGTCTTTATTGTGCAGTAAATTAATTCTAGTAATGAACACCCATCCCAAATCTTTGCAGATAATTAGCAGTTCAGATTACCCAGGAGCTTCAGTCAATTTCTTTTGAAGCTGCAGGCAGATCAGATAAGCAAATGCCATGATTTTAGAACACTACTTGTTTTTAAAAACAGCATGTTGAAGGTGCAAGAAGACTTGCAGAAAACATTTTCAAGGTTTAATCCTTGGAGAATTTTGCCTATAATAGCATAGTAAAGTTAGTAAGAAACATAAGAGTTTTGTTTGCAAATAAACAGTTGTTGACTGTTGATTTTATAGTTCTGAGAAAACCTTTAAAAAGCTCGTGGCAAATAAGTGATTTCTTTGGGGGGTTTTTTTGTTTTTTGTTTTTTTTTTAAGATAAAGGCATTTTATGTTGGCCTTTCCTTTTGTAGTTTTTTATGAAATGGATATGAAAGAAAATGCTCCCTAGTGACATTTTAATATTAATTTGAAATACCATTGACAGGAACTTCCTCTGTTCACATTCAGTGATTTCCCATTAAACTATACAAACCAATAAAACAAATTGCTTGAAGAGCAAAAGGTCTTACTAAACTGACAAACAAGTACAAAACAATGGAAGCTGGGAAAAAAAGTGATTCTTATTATTGCTCAATAAAAGTATTAGGTCCCTTCACCCTTCACCCCCCTTCCATCCCCCTAGTTCTGTGTAAATAGAACTTATAAACAAAGATGGAAATGATCTGCATTAACATATTTAGCAAAGTCTTGCTGGTGCTACTATTCTTGCTATGCTAAGGGCATACTGTATGCATTCTGGCACTTTGGAAATAATGTCTAAAGAAAACCTACAGGCTAGTGAAAGTAATTTGAGTTTGAGAAGGTGTCTAGAAAAAAGAAAAATGAAAATGGTAGTTTTGAAAGACTGAAATTATTCTTGTTCAACTTAATCTAATTCAAAATGGATATTGCTTGAGGGTTATACAACAACTAGGATATTCTTTTTTTTTTATTATTATAGTGGAAAACTCAGACTGGACCGTTTAATCAAATAAAATATGATGTTGCTTAAAATCCTGAGTGGGAGAAATAGCTACTTGAAGATTGGTCAAAACTGTAGAAAACATAATTTTTGTGAACACTTAGAGCTTGAATTGGTGCAAGAGTTGAACTGTGATTGAGTATTTCTTGGCGAACCAAGGATCCCTGCAGGTACAAAACTGACACTTCATAAAGTTCTTGCCTCAGCTGCTGCACAACATATTATAATTCCGATTGATGGAATTTTCTGTGAAATAGCAGGAAACATTTCAAATGACTCCAGCATAGTTTTTCTTATAACAACAAGACCAGTTGATGAAAAATAGTGGTGCCACTAAAAGAATAGTGTGTCTCCTGTCAAGAAGTTGCTGAGTACTTGGTTCTGCTAAAAGGATTTTTATTAGGAGATGAGCAAAGCTAGTTCACAGATATGAAAAACCAGGTTGTGTGGTGCCTGTCTACACACTGGTGTTCAATGATTCTGCATCCCCTACTGGCTACAAGTTGGAGATGGCAGTTTTCCAAGCCCTGTAGCAACCAAACTTCAATTACAAGAGAGGGAATAGCATATCTCAGTGATACGTCATCAGAGATGAGCCAAATTCAAAGCTCTAAGCTAGTGTGGCATATATCTCCTTCAGCACCGTTAGCATTCATATTGCACAAATGTAAACTCTCTTAGGCATCGCAGCCACTTCATGATACGAAACTTACATATTACCTCTGACTTGAGCTGACTTAGTCCTGAGTTTCAGATGGTGCAATTGACACACCAAGGACTGTAAGAGAGGATCTAGCGGAAGGATGTAAAAAGTACTAAATGCCCACGAAGACTCTCTTAAATAACTTCTCAGTATCAGACACCTTCTTGGTTCTTCTGCTGGCTTAATTAGGACCAATGTGCCAAGCAGTTGTCCTGAAACTCTGCAAGTTGGGCCTTAGGGGGTGCAGCCTCACACTGGAACTGGGTTTTGTGGGTCTCAGATAGCTTATTGCCAGCAGGCTGCCAGGTAGAGAGTTGGAGGATGGCTGCTCCCATGAATCTTGTGGGCCCAGGTATAAGACCTGTGGGTCATGACACTGACTCTTTGAGCAGAACCATTCACTCCATGAGTAAGGGCATCATAATCCTCTTGGAGATGGAAAAGACCCATTAGACAAGCAAAGGGGGGGTTGGTCTCACAGTACATTTTCTGGTGTTTTGCCCACTATAATTTTAACATCTCTTACCTTCCCCCATCCTACCCATGCATTTTAACTAGGCTTCAGTTTGGGTTCAGAGCCAATGACTTCTTTTATTACCTTACCCAGTTCCTGGTCCAAGTAATGGATGTGTCAGTAACACTAGAAATTGTATATCAGAAGAAAAGAAGCTATATGGCCCTGAACCCAAAAAGTATTAATCTGAATTAGACAAACAGATAAGCTTGTTAGACTGAATTTTCCACTGGTGTCAGTTGACAAGCATTGACAAGTGTGGGGTGTGATTCTGCAGCCATATTGAGCAATCCCTTTGAAAACACTGTACTGCTCCACTGTGAACAAGGGTTGCAGAATCAGTGATAAGGTATTTATGGATAAGTAGTTAATATAGTCACTATATTTTAATAACATATTTATTAATGTAATTGCAATAATGAGTATTTTATAATGTATACTAAATGCAAACCTTTACAATAAAATTGTGTATTACTTACTGTACTGAGATCAATACAAAGGATGTATTCCATGCTACTAAAACAGTCATGATCCTAATATGGCCAATGATCGGAATCATGCCTCAAAGAATCTTGATCTAACATGTGAAATTAGCATGCAGTGGGCCAAATTCTGTCCTCAATTACACCTGTGCAATTGACGTCATTGGGTTGCACAGGTGCATCGGAGGGCAGAATTTTCCTCAGTATGTCACATGTGGGTGTGTGCTGAAATTCACTGACATACTTACATGCTAAACTGTAGCAGTAATCACAAGATCGCTGCGGCAATTAAAGTGATGTTACAGTAACTTCTGGAAACACTTCTTTTAGATAGATTTAAAAATGGGTCCAGTGATTCCAATCTTCTGAACTGTATTTATAGTAATTTCTGCGTTACAATCTTCATATAAATGGGCATTAATTTTGTAAGAATTAAAGATAATTCAGGGAAAAAAACCCAGAATGACAGTGTAAAGAAACTTTAAAAAAAAAAATCTAAATTGGCCAAATTATGGTCCCAGTTAGTGGTGTAAATCAAGAGTATCCCCACTGATATCGTCAGTAAAGCTTCTCTCATTTTATAATGGTATATCTGAGATCTAAGTCTGGACTAGTTTCCTTTGTTTTGATGACTAAGGGTATCACAGTAATTCACAAGTAATTAAGGGCATAGACATCAAGGAAGGAGACTAATTGTGTAGACTGATCGGGAGGACATTGCCGGGAGTATTAGGATGAGATGCATCCAGGAAAAATAAAATGAATATGAGTTAGAAAAAATCCTAATGGTGAGATCAATTATACAGTGAATTGATCACCCAGAAGAAATGACGCCTCTGTTCCTTCTGTCCATTAATAATGGACTGAAGCAAACACAGAATAAACTATGGAGAACAAACCTACCATGGCAGGTGTTAAACTGGATCACAATCACAGTGGATAAACCTACGAGTCTTTCCTACTTCTAGTTTAGATGTGTCAGTGAAGAGCTATAAGTTTAAAACTAATTTATAAAAAAGAAATTCAAGTGCTTCTGTATCTTTTTCATAAACAGGGCTGTTGAAGAGTCCCATATTAAGAAGTCAGCACTTTGGTAATTGTATACAGCAGAAAAAAATATAATGAATGCACTTAATATTGTGGGTCAAGATTTTTCTCCTAAATACTAGCACTTTTAGGTACACTACTTATTATACGGTTTGCTTATTTTCAAGTGATAAGAAATACATTTTTCACTCGTGAGCATTATCATGTGTACTATGAATGCAAGTAAAAATCCTATTCCTGTTCTTTAAGTTCATCTAGGAGCTGATCCAAATCCTTCTTGAAGTGAACATAGAGTCTCTGTTGATTTCAGTGCGCTTTGGATCAGGCACCTAAGGCAGCCAACTTTGTATGCAAAAGCTGTGCAGTTCTGATTCTTGAGCTAACAGGTCCTTTCTTCAGTTCTGTGTACAGTATGCTGATACAGTAAGTGTATCATGGGTGTAATTGACATTTGTATGCTATCTAAAATATATTGGTGGCATGTTCATCTTGAATTACATGCACCGTTTATCTGCATGTCAAAGAACAAAGTCCTCCTAACGGTGTTTATGCAATGTCACGTTCCTTGGGTTACCAAACACACACAACAGTGAAAAATCACTTACACTGGGTGCTGCCTGCTTTATTTTTTTTAAGCAAAACACTATTTATTGGGATATATTTATAGTTTTCTGATCAAGGCAGCAAGTTACCAAGATTTAAGTTTGTGCATAGAATAGAATTATTGCCCATGTAGGTGGACATGTTTCTATGTTACTATATTACTTGTAGAAAAAAATACATTTGCTACAGCAATCCATTTTAGGGAAATAGGTGCAGGTAAGTTTAAAAAATATTACAAGAGTCAAGCTCTACCCTATTTCTATTAGAAGAAGTATGTTGCACTGTTGCAATTATTATATGTTTATGAATTGTCAGTTTGCATACAATGCACAAAGTATCTGCTGTTTACAACTGTAGCAAGTAAGCTAAAGGTCAAGAGGATGACAGGCTATTTAATATTGACATGATACATTTATACAGTTAGGTGGAGCTAATGTGGTAGTGACTTATTACTCTATATTAAAATGTTATTTTCTCTGGAGCTCACCTGGAATTACTATGATTTCCCCTCCCCCCCACTTCCGAAATTAAGGAAATATATGTTTGTCACCCTTGGAGATACCTAATTCTCTTTCATATGCCTATCAAAGCCAATACTTTTGGACTATGCTTAATACATAACAAAAGTAATTTAAATATGGTAAAAAAAATTGTGCAACGAAGAACCCTGGGAGAAGCAGTAGATTTCCATGGTACTCCATCCCGTAATTTCTCAGGTCATGTCATGATGAGCCCATAGAAAAATTGTGGGAGGAAGGGGCAACTGAGGGTTCGCAGCACATGCTGCCAGCTCTCCAGGGGTTGGGGTGGAGAGGATGCTTGTTACATATACTGAATCTAAAACCTTCTCAGTTTGCATACCCATGATGTTAAAACATATATGTCATTGCATTGATTATGCCTGTTCTCGTCACCTGGTCGCTGTCTTGTATAGGGAACTAACTTATTTACAAGCACGATTGCATTCTAGTTTTATCATGTTTAATATGTTACCACATAGTGAGTGTCTATCATGGAACATGGAGACTGAGAAAGAGGGTGAAATCCGTGGGTAATACTCCCTGCTCTGCAGGGACTTGCAGTGAATTTTGAGCATGTTGCTTTTTTCCTTCTCTTAAAAAAGATCCTTGAAAGAAATACAGTTATTTTAAAAAAAAAAAAGGATGAAAAAACCAAACAGAATGAAAACAGGAAAGATCCTTGACTCACCCTCACCTCAACATTGTATCTTAAAAAGGATCTTGTTTTCTTTTGTGTATCATTCAATTTGAACAAATTGGGGGATTGGGCCAAAAGAAATCTGATGAGGTTCAACAAGGACAAGTGCAGAGTCCTGCACTTAGGATGGAAGAATCCCATGCACAGTTACAGACTGGGGACCAACAGGCTAGGCAGCAGTTCTGCAGAAAAGGACCTGGGGGTTAGTGTGGATAAGCAGCTGGATATGAGTCAGCAGTGTGCCCTGGTTGCCAAGAAGGCTAATAGCATAATGGGCTGCATTAGTAGGAGCATTGCCAGCTGATCAAGGGAAGTGATTATTCCCCTCTATTCGGCATTGGTGAGGCTGCATTTGAAGTATTGTATCCAGTTTTGGGGCCCCCCGCCCACTACAAAAAGGATGTG
Organism: Emydura macquarii macquarii; assembly: GCF_026122565.2. NCBI lineage: Eukaryota > Metazoa > Chordata > Testudines > Chelidae > Emydura > Emydura macquarii. The sequence continues at coordinate 31,248,494 of NW_027131390.1, read as the reverse complement.
GAGAAGTTGGAAAGAGTCCAGCAGAGGGCAACAAAAATGATTAGGGGGCTGGAGCACAAGACTTATGAGGAGAGGCTGAGGGAACTAGGCTTATTTAGTCTGCAGAAGAGAAGAATGAGGGGGATTTGATAGCAGCCTTTAACTACCTGAAAGGGGGTTCTAGGGAGGTGGAGCTAGGCTGTTCTCAATGGTGGTAGATGACAGAAAAAGGATAAATGGTCTCAAGTTTCAGTGGGGGAAGGTCTAGGCTGGATATTAGGAAAAAAATTTTCACTAGAATGGTGGTGAAGCATTGGAATGGGTTACCTAGGGCGGTGGTAGAGTCTCCATCTTTAGAGGTTTTTAAGCTGCGGCTTGACAAAACCCTGGCTGGGATGATTTAGCTCAGGTTAGTTCTGCTTTGAGCAGGAGGTTGGACTAGATGACCTCCTGAGGTCCCTTCTAACCCTAATTTTCTATGATTCTATGATTCATATTTTCTATGGAAATCTAAACACTCCTACGCTAGAACCTAGATACTGTTCAAGAAATATAAACACAAAATGTTCTAGTAAAATTATCTGCATATGATGTTCACTCAGGCATTTCTACTTTTCTTCTGCATGGTTTACCTTAGGATAAGAAGTTTCAGACCAGTTTCTGGGGGTGAGGGACAGTAGAACACAATGTGACTCCACTAGTCACAGCAGCCTTCTGAGTGGGAAATGTATTCTTTGGTAAGGGCGTTACCTTATAGTAATAAGATTTGCCCTTGTGCCAGACTGATGTCTAAGATTGAAGTAGTGGCTAATTGACCTTTTTTTTTACATTTTGATTTGTGGTTTTTTAACAGTACTTTTATGAATTGGGCACATTGCACACTGATTAAAAATAATAAATTGAATATTGTGACCATAATGGTGCTTGGATAGTAAAGTCCTTTAATAAGACTGCTGGATAGATAGAAAATCAGTTCATTATTTTTTACTTAGGTTTTGTCTTCCACTTTTCAAGCAGCATTTGTGTGTGTGTGTGTGGGATTGCTTTAAAAATAAGCTTTATATGTTCAGAAGTCTTGGCAAAATTGTAAAACATTGACCTAGAAAAGTGTTTGTATTTAGTAGAGCATTTGTTGACTATGGACATTTTTTATTCTCGAGACTAGGTATCCCAAGCACTTTTGACATTGTGTCTCTGGAAATGAATACCATCATTCATCTCCTAGGCTTTTACAGAGATAGAAAATGTTACAAATTCATAACCACTCATACCACAGTTATAAACCTGCATGTGGTGTGTCAGGGACATTTTCACAAATTGGTATAATTCTATGCCAGAATAGGTTTCCTTGTTGCTTCCCTAGTTTTGTACTTAATTAAGGATGGAAATGGCAACAAAAGCTAATAATGTGAACGAACACTCCTGGGTCTGCTTTGAAGATCCCATTTATTTCTTCTTTCATTCAAGAAGAAGTGTGCATTATTACAATCCTCCTGACACTTCTGTAAAAACATGCCATTATATCTGTCTGTGTTTCAGATACCGGGTACCCTCTATATGTTCAGAATGCACACAGGGGTTCATTTTTTACTAGTCAAATCTTCAGAGACCTACCCTAAAGCTTTCCCCTGTCAACACTGGTCCTTCTGATGCACAGATTATATGGCATTTAAAGTACAAAGATGGTTGGTTTAATTTGTTATTTCTTCAGCAGGGTAGCTTTTTGTCCTTCTAAAGGATAACCCCCTCTCCTTTTTCATCTAGAACAAAGAAGTGGAGTGTAAACTGTTAAACCTGATGCACATAAACAAGACTGCAGTTCTGTAATAGAAAAGCTGTGTACAGTGTAATTATGACATATGCATTGGATGCTGTTATTGGTTTGAATACGAATATATCCAATTATTACATTGCAAATTGGTGCTAATTTATACAAACCAAAGTTTGCTTCTGTTAACTTAAAGCAGGGAGAGATAATGCATGTTAAAGCATCTGACAAGAATTCAGACTTAGGAAAATAGTGGGTGCTTTCAAGCAACATCCAATTCTTATGCCAGCATTTTTTACTTGAACTTTTAACAGCATAAAGACATTACATGGTTCCCTCTAAAAATATAGCTATCATAAGAGAGATGAAATAAGAGGAAAATCTATAGCTGAATCTGTTACCTGTCTCTTGACTAAAACAAGAGACTTGCTTGGTGCTGCAGTGGTCTAATGAGACACTCTGTACTGGCTCTACGCTTTGACTGCATTCTTAATGAAATAGCTGAGCTTCATCCACAGTCACAAATCTGTGATTTTTATCACAGAAGCAATGGATTTTACTTTTGATTTTCAAACTAGGTGGGGGAAAAAAAATAAAAGGACCTCTGTAGGATGAAGGGAGTCAAGGGAGGAGGCCCTGGTTTTTACAGACTGCAGAAATATATTGGGGCCTGAGAAACAAGTTTGAAGACACAATGGTTACCTAGTTATTTAATTTGTATTACTATAGAAATCAAGAAGTAGCTAAAGAAAATCAATCATCCCTCTCGAGTATCCATCTTACGTATGTTTCATGAAAATAAATTGTTGTTCAGAAAAAGAAGAGTAGCCACTCAGTCACTTGTTAGAAGAGACGCATGAGAGAGAGAAGTGTAGCCAGACCTGGGAGTATTTGTTGATCTTTGTTACTGTTGGCTTATACTGAGCATATTCATTGTTCATTCCTAGAATCTCTTCTCTGCCCCCCACCTCCAAATCTGGTCCCTCACTAGAGAAGAAGTTTTGAGATGGAAAGTCCTCCTCTGGAATCAAGAAATGGCTGGTTGTGACAGACTGTGTGGAAAATACTGTACCTCTAGGTAGGCTGTGCTAATACGTTGCAGTGAATGGAGGTGGCATAACCACAAGGCTTTTGTTTTAAGTATTTTTAGACAGGAGCACTGTTGAGCAACACATTTTCCTGGAAGTCTTACCTCCGCTTGCAGCCTTAAACTCCATTTCAGTTTATCACCCTTCTGTTTAGTTGATAAACTTTGAAGGTTTTACAGGGACAAATGCAAAGAAAGGGAAAACGTCCTTTCTGTGACTAGTTATGCTTGATTGCAAACAGATTATACACCCATGTTAGGATATAACAGGGAGTAGGACTCCGGCTTACATACCTACACAAATTCTTACACACAAATTCTACTTGGACAATAAGTCTCGACATGCAGGAGTAACTGTGCATTGTGCATCCCCCTTTCTCCCATCCTTTCCTTGGGAAGGGATTCAGAGTAGGGAGAGCCTTGGCTCTACACCATCATGCCAGCCAGCAGCTTTGCCAATTACAAACACTCTCCCCACCAGAGCAAGGAAATAGGGAGAGGTCTGTGCCCAAGAGCTGTCTGAGATACAGTGTCTTCCATGGCTAGCCTTGGGATAGTGCATCTTATATGCCATCCCTTGCTCAGGGCTGCATTGAATCACAATCTATCCTCCAAACCACCCTTCTCTGCTTAAGAGACTATTTCAAAACATCCCCAACAACTGTGTACAATCCGGCTGCTTTAGCAGAAGACAATGACCTCCATTAATCAGCCATATTTCCAGTCTGTTGAATGGTCACCTAAAATAGTGTTCACTGTGGAAGCAAACATAGAGAATTAAGTTTATAATAATAATACTACAATTCATACTCATTTTAGTTAAAAAAGTAATCAGGCGTGATATGTTGGTAAAACCTATCCTATTTATTCTGGAAGCTATGGCAAGGCCAAGGTCCATGCAGCTGCATAGAAACTCAGCAGGAATCCCAGGTTAGGCACAGAATAATCCGTTTTCGAAGTGCCAAGTTTGTTTATATTTTTTGTGTCTTTGTTTTTTTGGTGCAACAAAAATAAAGAGAGAGCAGCTGTGTGTCTGTCCCCATTCCCTTCATGCAGCTGAACAATTTAAAAAACATTAAAATCAATAATACAGCAAAATACGATCTTTTGTCTCTAGAGCTATCTGTCCCACAGTAGATCACCTTGATTTGTTTCCTTCCTGTATGACACAAAGGCCTCTTGAGGCTTTCAGTTGAACAGGGCTCACCTGTTGCAGTTGATGAAAAATACAGGTAGGATGCCTTGGTTACCATCAACTCTTCCTCAATGGAGTAAAAAATAATCTTTTCTAGACCACCTGCTGGAATTTACTAGCTACCCACTATGCCATTGTCTGGTTCAGCGGAGTCATCCCATGCAGTGTGACTTAGCTGGGGTGCCTCTTGTGTTTATGTGGAAGCCCCCCATATATCAACAAAGGACCGGTACACAATTTCACAAAAACATATACTATGCTCTGATTTGAACCTCTGTAGTATGTAATTAGTTATTTATAGAGATATAAAATGTTCCAACAAAGCACATCTATACCCACAAGAGCAGATTGCTTAATAGCACAAGGTGATTAAATTACAGCACAATATCAAAGTGATCTTTATAGCTGGTATGCATCCTGGGGACCAATGGTATCTTCCAGGAGGTATGGAAGGACTCTCTTCTATTGGGTAACCTGTATGGGGAGTAATTGTCACACCTACTGCAGAGTGTCAGTGTATATACCTTGAATATTTGTATCACAAACTTTGTTTTCATGCTTCCTTCATCTGTAACCTAATATTATAACTCTAAGGGGACAATGGAAAGCAGTATGAGCAAGCTCACTCTTCTTGAGGTGTCCAACACAAGTCAGTATATTTTAGCTCATCCCTGTGTATTGTAGGCTGTTCATGCTGGGTCAAGTATTAGGAACTGGGTGGCCAATGCTGACCATTATATATTTCATACTTTACTAGATTTTTCCATAATATGAATCCTCAGGTGATTATATATCTTTTTACAAACCGGTTAATAGTAGAGCTGAAATAGAAACTGCATGCTTAAAAATACTGAAACCATATAAGGCAGTGCATGTTTTACCGTGTTTCTCAAATAGTATACTGAGATGGATGTCTCTGGAACAGTAGATAAATTATTAACTTTTGTGAGACTACAATTCCTAATCTCTGAAATTTATCCCCATGGATATTGAATTCATTTTGCAAATCTGAAGAAGCAATGAATTGCCCAGGGATCCAATCGCCTATAGAGTATACATCTTTGTATAACCATTCCCTTCATCCTAAGCATTTTTTCCCAATTTCATAGCAAGGTTTATACCATAAAGATTCTTATATCCAGAATTTTGTGAATCCAGTAATGAAGGCAAGTGAATTTTGCACAGGTCTGCTAATTCACTTTATTGCCACTTGAGCCTAACTTTATTACAGATAGATAAAAGCTCATTAAATAGCATTACAGCACCATCTATTAAAACCCAATTATTAGCTTAATTTACTGTGGCAACTGACTTGATGCTGACCTGTAAATCTTTAAATAAAATACATGAGTTTGTGTATAATTATAAAGTAAACAAAATAGTAATTAATATTCATCTATGTTCATTTTAAAAACAGAAAGCTTTCTGGTGCCATGCACAAATGATTATAGCATTCGTTAGGCCAGGAAAAATCCAGTATGCTAATGCCCTAGGAATCCTTTTTAATTGTCAATATATCAGACAAAATGCAATGAGAAGGCTCAAACTATATTTTGTTTCCATTTTTTTTAATCATTGACACATGTGACTAAAAGATTATATTTGGGATCATAGATGAGGGATGATTAGAACATATGTAGATTTCAGAGGGAAAATACTTTAGATATTTAGGGAACAATATCTGAATGTAATATCTGAATGTAAACTTGAAATATTCCAAAGAAAGTATCTACCTCTATCCCTTTTCTATGTATGAGATTGACTTCATGTAGGTCTTTTATTGCAGCTGTGTAGCCCATTCAAGTCAATGGAAATACCCCTCTTGACTTTGTGGGTTTTGTAGTAGGCCCATAGTTTTCAGCAGATACTTCCATTGAGTCATGACAGTGGAGGAGCAGGTAGTGTTTGCCTTGCCCACAGGATGAACAGCTTGGCTTAAAGTTCTGCTAACTCTTAAGAAAATTCTCTGCATGGTTGTTAGGGGCAATGGACATAATGTCTCTGATCACTCCCCTTCAGACTCTTCTAGGGATAGAAGCAGCAGAGATCCACACGCCGGCTTTCCTTTATTCAGAGAAGTTGGCAGATTTCCTGATTCAAAGATGGATCCAAGTCTTAGTGGCCTTTCTAACCCACCATCCAGAGTTTGGGACTACTGACACCTGGAATTTTGCTTCAGACCTCACTTTTTTGTGCAGGACTCTGAGGGAAGTTTGTAGACACTGGATACCCAAAAATATCTCAATTATGCAGTGCTTCTGCCAGAAGGCACCTTTAAGAAGAAAGAAACCTGGAAGTTGTAATAGTAATTTCTAGCTCCTTTATATATCCTGTAAGATCTCAAAGTACTTCCCAAATTGGTATGTTTGGGAATCTTTTCACACATCTCTGCAATGCAGCCTTCTCTGGGGTGATACAAGAAAAGTATTTAATATGTACTTTTAGTACACAGGAACGCTACACTTCATTTTAGGAGAAGTGATGGAGAAGAATACCATAATCACTTGCAACTGCAGGGGGAATAATATTGGGAAGCAGAAAGTAAATTAACCATGCACATTTTGAAGCATAGTGCTTTCTTACTGCAGCAGAAATTATGTCTCCCTTCAGTGCAAAACAAGTACCATGTTCATTACTAACTACATAAGTGAACACTCACTAGTTAGCATACAGTACTTCTGTACAAACCATCTTACAAATGTTAACCCAGCAGGTGACAAATCAGAAACAACTGGTTATTGGCCTTTGAACTTTCAAGAGCTGTCAGTCTGTTTTCTATGAAAATGCAAATTGACAACTGGCTGGTTATTGAACTTTGCCCATGTGCGGGAGAGGAACGAAATCATGTTGTCTCAGATTTGTTCCTTACTGAGCAAATAGTATTTCCAAGCTGGATGCCCTAGTAATGTCCAGCAGTGTTCTCAGGTAATAAATAGTTAATTTCACTGGAAAGAAATACGAATAGAAGGCTGACTACTGTCTGGGTGACAGCTGCAGTGGGACTTGCCAACTGATATGGCCATTGGCCAACCATAGCTAAAAATCCAGTCCAGTTGTGCCAGATTCATCCTTTCCATATGCAAGCTGCATGCTGCAGAATTAGTGTTTGGTTAAGGTATAGTTTGTTAGACAAGAGAATTGGAATAAATGGAATTTTCTGTAGTGAAAAACATATTTTATTATGCAATGTAAAAAGGCAACCAACGACAAGAGCTGAGGAAAATCCAGTGAGGATTTAAATTTGGAATTTGATTCATAGGCTTTTGTTACCTTATAGATTACTACTTAACTCTGTTCCTAGGAGCCTGGAGATTTTTCTGTTTTAAAAAAAACAAGGAAGGCAGCAAAACTCTTCTTGCGAATAAACATCAAATGCTCCCATTAATTTTAATGGCTGTTTCACATGAGTCAAAGTTTTATCAATGATTTGTCATACCGTGGAATTGGAAGATACTTCAGTGGCTGGGAAACATCCAAAAGATTCTAGGCTTTTAAATGAACAGAGAGATTGAATTACAAACAAAATTTTGGAGTTTAAGGCACACAGGTGCCTTAATTCCCTTGACTGAGTCACTGGTAAATAGTGTGGTGATGCTAGTCTTGCTTCCGTACTACATAAATCATCCTCATATCCACTGGAAATTATTTATTTGTCACAGTTTATATCTAGAACTTTGCAAAAATAAGTACTTTCACAATTTCACACACATCTCATTTTTGTTTTAGTTCATATAGGGTTTTCTTCCTAAAATTTTGCTTGAAGTTCTGGATCCCAGTGAGCTCCAAACTCCAATTCAGCACTAACTAGTAAATGTTGTTATGGTATCTTTTACCATCTGAATCAAAAATGAGTCCAGGCTTGGTAGTCAATGTATGTAAAAACTGAACTTCAGCAACCTGTGTGGTGAATCTTGATGTAAGTTTGATTTGTTACAAAAGCTCAACCAGCTGTGAACAAATGTTTAATAAATATGCATCAGCTCTGCCTGACTGCTCCTCAATGTACCTGTTATTATCTGGCATATTTTGGGGAACCTTTTATGGAAGGATTTGAAGGAAGAATCAATTCAGGAAGGACTTTCTATGTTCAGGGAGCACTATGAAAGAAAGGTGCGAAGATAATTACAAGCAAACTGGACAGGTGAAAGATCAGGGCTAGCATAGGTTGGAGAGCAGAAGGGTGAGTGAAAGTGTGATAAAAAGACAGCAGATAAAAAGGGAAGGGTAGAGTTATATGAGGATTAGAAGCTTGAATTGGTCACATTGATAGAAGAGTAGAAGGATTCAGAGATATGGGTGACATAGTCTACATGCTTTAAAAATGTCTCCAAATAATTCAGGACTTTTCTATTTTCTCTTAGTTCTGCACACTTAAAAGATATTTTGGCAGTTTGGGGGAAGGAGAGATGCTCCACCCAACCAGCCTAGGAAGGAAAAATAAGTTTGGAGTCCAATTCCTAATTAATCTTGGTAGCTAGAGAATCATCCAAGGAATACCCTGCTACAGGGAACCCTGATACCTAGTACAAAGCCAGCTCTGGCTGTTCTGCATCTCCTTTTCAGTAACCCCAGGCACAGAAGACATTCTGGGATAGGTGGGGAGCAGAGCAGAGACAAGATGGAATGGGAAGAGGGCAAAGCAGCTTTGGGAATGAGTGTGGCTGAGGAAACCTGTGCCCTGATTCTGTGTCCCTGCAAGGCCCCACAAGGGGACATTAAACTACAGGTGCAACTTATTCTGCTTTGAGGGATGTGACGGCCCTTGTGGGCCCTGAATAGGTGAGGTGCAAATTGACTCCTCACTGTCCCTGCACTATTGCTTGTGCCTCACAATGATCAATCTGCCCTGGCATTAAGACTCTGACCCCTTGTGGGGACCTGAAATGCATCATCACTCAACCACCATGTCAGTCCCCTATGACGCAAACAGACATAAAGGGAAACAATCTGCATATTTTTCTATGCATGCAGTTAAAGAAAAAAAAGTTCTTCCATTTCTTCTCCACCCCTTTCAGCTTGTTGGGTGGGGGTGGCAATTTTGATCCCATGTCCTCCTTTTGCTTTCAGGATCCATTTGCTTTGAAAATCCACAGCATAGCTTTAGTTAAGTGAGTCAAGGCAATATCTGAATATATATTGTATTCATTAGTTTGCACTTGCACAGTATAAATCTTCCGAAACACATTAACAAAAGGAGCCTGCATACTTTGCCAATAACATCACCTAACAATAAATTACACTTACCATCAGAAATGTAGTATTAATTTTTCTGTAACTGTTTAAACAATACACGTGCATTCAATACAGTCTCTTAATTTTAATGACAATGTGCCCCATATAAAGAATGCAGCTCTGTAAACATTTATATATTTTTTTAATTAAAAATTGTAAAACCAGTATCTACTGGGGAAGTTAGGTTGAGGGACAAATGTGTGTCTCCTGTCACCGCTCCACATAGTTCACCTTAAACAATGGAACTTAGTTCACCTGTGTCTCTTCTGACTTTCTAGGCTGACACCCAGTCATAGAGAGGAGGCATGGTCCACGGACTGGGAGTGGGAGGCCAGCGGACCGGGAGTCAGAAGACTTGGATTCTATTCCTACTTCTCCAGACTTACTGTGTGACTTTGAGCAAGGTGCTTTGCTTCTGTTTTCCCTGCCACCTTTCGACTGTCTTCCTGGTTTACTCAGTGAGCGCTTTGAGGCAGAGACTTTCTTGTCCATCCAGTTTGGAGAGAGAATTATATAATGTTTTAATATGAATATTTATCCTGTGGCTGATCCTTCCATCCCTGTTTCTGATGATGGTTTATCACTGTCTACCCAATTTCAATAGGTGTTCTTGTGCTGTAAACTCTTACCCACCATGAGCAGGAGTTACCAGAGTCTTTTCTTTTCAGTACAAACTGTTACAAAACAAACACAAAAATGTTAAATAAAGCATACAAGGCACTGGGAGGAAAAGTAGTTTATCAAATATTGACAGAGCGGGTCTGCTGACTCCCAGTCTAGTACTCCGTCCACTGGACCAGCATGAAGAAACCTCTTCAGCAGCTGGGATCAGAAATAACTACAGTTTTATACCTGGAAAAAACAGAGTGAATTTGTGAAAGAGAGATTTGTTTTTAAAGCAGTTGCCTAAACTCAAACTTTTATCACTGCTGAGCAGGTTGAAGTGCTCGAGGGGCTGAATCATGCTCTTTGGAGGAATCCAAGATTAGTGGAGTTTTTATGCTAATGGATTATTTTGTTTTTTGTTTTATTTCCCCTAGCTCCATTCAGTCTGGTCCTTTCTCAGCAAAATGTTCTAGATTTGTGGTGTTAGTATATAAAAATTAACATTTGACGTACCATACATTTTAAGGTCCGTTATATGAGATATTTTATAGGACATAATCAAGGATGTTTCATGACTTTCAAAGTACTTTTCCAGCAGGGTAGAAATTGTACTTTGGCTACTGTCCATTTTTAATACTGTTTTGCAATTACTTTGGCTGTGTGCAAATAAAACTTTCAGATATCTGGTGTGCTCTTTTAGACAATTTAGTACCCAAAGAGTTCTTGGCCGCATACTTGTTGGGAAAGAAATATTTAACTTTGTTTTGGATAATGCTAAATTCAGCAAGCTTGAAAATTGCAGTCTTACAAATAACTCTCCAAAGTTCTCTGTTTCCCAGTGCAGCCTGATATTGAGTATTGACCAAGAGCAGTCAGAAAATAAACCAGGCTTTACCTCCAAACAAATAGATTGGAAAGTGTGTCAAAATTGGTATATAGATGCAGAATCTGCCCTTTTCAATGCTTAGAAAGCAGGGTGTCCATAGAGAGGAGAATTGTAGTAAGCGGTGGACATGACATACAATACAACCTTACTGGAATAAGACCCCTAGGCCAGAACAGTGATTGGACAGGTATAGTACCATATGGAACTCTTGAGTTAATAATGCTTAGAACTGCACTAGGGACTATTCTAGTTCCACTCCTTGCAATGTCACTGAGAGAGTGTTTCATATTCACCTTCTTTGATCCAAATATCTTTCTCCTTCAATCTTGTGACATGCCTTCTCAGTTCTAAGAAATCAAACACAGTTGTTAATAGGCATAAAATTTGGTGGGGAGACCCTTAGATATATATATATATATATTTTTGCAACCCATCTTTATCCTCTCCTGAATTCTGCAGCAAAATGGCACTTCCCTGGCTAGATAACATAAATGAAAACACATTAAAACCAAAGAAACAACCTAAAGCAAATGTTTTCAAGCATACTGTTCTGTTTAAAAATGGGATTGGTACTTACAAAATCAAACACCACAGTATGATGATATAGGACTATAGTCAAAAGTCCTCCTAGCAGTGATACAATATAATAGACTATTCTTTTATCATAGATTCATAGAAGATTAGGGTTGGAAGGTACCTCAGGAGGTCGTCTAGTCCAATCCCCTGCTCAAAGCTTATCTGTGCCATCAACAATTGTTGCTGTCTTGCGCTGTTAGGGATGATATTAAAGCAAAACCAGAATGGTCTGCTACATAATATTTTTACATGAAATAAATGTCCTTGTGATTTTCTTTAGAGCAGTCTCTCTTGACAGTACTTCCTTGTGGGCACTATAGAATTTCACTTCTATCTCGTTGACCTCTGTTGTACCATGTACAAACTATTTTATTTTTATATTAGCAAGGGCGTGAAAAAGATGCGCTCCCACCCTTCTGATGTGCAAGGAGAGCAGAGAGACACAAAATGAACTCTTTCCTTCACTTACGGGAAGAGTAAGGGGATAGGGTAGAAGGGAAGTTATCTCTCCATGGCCCACTATGAAGATGTTAAAACTCAGAATTTCGATTTTGGAGCCAGAACACGGTAGACAAGACACTGTAAGCCTCTAAGTCTTCTATTTGCTGTTCTAAGTCTCTAATCTACTACTCAGCACTATTGTTTATTGATGTCTTCTCTCTTCTTGTTTTTGCTATTTCTCTGTTAATTGTTTCCAGTCATGAGATGTGTTTGTATTTGTTCTTGTGGTTGAAGCAAAGGAATGGGAGTGGGGTTTCCTGGTTTCTCTGGTAATGTCTGGCCAGAGAAATTGGACAATGATTCCACAAGGCTCAAGGATAGGTAAGGAATTCTCCTTCCAAGGTTGCAAATATGACCCTTTGTGCTTGTGCAGGAGGGAAGGGACAACATTAGCTCATATGTGACCATGAACAATTCACATAACCTTTCTGCATCTCAGGATAACCCTCTGTAAAATTAATACTGGGTTAATACTGTTCACTTCATGGGGATATTGTGAGACTTAATTAATGTTAAAGGAATGTGAAATCTTCTAATGAAATGTGCTGTAAATGCCATGTACATGTAAAATTTATTATTTTTATTATGGTCAGCATTGCCTCAACAAGTTCCATTTTGCTCCAGAGTTCCATTACTTATAGGATAAATACATCTTTTTTTGTATTTGTGACTCAGGTTTGAATCGCAAAAGTTATTTTAATAAAATAACTTCTCTGTCCTGATTTTTCCTAATCATGTTCTCATGTAAACCACAGAGATGTGTGTGCAGGCCCTTCACCTCTGCTAAAGTTCCTTTCTGCTCAGAGCAGTGAAAAGTGATTTTAAATCAGTGTCACTTTATTGGTGTGGAGGAGTTCTCAGATCTTGTTCATATACTCCCCTTTGGTACAGGAGATGAGTTGGTGACGATCCCTGGCTGATAGAACAGTCTTTAAGGGACTGTTCCAGCTAGCATAAATTATAGCAGGCTTGTGTCTACTGTAACGCTTGCCTGGCTGACAACAGGATCAAGCAACATGGAAAGTTACTTTATAACCACCTTTTGCTTTCCCATTCAGCTGCATTGAGGATTTTCCCAAGGAGTCTAAAACGTGGCCAGCTAGAAGCAAGGATGTAGTCCTGCTATTCTGAGGCTGATCAGCCATTTCCACTTATGCTCCACTGTCCTTCAAGAGCATACTCTGAATTATCTGAAAAGAAAACCACCTCCAGTGAGTATAGCTTAACAATACTTTTGCTGAACAGAAAATATGTTTTAGAGCATCCTAACATAAGTATAAAAAATTCTGCTGCAGGTCCTAGCTGTTTGTGCAAAGCTCTTTTCAAGTTCTCTCTGGGCTTCTGCTTCCTTGAGTTCTGTTCCAAGTTTCAGTTCAGTCAAACCCAAAGGCACAATCAAATGCAGTGTGAACCATCACGCTTCACAGGGCTTCCAACCTAAACCATAAATTAACCCTGGTTTGCTCAAAATTTGGCTCAGGTTCTCTTGATTTTTCAGCTCAGGTTTCCTTGAATCATGGCCTAGGTTCATTTAAAAGTTTATGAGCCTCAGCAGATGAGGTTTGTGACTGGAAATGGGATAATATCTGTTCTGAAATGTCACTACAAATATGGCCACATTGTGGCTATCTGAATTAATTCAGGCACCAACTCTATTTCACCATTCTACCAAATGTCTATTACCAACACTGCCTGATACCACCTTGTTGAAATGAATTTCCCATGGTATGATCTGATCCACAGCAGCTTCTCACTGACCATTTCCCTCCTCACACCAGCTTACTTCCACAAGGCCTGTCATTCAAAAAGTCTTTATTTAAATTCTGTAGCCCACATTACCTGAATTCCAAATCTAAACCCTTGTGCTTAGTGCCTGATGATTTAAAACTAGGGATGGCCAGAAAACAAGAAGTACATTTAGTGAAAAATTAAGGTTTTGGAATGTTGTTATTTTACAACTGAATGAAAGTGAGACCTTTTGAATTTTTTTGTGAAGAAACACAAAGACACTCACCAGAATAGCCAGTAACCCAAAGGTCAAGGTGCCTTACAACTCTGCCTGATTCAGAGCAGAGTCCTGAACATGGGTCTTCTATATCCCAAGTAAGTATTTTTTGTAGTATCTGTTCTCAGAACAGTTGGGCTGAACAGAAATTTTTTTCTGGATTGGAAAAACCTTCCTGACAAAAGTTTAATCAAAACTGGTACTTTTTTTTTCTGTTTAAAAAAAATAATTTATTTTCTTGACAAATTCCTGACCAGTTCTACTAATTACCTGGTATTACATCTCATCTGTAAATGTAACAGAGTGTTTCAATTGGGTGTAAATTGAGTTGTAAATTTTTGCACAGCTTTCCATATTAGTATCAGCGATATACAAATAATATCTAGGAATAATCAATCCCATCACAGCATTTGATTTTGTATTCAACAATTCCTTTGAAAATATCTTGCACCTCGTGTAGAAAAGAGTCCTACACAAATAGTCTGTTTCGAGTTCCTGGTTTGGCTTTTTTAATGTGAGTGGCAGTCCTGCTTCTTTTGTTCTGAATGTTGTGGTGTTTTAGTGTTGCATTAAGTTACGCAAAAGTACTGTAAAAAGGTTAAATGTCCACATTTTCCAGCTTATGAATTCTGATTGCAATATACTTGTGTGTCTGTGCGTGTGTGTGCGTGCGTGTGTGTGTGTGTGTGAGAGAGAGAGATATTGCAACACACAAAATACAAGATTCTGTGTAACATTAGTCATTGATGGGAAGGACTGTGTATTGGTTTTGAGACAGTCTTGGTCCCCTCCTGCCTTTACATTAACTTTGTACAGGAGAGGTTGCATTTTAGCAGATAAATGTGATAAAATGTTTTCCATGTATTCCCCTAGTTTATAATAAAATAAGATCAGAAAGGTCAGTGCATTTATCAGCTAAGATACTCATCCTTCCTTTATTCTACATTATTGGGTTGGATTGTTTTTGTCTTTTTTTATATATGCATATACACACACATTCTCCTTCTCTCTCTCACACACACACACTCACTCACACACACACACACAGAGCTACTAATACATCCACCTTCTCTGTCTTTTTTTCAAGTAATAAGGCATGACAGGGGTGTGGTTATCATGAAAAATTGCACTGCTGGGATGGTGCAATACACAAGACCTTAATGGGAAGCTGGAAATACTGATGATTTATAGCTTTATACAACACTCGTTAGGCATACACATCAATGTGTAACATCCCATACATTATATTACATGCTGTGTAAAAAAGCCATAAATTGTCATTCTTAGTGTGAGTTATTACCGTTAAAGACTTTTATACCCCACTGCTACTGTGAGTTTCTACACTTTCCTCACCAATTCCTGTACTAATGATTTCAGCAATTGCAGGAAGAAGACTGAAATGTGGTGGCTGATTAGGTAGCACAATTGCCTTAAAACTGTGAAGTCAGAGGTTAAACTACTTTCCAGAGAAAATATGATCAACTCACCTAGAAACATTCTTATCACTGAACATTTCTGAGGATCGCTTAAACCCTTCGTCGTATTATTTTTCATTTTTCTTATTTATGTCTGCATAATCCAAATAGGCATTTTTAAGCTTAACTGTGTAAATTTACAATCAGCAAACAGTTGGCTGCAAAAGAGAACTAGTGACCATGGGCCTGATCCTGCTTCCAGTGAGGACGACTGAGACTCTCCCGTTGGCATAAGTAACGAAAGATTAGATCTTCTGTAAGTGCCCATCACAAAAACTGCTACGATACTTTAAAAAAGAAAATAAGGTTTCTGTTTTGTGATTAACCTTTTAGACTGCTGGCTTTTAAAAATCTTGTTTGCCCTACTGCATGTTTCGATTTGACTTGAGCAAAATTCAATAAGGCTAACAAAATGCCAAAGGTGTTGTTTCTTTATGTAGGACTGCTGCAGGATATAGCTCTGGGGATGGTGGTATTGCTTCAACCTCTTCTAGTTATTTGTACTCCTGCATAGGGATTGTGTCACAGATAAAATAAGTTGCTGTCATTTCAAAATTCACACTTGACTTTAAAGCATATTTGTGTAGATATTCCCCCCTCTTTAAAATCAGAATATCTACCACTCAAGCTGCTAACAATAAGCATCATTGTTGTTATGAAAACTAGGCACTGCATATTGGAAATCAAATTCAAGTGAAATTATTTATTCTCGCTCTTACTACTAATGCCTCCAAGCAAGACTGTTTTTTCCCTGGAGGAGGTGGTCTGCAAAGTTGGGTTTATTGGGGTTTAAGAAATTTTTGTTGTTGTTTCTGCCACACCTTTATTTTAAACCTTAATGTGGAAATTATCTCCCTTCTTTCCGCCCACTTTAGTTTGTTCAGGGTTTTAGAGATACACTATCAAATATGTTGGTAATCCATTTATTTCAGGCATGATAAAAATGTTGATTATGATAAAAATTAATGTTAACATCTTGTTAGCTATTTTTGTCGCATTATAACAGAAAAAGCTTTTTGTATGATTTTTGTTGTTGTTTCACATTTATAGCTAAAGCCTGCCCCCTACTGAGAAAACTAGGAAATACTGAAACAGTTTAATTGAGAAGCGATTTTACATCAGCTAGGAGAATTAATAAAGCATTGTGAATATGAATAGATTATTTCTACTTTATTCTGTTAGAGAGGTAAGTAGTTAGTATTTACAATATATAAAACTGGCAGTTTCAGGCGCAGATAATATCTCAGAGCAGAAAGGTCCTGGCCCTGCCTGTAATTTAGCTTATAAACATTAGAGGTAGGTATCTACAGAGATCTATCGATAACCTCAACACCAATTCTTGACTGGAAAAGAGGCAAGGTAACAGATTAGAACTGACTGCTTGTTGTGTAAATTTCAAAATGGTTAATATATATTGCTCATTTAATTTGAGTTAAATCAGCTAGTTAAGGAACCACTGAGCATTTAGAAACATACCAAGGGAGTTAGCCAGCTGGTGAGTATCTCTGGGACTTCTGTCTTATTGATACTGATTAACTTTGGAGAGTAAAAGGAACATTTTCTGAGTGATGCTGGGAACTTGCCATCAAGTTTGGTAGGACTCTGGGCTGTTGCTGTGTTTGCTACATTTGGAAATCTAGGCTTGGTTGCTAACAGTCTGGACTAGGTTGTCCAGCAGTTAGTTGTGTTAGCTCCTGCATTCCAGAAGGGGGTCCTTTGAAGTGAGAGGAGGGCAGTTTGTGATTGGATAGGCCAACGATTACAGGCGGCTGAGTGAGAGGGATTGAGTCATCCATTCCAACTGTGTGTGGGACTCAGGCTTTAAAAAAAACAAGCAGGCTTCCAGTGATTTGCACGACATGTGGCTGATGAGATGAAGGAAGTTAGCTAGCTGAGTTAATGAAGGGAGAGAGTCTGAGAGGTAGAGTTGTGTGTTGTTTGTTGTTTCCTTTTCTTACAGGAACTCTATGAGGAAAAACACATCCTGGGAGGAGAACAGCATGTCACCAACACTACTGCTAGCTCTTCCTCTGCCAGCACTTATGATGGGCTGGGGCCAGATAGATATCCTAACCCTGAAAGCTTCTACCCAGGCCCTGCTCTTGACTTTCTGGGTATGTGGCCTGTATATCCCCACCAATGAAAGCCAGGCTGGGGAACCACCATGTGTTAAAGGTGTCTGTTGGTGGAGTCCCTTCAGAAGCAGGTAAGCCAGCTGCAGGAGGAGGTGGCTCAATTTCCTGGGAGTATGAAGACTCCTATGGGATGCCCATGCAGACATCTGGGACAGAGGATGCTAGTTGACGACAGCAGCACCATAGGGGGATGAAGAACTGGCTGCTCTGTGAGGAGATTGGCTGCTGGCCACTTTAGGCAGTACACAATGTTCCACTCTTCACCAGGTCCCCCCTCCACTGAAGTGAAGCTCCAGTATGCTGTAGTGGTAACAGGAGGTGAGGAGCAGGCCCCCATGGCTGAGGAGGAAGAGCCATTCACTCCCAAGGCTGGGAGGCCTATGGCCTCTGCACCCAAAAGGAGGGTATGTAGAGTGCTGGTGGTTGAGGATTCCTTTCTGGGGGGGAATAGAGGCATTCATCTGCCAACCTTGCACAATTACATGGGAGGTGTTGCCTTCCTGAAACCCACATTTGAGATGCTACGTAATGAAGCTCATTCGTCTGGCTCATCCACATGGTCTCAGCTTGAGCAGATCAGCAGTGGCTCCAGGACTCTGGGAGCTAGGATGAAGGGGTCAGGACACAGGTTGTGTCCTTGGCCATTCTCTCAGTTTAAGGTAAGGGTCTTAGCAGGGACATATGCAACCAGGTCATGAGAGCATGGATGCACAGATGGTGTTGACGGGAGGGCTTTGGCTTCCTTGAGCATGGAATGCTGTTCCAGGAAGGAGGTCTGCTGAGAAGAGTTGGAGTCCATCTGACCAAGAAGGGAAAGAGCACTGACTCACCACCCTATTGAGGAAGGTTTTAAACTATATTCAAATGGGGCAGGTGACAAAAGCCCACAGGTAAGTATAATAAAAGCAACCTTAACAGATGGTTGGTTAGATGTTGTGTGGGACAGGGAAAATTACAATAGGGCCACAGGAGAAGCAAGAGGGAAATAAGTGAGGGAATCTGCTCAACATCTTAGATGTCTATACACAAATTCCAATAATATGTGGAATAAGCAGGAAAAACTGGAAATATTAGTACATAAGCTAAATTATTATTTAATTGGTTAAACAGAGACTTGTTGGGATAAGTCTCATGACTGGACTATGGGAATAGAGGGATATAACTTGTTCAGGAAGGACAGGCAGAGTAAAAAGGGAGGAAGTGCCGCACTATACACCAAGAATATATACACTTCTTCTGGGGTCTAGAAGGAGGTGGAGAGGCTGTCCAGTTTAGTGTCTGGTTAATGAAAAGAGTAAAGCAATAGGGGTGGTGTCACAGGGGGGCCCTACTATAGAGCACCAAATCGGGAAGACGAGGTGGATGAGGAATTTCTGGAACAAATAAAATTATCCAAAACACACAACCTGGTACCAATGGGTGACTTTAACTACCCAGACATCTGTTGGAAAAGTAATATGGCAAAACACAAAATGTCCATTAAGTTCTTGGAATGTATTGGGGACAAAACTTTTTGTTCCAGAAAGTGGTGGAAGTAACAAGGGGGGCAGCCATTTTAGACTTGATTCTGACTGTCAGGGAGGAATAGGTAGCAAATCTCAAGTTGAAAGGCAATTTGGATTAAAGTGATCATGAAATTCATGATTCTAAGGAAAGACAGGAGTGAAAGCAGCAGAGTAAGGACAATGGTCTTGAAATAAGCAGATTTCAACAAGCTCAGTGAACTGGTAGGTAACGTCCCAGGGAAAGAGAATGTAAGGGGAAAAAGTGTTCAGGAGAGCTGGCAATTTCTCAATGAGACAGTATTAAAGACAAAACTGCGAACTATCCAAAAGCAAAGGAAAGATAGGAAGAATAGTAAGAGTCCAATATGGCTCCATCAAGAGCAATATAATGACCTGGAAATCAGAAAGAAAGCCAACAAGAAGTGGAAACATGGACAAATTGCTTCAGAGGAGTACAGAATCATAACACCAGGATGTAGGAACAAAGTCAGAAAGGCTAAGGCACAAAATAAGCTAGACCTGCCAAAGGACATAAAAGTCAATAGGATGATCTTCTTTAAATACGTTAGGAGCAAGAAAAAGATGAAGAAAAGTGTATGTCTTCTACTTAATGGGGAAGGAGAGATAATAGCTAATGACATCAAGAAATCTGAGGTGTTTAATGCCTATTGTGCATCAGTCTTTATTAAAAAGGTTGTTGGTGACCAGGTACTTGACACAATTAATATTAACAAGTGAGAAGGAATGCAAGCCAAAATAAGGAAAGAACAGGTAAAGAATATTTATATAAATTAGATGTATTCAGATTGGCAGGGTCTGATAAAATTCATCTTAGGCATTTAAGGGACTAGCTGAAGCAATCTTTCAACAGTTAGCAGTTATCTTTGAGAACTCCTGGAGGATGGATGAAGTCCCAGAAGAATGGAGAAGGTAAACATAGTGTCTGTCTTTAAAGAGGGGAACAGAGGACCAGAAGAATTGTGGACCAGTCAGCCTAACTTTGGTACCTGGAAAGATACTGGAATGAATCATTAAACTATCAGTTTGTAAGCACATGGAGGATAATAGAGCTATAAGGAATAGCCAGTATGGATTTGTCAAGAACAAAACATGCCAAACTAACCTATTTTCCTTCTTTGACAGGGTTACTGGCCTAATAGATGGAGGGGAAGCAGTAGATGTGATATATCTAGATTTTAGTAAGGCTTTTGACATGGTCCTACATGAGATTCCCATAAACAAATTAGGGAAATATGGTCTAGATGAAATTATTATAAGTTGGGTGCATAACTAGTTGAAATAATGTATTCAAAGAGTAGTTATCAATGACTCACTGTCAAACTGTGAGGGCTTATCTAGTGGGATCTTGCAGGTCAATCTTGGGTCTGGTACTAGTCAATGTTTTCATTAATAACCTGGATAATGGAGTGGAGAGTATGCTTATAAAACTTGTGAATGACACCAAGGAGGGAGGGGTTGCTAGCACTTTGGTGGACAGGATTAGAATTCAAAAGGTCCATGACAAATTTGGAGAATTGGTCTGAATTCAACAAGATGAAATTCAATAAATACAAGTGCAAAATACTACTTTTAGGAAGGAAAAATCAAATGCACAATTACAAAATCAAAAATAACCGTCTATGCAGAAATACTGCAGAAAAGGATCTAGGGGTTATAGTTAAGGCTACGAATTTGTCACAGAGGTCATGGAAGTCACGAATTCTGTGACTTTCCGTGACCTCCATGACTTCTATAACCCGAGCAGCTGGCCTTGGGGACAGTCACACAGGCCACTGCTGGGGTGGTCCCGGGGCTTTGGAGCAGTTGGAGATAGTCAGTTCCTGCTGGGACAGGAACTAACCATTATCCCCCAGGAACCTCCAGGACAGCAGCACCCCGGGAGCAGCTAAGATTTAGTCAGGGGTATTTATAGTAAAAATCATGAACAGGGTCAGGGGTCGTGAATTTTTGTTTATTCCCCATGACCTGTCTTAGCCTAAATCTTAGCCTTAGTTATAGTGGATCACAGATTGAATATGAGTCAACAATATGGTGCAGCTGCAGAAAAGGTTGATACCATTCTGGGGTGTATTAACAGGAGTGTCATATATAAGACACGGGATATTATTGTCCCACTCTACTCAGTACTCAGCTGGAGTACTGTGTCCAATTCTGGGTACCACACCTCAGGAAAGATGTGGACAAATTGGAGAGAATCCACAGGAGAGCAACAAAAATGATGAAAGCTTTAGAAATCCTGGCCATTTACAACAAGTTGAAAAACAGAAAACTGGACATGTTTATTGTAGAGAAAAGAAGTAGGAACCTGATAAGACTTCAAATATATTAGGGGCTGTTATAAACAGAACGGAGACCAGTTGTTCTCCATGTCCACTGAAGGTAGAATAAGCAGTAACAGGATTACTCTGCAGCATGGGAGACTTGGGTAGGAAAATCTTCTAACTCTAAGGGTAGTTAAGCTTTGGAATAGTCTTCTGGGGGAGGTTGTAGAATCCTCCTCCTTGGAGGTTTTTAAGAACAAGTTGGACAAACCCCTGTCAGGTTTATTTGGTCCTGTCTCAGCACAGGGGCTCGACTTGACTTCTCAATGATTCTGGGGTTCTATGATAGGTAGCTTCAAACGAATAGTTCTTGGAAAAGTGCATAAGTAGGCTGTTTGTAAATTAGCTTCTGCTTTACAAACCATTGAATCTCTAAGAATGATTTACATATTTCTGACTATTAATTGAAATTAGCTGTTGAAAGAGGGCCCTGTAGCCTGGCTGTTTCCTTCTCTCTCTCTCTCCGTCTCTCTGGCATCCCAGCAGCAATTTTAGGCTGAAACTCTGTATTCCTTACAGATCTGAAGCCCCATTTACTGTAATAGGAGTTTTGGGTGCCCAAGAAATTGAGGGGCAGACACTTAATTTGTATTCACAAAATGGACAGAACTTCATGAGGAACCTGAGGATCTGACCCTGTTAATATTTCTTGGGACTGTTGAGAGAGAATTTAGTTACACTCAATTTATCCACACACCAATATTCCTTTGCAGGCCCTACACCACTGTAGGCATTGACAGGGTTACACTTCGTGGTGTGTCATCTGAAGCAACATGTAAACCAAAATCACATCCTTCTCATGGAGACTGTAGAGCACTAAACTGAGGGGAAGTTGGCTATCCTTGACTTGGCATATATGATGTGAGAAGCTGGTCAGAAAATGGGAATTTCCATTCTACAGGAAATTCCAACTGTTGGAGATTTTTTTCTGTTCCAGATGAGGACAAAAACCTGAAATTGTGAAATTTGCCATCTGTCCTGATGGCATGGAAAATGTTTTTTATTTTGAATTGGCTCTTTTTGACTGAGACCTCATCTGTCCAGATTATGAGATGAGGTTACTAGTCTGAAACTCCAATCCAAGACAAAACAAGGGAAGTCATAGGTATACATTTTGTACTGCTATGGGTCTGCAGGTTATGCCAAACATCCAAAACTAGGGGAAATGTTAGGGCTGTGACTTACAACCTGTTTATCTTTCAAGTGTCACTGTGGCACTTCTTGGTCAAAGGAATTATACTGAAGGATGGCGAGACATAAGTATGAAAGTTTGAAGTTTTACACCATTAAAAGAGCTGACCACAGCTATTACCTTTGGGAGTCATGGTGGATTTTAACTTTGCTTGCTTGCTTCAATCAGATGTCTAAATTTGCCTATCCACTTGTATATTCACACATTTATTTACAGATTTTGAACAGATAGGTAGTTGCCCACCTTGCCTTTATTTGTGTGAACAAATGAGTTTCATGTTAAACAATACACAGCACTACTTTCTCTGAGGAGACTCTAGTCAAAATAGCAATAAAAAAAAAATAAAAAAAAAAAAAAAAGGAGAGGATGCACTGGGAAATCTAAAGTTTATTTTGCACATCCAGTGCAATTTTTCAGCACACAAATTTTCATGTATAATTGTATTGCAAAATTAGAGGCCCCTCTATGAAAATGTACCATATGGCCTTATATTTTACTATAGAGTTGTCTGAGTAATTCCAATCAGAACATTTTTCTGTGCAATTACAATGATGATCAATTTACTTCTTGGGAAGTAGAAAAGCAATTCTGATTTAAATAGAAGCATTAATCGAAATATTGTGCATTCCATAGGATGACTGTGCTAGAGTCCTGGTTCACTAGCTGTTTCTGTTGGATCTCATCTAAACTAGAAGAATACCATGTTAAGGAATTCAGTGATTTGTGGATAATTATAGGTTTGCAGAACTGGAGGCATTCTTTGGAAACTCACTCTCCTCAGAATTATTGTAACTAAACTTTCCTTCTATCTGATTTTCCATAATCCTTTTCAGACCCCTGCTTATATCAGGACAGATTCTGGGCCTACATATGATGAGTGTTCATTCCCTCTGTCTTCTCATTTCATCAATCCCTTTCTACAGTCAGTGTGCACTTCCCTGTCTTTAGTAACAGATTCTAAACCAAGCAAGCTGAGGCCAGAGAGAACTAGATATATGGGGATAAAGTGCCCAATCTCCAAACCCTTTGTTGTCCACCCATGTGTTTATATTAAGATTATAAATAGAGTGACATGATGGGTACTTCTATTGTACTGCTGTTTTGTATACTAAACTCATTCTTCTGCAGCAAATACCAAATGTCAATTGCTTTACATGGTGGGTTGAGAGGAGGCTATATGAAGAGAGGAATTTCATAGCACAAATTTTGACTACTTTTCCTTCTCTTTCTCTCTTCCTCGTGTTTCTTCACTTCTCCTTTGTGCTGTGGCCGCTGTGCTGAATCCTAATAAGAGGCCCTCTAGAAAATTTCAGACATAATGAAACTAGTTCTGGCTGCTCTGCAATGGTTTATATATATAAGGGGTATCATTTCAAGTATGAATCCATGTTGTCCTTCTTTGTTTATGATGAACTGGGCTATGCTACCAAACAGATGTTAAGGATTACTGCAGGTCCTATTCTTATAAAAATAAATGCAAACCTGAGCTAGTGAAAAGTAATTCTTTCACTGTTTCATGAAACTGGAGGAAAGACAAAATTAGAAATGGGTAAAACATAGGATATGTCACACACTTAAACCCTTGGGAACAATACTACAATGAATGAGGATTTGGGGACAGGTTGGAGGGGGGCACTTTTGTCTGTGCACAGAATCTTCTCTATAGCCAATATAGAAAAGTGAAAGCGCTTGTGTAGTATGTTCCCCCCCCCCCCCGCCCCCGAAATCCGATTCCTTATTTAGAACTCATTGTCTTCCTTCATTCTCACAAGCCTCATTACCTCAGCTATCAAAGTACTGCCTCAATAGGAGAGGGTGGTGGTGCTGGAATGGGTGCAGCTGGCATCCAGATTCAGGGACAGGGACAGGCCAGAGTCAGAACCAAGATCAGAGTCCAGGGACAAGCCAAGTCAGTAGCCAGAGTCCAGGTGCAAGCCAGGTGTCAAAGCCCAGTGGTCAGAGTCCGAGGGTCGGTGGAGGCAAGGCTGGAGTGGGTCAGTAACAGGATTGGAGCAAGATCAAATAGGGCAAGGACAAGACCAGAACAGGGCTTGGGCGAGGCTGGGGCAGGAACAGGACCAAGAGCAGGCTGGGAGTCTAGACAGAGTCTATTACACTGCGAGGCAACAGGAGGGTTCCAGGCCACGTAGTGCTGTTGCACAGACTGATGTGCAGATCTAGCAGGTTTGGAGAAATACCTGAGTCTGGGGTCCTCTGACTTAGGCTTGACTCAGGGATAGGTTACTGAGGGCTGAGTCACTGCAGGCTCTGTTGGAAGGGTAAGTCAGTGCAGCTGGGTTGTTGCTGCCTGTGTGAGTGGTGACTCACCGCAGCTCTGTTGGAGGTGCACCCGAGTGAGCAGCTCTGTTGGAGGTGCACCCGAATGAGCAGCCCTGGTTTGGCTATGGATTCACCTCACACTCTCAGTTCCAACCAGTCCAGGAACAAGAGGGTTGTTTACAGGTGGCTCAATGTAAGTTCATTGGACTGGAGATAAAACCTTCAGTGTATCGTTTTAAATAAATCAGTGGAGATAAGAGTACTGAAAACACAAACATTCCATTTTCACTTTCTCAATTTCTTTTCCTGATGTGTGTGTTCCCTCTCGTCTGTCAGTCTGATATGCTGTAGGTGTCTGCTCAGATCACGACTATTTACATATGATTTTGTAGAATGTATTCCATTTGTTGTCTTAAAAAGTTCAGAAGTTTAGATGGCTTTGAACTCAGATTTTGTTGCAGTTTGAACGATCTGCTTTCCCAGAGTGCGACTTCCTTTGAACGCTCTTTTCCAAAGAAATGAAAGACTTTAATATTTTCCACTAGTAGTAGTAATAATGACTGATTTACATGCGGAATCAAATTATTTTATGAATCACTTTTGTGCACGGAATGATAAACCTGAAAGGGAGCAGCATGATAAATTACTTTCTTTTTACAGCTACCATGTTTCTGGCTAATACAGAAGTGTAATCTTGTCTTATTATGAGCTGATATATTCCAACACAAGACTCAAATGCTTCAGTATGGACTACATTTCATTTGTCTTCCTCTTACATTTCTGGATGACATGCCTCTGCCTCCCTTTCACACCAACTGAGTTTTTAAAGTGTCTATTCATAGTAACAGAGAAGTTTTAACTCTGTTCAGAACTCCCAATGATATTGACTTCAAACTCTAAAGGGTAAGGACCATCTCTTTCTATATATTTGTACAGTGCCTAATCCAACGGGGCCCTGATCCTAACTGAAATCTTGGTGTGCTACTATAATATGAATAATATTATTATAACTTTGAGTTCCATGTGCAGAATAAGCATACAGCTTGTATTGTAGTATATAATAAGAGTTCATACCATTGTGTACTTTGGGCATTAGTTTTTATATATTTTATTACATTCCTAAATAACTTTCCTGGAATCTCAGAAAATCAGTACACACTGTCAAAGGAAAAAGTGATGAGAAAAAGACCACTGAAATATGTCCCTTGAGGATATACCTCATTTGTCAATTTTAATAATATAGTACAGCTTATTAAAAAATGGCTTATTAGGCCAAACGGACAACCAATTCAGAGGAAGAAGTGTTTCCTAGTGGGTAATACACTAGCCTGGGGACTCAGGAGACCTGGGTTCTATTTCCAGCTCTGCCAGTGCTTGCAGGGTGATCTTGGGTAAGTCAATACAGCCTTAGTTTTCCCATCTGTAAAATAGGGATAATGACACTGACGTCCTTTGAGAAGTGCTTTGAGACCTACTGATGAAAAGCTTGATCTAAAAGCGAGATAGTATTATTACTATTTTAACAATTATATATAATACACAGGTGCAGGCAGGTTGCTAGACATCTAAATCTAGCCTTTGCACCCATAATTAAGTGTACGTGCAAAGTAGTGTACACAAAATTTAAGGCCTATTTAAAATATTAGACCCATATTTGCTTGATTTGAATGATTTCTTAATACTCTTTGGCCTGGAATAACAATCAATGTTGGTCTGACTTAGTGTAATATTAAGAAGAAAGTTCAGTCTTGTTGCCCATTTTGTTCATAGCTTCTTTGCCCTGCAATGGTGCTAATTGTTAAATGGTTCATTATTGCACTTGTTAACTATGAACTGGACTGAAACCACCAACTTACTTCACATAGTCCAGTGAACAAGACAGCTTGTTCCCGGAAGTGGACTTGTGCTCAATTTAATTTGGTGAGATAAAGATGAAAATCTCCATTTCCCTTTATCAACCCATGTGAAATACTTACAGAGGGATTTATCAAAACCACAAATTTGGGTGGAGTCAGACAACAGAAGTTTCATGTTTGTTGAAACCAGATGACAATCCCTTTTTCAAGTTCTGGCACCTCTTTTTTTCCCCTCAGGAAAATAAACAGCCTATTTTCTCCACCTCCTTCTCTAGAGTAACTATCCCTGACTGAAACTTGTCCTTCTACAGTTTATACTTATAGCAACAGCAATCTGAGTTATCGTTTTTAGGTAAACTTTGTTCTGTGTAAAGTTGTTGTCCACCTGTTGCTGAAAGAATTGAACTATATTGAGTATTGGAGGGATATGAGGCCATCACAGCTGTGAGGCTCTCTCTCAAATAGCAGCAGAAACTCCTGGAATTACAGCAAAAGTTGCTTGAAAAACTGATATATGAAAAATTAAAATGCATTGAAATCACTGCTGAATATAACATCTGTTTTGCTTCTTCCTAGACAGTGAAGGTAAAGACACAATTATTTCATTTGCATAGTTTGAAGAAGATTGGGAATAAAAGACAATTGCCTAAAATAAAGACAACCAAGAATTGGCAAATATATCTACTAGGAAAGTCAAGAGCAAGAAGTTTTTGTTTGCTTTTTAGTTTTTGTATACCTTACGGTAGTTATCTTATTTGAACAACTGGTGTATGTAGGAAGGTGCAGTGGAAGGGCCCCGACGACCCGGCCGGACAGTAAAAGGGCTGGCAGGCCAGTCTGCCTGGCAACCAGGGAGCCGGACGGGGATAGGTCCGGCAGACCAGCCTATCCGGCAACAGGAGCGGGACTTCCGCCTGGGCAGGAAGGATAAAAGGCAGGCCCCGCACCTCCGTGAGGGACAGGCTGCTGCCAGAGGCAGACGTGCCGTCCCGCAGGCTGCAGCATAGGCCTGACCCCAGCCGGGCAGCCGCCACGAGCGAGCACCTCCCGGAGCAGAGGCGCCAGGAATGGCCCAACCTACCGGGCCCAAAGACTGGATAGGGCCTCTGGGCCCCAGTGACTGGGACAAGCCCCCTGAGACTCAGGGGTGGGTGATCCCCTCGGAGGCCGACCCTGACCTAGAGGAGCTGCCGGATGCTGAACACCCGGCGCTCTGTGACCTGGAGGAGTTGCTCTCGGCTGAGGAACCCCAGGAACCCTGCGACCTGAAGGATCTGCCGTCCACAGGGGAGCTACCTGACTTGCCACTGGTGGATGAGGAGGGACTGGTGAGCCTGCCGCATGCCATGTACCCCAGCAACCCCGAGGACACAGAGGATACAGGTACCTGGGAACCAGAGGAGGAAGTGGCCCAGGGACAGCCATAGCTAGTGGCTGAGTCAGGGAGGCAAGACCCCCCGTCGGCGTGTTGCGGCTGGAGCCCTGCCGACTCAGTGGCAAAAGCCTTTGCCAATGGTAGGGCCCTGGGCTAGGACGCAGTGGAGTCGGGTGAGCCTGAATCCCCCTCCCCCCTTCCCTAGCCACCCCGGAAGAACGTTCTTTCCCCTGCCGCTACCAACAGCAGACCCACTGCTGGCCCGCCCTGCCTAAGGGCTGGGGCAATAGACTGCTTGTTCGCCCGCCCTGCTGGAGGGCCAGGACTAAGACTTGTACAGAGACGCTAACATCCCCCTTTGTGGAAGGTGCAGGGGCTGTCCTCAGAGCCTGGGCCCGAGGAAGGGCCCCGATGACCCAGCCAGACAAGACCCCGGCTTACAGTGTACAATAAATTTGTTTTCATTTTGAAATGAGGTAAGAATGGCTTTTTTCTTCATTTTCTGTCAGACTTCTTTTCTTCTGCGTGGTCAACATTTAACTGCATACAGCCTAGGGTTGGCAAGTGGTTGAGGGGGCAAAAAAAGCAGATGTTAAATCAACAAAGCCACATACTGAGATATAGTGTTGACTTGTGTATGATTGGAATAGCATTGTCCCAACAACACTTTCTGGAAAATCTCACCAGAAAAGAGTTCAGCCACTGGGAATAAGTGGCAGGATAGCATTAGTTGCACAAAGTTGTTTTTCACTCTGTGCCTCAAGATGATATAGGACCCACTTGCTTTTCTTCAGTAATTTTAGCTTCAGCCCCACTGTGGATCCGACTAAGAGTGGCATTGGGACTGAAGAATGGTGATGATGCCGGTCAGTTCAGATACATGTTCACTGAACTTTAGAGCTTGATCCTGAACTTGAATTTATATGGTTTCTCTCATCCTTTGTTCCAGGTCATGCCCCATTCATGATCTTTGATATCTACAGCCAGCAGTATTAAACTCATTGAGGAAATCTAGAATTGAGTATACCTTCCAGTTACTCTGAGAGTTTTATATTTTTCTTATGAATTCAGATAAAAGTAAAATGCAAAAGAAATCTTAAAGATTAAACCAAATAACCCCAACTGGTACAAAAATGTTTTCCAGAAACCCCTATGATCTGAAAATGCTGAGTAGGACACGGTTCTAGTCATATTCTAGACTATTCATATGTCTAGTACATATTCTCTTCTTTTCATTATCTTTAATTTGTATCCTTTGTGTTGCATTAGGGGCTTCTGTTTTAACAAGCATGTAAAGATGAAGGAAAAAGAAAATGAGAAGCCTAGATAAGCAGAACAACATTACAATGTTTTCTCTAATCTGAAAGTCTCTTAGTTATCTAACAACATTTGTCAATAATACATCCAAACATATATGACCTAAGGAGGTAAATCTATAAAACATTGGATTGAGGAAAAGTGTGTGTGTTTGGGGTTTTTTTATTTTATTTATTTATTTTTTTACCATGATGGACTTTTTTACCATAACATGGACTTTTCCTGTTTCTATATAATGTGATTTTACTGAGCTAATAACAGGATGTTAACCTGTGAGACACCAAAGAAGAAGAAGGTGACTGGTGATGCGTTGTGCGCTTCCATAAATAAGTTTTGAGTTCACATTCTAATTTATTGACTGGTAAAAATGAAAGTTCTTCTTTTTAGCAATAAAGATAGGGCTAATTCCCATTAACACAAGTGCTACATATAGTAACTGGTTGTGGATAGCTAAAGGATCATAAGACTAGAGAAGCAGGTGGTAATTTCATCAAACACACAGTCAATATAAGTATTAAAGCTGGGCCAGAATTTTCCATCGGAATGATTTTCTAGCAGAAAATAAAATTTCTGCAAAATCAAAATGTTCTGCAGGAAAATTTCAATTTTACCAAAAAAAAAAAATTCTGTCTGGAAAATCAAAATGACTGTTTGACTGATATTGACCATCTTCAGCTAATATCAGTATTTCAAAACACATCCCACAACTAGAGCCCTTTTCGGTCTGCGATTAAGTCCCATTAAAGGTGCAGTAGCAGTTATCTAGAAAGCAAACATCACTCCAACAAAATATTCCATCTTTATAAGGCCAAACAATCCTTCAGGTAAAGCTAAATATCGTCTCCAAGTACATTGTAATGTGTTCTTACCTACAGCTAGGGGTGGTATTATTTTAGTGGATCATGTATTCACCTTAGAAAAATGAATTAAACTTAATGAAGGTGTAATACTACTGAGCTTTTGGAGGTCCTACCAAAGAACGATTTTTGATGTTGGCTTAAACCTAAAATTGGGTAGAAGCTTCACAGTCCAGCTAGGAATCCCAGCTCTCAGGTAATAGTACCTTTGTGGAGGAACTTGTAGCTGAATGACAGACTAGTTGGGCTATAATCACCCTGATAATTATAATGATATTCTGTTGCTACTATAGTGGGGTACAATAACAGAGACTGATATTTAAAATCATACTGCTTTTTAAAAGTATAGGCTTTGCTTATAGAGGTAAATGTACCTTTGACTGCTTGAAAAACAATTTTGGTTTTCCTTATGCTGAAAAACTAAACAAAAACTCTCTTGTTAAATGACAGAATTAATCTGGTATCCTGCATTGGAACATTACTTTTTTATTGTCCATTTATAGATATAATTATTCTGCTATGCAAGAGAAGGGGAAAAGTAGATGCAAGTGCTGCTAAGATTAACACTTTAAAAATGTAAGAGAATAGCAGAATAAATAGGCAAGTGAAAGTTACTTGACTTGTCGACTAGTAAATCCCATGGGCATTCTGGTTTTTCAGGTCTGTCTAGTGACATAACAATCTTTTTACATAAGTAGAGTCCTTAGCACATCTACACAGTTCCTGGGGAGAATTTAGACATTGGAGTCATTAGACTTACAATATATATAATATTAAGGATACTTGTCTTTTCTTCCCTCCTGTAATTTTGTATCTACTCTTGCCACCCATAGCCCAGGTGCAAAAGGCCAGTGCTATCACAAAAGACTGAGTGGCACAGCTTGTAGGGTTGATTTACAAATCCATTTACCAAACAGTAGGTTTCAGTATCTTGCAGCATAATAATATGTTTCTGTACAAAGTTTCTCCTGCACTCTTATTTGTGTGGTGGATAGAGTACTAACACCATGCAGAATTAGAATAACCAAGAAAAGTAACTTGTGTACATATGATATATTGTAATTTGTGAAAAAGAGGGAGTGGGGCAGCATGGCTATGAAGAAGAGTAAAATTGAGATCTAACACTTTTTTTTGATCTGCACAATTTGACATCCTGATGACTTTTGGCTCTTTTATCTTTCTACAGCCCTGGCAAACAACCCCTCATTATGCAGATTTCAAATGCAGGAGAGAAATGAAATGTACTATTTAGTAGTAATTTAGCTTTTTATTTTAGTTCACAGATATTGCTTTTGAATGGACTAAAATATCAAAGAATTTTTCGTAAATAAGAGTGTTGTTTTGCTCTAGGGAAATAATGGGTGGAAAGCAATTTCTAGCTGCAGCTATTCTCAAAGGAAGCAGAGTTGTGGATATATGTAAACAGTGTACTCCCCAATACAGAGTAGGTCAGAGATCCTGCAAACAAGTAACTTTGAGCTCATTGATAGTCCCATTGCATTAAATGGCACAATTCCATGTGCGTACTATTACTCATGTGCCTACATGTATGCAAGATTGGTACTTAAGAGTATTAATTAATGGAATTAATTTCACTACAGGCTCTAAAAACTCAGTTATAGCGAAGACTTGCTAACTGATCTGTGTGCTGATAAGATGGTGATGAGCATAGTGTAAGAACTGGAATAGAACAGAACTTGCCTTTTAGGGATTCCATCGTTATGCCTCAGGTTATCTGTGCTTTTGCTGGGGGTGACCTTTAAGATCCAGAATTCTCTTCCTTTCCCATTTAATTTGGAGTATTAAGAAACTATTCTTTATTTTGTTTCATTGCTTTTTTATTCATTATGCTGCATAGTGCCCCGATGGTAGTAAGGCATGTTGGTGTATTTATAAACAACATTATAATTAGATGTTGCTAGGGTACAGCAGAAGTAAACTCTATAGAAAACTGAACATGAAATCAGTCATGTTCATGAAATCTTGGATGATTTCCACTGAAATGGTGCAGTGAGCGACACTTCCATTTGCAAACTTTTAACTGCTGGTTAGTTGTGATTAATAAGGTAAGTCTCATGATATTGGCTATTATTATTATTATTTTATTTTATTTCCTCTTTAATTGGATGGATGAGTAAAGATTTCCAAGGCAAATAATTTCAAAAAGAAATTGAAACTTTAAAAAAATGTATACCTTATCAATTAAATTCTACCGCTTGATTTTTTGGCAAAAGCAGAAGTGCAGTGGCCTGAGAAAAACAAGTTAAAAGTTGGACTTCATATTCCAAAAGAAAAGGGATGGGCTATCCTGAAAATGACCAACAATGTGGTAGAGGAAGCAGGTTTTTGTTTCAAATTGTTCTGTGACATTTAATCTGAAAAACAGGGTCCTATCTCTTTAGCAGTTTGGACATAGTATTATCATACTGTGAAACTGGATCTGTCTGTCTGCTGTTTAATTCTAATGAACGGAAACCTCAGAGACGCTAATTAAGTGCCCAGTCTCATAAATCTCTTTGAAAGGGAATGAGGCCCAAATTTAGTACTAATTGCTCCCAATGTTGTTTTAAAAAGTGGGCTATTTAGTTATTTTTAAGCTTACTCTCTCTCATCCTTCTCCTATTCTTTCTTTATTACACCCAGTGTATAGTCCACTGCATAAGAAGTTATTCAACTAAGCAAAAGAAACTCATTTGAAAATTGCAATGTTCAAATGATGAACATGTTTTGATGTAACCGCATTTCTTTCTGTACTTCTCATACACCATTGCCGGCAGGAGATCAACTTAGGACTCTCTTGCAACATAGTTATTTTCATAGTTCAAATGTTTATAAAACCACAGTGCAGTTTCATGTAAGGATGAAATTTTATTTTTCTTGTTTCATACTAGTACAAAAAAAGATAAATTCTAAATAAGGTACTGTTAAACTATGTATGGTAAGATAGTCAGATAACAATCAAAGTAGGTGACCTGTGTTAGATTTAACTGAGCCAATAACCTAAAGTCTGTTGGACAAAAGTACAGCAAGTAATAATAATAATAAAATTAAATTAAAATAAAGCAGAGATCTGTGAGAAGGAAAAGCTCAGTCATTATTATTAAATACCTAAGTCCCAACCCAAATGCTATTACAGTTTTTATAGGCCTTTAACTAACAGGCAGGACCAAGTAATCTGTGACAGCTGTTTATTCAACCTATTGTTAAAAACCTCCAATGACGGAGATTCCACAACCCTCCTTAGAAGTGTATTCCAGAACTTAACTACCCTTATAGTTAGAAAAATTTTCCTAAAATCTGGTCTAAATCTCCCTGGCTACAGATTAAGCCCATTACTACTTGTCCTATCTTTACTGAATGTGGAGAACAATTGGTCACCATCCTCTTTATAACAGTCATTAACATATTTGAAAAGTGTTATCAGATCCCTTCTCAGTGTTCTTTTCTCAAGATTAAGAATGCCCAGTTTTTTTAACCTTTTCTTATAGGTCATTTTTTCTAAACCTTTTGCCATTTACCGCTTCCCCCCTATCCACAAGACTGGTTAGGTGTTTAAGAAATTATCTGAAGCTAGGAGATCTTTCAGGAACTTTTCTTTCATTAGTATCAGCTGAGTCCTGTTCTGATTTTAATGTAAATATCTCATGAAAATGTGAGCTTTTAATTTCCAAGCGAATGCAAAGTAAATTAAATGAAACAGCAGTCATTTTGCATTAATATTTGAAACTTTGAATACCTAGCAGGGCTCAGATATTGGTTTTATCTCTTTTTACAAAAAGATACTCAAAGCTGGAAATGTGTGTAATATTGAACTTAGACTCTGTTTTTGAGGCTAAAGATTGGAGTCTAACCAAACATATCAATGAAACCCAAATATTTTAGCTTTAAACTCTGCAATAACACATGAAATTCATACAAAATGTATACATGTATAAGTAATGGAACTGACTGTTAACAGCATTACCCTTATTCACCTGTAGATATCTTAGAAAGCAGAACATATTTCCTGATTTTTTTTTCACACTCACAATATAACAGATCTATAACCTTTTTTAAATGTACTACATTACCAAGGCCCGAATGCCAAAGAGTGATGTTCATTGTTTGCTGATTTCCAGTTTGTCACCATTATGCTCTTGGCAATCATAGTTGTCTGGAGAGTAAATGCTTCATGCACTTTATGGGAAAATTTTTGAACATCTCCAAGAAAGAAGCTGTTTTAAACTAAAAAACTGATCGACAGATTATTTTCCAAAATCATTAAAGATACATTTTGTTCTAAAAGAAGAAATATTAGAAATCCAGATCTTCTTCAAGACCAAATTTCATTTTTTGTATTGCATGTATCTTTGGTCCAGATTCTGATCTATATACTGAGCCCTTTGGACTTCAGTGGAGTTCTGTGCATGCCCCACATGGAGCTGACTGCAAGATTAGGGCCTTCGTGAGCATTTGTATGTCATCCATCACTCCTGACAGGATAGACTCCCACTATTTAAAAGCAGACTTCCATAAAAATGTCTCCCCACCACCTGTATACACTGCACCTAATATGCACTCTGACGGGGAGGGCAGATGTTCAGTTGTTTTTCTCATTTAAAAACCATGTTTTCTCACAATCTTCCCAATGAAAGATGCAAACCAACTTATGCATATTAAATACCAGATGCTGAAAATATATATATACACTTTATTCATGAAAAATAATTGAGTGAATTGATTCTGCAGCAGTATTCAGCTTGTCATTTTAAATGTTGGGGGCAGGTGGAGAGAGGAACTTAAGATGTCATAACAGCCTTTCTTAAAATACCCAAATCTAGATGCAAGTTGATGCATTCTAAACACAAATATTTGCTCTTCAAAAATTCTTTAAGAGCCTCAGTGAGAAGTCATCTATGGCAAGGAGCTTTCAACAGTATCAAAAGTGGGGAAGGATAAGCTCTGTTAGAAATTAAGATAATTTCTTTGGTCCATCTTCGTTATAGAGGCAAAATTTTAGGAAGATTTCCCTCTCTTTGATATCATCAGCCCTCCTCTAGGCTAGACATTGTTTCTTAACATTTATAATTGTTGCTACTTTACTACAGTTCTCCTGGTGATGGAGAAAAGTCTGTGTCACTAGGGTTCTAACCATAGTCTCCTTTTGGGCAGGCTATACCATATAATAGTTAAAAAGGTAGTGGCTGGTCTATGATGAGGATGGAATCTCATGTTGACTTACAAGGATTCAGCAGACACTATAGGTGACCATGTATTTGTGAGGTTAGACAAATGTGAGAACTGCAAACACAGTTACATATGGGACAGAGAAGATTGTACATGACCAGTGTAAGCTGTTGTATCCTGCTTTGCATTGTTCTCATTTTTCACATATGGTGTTAATACATCTTGCTTCAAGGTGCTTAACGGCTACATGAAAAATCTGCTGTTGCCCTGCTCTGTTGTGGGCTGTAGCTTCCCATTTGCTAGGTTCAACCTGATGTGCTTTCAAGTTTGACCTTAAAATATGGCTATTGGTATTCTTGAGTTGACCATATGAACAAAATGCCCAGTTTTTATGAGCATATTTTGAATACCAGATATCTGACAATGATTAAGGATTTCAATATTGGGAATTTTGTCCCACCATTTGACCTTCAAACAGACCAAAGATAGTGCATATGGACCTGATCACGTTTCCTATTGTGACAGCAGTATGTTATCCATGTCTCACAACCATATAGAAACACTATCTGATAGAGTTTAAGATCAGAAGGGACCATCATGATCATCTAGTTTGACTCCTGCATCACCACCTACTCCCGCAATAGACCCATAACTTCTGGCTGACTTATTGAAGTCTTCAGATCATGATTTAAAGACTTCAGGTTACAGAGAATCCACCATTTATACTAGCTGAAACCTGCAAGTGATCCGGGTCTGCTGCAGACGAACGGGAAAAAAAAACCCTTGTCTCTGCCAATTTGACCCAGGGGAAAATTCCTTCCTAACCCAAATATAGTGATCAGTTTGACCATGCACATTTTGGGAAATCCCAACAGCCACACAGAGTTCTCTGTAGTAGCTCAGAGCCCTCCCAATCTAGTGTCCCATCAACAGCCATTGGTGATATTTGCTACTAGCAGTCCAGGCTGGCTATATGCCATTGTAGGCAGTTTCATCATACCATCCCCTCCGTAAACTTACCAAGCTCAGTCTTGAAGCCAATTAGGATTTTTGCCCCCACTGCTCTCCTTGGAAGACTATTCCAGAACTTCACTCCTCTGATGGTTAGAAACCTTCATCTAATTTCAGGCCTAATCTTGTTAATGATCAGTTTGTATCCATTTGTTCTTGTGTCAACATTCGTGCTTAACTTGAATAGCTCCTCTCCCTGCCTAGTATTTATTCCTCTGTAGTTATAGAGAGCAATCATAGCTCCCCTCAGCCTTCATTTGGGTAGGCTAAAAATGCCAAGCTCTTTGAATGTCCTCTCAAGATTTCATTGATCGTCCTAGTGCCCTTCTCTGTGCCTGTTCCAATTTGAATTAATTTTTCTTGAACATGGGAGATGAGAATTGCACACAGTTCCATTTGATATCTCACCAGTGCCTTGTAAAATGATACCAACACTTCCTATCTCTATTAGAAATATCTCACCTGATGCATCTTAGGATCACAATAACCTTTTTCATAGCCACATCACATTGGTAGCTCATAGTCATCCTGTGGTCAACTAACACACTCAGGTCTTTCTCCTCTTCCCTCACTTCCAACTGATAAATCCCCAGTTTATAGCAATAATTCTTGTTAGTCTCTAAGTGCATGACCTTGCACATTACACTATTAAATTTCATCTCATGAATATTACTCGTTTTCAAGGTCATCCAGATCTTTTTGTATAATATTCTGGTCCTCCTCCATATTGGCAATACCTCCCAACTTTGTGTCATCTGCAAATTTTATTAGCAAACTCCCACTTCATGTGCCAAGGTCATTAATAAAAATATGAAATAAGATTGGTTCCAAGACCAACTCCTGAGACATTTAGCTTGCTGCTTGTTTTGAAACCCCTAATCATGAATTGTACCATTCTGTGATAGCATACTTTCTAGGTAGCAAAACTTCTCCATGTACTTCAGAGGAGTATGTGACCACTCCCACTGGTCAGCTGCACCAGAATTATAACAAATGGGAAGTTCTAAGAGGAAAAAAGTCTAATTAATTCTTTCTTCCTCACAATAGTAAATTATTATTAAAGACAGTTTTGTAGTGGTTAAAGGCCTGCACCAGACCCGATGGTGCTAACTCCACTAACACAAAGCAAACAGTCCTTACTTCATAGAGAAAACAATCCAAATTGCATAGTTAGCATATAAAGTACTAGATGCACATGGTATGCAAGTTGGTAATTTGTCTTTTTTCCCCCCACACAAAAACAGTTGCTTTCTGGTTTTCAATCAGATGTTAGATGTGCACTGCTGCATGAGAGTCATGGAACCTTGAATTTATGTTTTGGCAAATCAAACACCCTTCAAGTCACCTTTAAATTAAAATACCATGAGGGCCAAATTTGTTGCTGGCATAACTCCATTAACTTTAGTGGTGTTACAGCAGTAAATAATTTGGACCAGCTACATTCAGTTCATGCATCTTGGCCAAACCAGTGCTGAATTTTTCCAAATAACATTGGAATTATAGACAATTCAAGGTAAAACAAACAATACCTTACCAAGTACTAAAAACAATCTGCAAACACTGCTGGATGTAATCATTCTTGTTTATACATCATTCCTTTTTTTTTTTTTTTTTTCCCCTAATAGCCTCATGGAATATCCTATTCTGATGATAAACCAATAGATTCGGAAACTGAAAATTAATCTTAGTAAGAGAAACTTAATCCAGAACAAGTAAGGTTTGATTCCTAAATCCCACATCCATAAACAAATATTAAATGAATTATTATGTTGACCAATAGTGCTAACAGAGCCTTACAGGGAAAAGAAATGAAAGGTCTTTCCATGGCTTTATTATAAAGTCAAACCTGTTCTGGGATCAAGCTATCATGACAAGTTTTTCTAAACAGCAAAAATATTTATATATAATTTACGTACATACTTTTTCTCACAGTGATTTCAACAAAGCAAAAAACTGTAACAAATCATAGTGCATCTAAATGGGGAAATAGGTCTATCTCACTCTGTTGATATAATATAAACGCTTGATTTAATTGAAAAAAATTACTTCTGGACTTTTCACTTCAGATGCAATGGCAAATTGATTTGTTGTGGAAATTGCAGTCTTAAGCATGCTATTGCTGTGCTGAAGCTGGATATGCTGTATTTCTGTTCGAATCAGATGTAATATCTTGTGAAGCTCCTCTCCAAACTGTGCAAACAGCTGCAGAAGAGCCACTCCTTGAAAAGTTCAGTCCATGTTTTGCATATTATTCAACAGCTTTGGAATTTCTGCATAGTAACGGGTAGGTGTCCAGTCAGCATAATGTATTTGATAAAGGTTATAGCCTAAATCTTCAAAAGGAGCTAGTGATCTTAAGTACCCAACTAGAAACACTCCTAAGGAACATGAATTGCAGAGGGCAAGATCTTAGCGCTTTCTGAATGTCAGACTGCACTCAAATATTTCAAGTTGGGCACTCACAAAGGGCTGTCAGTTTTGAAAAGTTAGAACAATCAATATCCTGTGGCTGTTAGTATAAACAAATTTCAGTCTTTCAGAAAAATAAGAGCACCAAAACCACACACTGATTGTGGTGGTATGTGTTAACACTATTCTGTAGTCTTCAAACCTTTTAAAATAGCCATTTAATAAGATTCTGATCTTAGAGATGTGTGCTTTATTCCCAATGAAATAGGAGCTCAATAAGTGAATCTGAGGGCAGAATTTTTTCCTCTTACCCGTATTCAAAACAAACAAAGTCAAACTGACTTGGATCCATATTGTACATTTGTATTTATATTAAAGAACTGTTTCTAGCTGGTAAAAAGACATCTGAACTAAAATTACATTAACCCCTACTTAGCCTCCTCAGTAGAATAGGTCACACTTGGGTACAGTGCAGCGTTAATGAAAGCCCTATGCAAGGAGAAACAGTGATCCATCTGATCTCGTATTCTTCTTTTGTTATTGGTCTGTTACTGATGCTGCAGAAGGTGACTCTCTCTTTCCTTCGCTAAGCACCCTGCCAATTGTGCAGTGCTAGAGTCTACAATAGCAGGGATATGGAAAAGGAAATTCCATTGTCTTCCAGCTGTAGATAATGTCCTGAAACAATATTGATTTTGCAGTCACCACTTGGCTTTTTTTTTCTGCCTCTGTATTGAAAAATAATAGATAGTGACTGTTCAAACAGGATTTCCAGCCAAATTAAATTATATTTTAAATGTCTAAAATTAGGATGCAAATGATATTCCACGTTTAACTTTCACTCTCATTTTTGTATGTCTGGTGTTTGAATTTGGATACATTTTGTATTTTGTCCTTGATGTTCTTTTCTCAGCTATAAACATTTGCTGCAATGGATTGTTTTAAATCTGTAGTACTCCAACTGTCATTCTGCTTCTTGAGTAAAGACTTCACTAAGGACAATGTGTCATTATTACTTGCTGTGGAACAAGGTTTTTCATCTGGTAACTCAGTGGAAGCTGGAAACTGATGATCTTGTGCAGGTGTGGGGTTTTCAGGTTACATGACAGAAAATGCAGCCCATGTGAAACCTCAGTTGCTAAATTCATGAAACATTTACTGGTGTCCCTGAGGGTCTTCTGAAGCTGTTAGTGTTCAGCATTATCAAGGTTATACAGAACAGCATTTTACTAAAAATTCCTGAAATTCCTCTGGCTCCCAAGTAGTAAGCAGAAGAAATTAAAAGCAAGACCCATGTAGTGCAAATATATTGCTTCCATGGCATATAATAAAATGTTGTGATAAGGAAGAATAGTTTAACTTGTTA
This sequence comes from Emydura macquarii macquarii, assembly GCF_026122565.2. Classification (NCBI taxonomy): domain Eukaryota; kingdom Metazoa; phylum Chordata; order Testudines; family Chelidae; genus Emydura; species Emydura macquarii. The sequence continues at coordinate 31,208,373 of NW_027131390.1, read as the reverse complement.
AGATGCAAGAAGAATATTGCTGACTTCTGAGGAAACAAATTAAGAGGATACTGATTCCCAGAAATAAACTAGAAACCAGAAAATTGCAACGTTGCTCTGTTACTTATTTCTCTTTTTTTACAGTGACACTAATTTAATATTCAACATAATGTCAAGTGCAATACACAAATAGTAAGAGAAAACAAGATATGTTTTGAACAAAAGGGTAAGAGTTCTAAGGAGATACTACCCCTTTCTAAGGGTTTGAGCAATTTCTTTCAGCCTTCTGACTTAGTTACTCTATCTTAATAGTGGGGATAAGAGCTGTGATTAAGAATAACTTTAAGTGTTTTGTTGCATGTTAAACAAGTGATTTGCCAAATAAGGATGGATGTATGCATGTGCTTTGCTGAATGGGGACAAAAATATACATTTTACATGGCTAGCATAAAGATTGAAGTTTAAAGTCCTTTAGAAGAGGAAAAATCACTTGTACCAATGTATCATCTATGAAGTCTTAATTGAACTAATAATGTACCATTAGGTTTAGAAGCTAACCATTGTTCACTCTTTTTGTACCAGTTAAGCTTTTGCATTTCATTCAGCTTGGAGAGTGTAATAACTTTCTGGTTTTCTTGTTCTCATGCATTAGCACAACTTTACACGGAGTCATGGACCTGATCATCTAGTCTGATGTCCTGTATATCCCAGGCCCCCATTGCCACACAGCATTCACACATTAAATCCAACAACTGAAATTAGACCCAAGTATTACAACCCATAGGATCTGCATATGTATATGAACTAGTATATGCTACAGGCAGAGCATAGGAGGGACCAAGGTGCACAAATGCTGAGGCCCCTGAAATGATAGGGAAATAATTAGTGAAATATACCCAGTTAATCCTGGCAAGTCATCCACACCCACAGACTGCAAAGGAAAGTGAAAAAAACCACAAAAACCCGAGGCCACTGCCAATCTGACCAGGGGAAAATTCCTTCCTGAGTCTAGATAGGGCAATCTATTAGACTCTGAGCAAGAACCAGAGAGAGAATGCTCTCTCATCTCAGAGCAATGTCCCATCTCCAGCTGTGGCCATCTCTGACACTTCAGAGGAAGGAGACAGAGAAACAACAACCACAACATACACACATGGTTTTGGGGAGATGAACAGGTGCAACCCCTTTCTGACCCCTGCAGGTGGTTGGTTGAAACCCTGAAGCATGAGCTTTTGGGAGCATAAGACATAAACCTGAAGTGAGCCGCAAGGATACTGAGTCCTACCACCTACCTTCAGTAGCCACCCAGTCATACAATCACACTCATAAATTTCTTCATCTCTCTCTCAAAACTTAAGTTGTTTGCCTGTACAGCTCCTATTGAGAGGCTGTTACAGAACCTGACCTCTCTGATGGTTAGAAATCTTCTAATTTCCAGTGTGAATTTGTTCATGGTCAGTTTAAATCTATTTGTTCTTATGCCAACATTGTCCTTGTGCTTAAATAGCTCTTCACCCTCCCTGGTGTTTTTCCCCCTGATTTGAGAGAGCAGTCATATCCACTCTCAGCCTTCTTTTTGCTAGGCTAAACAAAGGAAACTCTTTCAATTTCCTCTCATAAGATATGCCCTCCTTTCCCCTGATCATCCTACTAGTTCTTCTCTGAACATGTTCCAATTTGAATTTATCTTGTTTGAACGTGGGTGACCTAGAATTTTACACAGTATTCCAAATGAGGTCTTACCAGTGCCATGTACAATGGCATTAATACTTCTCCAATCCTACTGGAAATGCCTTGCTTGATACATCCTAAATCACATTAATTTTTTTCACAGATGCAGTGCACTGGTAGCTCAAAGTCATGCTCTGATTGACCCACACGCCTAGCTCTCTCTCCTCTTCAGTTGTTTCTAAGTGATGAACCCACAGCTTATAGCAGAAATTCTTATTATTAGACCCTAAGTGTGTAATCTTGCACTTTGTACTTTAGAATTTCATCCGCTTTCTGTCACTCCAGTCTTCAAGGTCATCCTGGTCTTCTTGTACAACACTGTTTTGATAATGCCTCCTAATTTTGTATCATCAACACATTGCTACTTTTTGTGGTTAGGTCATTAATAAAAATACTGAATAAAATTGGTCCCAAGACCGATCCTTGAGAAGCTCCACTAATAACCTGTGTCTAGTCTTATAGTTCACCTTTCAGCACTACCTATTGCCTTCTCCCCTTTAGCCAGTTCCTTGTCCACCTTAGATATTAGATCTATCACATTTCCCTTAGCTAAAAAATGGGTTATTTTCTCAAAGAAGGAAATCAGGATAGTCTGGCCTGACCCACCATAGGTAAACCCATGTTGTATCACATCCCCTTTACTGTTTATCTCCATGAATTTAATGTTTCTTTCCTTCATAATTTGTTCTATACATGAGGTCAGACTAAAAGGGCTTTAATTGCCCCACTACGCCATTAGCTGTTTTCCAGTCATATGGTACTATCCCCAAATAGAAAAAGAAATGCTACCAGAATAGTATCTCATGTGCCAGGTCTTTATTTATCCCAAATAAGTATTCTGGGATGGAAATGATCTGGTCCCCCTGATTTGAATGCGTTAAACTCTTCAAGTTTTCTTCCATCTCAAATGTGGTAATTTTCATTTCTATACCCTCATTTCCATTAGCAGTCATGCCTTCATGCCTATGTACCAAATTATCATCATTTATTGAAAACCAACACAAAAAGTATTCATTTAGTTTTTGGACCATACCTAGATTAACTTTCATCTCGTTCCCATCTACACTGCATAGCAATCCACCTCATTCTTTTTTATTCTCTTTTTATTTATATAACTTAAAAAACCTCTTATTTATTTTAATTTTCTTGGCAAGAGCTGATTCAACTTGACTTTTTGCAATTATCACTTTAATCCTACATTTTCTAACATCCTCAGTTTAGCTTTCTTTGCTGATCAGTCCTTACGTTAATTTCCTATGGGCTCTCTGCTTATTCCTAATAACCTTTTTGAGGGGGTTATTCATCCAGCTGGATCTGGAGCCTTTCCTTACAATGGTTCCCTACAATGTTTTCCCTCTTGCTTGCAATGCAACTTTCACATAGTTTTTCTATAGTTGATATGAAGAAATTACAAACTTCCTCCACACTTAAGTCCATGATCTCTTCAGTCCAGATGACTTTTCACTAATTCCCTTAATTTCCTAATTTCCTGCCCTTTTCAAATAAAAAAACATAGTTGATGACCTAGTTTTGTTATCCTTCCATTTAATGTAAATGGAATCAACTTGTGAAATTGCATAGTCTCTTTTTGGTTCAGTGAAAATTTACTAAAGAAAACAATCATCTCTCACATCTAGGAATAACTGGAATAACCCATATAAATAGAATTTATTCTTCAATCCGTATCTGCGAAGTTGAAGTCTCCTGTTGGGACACAATTCCCAATAGTATTTATTTCTCTGTTAATGTTAAAGAGATCTCTATGCATATCTGAGTTGGACCTTGGGGGTGGAGTGTTTATAGCAGATCTCTTACACTATCCCAATATAACCTCTTTTAAAATCCTTCCCCAGAGTGATTTTGACCCAAACAGTTTCTATTTTGTCCATACTATCACTTTGTATTTATTTACAGTTTACTGCTTCATTGCTGTACAATGCTACTTCACCACCTTAACTTTTATTCCTATCTCTCCTAAACAGCATTTATCCTTCAATAATTCTAATCTAGTAATATGTGCTATCCCACCATGTTTCTGTAATCCTTATAATATACAGTTTGACTTCTTGCACCAGTAGTTTCAGCTCCTCCATTTTATTGCCCAGATTGCTGACATTCATGTACAAACATTTCAGTTGTTTCCTTTGGACCTAATCCAGTTTTGTATCTGGATTGGGTATAATCCTTACACTAACTATAATATGTACCTGACTAATACCTCAGGCCTGGTCTATACTCCTGGCAAAATTCGGTGGCAATTGACAGGAGTTACACAAGCTACGCAGATTAGCTTGCATAACTTCTGTTGACTACGTAACTTCCGTTTAGCGCACCGTCTCCACTGCACTGCACCGACGGGAAATGCAACACAGTGCTATGCTCTTTTTGGAAGTGGTTTTAAAAGATAGACTGCCGGATGGATTGAGTGAGTCTTCACTTCTGCTCAATTGATCCAGATAGATCAATTTGACAGCGACGAATTTGCTGCCATCATTGTAGACATACCCCCAATCAGCATTTGTGCTTTCTTCTTGTTGTCCATACTTTTACTTTGTGTTGTTCCATTTCTCTTATTAATCTTCATTTAGCTGATTTTCCACCTTCTGTGTAGTGAAGGTAGGTGTGGAGATTTCACGAGTCTTTCCCAACCTTTTCCACTCATGTCCTAGTTTAAAACCCTTCTTATCAATCATGCCAGCCTTGATCCCAGCATGTTTATTTCCCAGATACAAAAGTGGAGTACATCAGAGTCTTCTTTCTATGAATGACTTCCAATTGTCAATCATCCCAAAACCTTCTTCTTAACACCAGTCCTTGAGCCGCCTGTTGATTTTCATTATCTTTCTCTAAGGCCTGGAGGTATCTGCCGAAGAACACCTGGGCTTCCACTTTTTAAAGTGTATTACCCAGACAAGCATAGCTGTCCTGGATCCAGTCTAGGGGGAATCAAGCAGTGTCATTTGTCTTGACATGCAGCTCAAACAGTAAATTTTTTCCTGCTCTCATCGGATCCTTTTCAGCCTTGTGCCCACATTTCAGTATAGTATGGAGTTGCTGATCCCATAGACCTGTCTCTTTCTGATCTTGGCATGAATCAGTCTTATGTTTTTTCTCGCAGTCACCAGTATAGCATCCTCATTTTTTCCCTTAGGCTCCTGTTCCTGTCTATCTCAATCATCGCTTCCTTTCTTCTTCAGGGACTGGCTTCCCTTCTTTTGTTCCTCACTACCCTAACTTCTGGATGCTTTTCCTCCTCATTTCAGAGTGCAGCAAACGTTGTTCAATTTGATTTCACCACCAATAGCTAGTTTCTTCCTCTGCCTTGTCCTTGTAGTCACATTTTTCCATGGATCACCCTCTTCTTCTGGCAATTTGCCCTCCAGGTCTTTTTGTCTGGCAGGTGTCGTCAAATTATGAACTGTCTGTACCATCTCCTCTCTTGCATTATACCTTTCCCATCTGAATTCCATCATAGACTACAGATGCCTCTCTAATCCTTGGATCTTCTCTGCCATAAGCCCTATCAGGTGACATTTCATGTAAAAGTAGGTTCCATCAGATACCCATTCAAGAATGATGTACATCCCACAGCTTCTGCATCTGACCATCTTTGTTTCCACTTCTTCTCAGGTCACTTCTGGTGCTTTCCTAGAGCCTTTCCTTTCACAACACAAACTCATAACTCTCCTCTCAGCCCAAACTCCCTCAGAAACTCAGCTGTTCACAGCTTGAGTGAAGGCTTAAATTCCTATCTCCACCACTATAAGCCCCAGCACTGTGATGTGGGCCTGAACCAGAGCAGGCCCAGACTATAGATACATATTTGAAGCTTAAGAGTTAATCCTCACACTGAAAAAGAAACATCTACGTATGAAAGTTTAGAATAATTTACAAGTGAAGGAAAGTGCCCAATGCATATCAAAAATATAATTAATGTGTAAATCATAAAATAAATTTTATTTGCCCTTTTATTGTTTTATTTCCTTTTAGTAAAATTAATACTAATAAAATTAATGCAAGTATAAAAAATTTATTATGTTAGTAAGTAAGTATAAAATAATGTACCAAGGTAATAAAATAAAAATGTAATGATTTTAATAAGTATAAATAAGAAGTGAATGCAGTTTGAGTCTGCTGAAATAAAATGGCAAGGAAGTAACTGCTGAGGTAATGGTTCTCAGCCTCCAAGGGCAGGAGGGAGAAAAAATGCTTTTGTTTAAAAAATACTTTTACAACTCAAATAGCCAAAAATCAAAAAAAAAAACAACCCAAAAACAAAACAAAATATAAAACAAAAATTAAAAAATAATAGAAAAGAGGCACACTTGGAATATCAAACATAATTAACAATTACATCAAACAAAAAACTATCTAATATAACAAAATCCATAAACCCAAATAAAAATAAATAAATATAAAAATTAAAAAAAACAACCCTAAATTTTGGGCTCGTTCTGCAAACCCCAAGAAGCATCGTGTCACAACCGACACAGCCTGGCTCCATCCTCATGTCTGAGTCACCTGGCCAGTGATTGAGCTCGAGCAACACAGAGACTAGTAATTATATCCCTCTTGCAGAACTGTGTGTGTGTGAGTGTGAGAGAGAGAGAGAGTGTGTTTTAGGCAATTGCTTTTTCAAATATTTTCTGTATTCATAATAAACGCGGCATACTGCCTTGTCCCCTAAATAAGATCCTGCTGTTTATTGCATAAATGTAGCACCACTACCCTCCAAAAAATGTTGTTGAAATAAATAAACTTTATGCAAATCATTTCTGTTCATAGCATGTTTTGTAATTTTTTATCACGAGGCCTACATTTTGTATCTAGAGTACCTGACACTATTCCTTTAGTATGACAGTTGTTTTTGTCATGATTTGAGGCACTAACAGTGCAAAAGATCTCATGTATTGTTGCAGTTTTCTAGCTAGCTGTAGTTGTAATGATTCCTAAGTAATTTGCTCACAAGACTCTTAAAAGCAAGTTAGGTGTAGTTGGTAATGACAGCAAGAATTTAAGTTAAACGAGTTTGCATGGTGGAACTATGTCATTATTAGGGCACGGAATCGGTCTGGCAATCAGCTGGAAACTTATGAAGAAAACTAGTGTGCACTGCTCCTGGGGATAACAAGTCTGACAAGTCCACAGTGTTTGCTTTCAGCAAGGTAATTTGTCAACAACTGCATAGCTAACCTTGCTGGTTCCTTATCTGACCTCTATGTAGCAGGTCTGGAAGAATCAAAATAAAGTATAGAAGTGCAGAGTGCTACTGAGTCAGACAAAAGAATTGAGGCTTATAGGCTATGTGAATGTGTAGACCAGAGGCTGAAGGCAACATTGACTGCTGGAATGAGAAATGGTGGGGGGAGGAGGGAAAGAAAGGTCTTAGGGCATTATATAAATGGTGTTGATAAAAGTTATTGACTGAACGTGACTTGCCTTATGAATTTGATAAGAACTCTGGTGTGGATAAATTTTATTAATATTGAGTCATGCTGACTGAATAAGATATAGTTAATATAATGTATTCAATAAAATTAGCCTCTTTTTGTTTATGTAATGTCCAATGGCAGATTATGCTTACTTCAAAATGAATATTATGAGAATTAGAATAATTCCTAAGAGAAATCCTAGGTTGTAAATGATTTGTGAGAATTCAGTATTGAAAATTCAAAATTTGAGCTGTTTTGGCTGGACGCCCAAGCAACATAACACTGCATGTGTTCCCTGGTTGGATATACGTATAACTCACTGAATCAGGTTTCAGGGATGCATATTTGAATGCACAAGTTCAAAATGAAAATTTATTTTCTGAGACTATTTTCTGTTTTCTTAAAATGTTCTGGTTCTGTCATTGCTGCCAGTGAATTTGTTTTCTTGTGTTTCACAAATGTTCTAGCAAATGAGAGGGTGCAGAACATAGATGAAGCAAATTTTATTCAAGACAACTTTCATGGAAAATATTTTGAATTATCCATGTAGCTCTAGTGTTCATTCAAATGACTTGGCTTGGTAATCTTCAGAAAAGAATAAATGTCATGACACTCTTCTTTCCTTGGGTGAACAGGCTCGAAGAATGTTTGGGTGTAGAACATACCTGAACCATTTTTTTCTTTTTTTATGTAGTTGTCATGATCTGGGGCTGCAATTCAGGTCAGTGAGGGGTTGTCACCACCTGCCTGGAAACCTTGAGTGCCTTGAATGCCCTGCTATTGTGGCTTACAGCCTGGACACCAACAGCTAGCAGACAAGCATGCAGATCACACCCAGAGTGTGTCTGTTTTGTACATCCCTGGATTAGCAATTTTGGCTCCAGCAGCCTGCCTATATCACAACAGCTCAACCCTGGCTTCCACCAGCCTTGGTTACTACTTGCAGGGTGACCCACAGACACTCCCAGTACTGAATTTTCCCAAAACTGTGTCTCCTGAAGTGTCTGCCCCTCTTCTGTGGGTTCACTGCTCCTTTAAAGAGACAAAAGCACATTAAGCTTAATAATTTAACTGGGATAAATAAACCCTTCCTTTCAATCACAGCACTAAGTTGGTTTCTAGTAAAATAAAAAAAAATATTAACACTAGAACATAGGTTAAGTGATGCCAAGTTAAAAAAAAAAAAAAAAAGTTGAGAGGGTTACAATCAAATAAACGTAAGGTAATGCATCTAAAAGTCTAAAACTTAATATAGCAAGGTACAAGCTTTGTTTAAGATGGTTTCTTTCACCAATCTTCCTTTTTCCCAGACACAGCCAACCTTCCCTCTGTCAGGACCTTCCACAGAAGTACAAAGTGCTGGCTTCTCTTGTCTTCCTATTTGAAAGATCTTTGCCTAAGCAAATTTCTATATTCAGTTCCCAGAGACTACAACCCCTTCCCCTATCTTTCTCAGTTTGCAAGAGCTGTGGCCCTTTATGTCTGTCTAGTGATGGATGCCAAAATGGCTTTCTGTCTCTGCTTACACTTCTCAAAGATCAATGATCTTGTTTCCAGAAGCTGGAAGACCTCATGCTGTTCTTCCCTTCTTGTGGTCTTCCTACCCTTTTGCTGATTTGAATGTAAATATAACTTCTGTTGGTTTTGGTCAGACCTTGCTTAATTTCATTGGAGCCAGTTAGATAGCTGTGACATTCCCTCCTGTCTAACAAGAGCACGATCAGTGTTGCAATCAGTGCTATGCATTGATTGAGAATGTAATACATTGAGATTGTTTCTGTGATGAATCATAATGAGGTCAAGTTGATGCCAGTGTCCTGAGCGAGGTTGCTTCTATGTGATCTTGCTATGGCTGCTGCCAGCAAAATAGGTGTTCAAGACTATTAATTCACAAGAGGCACAAAGTTCAAGGAAATTTTTGTTGAGGTGACCTGTGCCGTGTTGACCAATGATGCATTCTCAGTACTCTCAGTCCTTACCCAAATGTGCATTAAAATCACCGAGAACAGCGAGTCTGTTTTTTGTGGTGACATTCTTAATGATTTGTTCCAGTTGAGAATAAAACTAATCTTTTTGTTGTTTGGAATAATTGTTAGTCCGTAGATGGACAGAAGATGAATCAGGGTTCCCGAGTTCATGTTCACATCTAGTCTCATGATCCTCTCATTGATAGGTATGGGAGGGGTATGTGACTGAGAACAGACTTATTGACAGCAAATCTAACACCATGAATTCTTGGTTCATTGTCAGGTTTCCCAGACCAGGAGAAGTGGCAATTTACTTCATCTAGTCATCCAATTTCGAAGAGCGTCATCTTGCTGTGGGCTCCAATATCAGTGCTAAATTGATATAGTTCTCTATCCATTATGGCTGTTTTCCAAAGTTCATAGTCTTCCAATTCAAGTCCGATTAACATAGTGCGAACGTTCCAACAAGCAGTGATTAGTTTAGAGCCAGGAAAGAAGGTAAAAGGAAACTTTTTCAGCTCATGTTTCTAGGGCCTTCCCCAGATTGGGACAAGAAGGCCATCCCTAAATAGGGCTGGTTGGAAATGCCTGGGTTCTTCCTCACCAGAATGAAAGACCATTGAGCACAGACCCTTGACGTGTATGCCTAGGCAAAACAAAGAAAGAAGGGGTGGCTATGGGCCTCTTCCTCCTCCCTCAGCAGGAACTATAGAACTCCAATGGCAAGATGAAGGTCAAGATGATTGGGATAGGCCTGCAACTTCTCACCAGAACACTACTCCAAGTTGAAGAAAGGGCACACCTATACCCACAACTGTTCCTTTTCTGGATGAGTATGGTCCCAATAGTGTGGGTACCGTTGGCCAACAAAATTCTGGCTCATCCGCTTTTCTGGAGACATTTCCTTCATCCAGGGGGTTTCACTACCCCTTAGGCACTCCTTTGCCTGAAGCCTTTGGAGCTTCTCAAGGGGAGACAGGTTTATTAACCGGCGTTCATCACTCAGCATTGTGTCGCTACCGATACTGTCTACACTCCAATTGCATCTTAAAAATATCTGTTGTGCAAAGACAAAAGGCAACATCATTAATTTGCCTCAACTTCATTAACATGATATACTCTGGCACTTGTGCAAAGTTTCAACGTGTGCTTAAGCATGTTTTGAAAATGATCAATGTGGGTCCCTTGAGTCTGATGTCTTGTGGGAAAATTTTAAGAACAAGACACTGGCTATTGCCAAGGATGTCTTTGGAACAACAAAGAAAAAACATCCTGATAGGTTCACAGCATCTGAACGTCTGCTGCTCCCAATTATAGAAAAGAAAAAGCCATCTCATCTAATTCTATTTCAACAATAAACCAAGATCAGAATGCTCAAGTTTAAAGAGGCTGGTTCAGAAAGCTAGCAGGGAATGTGCCCAGACATATTGGCAAGGCTTGTGCAAAAAGATTCAGATCTAATTTAAAAAGAGGGGACCTGTGTGGTGTCTTTGTAGCATCTTCTTCTCTATTCTTCATAAGTATGACTTGGGAAATGATTAATCTGGCGTACTAATTTACTCAAGGATGAATGGCAGCTTGTTTTGACATCAGACGATTCCAGAGAAGAAGGTATGTCACCCAGTTTTCTATTCAGGATCTGTTTTTTGCAGATGACGCTGCATTCATCTCTAATTCACTTAGTGAATTCCAGGTCATGATGAACAAGATCTCGAATGTATGTATCAAGTTTGGCATGGTAATCAGTATCAAGAAAACAGTAGTCATGTCACAAGGTACCAACATTCCACCTAAAATCTCTGTCAATAATGAAGCTCTGGATAACATGGCTCATTTCTGCTATCTTGGCTCAATTCCTACCAGCTCACTGAATCTTGGTAGGGAACTTGATACTAGAATTGGCAAAGCTTCTGTTGCTTTGGGGACACTTTCCTCATACATTTGGAACAACAAGTTGCTAACCTTGAACACAAAGTCCATCTATCAGGCTTGGGTCCTTAATACTCTCCCTTATGGTTGTGAAATCTGGGTTACGTACTCCAAACAGGAGATGAGCAAGTTGAACAGTTTCCATCTCCACTGTTGTAGAAAAATCCTTGGAGTTACTTGGGAACAGCGGATCACCAATAACAAAATCCTTCAGAGAACTGGCCTACAGACTACACTGGACATTCACAGGCTTTGCTGGTTGGGATATGTGGAGCGCGCATGCCTCAAGATAGTCTGCCGAAGGTTGTGCTCTCTGGCCAATTTAAGAACCACGCATGATGCAGAAGGAGGCCAAAGCTCTGATACAGTGACAAGGTCAAGCAAGGTCTCAAGAAATTCAGCGTTCCCACTAACAAGTGAGAAAATCTGGCCCACAATCACTCAGTTTGGAGAAGGCAGGTGCAGTTACCCCAGAGAGGAGCCATCAGAGAGCCCAGGCCAAGGCCTGCAGGTGAGCCAGGAAGCATAGTATGCTTCAACCTCCATCTGGCGAGTGGACCACCTGGCGAGTGGGAATGTTTGTTGCTCATGTATTGGTCTCTTTTCCCATACCATTGCTCAGCACCACTGACAGACTGATTTTGTCGCATCTGCTTTCATTTTTTAAGACATTGGATGGCCAATATCCTGCCTGTCTGGGAGAGTCCTGTTTTTCCCTTTGTTTTGACACAGACTGTAAAGTGTAATGTGTATCCATAATTCCTTATGTAGTATTAATACGTATAATTCATAATGATCATAATCAATATGTTATAGGCTTTCATAAAATACCTCACTTATATTTTTATAATACAGTAATATTGTATACAATCAATTGACTTAATTGCTTATCACTTAAGGTTCAGACCCCCTGTCTTTATAGCCCAGATAAAGTTTCTCTTCTCTGATGGGGTGTAGATAGCAAGCTCTCTCCTCCCCTGCTTGTTAGCTTGATAGCTCAGGGTTTTTTTTTTTTTGTTTTTTTTAAATATGGAAATGGACCTTCATGGTCTCTGCCTGATGACTGGTCTGGTCAGAGAAGAAAACACATTCCTTTGTCTAGGTCAGACCTGTTTATCAACTCCTCCTGACATGCCTGACTTAGACACACTTTAGTCATAATTCCGGCAGATATCCATAATTCTTAATACACACCACATACATATATCACACAAAAATATTAATGATCAGTGAGTTATTAGTTTTCCAGTGACACATTACAAGACACATTTTAGATACAGATTATAATCATAGTGAGTTGGATTACACTGAATTGGTCACGCTGGCTGAAAGTCATTACCTGATACCCTTTCCCTCCGGCTCTGGGATGCTCTTAAGGTCCACCTCCACCCTTACAAAGCTGCAAGAGGGTTAGCCACTGACTTATCCAGAGACAGCAGGTCACAGCCCTCTTTCCTGAACACGGCATCTGACATTATAATTTCTTTCCCCTTTTATATAGAGGAAACCTCTTTTGTCACCTTTGCCATTTAGAGTCTCCAGGAAGTAATATCAGAGAGTATCCATAATGTCAGCTACAGAGTTGTTACAAACATTTCACACTGACATCAGTGACCAGTGTATTATTAGATTTTAAGCAATATGTTACGTATCACTTTTTAAATAAATACCATCATACCAGTGTGTGAAGTGTAGTGAGCATGTCAAGCCTGACGACAGTTGCTGACACACGGTGGTGAACCACAAAAGGGCTTCTGTGTCATAGTAGTAATTAAAGGGTGCTCTTGGTGGTTAGTCTTGCTTCTCACCACTCCCAACATTCAAATCTACTGCACTTCTCAAATATAAAGCACTACAGCTGGTAATGAATAAATGGAAGGCAGTCCTGTTGGTCTTAGGCATCATGGCCACAGCTTTGCTAGCCTGTGTCTGTGTCTAGGCTGTGTCTGCACTGAGTTTCTGCTTAGTTCCCCGATATAGCTCTGTCTTTGGAGCAACCCATTAGTGGTAGCGACATTGAGAACTGTAGTTCAGATGAGGCATGGCTATTTTTACCATTGTTTCCATCCAACACTGTTCAGAGCAACTCTAGGTAAATGCCTGTTGCTGACAGTGTCCTGCGTACCCTAGAGCTCCCACTGTTGCTAGCATAGATGGTGCTGCATCATTGCTGGTGCAACAGTGATAAACTTTAAAAAAAGGGATCAGTGTCGACAAGCCAACTGAGTGAAATGCAGTAAGTGACCTAGAGTCAAATCCCCATTGGAGTTTCATTGGTGTTGGCTAGGTTTGTGTCCACCAGCATCAGCTACTATTGCTGATAGCAAAGCTGATGGGATTAGCACCAGTATGTAATGTTTAATGTGTCAGTACCTGAGACAGCTACTCAACCACTGAAGCACCAATGCCAGTGTCACTTACTGAACTGATTGAATGGGCAATTGGAATCGACAGCTGTGGCATTGAAAGTGGGGACAGTTAAAGCTATCTGGACAAGCCCTGTTGGTGGTAGCTGTGGCCATGCTGTCTCGTTGCTGGTGATGCTAACCACTGTGGCTGTGATAGGCTGTGCGCTGGTCATAGCTGCCGTGGCCAAGACTGATGTAGCACTGGATGAGCTGGCAGTTGTGAATATGGCAGATGAAGGGCAGGTGGGGTAAGAGATGTATTTCTGACAGCCCAAACTGGGTTATATACACAGTATTGTAAAAAACCCTCCATATACCACTTTCCCACATAAATGGAAGTTGTTAATTCTTTAATTCTTGCCTGCTCCCCAACCAAATGTGCAGGTGCCACCAACACACGACCCATGCTTTGTTCTCAGGCTCCCCTGTCCTGGCCCTGGCAAGCTAGCAGACACAGGTGTATACAGTTTTGTCCTTAAGAAGAAAAATGTAAAAGACAGACTACTGTAAATCTGTGCACACCACAGTCAACCCAGCCAGTGACTCAGAGCTCCTTGCAGCTCAGAGAAAAATATGTGATTTTTAACAAATGTGGCAGAGTGACAGCAGAGGGATTTTTTTTTAATGCTTCTCTGGCTACATCTACAAGTGAAGTTGCCTTCCAGCTTTTTACTCCACTTTCTAGGCCTGGATTTAAGAGATGGGTCTGGTATTCTCCCAGGTTATCAACTCCAAATTTAGTATTTACAGTAGGAAACTGCCAATTCTAGAACAGCTTTTCCTCTCACATAGGGCAACTACCTAAGGCCCAGTTCTCAGCTGTAAGTTGTTGCTGATGAGCTATGGAAATTCAGCTTGTTGACTAGTGCAGTGTTCATGCACCTTGGCTAACATCCTTAGCAAGAACAGCATTTTCAACCCCAATCTGCAACTTCCGTAACTATTTAATATTGATTTCTTAGTAGTTCTTTTATAAAAGGATCAGAGCCAAGGACTACAACAAATTCAGTTGTTTGGTATAAGGAGACTATTCTGTGTGGAGTAGAAACAAAATACAGAAGAGATATTTTCAATACACAAATGATTCTTTCCATTAACAGAATACAAACTAGAGTTTAAGCTAAAACAACAACAAAATCAGATACAATGAAGTTTATTTGCATAAAGAAAATGTAGAAATGACTTATTCAAGATCGATACTTTGTTCTCTGCCACACAAGGGAAAAAAATGCCCATAATATGTCAGACTAAAAATATAGCTGTCTTAAGCAGCTTGAGAAGAAAGACCAATAGGTCTCATCCAGGCAGTGGTGCTATGGAATACCTTTAAAAATATATTGATTGCTTCTTTACAGTGTAGTTTTAAAGGATTTCTACTTCACAAAATTCACTGCAAGTATTCTTCAAATTTAGGGGATTAAAATGACAAGGGTAAATCAAAAAGGTCAACTCTTAGTGTTCTTAGTTAAAAAGAAGATGAGGAAAAACAAACCCTAAATTAATGTCACATTTCCATATAGCAAAGGGATTTAAAAAACCCCAACCCCCTCAGTACGAACCAGTCAGTTTATTCTGTTTTATCTGACTGTACATTCATTCTTGTGTGATTGAAAGAAAATGATATTGCAGTTACTGGAGATCATAGAGTTACAAGTGTTTTTGTTAATTTACTCAGCACAGTTTGTTTAACTCACTGTTTTATTACTTGTTTGTCTCTAGTGTGGTTTTCTTTCATTAACGTTTAGCCATGTTTTAGGCTATTGAGTTTATACATGACTAATTGGCACTTTCTGTACTGGTCTGAGGTAATTAAAATGTATTCTAATTGAGATGTTTTTAGTTTGATCTAACTAGGATGGTGTTTAAGTATTTAATATCATTGCTGCTAAATTTTCATGATTCTACTAGCTTTAATTGGACTTTTATTTACAGAGATTAGGTGACTTTTTGTCTTTCTTTTTCAAAAGCAGGAAGAGCAGAAGTTGAATCTGGGTCTTTATTGGCTATTCTGGAGGGAGGGGTTGGTCTGTCTCTGATTTTTTACCAGAAATTACACCCTGGACCTGAAAACCTTCCCAATGAAAGTTTTGTGGAAACTGATACATTTCTGAGGAAAACAATTGGTTTTGATTAATTGGAATTTTTGGACAAAAACAAACCTTTTAGTCAAAAAATTCCCAACCAGCTCTAGTGTTTTAGTTCAGATTCACTCAGGCCCAATCCTTCCAACAATCTGACACTTTTAAAGAGAAACAGAGTATACACAGCGCAAGTATGTAATCATGGACATATTTCCTCTTAATTTGAGCTCATTATTATGAGTTAGCAAGTTGGTCCAGTGTAGATGAAGCTGAGTAAATGGGCAAACATACATTTAATTAAAGTAGCAAGGCTAAAATTGATGATAGTCTTCAATAACTGTGTTTGTGTTGCTTGGTGATCCATTGTGTACTGTAGTTCAAGATTTTTTTTTTTTTTTTTTTTTTTTTGGCATGCTACTCTTTTAAATAAATGCTACGGATTGAATGGTGACAATCAGTTGCTTTGATGTGCACTGACTTCCTTTCTCTGTGCTTTGTGAGAATTGTTGAAAGACAGGAATTCCTGTCTTTAGCCTCTATTTTCATGAAGAGTTGGCTTGAGTTTTACCTGTGGTTGGGTCACATTGTGGAGGCATGTTCATTAGCTGAAGATAGCTGAAGGTGAAACTTTCTTCAATAAATTGTATTTGATTTTACCAATAAAATCTGCATTTAGATTTTTCAAAGTTACATCTTTGTTTGTTTTTATTCATATTATCTACCAGAATTATAGTCATGTCTGTTGATTAGAAAGGGACATTGGGAGTAAGTAATCATGGGTCTCACCTCTGGCTCTGCTCCTAATTTGTTCTGGAACTCAGGTTACCTACATATAAAATAAACTATCTTACAGAACTATCTTAAGAAACTACATTTTTGTGAAATGTCTTGAGAGCATCAAATGAAATGTATTAGTGTATAGAAAGGAAAAATGGCCTCAGTGCAAAACTTTAGTTTGCATTTGTGCTCTTAGAATTTTGAGGAATTAATTTTTAAGGAATTAATTTTACAATTTACATAGGTGGCCATTGTGATCTTACACATCTGCAGTGCCTGATTTCAACAATCAGGATACTTGGATAGCATGCATAAAAGATGGATATAAAGGAAGAAAGGGTTTAGAACTGGCTTAAACAAGTATGATATTGATTTACTTAAAGCAATTCTCAGTTTTAATTTATTTTATTAAAACTAGTTCTGAGAGAGAAATGTATCCTAAATTTCACAGTCCTTGTAGGAATATTGCAAGAATATAAAGTTTTAAGGTAATTTGTTCAACTATTTCTCCTTGGCTCAGAGCGGACCTTAGCATTATGTATTTGGTTAAACTAATTGGGTTTAGTATCTGAACTTAGGAGATACTGGAAACGCTGAACCCAGCCCAACACACCTGTAACTGAAATTTACCAGTGCAGGCACATGTGTACTCACATGCCCTGTTACTCTGATGACTGATTATAATAGGAGATGGGTAGGTTAAGGCAGAATGATTTTCTACTTGTCTATCTAAAGAAATTACTCACCCTAAGCAAGTGTCTGAGTAGAGTTTTACAAAACTATATTAATATATGCCAAATCTCGCAAATCTTCAATAGTTTGTCAAAATAGCATGACATAATTCAACATTTAGGAGAAAACAGTCAGAATTTGAGTACAGCATCCTCAAGTCTAAGAATGTAATCACCTATTACCCAGTCAAGAAATAAAGTTCTTGTGTTGTAAGGCTGGCTTCCTTTACAAAGAAAATCCTGGTTTTTATGTACATGTGTCTGTAAAGAAAAAGGATGTCTTTAAAGTCTCTGCAGGAATCAATCTCAATTAAAATTTCATAAATATCCCACCGAACCGTTTTCATTGTGTGGGATCAAATAAGAAAATGCAAAACACTTGTTAGCACATCATGTCTTAATGTGTGTCATGCTGCCTTTGCTAACTTATTGAAGCCATTGTTCATCAAAGCTTCTGAAAGAGCGGAAAAGAAATAAAAGTAAAACTAAATTCCAAACTTTTTTTTTTGAGTACCCAAATGAGATTTCTAGGATATGTCTGAACTTTCAGCACTTTTTGATTTAATGTGGAAAGGTGAGCAGAGGGGCAACTATAGGGACAGTTTAATAGGGATGTGACATAATGATAGTTGAGTGCCAAGATACCTTCTAGTATTAAGAAATGATTAGAGCAAAATTATTTTAATCACATACCCAGTGCTAATGGTTTGTAAATTTCTCCTGTAAAGCCAAACGGTTGGAGGTAAGAAAATAAATAGTTTGTTTTTCTTTTCAAAACCAACAATTTAAATGAATTTAAATATTTAAATATATTTTTGGGAGATGGGACAATAGATCAAATGAGTGTCATGTGTATGTTATTTTAATGACATACTCAGTTACATAAGAGACATTCAGACACCATTAATTTCACACCATTGGTTACATAGTCTAAAATGAAGCCAGAAATTTAACGGGGGAGAAAGACAATACTGGGTGAACTGACTGATTAGCTACTTTATTGGTAACCGAGTGCAACTAGGTAAGGTCTGGTGACTAGGTAACACTTCATTTAATTTTTTTATTGTTTATCGTCTATTGTTTCCTACTCAGCGTTTACGTTATAGATCCATACACTATATACAAAATAAGGTTAAAAATTGAACACAAAAGTAGATCTTATATAAACAAATTTCAAATCTATGAAAATCCACTACACATTAGATTTTTGTTTGTCTTTTATTCCTTTCCTGTATAAACCCAAGAGTATTACACTTAGTGGTGCTTCCTTATTAATAATATAAAGAGACAATATGTCCTCAAAATAGTTTGCCTTATCCTGAAGACCCCTTCTCCTATGCTACTGTAGTGTTTTCAATGTGCTATGGTCTACATTCAGTCAAATCTATGTAACCAGCTGTTGCCATATTGGCAAATTTTCTGTCTCCAGCCACATTTTTTTTCTTTAATTTTCTTTTTGAGACTTGGGTAGATATAGGCTGTGGAAAGATATCTCTGAAATCACCTAGAGTCCACAGATTTTCAGTCTGGCTTTTCATCTGGGTATGGAGGATATAGTAGTCTTGTTCGTCAGTGATCTCTTACCAGTGGTGGAGCCCCCCATGGGAGCAGCAGCAGGTTCTACTCCTTGGCGCTGGGCCCAATTCTCCATTCCGAATGTTGTAACATGGCACATGGGGTCCCTTGCTACTTCCACAATGCCACTCACTCTAATTTGGCCTGGCCTATCCTCCAACGGGACAGATGGACAGTCTTGCCCAAACAGATTAGCTCTGCGAAGCCAGGTTGCAGTGATCAGAGTGGGGAGCCACAGAACAGGAGCTGCTGCTGCTGCTGGGTGAGTGCTGGGTGTGGGCTCACTCGCCATCCACCATCCATGACACATCACCCCCCAAGTTGCAAAACTTGGCTCTGCCACTCTCTCTTACTAACGGGTGACAGTTGGATGTCTCTGCTGTTGATTTTTGATCGTCTGAGATCCTATTGGCAGCACCAGTGGTGTATCTGCAGAGAGGAGAAAGCCCAGGGTGCTTAGAAGGATCTTAAAAAAAGATCTCTTAGGATGATGCTAACATGTGATGTGAAGCAACTGATCATCTGCCCTGATGGCTTTCTCTCCTTCAGGTTTCTTTTCTGTCACCCTTCCAGCTTCTAATTACAGGGAATGTTTAGTGTGCACTTTACTCCAGATGATAATATATTTATAGTGGGAAAGGCTATGGAAAGTTGTTCTGCACTGGTAGTTAACTGTGTCTGTATTGGATTCCATGCCAATAATTACATAATTAGTGCTCTCAGAGATTTTTCTAATGAATATTGAGAGCTTCAAACATATTGTTTAATTAATCGTGGCAGCCTGTCATATGTGACCATTCCCCATAAAGGGCCACAACTCAGTGACTTTCACATTTTGACCTTTTAAAGAAGGAAAATCAGGAGCAAGAAAGCTCCTGTGTTGTGGGCAAGCTGTTGAACCAAAGGAAAAGGGCCAGAATAAGAGGGAATCATCATTTTTGGTCTAGTATTGTCAAAGAGGCTGAAGGGAGCTGGGTGCCCAATTCCTGTGCATGTCTCAAGTACCACTGTGGACTGAAGTGGGATGTGAGCAGTGCCTAGGACTTAAGCATCCCTTAGGTCCTTTTGAGAATCTGTGCCAAAACGTTCTGTAACTCTACAAAGGGGGGAAACATACATTACTACCCTGTCCTTAATTAAGTGCAGCCAAGGCTTGCCCTAGTGGTGGCTGAGCAGAATGGTCGATGTGGGTGCCAACTTCTGGGGGCACCACATCGCTTTGCACCTTTATTATTTTTGGCTTGGCTGGTCAGGGGCAGCGGGAAGGGGACACCAAAAACATTCTCCATCCTGGGTGCCAAAAAGCAGCAAAACATTTAGGGCTATCCTCAGTGTGGTTCTGCTATAAAAAGATACTATCTAAAATCTGTCTCTGGCTTTTGGGAGGATCTTCTCCCCATGTGCGTTCAGAGTCAATTTTTTATTTTCAGTTTGTCCAATGAGGTCCATGCAGTGCTCCCCTGTGCCCATGCAGAGCCCCATTAACTTCAATGGGGCTCTGCAGATCTCTGTGTCTGCAGAGCTCAATGTACAATTGGGGGCAAAGTAATTTAAGACTCAATAAACATGGAACTTCATTTTGAGAGTCTGTGATGGGGTGGGTAGTCTTTCCCCTGAAGGCAGTACTTCCTACTGATCAGTCTACCCTACCACCTGGCATAGCCCTTTAAGAGCTCAAAGGTCTGATTATAGACACAAGGATCTGGGAGACTCTGGGAGAGAGGAGCTGCTCAATGACATAAGTGTTCTGGAGGCAATCCAGTTACTGTTTCTTTAAGGGGCCAGGAGCCTTCAAGAGAGGGCAGGTAAGGCTCCCCTCTCACCCAGCCAAATGGGAGATTGAGATCCCCATAAATGTTGCCTCCTCCCTGGGTTGACACCAGCAGGAGGAGGTTGCCAAACCCTCCAAGGCTGAAGACTAAGTGGGGCCAGCTGAAGGAGAAGCTGGCAATGGCCCTGAGGTGGGGTGAGTGGCAGCCCAGTGCCAAGAGAAGAGCTGGAGATTCCTGGGAAAGAAAGAGACCATACTTGCCAGTATTACCCAGCTCAGGCAGGAGGGCTGGAACTTCTGCCATGAGGAGATGCAGGGTATGTCTACACAGGGATAAAAAAACTCATGGCTGACCCTGCTCAGCTGACTCGGGTTCGCACGGCTTGGGCTCTGGGGCTGAAAAATTGCTGTGTACATGTTCAGGCTCGAGCTGGAGCCTGCTTTCTGGGATATTGCAAGGGTGGAGGAAGGTTTTATCCCTGTGTAGACATACCCTTAGAAAGAGAACCTGGAGGAGACTGGGAATAGAGCTTAGAGGGCAGGAACCCTCAAAGCCAGATGCATCCTATGTTTATTTGGGACTCTTTTTGGTATGAGCCCTTTCATATGAAATGTTTATAATAAACCAGCCCCACAGAGGGTAATATTGAGTCAAGTGTCAAGAATGCCTGAAGTGGGGTTATTGGCTTCCTGAGAAGCGAAGCTGGGGCAGGGAGAATGCAGTGCCACACTAACTCTGCAGGGGGTGCTACAGAGCAGGCACGCACAACAACAGTTACTTTTAGAATTGCTAATTAGCTTGTTTGTTTCTGAGCCATAGATCCTTAAATATAGCCATAACTCTGGCATAGCAATATCCCATGGACTTCCCAAAATGCAGTTCTAGGCATACACAGTTTCCATTCAAGTAAATCAGAGCTGCAGTTGCTCAGCATGTCTCAGACTCGGGTATTTTACCGCAGCTTAATTTCTAGCAAATTATGCTCCAGCTCCTTCATCTGAACATTAATAGTGACCAAAAGAAATAATGCTTTCACTGAGTATGTTGGTGATATGTTACCACTTATTGTGAAATAATGTGTTTTATTACATGAAAAAGTCATTACCCTACAATGTTTATGCAGGTGTCAGGTGATAGCAACTTCCAATGCTATTGTTCACAAACCTTCCCATTTTTTGACAATTATGAAATTTTATGCAACGTGCCTTATTTAAATGTGTTGTAATCATGATTTGTTTTTTTCAGCTTATAGTTATGATTCTGTAATGTCTGAAGGATTGGCATTTTATCATTGTATAATCAATTTCCCTTCTGCATTATAATTCTTCCTGGGTGGCTCATGAATGCTAAACTATGCAGCAGGGATTCATGTGCTTAATGTGGCAGTGGGAGTGGAGAGGTGGATATAGTGTGAAGCCAGCGGCTAGGAGACTGGCGGGGGGGCAGGGGAGGGGAGGGGACAGGAAGTTGGCTGTCTGGCAGAACACCTCACATGAGCAGGAAGAAAATGATTGCTATGATGGTAATTCTGAATCTACAATGCATAAACCCCAAGAAACACTTGTGTAAGAATTAGACATATGTGGTGTTTTTTATTTTTTTAAAATATGTCATTAGCTAAACTGGAAACATAAGTCAAATAGCAGACATTGTAATAATTGTGAGACAACCAGATATGTTGGGTGGTTAGCATGTTACCAGACAGGGTTGGGTTTTTATCTTAAGTCCTTGATGGTAGAAAACAGTAAATAGACAGAAAAGAGTGCTGATGCTGGAAGAAGAAAGGAACACAAAGATGAATATTTGGCTGTCATGCAAGTAAGGACTTTGTTAGTAATGATAGACCTGAAGTGGCACAGATTGGCAGCCCTACTTCAAGGTGTAGTGAGAACCAACACAATTCATTCTTTAAACACCTTCTGTCACACTTCCCCTTTTTCATTAATGTTGAAATGTGCACCCTCGTGTTTCCCTTCATTCTGTGGGGTTGCTGAGATTTCCCAATGAAATGTGTGTCCTACAGATGTTTCATGCTTTCATAGCATTCTTCTGATCTAGTAATCAATGATTCCAGTACCCAGTGGAACTTAGAGAGGGCTCTGGTTTGTGCTTTCAAGCAGCAGACACAAAGAGCACTATACAAGCTTGGTGGATGCTGAGCATGCCTGCATACAGACCCTCCACTTCTCTGGGTAGAGAGTATGCTCACATTGCAGCATACTGGCGCTTCTCTGCCAAAACCAAATATCCTCGTTCCAGATAAATGCATACCTTAAACTGATATTTTCTTGCTTGTGTTCTTAAACATGTTTAAGTGAGGGCAAATCTACACTATAGTGCACTGCTGTAGCAACATAGTATAGATACCTCCTAAGTAAATGGAAGATAGTTTTTATGGATGCAGGTAATTTGCTTCCCTGAGCAGCGCTAGCTAGGTCGATGGAAGAATTCTTCCGTTGAGTTAGCTTCATCTATACTGGGGCTTAGGTGGGTTTAACTACAACTCTAGTATGAATTTTTCACACCTTGGAGTATCATAGCAGGGTTGATCTAAATTTTAAGTGTCGGATGACCCTGAGTCTCTAAGGCTAACGGGATATGAAGGTCATGCTACAATGATTATCCACAAAGGTATATTGGCCTATTGAACAGTTCTGGAGATTAGGATGCCTCTTTCTGTTTAACAAGAGAAAATGATATGAGCTTGCATTTCCTGAAGCACCCTCAGATTCCACTGCCTTCAAGTGGAGTTGAAAACTCCGACCTTTATGGCAGGTGCATGGCATGCTGCAGGATCAGGCACAGAGCATACAACCCTACATTCTTATGCCTTAGACGCTCATCTATTGTTTTCTCATTTGGGTAGAGCAAAACGTTACCACCCCCTTTTCTGTAAGGTAGTTAAAATGAAAGGTTTCTTTAAAAGAAATATCCATGCAAAAGGCTTTTCTCCCATCCCTCTTCTGCTTCTTAAATACCCATTAGGTTTATGAAGATCAGAGAGATTTGTGTGTATCTTGGGAGTTAAGAGCCAAAGCTTTGAAAAATATTAGGGCGTTTTTCTCAGAGCGGGGAATACTGCACCATGCAGTAGAGAGTTTTTGTATATAATACATAGTTGTATATTTGGGTCCTTAAAGGTTGCACTTGGTGCTAAACTATGGGATTTTCATTTTGTCCCAGGTTTGTAAACCTTTGTAAAGATTTTGAATTATAGTTCTATATTTGAAATTATAAAGTGACATGAACAAGGTCATGTTGACACCCATATGGCTTTGCTGGTATAGGAATTACCAGTATACTGTAATGGCAAAGCGATCTTAGTGTGGATGTCGTTTATATCGGTAAAGCTGCACTTTTACCTGTATAGCTTATTCCACACACACATACAGCCTGAGAAACAAGCTATACCAGTAAAAGCACAGCTTTGCTGGTATAACTGTAGCTACACTAGGGGCTTCTGACATAACTCTGTCTATCAGGCATCACACCTCGTCACACCCTGACTGACATAGGTGTTCCAGCAGAAGTCTGTAGTGTAGATGTGGCCCAAGTAATAAATATCTCCATTTTGGAAAAAAATATCCAAAAACTCAGTAAGCTCTTTTGATCAACAAAACAAAGACAACACCTGTTGGGTAAATAAATCTGTTAGTGCAGCATTTTCAAAGAATCTGAGAAACTGATTCAGTTTCAAAATTCACCTAGCAAATAGTCTAATTCATCATAAGGACAATAATTTGTAACAAAGACAATCTGCATAGTTTGTCTTCCTGAAGAATATTTATTCAGGTGAGAGGAAGGAAAGTGTTGTTTCATGCAACAGGCATCTAAAGGGAAACTGCCTATAATCTGCCTGGGGATAGATCAATTTGTCACTCAGGAAGAGACTCAGAATGAACAATGACACAGAAAAATGCTGTTGTAAAGTGAGAAATTTGTGTACGAAATGCTATGATTTCCTGTCTATATTATTCATTCTTTCAAAAGTATTGACCTCATAGGGGCTGAAAGCAACAGGTTTTTTTTCTATTGCATATTTTAATCTTATACTTGTGAAATATCTGTTAAAGACAGAGTAGAACCTCTCTAATCAGCACTTTGACATACTCCCTCCTCACTAATCCCCTAAAGTATAAAATAGCAGAGCCACTGCTGGAAGATCTGTCTGTGTATCTACTGATTAGCATTACTAGGACTCATTATTTTACAAAATATACTACAGAACTCCTACTGCTACATTATGAAGTAGTAGTCTAAATAATTAAAGGTAAACTAGAGTTGTCAAAATAAATGAGCAGTGAGATTTTTATGATATTCTCTTATCATTGGTGTGAACTAGTGAGTTTCTGCTGCTGCAGTATTCACAATCCATATTTTATTTTTAATTTTTTT
Organism: Emydura macquarii macquarii; assembly: GCF_026122565.2. NCBI lineage: Eukaryota > Metazoa > Chordata > Testudines > Chelidae > Emydura > Emydura macquarii. The sequence goes on along the minus strand of NW_027131390.1, from coordinate 31,183,596 downwards.
CCTAAATACACCCCAGTAAAAATAAATTCCACTTATCTGAGTAACCGACAAATGCAAACAATGCTTAAAGGAAGAATGCACTTAAGTGGTCAGTCTTTTAATATGCCTATCAGTGAGAGCCACAACTGTTCTAATGAATGAAACATATCAAAAACATTTATTAAGGCATTTTAGTGCCTCAATTCTGATGGTATAATCCATTTCTGATTAGCCAGATTAAGTGCCCACTGTCAAATGCTGATAAAGTACGAGAAATTACCTTTCAGACGGCAGAAATGTCACTTGAATGTAGTTAATGCCTCATCAGATATTAAATCCATGTCTGCAGGGTATGAATTAATTGTTTCAACAGCTCCCTCCACTTTGGCAGCATGCTAATCCTGTCTCTTTTTGTGTCACAGATATTGCTGGTTAATGGTTAAGAGTGAAATTGACTCCATTGAAGGGGACCCACGCAAAGCCCTATCCACCACATAAATACTCAACACGGTGCTTCAGTATGGCATAGGGACTTGAACTGCCCCACCTCAGTGAGGTCAGTGTTTCCTTATATGAATAGAGCAATATGTCAATAACACTGTACTAGAGAGACAAAGTGGGGGCAGTAATATATTTCACTGAAACAACTTCAGTTGTTGAGAGACAAGCTTTCAAGCTTACACAGAGCTCCCCACAGACCAGAATCCACCAACTCAAAGCAACATCAGGTTCTGCCATAACAAACCCTACAGACATATCTCCATTGCTATGATGATCAATACCCCTCATGACACACCTTTCAAGATCCATGAGTCCTACACATGCCTATCACAACATGTGGTGCACCTTGCCAAGTGCACTCAATGCCAAATAACAGCTCTGTGGGTGAAATGAGACAATCACTCAGCTCTCGAATGAACTCACACAGAAAACTGATAAACAAGACAAAAACACCACATCACCCAAGGGCAAATGCTTTTCACAAAATTATCGGTCCATGGCTGACCCTTCGGTCCTCATCCTCAAAGGAAACTTGAGTAACACCTTCAAACTATGAGCCTGGGAGCTTAGTTTCATAACTTTGTTAGAAACAAAAATCATGGACATAATAAGGACACTGGATTTATGGCTCAGTACAACAATCTAGAAACCACTAACCCTCCTTTGTCTGATGTCTACAGAGGTTTTTAACTGTCCACTTAACCCCGAATGGTCTCTTACATTATGTTAACTCCTTATACTAAACAATCTGTTCCACCTGGTATTTAGCTGTGACACTGAGAACCATTCCCAGGCCTGAAGAAGAGCTCTGTGTATCTCGAAAACTTCTCTCTTTCACCAACAGAAGTTGGTCTAATAAAAGGTATTACCTCACCCACCTGGTCTCTCTACTACCCTGGGACCAAGATGCCTACAACAACACTGCAACCAATAACACTATGTCAATACTTTCCCTGTGCATTACCCTTGTTGTCCTTACTACATGTACACAAATGGTAATTTCCCATCCCTTAGCAATGTCTATTGATGGTTTTTCAACTGGGTTCTATGGGAGGGGACAGTTTCTTTCTAATGGTGGCAGAGACAGAAATGGCAACTGCTAATTGAGCACTCTTAGTCACATAAATAATCCGGATACATTTGAATGAAGATGATGCCTATGAGGAAGGATTCTCCTCTTCCACTTCAGGAATGGGCTCTTATTTGGAAAATATTGTCTCCTGCTTTCATGTTCTCTTTTCTCCCAATCCAAAATTTGTTTCAAACATTACCTTTATTATGTGCATCTCATTAAGTGAGAAAAAAATTATTGGCTAATATAAATAACTTTTATGTAGAAATGAATAAGATTAAACATTATTTTAATCAATCATGATGACAATAGGATGACCAGATAGCAAGTGTAAAAAATTGGAACAGGGAGGGGGGGGGTAATGGACACCTATATAAGACAAAGCCCCAAATGTTGGGACTGTCCCTATAAAATTGGGACACCTGGTCACCCTAGATGACAGGTAGATATATAACGAATGAAAGCATCAAAATAACTGACACTGATTATCACCCTTAACAGAGACTCCAGGCACTGAAAGGGTAGAGAAACTGTACTTTGTGAGTCCCTAGGATTATTTCTTCTATATAGGAATTGAGGTATGCTGGTGTGGTGGTATGGGAAAGCTTAGACTAGCACTGTCTTTATTGTATTTGTTCAGTCAATCTAGTCCCCTTTCATAAGCACTTAAACAAATAATTAAAAACAGTTCAAAAATTACCTCTGTGCTCTCAAATATTCAGGAATCCTCCACTCATACTTGAAAAACAAACAAAAAAAAAAACAATCTATGGTTATTTGTTATAACTTTGTTTTTCTTCTAATGCAGCCTCTTTTAATTTCATATCAATTTAGGTAGACAAACTTCAGGCTGTAATTTTGTAGATTATACTGGTTTGGTTAAAATATACAAAATATGTTGATTCTGCTCCAGGGACTAATTAGCTGGGGAGCAGAGCATAATCACTAAAATATTGCTCAGACTTCTTTTATCACTAGATGGTGCTATTATACATAGTGTTACAAGTTCTTTTTCTTACCATTGTTCAATGTTTGAAGAAATGCTGTAATGGGGGCTGTTTTAGAGGTAGGTTTTTTGCAGAGAGTTCTTGTTGAACAGCAAGCAAGTTTGCTCTTTGCTTTATTCTCTCTCTCTCTCTCTCTCTCTAGTCAATTCTTGGAGCCCAGTTGTTTGGGAACTGGGCATTAATATTGGGACTGAGATTGCTGAGGGTTGCCTGCATGCTGTTTGGGACCACCTTTGTGCCAGCCAAATGGATATAGTATAATAAACAAGTTATACTACCCTGGTGGTGTCTTAGCAATTTCTCCCCCAGCAGGAAAATGATCTGCATTTCAGAAATTGTATTCTCACAGGTAATAGTGGTGCTAGTAAATTCAGTACAGCGCATGTAATTTGTGTTATTACCCAGTTAAGAAATGAAACTCTGGGAGGTCTTTCAGTTGCTGCAAGTCGGCTTACAGTGTTGTAAGCAACAGTGTTGTAAGAAGGAAAATTTGCTGAAGCAAGGTGATTCTAGAAACCAACAATTACATTAGAATGTTATAGAAACAACTGCTTAAGGAAGATAGCAAAAAGTATCTTGAGTTTAATTTAAAATTATGCATCTACTCAATAAATAAATCTGAACTACATGGACATAATATTGAAAAGCTCCAGGTCTGAATTAGAAATACAGTATATGTCCATGTTTTTTTTAATAGTTCGACATATCTGATAGGTATTATATCTAGAAATCATTGTTAGAGTCAGCAAATGAATAAACACCAAAGTAACCTTATAGAAATCCTAACCAGCTACTCTATCATGTTTTAAAATCTCCTTTTCTTTAAAAGTATTGGTATTATAAATATTTTGGTTTTAAAGGTGACTGACAACACAGTCACTTTAAAAACTTAGGTATACAGTTAAACGTTGCAGAAATCTGATACACTATTTCCATCATAGTCTAATTTAGGTGACTGGAAATAAACTTTAGGTAGCTTGAAACACGCTTAGCATAGAATCCTGCCAGCCGTCCTGAATTTAATTAGATCGTAACCGAATGATTTATTTTCTTCCATAAACCACTTCAGGTATTCCTAACCTTTTTTGAAAACAACTTTAAATGTCATGTTAGCTCATCACAAATATACATCTGCAGCACATGTGGGTTCTGAAATAAAGCATGAGAAAGTAAGAAACACAGAGAAGACCTTCAGATCAATCTCTGCGATATGGGGGTTACAATGCTGTCTTTCCATTTCTTCATCTAAAAACACTTCAGCCTTTGATGAATTAATTATATTTTCCAATGTACATAAGCAATATCCCCTGGACTACTTAACCAAATTTATACTTGATGACATTTCTAGGAAAACTGCACAAAAGAAATTGATTTGAGTTTTGTGTCTATATTGATGCTACAAAATTCCACTTCTAGATGGGTTTTCTAATAACTCTCCATTTATTTGTGTCAAGTAATTTTTCAGATAACTAATTCTTTCTCAGTAGCAATTTTTCCTATGTGGCCTAGCCATGCAAAATAGGATTTTTGAGAGAGAGAGAATATAAAACTCAATATGCTCCAGATCATCAGATGCTGATTTGTCATTCCCCAACGTTGATTATTTTATCCCATTTTTGATGTTCTTGCAGCAGGTGAAATAGTGCTCTATCTACTAGGAGAAATTATGTATAATATAAACCCCACAAAATGTAAGTTTATAAGCAGTAAAATGCCAAGGAAAAAAATTGCAAATGCTGCTGAAAACCTCAAAGGAAGTTGATCAACTATTTCCTGATGTGCATATAGTACTTTTTAGTATCAGTAGTCTTGTAGTGGTAAATGAAAACATTTGATTTATAAGATTATAATTTCTGTCCTATTAAGTTGCTGATAATTATTGAAAGCAGTTTATGTTCCAGGTTTTCTTCACTGCTTTCCAGCATGCAGCTCACATATGACTTTATTTCTTCTTAGATTAACATTATTGTAAATAAGTGGGTTTTTTTCTCCATCACCTGGTTTTCTTTCCTGTCTTCTGTTGTTCATTGTTCTCTTCTCTGTTATGATGACCCATATAACACAGTTGTTTCTGATATGCTGTAATTTCTATCACTTCAGACCGATGCCAAGTACTGTATGGATTGAGGCAGTGGGAGTAAAATTTGAATGAAAACTCTGCCAAATGAGTGAATTAAGAATAATATATTATCTTCCTAAGTATGTTTCACATTGCTTTTTGATGTGCATAATATTTTTACAAAAGGTCAAATAATAATTCTTAATCTTAAAACAAAGGAGAGTTATGAGGGCATCTCTTATGTTCTATTTCAGGAAGTGTGGAGCAAAACTGCCAGAGTTAAATAAATGATGCATGCAGTATTTTACTGTTTTAATTTAATAGGACTGTGATCTTTTAGTTTAATGTCTTTAAAGAATTTGTGGTGGTGTTAAATTACTAAATCCTTGCCTTCTGGAATACATAAAGTCTTTGGTCACGTACGAGTTATATTTCTGAGACCATGCAGAGCCGAGGTACTGATATATACTGCTATCTGGGAACTCAGCAGTCTGTTCGGTCACTGTTCTTGGTTTTAGACTTCCAACAGTAGAAGTGCTGGGACAGTTTTTATAGTGGAAGTGCTGAGAGCTGTTTATCCGAATTGTAAATCCTTCATATAAGGAAACCATGTCAACCAGGGAGTGTGGCAGTGCCCACAGCACAGATGTCCAACAGAGGACATATGGGCAACATTGGCAATATACTTAACTCAGAAGCTGAGCCTTGCATCTCTTTATAATGGCCAATTCTGGCTTATTTTAATGAAAACTTTAGTGGGGTTGGATTGAAACCAATATAATTGTCCTTGTTTGAAGTTTCCAGGGTTTCATTTTTGCTTAATCCATTAGCCAAAAATATCTCTGAGTAGATCTGACTGAGACCTTCAGCAACTTGTAGCTTGTCATCATAAATTGCCCCCTTCCTTCCCTTTGCCTCCCCAGCTATATATGGAATCCATTTGTGAGAAGAGTTGACTGTTAAGCTTTGCACAAGATAAGGATCTGGGGATTTCACAAGGAATTGCATCAGAATTTTAATGGCTTGTTCTACTTCGATGTTACTCTGGGGAGGAAAGTAGTTTGGAGGGTATATGAAAAAATGTGTTGGTCCCTGCAGACTTCTTAAATCTCTTCAGAAGATTTACCTTTATTTCTGAGGAAGGAGGGTTAGAGACTTAATTTTCATTTTTAAATGAAAGCTGAGGTTAACCTTGAGTCTTATTAGGTTTCCAAACTCAGGTGGTTCCCAAAATCTGCCTATGGGCTTTGCAGCCCCTAAAAAATGATTCACTGTTTAATGTCACAGGGGTATATTAAGATACATAAACAACCTTTGTGACTCTTTATATCTTGGCCTGGGATGATTATAATAGCAATATACTCATTTCCTTGCGGTAGAGGGGACATATTGCTCAGCTTTTGTGCATTTTCTATAGGCACTGCTGTCTTGAAAGTGGATGTCTACACTTTCTGATGCATGACCAATGTAGCATGTAGCTGTGCTCAAAGAGAAGACTGGGCTAGAATTTTAAAGTAATAAAATACTGATAGAGAATAGAGTGGTTGAAACTTTCACTCAGTCAAGTCTATGGAGGAAACAGGCCCCCTTGAGCAGGAATGATGGTGAGAAATCAGAAAAAGAAAATAAAAAAATATGTAGAGAAGTGTAGAAAACCCTAACATCAGGTTCAAAATACTGCTACCGATCAAACACTTCATACCTCCATATCTTGGGGATGAATTACTAATGGAGTGAATATACAAAAAGGTTTTAATGTCTCATACATAGGGTGCATCATCTTTAAATATGTTTCATTTCAGGAGCTAAGTTAAATATTAAGATCAGAATTATTTGCACAAAAATTCCCTTCTATGCTATTTTAATTGAGACATGTTAAAAGACAATAGGGCACTAGCTATAATTGTATAGTAAATTCACAACAGTGAACTAGTTTTGACTTTCATAGGACTGTTATGGAGAAAATGTGTATAACATAGGAAACCTATTACCTGATGAAGCAGGGAAATGACAACTGATCTAATTATGGGGTAAACCTGAAACTCTATTGTGTGTTTTCAATACCACGATGATACTTCAGATTTTATAAGTTGTGTAGCTGTCAAACCATCTGTAAGAACACAAGTGTCGAAGACCCATGTTTTGAGTGATATGTAATTCATTAAAACTCCACAGAAGTACACAGAAAGCACCTTGCTCTTAGATTAATTGACTCTTAAATTACCTCTTATTCCCTGTCCTCTCTCTGACTGCATCTATGGACACAGTATGCTTTTTATCTCTGTGCTTTCATCATGATCTCAAAATAGAGCAAGAACTAGCAGCAGTAACATAATGAATAATACCCAGCATGCAAACTCTATTCAAGAGATTATTTTGAGCGGAAACTGCAGCATTCCATGTACCATCTTAATATGTTTGATGGTAAAGCAAAACAAACTATTAATTTTTTATCATGATGAAGTTTTATCCAACAAGTTTTACCAATAGCAATCAAATACATTTTTCAAAATATTGCTCACTACAACTGTTCATTACTTATTGTCTGTCTTGCTTCATTGTCATATTTCCTCTGTGTTTTATTGCTTTCTCCTTTGAGGAGTTGTAGTGTCTCCATTTTGAAGAGACATGAAACTGATCCCCCTGCCAAAATCTGGCTGCTCCTGCCCATCTTTACCCACCAGATACAATTTAAGTACGTAGAGAGAAATATATTTGTATGTTTGAATATAGATGTTTTAAATGAGTTCTGTTGAGTCTGGGTTGCTAGTCCCATTAGCCTAGGTGGAATCCTTTTAAGTCTTTAAACCAAGATTTGTGGACTTTGGTAACTCAGTCATAGGTTATGGGTCTATTACAGGAGTGGGTGGATGAAGTTCTGTGGCCCGTGTTGTGCAGGAGGTCAGACTACATGATCATAACGATTCCTTCTGACCTTAAAGTCTAGGAGTGTCTGAACACAGTTTATTTCAGTTTTTATTCAGCGTGTGCCATAGAAAAACAAGTTAACATAATAAAAGTATAATATTTGAAGAAGTAAAAGCTATATCCAATACTTAATACAAAAAATTGGGGTAAAGAAGTCCCTAATATCTAAGTTACCCAGGCACATCCCTTGCCAACACATAGATTTATTCACTAACTGATCTGCAAGCGCTTCACAAATATTAGGCCTCAAGACACCCTTGCAAAGTGCAGCATGTAAATGATATATCCCTTGTCTGGCTGGGAAAGTGAGGAGCAGAGGTATTAAATGGCCTTCAGGCCCAAGGTATTGCAACATGTCAGTGAGGCAGAACAGAAATAAAACCAGGAATTCTGATTCAAGTATCTCCTCTAACACATGTCTTTGAGGTTCTGAATGACAGTGAAAGGAGTGTTAATGATTCATTTTAGGATGCTTATCACCATAGGCCTAGGAACTCTTTTGGAGTATACAAGCCTCTGGTTTGATTAGTGCATTCTGGCAGTGATGGTTCCAGGATTTAATATAAATAAATGTCCTGTCCAAGGTTAAAAATGGATATAGTGAGAGCATTCCAAGCCACTGAATTTCTAAAGGAAGGATGAGGGGTAGGGTTCTAATATTCAATGCAGTGTTTCTTCATTTCATTTTTGTGCATGACTGATAGAGTTGGTCTAAGTATTTTATTTCAAAACTTTGACCAAAAAAGGAGGCTGGGGAGAGACCCTGACACATTAAAAAAGCTTTTTGGCCCACACTGGTGAATGAATTGCTGGTTCAGCAGTCTAGAAACTGCGATCCACTTATCCATGCAACAGCAATGATATAGGAAGTGGCAGTGTAAATTTCCCTGTGTACCCTACACAGCATTGATGATCACTAGAGAAATCATATGTAAAGCTTGGGACATTAGTTAAATCTCGGTGTCCATTCAGTCCCTTTTCTGGAATTGCCAACATGTAAACTTCTGGGACGTGCACATGCCTTTGAAAATCTGGGCTATAATTTGTTTCCAGTTAGAAAGGAAAAGGAAATGGTACCATGTGTGCATGTGTCAGCAGTATAATTTCTATCACAAAATTAATCTGTGGTCCCAAGACCCTATAAAAAAGGAAAAGACCGATCCCTCACACCCACAGATGGGATACTTATTAAATCTTTTTATTTAATAAAGTCATCAAACACTTTTACCAACTAGCAAACCATCTTAGTCAGTTATGCTGTAAAAGTCCTACTCATAATTTATACAATGATAAAGGGAATCTGTAAGTCAAGTCTGTACTGATGAGTCCCTATAATTAGAGCTGGATAGCTTCATATTTCACAGAGTGAATGGAGAGAAAGTAAATGCATCATTTTATGTGAAAACCAAGAAGAAATAGAAAAAGAACCTATGTGAATATGGGATTAGAAATAGGGAAAAAACCTTCTAGTTACTGGTAGAGAGGGATGTATTGTTAGTGTTAAAGAGACACAGACAGTTAAAACAGAAGATGCAAGATTGATGCAAATCCAGGTTCACTTTTTTCAATCTGTATGTCTTCTTCAAATCTTATTAATTTATATTTGCAATATACAAACATTACTTCTGTTATTCTCACTGGTGGTTACCAAGGTGACAAAAATGGTTGGATGGTTCAAATGTCAATTTTTTTTAAATTTGCAACTGACTTTATGATGCTATAGTTAAGACCATAAGAACATTTAAGAACAGAAAAGAGCCATCTGCTCCAATAAGATGTGGGATATTCTGGAGTGGGTCTCTCTCTTTTTCCTTTTAAGCTGTTCCACTTTGCATAAATACCTAAATAATCATTGGGAAAGTGAGTGAGTGAGTGAGAATTACTTCATAGCATGGTAATTATGGCATCCATTTGGGAAGGGGGAAACCCAGGTTCCAGTCCCTGTTCCAAGAAACACTTAATAACATATATAATATGGAACAACTGCAACAGGAGAGATTGAGAGAGACCAGCCTTGAGCTACTGGTTATTTTAGTGATTAGGGTACTCACCTGGGATGTGGGAGAACCTAGGTTCATGTCCCTGTTTCAGAGCAGGGATTGAGACCCAGGTGTCACCCATCGAAGGTGAATGCACTAACTATTGGGTTTAAGGGAGGCCCTGCACCATCTTCTCCTCCTCCATTTTGTGAGTGCCCAAAATCAGAATAGTTTGATTTGTGCTCAAACAAAATGTTTTGGTCAATCCAAAACTATATATTTTTTTCATTTTTCTGATTTTGCCGAGGAATCAAAACACCAGAGGCACCTTTGGGTGTTTGTGTTTTGGGATATTTTTATGCTTGTATCAGCAGCCAAGTGACTGGAGTAGGTTGGAACAAATGGAGGCTTAAATGTATATTCCAAAGTTATTAAAGGAACAAAACATTAAGCATATGATTGTTTCCCTATGTTCAGAACTGATCCAGGTCTAATAATTCGAGATTTATCTCAACCATCCTGCTTCCTGAGAGCCTCAGCGTGAAATGAAATTCAAGCGTCTGCTGCAGGACTTTCCTAGAGCAAAATGATACATCCAAACTACCTCAGCCCCTGCTGACTGGGTTCCGCTGTACCTGTACTGAGATGTCTAGAGTCCCGTGTCATGAACTGTTTTGAAGGAGGGAATCTACTCGGTGTCTCTTTCTCTGAATCTAGCTGGAGTAAGACCAACCAACTATTCCTTCTTCTTTGGAATAAGAGCTATTTCCTTCATGAGCAGGGGAAGCAAACTACTAAACTGAGATTTTACATTCAGGCTCATCCCCACTCTAGGTGAGTCAAAGCCATAATGCAGCACCCCTTTACCTAGGTAAGCCTTTTGTTGGGAAACGTTAAAACAGAAATGGTTTCCTTTCTGCTCTGGTGGAAAAATGACCGGAAGAATAAATGCATCAGTGACGTAATAGGGATAATTAAATACCTCTCCTGTCCTAAGAGTAAGAATTCTCAGTGCAGAAATATAGCTAAAAATTATATGGGTAACATCCTCAAGATACTTAAGAAGGGAAGGAAACTTTTAGCAGTGGAGTTATGCATTTACACCTACCAAGAAACCATATTTCTTTCCATGCACATCCCCGAGAGCTCTTCCTGTTCATATTCCATTTGTAAATGAAAAGGGAAGAAGGTTAAAAACAAAAACAGTCCCCCACTCCACAGCTTTACTGGAATCTTTGGAAATAATACAAAGGACAGTGAAACAAAGCAATGGTATCTACAAAAGCAAATTAAAGTTACAATCACTTTAACCCTGCATTGTAATATGAAAAGTATGATCAGCCCTATAAAGGGAACAGAACCCTCCAAAATAACTGAGAGATTTTGGGTTGCAAACATGATCACTCCTTTTCAAAATGAGATTGTATTTTATTTCAAATTCTCTTTACAGAATTCAGTGTTACGACGATACATATTTCTAAGCCATACCTACCTTTTGACCATTCTAGGAGTACATTTGTCTTGTTAGTATGCATAACTATACACATATTATGTATTTTGGAGCATTCCTTATTTTAACTAGTGCTTGATGGCATAGCATCTTTCAAAGTCACAAAGACATAATGAATCCAGTGATCAATACGTAATTCTGTTGCATCTTTCCAATGCTGGAGGATTAATTTAATGGCTGAAGTTAACAGAATGTCAATGAATTTCTTGGTATAAATATCAGAACAATATCTGCTAATGTAATTGTTTAAAGTTTATTGAAGATAAGCATTTTTTTCCCCTAGAGTAGTGTATCAGTTAGGAGTACCTTACTGAATGAAGAGGAGAGTATGAAAAGATGTGTGAGGGTGCTCCAGCTGACAATGACTATAACCAGCAGTCAGTATCAATACATAACTCAGATCTTCATGTTTGTCATCTACAAAGTCTAATGCAGTAGAAGAAATAAACACATGTACCAGGGTGAATTATGTATCCTGTTGTGGTTTCTTCATGCCTTAGAACAAATTGTGGTACTACATGCAATAGTACTTTTATATACTATGAAAGCAGGATGAACATACACCAGGACATGGCCCACATCAGCATACCGCACAGATTCTCATATAATTACTGCCAGGAAAATACATAATCTGTGCAGGAGAGCTATTACTGTATTAGGGGGGAATGTGTGCACAAGTTGTGATGGATACCCATTAACCCAAGATATCATCCCAGTCTGTTCCTTTATGACTCCTATCAGACAGGACTGATCCAAAACTTACTGAAGTCAGAGGAAGGACTTCCTTTCACTTCAGTGACGTTTGAATCAGACTCTCTGTGCAAATTCTGGGGAGATCCAGGACAGTGTGCCTCACTGCATTCCCACTGTTCGCTGCAGGTTTGCCACTAGGCTGTGCACAGTACATGAAGTGGTGTAGGTTTATGCTGCAGTTTATGATGTGGATGTAGAGGTTTTACCTTAAAAAAGTTATTGGAAATGTAGAAAAGCAAAAATTGTAACTTTTGTTTGGTTTGAATGTCATGTTGAGTTGTGAAAAGAAAGAACAGCCTCATTGATCTGTTTATGGCTCAAAAATACATAACTTGTATTCTTTTCATTCCATGGTGACATGTGAAAAGGAGCCATGATGTATGAATCCAATAACCTATAGCTTTCTCTGGGTTTTTGCTAAAAATGAGCAGTTCTATTGATGATCCAGATACAATGTCAAGGGTCTTTTTTCTTGTTTGAATACTTCCATTACCTTTTATTTTAACTTCATACACTTAGTTTCACTGTAATGCGGCACACAAAAGACATGAACCTGGCATAATTCCAACATTTAATCATTAATGCTAGAATTCACCACATGACTTTCCTTCTCCGCTTTATCTTTTGTTTGTTAGCCTCATTCTATAATGTCTGAGTGGTGTGGAAAGAAATAACCATGGATTGTCAGGCATACCTCCCAACTTTTTTCTGATACAGTGCCTTGAGGATATGTACAGTCTTTTTCGATCTCTTGCGGAAGGCCAGGCAGGAGGGGAACTGAGCAAGAATTTAGGCAGAACCTCTATGGTGAAGCAGAGAGCTGCTTTGGGGTAACATTGTTTTACTTGTTTTAAAGAAGTTGCTTAGTCATTGTTAGAAGAGAGCCTATCTTTCTGTGATTATTTACCATTGTCACATGACTAGTGTGACTGATAACATTGGGATCCAGTCTTCCTGTGAATCAGCAATTCAATCTATTTGGTTCTGAACATCTTAGTCTAGTTGTAGCTATTGTAGTATATCCCAGTTCTAACCTTTTATTATCCAAGAAAACAAAGCTATTCAAATCTCTAAACAGCTGGCTCTCAAAACTCTCTGTTTATTAGTAGGTAAACAGCCATAAAACAGCCCATTTTTTAAGGCTCACTTACAGCAGAAAACTGAGAAGTTCAGATTAAAAAGTTCTCTAACTAGTTACAGACTGATTTCCTCCTGAAACAGCTGTATCCATACTAGCAAGCTTGACTTGAATAAACCCTTTTAGAGTGTCCAGGCAGAGCAGTGCCTCTGGCTGTTACCAGTGTCAGTGTATTGAGTGTCTCTTGAGGTATCCACTGAACACTTCCTGGCATAGCTCTTTGAAATGGGAGTTTGTGGGAGTTATGATCATAGCTGAAGTGGTCTGGTACAAAATACAGTATGCAATTTCATTTAAACTAGCATTTTAATTTATAATAAAAGACATTGTGTACCGTAAAGAAAAGATAGGTGACATTGCATTGAAAAACAACAAAACAAAAACAAAGAACATCCCATACCAAAATAAGAAAGGAATTGGGAGCTTCAGAGATACTGTCTGCTTATCAAACAGCAGTAATATAACAAGGAATGAAGGGGGAGGTGGAGTTGGGAAATGCAGGAATGCCACTTGTAAAACTGGGGACTCAGCTGTTCTTCCTATTTATCCACATAGTGTGGACTTACGCTTGAAGGACTAACTGGATTAGTGCAGCTACACTGCCTGTGCTGCCAAGCTTTTCTGTCTCGGAGAGTATGTCTTCACTGACGGTGGCAAATTCACCACCATCAGATCAATTTCTCGGGATCGATTGAGCAGAAGTGAAGTCCCGCTCAATCAATCCGGAAATCGACTTAATAAATCCACCCCCAGAAAAAGAGTAACGCTGCATCAATGGGAACGCATTTCCCGTTGGTACAGCATAATGGAGACAGCACGCAGAACAGACTTTAGGAAGTCGATGGAAGATACGCAAGTCACTCTACATAGCTTGTGTATCTCCTGTCGACTGCCGCTGAATTTGCCGGTAAGGGTAGAGTAGGCCTCAGACGCTTCGGTCTGAGCGTGTTCAGTTGTATCCAGACTCAGTGCACTTCTGAATGTTGGGAGCCACTCATCTGTGTGGACACTGTGTTTCAGATGTTTGAACAAATTTTGTAAATACCAAAAGTCTCTAGTGTAAACTAGGTTTTATGGATTTAAATCCTGTCTGAGGCTAATCCTTCCAGGTCAGGCTATGAGTGAAAGATTATCTTTCCCAATAGCGTGGGCTCAGAAGGTTTATTTCTAGACACTGTCCAAGTCTTAATTTTGGCACTTACAAAAGCATCGCCTTAATTTTCTGTGTGGAGTCTTTCTTTAACTTCTGTTTAGTTCCTTATGGCATATCAGGTTTCCAAATCACGAGGGAAAAAAAACAGTATTTTTTTCTCCCTGAAATATTGTACTAACCCTTTTTGCAATTGACCTGCCTTTTCACTGGATTTGTTACGTTTCTTTCTATTCAGAGATGGAATTTCAAGCAGCCGTTCTTCCTGGAACGGAATCAGGTTTCCATCATCCTCGCTTTTCAACAGTCTCTCTTCATCTATCTTTAGTAAGAACTTGATTTACGAGAAGTTGCATTTTAGTCAGACTTGCTTACTATATTTCTTTGATTATACTGTGGGGAAGTTCTGTGTGTTGCTTCTAAACTAGGTTATCTTAGTAATTCGTTTCCCACTTGTTCTATTGGTTTTTAGTGATAGTTATATGTGTTAGAAATAATCAAACAGGTTGTCCCGGGGATGGATTGGAGAGACAGAACCTTTTATTGCCTGCTCGTTCCACCTCGACGCCGTGAGTGAGCGATGAGGGGGTTTCTTTATAATCCTTTTATCCATAACAGTATGTAACTGTGTACATTTTCAGCAACTCCCCATAGACCCTTATTTGGTTACATTGACACCTATAAAATGAATATTAATAACTACATAATGAAAACAATTATACCCGCCCCTGTTTGTTGTTTACAGGATTATTGCACGGAGTGCAGGCACATTACCTTGACACGTACTAACATTCTTTAAAGTATACTGTATGCAAGGGAGGGAAAAAAGATAATGCTGTATTCCTGCCAAAGACCTTGAACAGAAGGGAGAATAGTTATTTGTTAGTCTCATTCCTTGCACAAATGGCTAGGAAGGGAGGGAAAGAATAGAAATAACAGACTCTAGCTAAAATTCACACCAAGTAACAGAAACGAGATTTTGCAGGTGCCATGACTCCATTTCCTGTAGCTTAGGCCTGATTACTTGTCCAGTTTTTAACTCTTTACTCTCCTACAATATATACCATATATTGGCCAAATTTATTGTTCAGAGAACTTATGGAAAACCTGTTTATTTTTAAATTTATTTCTTCCAAGACCATAAGAAGTCTTGGCTAAGCTTTAACCTGGCATTTAATGGTGTGATTATAGGGACTTCTAAGAATTAAGCTCACAATTTTTAGCACTAGAAAACCCATCCAGGACATTCCTCCTTGGCCCTTGTGGTTCAGTAACTAAGCCACTGATTGCCTAGTCTTGCTTTTAATTTTTTCATTGTTGATGAGCTGCTGTGCACAGTAATTCTGAAGAGACTAACCTTTCTTTTGTTAGGTTTATTTCAGAATAGTAATGGTGGTTATAATTTCTTCTGACAAAAAAGCCAGTCTCCTAGTTTTCTCTTTTACACTACTGTTTTATAGAGGAAATGGAATGTGGAACATGACTGTTTTAAATTATGGGAACATTTTTAGAGGATATTTTGTAGTGTAGTCACTTAAACAAAAGTTTTCATTTTGGTGCCTAAATATGGATTTAGGAGCCTAATTAAAAATTTTGACTTCATTTGAGTTTTGTCTATTAACTAATCATTGTTTCCTTTCTTCTGTGCTGGCACTCAGCTCCAGAAGTACTAGTAACATCACACACAGTATACAATATTGTGAATATGCTCTCCATTATCCCTTGTTTCTTTAAACACACACCTAAAAAGTTGCCACTAATTTGAACATTTAACGCATCCCCCAGCCTTCATAGGGAATGTCGTTCAAATGGGTAGAAACATTTTCAGGGTGAAGTGTATGTGTACAAAATATATATGTTAGAGGGAGAATGGAGAGCTTAACAAAACAAATATGGATTGTCCAGGTCACTTACAATTTGCCATTGTGCTATTTTCAAAAAAATCATAACATGAATGAAATACATTGAATTCTGTTTGATCAAAATGTGAAGAAATTATCTTTTTTTAAAACATTTTTATTTTCTTCCCTTTATCACTTTTTTCCTCTATCTGCTGTTTTCCCACTCCAGGCACAGTTCATTGTACTTCTGCTTGGAAAGACAGAGGCAGATAGTAACTGCCTTATATTCAGCACTGAGCATCACATTCATGATCAGGCAGAGCCTGAGCCGTAAGGCTCTCTTCACCTGTCACTTATGTATCCAGCATGCAGTTTAGGTTTCTATGTATTTAATGTGACAAGGTGAGTTGTGCATCTCTGTACTGTAAAATTAAAAGGCTGCTCTGTCCTTCTGACAGTGGAATGCTGAACTTGGCAAATATACTAGAAGGGCTTTGTACATCTTAGAAAATATTTGGGGATTGTGCTGAAATTGGTAATGCTGGCCAAGAGAAGGAACATATATGATTTTCCTCTTCTTTAAATAATTAATCATCGTAATTATTATAATTTATTATTTAGGCCACTTTACTATTTTATAGCCTACAATTGTGGGAGATATTACTTATTACTTCAGAAACACCCATCGTCTTTGACAGTCCTCCTTCTCTGACAGTCTTGCCAACTGTCCCCAGTCATATCAATGATTTTATCCATCTGCCCATCCAAAGGTGAGGCTAAATGTGAAAATTTGCATATGTTTTGGTTAATCCGTTGTCTTCTCTTGTCTCAATTTCAGCAGTGTCAAAAGTTATCTTCCTTTCCCCATGGCATAAAAACAAATTATTTTAAAGAAATGTCCAATTGAAAGTATACTTTGGACATGTCCCCAGCAAATAACCACTGAAATAGGAAACATTAAGCAGCAACAAAATTAGATCACCATAGTTATGAAGCCAGTTACTTTGTAAGAGGGATATGAGGCATGTTATTGTTAAATGTCACACAACCTATTCAACGGACTGGAAAACCACCTTAAACCATCTTTTACACTTAGGTTAGTCCAATGAAACCTAGGAATTCAGTATATATGAAGCACATTCCCTTTTACTATTAAATATTCTGGAAGACCTCTAATGGGATCTGATATTTAATTCCAAAAAGAAAGAACTTCAGATACTATGGCAATTAGTGTTGTGTAAAAACCTCAGTAAAGAGTTTTCTCCAGTTTATATTCCATTCTATGATTCCTAGAACCGACTAGATTTAGTGCAGTATTGGCCCTGTCATCATGCATAAAAGACAAGTAGGCTTTTAAAACAAAAATTATTGATGTACTAAATATATAGAACATTCTTATTGGGATACTGAGTTACCTGATATCCCAAGATGTCTTCAAAAATGGAGCTGAGATGGAAGTTCTTGATTGAAGGTGTTTGTTTCACCCCAACTGAAACCCCAAGAGTTCCATCAAAATCTGAAGTTTTACACCAAGTTGTTTATGAAATACTGCAAACCCCCAAAAGTATTTATGAAGTACTGAGACAATTAAAAGAAAAATGGAAGTTTCCAGCAGTGGAGTTTTTGGGAGACCGTATGGTCTCTCAATCCATACCTTTATAAAGATCTTAGAAATGTAGGACTGGAAGGGACCTTGAGGAGTCACGAAGTCCAGCCCCCTGTGGCAGAACCAAGTAAACCTGGACCCTCACTGATGGGTGTTTGTTCAACCTGTTTTTAAAAACCTCCAACAATAGGATTCCACAATCTCACTTGGAAGCCTATTCCAGAGCTTAACTATCCTTTTGTGAGAGAGTTTTCCCTAATACCTAAACTAAATCTCCCTTGCTGCAGATTAAGCCCATTACTTCTTGTGGACATGGAGAACAATTGAACACAGAACACAGTCCTTTTTATAACAACCCTTAACATATTTGAAGAGTGTTATCTCCCCGCACACACACCATTGTCTCCTTTTTCTCAAGACTAAACATGCCCAGTTTTTTTAACCTTTCCTATAGGCCCGGTTTTCTAAACCTGATATTTTTGTTGTTCTCCTCTGGACTCTCTTTTTAATTTATCTACATATTTCAAAAGGGTGGCTCCGAGAACTGGAGACAACACTCCAGCTGAGGCCTCATCAGTGTCGAGTCTTACATACTACATTCCTCTTAATACACCCCAGAGTGATATTAGCCTTTAGCAGCAGCATCATATTTTTTAGTCGTATTCAATTTGTGAGCCGCTATGATACTCAGATCCTTTTCAGTAGTACTACCACCTAGCCAGTTACTTCCCATTTTTGTACTATCCCAGCCATACTACTGTTTTTAGCGTACTAGGACTAGAATGTCTATGCAAGCTGGGAATCGTACCCCCTGCTCCAAGTGTATACATCTCCTTTGAGGCAGTTTGTGGCCTTACCAGTTTTTTCAATTTAAATGGTTAAGATATTTGAAAATCAATACTTTTCTCAAAAAAATTTTGTTGAAATTTTCCCAATAATTTTTAGAGGGAGAAAAATGAATTTGGGGGGGATTTCAGCTTGTTTCTCTCCATTTATTTCCTCTCATCACTCCCCTTTCCACTAGAAAAAGAGGGAGGGAGAAAAAGAAAATCCAAAAATCATGTAGAAAAACAGTGTTTTGAAGGAAATAAGTTTTATTAATAGAAAATACTTACTTTCTCTTTTTGACCAGTCCTACTGAATAGAAAAGACAGACAAAAGGTGGGAGGGGATGCATAAGCCCAGAGTTGAATGGATTGCCAAAGGTCACACAGTGGGCTAATACGAGAGCCAACATTAGAACTATGGTCTCCTGAGTTGAATGGAGTGAGGCCAAACAAGAACTGAGCTGAAGGTGTGTCCATCTGCCCAAATCAAATAGTTAGTGATGTTTGGTAAATAAGCCACTGAGTTTTGCCCTTCTAACTACAAGGGTCTAACAGATGATGCTTTATCCACTTCATGTTTTTGCAACTCTGAAACTTTTTCCTTTCTTTAACAGCTCGGGCAAGACGTGACATTTTGCAGATAATTCTATTTTGAACTGATTTCACAGCTTATCTGCCTCAGCCTGGTTATGGGGGTTATTTGTTAGTCAGAGAGTAAAATTTTGCATTTTTGTGCAATGGAATATGTCTTTTGGATTTGATAAATCACTACAAAACTTCACCTGTGAAAAGATTTATTGGTGAAACCCCTAAATCCACAGTTGTTAGCAACAGATACTGTGCATTTTGAGACATAAAATGATGATAGATGGAAACCTACCACTTCACTGGAAAACTCAAGGATTTGGATTCATTTTATTCACCTTCTCCCTTTGATGGAAATGTGGAACAGAATCATTTGCGTAATTCAGTATTACTTGCCCCCTAATCATGGATGTTACTCGATAAGAGGGCACAGGTGTGGGATAGCAGGAAGAGGAAAGGAGTAAACTACATTAATACGTGGAGGCTGAGTGTGTTGCTTAATAAACCCTATTTTATCCTCCAGCTTTTGTGTTGTATGAATTTAGAAATAAGCCTTTGATATAACTCAATTGTCCCTTTAATATTAGGGTATGAATTTTTAGAGGAAGGGAAATCCATCTTTGGTTAAAGCCTCTAGGAAGTAATTTGGCTAATAAGAGTGTAAGGCTGGGGCTGTCCTCTACCTCACTCACTTCATACATTCTGTCTTTTAATCTTCTGAGTCAGTCTCGCTATTGTCTGTCTATTCATATTTATTCAGGTACTCAGCTGAAATCACAGCCTCTGCCATCTTCCAGCCCAAAGGATCCTCTTGGAGGAGGAAGGAGAATATATTCCCTACTTTGTTACTATTTTAATTTTAAATTGGCAAATAAGGCATTGTGTACTTCTGGCAGGCTTTAACTGGTCAACCAAAAGAAGTGCCATAATACTTTGTAATTTCACTTATAAGTCTTCTTTAAAGTATGTTTCCATGAAAATATTCTCCACTTTTAGCACAATTAATTGGTATTTCCCAGCTTCACAAACTATAAATGATGGCACGATACCTGTATAAATCTAAAGTGCTATAATAAATGACGTCAGAATTCATTCTTATTGAAGTTGATGGCAAAATTTCAATAGAAGCACATGTGGGTCCTTAATGAAAGTTTCTACAGTGCCCACGGATTTTGGACTGTCCACCCTGAGACAGAATAGTCTCAGGAAGTTTCTGGGAGTGTTGGGGACCTGCACTTCCCATTGTATTTAGGTGGTGCAACAGGTGCCCAGTGCCTTTGAAAATCAGGCCTAAGGAGTCTCAAGATGAGCATCCAAAAAACAGTGACCGATTTAGAAAATCATGTCTTGCTAATCCTCTTCTTCCAGGTGGCTCTTCAGAGAGCTCTCTGACTGCTCATTTGCACTAACCTCTGTTTATTCTTTTTTTAGTCAGTCTTTTTCTGAATATTATATATTTATATATTTTGAGTGTGAATCATTTAGAATATACATAACCACATACCACACACACTGGCCATCTTAACCTGAGCTTTCACTAAAGGTACTAAATTACAAATAGCAATGGAATGATCACATGGAAATGTGCTGACAGTTCAAAGAAGTTCAAATACTTCTAAGCAGGGCATAGTATCTGACTACATATAAATATTTTACTATGCTGGCACCCCTTACCTTCTGACAACTGGTTGGATAGTTCAGATGACCCATTTGAAGACTCTTTTATGGGGAGGAAAGAAGAGGGGCTGGGGGAACTTAGCCACTCTTTCCATCATGTTACCTCTTTCTGACTCCAAGACTGCTAGCAGCCATTTCAGTTTGTCTGTGACTGTGGGACAAGCTGCTAACGCAGCCTTTGTCATTTCAATTTTTCACACATTTTCTCTTTGTAACAGCCTTTGCTGTTTCAATTTTTCACACGTGTGTGTGTGTGTGTGTGTGTGTGTGTGTGTGTGATAATTCACTGGAGCCTCATCTTGGCAGCCAGCTGCCATGGGCCACTCATCTGTAAGAACACTCTTGCTTCACAAATGACAAACAAAATGAAAGAGAGAAAAATAACAAAGGAGAAAGATGGCTGCAGTCAATCCTATGGTTCGTGCTCTTGCAGCACCAGGTTTCTGCAGTTAATCAGCCGAACCGGAGTTGGAGGAGTATGCATGGCATCACCTCTGAAGCTGCTTTGTCCATTCTCACTGAGGTACCATCAATCAAAAGACCTCTCCTGTTGTGAATAACAATTATGCTACTGAACAGTAAACACCAAGTGGGGTTTCTGCTTCTCCCACATTGGAGGGGAGGGGTAGCCAGGGACTCACGGTGTTTGTAAAGGTGACAAGAACAGAACTTACAGCAGGTGCTACATGAGTACAGGCTCCCAGCATTACTGCACCACCTGTGACCATTTTATAGCAGCCAAAACAATCTCCTACCCAGTGCCAGAAAATTGGACACAGGATAGTGAGAGTGACTCAGCTGAGGCTAGAAAAGTGAACACAGTAATGTTGATTCAAACTTGAAACTCATTGGGGAGTATGATTAATATCAGAATTTTACTGTCTGCCGGTGCAGCAGCTATGGGTGATCTCCAAAAGGCATATGTCTTCTGCAGGAGAGCTAGCAAATATGAAATTAAGCATCTGTGCTCCAGATGTGTTCAATTGTGTGAATGTTGCAGCTGATCTCAGATGTCAGAAACCAGTTTCTTTTTTAGGATACATTTAGAAGAGGATCTGTGTTTGAGGAAGGGTCTCTAGCACAATTCTGAAATAGTTTTTTCTTCGCCCTATGCCTTCTGTTAGATATGACAAACAGTGCTTAAAAAAAGAAGTGGCCTGAATTTAAGCAATTCCCCCAATACACATCAACCCCGAGTTTACTTTTTGAGACATAGTCAAGTTGTCTCACCTTAACAAAGAGATGTGAAGTGCCTCTTTTCCAGTGACCTGCCTCCTTTCTACAGCCTCCACCCCCCCCCCCCTCCACAAATAAGTAGGTCTTCAGCCATCTCCCTTTTGGTAAACCTCCACCTGCAGTGTGGAGAGAAGTAGACTGTCAGTAACCTCTCACCCCTTAAACAAACAAACCAAAGACCCTTATATTTCTCTAAATGGGGATTGTGGCTTGCCAGCAGTTTTTTTTGAGAGTCTTGCTCTGGAAGGAATGGAAGGAGGGTGATTTGTGTAAATCCCAGTAGACACATCTAAGACCGACCCGGAGGCCCTTTTGATCCTGGCAACATTTTCTCTTTATAAATGGTACACATTTATGGTCTTTCTGACACATGCAATACACTATGGGATATTTCTATGTGCAAGCACATGTAATCAGAAGCCTTTCCCAGCACTATCCAACCAGAGATTCACTGGGACTATCAATCAAGAAGCAGTTTGTGGTGAAAGCAGAAGCATAAAGACCTCGTGAGATGCGGAAAAAGTTGGATGACATCTAAACATTTCATCCCACTGTTCTGTGATCTCGGTCATATGGAGGGTGAAATCCTGGCCATATTAAGTAAATGGGACTTTTGATATTGTCTTGAATGGAGCCTGGATTTCACCTGGAATGTCCCCAACTCGCATTCATGAACTCAAAAATTCTCAGGGCTAAACACTTGTTACATTCAGACAAAAATAATTATTTTGTACACTCTCCACAGCAATTGCATTGGATTCAGAACAGCCCTAATCTTCCCTCTTCTGGCACTAGTTGGGTTGGCTTAACTGGCTAAATGTGGGTGTCTCAATATTTAAATCCCACCTATGTTCTAAATAGTAAGATAAGCGTACATGCTTGCTGTGATGAATGGTAAGGTGCTTGATAATTAATATTGTCCTGTACCCCAAAAAGTTTTATGTATAGGATTTCTCAGGTGGTACGCTGGAATGTCAGAGGAAGCAGACAATTTCAGCTCATTCACCACAGTTACAAGACTTGTGATTTAAAGCCACTTACGTTGACTGAGTCTAATAGTTTCACCATTGTTTGGTAATCACAAGGGCTTACACCTATCTGGCCTGGCTGGCTGACTCAGGCCTGGTCTACACTACACATTTAGGTCAACATAAGCTGTCTTATATCAACCTAACTGTGGAAATGTCTTCACTTAAATTTGGCTCCTGCCAACCTAAGTGACTCTCTACACCGATTTAGTATTCCCATCTCCTTGAGTGGTGTAATGTGATGGTCCATGCAGTGTCAGTGTAGACACTGCATTGCTTACATCAACTGTTACTGGCTTTCAGGAGCTGTTCCACAATGCCCCACATTGACGATACAATTGATACAAGCACTCCTGGCAAGAACACCCGCCACTGACGCAAGGAGCCAATTGTGCGCACGCACAAGCGATTTAATAACTGTGGTGGCTGTATGCTGATGTAAGTTAAGTTGACATAATTTTGTGGAATAGACATGGTCTCAGAGAAATCAGTCTGAGGCAAAAGGAAACTTCCACACTTAGGCTCTGTAAGAAAAAGTCCTTGAGCAGTATGGTAATTGAGCTCAGGCTCACACAGAGAGGGCAGTGCTTTGAGAAAAGGGAGTTTTCCTGAGAAAAGGAAACAGACTGGGGAACAAATCCTCTAGAAGGAGGAAAGGGAGACCAGGCTGGGTCTCAGGAGATTTTGGGCTTGCTAAAAGAATGTAAATTGGGTATGTTTTGTTCCTGCAACCCTAGAGGAAAGCCCATCTAATTTAGTTTGTTGTGAAGCATAAGATTAAATGAGTCTAAACATGTGTAGACAGTTTGTTAATCATTTTCTCCAAAGCTTTGTTCTATTTGCTAATAAACCTACCTGTTTTAAGAGGGCTCTTCATCATGGGATGTCACTGGTCACAGGCTTTTGAATGGAAGAAACAGGCACCCAGTAGGACCTGCAAGGTAATAAGCAGTTGGCGCAGACAAGATATTCTATCCAGATCTGAGAATTGTGGAATAATGCTCCGGAAGAGATTAGGGTATAGCTAGGCCTAATGCTTATGAGGAGGCACTCAGAAAGACCTGAAAAGAGACAGAAGTGCCATCAGCTCCATAACTGTGACACTTGCATTTTTCTCTCTGAGAACTTTGGATATATAGAGGTCATGTCTTTCATCCTTGAAAGCTGGTGCACTGTTTCAAAAACTCATTGTAGTCATCTAAGACACCCAGGTGCATGGTGATTGGTGCCAATACAAATTTCTAAATAAATAAACCAGTTTCTGTCGGAATCTGGCAGGTGTGCCCCTTTTATTTTTATAGCATTACTTCAGCCTATGTGTACATCCTAACACATGCTGATTACAAAATCCTACAGTGCCATCCTGTGGATAAATTATTCTAATACTTAAATATCAATTGCAGCACTTGAAATAAATATGAGTAAAACAAAACTCAAACAACCCCCTCACTCCAATTTGAATAGAATTTGCATGTGTTTTGTTCAGAAAAATGTATATAATGGTGTTTTCCCACACACATCTGAGTCTGTAATATTATGGTGCAATTAGTATGTACAGTACTATCTGTGAATGAAATTTATATTCAACCTCTTTAATAGTAGGTGCTGTAAACAGCTTAGAAATAAAGAATCCCAAAAATGTGCAGTATTGGTAGCTCATATCCAAAACCACAATTTTACATAACATAAAAGAGAGACAGTATCACCTAGTTAGAGGAAATAAAATGATTTTGTAATGGGGTCCAGGTTTTTCTGTCTTGAGATAACACATTTACTAATTAAATGTGTCTCCATAACTGTATGTGTGGTAATTCAGTATCCAAAAGAAAAACAACCACTAGATGCAGTTTCTTCTATTCTCAAATCCTCAATGGCAATGCCTGCAACTGGTGTCCTAATGTGTATAAAATCCCCTGAAATGACTGCAATTCAGAGCTCAATATAACTACAAAAATGTACTTGAGAAACACATGAGGGACTCAGTCCAAAAATACAACTGTGAATGGGCAGTTTATAGCCTTTACATTCTAAGGGTATAGGAATGTAAAAATCTGAATAGGTACAGTAGACACTTTTGCTATGTAGCTTCTACGCTGTTGGTGCTGTTGCGCGAAGTGTCAACAATTCACAGTAAGTAAAGTGTTCCCAGGGGAAATGTTGCTTGTAAGCGGTGGTTGCTCTTACAAAGTGTTGCTGCAAACAAGCGTCTACTGTAGTAACTGCCTCTTGTTTATCCTGTACAATGTCAGAAGCTGTTCAGAGTATCCCTTTCTTTGTTCTGAATGACGTTCTGATTTATTACCATATTTTCTAACAAGATTGCTTAATGGTACTAATGAGTCCCTATTGCACTATAGCGTTGATTGATTGATTTGGAGCTGCTCTATCGTTTGACTACTGAATGCTGGCCTGGTTATTGGAATGTCTTCTGCATAAAAAATCTAGGTTTAATTCATAGAGGATTGGTCTGGAATACAGGCAACAGGGAGGAGATGGCTCCAGGAAATCACCCATCAACTTACACTTGAGTCATTAAGGGACAAACATCAGAACCGTTAGCTTTGATTCTACCTCTGTCTCCAGAAACTGTCTACAAAACAGGTTCTGATTAGAAATGAGCAAGGACCCACCAGATACAGAAGAACAAAAAACTCCAGCAGGATTTAAAGGGACACTTTCTTGAGAGATAGGGTGCCCATATTTCCTAAAGGGAAAATGGGACACTGCGCGAGGCTAGGCTAGGCTAGGCTGATGTCAACCAAACACTGTGCGGGCAGGCGTCATTGCCCCCTGAATGCCCCCTGCTCAAGCCCTGCCTCCCCCACTGCATAGAGCTGGCATAAAGGGATAAAGAAAAGGCACATCTGTAGCCTCAGGGTGTTGGCCTTGCTGAATATCAGAGATTTCCTGTAAACAATGGAAAGGTAAGAATTTCTCAGTACGAGTCACAAGAACCTTTGCTAATGGAAAATGTTACGAAACCTAATGTTTGGTCACTACCAGCTTCCCATATAACACATATAAAATTAAACTTCCACTTCTTACCATTTCCTTTCCCACTTTTCTTGATTTGCAAAGTTTTTATAAGAGAGAGCTACAAAATTGACATATATTATGACTTAGATTTTGGAATGTGTTGGCATTTGTCTTGTTTTAATTTGTCATTATAGAAAGATAGGCTAAATGCAAAAATTGAATCGGCATCCTTATTTAGATTCCATATCTCCCCAAAGTTTAGAATCATTCAGGTTTATGGCATTTGTTGGGCCCACTGTAGGTTTTTCTTTGTTTTTTGCTTTTGGCCTATTCTTTACAGGGACATTTACCTATCCTCAACAATTGCACCTGAAGTCAGTTGAGGCCATATGCACATAACCTAACACGATTAGAGGACATATCTAAATGACAAGAGATTGCAAGAATCATGTGGGCACAAACAAAAGAGGAAAGAATAGAGGAAGAAAGAAATGGCCCTTTGTGTCTAGATTCTCCTTTGTACTCTACTACTTGCTTCTGCTGCAATCATTTTGTGATGTTCCTATCACTGCCACACTAGTTTTATACTCAAGAGATGAAATAAATCAATAAATCAGACCAGAAGAGTCAGATTAAGAGAAGCAGAATTTGTTTTGGTTTTGGTCTGGAAACACTGCCAATCAACACTGATGGGAAAGAAAATGTAGGGCAATTCCAGGGGATGAGGGAAATAATCTTTATTTCTATCAGTGCAATGAAGATTCCCCTATCTTTTATTTGCTAAATCTTTACGGCACCATGTTCTTAAATCTCAGGAGGACTAGACTGAGGGAGGGAAGAGAAACTACCATGAAGTTGTTGCTTATTTGGAAATGGGGAATTCTGTTGTGCTCTGTAGCACTCCCAAACCCTGCTGCCACAGAAATAAAGAGACTGGGACCAGCAATTGAACCCATAGGACTTTACAGGGCTGGGCCTTGCTTTTTTAGGGCCCAATCCTTTGAGATGCTGCATACCTTCAACTCTTATGACAGACCCCAGAGAATTTAAGTCACATAAGGTTGAGCAGACTGGAAACTAAATCTTGTTTATTATTTAGGGTTTTTTTTTTGTTTTGTTTTTGTTTTTTGTTTAAAGTTCTTTCCATCCTCTGCCAGTCCAGAACTGATTCACTTATTACTTAAATGTGTAATGTGTGCATGTTTGAGGCCCATTGTGCTACACAACAGGCTGAACAAAAATTCAATAGCAAGGCCTCTGGACTCAGCAGCACATCTGTGGCAGACTTTATATTATGTGACAGCTTCATTTAAATTAGAAAATAAGAGTTTTAATGAATTATATATGAAAATAAATTATTCTTTCAATAAGGTAGTCCCGGAGGTGTTTATTTTGATATTACACTCAGTTTATATTATGCTGTCCCTGAATTTAAATTGTTTACTATGCCAATGTGTTTTGTATTGAAACGTCACAACTGCATCACAGAACTTTTTGGGGGTGAAGCTGGTTATTAGGAAGTTGTGGCTCTTGCCTTCTGAGGAAGGCATGGGAGGCAGTTAGGAACTGGGGGAAAAACACATTAATTGGATGTACATCACAACCTTAATTACACCCTTTAAGGGATACCAGCCTTCCTGGTGTGCATACCTGTGCATCACCATCTTACCTCCTCACAACAAAACATGCATGTGACTAGTATTGAGAGAAAATAGTGAGATGAAGCAGGGGTGCAGAAGGGAATGTGGTCTTGTGAATTGAGAAGAGTAAATGGGGTGCTGGAAGGCGTGGCAGAAGTAATATGATGGTGGGTGGACTGTGGTGTATGGGATCTGAGGTAGTGCTAGGTGTGTTGGATGCATTGTCTGTGTATGGAGGTTTAATGGGCATGTGCTGTTAGAAAAGTCTTAGCTTTTCAAATCCTAGCTTTATGGTTGTGGGAGCTGTTTTGTATAGGTAAACATCTAAGGTGGCCCATAAGGAAGGTTTTTGTTTATTAATAGTATAAAATAACTCACAAATATTTCTCCACTCCTGGATGACGGGGCATGGGATGACAGAAGACTGGAGAATCACCAGGCTAAGTCCTATGTTGTCAACCCCTCCTTTCTTTGAGAGAAATTTTAGAAGGTAATTTGGGGTTAACATCAAGGCATTGCCCTGCCTCCCCCAATTCCCCCCAGGAACACACACAACATATAAATAAGCATTAATAAGAATAAATGTATCATTCACTTAAGTGACTAAAATTGTAAAAATATTTTTGAGGTCCATGTAACCTAAACACATAATCTTTAGCCGTCAATGGTTATTTAACTAACATACCGCACAATAAATGTCTTGTTACATCTAAATTAAATGCTTATTTGAGACACTTAATTTAAAGTGTTACTTTAGATTACTGATCAACTATAAATCACAAGATGATATTTTTCAGTCTTATAATCATGAAATTATTTTTATGGGTATAGATTAAGCAGAACAGATGATAGATTGGTGTGAATAGTAAAAGGAGATTCCAGGTGGTAATGAGAAGAAAATTAATAGCCTACTTCCATACTCTGGTGATTCTCCTTTGAGATGTAGTTTCTTATCCAATTTTCACTAACATTTAAAAAAAAATTATATTCAGCTCTGATGGCTATAAAATGTCAAGTAATACACTTAAAAGTTTAAGATGAGTTTTTGCACAATGAACTAGAGGTGAAAAGGAGCTCAATTTTGAGATTTGTAGTATCCCTTTCAAAAACAATACTAGCATGACTAAGCTATAGATATTTCTTCTAACACATCGAGGCTCAGGGCTGCTGAATGTAAACTTTAGGCAGTGTTACCTTTTTTATGAGAGTATTGGAATGATCATCAAATGCACCTAGGATAAAGTTGCAATTGTGGATAAAATTCAATCCATTTAGGTATGCAGGGTGATGAAAAATTTTAGAGATAAGAAATATATGTTCATTGTCTCCAGTGTTTAGTATAGGCCCTATACATAAGATGATTTTATGAGCAGGGATTCATCATTGAACTTTATCTGAGTAATATAATAAGGAGCCTAAATTATTCATGATAATGTAATAAGTGTGTGTACTGCTGTTTTAGCACACGGGCTATGTGGGATGTGTTCCCATCTTGTTACTGGTCCAAATAGATAACAGCTCTCAACTGCTCTATATTGAATAGATTTAATCTTTTAGCTCAAATGGTGGTGGTGATGGAGCGGAGGTCTCAGGTTCATTTCTCACTGATGGCCTTTAGTACTCTTTATACTATGTACAGTCAATTTGCTTCTGTGCTGAACCATAATTTTAGATTAACACTTCATTCTTCCCATTATTTTACCTTAACATCCTGCACTCCTTTCTCATTAGGTTATTTTTTGCAGTCCTTACTGTAATGGACATCTCGCACCGTACCTTTTCAGGGAAGGTGAATAAGAAGGCTGAGGGATATCAATTGCAGTTACTGTGGATCTCTGGGATTAGCCCTTCTTTTGATGCTAAGACTGTGCGTGTCAGGAAGAAGGAAAATCTAGTTTTTGATCAAGATGGATTTAATTGCCATTTTTGTCTTGTTCAACCACTTAAGAGTTGGATGCACTATTTTTCGCAGGTCTGGATTGCCTTTACCCAGGGGTTCAAATCATAACTATATATTACATATGAGGGCCAAGATTTCAAAAAATGTACCTAAAATTATGTTTCTAGGTCCATATTTATGAATCTAACTGAATATTGGGATCATGTCTAAACACAGAGTAGAAAAGCTCTGTGTGTGTTCCAGTGATGCAGAGCTTGGTATCTCTTGCTTCATAGAACCTCTGATGTCTGTGTTGTGGAGGAATGTTTCGACTGTATTACCAAATGAGAGTGTCAGAGTTAACCTTGAGAAGACAAAGTCCTATCAATGGATGAATGTTGTCTTTTTAAGAATGCTCTCACTTTCTCCATGACCCCACTGATGGAGGGAAGTAATCAGTTAATTTAAGAGTATTGGTACCATTTTCAATCATGTCCTTTCCCTGAAAAGTCATAACTTGATTGCTTTACAAGTGGTTTTTAGATATCCAATTTGTGCAGATTGGGTCTTTATCTCCAATTCCCTCTTCTCTCTTGATTTCCTGCTTTATCACCTTAAATAAGCTTTCCATTTCTTCCTTCTTCCTTTGGTGCTTGTTGAGCCCTGGATCCCCATCCTGACACACTCTGCAACTATGTGTGGGGGTGGATCTGGGGGTGGAAGGATGAGGAAAATTTCAGCCAAAATGAATTTTTGTCAAATTTTTTCACTGACAATTATTTACTTGAGTTAAAAAAAAATGGCTTAAAATGGGACATTGAAATTCAGAAATGCCACTGCAGTTCCTCATCTCCTGTTCTTTTCTACAGGCTGAGCTCCCTAGTCAGACTCTATTTTTTATGGTGCACCACAGTCTCCCAGTCTCCTCTCTTGGTGAGCGGAGAAGGTGCACCAGGGGATTCTCCGGGTTACAGTGCATCACAGGAGATGTAATCCATGGGGAGACCACAGAGGAGAATGGGAACATGAGGCAAAGAAACTACAGCTCCCACGAGGCATTGCAGTGGTATATTTGATTCAAAACAATTGGTTCTGGAGCATTAGGGTTTTTTATATTAAAAAACCCCCAAAAGTTTTCCACTGAAATCAGACCACCCACCCTCTTTTTCTCACACACACACGCATATGCACCCCCTCAGAAAAGCTTTCATACAAATTTTTTGACTAGTCTTAACAGTGACATTCTCTTACAGAGATGTGTTTTCATATTGCCCACCCCAAGTCATCCCCAAAGGAATATGATAGAAGTATCAACCTTCTGGTTTCTCACTTTGTTGCTTCCTGGTCCTCCTTTGAATCCATCACACTTTCAGTGCTTTCATCCATGCTGGCCCCTTAAGTGGTCTTAGGGGCTACATTCAAGTCCCCTTCACAAAACACCCTTCAGTGTAGTGCCTGTAGGAATCTATCCAGATGGCTATGAAAAAAGTAGGGTATTTGGGGATAATCAATATAGTAAATATTCCACTGTGACCTCAGAACAGCATCATGATCTGGTCTTTCATAATTTCCTCATACGAGAGCTCATCATTGTTGCTTGGAACTTGTTCAAAAGATAGCCACAGGTGGCTTGGTAATTTGCACATCTCGGATCATGCTGCTCTTCAATGGCTGCCTATAAATTGGCAAATTAAATTGGAAATCTGGAAATCCAGGCTATATGCTAAGCTCCTGACTCTCAACCTGTTGGCTATTGCATCTGTGCTCAGACATCACCTATATTTATGGATCCCACCATTATGTTTCAGTTGGCAGGTATCCAGGCCTTTGTGGATAAGGTGTACTAGAGCAGTGGTTCCCAACTTTTGGCCTGAGTGAAAGCCCCCCTAGTTAACACTAGATAAAACATGCACCCCCCTTCAATGCTCTGACCCCCCCCCACCAGCCATAAACACACACCACCCCTAAAAACCCATATAATGATGATAATATTAAATTACATAAATAATAATAATCAGTAATACATTACTCTTAGCTGAGTAAGAAGCTAAGCCTTCACTGACGCAGCCACCACCACACGCCCCATGTGGCCCTGCCTATTCCATCCCTCATGGACTGACGGTAATGGAGGCAGGCACAGGTGGGCTGGCTTGGGCTTCTCCAGGCCCCCACTGACATGGGGCTGCTCCGCTCTAGCCAGGTGCTTGGCCGGCTTGGGACTGGGGGGGTTCTGCTGCTCTGCTCCAGCCAGAGCGGAGCTCAGGGCTACTGCTCCCTCAGGAGTGCTTTTTCTTTGCTCCAGCTGAGCGCCTAGCTGGCAAGGAGCCAGCCGGCACAGAGCTCAGGGGGACTGCTCCTCCACGCTGAACAGTTCAGAGCTTGGGGGGTTAAATGACCTCAATGTTGTTGAAGCCTCATGGACTCCCTGTAATTTTTGGTGTCTCCCCAACGGGGTCACGCCCCAGGTTGGGAATCGTTGTACTAGAGAATGGAATTTGCTAGCCCTTGACACTTGTTTCAGTCTTCCCAGGCTCTTTTTTTTAAATGAGACTCAGGGTATGTCTATACTGACGGCGGCAGAGTTGCTGCCGTCAGATCGATCTTTCTGGATTGATTGAGCAGTCAGTGTAGACCCACTCAATCAATCAGGAAGTTGACACTGGTAAACCACCCCCTCAAGTGGCGTAGCGCTGCGTCGACAGGAACACAGCTCCCGTTGGTGCAGAGCAGTTAAGATGGCATGCAGAAGGGGGAAGCACAGCAGTCAACGGGAGTTACGCAAGCTACTTTGCGTAGCTTGTGTAACTCCCGTCAACTGCCGCCAAATTTCCAGGTAAGTGTAGACCAGTGCTAACCCTTTTTCCTTCCACCAAAAGTGCATTTTGCACCTGTGTTATTGCAATCCCTATTTCTACTGATTTTTGGTCTTCTACCTTCTGTTCATTTATATCTTAACATTTTCAGAGGGTCACTTACTTTAATGTCATCATTAAGCCATAAAATCTCATTTTAATAATTACTCAGTTTTCAAGTGCTCCTGTGGTGGGATTCTCTGTATAGCACTATGTGATATTGTTTACTTCCGTGAGACCCCTATTCCTTTGTCTATTAAATCAATCTACTTTTTTTTTAAGATGGCACCCTAGCTGACCGTCTCAGCCATGAGGCCAATTAGTCAGTGGACATGCTGACTTAACTGCCCCTAGAACTGGCACTTTCAGTGAACTTGGTGGAGCATGCCGTCATGGTATCTGATCTGTGGATAAACAGAGGACTTTGTTCTGCAGGAATGTGAATCTGGCATCTTCTGTGGGCACTGAATTCAGTTTAATAGAAGAAAAACACTTCTGTTGATGTTTGTGAATGTTTTAAAAAAATGTGGGCATTTCCAAGAACATGGCTGCTGGAGTCCTGGAAATACAAAGAAGAGCTTCTAACCCTTGTGTACAGCATATTTACCGTATGTTGCAGGAGCTATTTTGTGTAGCAGTGCTTTCATCATGTCTCTTCAAGCAGCATCTTGTTTTATTCAGACAACAAAGTTGCACATGCAGATAGGGCCCGCTCAGTTCTTGATATTTTTTTGAAGCAGTACATCTATGATTGACATGACATAATAGGTCTCATCTTGTAGTTCGTGCGAAGGTAGAACTTCCAGTTGAGTTGAGTAAGAGCTCTCTTTGTGAGATAGAAGCACATCTGAGCTATTTAAGTCTAGTTCTTACCCTATGCCTGCCACTGTGATATCCGAACACCAAACTATTTAGTGTACTCATGGAGACTTTATCAGTATTTGATGTGGGTATTTTAATTGTTTAATTGCTAATTATACTTTCTAATGAATAAGTTAAAATTAGATGGAATCAAGTCCCTATAAAATAGCTAGTCAAAATGTCACCATTGTATAAGAAGCATTTTAAGTAGTAGTATAATTTATATTATGAAATTATGAATATATTATAGGAGAATGCTAAACCATTCCTGCACTTTTCTTAAACTTGAAAATAATGATAGTTATATGCCAAAAATTACTTTTCCTGGTGTTTTTCAGATTACAAACTATCTCCTAATAGGCTCTCTAGATAATGATAAGAAACATAGATGGTGGGTATTTGATCCAATTTCTTGTTGTTGATAATCTGTGAACTGGACTTAAACAAGAAAATGATCATTAATTTTTATTTTCCAAATAGTTCACTAAGGTGAATATTTCCCTACCTGAATATTTCTCATTTTAATACTGACAACTTGCCTGAAAGAAAGTGCACATTGCCCATTAGATTCACTGTTCAGAGGATTTAAAACTCCAGAGGGCCCTGTTAACTTCAGCTTTATGTTGGCATAAGTATCTGGAATTGTCAGTAATTTACATTTAGGGAGAGCTGAAGTCCTTTTTCTCCCCCTCTGTCCTTGAATTGATAAAGCTGCTTAGTCAGAGTAGGAAATTCAGCAAACCTAATGCTTTGGGGTTTATAAGATTGTCTGCTCTTTTACTTAATGATCAGAGCCAATCAGTGGTCTCAGTCCTTAACTAAATTAATTGTTTCATGTCATGGTTGTTCTTGGTGGTGGTGCCTCATACTAATGCAATATCATACTATGATACTTTAAAAAGTGGCAGTTACAGGAATTATTTAGTTGGAGCAGCTTCTCCAGTTATAAAGAAATTATATTAAGAAATTATGATGTAGCAGATGAGTAAGGTGAAATATACTGATGGCCATTTTTGTGTACTTGCATGAGATCATGGTGGATTAAATGTCAAATGTTGCGATAAAGGTTTCACACAATCAGGTAGAATTTTGAAAATATAAATGACAGACTTGGACCAACAGCTAAAATTAGATCTCTTAAATGTGCACAAACACACAGTAATAAAGGTTTGCAAGACTCATTCTAACACTATAACAGTACCAATTATATCATCAAGCAAAAAGTACTTTTTACAAGGCCCATAGACTTCCTATTTTCTTTGTGTGCTTGTGTAACACATTAGCTTAGTGCATGAGACTATGTTTCCCTCTAATGGATGATCCCAGAAACTGTACAGTCCACTAGTAACTCTGCCCAAAGGAGATAACTCTTAACTCAAGTGGTAGATGTCTATGTGTTTGATGCTCAAGGTTCTGTGTTTGACCTCACTCCCAGCCCATTGATAACTGTTATCAGTATTAGAGATGGACAAAAATTTTCAACTAATACTTATTTTGACAAAAAATGCAGATTCAGGTAAAGCTAAATGATTCATTTCATGGCAAATTAGTCAAATTGTTTCAGTAAAAAAATAATTTCTGAAAATTCTGAACATTTTGTGTCAACATATTTTTAAACATTTTTAATTTATTTTTTGGTTGTGGGAAAAATATTTGAAATTTTAGTTCCATTTTATTTTTAAAAACTTGTAAAAACCTCAAACAAAATAAAAATATTTACTTTTGGGTCAAACAAAACTGGACCCAAAACAAAATGTTTTTAACTTTTTGGTTCATTGAAGAAATTTCATTTCAGGTCAATCCATTTTTATTTGGGTTAGCGAGAGAACCAAAAATCAGTTATTTTCACAACTCTAGTCTGTATTTTATGCAGACATGGTTCATTACACTGCACATCTTAGCCTGAGTTGTGGTTTGCTTTGTATAACCTATGGAGGAGGAAATTCTGTTTAATTATTTTCCATAATTGTGTATAAAACAGAATGAACTTCAGATGAAAAACAGTACAATATGCTTTCATATGTAATAGTTTCATGTATAAAACTATTAAATAGTGAAAGGAAATGGGCTAGAAAGAGAAGCTTTGCACAGGTAGCTATGTTGACTTTGAGGTACAATGGGAAAACAACATACAGAAACAGAGTAATGTAAAAGGAAAGAAAGAATCAGCTATGTTAGAAAAATAAGCATCCCTGCAGTTCAGCTGAGTGGCTTGCTCATAAAGTAGACCCACGTAAAAGATTGCAATAGCTGAGGGCTTATGAAATTAGACCTTGTGTCCAGCACCTATTACAAAGAAGAATCTTGAAAGGAAAGGATTAGGAAGACCTTAGAGTCAAATCATTTGGGGGTGGCAATGATAAATTACAGCTGGTCTATTTATTTTTAGAGTGTTTTTCCAAAACCTCAACCCCAGGGCCAGTTGATATGGTTTGTTAGGTATTGAACTGGACAGTTCTATGGAAAAAATACCCAATTTGCATAACAAATTAAGCCTGTAATTCTGGATGGCCTTGGGCTTCTGCAGTCTTGAAAATCAAGCCCTTAAAGTTCTTTACTGACCAATGTTATTCATGACCAATAATTTTGTTGATAGTATACATTTATTATTATTATTGAGACAGGGTGCTAGATATACAAGAAACTTTTTATTTGGTGATGTATCTCTAAATACTTGTATATCATCCAGAGCATTATGTAGGTGCTTTTATAAATATAAATGAATGAATACGTTACTAATTCATGCAGTGCACAGGCGCAGGCTGTGGAACAGATTGCAGGATCAGAACCTCGTCAGAAAAATTGAAACCATGAAGAGAAATTTGCAGAATGATTACAGAGTTGGCGGCATTTGCTGAATGACTGTATCATGAAAACTGAATTCTGGGATTATTAGGTACAGCTGCTCCTTAAGGATTATTATGCAGAGGTAGAAGTTCAATAGTCATCCATTTAAGTAATCCCTCCAAGGCCAGCCAATACTGGAGTGTTCTGAGTTACCTGTTTTCTGATACCCTTCACTCAGCTGTGG
This sequence comes from Emydura macquarii macquarii, assembly GCF_026122565.2. NCBI lineage: Eukaryota > Metazoa > Chordata > Testudines > Chelidae > Emydura > Emydura macquarii. The sequence continues at coordinate 31,147,481 of NW_027131390.1, read as the reverse complement.
AATGAGTTCTAATGCTCATGATTGGTCATTGCATTGTGGAGTGATAGGAAAAGAGATGGACAACAGTCTGTGAAAGTTCCAATATTTCACTTCAAGGTTATGAGTAGCATTACTCAACCTGCAACAAGCACTCAGGCTCTTGCAATCGGCACAGGGTAAAAATCTAGAATAGGTTTATGGACACAGGACTACTCATTCTCTGAATCAAGGATTGTCAGGCCCTGGTGCTAGTGGTGGGGGCAGGAGTGGGGGAGAGATAGAAATGACCTTCAACAACTCACTGGGCATCCATTTGACTTTCCAAAGAGCGCTCTTTCTAAACACAAATATGAGAAGTAAAGAAACACTAGCATCAAAAATGTACCTGCCAAAACATTCATTTGACACATTCACAGTTGCAGTCTTCGTGTCATTTAATGAGTATGAAAATTAGATGGATCTGAGGACTTGTTTATTTATCAGATATTGTTAAAATGTCATTTTAAAGAGACTCCTTCTCTAGAGGAAAAAATATTACTTTGGTGTCCAGCAAAAGATTTCTTCCCTCTTCCTTTTAAATAACCTATATGTCATATTTCATGACATGTTATGTCAAGTTGCATCTGTCAAATCACATTAGGTAACATGACAGTACATGATGTGATTGAAGCAACCTGACCCAATGCATCACAATATAATGCTTAATCTAAAATGTTATGAATGAATGGTTGGATGATACAGAGAATCTTGCAGTATTACCTTTGCCCATAGCAAGGGTAATTTGAGTATTTGTCTTTTTTAAACAAAGTGATCATATTTGGAATTTTTCCCATTTCTTTATACTGTAGAAAGACTACTTTTGCTTTTTGTGTTTTTTCAGCCAGTTTTCTGGGCAGGAGCTAGGATTTCTAAGTGTTCTGCTCTAGCTCACAATAGCTGTATACACTGATTCTCTTAATTTCTTCCCTCCTTCGGACTTCGCATCTCTCCAGCTGCCTGTCACAGTAACATCTCCTTCTACCCCTCATCTGTCCTGGGTTATCAGCATGGTTTGAACCCTAGATCTTTAGCACCAGAGGTAACATTTACCATACAACCAAAAGGAATAACTCCATTAAGGGGCAGCAGCAGTAAGCTGTTATCCTTTAGTGGACTAGCCACTAGAGAGAGTGGCAAAGCATATTTAGCTAATGTGTTAATTTCACACAACATCAAACCAATTTCATTCCTTGATGTAGCGTGCTTTTTCCATGAAATGTATCTGGCATATTTTTGTCTTTCATATTGTGTGCCGTACCTTAAATACTGTATTTAATGGTTGGGAATACAACATTTGATAGACTGTCTTCTGAAATATCTTGGCCCCACATTGCCTGACATTTTGTTAAACTTAGTCACTCTTTTCTCATTTCTCATTCTTCCTCTGTGTTTGCTTGCTGGAATATTTACCATCTGTTTATCTAAACTCAACTTCAATATTGCGTCAGTGTTTCTCATGCTAAAAATGAGTTTTTATTCTCCATTTAAATGTGTTTGCAGCTGCAACTTGGTCTGTGTGACCATCCATTTAATTTTAGTTGTCCCTCTGCTGTGAAGCATGTAAATTGCTAACTATATTTTTGTAATATAAACTAAAAGTTACTTTATGCTGAATTTCAATAATAAAATAGAATAAAATTTCTCCTGCCACTTTCATTGTGTAATTTAGGAAGTGGAAATAAATATACTTGGCATATAAAATTGAATCAATTAAAAGGAAAATTAACAGAATGCAAATTAAAATATATATAATTTTTAAGTATTATGAGAATCCCTCCTCTGTAATTTGTCATTTGATTTTAAAACAAACAAAAATATTTGCCAGTTATAAGCTTATAAATCCTTTTTACTGTTTCCTATTAGAATTACAGAAATAATTAGGTTTCCATCCTGAAATTTTAGCTAATCCTAAAAGCTATTTAAAAAATATTATGAACTCCTCATGTTATGTGACTTTTATGTTAAAATAAATTAATAGAAAGTTGAATTCATGAGTCCAGCTTTAATACTAGAAAATCTGTTCTATTTGATTTTAGCAAAGCACTAACAAAAATGTTTTCATGAAACTGGAAAGGAAAGAAACTCTGAGTTTGGATTTTTAGCCCATATTTGATGACATAAGTGGTCTAAGAAAAGCTAATTGTACTGTGGGGTGTCGTCCATACTGATTATGAAACACACTTGCTTTACATCTGTCATCTATTGCAGCGTATGTGCTAAGTGTTCTGATGATTTCTGGCAGCTGTTCACTAATATTATCAGCAAGTTTGTCTGTAGGAAAATAAGTGAAAAAATCTTTGACAGACAACTGCAAGTCCTTGGATCATTAGATTAGGAAGGATTAGTCAAAGATGCCAATTTCTCTTCCTGCTTACCTCAGGCCTACATTTTACAACCTTTGAGATCCCCTTTTAAATTGCATAACAAAAATGACTTGATGCTACTCATCCGCATCTGAGTTTTATAGATCCTCATGCTGAATCAAGACCCACTCACACAGCTCCCTGTGTCCATGCTGAGTCAACTGAGTGTGGGGATCTGAGTTATTGGTGCTATGTACATTGGCCATATTATAGAAACAAAGACAACTCTCAAGTGCTCTTGTTTGTTTGTTGGTTTGTTTATTTGTTAAAACAAACAACCCTAGATATAATGTAAATTAGTGGGGAAGGTTGCACAGTTAACATTTTTCTCACCAGCAAGTATGTAAAATTGACAATAGGCCTGTAATTAAAATGCCAGATGGAACAATAAAACCTCATGGGGGGAAAAATCAGTAAAATAGTCAATAATGAAGTGCTGCAGAGGTCTCCAACATGAGACATTTTAATACCTTCTAAAGTCAGGAGTACTAATCTAAAAATGGGGAGAGTACAGTAGGAATAAACACAAAAAATGTTTTCTGCACAAAAGAGGGTAAACATATGGAAGAAGTTCCTAAAGAAGGTAATTGAAATAGAATATTGTGTAAATTACTGCAAGAGATACTTAGATTATTTTCTGAAGGAGGAATGGGATTTAGCTGAAAGATGAAAAATTAAGGCATTGGGATTAAGATTGACTAAAAGCACACAAAGGGTAGGGAATAGCATACTGCGGGAGATGACTACCCTCTTCCTAAAATTTTCTCATGAGAAGGTTTTAGGAATATTTTTGACATAGAGAGATGTGAAGTACTGTAGAGTATTATACAGAATAATAAAAGATAAGTAAGGAGTTGGACTTCCTTTGAGATAAAGGAGAACTGTTAATGGGGACTGAATGTCAGAGGGAGAGGGAGTCTCTCTCAGGCACAAGCATCTGCTGTTTTGGACATTTCACAACAATGGCGAAAGTTGAGACCACTCTCTCCATTTTCCCATTTTGAGTTCCAACTCCTGCTGCTGCTATACTGCTCTGTCATCCCATTGGGTGCAACCCAGATGGTTATGTCCATTATTGTGTTGTTCCATTCCAGCATGAGGGGCACTATGTATTCTATTCAATTTTATGTAGACAATAATCAAAGAGATCTTGTGTTAAAAGTTCTCCACAAGAAACCCTGCAGTTTTCTGTCTTGGCATATCCAAAGTTACCTGGCTGATTAAAGAATTCTTAGCTTTAATTTCCACAATATGTGCCTAATCTGGGCCCAAGATAGTTCAAAATAATCAGAATATATTCAAAATGTATTGAAATGATTAGTTAAAACATCAGACAGTTTATACATGGGTGAAAATATGGTTAAAATGATCAAAAACCCTTGTATTTATTTCTTGAATAAGCATGATATTGTATATAAAAGGATGATGGACAGTCTCTTTTCCATCACCAGTGGCTCACCTTTGTCCACCCCCAGGAAGATATTTTGGTCATGATCTGAGCTCTTGTTCATGTATTTCGACTATTCCTTCTTCCCATCCAATCATAGAAGATGAGAGTTGGAAGGATCCTCTGATAGTCATTGAGTCCAACCCCTTGCTCAAAGCAGGACTAACCTCAGCTAAATCATCCCAGCCAGGGCTTTGTCAAGATGCAGCTTAAAAACATCTAAAGATGAAGATTCCACCACCTCCCTAGGTAACCCATTCCTAGTGAAAAATGTTTTCCAGTCTAGACCTCCCTCACTGCAATGTGAGACAATTGCTCCTTGTTCTGTCATTTACTACCATTGAGAACAGCCTAGCTCTATCCTCCCTGGAACCCCCTTTCAGGTAGTTAAAGGCTGCAATCAAATCTCCCCCTTTCTTCTCTTTTGCAGACTAAATAAGCCTAGTTCCCTCAGCCTCTCCTCATAATTCCTGTGCTCCAGCCCCCTAATCATTTTTGTTGCCCTCCACTGGACTCTCTCCAACTTGTCCACATCCTTTTTGGAGTGGTGGGCCCAAAACTGGACACAATACTCCAAATGCGGCCTCACCAATGCTGAATAGAGGGGAATAATCACTTCCCACGATCTGCTGGCAATGGTCCTACTAATGCAGCCCACTATGTTATGAGCCTTTTTGGCAACGAGGGCACACTGCTGACTCATATCCAGCTGCTTATACACTGTAACCCTCAGGTCCTTTTCTACAGAACTGCTGCCTAGCCCTTCAGTCCCCAGTCTGTAGCTGTGCATGAGATTCTTCTGTCCTAAGTGCAGGGGTCTGCACTTGTCCTTGTTGAACCTCATCAGATTTCTTTTGGCCCAATCCTCCAATTTGTCTAGGTAACTCTGTACCCTATGCCTACCTTCCAGGGTATCTACCACTCCCCCTAGCTTACTGTCATATGCAAACTTGCTGAGGGTGCAATCTACCCCATCCTCCAGATCATTAATGAAGATGTTGAACAAAAACGGCCCCAGGACCGACCCCTGGGACATTCCGCTTGTTAAGAGCTGCCAGCTAGACATGGAGTCATTGTTCACTACCTGTTGAGCCCGATGATCTAGCCATCTCTCTATCTATTTTATAGTCCATTCATCCAACCCATACTACTTTAATTTGCTGATAAGAATACTGTGGAAGACTGTATCAAAAGCTTTGCTAAAGTCAAGGCATCATGTCCACTGCTTTCCCTACATCCACAGAGCCAATAACCTCTTCATAGAAGGCAATCAGGTTGGTCAGGCATGACTTGGCCTCGGTGAATCCATGTTGACTGTTCATGATCACCTTCCTTTCTTCCAAGTGCCTTAACATGGATTCCTTGAGGACCCAATCCATGATTTTTCCAGTGATTGAGGTGATGCTGACAGGTCTGTAATTCCTTGGATCCTCTTTCTTCCTTTTCTTGAAGATGGGCATTATATTAGCCTTTTCCCAATCATCAGGGACCTCCCCCAATTGCCACGAGCTTTCAAAGATAATAGCCAATGGCTCTGAAATCACATCAGACAACTCCCTCAGCACCCTCAGTTGCATTGCATCTGGCCCCATGGACTTGTGCATGTCCAATTTTTCTAAATAGTCCTGAACCTGTTCCTTCAGCACAGAGAGATGTTCACCTCCTCCCCATTATGTGCTGCCCTGTGCAGTAGTCTGGGAACTGACCTTGTATGTGAAGACAGAGGCAAAAAAGGCACTGAGTACCTCAGCTTCCTCCACATCCTCTGTCACTAGGTTGCCTCCCCCATTCTGTAAAGGGCCCACACTTTCCCTAATCTTCCTCTTGTTGGTAACATACCTGTAGAAACCCTTCTTGTTCCCTTTCACGTCCCTTGCTAGCTGCAACTCCAATTGTGCTTTGTCCTTCCTGATTTTATTCCTGCATGTTTGAGCAGTATTTTTATAATCATCCCTAGTCATCTGACCAAGCTTCCACTTCTTGTAAGCGTCTTTTTTGTGTTTAAACTCATCAAAGTCTTCTTTGTTAAGCCAAACTGGGCACCTACCATATTTGCTATTCTTTCTGCACATGGGGATGGTTTGTTCCCGTGCCCTCAATAAGATTTCTTTAAAATACAGCCAGCTCTCTTGGATTCCTTTCCCTCTCATATTAGCTTCCCAGAGGATCCTGCCCATCAGCTCCCTGAGGGAGTCAAAGTCTGCTTTTCTGAAGTCCATTGGTCCATATCTTGCTGTTCTCCTTTCTTCCTTTTGTCAGGATCCTGAACCCTACCATCTCATGGTCACTGCTGCCTAGGTTGCCACCCACTTCTACTTCCCCTACCAAATCTTCCCAGCTGTATCATATGCCAGAAAAGGGATCAATAGAGCACTGAGGCCTGTAAATGCAAGAAGGATCAGTTAGTCCAGCAGAAACCATAGATGCAAAAAAGTTAAAAAAAAAGAGCTGCAGTGTTGAAAGAAGATCAGAGCATTGTCATTCAGATACAAGAATAAGATTGTGTGGCAAATGAAGTCCGGTATTGTAAAACATATCCCAGAGAGACTATACAAGATTTTTTACAAGCAGCTAGGGATAAGACTAGTTGTGATGAGAAGATGTACAGCAAAACCTACAAGATGTTCTGTGCCGCTATTATCTAGAGCAGGGGTGGGGAATTTGATCCGGCGGGAAGTGCGCGCCGCCGAAACCCTGCCGCCGTCTGTCCATTTTCGGCGGCGGCGGGAGCTCGGAGGTGGTTACTGGCCCACGGCACCCCGCGGACACTGTAAAACCGCGCCGCCGAAAATACAGAAACGGCGGCGGCATTTCGGCGGTGGGGGGGGGTGGAGTCGGCGGCGGCGCGGTTCCGTGGGGGGTCGGGCAGTTCCCGCCGCCGAAACCCTGCCGCCGTTTGCGCCTTTTCGGCGGCGGCGGTGTGAATTCAGCGGCGGAATCGGCGACATGGCCCGCGAATGGAGGTAGCAATATCAAAATGGCCCTTGGCAGGGAAAAGGTTCCCCACCCCTGATCTAGAGGCTCGTTGTAGACCAGGAAGTGTTGCAGATGACCAGACTTACCCAGGCATGACTCCAGAAAGATCTTGATAGCTGAAGAATACAGAATGATGAGAAAGCCAGAATGAGCATTCGATGCATGACTGAATACATGATCAATCCTTTTGACGCTTCTCAAGATAGACTAGTTTGTTTAAGTTTAGGTGATGTTGCCACTCGTGATTACAAATGACTTGCTTAATACTCAAGAGAAAGGTGAAATTGCACTGCTGGATTTCTTGAACCAATGACTGCTTTCTGCTACCCTGCATGTTTTTCTCCCATCAAATCCAGAAACTGAAAACACTCAGTGATCAAATCAAAACAAAAGCAAAAGTAGCTTTTAAAATTGTGGTTCTTCATAATGGCAAGAAACCCTTTGCAAGACATTATGTGAAAGTAGGAAAATAGATATAATGGGAGTCTTGTCCTACTCTTTGGAAGCAGTTTCCTACCCTCTTACTAGTTCTGATGGTACTCTGGCAAAATCCGACAAGTCAGCTATGATTGGTCTTCTTTAATCCAAAGGTGGAGACTGCCTTCTTGACCATGTTCCAGAGAATGGTGTAATAATCTTTTATGGAATAGCTGTCATCCAAAGACTACATGATATTTCTTCAACATTTGGTGAGCTGGCAGACACCATTTTAGTGTACATGATTAAGCTAGCAAGAAAGTACAAGTGTACATATTTGGACTTTATCACAGATCAGTTTCCTGATGTTAGCATAAAAAAATGGAATGGTCACGTCAAGCTCCTGATGGCTCCCAAACAATACAAATCTACAAAAAGGACCAGTCAGTGGAAGAAATTTCTTTCTGATGGCAATAATAAAGAATCACTTCAGAAATTCATATACACCATGATGTATAAGTGATGCAGATTTGCAAGCAATAAGCAAGAACAATATTCTCTACATAGTTCATAGAGAGAAGTGTCATTGTCTGGCTTTGCAGAAGGGTTCAATGACAGTCCCAGATGTTCATGAGTTAAGCATGAAGAACGTGATACATGTATATTTCTTCACATGAAACATGCTGCTAAGGACTACCAGAATGTGATCATTAGGAACTCAGATACAAATTTTGCAGTCATAGGCATCAGTCTTAAGTCACAATTGCCAGTCCAATTTGCATTTCTTCACTGGTGCTGGGAATCAAAGTTGCATTATTGATTTGGAGGAAGTCATTTCAACTCTAGGCTGGAAGGTCTGTACCCCCCTTATTGGACTCCACACTTTCACAGGATGTTATTCTACAAGCCCCTTCTATGGGGAAGGAAAGACAGGCATTTGCTATGGCCTCTGACAGTAAAGAGTTCCTTGATGCCCTCTCAAACCTTGGGAAAGACTGAACATTTCAAGACTCAACATTGCTTGTTGCCTGAGAAATTTATGTCCATCTCTATGGCCAAGTGTCATCACAGGATGTCAGTGTTACCTAGTACAAGATGTTCTGCCTGTTCACTGCCTGAACAGAGCTGCCACCAATTTGTGATTCTCTATACCAACACAGCAAGTGGGCAAATTACTAGGCTGCTATAATGAGGTACTCTCTTGTCAGCAGAATGACCATGGATGGATTTAGAAAACAAGGAACTTGACATTACCTGGATGATAAGGAATCCTGCACCAGATAGTATGTTGCAGGCAATGCATTGTGCCTGCAAGCATGTGATATGTCAAAGAGGGAGGTGTTCCTGTCTTGCTGCTGGGCTTTCCTGCATAGACTTGTGAACGTGTCAGAAGTGTGAGAACATTGACAAAAAAGCTGCTGAACCTGTCATTCACAATGATCACATGCCCCATGAGATTGGCTTTGATGAGTCAGATGTCATAATTGCCAGACTGGGAAATAAAAATGTATTTTACTTGGGGAATAAGCACTACAATGCCATAAGCAACAGATACAATTCAAAATTTAAATAAAAAAATAAAATATTGATTTATATAAATAATTAAATCAATTCATACCAATCAAAATAAGCTATGAGTTATAGATATTTGAGAAAGAAATCTCATATACAAGAGGATTCCAGTTAAAAGATTTGTGTTTTACTTTTTTTAGTGCTGTTGCTGAGGAAAATATGCTGGTTATTAAGGAAAATAGTAATACTGGAGGTATCTACATAGAAAAATGCATCAGATGTTTTAAATGTATCATTTTATGTAGTTAGACTGGTGCACAAACACTTCTCTTAAAGGCAAATGGTAATATAATCCAATTTACAGTAAAAGGTGAATATTGCCAAGAAAAATAAATTATAGGGATGGAGTGATGAAGCATTTTGAGTAACCATCTGGGTGTCCAAGCCACTGCATATTATTGGAATGGACGGGTTATTTTGTTAATTGCGTTTCGTAGCCCTTTATAGGAACTTAGCATCATTAAGGCAAAGCCGAGAGGGAGTGGGAGCAATACAAAGCCTTACTCTATATCCTCCCTGATATGCTGAACTATGCATCTGTGAAAAACAGGAAGTCTGCCAGACTAATGGTTCGAAATTGCTTGCTTAACAATTTTTTTAATGACATGTTTTGTTAACACTTGCTTTTTATCCAGTGATTAATTTTATTTGGTCAGTTATGTAACATTTTTTATTGACGTGTCTCTGTAACGTTTTGAGTAGAAGAGGGGAATTGTGGGTCAAGTGAATCTTTTTGTGGACACATTGGAAAGATCTCCAGCAGCAGACAGAAGGCTGGCCACCGGAAATCTGCTGCTGAATCACCCGAAGACTGCTCCAGCCTAGTGGGGTAGCTATTAGTTTGGGGTACTGTATAATCTATTGTGTTCATATGTGCTTGAGACTAAATAAAGCAGAGACTTTGAGTAAAGGCATTCTTGTGAGAGTGCTGGAGACTAATAAAGTGAAATCTTTAAGTGAAAGCACTTGATTCTGTGTGATTTCTGCCAACCACATAGCAGACAGAGGTGCTGCATCTCCCTGGGTTTATTTCCTGATACTGCCTCACTGAGAGTAAAGTTACCAAGAGCTTTGGGTTTGAGGAACCCCGCGCAACAGGATAATACCATGACCTATACTTACTACCAAAAGATAGATAAATTATTTCATAAATTAATCAGACTGATGATTGTAGAAAATATTGTTGCATAAAACACCTCAACAGGGCAAGGTTTTTTAGTTCGTTAGCATATTTTATTGTCCATAAATACTTAAAAAAAAAAAAAAAAAAAAAAGAGAGAATTTTCATCCAAGTTGGGTATTTGCCATATTTTATTCTTGTGTATGACTAAGTTCCTCAGTCCATTCAGTCTTGCCTTCAATATACCTACAATATACATTTAAATCATTTTCAGCCAATTTGGGCTTTTACAGGGCAAATATTAATGAAGTTACAGACAAGACCCCTTCATCGCTATGGTGTCAAATTGGTAAATTTGGATGCGCAGAGACAAAAACTGCAGGAATTCTTGCTGAGAACTTTTAATCCAAGGTCTCTCAGGTTATTGGCTATATAAATATGTGGAGAATAAATAGTGTGTTTGTTACTGGAGCAAAACTTCTTTTCTAAGTACAATAATGGTTCTCACCATGTGGCCTAGTAGAGTGTTCTGACTCACTGATCTTCACAGGAGGGAAAATCTCCAGAGTGAGCATTTCTTCCATGGACAAACTTAAAATCGAACTGGATTTTCAATAATTGGGAGACTGTCAATTCAATTGTCAGGGTAATGTGAGGTTCTCATATACTGATTCTGCATTAATGCCTGCTGCCCAGAGTGTTTGTCAGGGCAGCCAAGCTAGCTACCATATTACCTTATCTTACACTAGTTGCCCTCAACAATGCAGTAGAGCAGTCTAGCCCATATTCTCAAACAGCCAGCGTGATTTAGCCTAGGCTGCAACCACATTGGGTCTGTCAGCAGTTCTCCAAAACATAATGGAACAAAGTGTGGTCTCGGTAGGTAATATCACTATCTTACAGCCAGGCAAAGATCCAAATGGATATGATCTTGAATCCTACATCATTAGACTATTAAGGTCCAAATAGGAACTCAGAGGTTTGTTACTATTTTTTCCTCACAGACCTTTGCACTTTGGGACAAGTCATGTAGTTTTTTTCCCCCTCTCTTGTCTCATGGCTCCTCTGTTAGACATCTGAAATCTCCTCCTAAGAGAAACATTCACTGAATTCAGTGGTGTGTGTTTTGTATCAGGTTGATGCAGTTTTGGAAGTCATCTCCTTGGGTCAGAGAGAGCTTCTGTAGCAGTCCAGCAGAGGAAGTCTGAACACAGACAAGATGAAAGTATGGGAGAAACTAAACTGCCTCCATTATGGTGAAATCATCAAGCCCAAACCAGCGGTGATACCCAAACCAGTGAAAAAATAGACATTACAGCTAAGAACTAAATTCTTTCACTTTGAGGTAATGCATTAGCAGGCAAAGTCTGTATTCTCTTTTTATTGGATTTTTATTTTCTGTGGTGATAGAAAAGGGTAAGCGGGATAACATCAGTAACTATAGGCCAGTTAATCTGACAGCAATCCTGGGCAAAATAGAAAAGTTGATATAGAATTTCATTAATGAAAAATTAAAAGATAGGAATATAATTAATGCCACACAATATGGGTGTATGTAAAATAGTCTTGTCAAACAAATCTGGTTTCATCCTTTGAGATTTCAAGTTGGATGATAATGGTAACTGCTTAGATGTTATATACTTAGAGATCTGTAAATTATTTGACTTAGCACCACATGATGTTCTGATTAAAAAATAGCACCATTCAATCTCAATAAAGTACTCTTTAAAATGATTAAGAACTTGCTAAATGACAGGTGTCAAAGTGTGTTTATCAATAGGGAAATCATCTGAATGAAAGAGGGGTGTTTCTAGTGGGATTCCACAGGCATCAGTACTGGACCTGATGCTGTTCATAATTTTTGTTAATGATCTGGAAGTAAATATAAAATCATAGCTGATAAAATTTGCAGATGGAGCAAAAATTGGCAAAATGGTGAATAGTGATGAGCAAAGAGCAGTTATACAGCCTAATCTAGATTGCTGGGTAAGCTGGGTCCATTTAAACAAAATGCGTTTTAACACACTCAAATGTAATGTTCTACATCTAGGAAGGAACACGGGCCATATCTACCGAACGGGGCACTGAATCCAGGAAAGCAGTGACTCTGAAAAGGATTTAGTGGTCACAGAGGACAAACAACTCAACATGAGCTTCCAGTGCGCTGTTGTGGCAAGAAGGGCTAATGTGTAAATGTAGGGGAGTAGTGAGGTAATTATACATATGCATATGGAATAGGTAAGACTGACATTGGAATCCTGCATATAGTTCTGGTGTCTCCAATTTTAAGAGAACATTGAAAAATTGGAGAGGGTTCAGAAAAGAGCCACAAAAATGATTTGAGAGTTGGCGAAAAATGCCTTTAAGTCCATCACTGTAAGAGCTCAATCTGTTTTTAAAAGAGATTACACAGTAAAAGTGCCTTCATGAGAAGAAAATAATTGGTATTAAAGGACTCTCTTTAATGTAGAGGAGAAAGGAGTAACAAGAACCAGTGGCTGGAAACTGAAGCTCGATAAATTCAAATTAGACACTTTTTTTTTTTTTCAAGAGTGAGGGTGATTAATCTTGGAACAAACTATCAATGGAAGTGGTGGATTCTCCATCTCTAGATGTCTAGGCATTCTAGAAAATGCTTTAGTCAACCAAAAGTTACTGGGCTCAATCCAGGGATAGCTGGGGTAAATGTAATGGCCCGTGATATAAAGGAGGTAAGACTGGATGACCTAATGGCCTTCTGAACTTAAACACTATACAGCTATGAAAATATTAAAATACAATTAAACAGGACTCCAGGTGTTCCACCTTTGAACTCTTTGAAATTTTTGCACATTGAAGAAGATAGTGCATGAACTCAGTTACCACATTTTATTTCCACTGCAATCTTCTCAATTTTAGGAAGTGCTCATGCAATAATAAAGGCTTGAGCTAAGTTGATATTTGAGTTGTCCTTATGGACAATTAGATTTTCTACTGAAGTTATTAATTAATCTACCAGTTTCTGTAATTACCCCTTCTGTCTCCACAGATATGGAGATATGACAAAGGATTGATATTTGGGGGGAGAAATGGACATTTCTACAACTATACAAAGAGAGCCCAAAATGAGAGGAAAAAAGAGATAATTACAGGCCATTCATAAGGTACCTGTATTGGTGCCTGAATATCACCTTGCAATGTCATCATTGAGACATGTCAATGAGAATGATTAATGTTTTATTGGAGTCCATGGAGTTCAGGTCATCAGGAAACCTGTTGTAAGTATTATTGAAGTTCTTGCAGTTTTATTAATCATTTCCTGCAATAAGTTTCATTGGTGACAGTATTGGTAATCAGCATTTTACAATAACATCTACACTTTCAATGTTGATCCTATTTGAGGGTGTTATATTGAGGACTATTCTTTGACCTGCTGATATTTTCACAGTTCATCTATTCTAGACCCTTCATGCAATTTTGCTTCCCATGAGTGAGATTTGATTTATTTTTAGCTGTAAATTATTAAAGCATGTTTTAAACTATCTAAGGTTGAGATAAAAAGTAACATGATACCCAGTTCAATTTCTTTTGAGGAGAGTGCTTCATTATATTGAAGGGTTTTTTTCCCCCTCCAGAAGAGGTTGACAAATGTATTTTTGATAAAATTGTTGTTCACTTGTTGAAGACTGTCATCTTTTTTTGAGGACAGCATGCTGAAAGCAGTTAAGGAAGGGCATGTACAAGCTTTGCTCAATAAACCATCACTTTAATGCTTATAACCAGGTCCAATTATAGAACTTTTTAAAATCAGAATTTTTGGTTAAGATCAAGCAAAGGTGTTAACAAGACAATCCTGAATATGAGTCTATCTCTGATGTCATTGATGCTTTGCAGTGATTATATGGACCTTGGTAATTCCTCGTGGCAATGGATTAAAAGTCAAATGTGCAGGCTGGTGTTAGGTCTTATCCTCCCCTGATGCTATTTATTATGAGGTGATATTTTGAATTGCTTGCAGACCCAAGTGAGAGTAGAACGAACTGTCTTGCAGTGGCTTGGTGATTTTTATATATATACTATATAATATATTTGGCAAACCTAATGTGGCTGCAGTGTTATTAGTTGCTGTTATGCAGTTCAGGATAACTGCATCTATGTTTCCCCTTAGTGCTTTAGCAAGGACACGTACTCTTGGGCTTCCAGCCTCCTAGCTCTCAACTCTCTTGGGTGGAGACCCTCATCTCTCTCCTTTCTAACCAGGATATTTTTCAGGCTGAACAGTTCTCTGCCTTCACTATGTTATTCCCAGAAAAAGACAGGCTGCCTAAACAGCTCTGCTTTTTTTTCTTTTCAGAGACAATAACAGTGTGACTGTCCACAGTTATAAATTAACACACAGCTCTTTCTAAACAAGCATATTTTATTCTTAAGGTAAAAGCATTAGAGGAAACACATTAAACATAAGAAAAGCTTATCAGAGATCATTTCCCACCCCCATCTCCACAGGGGCTTTCTTCAGTGTCAGAGCTTCTAATCCTTCCCTAAGGATTGGGGCCTTTTGTAGACCAGCGGTCCTGTTTGCTGGATCACAAAAAAAAAAAAAAAAAAAAAAAAAGAGTTTTAAGTCACCTAAAAGTCAGGCTCTTTATTCAAAAGTCCTTTCTTTGTCTGTTGGTTTCTCACTTATGCATGGTCTCTTCAAAGGTTTAAACAACCAGACAGTGGGTCCCTTCCCCAGGGCATCGCTTCAAAGGACGGATAACTGGAGGATTATATTATCATAACTCTTCTTCCTAAAGAAGTTGCATATAATCTCATTATAACACATAAACAATTGCATTTTTAAAACAATGAACCTCAAAGGTAGTAAACTTAATTCAGTAAGATTTGTCCAAGGTACTGCAACAAATTGCCACCTGTCACTATATCCACCAACTCAACTCATTTAACCATCAGTTAAAAGACTGGTGTAGGCAGTGCCCCTAATTTGTCTCTCACATTTGCTATCTTAGTCTAACTAGACTATCACAGTAGCTAATTGTAGATATTGGGTGATGGATCTGTATCTACTACCTCCACCTATGTTCTCTACAAGAGTAAACAAGCTTCAGAAAGACAGTTTCAATACCCAGATTCATTAGGCATTCAGATAGTATTGTAAATGGGGACTGCATGGCTCAAGGAGTTGTTAACAAGATGCGGATCCTGTAATCACTAGTTTGATACAAACTTCGGTCAGTAGTTACCAAGGCAAAGCACTGGCCAACTATCAGAGGATAACTATGTGAAATGCATTGGTTCTTTCTGTTCAGTTCCCAGAAGACAGATAGCTTCATTTGCCAAACTTATGTGTGGACAGGTAGAAGGTGTCAGTTTTCAGATTTATGAATCCAGCTGGGTGATTTCTTTTTCAGTTTTAAACAGACTCACAACCAAGTGTTTCATTCTGAATTCCCCTTTGTTTTCTTATCTTTGGTCACCATTTCCCTGTTAGCCTTAATGTTGGTCAATACTTGTGTCCTGTCCAACTTCAGTGGGTGTGATGTAGTGAGGTGAAAGATTTCAGGATTATCAGGAGGTATCTGAGCCTGGCACACATTTCAAGGTTTATTTGGGATACACAGCACCTTCACATAAAATTTAAATAAAAAAATATTGTAGGAGATCACATTACAGCTTTACTTGGTTCAGGCTCAAATTTCTGTCTTAAGGCAAGAGACACTTTACATAGGCTTGTTGTTATTAAGGAGGCCATCATAGGCATGCGCAGCACATTTGATTAGGGTGTGCACACATTACCTATGGAATTTTACCTGCATCTTACTCGCCGCCATAAAAAGTACCAGCATCCTGATGTTCAGCGGCAGCTCACGTCACGCATCTCATGATTCCCTGCCACCGGAAAAACTGCCGCCGGGTATCTCGAGCCCTGCATTAGGGTGTGCCTGGGCATACCTGGCACACCCCGTGCACACGCCTATGGAGGCCATATACACCATATCAGATTATTCTGCCTCTTTAGCTCTTATGTTTGAATTCCTGAGATATTGGTACTATATTCTTAAGGTATGTCTTCACTGCAGAGTTAACTCGGGGGGTGGCAGCACTCGTATTAGCCTAGCCTGGTTGTGAGCAGCCACATTGCAAATCCCTATATGAGTTATTGTGTCCTCACTGGTGCTGCACTCACCTGTGTGTCACAAGGACTTCTGGGTCTGATCACATGGTTCTTTCAGCTTCAGTAAGATAAGCTACTGTGTGACTTTTACCCAAATTCTCCCACAACTGGAAATGTCTACACTAAAAAGAAAAAAAAATCTCACAAAAAACCAACTACAAAAATCAAGGGCAGCGAATCTCAGAGCCCAGGTCAACTGACTTCAGGCTCACAGAGCTTGTGTTATGGTGTTAAAATATAGCAGTGAAGACATTTCCGCTTGGGCTAGAATCTGGGCTCTGACGCCCGGTGAGAAGGGAAGGTTTCAGAACCCAGGCTTCAGACTGAACAGGAATGTCTACTTGGTTCTTTGTAGCCCTGTAGCACAAGCCTCACAAGTTCAAGTCAGTTGACCCAGGCTCTGAGACTCGCTAATGTAGGGATTGTTTTGCAGTGTAGATGTACACACAGTCTGTTCTGACATACAAGGGAATTGTGGGAAGGCATTGGAGGACTATCTGAGTATTTTAGAATGCAACTGCACAGCGAACTGGGCAGGTTACCAGCCTGAGTGAAAGCAGCTAATGTGAATTTAAAGCACCACAAACTCAGGTGAGAAGGGTTTAGTTTTTTGGTGGGGGGGGGAGGGGTGGAGCCTCAGGACAACACCCATATAAGAGCTTGGGCTAACTCTGCAGTGAAGACAGTTCCCTAGGTACTTTGTGATCACAGCAAATTCACTCCCAGTGCCCCGCAAAATGTGGCTTTTAACATAATATTTTATCATTATATATGTTACATTTACATATAGAGGTATGAAACAAACGACTCTTACAAAATGACTATGGACATATGCCTAGATAATGTCACTAGGCTTTCTAACCAGTTATTTTGCTGTGACACATATGTTTAGTGTTTTTAATACAATATCTATGTATAGAAATAGAAAATCCAGACAAATTTAGATATAGTCTTTAGATTTAGTCTTGTAGAACTGCAGATGCTAATTTATAGGACATATATGGTAGGATTCATCATCAAATATGCTAGAGAGAATTACAGTGATAAGACATATCACCACAGAAGTTGAAAGCACCTAATTACAAGGCAATTTAATTGGCAGGTGATTTGATGTAAATCTCTTGTACATTTGCATAAATCACATTCACTCTAAACACACACAATTATCTATCTGCAAAATCAACACTCATGCAGGAGCCATAGATTTATTTCCCACAGGGAAACAGTTGTTCCTGGTGTACAATACAAATCTTGACACATTATTCATGCAGCTCAAAAGATTTTTTGCTACATTCTTTTTACTAGAAGAAATTGTCCTTTATACATGCATCTCTTGGAGAGGCAATTGTTTACAAGTAGAAATGAATTTCAAAACTGAATTCAAATTTCTATGCAAAATGTGCGCAAACGAACATATGCAGCAATCAAATTGCTCTGATGCTCAGAGGAAGCTTCATGAATTAGAACTTCACTAAAGGGGAGGCTTGTTTTTGGATGGTCAGAGTCCATTCTACTGTATTGTGACTTATTGAAATATGTCTAGGAGAAAACAAAATAAAATTATATCCATCATCACCTGTGACTGACTCCACACTTCATAGACAGACAAGATGTGTGTATGCAAATGTTGCTGTGCTTGGTGTAGTAATGTCTATCTGGAGGCATGTGTGAAAAATAACAGATTAAGATCTTGACTGTATTGCATATGCTGGAGAATCTTCACTTAACAGAATATCAGATTACCACATCCTCAATCAATGTAACATCAGTCAATACTTTAACACACTCTATGGCTCAAAATACCCTAAAGGCATGACATCATTTCTAGCAGACTCTGAAGGATGCTGTTTCAAAGACCTTCTAGAGCTTTTTCTACAGAAAAACCTTAATTTGGAAACCTTTCCATGCATGGTCCATACACTAATGTTAATGGTTTCACTAGCTTCCATGGTGCAGAGTAGAGGAACAAGTGCTGTGTAACAGAATTATCAAGCAGTATGGGCAGGACAATGAATACTTTTCTGTGTGAAAGTTCTTCCAGTTCCACACTTCACCCTGCTCTCACTCAATTTGTTTCCAGTATAATTCTTAGTGTCACAATGAGTATCTAGATGACGTACTGTAACCTACTAAATTATCACAGAGCTCCTCCAGGTTAAGTTAGCAATGTAACACCATCCTAGACGCTCTGAGCTGGAGATTGCAGCTGCAGTGTGACTGTGCTCCCTTATGTACCAGGGGCAGCTTGCACTAACTATAATCAAATTTGCTTTTCAAGAAGAGACATCAGGTAGGAAATTGCTCGCAGTTTATCTTTATCAATACCCATTTTCCTCCTACGATGAGCATATCATGTATAGGTGTAATCTGCAGTAAATTCCATCGTGCAGCTGATTTAGTGATAAAAATCAGTGCACATTTCTTATCCTTCATTAGGAAAAAGTACTGAGCTCAATGTCTGTATTGTTTAAATTAATATACTGTTTGAAAGTAACTGGAGCTAAACTTAAGCGACTTAACTCAGGTTGCTGGTATCTCAATGTAGGAATGCTAAACTGCTTCCAATCATGTCATTTACTCTTAGCTTTTAGCGTTCCCAAGGCCAGAATTATACAATGGAAAGAAATAGGAGGTTTTTTTATATGACCTCTCAATAATTAAAGGTATTGTACAATATGCCATTAAAAAGGGGGGTAGAAAAATAATTGGGCTCTTGTATGTACACAATATACAGTAGTTATTTCTATTAATGCAGCCAAGAAAACTTAGCAAAAGCTACAGAAGAACAGGGAAGTGGGAGGATAAGTTTAATGGCATTTCTGTGTTGGCTATCACAGGTACACACACAGTTGCTGCCCTTGAAAAATGAGTCATTCACAATGGTATCTGAGGCACTGCAGGTTTTCCCTGTACTTCAGTGCCATGGTTGGTAAAGGTTAACTTCCTAATATCAGCAGGATAAATTTTAATCACCTTGAAGTGTATGCAACATCCCATCCACTAGAAAAGGGTGTTACCTCAGAGGAATTAAGTTGTTTAAGAAACTGTGCCCATGGCCAGTTGTGTGAATGGTTAGGATGTCATTTAAGGTGTGATGTTCACTTAATTCATAAGCTTAGTAAAATAACAAACATTGAGTTGAGTGTACAGTAAGGAAACAGCTTTTTTTTTTTTTTTAAGTTGGGAGTGTGTTTTACCATACACTTGGTGATGTCAGTTTGGATGAAGTAGCCTTAAAAGCTTACTGTTTAGTTTTACTGCTGCTATACTGAGGATTTAATAACAATATTCTGCCCCCTTCCCCCCCATTTCCACTTCTGTAGTGGAGATTCTGTTGCTTCCTCTTACCGAGCAGGTCTGTGGTCATGCTTGCCTGCACAGGATGTCAGAATACCAGCCTATATAATTCCAGATTGCCCCATTTTGCAATTAGTGAAATAATAGGCTTTACTACTTACTGCTAAGATGAGCGGTTTAGCTGCTGTAGAATAGGACAGTTCTTATGGAATATAACAAGGGGCTTACAGTTTTATATTTGAATGCCATCTGAATGGTTCCTATCTGAATGACTTAGATTTTATCAGTAAAATTATACCAAGATTCCACAGATACTACAGAAAATCAGAGGCCCAAAGACTGTAAGGTATATCAAATGAGTTAAACTTCACTTCCAGTAAGAGACACACCTGACAGTTCTGGTTGCAGCTTCTGCAGAATGAGTCTAATTTTCTCTTTCCTCTCAGTGTGTTGTTTCACACTGTATGCAGCATCTCTCTGTGCGACACAAACTGACAACTCTTCTCATTTACGCTGTATCTTAAAGAGACTCCACCACCATCCACACACACATGCTCCTCTTTTGTTTCATTGGATATCATGTTTCAAAAATTCAAATAAGCTTCCCTGCCTTGCATAACTATTGTGTTTCTCTCTAGCAATTAATTGCCTCATTCATCATGAGCTGCAGGTGTCTATAGAGATGACTGATAAGGAACCACTGTATATGAATCACTTATTAGCAATCTCACTTCAAAACCTGATGCAGTGAAGGTACATCCTATCAAATGATGAGTATCCTCAACTACCATTGTGTCCATGAAGACCTCACAGGATTGGGCCATTGTCTTGTAAAACTACTATGGGTGGAAAGAAATGTTTGGGATTCAATTGCAATACAAGCCTAGTTTTTTCTATTATTGAATTTAGATAATGTAAAACTAGACTAGTACAACAGAAAAAATAGATTATTTGCTTTGAATAAGCTACTATTTTAAACACATCCTTGGGGGCAGGGGAGTTAATTGAAAAAAAAAATTAAGCTTGTACACTATTCCCACAACTTTTTACATGAATGAAATAATTAGCAATATTTCATCTAATTAATATTCTGGGTAAGGAATATGAGCTATTGCAGCAAAGTTTTTAAACTTGTAATATAATTATTACTGGTTTATGTTGAACTTCTAACATGGCAGCTTTCATTCAAGGATTGCTGTGTTGTATAAATGTAAATTAATTCTCAAAACACCCCACTGAAGCAAATGAAACAGAGACATCATGTAGCTTGCCCAAGATTACATGGCAAATTAATCTCAGGAAGGAAATAGAACCAGAGAGAGCCATTCTGTCCCCTCCTCTTACTAGTAAATGCCATTGACTCATCCTTTCTTGTGGTACTTTTCTGGTATTTTTTCCGATATTTCTTAGAAACTCGATTTTCCTAGCTCTGCAATACATTGATGCAGAAACTAGGAAGCACTGTGGTGATATATCGAGTTTCATATGGGAAGAGAAGAGAAATATTATATGGTTATTCAGGACCCAGTCTTGCGTCTATCTTTTTACCAAAGGGAGATAAGGGGGTTTATGTGAAGAGAGAGAGAGTGACCCAAGTCCAGTTTGCTGCTAGTAGCTAAAAGGATTAAAGTAAATTTTTAAGTTTATAGTTGGCCAGTCTACTATTTTATTCCTTTATGAAATCATTAAAAATATTAGGATCAGCAATAAATTGCCAGTGGTGGTTAATGAGCGGTGCATTCAGGCCAATCAGACATTCAGGTTAGTGATTTATAGAAACTATGGCCAGTTACTGCCCTTCTAATATTTTTACATAGAATTTTAATTCTTCTCTAGGGGATTTGCCAGCTTGCTAAACTGCTATTTGTGGACAGATAATCAGCATCTTATATTCGTCATTAATTGGTCATCTAGCAGATTTTCATCTAGGTATAAATAAAGGTTTTAATCCTGTTAAAGTTTATGAATGATTACACAGGCCTAAAACCCAGAAAGCTTGTGACCTTGAGAATCTGACTTATGATTCCTCAAATATGGTGTTTACTAACTGGAAGCACCAATTAAAAGTATCATCTTAAAATCTTTAGGGGGAAAAATACCATAACAAAATTCAGGAGCCTCTAGAATAAAAAGAGTGTTTGAGAATAAAAATGATATGTTATGGTACCGTGCAATGTGCAGATCCTCATACTGCTATGTTACTTTTAGTGTGTACCAGAAATATCACTAGCTTCTCCACATACCATAGGAACATAGGAATTGCCATCCTGGATCAGATCAGTGGTCCATTTAGTCTAATAATGTGTCTCCCACAATGGCAAGAACCAGATGTTGCAGAGGATGGCATAAAAACCCTACAGTAGGCAGACATGGGTAATTTGTCTCTCCCCACATAGGACTCACCTTTGTCTTTAATAGAGGTAGGCTTATGCCCTGTATTCTGGATGTTCTTGATATACATATAATTATCCAATCACATTTTGAATCTTGCTTAGTTTTTGGCTTCAGTGACTTCCTGTGAAAATGAGTTCCACAGCTTAGTTACACATTGATTAAGAATTATTTCCTTTTATCAGTTTTGAATTTCTTTCTTTTTAATTTACTTTCATGTTGATTTGTTAGTGTAGAAGTATAGCTAGCTTAGCTGTGCCTGTCACAGTAGTTATACTTAGTAATTCTTTGCATTCTATTCAAAGTCAAACTGAATCTTTTTGGATGTTAACGTGTCTCTGCTATTCAGATGTATAAAATTGGTATTATAAAGCCTGAGTATCATCATGTGTCTTGGCACAGTTCATCCTCTTTGCAAGAAGCATGCAACATACACTAAGCAAGGAATTTTCCCCAAAGAAGAGATTAGATATTGTCTTCTTGAAACTTTAAGCACAATAGTTTCAAATAGTTAACATCAGTTTGTGTACTGAATCCTTGACCCACTTATGCTCTACTTAAGAAATAATCATAAATGCCATAATAATTATGAGTCCAGTCTTTCATATGTACATGGTCAAAACTCCACATGAAGCCAGTCGATACCTTGAGTATATGTGAGGAATATTGTATCAGGCCTGCATACAAAGATGCTTTGTCTAATTGTTAGTTGTCCCATCACTATTTTTACCTCCACCCCAGTAATTTTGTTCTATACTACTGTTTTGTCTGCATATGTCATGCAACGTTGATCAAACTGACAGTTAATCATTCTCCCACATACAAACCTCTTCCACCCACTTCTTAATTGCCTTTTTTTTAAATCCCTTGCCACTGTTAACATGAAGCATTCATACATAGCTCTATACAGCTTCCTCTTCCACAGGTTAAAGAATGGAGAAGAAAGGGATAAAGCACTCAACTTCAATTAGGTTATGGTACCTTTTGAAAAAAGAGGGCTTTAATCTGTACATTCTGCCCCAAAATCCCCCTCACATTAAACACATGTTCTAGTGTTCCTGGCAATGCTTGAGTTCTTGCTTAGTGTATGTGACTGCAACAATCACTTGCACAATTAGCGCACTCTTTACTAATTGCCTTATAAAGAAATGCTTTGGGACACTTGGGTTGCAAAAAGATTTCTATAGAAGCAAAGACTGTGCTACTCATTTAATTCACACTTGTGAATTTGTATTTTCTTTTGTAATGGGATGAAAAGCATCCCTAGAATAGACATTTCTCAAATTGAGAGTTCAATACACAGCTTCAAATCACTTGTACGTCTTATACCTACAGAGTCTTGCTCTGCAGAAAATTAAAGGCTGGAAAAATGGCCTAGGTTTGCCTCAGGAAGATGACACAATCCTAGACAGGAATGACTACACAGCCCAAATAGCACATTTAGGCAACTGTTGCCATTAAAAGTCACTATTTATCAACCAATAGAGCATCAGATATGAGATGGTATATTTGTAAGTATAGAATATTACTGAAATATTTGTAATTTGTTAAATTATTTTTAATAGAAGCCACTGTAGTTTTTTGTAGTTGGAGAGAAGAAAACTATATGCAGAAATAGAGAATTCTGGTAGTGTGTTTAAGAAATCCTGTTGCTTTTCAGGAAGTTACAGTAAGAAACTCAGTCAAGATTCTGGTTATTCTGTCTGTACCACTAATTTTGTGCTACTTTGGGGCACCTTGTTAAATCTATTAATTGCTTGTGTCATTTTATTCCTTCGTGAAATGAGTGCAATATTTATCCTATTGATGCAGAGGGTTAAGTAACATAAGTAAGTCCAACTTGAGATGCTTCAATGAAACTGTATGTTAGTATAATGTAAAGGCTTATTTAATGTTCTGCAGTTTCTTTGCAAACATGATGAATAATACAATAATCTCTAAGAAATAATAACCTTCACAAAATTTCTTCTGCATAAATATATTTTATTTTTTCATAACATGCTTAATATGTGACACTGAATAGGATTAATGCATTGACCAGAATGGTGAATTACTGATGTATTTAATTTAACATTTAATGTTTTTTCCCATCATTTCACATGTTGTAATCATAAAAAAAGAAAACCTCTATATAACTCTACATACTCCATTCACTTATATTGGACAGAATGTAATACAGATACATCATTTAATTATATTATTTTAGGGAATAATTAAAATGGTAATATTAGCAGTAAATTGCTATTTAAGAAATGTCAGTTTAATAACAATAATCATAATAGGGACTAATTTGACCAAAAATGGGATTTTGTTACATTTGTTGCTAGTGTGACATTTTTCAATTTTATCGTTTATAATTTTTTTTCTTTTTTTAAAAAATAGGACATTGCATTTATGTGTAGTCCAGTATTAGATTTATTGTTTTTATAAGATATATCTTAAATTGTCACAAGATTAATTGTAGACCTAATAGATAGCTGCTGACTCTAGCAATAATCCACATAGTTTTAAATCACTAATTAAATTTAACTCATTATTCACATAATTAATACATGAATTTACTACTTAGAAGCTGCTGTAATAACGGTCTTGAAGACTCATATCCTCTACTGACAGAGTTGAAGAACAATTATTGCGTGAACAGTAACAGTGCAGTTTCCACAACCTGTATCAGCATTCATGTGCAGTGGGACTTTTACCATTAATGATTTCCTTTGACTGACTTCTGCTTCTTGGTTATAGTGTTAGCCTAAGACTTACCAGTCAATCATCTCTGCTAATAGCATGACAATGAACAAGATGAGGGAAATCAAAAAATTTTCAAGGTGATCAGGTGACCATTTCTGGTGAGAACCATCTCTTATCATTAGTTTTTTCAAGAGTTTTGCTCTCTGTTAACATTTCTACTACGATAAAAACTTCTCTTTAGATTGTTTGGGATTTTTTAACCTTCCCATTATTAATTATATTATATTAGAAACTTGTGGTATATCTTCTTATCCTTTGCAACTTATCCTTTTCATCTGGGTGTTCAGTAGTTGTCATCAGCAAAGTGTTTAGTCACAGGAAGAATTTGATTCTTCTTCCAACAGAGATTTTAGAAGATCATATTGCTGAAGGATTGTGACCCTGGTGATATTGCAGAGTAGATTGACAACTTCTTTTGTTTCTTAGGTTTTTGAAGGACACAGCTAGGGGCCTGGGGAGATGAATTCAGTTATTTTAACAAAATTCATCCTACAATAAAATAAAGTAGTGGTTCCAGTAAAGAAAACCTTCTTCCTGAATGTTAAAGTTTGTGAAATATAATGGTAATGTAGAGTAGTCCTTTGGGAGAAACACAATGAACCACATTCACACCTGCTGTTATGGGATGGTTCTAAGCACAATCTGCTTAGTACTTCAAGGAAGAAATCATTCACATACTATTCAAATGCTCCCAGCTTGGTGCTGCTAAGAGGAATCTAGCTTCCTTCAGTGCAACATTCACTTGCACAGTTAGCATACTCTGTATCAAGTGACTTATAAAGAAATGCTTCAAGCTAGGGGTGTGATTCCCAGATGGAGGAGATATATCCACACAAGCTCTGATGGAGCTAGCATGCTTACAATACAGTGTTATCTACAGCATCGTGAGCAGTAGGAGGGGCTGGCTGTCCAAGTATGATGCTGCCAGAAACACTAGGTATGTACTGGGGCAGCTGGTCCCTCCAGCTGCCCTCATTGCTGGGGTTACACCCTCTATTTAGTGTGCTATCTCAGTCAAAGCTAGCCCAGGTATGTCATCTCAAGTTGGGCCTCACACCCCTAGCTCAGAGTATAGACATACCCTTAGCTGGAGCATCATTGATCATGATGCAAGTACCTTGAGGTTAGTAGAGGAAAGAAATGGGAGGATCCCATCATTTCTTCTTCTCCCTGCCCTACCCTGCTTCCCTCCAAAAAATTGGTGAAATATGGCTGAAATTAGGGCACTGTATTGTAATCTGAGAACCCAAGCATCACTTAGTATTTCTGCTGTGCAGGTCATTAGTGGGGTGTAGCTTTCCGGTCTCCTACAGATAAATGGCATTAACCTTGTACTTGTATGTGCCTTGATTCACTTCCACAAAGCATTACAATTAAGAGGGAAATGCTGATTTTTGGAATACCAAAAAAAAGCCCCATCACCCAACAACCACAAAAAAATCTATCCCTACCTCAAGCCTATGGAAAATGAAACATCAATTGCACAGGACTGGATTTAGTAAAAATCTCTCTGGCCTCCTAAATTCAATTTGTGACAGAAAATCTGATCTTAGAGAAGAAATATCTTCCATTTATACACTCACGCTTTCCAAAGAAGTCTCCATTTGTGTATATTCACTATTTTACAAAGACAGCTTGAGGAAAACTTTTCAGTTGCTCTTTTAAATTTTGTCTGTAAAATATGTGCAGGTACAACATACATCGGTGATGTGATTTGTACATTCAGAACGGATAAAGGACTTACGAGTTTTGCAGTCATGAAGCAGAAGCTTGTCAAAGGGTTCCTGTATTACTGTGAAACACTGACATTTCCCACATTTGGATTTTTCTCCCTCCTCTGTCTTCATCTTTCAAACAAGATAGCATGAAACCTACCAACTCACCAGCTCAGTTTCCGTAGAAATCTTGGGTTGCTAGCACAGTTTGTTGTACAGTGCATCTACCTGAAAGTAACTTTCTGTGCCACAGTTACCCTTTGTGACTCCTCCGTGCATAGGGTAGCCACCTGAAAATGCCAAGGTCAAGGCAGGCTGTAAAAGGAGAGCAGATTCTCCCAGCATTGGTGGGTGACACTGAAGTCAGGCTTCCCTACCAGCCACAATCATTGCTTCTGATTTTCCACACTGGTTATCAAGAAGTCCAAAACACAAATACACACAGCCCCCTTTATTGCATTTCAGCCTCCGGCTCCCAATCAGCCACTAGGTCCAGTAAAGAGACCAGTTATTTAAACTCTACGCTCTTTACTAAAAAGGTTCCCTCTGACCCCAAAGGGGTCAGCCACAGTACCAGGTCAATATAAGTTTGGATCTTACCCAAAATACCACACTGCCAGCCAATCCATTAGTAACTAAAACTAAAGGTTTATTATAAAAAGAAAGAAAGAAACCATAACAGAAATGTTAAAGGATTAAAGCAATCAGATACATACAAATGATTTGAAAGTCCATATACATCAGGTTTCTAGAAGAATTGTGGAGTTTGCAGGCTTGTATAGTCCTTCTGGTATACATCCAGTAACTGGATAGGTCTCAGTCCTTTGTTTCACAGCTTCAGTTCAGTTGTAGATGAGCTGATCCAGAGGTAGGTTGATAGCTGAAGCTGAATCTCGACTGAAGAACAAAATATATTCCCAGGCCTCTGCCTTATATATCCTCTGGTCCCTGCCATGCTGTTTGTAGAATTTTACAGAACCAAAATGGAGTTCAGAGTCACATGAGCAAGTCCTGGTGACTCATCAGGTATACCTCTGCTTTTCCTCTTGGGCTCCTTGCATCTGTGGATGTCTGAATGGGCCATTAAGCAGGCTATTGTTCTGCCGCCACCCTGTCTAGGGTGTGTCTCAGACAGCACAATTTGAAATACAGATATATCAAATATATCCAGAACTTCCATTACACATAACACATGAACATAAGTATTATCCTCTTACTTAACATATTATAGTCTTTCTAACAGTACCTGATACGGCATATCTTACATGAATTATTATGATTTTGACATACTGATGTCACACAATATAATAAATGTGCCCCCCCCCCCCATCCAGCCAGTGTGACACCCCCAACGCGAGACTGGTATAGAAGGAAGTAATCAGAGCTCCTGAATACACCTCAAGGGCCCCCTTATTCAGCCAACATGACACCCTTCACTACAATAATAGCGATAAGAACTGATACTCATGCCAACCAGGAATGAAATGTGTGTTTCAAATTCTTTACTGGCTCTCTTCCTTAAATTATTGAAGTATAAGGAAGAGCTCCCAATACTTACTGAAACACATGTTGGATTATTTCATTCTCTTTAGTGCTAGAGCAGTATTATGTTCCAACACACACCAAAGTCTAATTGTATTGTTACTTCTGCACTGATAGAAATTTTCTCTTCCACTTCGAAAATACTGAGCACCAGGGAGATTCATACGAAAAATAAAGCCTATTCTAAGGACAAATGTCCCTGAGCTGTTATAGTGCTGCACCTATCAGTGCTCCCATTAAAGGTCTGTCAACATATACATTGTTCAGCCATATTTTAAAGAGCTCCTCCCTAAAAAGACAATGCATTTTCTCTGATTACTGCCTGTGTTCACATCAGTATCAATGGCACATCACTCAGCAGCATGGTGGCTGAAGCAGAGAAGCCAGCTCTAGACCACTTCAAGCACTTAAGGCTCAGTCAAATTCATATGAAATTAATGTTTAGGCTCCCATTGACCCCAGTTGAAGTTGGATCAAGAGCCTAGCTACTAAGAAGATGGGCAGACTAACAATACCACAGCAAGTTTTAGCTAGTTTTCTCCTCCCTATGGGATTTAGCTGGCTCAGACACTTATTGAAAAGAAATGCAAACATGTGCAACAATGTTTGCAATGTTGTTGTAGTAATGTTGGTGCCCGGATATCAGAGAGACAAGATGGTTGATGTAATAGCTTTCACTGGACCAACTTCTGTTGGTGAAAGAGACAAGCTTTTGAGCTTACATTGCTCTGTGTAAGCTTGAAAGCTCATCTCTTTCACCATCAACAGTCAGTCTATTGAAAGATATTACTTCATCTATTTTTTCTCCCTAATAGTCAACTGAAGTAGTTAAAAATGCTTAATAATAAAAATGTGTAATGTGGGAGATATTGTGCTATTGTGTTATTGTGTTATTAAACTAAATTGTTAAAGGAACACTTCAATAACTTTGTAAGGATGCTTCAGAATGGTGAAGTATATGGGGTGTTTAATCTTGAGACTGAGGTATATTTAGAGAGTTCGATTAAGAAGTTTTCATTGTGTCTGTTTCAAGCTAGTTTAGTCTCACTATCATCCAGTACTAAATTCACCTGAAAAACTTTAAACTAGAGGGTGTTAATTTAAAATGAAAGTATTCTCTTTCAACTATTTTTAAAGATATAATTATAATTAACAAAGCCATGTTACTGTTTAGAAAGTGAGTATAGTGCGTAAATCGCTCTGTAAATCCCCTATTTAATTATTTCCTGGGTTGCCTGGCAAAGGAAGAAACAGAGGGGATTCCTAGCACAACATTGCCAAAAATTTAATGCAGCACAGATTCATAGAGGAACGATGAAGAGGATTATAGAGATAAAATGGATTAAAATATAACTGATGCAAACTGATAAGGATGAAGAAAGGGGCTGAAGTAATAAGATGGATTTAAAAATAAAAATGATACAAACTGACAAGGGAAGCGGATGAAGGGCTTCAGGAATAAGATGAATATAACAATAAAAGTGATGGAAACTGACAAGAAAAGAGAAGGTAAGTTACAAGAATAAGATAGTCAGAAATAAAAATGGTCTAAACTGCCAAGGGAAAGGAAGTGAGCTGCTACTCTAAGATCCATTTAAAAATAAAATCATTAAAAGTTTAAATATAAAGATGTCATTTTTTATTACCCTGGATGTCACGTGGTTCCAACAAGCAATTCAAGTTTTCTCTGCATCTCAGACAGTTTTAATTATTCTCTTATGTCTACAAAATAAAATTAGAGTTGTTGGGAGGAGTGGGGAAATAGCTGCTTTTCCATGCTTTAAGAAATATAAAAGTCAACAGCCCAGTCCGTCCTGGTAATTAAACCGTGACATTCCCAGAATAATTTGATTCATGCATTCCACCTTCAAAATGAGAGAATCAAATCTGAGTTCTTGGATCCTACAACTTCAGTATTGAAGAACTGGGTCGAAAAGCTTCAGGGAAAGATACAGTGAAAAAAAAGCCAGACCAACTTGTTCTTCTCTGGCTATGCTCTTCCTGCCTATTTCCTACTAACTTAATACCTCTGCCATCACAGGAAAATACAGCGACAGTTGTCCATTTTTCTCTGTATTACATTCTTTCTATCAAGTGTAGATGGAACAATGACGCTTTAGATCAAACAAGTAATATATTATGACTACCATAGATCTTCTATGTAAGCCTGGCATTTTATTGCCCATTATGAAAATGTTGTTGTGTATTGAAAATGTCTCTTAGGGAAATAATGCTCAGTACCTGATGTTTTTTGCAGCCTATCCTGTTACCATTCAAGTCCAAAGGTGCAGGTTGGTGACTGGGCATCTTTAAAATAGTATCTTATCACTCAGTGCCCGTGTGAGTAGCTAAGTACTTTCTACAAGTAGCAAAAATGAGGAACAGAGTCCAAGGGACTTTGCCCAAAGTCACACAGCATTAGTCAGAGGTCTGAGTAAAACTCAGAAGTGCCCAGTTTCAACTAATATTCATCTAGATTGATTTAGCCCTTGTTTAGCCGCCAGAACACCACCTAGTGAATTAGAAAGCTTCAAGGCTTGCTTCCCCCCCACTCTTTTTCCACAATATGTTTTTGTTTAGCATGCTAGGGTTATATTCATTAGCTATACTTACCATCTAATTATAATTAAATGAATGCAATGGAAACAAAAACACCCCAACAAAGCCCATGCCATACTGAAAAGGCAGAATAACAGAATGTTAAAGGCAAATTTCTATCACCAAAGATCTACACAATTCCTCAGTGAAGCATTGGTTTCTGCATGTTGGAGAGACTTATGACATATTGTAGTTAGAAGGCTAGACAATAAGAGAAAATATAATAAATTGTCAAAACAAATACTTTATCATATGTTGCCTTTTGCACAAAATAGTTTACAGCTGTACATGGGGTCTTGTAAATCACGCAGCAACAATGTTATTCCTAGGTTTGAAGATTATGCTTCAGCATCAGACTTAACCAGTGAGGCCTCATGATCTTTGAAATGGGTTGGCACATTTCAAGACTTTGAGTTTTTAGTCTGTCATTGCCTACATGATATTCAATGCAATATGAGCACCATTGGTCTTCCTATAGTTTTGTCTTCCTTGTGAACATTACTTTTAATGGAAGTGCTAAGGACAGCAAAATAAAAGGGTATAGAAACAAATATAGTTGACAAAGAAAGAAAAAGACAATTAACCAAGAATTTTGCTAGAACAGTACCAGATAACAGGTAGTGTTGGTTAGATTCTGATCTCAGTTTCTCCCGTGTAAAATATTGCTACTATTTGTGTGTTATTTCTGTAGCATGATAAGTTTAATGGCCATTCATAGAAATAAAAACAATCACAGCCTATGCTTTGAAGACCTTATATTCTAAATTAGGCAAACACAAGAATTGTCACTCAAGAAGACATGAGAAGGGAAGAGAGGAATGAGGGTTACAAAAATGCAAAAACTTTGCTTGATTGAAGATAAAAGATCAGGTTTTTCAGGTGGGAGAGGAAGATTTTTCAGCCACAACCAACTGCATAGAGAATTAGGAAGGTTGGTGTCATGAAAGAGCAAGGGGAAGGGCTAGAAAACATAATGTATGAGCAAGGATTAAGCATTGTGGCTTGAGAAAAAAAGGGCAGAGCTTAATAAGGTGTCATCCACCTAAGAAGTGGTAACATACTAGAGAACAGAAAGAGTAATTCTTTAAATACAAGGTGTTTAATATACCAGAGAATATTCAAATTTACACAGAGTCCAACCCCTCAGAGGTGCTTAGTGAGTTGAATACTATTGGTTTCCTAAGGTTTTTCAACAGTTAATAGACTGCTTCAGAGAGTCCAGATACTACTTGTATGTCATCAATAGGTTATGGTTTCTAAGGTCTTTGGAACACCATTTTCTCTCCTGATGCTGCTTTCTTCAGCACTGACTGTATGGGAGAAGAGCCTGTATTATATAGGGCCTGAGACACTTTTCATTCCCAGTATGCCTCATAAAAAGGAAATTAGTAGGCAGAATTATTCTGTTTTTTTTTAAAAGGGGCTGAGTCTGTTCTAGACCAAAGATGAGTCTACTGCTGAAGCACAGATAACTTCTCCATGCTTATGTCTTGGGTTTTGTTCTACTTGTACTCTTGAACTGTAGTGGCTTTCCTTTTGGGGACTGTCTTGCTTGGCAACATTTCATAAATGCTTAACATTTGCTGGTTTGGTATTAACGATAAATAGTCTCTGGGTTGATCTGCTCTGGAACTATTGGAGCAATAATACTGACTTTGTCGTAAAGCTGAATGACTTTACATATAGCATAATGGTATTGACTTTATCCCCATCTTTCAAAACTTTGAGTTTAGATTTAGCTACTTATACCACTTAGTTTTTGAATCCTAACCTTTTTTAGAATGCTTATCACAGTTGCTTTGAATTCTAATTGCTAAATTATATAGGTAATGAACTAGAAGTGTCTGACACCTAATAGCTATTAGGTCGTCTATGTGAAAAGAGTCTTATGTATATCATAAATTACCCTTACTATGGTACTGATTGTTCCTCAGTCTCTGCTGAGAATATTAATGTGCATGGAGACTACACTGTTCATTAGCAACCAGAAATGGTTTCTCAGTTTCAGAATTAGTGGCTAGTGTTGATGGAATAGTTTGTACCTTTGTATAAAGATTTTTTTGAGTCTCTTCCTTCTCCTGTGTAAGGAGCTATTAGGAATTCAGTGATTATGTCTGCCCAAAGTCAATACCCAAAGAGAAGCCTACCAGTAGCTCAAAGAGCTTCTTCCTGTTTCTTACTCTTAGATCCTTTTCAGCCTGATTTTCTTATATATGTTCTATTTTAAATAGACAGTTTTTGTAACTCTAGCTGTGTCTGTTTAAATTGAACTGCCTTTTCTGTTATTGTATCATTTTAATCTCTTCTTTATTTAACAGGCAAACATTAAATATGAGGGAACTTGTCCTGCCCCATTCATGCTATAAGGGTTCTCCTGGAGATAAAACAAAGGACTCCAGTCATAATGTCTTCATATTGGTAGCCTTTCATTAACATGTCATTCTATTTTCATCCCAGAGATTAACATTGCAATGGGCGATAAAATGGGTATTGTTTAGTCTTTTGGCATTGACAAAATGGAAAAACAAAGTTGTCATCCTTTTGAGATTCTGGCGGAGTGACAGTAAATGTTAGAGATAAGTAGTTCAAGAGAAAGTGACGTTGCTTTTAGTTTTAATATAAGTTATAAATCTGCCAAATGGAGTAACACCCACAATACACAATAAATGAATTTTGACAGAACAAATTGGGTTTCTTTCAGCCATTGATGCTGTATTTTCTCAAAGAAAAGCAAAATAGTTGCTCATAGGGAAAAAAATCAGAATGGTTTAGTGTTCCAGGCAGTCAAATATTTTCTGTCCAACATCTGAGTTATGTTAGTCATAGGGACAGCAAGAATTTGATTATACTTCTCCTGAGCTCTTGATCAAAGTTGCCTACTGCACTGACAGGCCACTTATCACTGTCTAATATCAGTGCTTTGATCCAGATTCACAGTAGAAAAACATCTTCAGTATACTAGTTGCCTGGTAGTTTTTTTTTTATAGTGTACTTCTTTACACACTCTTTGCACTTTACCCATTAAAATACACACTCACACACACATACGTATTCATTTACATATCTTATAGCCAGTATACGGGGTTTGTACAATTTATAAAGAAGATTGGAGTCTTTTTTGCTGGGTGGTGTTTTGTTATTTGAATAGTTCAAATTTAAAATTATTTGTAGGGTACATTTCCATTAGGTTGTTTATAATGTCTGGAGGGTACAACATACAGAGAGTCTGGAGATGCCAACAAGGCCAAGATATAGTATTGCCAACCTATACTTTGAATGCCTGAGGTCTTCCTGAACTTCAGAAATTCCATGAAATATGAGTAAGTCCCTCATAAAATACAGTATTACCTATGTATTATGCCTGAGCCTCCCAAGAAGTCAGTGGAGCACAGTTAATGAGGAACATAACACAATGCACATGGAGCACAGTTAATGAGGAACATAACACAATGCACATGTTTTTTCAGTATGTTTTTCATGTTTTTTCAGTATTGCAAAATAATATGGATTTAAAAGTGTTTTCAATGATCATTTCATAAGAAAGAGAGGAGGGCAGAAATAATATGACTGAATAAACAGGAGCATGAAATGTGTGAATTAAACAACTTGGTTGAAGTTCAAGGCAACTGAAACTTTGTGCGAGTCACATTTACTCAAGAAGTTGAATGGAAGGTTCTATGTTCTATGAATATAGCACCTTAAATTAAAAACAGTGGCAATAATCCAAAATAAATCCTGATATTAAGGATAATTGGATTCTATGCTGGTGTCACCAAAGATAGTGTTAATAGTATGTTAACTTCCTCATACTGTGTAAATAGTGTCAGAATTAGAATGATGTGCAGGTAATAAGGCAATTAGTATAGTCGGAAGAAACAAGTAAAATCTGGAATGCTAGTGAAAAGATCGGAAGCAGTAAAACAAGTCTGAGAGGGAGGAGGAGAAAATGGAGAAGAACAGTTATATAATATAATTGCAGTAGAATCTGTCTGAAAATGATTGTGGTTTAAGTAATCTGTTGGACATCTGATGATAGTAATGTGGAGATTACCATTTATCTCACTGTTGGAGAATACATGGTTCTAGCAGTGGAAATATTTAGGAGTGTTAGGAATAAATTTGAAGGAAACTGAATGATTGTATCATATATCCTTGGGACTCTGCTGTAGTGTTAGTGAGAATGGAAAGAGAAAGGACAGCCTGAAAAAAACTGACTTCCAAATTCTATTTATCTTAAGGTTTTATATGTTGTTCATCAGTGTAGTAGCTGAGTGCCTTCCATGTTCAAATGGACTGGAGAATGGGTAGGTAGAGCACCTGATAAAAAAAGATAGGGGGTGTACACTAGCTGCAGAGGGAGGAAGATAGCTGGGAGCTGAAGGAAAAGGAGAGGGAGACATAGGAAGACATTGATAAATCTCCATGTTCTTCCCCTCCTTGATCTCATTATTATGACTGCCAATTACGGGTGTGGGTTCTGTGATTTGGTCATGTTATTCACTAGGATATGCGCTGAGACCAACAATTCACTTCATATACACCACCAACCCATCACCAGATGGTAATGTCTTTCAGTCACAACAAACCTGTGCCTGAAACAAAGCAGTGTCCTAGGTGTGGCAGGCTCTGTGAGTTTGTGGATTTTTAGCTTAGTGCATGTATACAGATGCTAACCACAGACAATAAACATATTCAAAGTTTTGCTGTTCATCTCTTAATAAAATACATCATCAAGGGCAATCTGGATAAAATTTAATTTAGGAAATGGCCTTTTCTTTTTCCTAAATGATCAATAATTGAAAATTTTTGAAAGAGGCAGTAATTTGGAAGAGAAAAGTGTCAAACAGCTGCTATATGAGCTGTCCATGGTACCAAAAATTGTTAAGCTGCTTTTCCATCCTGCATTAATTGGAATCCTGAATCAGTTTTTAAATATAACAGGAGAGTATTTTCAGCAAATTTGAAGGCAATTACAAATCCCATTCAAATGCAACTATTCACATACTGAAGGTTTTAGGGCTCCAAATAAATACAAAGTAATCAATTATGCCAGCTGAAAGGGGAAAAAAAAGAATTTTGGGGATTTGTAGAGGATTATGAAAATCAGAATACATTCTTTTGTCAAAAAGGGGAAATGGTACTTCAGACATATCAGAAAAAGTTAGCTCTTTGTCTGATAACGTATTGAGATTAAGCAGTCTGTACCTATCTTACCCAGCTTTTGTTTGTTGTTGCAGAATTATTTTCAAACACATTCTTTGAGCTCACAAGAAAACAAACTTCAGTTAGAGTTTGGCATTGCCATCCACAAAGCAAAGTTGGAACTAGAGCAACATAAGCATCTGAAGTACATTACTTCTTACTTCATACACTCCCTTATGTTCTGTTCCATTTTTCTTAGAAACATTGCCATCTACAAAAATAGCCATGGTCCCTTTTCTTAGCCAAAGGTAATTAAGCTGGGCTGAAATATTATGAAGAGTAAAGAAATTGTTATTTTCATCTGTATGGAGAACTCTTCAGTACACGTTTTCAGTTCAAATAACAGGAAAGGGAAAGGAACCAGAAAGTACTGTTCAGTAGCTAAGCTTATGTGAATAAATAACACATTAGATGGACATTATATCTAGCCGCCCACAAATCTGTGGCTTTCCATGAGCTTTAATAAGCATCGCTTAAGCCTCACAACACCACAGTCAGGCAGGTACTGTATTACACCTACCTTATAAATGGGACATAAGTTGTCATTTGTTCCAGGCATTTTTCCTGGGAGTTTAGTTGGCTCCCTTCCCTGTTTCCCTTAAGCTCTAACACTGTTGCCATGTCCAGTCTATTTGCTGACCATCTTTTTCTCTTTCTTTCCTACCCTTTTCTGATTTTCTGTTTTTCCTTCTTGTCTCTTATTCTGCTTATGCTCTTCATCTTGCTTGTTTCCTTCTCTTTCCCTTTATTGACCTGTTGTATTAATTTAGATGGAATATATAGGCCCAAAGAATCAATGATGTTACAAGACCCTGTCACTGTCCAATATCAAACAAGGTTTGGGGTTTGGTCTACAGCGATCTTATACTGCTTAGTATCATGGAAAACACACCATTAAAAATCCTTTTCACCTTTTATTAAAGACACAGCAAAGAAGGAAAAACAGTTAACCCATCTTAAATGTAAAGTATTAAATCAGGCTTTCATTTTAACAACATCCCTTGTTCCCATTCCCTTTAGCTGGAGAGAGCTTTTAGAAGGAACCCCACTCCCACCCCAATTTTGACAGTCTTGTAGAGGGTATTAAAGTTTGTAATAACTGCCCTTTTGGGGAAAACAGACATTAATAGAGATGGTGGAGCTGTCCGACATTGCTATTACTGTTAAAATCTGATCCCATTTCCTAGAAGACAACACACACACACACACACAAGGGGAAGAAAAAAACAAGTAAAAACAGAAAATGCAGGTTTTGTCTCTGGTACTGACTTTCACTTATAACCTCGCTGATGGCAACACACAGGCATGGCACCTCATCTTATCAGCCACACTGAGACCTGGCAAACATGATTGGGCTGTTTGGACATTATTTTCAGTTGCCTCTTTGGACATTATTTTCAGTTGCCTCTCTGGTCACAAGCTTACAGCAGTGTTCCAAAATAAGCAGTCTTGGCTGGCTAGGCAAGGCTCTTAATAGATAGTATGAAAAATGAGAGAGATTGGAAAGAGAAGAAACAAGGTAGGAAAGGCAAAGGACACATGGGGTGAAGGGGAGGGGAGACATGTCAGGAGGTGTTTGGGATTCAGCCAGAGCTGGTAGAAGGTGTTGATGTCATCTGGATGTCTCTCTGGCCCAGGTGTGTCAGGACATCTCTGTGGACTAGGATAAAGAAGGTCCAGGGTCCCAGGAGATGGTGGGAATTTGCAGCCATGATGGAGAAGTTTGCTCCAGTGGCCAATTTTTTTCCTCAAACTCTCTTTCTTTAAGGACAAAAAAAGGGAGTGATGGGTGGAATAGCATTGTTAAATCCACCATTGAGGCTTAATTTCAAGACATTATTTGGGTTCACTGATTTCCTGTTTCACACTTTTCCGTTACACCAACCATGATCATAACAGAGTCCTTGAGTTATGACGGTAGGTCTTTTTATTTAGACTAATTTAGTCTGTCTCACTTTAGCACCCTTGCCCATCAACATATGTTGTTATAGGTTAGTGTGACATGTTATGAACTTGACTAATTTTTAAAGTTGAACTCACAGTTTGGGTAAGTGTGTAGGCCCAGTTACACAAAGGACCTTCCCCCTCCCCTTCCACCTTTTTTTTCTTCTCCCTCACTTACCCATAGTCTCTAGATCCATAGCCAAGATTTACAGACTCTGGGACAAGACTTAGAAGCAGACACCCATAACCCCCTTTATCTTGTTTTTTGTTTAGAATGATGCAGTTTCTTCTCCCACAATTACATAAGATTGTTTTCCTTTCCTTCTCCCATTCTCCCACGATGGGATCTCTCAGTGCATGCTTCACTTCTTGTTACTCCTATGAGTGGAGGCAGCTGCCTGTCTCAGGATTTTCTGTGTTGCTGTATATAGTTTTGCAATTGTGGACTAACTGGATTTACTGTCTGTGTCCCTTGGCACCCATCCAAGTCTTAGCACTACTATGACATCTCTCACAGTAGTGTCAGATTGTCTTCCCCTCGTTCATCACCCAGCGCTCCTTTTGGCACCACAAGTTCCTTCTCTGCTCTTGTCAGTCATATTTTCTCTCATCTGCTACCACCACCCTTGCAAAAGAGCTGAGCCTTTCACACTGTTTGTTGTTGTAGAGATGGCAGACAGCAGCACCTGTTGAATACGACACATAGAAGCAGGTGTGGGAGCATCTGTGGCTACAGCAGCAAAGAGGGGAGAGACAACTGGAGGAAGATACTCTGAGGGCACACAAGGCATGCTCACCTCTTGAGGGATTCTGGCACCTCAGGGTGGGGAAGGGGACACACCCACAAGTTGGACAACCCCAGTTTAAGCTATTTGCCCAAGGCGAATTAGTAAATCTGTGGCAGACACACAAGACACAACCCAGTAGTCCAGATACCTGGTCCTGTACTTGAACTGCTAAGGAAACAATCTAACTTCTGTTTCATATATTATTTCAAATCGCATTGTTTTTAAACTTCCATGTGTATAATGCTAAAGCATAAGCTTTCTATACTGGTATTACCTCCTCTAAATTCGTAAACCCGGGTTCACAAAACATGATAAATGAGAGAAGGAACCTGAACAGGAAGTTGTCAAAGCAAGAGTGAGTCTGTCAGAATCATTGGAAAGCATTTTTCAGTCCTTTCGTGAAACCTATCTGCAGCCGTGGTGGCATAATGGCATTGCCATATATTTCTGTCACTGCATACAGCCGTATAGAAAGAAGTCTTTTCATTTAAAGGAAATTATTTCTGATTACATATAGAAGGATATATAATTTCAGAGTGATACAAAAGGATTTAGCCACATGACTCTCATTTATGTTAATGGGAATCATGCAGCTAAATCTCTGTTCACTGCTATGGAAGGTGAGTTTACATTAAGTTATGGCTGTCTATCACACAGCTGGACTGCCAATCATTACTGTTATGTGTGTAAGTGGTCCAGCAGGAGCACTGATGTGTATTAGGATAGGGACATTTTCCCACTTATGTAGAGACCATTAGGTTTGTATTTTAAAGTTATTCATTGTTAACGTTTGTTGGTATCTAACACTGTAAGCATTAATTTCCTGATTTTGAAGTGTAGTTACCATTGACTTCAGTGGGAGTTATATAAGCTCAACACCTTTGAAAAATAAGACTATAAATATCATAATTTGTTAGTACTTTTAAGGTCATCTTCAAGATTTAATGGTGGCCTGAATAATGCAACATGCGGAGCCTCATACAGCTCCCTTCCCAGGATGTGCCTCCAAAAAATCCCCTGGTGTCATTACCTTTTACATGCCTGTGTCATGTCACCTCCTCCCCACACCATACTGGATCATGTCAGAATTCAAAGCTCACTGTAAGGTAGGGATGGCCTCAGACATGGAGGTCCAGGCACAGAGAAGATCATAAGGAGGGTGGAAGTGGTTGTGGTTTTGTGTAGATGCTGACCGTCTGACCTCAGAAATCCCAGGGGGTGAAGCTGGGCCATCTGCACTTCTTGTGGCTAGTCCAGTGGGTGTATATCTAAACTTAAACATGTATTCTTGCATGCTGTATTACTTCTATCTCTGAAGTACACCTGTTTTGAATAGAGTTGTACACTGAAGCTCTTGGAAAGTTAGTTTCTGTTATGACACAGTTTTACCAATATGTTATAGAATATACAATATGCCTTGTGCATGCACTTTTGTTCTACAAATTGCTGATGTGTTTCTTTAGAAACTCCAAAGTATCCATCCTATTCTTCAGTGAAGCTAAGGAACAGATGTGTACGATATCTAGGGTGAAGCATAAATCTGTGCAGCTTCCATGTGCATTGAGTCAGGATTTCACTAACTATTCTCTGGAGATCCTTCGTCTCAATATTAAC
Organism: Emydura macquarii macquarii; assembly: GCF_026122565.2. NCBI lineage: Eukaryota > Metazoa > Chordata > Testudines > Chelidae > Emydura > Emydura macquarii. The sequence continues at coordinate 31,107,572 of NW_027131390.1, read as the reverse complement.
TGCTGCTCTTTCCACCGCCTAAGTACATTTTGTAAAACCAATTTGACCTTTCAAAGACCTGAATTTACACAGCACTGTTATATGGTACAATTTGTATTGTCTAAAGAAGGGTAGGAGAAAAATTACCATCAATATCCACTTATATTATTCCTTTTTTTCCCCCTTTCTCCTGTTTTTTCTCCTTTTTTAAAAAAATACCCCCACAAATATACATACACTATATACATACAGGAGGTAGCCATGTGCTAAACTGCATTTATCATGCACCTTTGCCTGCCTCTCCTGCACTGTGCTCACTAATCCATCTCTCATAGGACTAAACTCCCAAACCTCTAAGCAACTTTAAACAACCGCCTTTCTAAAAAAAAATCAGCCTTCCAAAGCAAAAAGTCCTGCTTATTTCCCACAACATGTGGAATTTTCACAACAAACTACACTGCTCTGAGGTTCAGAACAGGCCATTTTGAGTCATCCACCAGATATAAGATTAAGGTCTGTATCTCATGACCTTGTAGAGCTAGAAATAGGAGTTTTATAATATTGCAAAGGAGAGGAGTCCCTGTTTCCCCAAGAGTGGATGCCATAGCAGTTTATTCTCAGCCTGGAAAGATCTGGACTATATAAGTGAAATACTGTGATATATTTAAGTATATGCAAACAGTATTAGGTCATTTTTAGAAGTTATATATGTATAAAATTCATTTCCCTCAAAGTTCTGTACAAATGGAGAAATGAAACAATATCCCAATAACTTAACAACAAAAAAACCTCCTCATGACATTTCTAAATAAAACACATTTACTGGGTAACATACAGTAGATGTCATATAAGGAATGTGATGGGGTGGGGTAAAATAAAATTTTCACTTTCAAACATCTGAGATGGCCTGCTCAACTAACTTGAAATTTCGTAAACCAGACCAAGCAAAATGGGGCTGTGGTCAAACCACACCTACCATGACCGCACTGCCTGCTGTGTGGCCCATCCTCTCCTTGAGTTGGTAGACTCTGAGGCTACACAAAGCACTGTTGACTTGGTACACCACCATTATTCTTTTGACAGGCTGCACCTCCCCATCCTTGGACAGCTGCTTCTGTTTTGCGGCAGGCTGGTATCTATCCTGGATGGAGAAGACTCAGCTTTCACTTACTTTCTGTGTGTGTCAGTACAGCCCTTTTGGCACCACGCTAGCAAAGCCATGACTGGGTGGCAGCAGTGAGGGCTCACACACAGAGGCAAAGTTCTCTCCTGGCTGGGTACCCAAGAGCAGTGGATTTCAGAGTTAGCCCCCTGGCATGCACTTCTCAGAGCAATTATCTCAAGCCCATTGCAGACTCAGACAGATATCATTGCAGCAATTACACCTGGATCTTGTTTTCAAGGTGTTCTTCACTACTATGAAGACTATATAAAGTATACTCCTGTTTATCCAACACCCATTCCTGTGAACCTTCAGATTATTTGAACCCTTTTCTTGTCTCCCAGCATGAGATACGTGCCCCCTGTGGCATTTATCTCATGCTGGGGGACAAGGAAGGGATTTGGATAATGGGGAGTGTGATGGGGCATTCACCCCACACTTACCCTGAAAGGGTTCATGCAGACTGAGAAGGGGGCTAATTAACCCAACAGGCCACAGCAGAGAGGAATCAGTTGGCTAAACAATCCGCTGATTGAATGAGGATGTCCAGCTGAGGAGGAACCAGCTGGGCTGGGACAAGAAAGGCAGGAAATTGTCAGCAGAAGGGGGCTGCTGGGAAAGTCTATACTCTCCCCCTAGGAGAAGGGAGGTGCATTTGGGCTGGCAAACCCAGAGAGGTGGAGAAGCCAGGAAGGTAGGAGAGGGCTCAGGGGAAGGCAGTAAGTTCTAAAAAGGAACAAACCTCGACTGTTGGCTAGAGGGTCCCTGAGCCAGAACCCAGGATAAAGGATGAGTCTGGTTTCCTCTGCCAGCCACTGAGAGAGTGGCACCATGGGGCAGTGAATGGGAAGACTATCTGAGACTGTTAGTGTGGAGAAAGACTTTGAAATACTTCAGTACTTGGGAGGAGGAAATGTGAAGAGTGACCTGGCCAGAGTATTGAACCATGAAGAGGCATCAGCAGCTCATGGATTGATAGATGTGTTGCTGACCCAGAGAGAGAGGCAGACAGACAGTGGGCAACTGTGGGAAGGGGCGTTGACTTCATGAGCTAGTCCACAGAATGCCCAGCAGGAGGCACCATCCTAGCGGTGAGTGGAGCACCCGGTCTCACAGAGGCTCAGATAATAAAGTAGAGACACCTGGCCAGGGCTGTGATGAGAAGAAGAAATCCCCCGTCCCTGAGGGAGGCCACCCTGTAGCTGAATGGCTCCTGTGCCAGCACAGGGAGCCCTCTGAAGCCCTGCTGTCATGGGAGTGAGTGAGTGGAGCCATGGCAATGACACCCAATCCCTGCAAGTACAAGAAGCGGGTGGGAAGTGCTAGTCAGAGTCTAGTCTAGGAGAGAGCAGAGATCCCCAGGCAGGACTGTGAGGAAGAGGAGGAGTCCCAGCTACAGGTGAGGCCACCTCCCTGCTGAACAGCTTCTGCTCTCCTGTTTATCCAAAATCTGTCCCCACAATGCCATTTAGTTAATTGGGAGTATACTGTATATGTTTTTAAGTGCTGAGGTTCTGAAATCAAAGGTTTTGGAAACTGGAGCTAGAGATACCTTCTTATGCCTTAATCTGGCTCTGTGAATAATGTGTTCATCCCAAACTCTTACCAATGAAGTGTATATTCCCTTATGACATTCCCCAGGGCACAATCTGGACTGTTTAACAGCTGTGTCCCCTCAGTTATCCAACTTGGGGTGCCTTTTACACTGCTTTGCTGTGAGAACAACCACTCCTGGCCTGCTCACATCACAGCCTCTAGCATGTAAATGACTCCCTGTATTATATATGGGTGGTCTAGCCAGTCACTCCTGAATTACATTATAGAGCGACACCAGCACTTTCCCAGTCCTAGGCTTATCCCTGAAAATGTGCGTCTTGTACTTCCCACTACCCTCCTGGACAATAAAAGCTCACGGAAGGTCAATCATTTCATTGATAGAAAAAGATATGCACAAATCCTGTTAGCTCAGATGAAGTTTCCCAAACACTTCAATCCCAACACACACTAGTTTAGATAAAACAATAAAACAAGACTTTAACTTCAGAAAGATAGACATTTAGTTGATTACAAGTGATGAAGCATAAAACCCAGAATTAGTTAGAGAAATAAATGGTAAAACCCAAACTAATGCCTAACTTAGCAAACTAAGTGAATTTAAAGCAAAATGCTTCTCTCACCATATGCTTCCAGTTGAGATGGATTCCTTCAGCCAGAGCCCCTCCCTCAGTTCAATAATGCTTCCTTTGTCTTTCACACGTTGTTAATGCCATGAGGGAGGTAGAGATGATTTGGGGCCTCTATTCCTCATTTTTATATCTTTTCCTTTTCTTTGAGAATCCTCTCCAGCTGGGTGACAGCAAGTCTCTTTGCCAAAATGGAAATTTCTCTCTCACCCTTCCTCTTACCAAAGAATGACTGCTTACCCAGGTGATAGCCCATTTGATATTGTTGATTCCTGGCTGAGGCATTGGTTTGCCTTTTGTCTGTTAGGAGCTCATCTGGGCTGCTTCCCCAGACTTGGAGCATGCCTTAGTAATGTTTTACAGTAGAATCTTGTAACTTTACGTAAAGTGCTGCCACACATATTTTACCAGAACAATAATGTTCAGCAGAGTATGAGCTTTCAAATGGTACCTCACAAGGCATACTTTGTACAAAATTTATCATATTCTTGTAAAAATGGTGAACATAAGGGTACATATTGTCACATCCCAACCACATCACCAAGTATTCTTTACATATAAAATATACACAAAGTTCACTCCTGTGAACACACACCACAAACAGTCTCTGTGTGTCTCTTTTGCACCTCACATCATGGCATTAGAAAACATATTGAACCTCAACTTAAAATTGTTATATAATTAGAAAAGTCTTGTGAAGAGCTCCTCTTTTAAAAAATGTGTCACTCCATCATCAAGAAATAGGGAATTAGTCCTTTTGGTCATATTCTCAATATATTGATTTACATTAATGAGATTCTAGGCCCAGATTTTTAAAGATCTTTAGGTTTTGCTGCATTCAGTGTTGCAATGCCTAATAGACTTAGGTTCCTAAATCTTATTTTCAAAAGTGATTTAGGCATGTATGAGCCAAAATCCCATTGACAGTCATTGGGATTTAGACCTCCTAAGCACCTAAATCACTTTTGAAAATATCTGGGCTTCTAAATCATTTAGGCATCACAACACTGAGTACAGCACTCCCTAATATCTTTAAAAATCTGGGTCCTACTCCTCAGCGCCTAATTTTGAAATCACTAGGGTGACAAAACACCCATTGACTTAATCTGAGCTCATTACCTAAGGGTTGTGTAAGACTATTGAGCTCCATGTAGTGAGATGATGGGTGAATTTGGACTACATGTTTAGTGTTCCATCTGTTGACTCTGTGGCATTGAACTAATCCTTCCTACAGATTTGCTCTGACACAAGACAGCCAAAGCTCAAACTGATATTTTGCCACACATGCACTCTAGGCAATAACATGCTTTTGGTGACATACTAACAAATCACAATGGCAGTTGTATTTCAGGGCAAATCTTTAACTTAATTGTATTTGTTTTAATTAGTATATTGTGCCTACGCAGGAGGCAATAGGCATAATTTCTGAACTCTTAATATCAGATTTTTAAAAGAGGTATTAATTCCAACCTTATTAAAACATCAGAAATGGAATGTTTAAACAATTATCAGACCCATTTAGTATGGGAAAATATTTCCAAGTCTCTACACATGAAAATATGTGTGAGGAATGATCATCATGCATTACTGTGTGTGTGTGTGGGGGGGGGGGGGGTTTGGTTGTTTTTTTGTTTTTGTAAAAATGGCTTGTTTTGAATGATAAATGTAGTTAGTCTTCCATTTACGTAACAATCATTTTGTACATGAATACTTGATAAAGTTAAAATAAGGGAAGCTAATTAAGCTATGGCAGAGATAACTATTAAAAGTAACACATGAGCGGCACAGGGATGAAAGTGAGATGCATGGTTGTGCATTTGCCATGAGGGGTGGTAAACTAGAATGATTGGATTAAGAGCCTCTTTGAATACAATTTTCCATGTCAATGTAACAGAGTGAAAAATAGTTAAATTAAATTTAAAAATGCATAATCCTAGCTGGCTGAAACGTACTTCATTTAAAATATTGTAACCTTTTGCTCTCACAACATTTTACTTTGTAATTGTATTGTTTGCCCATTTATCATTCATTTAGAGAGGAAAAGAAGTTATTCTCTTTCTAAGGATTCTTTTGAGGCTTTCCTTTCTCCTTTTTACTGAGACATTAAAACAAAATGTGAAGCAGTATCAACTTTCTGAAAGCTTGTATCCTTTTTTCTTGTCTCTCTCTCTTTGGCTGTTAATTCAGCCTTTCATCTAAACTGTAGTTAGTAATTTGTCATTAAAAAAAAAAAAGAATATTGGACCAAATACAAGTAGGTGTAAATTATCATAGCTCCACTGATTCTGATGGAGCTACACCATTCTAAACCACCCAAGGATCAAACCCAAACATTTTTTTTCATGGTTATTTTTCCACTTCCCTTAGATTGACAAGGAGTGAATTTTCCAGTCTGTTTTTTGTTTTGTTTTAATATGTTGCTATGCAGGGCTGTCAGGCTCATGACAGTGAGGTTGGGCAGGTAGACTGAGCATACTCAGTGAATTCCAACATCCTCAACTTGGAAGACAGTTTCTTTGCTGGTTACTTGCTCTGAGAGTTAGCTGCAATTTATGGCTGAAAGTTGATTTACCACTGGAGATACTGAGAACTTTCCCTATCAAAAAATGCAATTTTGTTGAAAACATTATCTTTAGTGGAAACTGTAACTTGATTTTTTTCAATATTTTATAGGTAATTTTCTAAAGAAAAAAAAAATCAAAATTTGGACTATTTGTATTTTACTCCTCTCTTTCCTGTTTTGCCACCGAATGTAATGGAATGAATGGTTTCCCAACTAAGTTTATTTCTATTTTTGCTGTTTCTGTTTTAGTATGTTGTTCTTCCCCTGACTCAGTATATTTTTTGATCCACTTCAAAACTTCTCCAGCTTTGGAAAAGTGACAGAGTGGTAGAGTTACAGAATTTTATTTTTGTTTTGGTCACTCTGCTTTTCCAAAATTAGTGAAGTTTTATAAATTTAAAGTGAAAAAACCGGAACAAAACACCAAACCAAGGCCTGGACACTTCAATGGCCAACAAGAACAGGGGGGAGGGGAGGAGAGAGGGGAACCTGAAAATCTAAAAACAAATTCAAAACAAATTTTTTTTTCCCTTATCAAACACCATGTCAAAACAAAAACACTGAATGAAAACACTGAATTTTTCATTGGGGAGGGGTGATGGGCTTTTTAACAAGCTCCATTTACAACCTAAAGCATGATTCTTTGGGCTGACTGCTCTTTTCCACAACTGTGTCTGTAGTCTCTCCCATCTAGAACCACAGTCATTAAGCTGGGGGAGGCGAAGGAAAGATTCACTCTTTCTTTGTTCAGAGGAGCCTCATCACAGTGATGATGGGGGTACACCACTGCTGCTTTCGTCCTCTGCTAACCTCCTCTGCTAACTATTGGGGGCTGCAATCTTCACTATCCAGGTGTGTTTGCTTTTTGTGGGAAGTTCTAAATTTAAAAACCAGACTAGGTGAGGAGCAGATCTCCATATGGAGTATATTGTTGGAGGGGGAAGGGAAGGGAGAGGCAATGAATACTCCACTTCCCTTATTTATCTGATATTTGATATCATACTAAGGTAGCATTAAAGATTGGGTGCCGCTCCCATTGAAGTCAGTGGAAAGACTCTCATTGACTTTATTGGGAGTTGGGGCAAGCACTGACAGAATATGTCAGATAAGGAAAATATTATAATGGAAAGAATGGTTATAAAATGTAATCTGCGATGGGACCCTGACTGCCGTACTGTAGTTCACATTTTAGTCCTATTATTTTTGGTTAGAGGTTGGGACTGGAAACTGTATCTTCAACAAGAGGAGGAGATGAATTGAGACTTTTTAAAATTAATAAGAGTGTCATTGCAAAATAGGTGTCCCAAAACTATCTAAATATAGTCCCTGATGGTCTGAAATTCTAATGTCTTCTTAAAACCCCTATCTTTAACTATGGTTTGGTCCATGCACTCTGAATACTAAAGGCTCATTTTTTTTTCCAGTTCCAGTTGTGAAAGATTCAGCTTTCCAGATAATTTTGCCAGTATTCTCTAATCCTTTGTGACACCCTACTAAATCTGGTAAATAAGGATGATCAATCCTAATTTAATACTTGGGGACAGTAAATCATATAGATGAAATGACTTGTCCAAAATCACAGTGTCTGGCACAGGACTTTCTGACAAATCTCCAAGAAACAATGGTCCACTGCCTGTCTTTGATTGTGACCTGAAATGTTTGACATGGTAAATCTTTTAATCTGTGGCTTCTATTATAATTTTATTAATGGAATTATTTTTTCCAGATCATAGAGCATAAATTGTAAAACTTCTTTAAAATACGCTCTATTCTATATGTAAAAAATTACAATTTTACCCAGTTTCCATGTCATCTGTAACTGGTTCACTTTTTAGAGGTGGATGAAAAAATTCCATTTTTGAGCATGTCGGGGGAGGGTGGTTTGGGATTACTGAGACATCAGAATATCTGGAATTGACTCAGTACACGGTAGCATTCTTCTCATCGCTTCTGGTTTCAGGGAGCATACCACCATCACTGTGGAGCTCCAGAAGTTCAGTGATCAAACATTAACTCTTTAATGGTCACTTGATCAAATTAGGTCCCAGATATTTGAAAACATTACCTCAATATAAAACACATGGTCAAATGAGTGAAGATACAGATTTAATTTATAGCCACCATCTCACCTGCTTGTGTGGTGTTGCTATTGTTGTTCTGTGCTAAACCTGTGCATTTTTGGGAGTGCTCCTAAAAGCAGTTTAAATTACCTTACGGGTAGCATTATCTTGAGGAGAATGCCAAGTAGTGTAGTCGTCACCTAATTCAGCCACACCAAGCTGACAGTGTGACCCCCAAACACAAGGAGTTTATATGAAGGGACTTTTGTGTGTGTGGGCAAGGACATGCTGCTTAGCTACTGTAACTTATGTGAATGTGTGAGCTGTTAATTCCCTTTTTGCATTCCTTTATTTCCTCTCTACCATGCGGGGGAGAGGAATGCTTGGCCCTGAAGCAGTAAGCGTTTGCAGGCAATAAAGAAAATGCTTTTAAATTGTGTCATAAGAGGGCTTCTGATAATGCTCAAAGGGCCTCCCTTAACCTACTTAACATGCTCTGTGGCAGCACCATGAATGCACTATCCTTGAACCATTGAAAAATAGGAAGAAAATCTTTTGAGGACTTTGCAGTACTGAATGGTCACAGTGGAGAAACATTAAAAAAAAAAAAAATAGAATCAGACTGCAGTCATTCTTACAAGTATTGTAGTTAAGGAAAAGCACTGGGGGAAAGGGAACATATTTGTGAAAAGCAAAATATTGAGTGGGTTCATCTAACATTTTTCACACTTTGCACAAAGAGAAAAGACAGCTTTTTTTTACACAAAACTGGTTGTTTGCTTTACTGGATAGCTCCGTTTAGTAGGGGCCAAAACAGGAAGCTATTTTTGCAGGTGAAAATGGTTCTGGAGAAAATGGAAGCAAAGCATAATTCACTTAATCTTGCAGAGAAATGTACGTGGCATCCATCATTTACTATAATTATTTATAGCACAAAGTTCCCCAAACCCTCTTCCCAAGACCTAGCATAGAAGTAATTTAAATGAGCCATTCTGTGATTGGATCTGGCTCTTTACAGCTGCTACATGCACATAAAAATATTTAGTTCATGGAAATCTGATAAGAAAATTAAATTTAAACTCTGCCTTCAGCCACTGAATTTTGAAGTAATTTAACTTTTCTAGGAATTATGACTTCTGCAAGATCTGTGTGGCTTAGGAAGTGGGGGGCAGGGAAGTCTTCAAATGCTATAAAACTCTCCAATCCTTCATAACTGCTACCTTTCTAATATATTCAAAGACTTTATGGCTTGTTAAAGCTATCCTCTAGACTTAAATTCATCCTATCAGAGAACAGAAAAAAAATACCTTGTGGTTCATGTGACTACTCAATCTCACTTGGATTTCTAATATTTCACTTCAAGTACTCAGAGCCCAAAGTTTGTGTTCATTCCATAAAGTGTAAAAAGAAACAATAACTCACCCAAAAATTGAGTAAATTTGATTTAATGAATGAATGAAGGTTAATTGCAATCTGCTCTGGGATTTTCCACGAATAAAAAAAAGGATACATTGAATGAATAAAGTACTCTTTGAGAACTGCTTGCTCAGTTCTACTGCATACACTCCAGACATTCAATTTGCTATAATTCATAAAACAAACACTTATGGCCTGTCAAATTAACAAGTACGAGACTATATGTTAGGTCTGTAGCTGTAATTGACACTATGCATCAAGTATTGCAGAATGCTATATATACTGTAATTTTACCTCTCTATGTACTTAGCAATTATTTATTAAATAAATATTGGCCCCTTTGTTCAAGGCCGTGTGAACCTGTGAAGATAGTCCATATATACTGTAGTGTGTAGGTGGAAGGAATCTGAGTTGATGAAGATTCGTCAGCCTTAACTTTATGTTGCCTAACTTCTGTAGGTTAATTGGAGTTAGTCTTGGAGACTTTTTAAAAAAAAACATTTCTAAACAGGCAAACTGCAAAATATTTTATGCAAATGTAAAACCATTTAAAACATACTCATTTTTTAATATTAATAGAACTTCTGCTAACATTTTATGTTTTATCAGCAATGTTTTTCTTGAAGCAGGCCCAAACTGAATGTCTTGACATATCTTTTCACAATGAATTTTCAGTTTCCATTTTCGAGCTGGGATTATTTGTTGTTGTTTAGAGTATTTGAATTCACATGGTATATCTTTTCGTTTCCAGACTGCCTGAAATTATCGCAGGGGCTTATGAATGTCATCAAACACTATATGACAAATTTCCCAAGTGGAAGAGAGCTGCAATTAGAAGAAAAAAAAAACAAAAAACCATACCCTGGCCCAGATCATCAAAGGTATTTAGATGCCTGATTCCCATTGATTTCAGTTTGGTGCCTAAATGCTTTTGAGAATTTCAGCCCTGTTGTTTTTCCAGGGTTCTGAGTTGTGGAGCAAGGTGGCAAGAGCTCACAAGAACTATGGGGCCCCTTTCCATCACAGATCTCTGTGAGTTGGTGGCAAAGTAGGGAACTGTTTTAGGTTTTTTTGTTTTGTTTTTTAATGAATATCAACTATCTCCAGTTTGGTTTTATTTCTTGTTAGAAAATGGGACTTGGGGGATTTGAAGGAGAGAGTAGTGTGGGTTTGTAGCCTAATTCAGGGATGGCATTTGATTAATAAATTCAGTGGGCTGTGTGGGAAAAAAGTGTGTGAGGACACTTTTGGAGAAGCAGCAAATAGTGTTAAAGCTGGCTCAAGGAGTGGAATGGAGGCTCTGAAGGGGCGGATGTGTTGAAAGAAGAGCCATTAAGTAAGGAGGGGCATGATTTTTAAGGCCCACTTAAGTTCAGGGTGTATGCTGAAATCATTTCACTATGCCAGCACAAAGCCCTCAAGCCAGCCTTATCTTCATTGATGGGGGCATGATAGACATGAGTCAGTTTCACTTGCAGAAAGACTAAATGATTGTTTTGTAATGTAAGGTCTGAAGCCTGTTTTATTTTTTTGGTTTTCTTGGCTAAGCAGTAGCAGCCAGAAGCTAAGAAGGGAACATAAGATATTTGAAGAACATTATGTTTGATAGCATTCTGTCTGACAAGGAATCACTTAGCAACAGTTGTGGTTGTAAAATGTACATTTCTTATTGCTTTGACTTTGTCACCCACTTCTCTATTGCTTATCTGAATGATTTCTGTCTGGTTCTTTGATTGTTTCTGTCTGTTGCACAACTAAGTGTGCAATTGGTCAAATAATTATTTTGCAACATTTTAGTAAAATGATTGGTTAAGAGGTATAACTAAGCAGGACTCAAGTTTCACTATAAAACTGGGGTCCAAGAGGGAGACCAGCTGGGGAACAAGAAGAATAATATGAAGGAAAGACCTGAAAGAATAAGAATTCATCTCCCAGGCACAGCACAAGATCAGAGCTGCTAGAATCCTCTGCATGACCATTATGTGTAGCAACCAGAACCTACACAAGACTGATCTTGCCTGGCCAGCAGAGAATGTCCACCTGCCTGATCAGGAATGGTGAGCATAGCATTGTATGCTTAGCATGTGTATTATGTTTGGTAATTGTTAATAAATAGGGGTTCAGGATATTTCTGTATAAGGCTCTCTCACTGGTAAAAGGTTCTGCAAACTTGCAGTAGAATACACCCAGAGCCCTACAAACTGGGAAAGTGTATGGCTACTTAAATTAACCAGGTTAGTTGCACCATAAGCCCTACAAATGGGGTACAGGTGACCCTGAGCCCTAGAGTGTGAATTGTGTAGGGATAGGTGCTGTTCTCCTGGAGCCCTGTGGACTGGGAAAAGGTGGTAGTGCCTAAATTAATTGAGTTGTGCCAGGAGCCCAACGGACTGGGAAAAGGTGACATGCCCTCATGTGCAGGTAACAGTAGATCCAACCAGAAATGCTCTTGTTGGCTGTGTTGTTGGAGCTCTCTAAGAATTACTAGCTGACAAAACAAATGATCATGTTGATTTCATGATTAGTAACTGCCAAGCCACTCCAAAGACTTTAAAATATATAGAGACTAGCACAGCTGTGTTGTACTATGACTTATGGTTCCTGTAGAATGTAGGTTTCTGAAACTTAAGCTGATTAAGAGCTACTTGAGATCTTAGTGAGCCAAGAGAGACTCTCAGGGTTTCTGATATTATTAGAACATGAACTGTCAAAAGCCTTAAGTACTATAGTCTGATAGATGAATTCATACATACACGGTTCAGAAAAGTCCCTCTGAAATGCTGAGCTTCCTGAATTTTTGTGTTGCTGCAAATGTTTACCATAGTTGAATATCATTATGCAATGCTTTGTGTTGAAAAATAAAATCTAGTGTGTTTATAGCGTGAACAGATTTTCCAGGTGAAAAAAAATCAAGATATTTGTCCTATGGGAGGAAGGTTGATAGTGGGGGTCAGGGATGAGTACAACCAAAGATTTTTGTAGCTGAGAATGGAAGCAAAGATAGAAAAGATGGAGCCAATTCCTTTACTGTCTTCTCAATCTTACCTTCATATTTTTCCCTTTTTCTCACTTTTTCCAGTGTTGTGTGGTGTATTGGAAAATAGTTAAAAATTACAAGCTATCATATTAATTGTGAGAGATTTCCTAGCCCTGCTTGCAGGCTATGGGATTTTGAGAGAAGTCGTGTGATCTGGGCGGTCTGAGTCAATCAGCAGACAGCCAGTTTGGAAAGAACCAGCTTAAAGCAAGATAGGGTGAGTTGTGTCTCGCTGTCTTAGGGAGCAGCCTGTTTTCTTGCTGCATGTTTTTTGGTTTCTTCCAGCAAGAGTATATGTTGTTTTTTTTTAATCTAACATCTTTTTGTGTATGCTGTGAACATAACATAAAGAGCCATTTGCACACAAGAAGCTATTTGCAAAACTCAACTTTTCTTGGTCCTACAAAACCCAGGAACTGCGCTATATATTCTCAAGTGTCGTCTACTCGCACTTTCTTAACAGCAGACATCTCTCATGTTTGCAGTGCAGCTATAATATCCAGAGACTGCCTCAACATAGTTCTGAAACTATGTGTGGGAGGTGTTCACTGGCAAGCTTAATGAAGAGTGGCAGTAATATTGTACAGCAAGCCTAGGACACTATCTGCTCACTAGTACAGCTGGCCAGTTATTCCTACAGGTGGCCAGTGTACATGGATTTCCAAAAAAGAAAAAAGGACAAAGCATTATACTCTGTAAAAATGACCATGATAGGACCTCAAATCTGGGACATTCCTAGCTTTCAGAGGTACTTGATTTACCCTAATTTATTTATAAACACTGTCAGTGTGGTGCCCTTAATTCTTGGTGGAGTTTGATTATGGTGTGCAAAAGTAACTTTGTTTTTCCTAGGGAGGAAGGAAGTTGATATCAAAATGCTTCACAAACCTGGCAAAAAATGCTCTGACCCCTTCTCTGGTTGGAGAAACACCTGCTGATCACTTGCCTAAAGAGTGGATTTGAGGAGGCCAGTGTGACTTATCTTTCCCTCATTGATGGTAGGATAGAGAAGCTGAACTGTGGGGGGGGGGGGGAGGGAGGGGGGAGTCTAGAGGGAGACACAAATAATAACAGCAGTATTTTGTGTTCTTAAACAACATTTTTCATCCTTATATCTCAGGGCACTTTACAAAGGAAGTGTAAAGCATGATTGTTTCCATTTTACAGATGGGGAAACTGAGGTCTAGAGAGGTGAAGTGACTTGCCTAGGTTTTCATGCCATGAGTGGCAGTGGTGGGAAAAAGACCACCCCCCTTATATTTACCACCACAGTATCCTGTCCACTGGACCACGTTATCTCCATAACAGATGGTTCATAGAATCGACACTCCCAGCTAAGAGCATGTGACGAAAAAGAGACTGTAGATATCTCCTCACCTCCTACAGGCCCTTAGTCACACTGGAAAACTGTGAGTGGGTATTTACATACAGAATGGGAATATGGGAACAGCGGGGAGTTGGTTGGTATCTTGTGGTGTCAGAGAGGAACTGGGATCTCCACAGCACAGATTTTTCCTGTCTTTTATGAGGAACCTGCTCTTTGCCAAAGGGGGGAGAGCCAAGAGATCCTCCATATTGGAATTACAGTCTGGTACCCTGACTTTACTGGCAGGGATTGATATGCCCTCCTGGATACCAACTGCTACAGTCCCCTGCAGCAGATGTTTGTGGTAGGCTATGGTCAGCCCCAGTGATGGTGCTGGGCTGGCTACGATTACACACTGTGGGGTGGGGAGGGCTGTCGATACAGATGGCTGAGAGGACTGTCAACGCCCTCCTTAGGGCCCAGCTCAAGAGTAGTGGCTGTGATGAGGAAGAAAGTTGCCCTCAGTGCAATACTCCTGAACTAATAAGATACCAGAAACTATAGCAGTCAGTGTAGAAGACCCTACATTAAATCCTCAGAGCTTCAAGAGGATCCTGGAACCACCATTGAGGAGTTCATAGCTCTAGTGTTACCCCCTGCTTCATATCTCCCCCCCATGTCCCTGCTTTTACTAAAATGCCAGTTACATTAAAAAGCCATGGAGGGCTTTGGACATTGCAAACATGAGGACAAAAACATTTTTTCTTGCAAAATTAACATCTTTATAACTTATTATTCATCCAAAACCAATTCTTGTGAAGCATAACGGAAACATGATATAAAAGTCCATTTTTTGCAAAAATGTCATTGAAGAATTATTTTTATAGTAAAAAACAACAAAAACTTAAGTCCGAGTATAATAAAAGTTCTTTGCCTTGAAGAAAGTTTGTTATTGTAATAAATAGATAAGGAGAGTATTTTAATATCTTTTCAGTGTTTGCTTTATTTGTATCAAGTGTAAACATTTGAAATGATTGATTTACATTCACATTGTGTCTTATTTATACACAAAAGCTGATGCATATACAAAAGCAGAAAATATTTTCTGATTATAAGAAAATGTTCATGCCAAGGCCCTCAGAAAATTGAAAGCCAGAGTTAGAAAATTAAAGAAGAGAGGGTTAGTAAGGAGACCTTGATTTAAACAAAACAAAACAAAACAAAAAAAACCCTCACATGCACAAAATAACCGCTGCAGGTTTTGTAACTTGGATTAGAGCCAAGAGCCAGCAGCTGTATTCATCCTTGACTGAGCAAGTTGCACTACTGGAGAGCACAAGCTGAGAACAGTGGTATGTACAAGCGGGAAAGCAAGACAAAATCACAGCTAATTAGAATTCCTGTAGGCTTTATCAACAGGTCTGCAAAATACAGTAATTAAGCTGTGACTGTGAAAACATGTCACTTTGATGTTTTTCAGATGAGGCAAACTAGCTGAAAATTACCCAGTTTGAAAATTATCACTTAAAATCTTCTTTATAATGATACATATAACGTATCTACTACTACAGTGATTTTTGCAATTACTGCAATCAAAGCTAAGACTAATTTAATTTCTCAACATACTGTACAATACATGAACTTCCCAACTTTTATTTCTTCAGTCTTACATTAGAGTGAAAATAGATGGCTACAATAAAAAATATATAATACATATTTTTGGTATATTTGCCAGTGATAGGATATATATAGTAGGCCCATGTAGGTAGGATATATCTATGTAGAAAATATTACATTATGCAATAGATTTGCATAGAAGTTGCTCAATTTTGTGTCTGGTAAATGTTCTTGGAGAGTTTAATTATTAATCCATTTGAGTCAGCTATCTTAAAATGAAATTGGAAGAAAAAGTCAAAACTGCTGAGGGTCAAGTTTAAACTGTCTGAACTCAGGATATTGACAGTTAAGGTTGACGGTCCATCTGCAACTTATGCTCTTGTAAAAGAAGGGAAAAAAAGCACAGCAATCTGGCTGAAAAGACAGGGTGTCAGTGCTTTTTAAAATAAATATGTGTTTGCTGGCTTAAAGCAGGTCCCTAACTTTATATGACAAGAGGGTTTTATTAAAAATTACCTGTCATTGTACCATATAAAATGTGTTACTTAATAGAAAATAACAGCTCCTGTTCCTGGTGTTTACAAACCTGTATTATGTAGCTAGCAAGATCAGTAGGAACTCACCGTTTCAGTCTTGCCTTTCAGATGTAAATAACTCTGAAGGAATATATCTAGCAACTCAATGTGTTTTCATCTCGTATTTATAAGAACTCTCTAGATTTTTTTTTACTTCCGGTAGTTCTTACTGTACTTCAAATGCAGATCTAATTAGAGCAGATATTTAAGAAAAAAACTGCTCTCAGAGCCTCTTTGCTCTCAGCTATTATATCTACCTATTAAGAGGCATTATTATGCTATCAGGCTAACTACTAATGTATAATAAAATAGTCTTCCAATTCCCAGAGTTCAAGATTCAATATAGGTGCAATTCTTGAATAGTAGTGCCATCTATTGGAGAGAGATTGGAATTATAAACATTGTTGCATTAATATTTTAGCTCTAAGGAGCATTGGTTACTCCTGTGATTTGACATTAGTTGGTTGCTCATTTATGTTGCGTATTCCGTGTCTGCTTACAATTAAAATATAACTACTGCATATCACAATCATATGTAAAGGGGTATATAATATAACTTAAGTACAAGAATATGTAAATGTTACAACAGGAAGACAAGTTAATTAAAATGATTAGTGTTTGAATTTTGCACATCAGTGAAACCCTTTAATCCTTCAGCAAGTGTTCTAAGAATCTCAAATGTAGACTTTTTTTTTGGCATATTGTGTTGTAAGTTATAGAAAAGATTAATTTTAATATGTTGAGCTTGGCTATAGCATTCTCTTCATGCTAATGTGAAGAAACTAACTGTCTTAGTTACTTACATGACAATCTTTAATGTATTTATCAGCCCACCACACCTGTACTTTAGGTAAGTATTATTACTATTACGGGGGGGAAACAGAAACATAGAGATGCTGAAGTGATATACTCACACAAAGTCTGTAGCAGAACAGAACAGAGACTTGAACGCTGGTGTCCCAGCTCCTAAGACCTGTGGACTAGCCTTCCTCTTTACTGTGACATAGACACTGTAGTTCAACCTTTTCAGTACCATGGGCCAGAAACTAGTTGTGGAGCACCTCTTCAGGCCCATGTAGAAATACATGATCTACAAAATGACATCCTTTATGCTGTGCGACCTGTCATGTACAGTGTGTTCGAGGACACCATTTTGTGCAGCAGGTCTGCTGTGGGGGCAGATGTGTTCAGGGGTCAAATATAACATAATGCCTTTCTTAGCAGTAGAAATATCAGGGAAACTATACCTTTAAAAAAAAAAAAAAAGGAAGTTGAATACTTTGAATTTTGTTTAATAAGGGGAATTTTATGTAGTTGTTGAACCACCCTAGTAAATGCTGTGTATTTCTCTGTGTATGGAGGAAGCAACAGAGGGCTAATAGAGTTTGCGTGTGAGGGACTGATAGTTTGTAGCCTGTGAAAATTAAAACCAAATATTGAGCGAAAATGTTCCTATTCCTAAGAATTCATCTAACAAAACTCATTGAAGCAAAAAATCAGTGGAAGAAATAAATGACTTTTCTCCCTAGAAACACCTAGTCTCATATTTGCTTCTGAGTGATTGTTAGAGAGCAACATGGAGTCTATAATTCACCACTAAGCCAATTTGATCAGAACAGAAAGGTCTTTTCTAGTCGGCAGATATTCATGATCAGGTTTTAATGTTGGCTTCATATGTCTTTGCTATATAATGTCTGGAAAGGTACAATATGTGAGAGCAAGTCAAGGATGGTCACGGCAAATGGATTTCAGGATAGCTGGATCGATGACTGTGCCTGCCACGTGGCTCAAGAATTACTGTTATTACCTATCTTGAAATGAAATGCTATTTTTGGTTTACTTTCAACAGTCATTTTGTGCATTTCAGCATTCTGAATGAGAACCAGGCATCTCAGAACCCAAATTCATATTTGAATGGTGCCCAGTGTTAGCTCCTACCTAGGGTACATTAGTTAAAACTCAGACAAGTGTGTGTGTGTGAGAGAGAGAGATGTAATATCATAAAATGGGGGCCAACAGATGAAGATAGAAACCCCCAAATTTTAATTTAACCGTCAATGAGTAAGAATGACCACAATATTTCTTCCTCACTAATAGAAAAAGCAGGCTACATATTTTTTTGTTCTCTGCTCTTTTATTTAATTCCTATTGACCTGAGTAGAGTGGGAGAGTTGGCATGAGTGACAGCAGAGGTGTGGGAAAGCCTGGGCAGAGTCAGGGCTGGACGCAGCCATGGAACACTGGGGCTCCACAGCCCTGCCTCTCACTTCAAGTGCCAGTAATGGGGGAGCAACTTTAACCTGCCGACAAGGGGAAGCAGGGACCTATATCCCCTCACAACTATCAGGAGTTCCTGGTACTTATCTGTTGGGAAGGTGCGTGGACCAGGCCTCGCTGCACTTTTCTTCTCTAGCCATGCAGCTGAATGGTGTCAGGGGGCCAGAGATGTGTTTCTTAGAATTAATACTCCATTAAGATGAATAGACTAATTCACACCTCTCAGAGCTATTGTTTTAGGTTGTCTGCAGACACAGTCAAGCAGACTGCATCAGTTATACCTGGGTTGTGTTTTCAAGCTGCTTTTGCAATCATGAGGGCTGGTAACTTAATTAAAAAAAAAAAAAAAAAGCTGAGATTGACTTGTTCACATGACTTCAGGAACAGTGGCTGTAAGCATGGGTCTATTGTGCCTATGACTCAATCCAGCATTGGGCAGAAGGGTTTACATTTGTTACTGAATACTTTGAGTGTTAGCTCTACATTAACTCTCTGTGTGACATTCAGAAAGTTGTGTAACCTCTCTATGCTGTCTCTAGGAAACAGACAAAGCCTTAAGGCTTGTCTCCACTACAAAATTAAGTCAACTTAAGTCAACATGCAGCCACCACAATAATTAAAACAATGGTTCACATCCACACTATGCTCCTTCTGTCAGTGGTGCACATCCTCACCAGGAGCACTTCCACCGACTGAAGTGGGACATGGTGGGACACCAACAGCTGGAGTCTGGCAGCTTCAGTGCTGAAAGTTCCAGCTGTCAACTGAGCACTGGGCTCACAGCTGGCCCTCCTCTGCCTCTACCATGGTATTTGTGCTATGCAGCACCTGGGAACCGTAGTCATAGTCCAGTCCACTAGGAGCTGTACAAACATAGAACAAAAAGATGGTCCCTGCCCCATCTGGCCTGAGCTGGTGAGGAAATAGTTCTGATGGAATCATTTATAAATACAAAAAAAACCATAACTGGCTTTACAATTTATTCATTGTACCAAGATATAGATTATTTGAATGTATCTAGAAACAAGAGGGTCCATGGATTTACTGAAAATGATTTCTCCTTTGCTAGTGGGAAACAATACACTTATACGTACGTACTTTCATCCATTAAGAAATGAATATCATGCAAGCATTGAGTATCATACTAGTACTGAAAAAAGGTACAGTCCACAACAGTAACTTGCTGCTGGCTGCATCATGTTTTGTTCTCTTTCCAAAAAGAATTGGACTAGTTATTTGATGCTGAGCACCCTCAACTCCCATTAGCTTAAGACATTAACCAACAAGTGTGGCAGTATCAAGCCATAGAGCATGAGAGGAAGACAACAAGGATGAGAGATGAAATAATAGCTCTACAAATGAGGCAAGAGCAAACTCAGAGTTTATGCCTATCTCATCCAAAACTCTCACTGAAATGAGTGGGACATTTTCCAAAATCTGACACCTTTCCTATAAAGGATGGTTGGAGAATATTTCACAATGGGACAGAGAAGAAAAATTTCTATCATACCTATGCCACAGTGTGAAAAAATATATGGAAAAAGACATTTGGAAAACTGTAGCTGTCACTACTGAGGCCTGGTCTACATTTAAAGTGCATGTTGACATAACTATGTAAAACAGGGGTGACAAAAACCCACACCCCTGATCCATGTATCTATACCAAACTAATATCCTGTGTGCATCTCTGATGTGAATATACCCTAAGTCTTGTACTTGCTTTTGTGAGTGGAGCATAAACAAGATCTGCAAATAAACAGCAGTGTTAAAAGCTGCTAAGTGGCTAGGAATGCATCTTAGGTAGGAGCATTTGTGGCTTTTTTTGTTTTTTAATTTTTAAAGATTAAATTTAATTTAAAAAAAGTCTCCTGTTGAGAGCTTCATACATGGTGGCTCTAGGGCTGCTCATAAGCACTGCTCAAATCTTCAGATAGTGGGTGCCCACCTACCATCTTGTAGCAATCTTGTCTGAAGCTGGATAAGTTTTCAAGGCGAACTATTCACCATGGAAGCTTGAGAAATCAATATGCTAAACAATCAAGTGTGTGAGCCATATTCAGGTCATGAAATTGCAGTAAATACTCTTAAAAATAATCTCACTTTTTTCTGCTAAAAATGCATTTTGTTTTTCCCCCCTTACAAATGATATAAAATTGCATGATGCAGAGCTGTCTGGCAAAGGAGTTGGACATGTTATGGAATAACAATGAAGCAGGGAGGGGGAAACCGTGGAAACAAAAACCTATTTTAGAATGTGCTTCAATAATAGTAATAAGAAAGTCCAGGTTTTGCACGCCAGAAGCCTTTGCAAGGCAGAAAAGTTCTTTCAAAATCAATTTTCCATGGTTTCTACAATAAAACTGTATTTTATTAAATGGGTCTCAGTCACATAACTAAATTCCAGCCTTTCTGGTTTAGTTTAACTCTTCCATATATATTTTCACTACACAAGTGCATATTTTTAATGACCATACACAAACAGGAATGAAGTCTCTTAGCACCACTGTATGATGGATAGTATTATTTTTCTTCATTTTACAGATGGTGAAATGAAGGCTTGGAGGAGTTAAATGAGTCTCTCTTCACAACAAACAGCAAATCCGTTACAGAGCAGTGCATAGACCTCAGGTTCCTGGTGTGCATATTGAATCACCAGAACACACCTTCACTCCAGAATTTCACAAAATGGTGTGCAGGTCTTATAGAATAGTTGTGACTTTTTTTCAGAACACAGAATAATTTTCCACAGACAGAAACTATATAATTCACACTGTCGCAACCGGTCAGATTCATTCACGTTTTGTGATCTGAAAATAAATAAAATGAGAAATGGACACCTAAACCAGTTCACCTAGCTCTACTTGTAATGCTCCTGGACGTTGGCTGGCATCAGATAAGACGATTGATTCACTTCTCACACTAGTTTTACACTGGTAACTTGATTGACTTTAATGTAGTTACTGTGGATTGAAACCGGTGTGAGATGATGATAATAGCACACTCATCGAGACTCATAGTGTCTCATCGAAACTTGGTCAGAAACCAGAATTTCCATTTTATGAGAAATTCCAACATTTTTTTTATTTTGAAGTGAACCAAAAACACAATTAAAAAAAAAATTTCCAGCAAAACAAATTCCGACAAATTTCTGTTTGGAACCACTAATTGTTTTATTTCAATAAAGTAAAACATTACAATATATTACATTTAGTATTAAATACAATATGCATTATATTTAATGTATAACATGTATACATTTAATATAAGATAAAAGTGAAAATGAATCAAAATAATGAAGTCCGAATGAGCCTGGGAGTTTAAATTCATATCTTTGCTAGGCACTAAATATCATGGTCTTAAAAAAGACACTGGATTTATGGCTCATTGTGACAACCTGTAACTCACTAACCTGTGTTTTTAGTCCTATGACTGCAGAACTGTTAGTGGACCACTGCATCTTGAATTGTTCCTTAGAATGTGTTTATTACTTATGCCTTGTCTTTAGCTGTGACACTCTGAGTACTTTTCCAGGAGTTAATGAAGATTTCTGTGTAGTGTGAAAGGTTGGCTCTTTCACCAATAGAAGTTGGTTCAATAAAAAATATTACCTCATCTACCTTGCCTTTCTAAAGTCAGAACAAAACATTTTCACTGTATTGAAATGAAATGTTTCACTATTATCTAAATTAAATGAGAAATTTTAAATGATTCATTTTGACTTATTCTAGTAAAAAATTTCATTGAAATCAACACATTCCTATTAAATGTTTTGCCAAAACTGCATTCTATGTGGAAAACTCATCCATCAAATGATTTTTGATCAGTTGTACTCTAGAGTTGTGCAAATAACTTGAGTTTTCTGTCTATTGGCAATTCCAAAAAATCTCAAGGGGGGGGGGGGGGGGGGGGGGGGGAATTGTGTCAAGTTGAACAATACAATTTTTAAAAATATTTTCAGCAAATCCCAAAGTCTCAAATTTCAAATTTTCATTAGACTCAAAACATAGTTATGTTAGTTTTTGAGCATTTTTCAATTTTACATTAAAAAAATTGAAAACATTAAAAGAAGATTCAAAATGAAAGGTTAATTTGAATCGAAAAATCATTTTGTTTTGAATGTCAAAGTGAAACATTTTAGGTTTTTTGTATCTTTTTGTTTTTTACACAAACAATTCAACAAAACCAACACACATTCTCAATGTTTTGGTGTTGCCGAATCTGCCTTTTCTGCTACCAAAAAAAAAAGTTTTGGATGAAAAAATTGGCTAAGCTGTACTTTTGTCCCATAATATGTCCTGTCTGTCAGACTGTTTTCTCTCTCCTATTAAAACCTTATAATAAATCCACTACTTATTGGGATTCTGGGGTTTCTTTATAAAACCCAAACTCAGCAGCTTCAACAACAGGGTTTGGGTTCCTTGTACAACCCCTGTAGATCTAGAATGTTGCATGCAAAATGGTGCTGTTTCATGTCCAGGACAACTGGAAAACTTGGTAGATCATTCAAACCTGAAATTCAAAGTAAAAATGGGGGCTAACATAATAAATGCATGTAACATTAATCTCAGCTATCACAATGAATCCAACTACCATAAAACTCATATTCTGTGTATGATTATTTACATGTGTGCGGGCACTGTTGTTGTTGCCTAGTGTGAATTGATTTAATACAATATATCTGTTGCATAAACTTAAGAGCTGGTTGAAAGAATTTCCTTGTTTTCATGTTAGATATAACTCTGTGAGTCTGTCCCTAGCAACAGAACTTTTTTGTGTCCACTTAAAAATGCCTATTAGATCACTGTTACAGATGGTCAACATTTGTTTGGTTGTGTTTTGAATTCACAACCTACAGGAATATGCAGTATTCTTGGATTAGTGAGGAAAAGGATTGTTTGTTTTGTTCTCAAGCAAGGGAAATTAAAGATTGTCTCTATTCTACTGCAATTCTTTAAGCAGGGTAATGATTCCTTTTAAGAGAGAAAATATTGCTTTTGAACTGCCAGTAGAATATAAAAATGGCTTCCGTTGCTCACTTGTGACTCATTGCTGCAAATCAAAATAATTCTATCTTTTCATGCTTTGATCTTAAGTCATTATTCCAGTGAATCTCAGTTTCAAACTGAATTCTCCTCTAGTTGTGACATCAGAAAGGAAATTGAACTGTAAAGTACTCATATGAGAAATTCAACTCTTTCAAATAGTCAGAGAAAAAGAGTAAGATGAATAATAGAAAAGGATTGGAACAAGCTGTGTAATAGCTATATGCAGAGTTTCCTTTGGGTCTAGTAGGTGGTGGTGAGCCTGGCCTAGTTACATCTCTGGAACTTGCTGGCCATACCATCTGGGTTATCAGAACCTCCTAGCTCTGACATATGTCTTTTCCACAGCTCTTGGTGTCAGCTACCTGACCAGATATCAGTTTGCCATGATCATGAAGAAGGCATTAACCTACATAGGTCCCAATCCTGAAAATTTTGGCATATATTCCTTTAGGATTGGGGCAGTAATTTCAAAGCACTGGAGGGTTTTGACTGTTGGAATGTCCAGAAACTGGCACAATTTCATGCAGCTCTGCTCAGATTCCTGGCCTTTGTTTTCTATGGATTAAAATGGAAAGATACATTCCCAGGAAGGCTCAGACATCAGCAATACTTTAGTTATTTCCTTTCCTTTACATGTATTACAGCGGCAGTGTGTAAGAGTGTGACTATGGGAGTGGGAAGCAAACTTGAATCTATTTAGATCATCAAAGGAGTTACTTGATCAGTTTATAAATACATGCATGGAGAACAGAAATTTGATAGAGGGCTCTTCAATTTAGAAGACAAATATATAACAAGATCCAATAGCTGGAAGTTGAAGGTAGTCAAATCCAGGCTTGAAATAAGGTGTGCATTTTTCAGAGTAAGGAGTAATTAACCATTGGAACTTCATCTTGTTGGTGTAGAAGTATATAATGTAAGTTTGTATAAGCGTTTAGGCCTGTGTATTTGCCTGAGATGGTATTTTGGGCCTGTGTGACTGCCTGAAAGCTGAAGTCTTTGAGACACAAATATTAGCAAAGAACAAAGACAGTGTGGTGTGTTTTTTTCGCCTGCTCTCAATTAGATTTTTTTTTTTTATTACTATGAAAAGATAAGGGACATAGTTAAAATGTTTCAAGGCATAGTGAAGGTGTAATATATGAATGCATAAATGAGGGAAAGCTCTGACTCCTCTTTAAGATAGATGCCAGAGCAA
This sequence comes from Emydura macquarii macquarii, assembly GCF_026122565.2. Lineage (NCBI taxonomy): Eukaryota > Metazoa > Chordata > Testudines > Chelidae > Emydura > Emydura macquarii. The sequence continues at coordinate 31,083,154 of NW_027131390.1, read as the reverse complement.
GGCCAAACAAGTGGCTGGGAAAGAAAGGGGGATGAAGGAAGGTGTTAGAAAGACACATAAACATAAACTGACCATGGCCAAGATGTGACCCACTCCTTGCCCCTCCTATGGAGAACAAAAGGGGTTGTAGTAAAGTCCCCGGACCCAGACCCCACAAAACAGAACATAACCATATATTGGAAGGGGTGGTACAGATATAATTAAGGCTATTAAAAAGGAGGGAGGAGGGGGTTTTGTCGGCATACGGAACTATGGTCAGGGAAAGTGGGAGGTCTATGGGCATATAGAATTAGGAATGGGGGGGAGGGAATTCAATGGGTGTTCTAAAGGAATTAGCCTGACTGGTGTGAAAGGCTTAGAGGTACGGTTATGCTTTTTAGCTTGTCGTAACCCCCAATAAACCCTTTGCGAAGTGCCTGCAGATTGGACTCTAGACTGTCACTTTCCAGGAAACTGTGTCTGGGAACTGAGAAGGGACTGGACGGGGGAGCCCAACATATCCCTTCAAATTTTTAAATCAAGAGTGTATGATTTCTAAAAGATGTTGTAGTTAACCAGGAATTAACTGAAGGAAGCCCTTTGGCTTGGCTTGTTTAGGAGATCAAACCAGGGATCCTAAAGATCTCTTCTGGCATTACAATCTGAGTCAGATTAACATCAAGTTTTACTTAGATGCATAATTTAAATGTGTGATATCCCATGTCTTGAAGCTGGGCCTGGGAGTTCCCAGCTAGCTGCTACATCCTGGCCTCCACCCAATGTCTGGAAATGTGGTGAGCCGAGAAGCTAGTAAGACTATAGCCTCAGCCAAGGCACCACCCTCAGAAGCCCTGACTGGAGGATTGCCCAGCTCCACCAATTGGTCCAACTTCGCTATTTAATCCAGAAGCTGGCACAGGAAGTTAAAAGGTGATTTCCTGTAGTGGCTGCATTGGACCCTGCTTGTGCCTGCCTCCTGCACCCAGCCCTGTGCCTGATTCTCGCTCTGCTCTTGGCTCCTGCCTCACCCTTTCCTTCTCTCCTGTTCCCATGATGCCGCTGCTTTGTGCTTATCCTTACCTTGCCTCCTGTTCCTGCCCTAACACCTCATCTCCAATCCTCAATTACTGTTCCTGGTTCTGACCCAGGCCTCCAGCCACTGGCCCTGATTCTGGTTTGACCCTTGGCTTTGGCACTTGTATCTGACCTCATCTCTGACCCTCAGCTTTGACTCCTGGTTCTGACTCTGGCTTGAAGCCACGCTCTGGTAACCCTTGACTTTGTTCTTCAGCCTGGATGCCTACTCTGCCCACTAGACCTGACTCTTTCTGACTACTAGGCCAGACCACCTACATGGAGGATACATTAGACATAGGTTCAAATTCTCCTATCATAATACAGAAGTGGAGAAAACTGCTCACCAGCACATGTTCTTACCTCACCAAATACTAGCACACACTAGAGTGTACTAACAATAAAACCTCCCATAATATAAATTGTGTTGATTTCCCCTTGGCATATCTTCTTCAGGGATTGCCTCTCCACCCCATAATGCAATGGGCATTTCCACTCTAACACATTATACATTTGGTCTGAGACTTAGTGAAAAATGCACTGAGAGTATATATAACTATCATGCTATCAAAAAGCACAAGGGATAAGCTGTTTCTCCTTATTTCCCAGACTTGTCCTATACAGTGTTTCTTTGAATACAGGCTTTTCTTTAAATCTTGTCCCTCTGTGTTATTGGTGTGGTTATTGTTTCCTGGGATTTAATTTGACTACCAAATTCAGAAGCACTCTATTATGCAACTACTTCTAATAAAAATTCTATAATTTTTATGCAAGCAGAAGATATAGTGCATTACTTATTACAAGGTTAGTGCTTTGACTGCATACGTAAATAGTGTTTAAAAATAAGCCCAATGCTGCCTTTACAAAATAAGTTGTTTTCTTTGAGGTCTAGTAAGGCATTTGTGTTAATTGGTTTTGATTTTTTCCCTTCTATAACCAAGCTTTTATTTTTTTCAGAAAATAGAAATAATTAACTAGTTTCCTTTAGAACAGATAGAGATAATTACTAGATACTCTTCTTATAAAATTTGTCATCAGAAAAGAAGCTAGATCACCTGAAATGTTAGGAAGCATTCAGAGAAATGATTTATGTATAGACTAGCCCACTGGAAGAAACACATCTTTAATAAATAACTCTAATCAGAAATTGAGTATATCTCACTGCTAGTTCTCCAAGTCTAAATTGGCAATAACAGATTCTGCTAACATGTGCAGTGTGCAAAGTACAGTATGTTTTCTTGCCTAGCTATCAGAGGAAAGCAAACTTTTTGAAATGACAGATTGTATTGAATTTTAGATCTTCTTTTGTGTCATGGCACCCGTTGGAAAATTGGATACAGCTATTCATGCGTAATGAAAAGAAGCAGTGTGTGATTGTATTTAAATTGTATGTGGTGTGGACACAAACCAGCAAAGTCAAGGGGGCATTACAATCTTATGAAACCATAATGACAGCAAGTGAATTTTGGTCATTTTTAACAATCTCCCTCTAAAATTGTCAGAATAAGTAATAATACCTAGTGCTTGCATAGTACTTTACTTTTTCACAGCAATGCACCAGCCTTAGCTAATGAATCCTCAAACATCTCCACATTTTGTAGGTGAGTAGTATTATCTCTGCTTCACAGGTTGGGAAAGTTTTTAACTTGTCCAAAGGTCCAATCCTGAAAAGACTTATGCATGTGTGTGCAACTTGATTCATGTAAGTAGCCTCATTGAATTAATCACGTGCATAAGTCGGTACAGTAACAGGTCTGAATTTAGTGGCAGAGCTGGAAATGAAATGCAGGAACTCTTGGTTTCTCTTGTCATGCTTAGTATAGGTAGCCCTGGCGAGTATTTTTTAGTTTGTTGATTGTTTGAATTTTAAAGGAGTATGTTTTTCTCCAGTATAAAAGAACATAAAGATGTCTGTGTAACTTCAGAAACACAGTGGGTGAAATCCTGGCCCGAGTGAGGTCAATAAAATCAGAATTTCACCTAATAATTCTTCTGTATCTATCAGGTGTTGGGATGCCCTCTGAGATCTTTTCCACTCATCTTCCGAAGAACACAGTTTGACTCCATATTTTGTCATTCAAATACCTTTATTCAACATACAGCAAAGCTAGGCTGAGTTTATCAGACACACATGCAGGGGGTGGATGCAGGGTACATAACACATCCATAGTACTAAATAATTAATCAACTTATATACACATGTGCCCTCTATTCCACATAAATCATGTACTTCCTGATTGGTTCAGTAGGTTCTGGGAACCACCTCCACACAGATCTATAGTCTTGACCTATATAATTCTGGGTTTAGGTTTTAGTGCAGGTACTTACATTTTTTTGTATAGCATGCTTTCTAACAGAAAAGGTGATTAAAGCAGATCTATTATATTTTATAGGTAACAAATAATTAGAGCTGGATGACATCTGCAGTTGATCCCTGAATTTTTCTTGTTCAAGGCCACGATAAATGGAAAAAGCAAGCAAAATAGATATTTCAGATGTATTTTGCAATTAAATACTGATTTTAAAAACATATTTTACCCAAAAGCTATTGTAAAACTTCTTCTGCAGTAACTGAACACCCTACAAGTTCATCTGGAAGTTTGAATTCCAGCCTCCAACAGGAATATCCCACCACCTCTTACATTCCTCTAGCAACCCTAGCCCCCGAAAGAGAGAATATGTGATTCCTATGGGAGGGTTCATTGTATTGCACAGTTGTGTGAAGATTCTCCGTTAAGGATGGCATAAAATAAAACCTGAAATCCAGAATGTGGTTATGGGGTTAACATAACAGTTAATGTTCTTAAAGTTTATAAAAAATTAAATTTCAAACATCAGAAGCGTTTTTAAATGTTATGAGAGAGAGAGATGGCAGAGTTGTAATTGCCAGACATAAAGGGCCCTTAGCCAGCTCTGATCCTGTATTACTATAGTAAACATAATACAAGGATCCACCCTTGTTAGAAACTTCAGTCCTAAGAGATCATCCCAAAGTGTTCCCAATTTATTGTGTACAATTCCGCTCCACATTTATTAGAACAATTGCTTCCGTTAAGCTACTTGACCTTTTTATGATCCCTTGTTCTGTCATTAAAGACAGGTTTCACTATATGTAACTGAGTTGGTGATTCAGTGTAAATTCTTTGCACACGTCTACAACTAATTCTTGATTTGACATATTACATTTAAAAAATGGGTGTTAAGGCTGCACACCTGTGCTTTAAAATACATAGTCAGTGTCCAAAAGACTTCAGAATTCAGAGCATCATCTTGGTGGATCGAAAGTGCCAGCCTGAAATATTGTATTGAAAATGGCTCAACGTTGTGAAATTTGTGTATATATATATATTTTTAAAAGTTCTTCCATAATTGATCCTACAGGCTGTGGCCAATATCATCCCAAGCCAAAGAGCCAAAAGAAATGCCAATTCAAGTTCTTGGACTCTCCAGAGCCCCTTCATCGACCGCTGAGACCTTCCACCCACAGCAATAGTTCATTGTCAGCTCACTTTCTAATCAGATGCATCTATTCTTGCCCCATCTGACAGAGAGTCCTCAAAGCTGTGGATGGGTAACTAGTCCTGGCATGATTATAATTACTCACCACTGAAATTTGCAACATGCTTGTGAACCTTTTCCATGGGATCGTGCTGTGCAGTGGGACTGCACCAAGGTTCTGCTCCCACTCTGCCTGGACGTGTCCCTGGATTTTCCATGAATTCAAATGTGGTGTTTGGGGGCTGTATGCATTGCAGCCACTATTCAAGACTGTATGAGCTCAACGTCTCCTTTGTCCCAGTATTTGCAGCCTTTGCCCACCTGTGCACTGTTTGGTGTCAGGCTAACAGTTATTTTATAGTGATAGATTCTTTAAGAATATCTTGGAACAGATCTGGAAACGTATTGACAAATCATTTTTTTCTATGCAAAATGCTGATTGATTGTAAATGGAAGTTTTTTCAGACATGTATTGGTTTTAATGAAACATTTGTTGGGGAAGTTTCTAAGGGCAGTATGGAATTTCTGGTCAAAACCACCTATGCCAGAATAGCCAAAAGTCCAGTGGTTAGGGCAGTCACCTGAGATGTGGGAGACCCAGACTGAAGTCTCTCGTCCAAATTAGGCAAAGCAGGGACTTGAACTTGCTCTCTCACATCTCAGGTGATTTCCCTAAGAAACTGAATATTTTAGTGTGTGTGTCCCTCTTGGTTTTAATGAAAATTTGTGAAAGGTCTGAGTTTTGTCCATACAGGGAATGAAACCAAATGTTGAAAACTGAACATTTTTCTCAAAACAAATGTTTTCTGACCAGTCCTACCTTGAACTAACAATACAGTACTCTCCATCAGGTGTTGATGTTAATACACTGGCTTGTCAGATGATAGAAACTATATTTGCGCCAACTATGATAACCTTAGGTAGGTTGTTTGGAAGGACAAGTATTATTTCAAGAATTTGCAAATCTATTTTATGCCTATATACTTCATAATATTTGATATGTAGATGACATTACAGTTATGGAATGCTCACAAAAAGCAAAATGACTTTTTAAAAAAGTCTGCTTAAAACTGATTTAAGTTTGAGATTCATGATATGAAAAAGTCAAGTTAATATTGAATATTTGGATTTATTGATAGCTAAGAGTCATAACAAATTTTGAAACTAATATACTGCACAAAGAAACCCAACAGGCAGAAATATCAATTTACATAGTTATAGTTTTCATCCAAAATATATTATAAATAATATTCCACAAAGACAGCTTCTGAGATTAAACTAGAATGGTTCTATCAAAGAAGAACTTGAACAGTCTAATTTGTCATCTAGGGGTGTTGCAGAAAGAGGTAGTATGCATTGTATATGAAAATCAGTTACCAAAATATAGACATCATGCAAAGCATGCACTCTCTCCAGTAAGAATTTCTTCTATGGGATTTGTGGCGCTTTTGTGTCTGCTAATAGATAAAGGCCTATGGTTTCAAAAGTGACTTGTGAAAACAGAGGCTGTAAATGAGAGATCGGATACTGTGGCACAAATGAGGACTGATACCAAATGGACACAAACAAAGGGATATTGAGGAAACATGGTTGACAGAAAATTGTGAACATGTATTAAATAAACCCTTGCAAGGATTAATAATGGGGATAGGGAGAGATACATTCGGCTCCTGTAAGAGACAGTAAATTGGTTTCAAAACTAATGTTTTTGATTAAAAGAATTGCCCAGAAGAGAGAGTTAAGCTCCAAAGGAGGGCTAAACTCTGCTGCAAAGTGGATATCTATCTTCACATAAACACTTGGAAAAAAGAAACAATCCCTCCAAACCAGGTTGTCAAAGATATAGGTCATTGTGTGGAGTGATTTTAGAGTTTCTGGTCCTCCACAGTTACCAGAGAGAACTAGGATGTGTTCCTGGGGAGCTTAAGAAATGTAGGAATTTCCTGGTTAAGAAGTCCCCTAGTTGTTGCTAAAACATGGTTCTTTGTGTTGATGTCCTCACTCTACGTGGTGTTAGACGTAAATGAATCCCTCTCTGTAAAGGAAAGAAAGGAGATTCACAAACTGCCAGCAGGATGAAGTGAATGGGAAAAGTGGAAAATCAGGAGGAGACCTGTGAAAGCTGCAGCAGGAGGGAGGCAAAGCCCTGTCTGGGTGCAGGAACGGAACCCATAGCACAAATGGCTTTGTTAAGGAAGTTTGATTTTGGCAATGCAGGCAATTGTCATTGCTGGATACATTGACTTGAGGGATTCCAGATTGCTTCTGGTTTAACAGAGAAATAATAAGAATAAAGTAAATTCCCTGATGTCTACTATTGGGTGATGCTGCTGCTATCATATGTACCATCCTTTCACTGATGGGGCTTTTATTACTGCACTTCATAGTTTGCTGAATATTTCAAATATAGAGTGTTAAAAGAACAATTTATAAGAAACAGGATAGTTGTTGGTATAAGAGATGCCAATTTATCAGCACAACTTCAGTTAGACCCAGATCTCTCTAGTGAAAGCTAGAGTAGAAGTGAGAATATAAGAATCCATAAAGAAACAGCAATGTGAAGACAATGTGAAGACAATATTGACACAGCAAAGAGAAAAGTCATAAACATGAAAGGAGCAGTCGAACCAAATTTACAACAAAAAAGTGCATAACTACATAGGGGGAGACCAAAGAACCTTAATAGCAGGGAAGCTTGGAAAACCTGTTGAAGATATGGCAAGATATCAAGCCACAGCTAGCAACAATGTCCACAGTGAAAGAGGTGGCACGTAAGAGATGCCACAAAATAGGACATTTTGCAGTAGTGTGCAGGTCACCAACAGTAGTGGAAACAATCTAAGGGGGGCGGTGTTATCATCAAATGACAATGAGACCATACTTCTAGCGTCCATATCCTCAATAGAATAGCCTTGGTACAGAAACATGACTCTAAATGCTCAAAATCTTAAATTTAAAACTGATCCTGGGCCAGCAGTAACTGCAATTCGACAACAACAACAAAATTTGATCCCAGGCTGGAGAGCTGCAAAGACCAAATAAGAATCTATGTGGGGCTAGTAATACTATATTGACCGTTTTTGGCCAATTCCTTGGAGAACTAATAAAAGGATGGAAAATTCTTCAACAAATAATATATGTAATGCAAGTATTGTCAATTTCCCTACTATGGTTGCCATCAATACAAGGACTACACCTAGTAGAGAAACTGGAATAGCAAAAAGCAATCTATATAGGTGTAGCAACACGTCTTTACAGGCCTATAAAAGCTGTCAAGGGAGTACAAAATAAACTGGTGCAATTAATGAACCCCTTTCTCTCAGATATTCCATATCCCTATACCTTTGCTAGGGAAAGTCAAGGGAGAATTAAAAAAGTGGAAGCTACAGGGGTTATTTCACAGATAGAAGAATCTACCAACTGTTGTGCTGTGTGTTGTAGTGTATATCCCAATGGCAAAATCTGGATTTGTGTGTGTGATGATGGTAGACCAGATGCCAGCTCTTGCCAGGCCTTTAGGCCTTAGTTGTGCACTGACAAATATATTACTGGAAACTAGTTTGTTTCACCTATGTCTCACTGTGGTTAAGATGAATATTGGCTTTTATAATAGTGAGTTTAGTGTTTATGAAACGCTTGAACATTGCTGCATGCATTAATCTCACTTACAATAATATCCTTATCACATACTATAAAGTAATTAAGTTTTTGATTTGTAATTGTAAAAAATGTTTGCTTCGAAACTGTGAACCTAATCAGAAGGGATCATCTACTGCCTATCAAGAAACCCTATCAAAACTATTTGGGCCATTGTGGGAAATCACAATACAAAAACTTTAATTTCACCCTTATGCCCCGAAGAGGCTATATGCAAAAGGGCTTGTCCCATCAGCTTGAATTCTGGAAAAAGGAAATAAAAAAGACCTGATAAGAAAATGTTTTATCTTTTGCTGTTTGTACTCTCACAAGGTTGGAGCTACAAAACAGAAGTAGAAATTCCAAGGGTCAACATGGATTAGCCTAAAAGACATTTAGAACTGACAGATTACTATAACTGTCACAGGTTGAAACCACAGACTCATCGTTGCCTGCTTTAACCTTGTAATATCTCTTTTATTTCTTTTCTTAGTTGATAAATTCTCATATAGTTTACTATAGGATTAACTACAAATGATGGCTTTGGTGTGAGATATAAGTACATATTGACCTGTAACAAGGTTTTTTTTGAGACTGGGAGCAACCGGTATACTTTGATCTTATGTATGTAGCAACCATCTATCACTAAATCCAGTCTGTCCTGAGGTTGATGCTCACAGTCGTGAACCACTCCAGTTAGCATGATGATGTGCAGAGCCGTCCCTAGGATACGGTGAATCGGGGTGACCAGCCCGGGCTGCAAACTGGGGGCCCTGCGCTTCGACATCACAAGAGTTGCCAAGCTCCACCCTAAGAAAGAGCGGAATTACGTCCAATAATGCGACCAAACCCACTCAATTTTTTTCACCGCAACAAAGATGGCAGATTTTGCATTTCCAACTCCGGTCATGTGGCACCAGAAGCCAAAAATTCAGAATGCAACCGGACCCAAAACATGCAAAAACAACCCACAATGTTAAGTGGGGACCACACAGTGTGATTTGCTTGGGCCCCGCAACCCTGTAGGGATGGCCCTGATCATGTGGGCCTTACACAACGTAATAAAGCTTGTACGAGAAAGACACATGCTTCCTGCAGTTGCTTTCAGCAGTTGCTTCCCACAGTTGACTAGACTTTAGCTTAGTTAACAGAAGCCAAAGTTTCTCAAAGTTAGATGCTACAGTAAATCCACCTCGCTAAAGAATCTATAAAATTAACAACATTCATCACCCCATTTGGAAGCTAATGCTTCAATCAAATTCCATCTGGCATACCGTTTAGCATCAGAACATTTCCAAAAGGGAATCTGTCAGATAATATCAGGTTTGCCTGGCATCCTTTGCCATGCAGATGATGTGTTGGTATATGGCAGAAATAAAAATGAACGTGAGACAGTTCCAACAAGCCAGCCTCACTCTGACTGACAAATGTGAATCTGAAAAGAAGCAGATCAAATTTGTAGGACACATAGTTAGCAAATGTGAGTCAGACAAACTGAAGGCCTTACCCAATTTAGAGATGTTTTTCCTGTAAGAAGAGTCCTGGGCATGACCAATCATTTTGGAAAGTTCTTACCAAATATAGCTCATCTAAGAGCTCATCTTAAGCTCACCCTTAAGAGATTTTCTTAAGATTTTCACACTATGTGGATCTGAGGAGTATACAAAAAAATGCATTTAATAAAATAAAAGAATTCTGAACATCACTACCTGTTTTGGTGCAATATTTGGTAAACTATCCAACAAGAGTAGCAGCAGATATATATTTATATGGTTTTGTAGCAGGCTCTCATAAAAGTAGCCAAAAGGAGAGCATAGACCTGTTGCATTCATACCAAGAAGCCACACAGAAACTGAGTAGCAGTTTGCTAAAGTGGAAAAGCAAACTCTAGCAGTCACTAGGGCCTGTGAACAGCTCAATGCATATCTGTTTGGCTTGAATTTTGACACAGAAATGGACCACAAACCCGTAGCAGTATTATTGGATTCAAATCCACTGAATGAACTTTTTTACTAGGAGATGCAATTTTCTTTCAACATTCAACATATACCAGGAAATTATCTCATAGCAGCAGACGCTAGTCCAGATAACTAGTTGAGCAGTCACCAATGGAAGAAGAAAAGTCTTTAGAGAAAGATTCAAAGTCTGTATTGATTCTCGTCTGTCAGCAATTCCAGCATTTGGTAATCAACTTCAGCAAATTGCAGATGTGCAAATAAAGGATGAGACTTGCCAGAAACTTACTCATTTATGCCAAGGAGAGTGGGATTGAAGGAGTCAACTTCCAACAGATATACTACCGTACTGACAGGACCAAAATAACTTTCACATGGCCTATGACCTGCTTCTGAAAGCATTTTTATCCCTATGGTTCTTCAGAAAGAAATGTTCTCCAAAATGAAGATATAAATACTAAGGTATAAACAAATTCAGGGCACAAGCCCAACAATATTCCATATGGTGGCCCAGTCAGATCTTAGTAAAGGGCTCTGAGGTATGTATCAGGGAGAAAAATTCAACAATTGTCAGAATCAACACTCTCCACAAAGCTACCTGACAGACCTTGGCAGTGAGTAGACAAAGATTTGTTTTTGGTTGTTTTGTTTTTTTTCCTGGAAGGAGCACATACAAATTATTGCTGTTGATTACTTCCCCATATATAGTGACTTGGTTATACTTATATAGACTTCATCGTCATCCAGAAACTCAAGTCAATATTTGCAAGACATGGAGTTCCTGAGGTTCTCATTTCTGATAATGGCCTTAATTAACCTCTGAAACTTTCCTAGCAATTGCACAGGACTTTGACTTTGAATATTGGATGAGTAGTCCACATAACCCCCACAGCAATGGAGAGCAGTGCAGACTTTTAAAAGACTTCTGCAAAAGTCAGTGGACCCATATATAAAGGACTGCTGGGGTTTCGGTTAACATGGCTTGCATCTAGCAGAACTTCTGATGGGAAAAAGACTGAGGATGCTTTTACCTGTGGCACCAATAGAGCTTAAATCTAAGTGGCCTGACCTGAAGAAATTTAAAAAACTAGATGCTGAAATGAAAATTCAGCAACAACAAAATTTCAGTGTTAGGCACAGAAGAAAAGCGCTCTCTGAACTGAAACCGGAGAACAAAGTTTGTCTCAAAAGCTCCCAGATATTTGGAACTACTTGAAATTTGACAGAAACTCTCAGATCATACCTAGTAGGGACTGCAGAAAGGATTTCTCTGGAGGAATCAGGTTCATCTTCAACATTTACCAGCACAACAGAGAGAATCTGGGTCCTGCAGGTACTCAGGAAGTGAACCCCCTCTACAGGGAACTCCAGGCACAAACTCAACAAAAGTGAGAACACAATCTGGAGATTCATCAAAGCCCCTCAAAAACTTACATGAAATTGATAAGGGGACATAGAAGTGTCAATAGCTGTAAGGAATTTTATTTTAAACTGGGGCATGTGTGTGTGTACATTAAATTAAACATAATTTGAGTTTAAATCTTTTATTATGAAGAAAGGAAGATGGGTAGTAATTACAGAGTTCCTGGTTCTTCACATTTCGGAGAGGAGCAGGATGTTTTGCAGCAGAAATCTTAATAAACTTAGGAACTTCCTGGTTAAAGGGATTTCTAGTTGCTGCTTAAAGCATGATGCAATGTGTTTATGACCTCACACCACACATACATACAAGGAGATGATGATTTGTCAGGCATGATAATAAACCATAGCAACAGGTAAACAACTTAGTGAGTCTATACTGGGCTGACAAACTACATAAATAAAAAAATTCTGAGGACTATACTTGACAAAGGATTTGGGGGGGAGCGGATTGCTCAGTCACAGAGAAGAGAGTGTGTTTCAGACTGTTCAGACCCAGAGGACAAGATGTAAAAGTTTTCTACAAATATTTTCCTTGTGCTATTTTGTAACTTATCTAAATGTGCCATGGCTAGTTTAATTTATGAAGACTTCAAATCCAGATGTTATGCAAATAGTTTGTTTGTATCATTATTATTTTCTCTCTATTCTCTCTGTATTTACTAAAATACAAGATTGGAATAAATCTTGTGTTTTACCAAGACTTCACAGAGGACACTCCGAGGAGAATCAAACTTTCGATACTTCGAAAGAGAGGTGAAGAGTGTCTTCAATATTTTCTCACTTGAATGCTTGTCAAAATATTTATTACCATAGAATAGGCAATGAAACATATCAAGCAACAATGTTACAAAGATAACCATGATATTAACATATTCGCCTTTGATTAGGGCCAGTTAGCATGGAATCAACATTACTGAAATTCAGACTGCGAATCTTATTGTGTTATTTCTCAATCAGATTATTTACCCCCAAGATTAAACACATCTTTGTGTTTTATTCCTTTGGCGTGAATTACAGTTCTGTCTTGCTGTGTTCTTTCCAAAGGAATATTTTAATAAGCAATTGATTCAGTTTAGAGAGCGATCCAAACTAAGACCCCTTAAATATAACATATTCCAACTCTGTAAAATTTAGACCTGAATCCTAACTTTATGATTAAGCCCAGTGTCACTATCAGGTGACTTAAAAACCATATCCAAAACTTGGTGGCAGTGGTGGTGTAGGAAGAGGGATGCACCTGGACTTAACAATGTGATGTGTATAATTTTCTGTGGACTGCATCTTTATATTTCTTTGTCAGCAAGGCCGATAGTCATTTTATTCTCAGAATTGCTGCAGCCTATCCAAGGTTGACACATGCTGTGTTACCTCATACTTTCCTTTTATTTGTTCTTTTTGTTGTTCTCCCTAATTTAAAATAAATTGATTTCGCCAAAGGCTGTATTTTTATTTTACATCATGGAAACATAACAAAGTCCTGAAGCTGGGGGTTTGGACCTGTTCTCAGTTTATTATTTTATACTGGTAGTGGTGATAATGTGAATGATCTAATTGTGCATTTTTCATCTCTCTTTAAATTGGTAAGTTCAATAGAGCTGTTATGTTCTTGAAACTGTTGCTAGATGAAAATTGTGAGTAATGGCTGAATGAAGCAGACAGGCAAAGTTGTTGTTTGACCTGCATTGTGCAGTCACATAAGAGGTTTGTGAGTGTATATTGTATAGAGTCGCTGACTGTGATTATGTCTTTTATCACAGTATATCAGTGCTCATTGGGTAATTTAGTAAGGAGGCAGCATGTCCTAGTTTTTAGAACCAGAAGAAGAGTTGGGATTATTCCTTACTCTATCACTCATTGTGTGATCCAGGGCAAGCAACTTAATTTATCTTTATGCTTCAGTTATTCCGTCTATAAAATAGTGCTAATATACTTCTCCAACATTGTAACATGCTGTACAATCTTAAGACGAAATAGCCTCTGTCAGTACACAATGTTCTAATTATGTCAAACTTATTGAGCTCCAACCATCAACAGAATAATTTATAGTATTGGGGACTGTGGTAATTTGATATTGTCAATGATAAAACCGCTGTAAATATTTGATTGTGGTAAATCTGCCATAGTTACTTATTATCTTTGTATCGGCACATTTAACTCTTCTTACTTTTTGCATGGTTACATTAATGGCATTTGAAAGTAGTTCAGGTTAAATTACAGCATATTAAATTGAAGGAGTTTTCCAATATCACAGAAAAAAAGTTTGATATCATCCATTTTCAGTTCCTGTCATGTGTGAATATTATTTTTTAAAGGACCAGTGCTACAAACCGTAACTCATTGAGTTCTGCTGTTGAACACAATTTTGTAAGATGCTGAGTGTCTTCAGCACCTAGTTACTTAGTGCGATGTGGTAATGCTCAGAACTTTCCAGGACTGGGACTATTGACTTTTTGGGTGAGTAAAGACTACTTTTGTAAGTACGGTTTATAGGACTGAGCTAGCTCCTGTCAGGAGTATATGCTACTATGCATATTTTATATTACTGGCTGATGCAAGATATTGAAGTGTTTGCTTTGATAGAATTTTATTCAGATACCACTGATGTGATACATGGCTTATCTAATCTTTTCAGTTACATGCAGCAAATGTTTACTCTTCTGAAGGAAAACATAGTGTTACAGGAGCTTTTTGTCATGAAAACTGGTACTGTAACTTATTGATCCAATAAAAGGCATTGCATTATCTACATTAATAACATCGGTCTTATTACTGAAGATAGTTGTGCTTTTTGATGGATGAAGTTTGAAACATTTCAGGCCATTAAGGAAACCAAGCCCTTTAAAGTGCTAATGATTCAAAGGATTTTACAACGTGTTCCACACACTCTTTTAATCCCCCTCTATGCTTTTTATTATTTATTTATTTATTATTGTCATCAGGAGATGGAGGAATTGGTTACTGTGTAGTGCCAGTGTTTCAGGTACAATGCCTTCATCAGACTTTAAAGATTTTATTATCTTACCCAATTTATATCTTTTGAACCTCTGTATTTGACACATGCATAGAGTTTGCTTCTCTGCTGTTCTAACTGTCAGCATTTCCTATTCTTGGATTTTAAAGTAATCCTATTTTTCATGTTTGCTTTATTTAAAAAAAAAAGTTTTGATAAACATGCAGAAGATACAGAAAGATGACACACACATATAATCTCTATATAAGATAAGATGAAGAAAATACATACGGTATATGATAAAACAAATCTAAATGTATACTATAAGTACATTTTATCTCTCACATGAGACTGCATCCTTTGGAATTGATTCCATACAAATAAGCTATAAAATAAAGTCTTGTTTGTTGATGTTCAAGCTTTTTATCAAAAAGTTTTTCCTTTGATCTTGTGGGTTTTGACTTGAAGCTAGAAATTTTGGTACGTATACAGTATGCTGTTTTATTCAAAAGTAAGAATAGGTGATGCTTGTTTCACTGGGTTTGCTAAGAAGCTGTCTGAGAATGCCAGGAATTACCATTCTGAGCCTTTTCTTTCAGTTTACTACCAGTTTGTGAGGAAATTTACATGTATCTGACATGGCTGCAATGCTACTTAATTTGATGTGTGTTATAAAATAGAAAATGTAAAGAGGTTGTTCAAAGAATTGTTCTCATGACACTGATTCACTTCGATGCCTGTTCAGCTACTGCCTTCTATTATGTTTAGGATTAAAAGTGTCCACTAAGTTGTTGTCATGGTTATTATTCTCCCTTACAAAAAAAGGGTAAATTAATCTCTTAAGATCTGGAAATGTTAATTTTTATAAGCATCCATTACCCAAACTGAAAATCTGCTGCTGAACTCTTCGTTAGAGAATTTTATTTTTTGTTATTTAAAACTTTATTTGCTTTTATTGAGCCAACAGACAGTCCAATATCAAACTTGCAAGGATATACAGAGAGAATAGCCTTGAACCCTTTTGCCCATGACAACACTGTTTTCTAAAGATGTCAAATGGAGAATGGTAATGCATCAATATAGCATATACTGATGCTCTGTTTCATTGAGAAGGGAGTGTGATATAGTGGGTAGAGCACTGAACTGGGGCTCATGATACCTGATTTCTGGTCCTGGTGCTGACCTGCTGTGTGATCCTGTGCCAGTCACTTCACCTTGTTATGCCTGTTTCCCCTCTCAGCCTTATCTGTTTTTTCTATTTAGATTGTAAGCTCTTTAGGGCATGGACTGTCTTTCACTACGTGTTTGTAGTGTGCCTACCACAATGGTGTCCTGATCTCAGTTAGAGTCTATAAGTGCTACTGTTATGATGATCATAATATAGTACATGACTTTTCTATTCTAATTTATTGTATAGTATGCTTGTTATAGCAGATGGTATAGAAGTGTGTGATTAATGTTGTGTGTTCCAGTTTGTTTGTCAAATTATCCCCTCCCACGTTAAAATCTGAAGAAGACCTGTTACTCAAAAATATGACTATTCCCTCATGAGATTTTGCCCTCCTTGGGCTAGGGGTGGCTGGTTTGAAGTTTCCTGTAGACAGGGTGCAAGCATAATTTTTTCAGTCCCTGTACAAACTTGTAACTCAGGCCTCCTCCCACACACACACCACAATTCCTCATTCCATACATACAATCTCAATTTCTCTTCCAAGTTCAAACTCAATAAACAAGATAGCTAGGTGGGTCAACCGTTCTTGCCCCATTGTAGAATGCCTGCAGTTTTTGATGAGTGCTAGCTTGCTGAAACTTCTTTCAGCTTTTGCCACAGTCACTGGTAGTGTGCAAAAAATCTTCAGGGCTATGCACACTTCATTGAAAATTAGTTGTAGTTGTTTTTTGTAAATCTCATTTAATAAGATAAGTGGGAGTAGTTCATATTCTTTTCCAAAAGTAGACAAAGATTTTTTTCAAGTGTAACATTTCATAAGGAAAATTCTCAGAAAGATCTGTAGGATACTTGTGAAATAGACATTTAGAAACTTCTTCCAGTTCCCCAGGCTCTAGTGTCACATTTTAGGACTGAACGGAATGTCAAACAAATGTTATTGGTTGCTTTGAATCTGTGCTCTAATTCGCAGATGACATTGTCCAAAGTTGCATCAAAAACATTCCTTCTGAATAAAGATTCTGGTTCATTTTCAGAGATGGTAGAACATGTCAGATGTCTCATCATGAAATCTTTTCCATTTCATTCCTTTCTTCTTTGGCAATTGTGCCAAAATTCCCATATGTTCTGATACAAGACATGCTTCCTGTAGAATTTTGGACCACTGATCTCTAAGTTGTTTTATTTCTTCAATAATATCATCAATGAGAGCTATCTCTGATTCAAGAGAGATTCCTCTGGCTTGTAAAATCTTGTTTCTGTCCTCAATACTTGAAAGAACTTTGTACCAGAAGCTAGCCATCAAAAGGCATAAAAATAAGCTGAAGTACCTTTTTAGTGCTTCTACTTGTGATTGAGCTTCATGTGTCAAGTTTAATTAAAGAGCACATTCCAGTGCTTCCAGAATACCTGGAAGATGCTTTGTGAATGGACAGACAGCATCAGCATGTGCACTCCAGCGTGTGTCTGACTGAGAGTGGAGTAAGCAGTGTATCCTATCTGTTATAATCTTTCACCTCACTGGGCTAACACTGAAAAACACAAAAAGTTGCTGAACACAACCAAAACATGTTAATGTTTCAATACAGGCTGCAGCAACATTAACCCCTACAAGATTTAGTGAATGGGAACCACAAGGAGAATACATAGCAAGTTCATTTTTGGACATAATGCAGGCCTGAACACCTTTTCTTTTCCTTGACACATTAAAGCCATTATCAAATCCTTGACCTCTACAGTCATCCAGAGGGATATTATGAAGCTTCAAGCTGCCAATTAGCATTTCAGCTCTCTGTTCTCCTTTTTTTTAAAACAAAGTTGATAAAACTCAAGAAACATTTATTTAATGTTAAATGTACCACTGTCTTTGTTGTGAACTACAAATCGCAATATCAACACATGTTGTTCATGAAGAGAGGCATCAGGAGTTGCATCACATTATGACAGAACAATAAATGGCCTTTTCTCTCTCTGCAAGAATGGCCTTCTGCACACTCTTACCACATAATTCAATAAACTCATTCTGACTCTCCCATGAGAGATAATGAGCCTGTTCTTTCACTGTTCCGCCCTCTGTTTGCTTCTGTTTGACTTTAGCTAAATGGCAACGAGTGATGCTGTCATAATCTCAAGAGTTCCAAGAAAGTTAACATTGTGTGGGTCACCTTTCAGATTATTATCTCCTTGGAATGATAAACCTCGTGAAGCAAGAAATAAGGTAACATCCAAAAATCTTTCCAATATTTCTTTCCATCTTGTAGCTTCTGTTAATATTTGTTTTTGAATCTTATTGTCCACTCCATGTCCACCTGAGAGTGACTGCTGTAATTGCTTCCACTGGCAGCAGCACCTTTTATGTTCTATGCTCTTTTCATGTTCAGGAAGTTTAGTATATAGTTTATGCCATTTTTTCACAATTGGTGAAAACCCTTCATTTTTTGCCAGCATACTGAATTGTTTAAGCCTCCCTTCAGGAAACTGCCGACATGAAAAACAATGCAGTGCTTGGTTGGTAGTACTCCAAACAAGATAGTGTCTTGGTATCTTTTCTCTCTTGTTGCAAGTCTTACATTTAAGAAAAAATTCAGGAAAATTTATGCCCATCAACATCTTCTGGCATTGATTTTGCTAGCTTCCGCATTCTTTTTTTTTTTTTTTGATGTATAGAATCTGTTATTTTTTCAGGCTACGAGCCTGGATTTTTGAAAAGACAAGAATCAGATAGTGTAGCACTACTCTCTCCTGCTTCTTGTAAACCTTCTGAATGTGGTGGTGCTAATGGTGATACTACCTGACTATCCTCAAGCATTAGATTGGAGTCACATGATGCATGTTCTGGCCCCTTTTCTTTGCCATCAATTGCCAGTGCCACAGACACAGTATCTATATTGAGATATTTTTCATCTTGATGTTGTTCATCTTCTTCCCTAGTTAGTATATTGCCTGATTGCAGAAAGGCCTTGTCTGATTTGAAAAACTGGAGGATAGACTGGTGTCCGTTAGCTTCTTTTAGTTCCCTTTCTTTTACCTCCTTATGTTTCTGGCTGCCTGATTTGTATTTATAGCTACCACCAGACATAGCAGTATGGGGGTGGGGGTGTATGACTGTTAGTGAATTAGACACTTACTCACATATATTTTGGGCCTGCAAATCCTACCAGAAGAAGCAGCAGCACTGGCTCCCACTGTCTTATGGTGCTTTGCTTTGCCTATCCCACCAGCTGTCCCTCCCTCCTGATGCATAAGGAACTCTGGGACTGGTAGTTCTTGATCTTGATATGATAGACCATGTCACAGAGGGGAACACAAATCTCTCTGTGTCTTAGTTTCAAACTACAAGTCCTAGTTTAACTGCACAAGCACACACTCTCTGTTCTAGAGAAGGACCTGAGCTGGGCCAACAGGCTCAGCAGCTCACTGTTCAGAATGTTGCTTGAGACAGCTCTGACATTGCTTCTGATTGGTTCCTGCAAATCTCACAAGATCTGGACAATAGATACATAGATACAGGAAAATAAATTTCTATAAATATCCTCAGGCATGATCTACAATTTAACCTCAATTTTTTCCTCATGGTAATGGGGGTTGCAGTCTGGTCTGGGACCCCCAGGGCCTCCAGGCCCTGGTGAAGTGTACCCTTCCGCCCCCCATGTCCGGGCCCTGCCTGTAGAATAGTCTGGTATATCTCAGGGGACATGTGTGAGGAGGTCCTTTACCCCTGTGGAATGCTGGCTTCTACTTTAAAATATCAGTGACTCCCCCTAGTTACAACACCTCTCAGGTTACCATGGGAACAGAGAAAGGTGAAAAAGTTAATATAGACATGGGCTGTGCAGATGCCAGTCCCCATAGATCGCCCTCTGTAATATATGATGAGTGAGAGGCATGGAGAAAATGCTGTAAAGGCCCTCAAACTATCCTTCTATACATAGTGGGTACCTCCACATGCAGGTCTCAGGGAGCATAATTTGGCCATACCAGTGGCTGCGCAACATGTTGCTGTAATACAAGATACTATATTTCTTTAGTGTGTCCCTTCTGAGCAAATGGTGTGGTTCATCATGGGAGACGTAGTCCGTCTAGGTAGCACAGCCAGTTAGAGGATAGGGTCATAAGGCACTCACACTACAACTCCCATGAGGAGATGTGGCCCCATAGGGAAATGAAGTTTCATGTTCAAATGGTTCAAAACAAAATGTTTTGGATCAGTTCAGCAATTCAAAATGAAACAGTTCAATTTGGGAACATTGAAATATTTGTTTCATTTGAAAACTCCTATAGAAAGCATTTTAGAATTTCCTCATCAAAATTTTTGGGGATCTTTCATTCCATTTTAAAATGATATTTCAACTGGAAAAAGACAAATGTGGAAACAGTATTTCCCACAAGATGGAAAATCCAATTTTCACTCACTTCTTCCAAGAACACTTTTTGCTTGGCTCCTTTTTAGCTCTGCAAGGAGGGCACCCCTACTTTTACCCCTTCCCTCTTCCTTACTTGTGGGATAGGTACAATCTGGCCCCACATATGGAAGTCTAGTGACATAAAAAGGAGTTTTGCATGTGGGGCACCATCTATATAAAATAACGGTCCAAACCTGTGTCTTGACATATTTCATATCCCCAAATACCTTACATAGGTAAATCATTCGGTTAGTAAAATAGTATAAGGTGACGGAGATAGAAAATAAGTCTAGAGATATGTACTATACAGGAGTATATTTACAGCAGAGATTTTAAGGGACAGAGTTAGTTTATAGATAGAATCTTCCCAAGCTTCCTATTGCCTAACTTCCTGCCCCAGGTTTAAAGAAACAGTACATATCAGCAGAATAGAATGGAAAATATACCTTAAGAATTTGAGCTTCCTCTGGTTTTGTTTTTTTGTTTTAAACAATGCATTTAAACCACATAAACTTTCACCAATGGAAACTATCTATATATTTCCTTTTCTGAAAGCAGAATTAATGGAGATTACTTTGAAAAGCAGAATTATTTGCAGTGTATGGATTTCCTTTTGGTGGCTCATTTCATAAGAACAAATTGTTATAATAGTTGGAGAAGTAAACCTGGTGAAATTCACTTTTCAATTGCATAAAATTAGAGTAAAACAAAAATATCTTACTTGCACAAGGGTGATCAATAAATTAAATATTAAGTGGATGTTGATTCTTACTTCTCAGAACTGAACACAGTGTGTCATATTTGAAAGGGAAGGGAGGGAGCGAAAAGGCAAAGGTTTTACTTCATCAGACAAGTATGTTTAGTATGCAAGTGTGAATGGGAATCAATTTTATAAACTTGTTGAAGTGCATGTTAGATTTTAAAGCTGCAATCTAACACACTAGGTTTGCCAATTTGATAGGTGTTGTAGCCAATATTGGAATTGAACCTAATTAGGATAAACATTTTGTTATTGACAGTATTTTTCAATTCAGGACACTTAGTGCACTTAATCAATCAATAGTTTATCAAATCACCCAGAACCACATAAGTATACAATCAACACGTCATCAATCAAGTGTAGACACAACCAATGTTCTAAGCATATACTGACCACAAAAATACCGGCTTGCAAGCAATTGTCATGTCAGACTAAGGCTCAGGCTCAGTTATACCATATAATGAAAAAAATCCCCACACATTCATATTACATTTACTTTGATCATCAATCTTCAATTATTTAGTATCTCTATCATTATACTATTATAATAGTATACTATATATATATATATATATGTATTTATATATAGTATACTATCATTATAGTATTACACTTGCAGTATGTTTCGAAGGAGTAAGGATTCACTTGTCTTAAATATACTTTTAGAAGTGTGGTAGCTGTTGTTTGAATGATTTGGTATGAAAGTGACAAGTTTAAAACATCAGAAGCAATTGTGTAAAATTATTGTTTCAAATCTCTTAGGCCAGTTTACTTGGGCTTACAAAGGAGAGCATTCATAGTTAGTAAAAATCCAAAATATGGTTACTTGAGGTGTCAGTAGGATGAGTGTGGACTCAGCAGAACTTTCAGTTATTTATATTAAAGAACAGAAGGAGAAATACAATATTTGAAATGAAATCTCACTACTCGGTCTTAGTTCTGTTAATCCTGAAATAGGAGAGAATGCTTTCCACAATGTGAGTGTTGGTAGCACTTCTGGATTCTGTACCTTCTTTGTGGGTTCAGTCAACTCTGGGATCCCAGAAGATGACCCATATATAGACCCCATTTTAGGGTCCATTGGATGAGGGCAATCCTCTTATTTTACACTGGCCAACTGAATGCTAAGATTTCAGCTGTCTCAATTTCTCTGTTGCGTCAATCAGTATCCAGTAGAGGGCATTGATGTATAACACAGTTCTTCAATTCTTTTTTTATTGGAGGTCCCTTATGTTTAATTAATTTCAATGACTGAATTTCAGTATTAGCCTAGACTATCGATTGGACTCTCCATTACCCCACACATGCACATTTAGGATATATTTTACAATAATTCCAAGTTATAACCTGGCTGGGTGCTTATATCTTTCAGTACTATTTTTTGCCTTCTTGTGTCATATGACTCACACCACTTTTATAGTACAAAAATCATTTAGGAAAAAACCCAACACAATCCCTTATATTCTTCTAAATTTAGTGGACATAGTCTTTACATTCTTTGATTTGAATAAATATTTCACAACCTTTAGGGCTTACAACAGAACGAGAGACTACATCCACATATAAAGTGACAGTTTATCTGATTCACACGGGAGACAAATGTATAGCTTCTGATTTGGATAAATCAACCATTGAAGGAACTAAAAAGATTATTTATGGTACATTTGTTTTATAAGGCAAACAGCTGTACAGTTTATAATATGTATGAATGCATGTAAACTGGACTTCTTGAGGTTCCTGTCTGGTTAGGTTGGGATGGAGAGAGAGGTTTTATCCATATGTAAATTATTAGAGGAGATTAACAATACACTTACTTAGCCATCTTATTTTCTATTCTTGGGGAGTGGGACTGCTAACCTTAGTTGACCTGTGGTCCTTTAGACTAAGTGTCACATAAAATGTGAATCATTTTCTTATTGTCTATATGTCCTAGGAGGAGTTCAATACTAGGTTGATCCTATTTTTGGATAAACAGAAGTGGATAGCTTTTCTGGTTTTAAGGGCAGAAGAAATTAATAGTTAACCAGTACAGGGATATTTTTCTCCTCTATCTCTCAAAGTGAGAATTAATCATATTAGTGCTGCTCATGAAGCACAACTAATGAAATAGTAATATAGGGCCTTTTGTTTAAATTTCTCAAGTAACTTTATTAGCACTAATCAAATATTACCATGTCCCTTTGAGGTGAGTATCAATATACCTGTGGGCACAGGGACAAAGGATGTCAGCGCTGGACCACATTCCTGGGGGGCTTGGAATTAGGCCCAGGCTTTGGGCACAAATTGTCCTCCGCGGGACCCTTGGCTTGGGCTAAAAAGACCACATACTACACAAGCAATAATCATGCTCTGCTCTCTCAGCAATTTCCTAGCCTTGAAGTTAGGGAAGGGTACCATGGTAATGAGGTTATAATATCCCCCCTTTTCTATTCCTCCCCTCACCATCTGGACGAAGAAGGTGATAAGAAGTGCTATCTCAGACAGCATGCCTGTTAGAGAAAACTCAAGATATCTTCCCCCTTGTTCTTCACTTGCAGTTGGTTTGTTAAGGAGATTTATGGTCATTCCTGCTGTCAAGATAGCCAAATTCATGGCAAAAATGCATATGTCATGTAGGTTAAGTGGTAAATAACAAACAAGGGCGGGTATAATTATATGCCTCCCATATCCATTAATATTCATTATATAACGATTTATATCACCAAATAGGGATTTTATGGGGCATTTTAGAAGTGTGTGTATTTACATATTATTTTAGATATAAATTTGTAAAGTAGTGAACTCGGGGCTCGACGTGTAATGAAGGGAATGAGTGAATTAGAAGCTGTAACCGAATAAATGCTCCTTATCACTCCACCCAGCTCAATCTCTCTCTTCAATCGACCCTGCAACAATACCCACTTTACAGATGGCTGACTCAAGGCCACTCACTTAATCAGTATCAGATCCATTAAAAGAACCAAGGAATGTTACCTCAAATTTCCTTGTAACAAGTAGTTTGAACACTCTATGGTTAATATTGGAGGACAATAAAACTACATTTTTTTCCCCACAAAACTTGGTAACTTCTTCACTGTAGAATGTTTGGGACCTATAAGACTGCATCTATATTTATCAGACTTAGCTTTTTTGATTATTAGTGTAAGTTCAACAAGAATACCATAAGATGGCAATATTGCCCTTTAGGAAACAATGTAACAGTGAAGTTTGTGAAAGAGAAACAAACTTTAGGTGGAACACAATACTGTTGAATTTAATCTTAAAGTGTTGCATTGCCTAATTAAAATTATACTCCCTTTGTAAGTCTTCAGTTTAATTTCTGAGTAGTTAATTAGTAATATGTTTAGTAGCAAAATAAGTAGATTTTTTTTCTGTTATGTTGGTGGATTTTGAGTCACAATATATTATATTATGCATGTCTTTTGTTGAAAACAATTTCTTGGATTATTCACATTAATACCTGATTAATTTCCTGATGATGATGTAGCAACAGTGCTGTATTCCATTCTAAGAACAGTATTTTGTGAGAGATTGTGGACTGGCATTTCGGTGCATCAGCATCCCCTTTGGTCAGACAGGGCATTGCTCAGAGTCTGTGAAAATCGACAGGATGGCCAATCCACCCTTCTTGTCTGAATCTCTATGGTCTTATCTGGGGACAAGGCTGTTAATGTCTGTTCCTTTGGGGTGTATGGGCTTCCCCTTATGTTTGGTGTGAGTTATCTTGTCCTTGTCCTCAAGGGGCCTGGGATCCCCTTGGTTCCTGCTCAGAGCCCTTAACACATGCAAGCCGAATCAGTTCTCAAAAATTCTCCTGATCCTTTCTACCTCCTTTGGTTCTGTAGCTTCTGCAGCCTGTGGCTCTGGTCATCCCTCCTCTGGATCGTTGTCACACTGGGGCAGCTTCTCACCAGCTTGCCGGTAGAACCCTTTTTCTCTAGAGTGTTTGTTCCTCTGGCAACCATCTGACCCTGCTGCTTTTCAGCTCTTTGATTCTCCCAGCTGCTATGAGACTGCCCATCAGTGCTGGCTGGCAGATCCTTCATTAACTCCTTGCTTTCCAGACCCTTGTGGAGTCTATGCAACCCATGACAGAGAGAGAGTGCAAAGATGAATCAGTTAAAACTACAACAAAGTAAAGATGGTTGGATTCTGTCTGACCACAGCTGAGGATGCGGTGAATTTCTTTTGAAAGTTATTTGGGCCATATTTTCAGAATTTGTTCTGACTTGGAATGTTTCAATACCTGAATGTGCAACTTCAGACAGCTTAGGCATAACTTGCAGAAGTGTTGTGCTCCCATAACTCCATTTAAAGTTAATGTTTAGTTGTGGGCTCTCAGCCCCCAGGAAATCAGATCCATGATATCATAAGTTGAGTACTCAAAAGCTGAGATGCCTAAAACCAGAGGCCACTTTTAAAAATGTTGGCCAAATCCATTCTGAATTCACAGAAGGTGCCAGAATGATAGTCTGATAGAAAATGAAGTCCTCAGTTCACTCAAGAAACACATACAACATGTGCAGCAACATTGCTAACTGATTCTTTAATGTCTCAAACCTGACCTGGAGGGACCACCTTTATGTATGATAGCATACTTAATCTTAATGGCCTGTGCAATACTGGACCTCTGTGGCCAGTGACAACATGGGAGTTTATTAAGGCCAAATGTTGTAGAAATATTTAGGTGTTCACTGATAATTGGACTGGAGCTACTGAATTATTTTATCATGTGTCAGTCCTCTAGTAGTGGATGTAATTGCTTGCAGTTTCCCCTGACCCTGACAGTGATTCTAAATGGATGACACTGAGTGATGAAAGGCACTCATATTACCTATCTTCAGTTCCCCAAGCAGTGACTTACTAGTAGTTTAAAAGTAATAAAATGTAAATAGAGATTTATTTTACAACTCTCAGTCAGATTAAAGCAAACCAACTGTTTTTAAGAGTTTCTTACAGGTTTTGCTGTCAATTAATTATACTACTTTCTTAGCTTGCATTTATGGACACTAAATGAAGTAAAGAAGTAAGGGGCCATAACTCACAAGACAAATGATATTGGATGAAATAAACAGGAAGAATTTTACCACTTTGGATTTTTCTGTGAAATCAAATGAGGTTTCCTAGTTAAATGATTTTTTTCCCTAAAGTTTGCAAAATGCTCCAATTCTGAAGCACTATACACCTGCATTGAACTGTTGTAAAGAACAAGGTGCAGGGCAAATACAAATCAGATCTTGTGCTCACTGTGAGTCCAAAAAGGAAATGTATGAATTTTTTCAACTGATTTGCTGCTGTAGTTACTTTACAAACCATGTTGCCCTAGAAGTAATGCATTTAAGATGCCAATGTACAACAAAGCCACATTAGAAATGGGGAAAGATAAATATTAAATGAAATATTAAATGGAAGGAAGATCTTAATTGCAAGATCAGAATAGAGTACTGCCAAGTAAGGCCCAGATCCTCAAAGGCACAGTAAAACCTCAGAATTACCACACCTCGGGAATGGATGTTGTTCATAACTCTGAAATGTTCATAACTCTGAACAAAAAGTTAGGTTGCTCTTTCAAAAGTTTACAGCTGAACATTGACTTATTACAGCGTTGAAACTTTACAATGCAGAAGAAAAATGCTGCTTTCCCTTTATTTTTTTTAGTAGTTTACTTTTAACACTGTACTGTATTTGCTTTTTTTTTTTTTTCTGGTCTCTGCTGCTGCCTGATTGGATACTTTCGGTTCCAAATGAGCTCTGTGGTTGACCGGTCAGTTCGTAACTCTGAGTTTCTACTGTACTTTAGTGCCTAACTTCCATTGAAATGAATGGGAGTTAGGCACCTAAGTAATTTTTGAGCATTTGAACCTTAACCCTAACTAGAAATATTAAAAATAAAGTGATAATGCTGTTCCCCAGTCATTGTTTTATATTAGGTCTACTTTAGTTTGGCATTTAAAAATGTAATTTGGCATACAATCTGTCATCAGATTTATTTTATCTATCAGTGCCATAATTGAATGAACCATTATTTAGATGGTATAGTGAAACTGAAAGTAAATGGCTTTGCGGGTTTCAGCTTTTGTTTTGACAAGATCTAGCTTTAAAATAGCTTAATTATTATATTTTTACTGAAAATGGAGACATATCTGTCAGCTGTAATCTCTAGAATCTTAAGTTTTCAATTAATGTCATTTTTATAGGTGTAAATTAGAAATTGTGCTCTCAGGTGACTTGCATTTCTCGTTATTCATTTTAAATTCTTTGAGTGGCTGGAAGTTGCTTAAAAATAGCTGAGATTTATAACTCTTTGTTGGGGCTGTCCTTTATTAGTAATATAAAGTAAATGGCATTTAGTGCTTTTATTCTCATATTGCTTGATTAGTTGTCTAAGAAGGCAGAGACTGATAGGTTGTTTCATTCCTATGTTTTCCCAAGCTGGCCTTTGAGTCTGTAAACTCATCTGCTCATCAATACATTTTAATTGGGTTGTATTTTTTCATATCCATATCAGTTCTGTCATACTTATCAATGATCAATGAACTTTGATTTATTTATCCTCAATTTCTCATTTAAACCCAGTTAAAAATATACCTGGCTTCCTCAGATCTATAATGTCACTTTTGCAAGGTTCCAATTAGTAATGGCTTAATCTCAAATGGTTTGCACATTGAGTTCAGATAAGCACCTCATTGTTTAGATTCTCCTTCATCTTATCAGAACTATACAAGCATCTTGGGTTGACAAAAATGTGATGGTGATCTTATGAGAATAGCCTTTCTAGTAGTGTGTTGACATTTTTGTTTCAGGTCCCAAGTGCAACTGACAACTTCAGAGTTTCACAAAAAATGAAAAATAATGGGAGAAAAGGTTTTTGACTTTGGTGAAGTATCAGGCTGTTTGCCATTCAATGTTTTGAATGAGATATTTTGCTCATTCTTAATTTCTGCTAAATATAAGTTATCCTGTTGTTTTCTTACACAAATGTGGTCCTGGCCGTGGCAGAAACTTGGCTTTTTTAGGAGATCATGCTAGAGTTCTTAACAATGATTTATTTTAAAGCAAACAGATAATTTAGTGTGATAGTAGCAACATATGTGCCATGATGCCATACATATGCTCTGTGATAAATTCAAGTACAACCAACCAAATCTGCCTGGCAGGGTCTCTGCACTCTCTGTTTTTTCTAGGTCATTATGCACCTGTGTAATCCAATGACACACGATGCATCTAGGAAGCATATGGACATTAGACTGAAATTGGTGTCTCATTGTGCTAGTGAGGCACTTGTGAACTGTCCGTTCAGTTTCTGGATTTCCCATCAAACCAGAAACAGTGACAGTTAAGAGATTGAACTTTACTCTTTCATCCCCCCCCCCCCCCCCTTTTTTTTTTTTTTTTGCCAAAGTAGGGCAATCAAATCTCTTTAGGCTTCCCTCCTGCTCTCATGTGTTCATTCAGTGTCCATGTTCCATAACCATTATGTTCCATAACTTTGCCATCAAGGGAGACTAGGCACTGTAAACCACTCTCTAGATGTTGACTTGGACACTCTTCTATCATGTGAGTTATTGTCTGCTGTGCTGCCCCACAGTCACTGCATGGAAAGAAAACCAGGCCAGACTAGTGCTTGGTTGCAACAACTCTGGACAAACCAGAGAGTAACCTGTTGAGCCTGGACCAGGTATATAGATAACTGATTTGATAACTGACCAGGTATATAGATAACTGATTTATTCTGCTTACACATTAAAAAAATGATCAAGTTGTTATCACTTGTTCTTAAACTATCATTCATTTTTAGTTCTGTGATCAGTTTCTCTTTATTTGTTCGGACAAGGTCTAATAAAAAATTCCTCCATGTTGGCTGCAACATTTTTTGAGTGAGGAAATTGTCGTTTATTATGTTGAGAAATTCCTAGTGTGTTTTAGTACTGGCAGCACGAGACCTCCAGCATCTGTCACTCAGATTGAAATTGCCTGTGATCACACAGCTTTTTTTCCCTACATGTTGTAGATAGGTGCATAAGGAGGCAATTATTCTGTTCCCTAGTGTGATTTGGTGGTCTGTAGCAGACTCCAAATAATATGCCACCATGTGCTTTCTCTGTTTAATTAATTATTAATAATAATAATTATTATTATTAATAATAATATTAATAATAATAATAATTCACCCTTATTTAGTGGTTTTTATTTTCAAAGCACTTCACAAATATTTACTCCTTCTTACAACATTACTATGAGTTTGCTAAGAAGCAGCATCCTCAACTTACAAATTAATAAATAGAGGACAAACAGTGTTCCCAAGGCCACAAAATGACTCTGTTTCAGAGCTCAAATTAGTAACAAGAGCAATACTTAGTAAGTATATAGCATTTTTCATCCATGCATCTCAAAGTGCTCTACAAAAGTACTCCCATTTTTGTTGGCTTTACATACGAAGAAACTATGCACAAAGAGGGCTATTTCCTAAATACAATACCTAAAATATCTGAAACACACAATTATAAATCAAATTTGGATATATGATGTAGACAGTCAAGATGATTTTTTAAACATATGTATATTGTAAGGGCTTACATTTGTAAGCTTTTTTAAAAAAGGTGGTTCAGAACAGTAGTAGCATAGTATATGAGTGCTCATAATGACATGGGGAAATCATGCATGATGTAGAATTAATGTTCACTTTCAAATGTTCTTGAGATGTCATAGAAAACTGGTAGTAAGTATCTGCTGTAGGTGATGCACCATAATTGTTTAGTTGCAGCAGCTTGTTTGATGTTGCTAATATTACTTGCTGATTTTTTTAAATGATGAAAAGCGAAGCGTGTTAGGTGTGATGGGAGAATCACCCCTGCAGGGGTAAAATGTCACTCTTGACCAAATGAACTGTATGGGGGTGAGGTGAGAGAATGGAGATGGAAGAAGGAGAGCAGAAGAGGGTTGTTATGGGAGAATCAGTAGTCACTCTCAGGGTTGAGAGAATGGAGATGGAAGAAGCTTAAGGAAAACATCAGTAAGGTTGAGACCTCATGGACATTAGCTGATGAAAGTAGGATCTCTAGGCTGGAATCTAGTGTAGGGAGTGGGCCTGGGTTCCCCTACTTCCCACTGGAGGAGGGGCATGGATAAGGTAGTGAATTCTGAAGACTTCCTGAGGTCATTTGTTTAGAGAGACTTAGATACTCCAAAAGTGGGGAAACTATATGTAGGAAAGTAAAGAGTTAAAAGCTGGACAAATGGTCAGGCCTAAGCTACAGAGAACGGGATCATGGCACGGGCAAACCTTGTTTCTGTTAATTGGTGTGAATTCTAGTTAGAGTCTGTTATCTCTCTTCTTTTCCTCCCTTCCTGGCCATCTGTGCCAGGGATGAGGCTAATAAAATCACTATTGCCACTCCTGCACAAGGCCTTTGGTGGAAAGAAAGCATTATCTTCCTTCCCTACTGGCATACCTTTACTTCAAAGTATGTTAGTGTAAAATTAATAGGTTTTAAGGTAACGTGCCTGCCCTTTGTATGGTAATCTTGTAAACAACAAACAGGGATGGGTATAATTGTATTCATTACGTAGTTGTTAATATTCATTTTATAGGTATCAATGTAACCAAATAAGAGTCTATGGGGAGTTGCTGGAAATGTATACATTTACATACTCTTGTGGATAAAAAGGATTGTAAAATAACACCCTCGTTGCTCACTCACTCACAGTGTTGAGGTGGAACAAGCAGGCAATAAAGGGTTCCATCTCACCAATTCGCCCCAGGGACATCCTGTTCTTTATTTCTAACACTATAGTGACCTGGCCAGAGGGTAAAGCTATGTAGAGGAAGCGCTGCAGCTTGTGAAGCATGAGTGAGGTCACAGGGAGAGATTGAGACAAGGGGCAGAGAAACCACAAAAGGAGATGTCAAACCAGTCGTGAGCTATTCCCCAAATGAGACAGTTATGGCTCAATAACATTGTTGAGGAATATCAGAATCAGTCTCTCCATATGTTTGTATGTGACCCAAAGAACAGACAGATTGTTGTTAGCTCTTGGGATCTTCCAGCAGTTTTCCTGGTTTCAGAATGGCTATGACTTTTTCCCTGCACCGTATTTTTGGGATGCAGTTTTCCTGAAAACATCAGTTGAGGAACTGAAGCAGCCAGCCTTTGGTTTTGGGCTTAGATGAAGCAGGAAATTAATATGGATATAATCCAAGCCGGGACCCTTTCCTGTTTTCATAAACTGTATGGCCTTATCTCTGAAAAAGGAGCCATCATGTTTGAAAACAAACTAGCATCCTGACACCTCTCTGCAACCTTATTATTGACTGCATGGCTGAAAGACTTATTCAAGTTCTGTGCATGGCCATTAGCCTCAGCTGGGATGCAATATCATGTGGTGACTCAAAACTCCCTTTTGCCAATGAATCTCCAGGAAGTATTTTGATCGTCTTCTTTCTTGGTAGAATGATTAAAGCCCATCTTTGTGACATTCTCTCTCAGTTGATTGCACCTAGTTTGATCCAGAAGTTCAGTAAGGTCCTTGCTCTTATTAATGGCTTCCTGTTTGTTACCAGCAGATTTGATTTCCTGTAGAACTCAGTTGCCTGTGGTGGCACCCTGCCCCCCAGGGATATGCTATCGATAGTAGCTTCCAGGGATTGATTTCATAGCAGCTCCCTGAACTAATTTCCAGAAAGTTTGGTAGAAGTTGTTTATATTGGTTAGACATGTCAAGTCCAACCTGGCTAGTTTCACTGACAGACATCTCTAGTTCTGCTTGAAAAACCTCTGTAGCCAGGGACCTCTTGGTGCCAACTAGCAGAGACCATTGGGGGTGCATAGGGTTTTATAGGGATCCCCAGGTTGGATATATGCATAAATAATTCACTAGTTGTCATAATCGCTGTGAAATGTATATATGGATAATATAAATGTTAAGGAGTTATGTATCTTTACCTAAAATTAGATCTTAAGATCTTGGCATTAAGGCAAGTCATCAGAAGGTGACATATCTCAGAAAATCCTCCTTTCCGATAGGAAGTAACAGACACCTATCTCCCTGTCTGGTCATTTGTATATTGTGTATTGTATGCCTCACAATATATGCCTATTTGCATACGGAGCCACGGGTGGAATGAAAGATTGCAAAATCTACAAGAGAGGAATATTAAAGGTGAAACAAATAGCCTGAGGGTTCTGTGTCAGAATAAACACAAAAGTTTGTTATGGTATATATTGGGGTGCAAGGAAAAACACTGGATCTTTCACCTAAGAGGCAACTGACAGCGTGCTTGTCTCATAAAAAGAGGGTGACAGCCAATCTGTCTGTCAAGTACTTTGAGGATTTTGGATGAACATTACTCTAACAAACATGACAGTATTTTGTTAATTAAGTTTAGTCTAGGCATGTTATGATTTTATTTTATATGCAGTCATTTGTTTCCCATATTCAGTATTACTACTGGAATCTCTCCACTTTGTCCAACAAAAGTTTTCTTGATTGAAATATAAATGTGCATTGTGCGAAGTGGCGTGGTGACTTGCAGTGGAACTGGTCAATTAAGCTGGGGTAGACTTTTTCTTTTGAAGTAATGAACCTCTGTATGCAGTGAGTGTCTAGAGTACCAGGGGCTGAGCACTCCAGAGAGATGCTTGAGTGACTCAGGATTGGTGTGGGCCATTTGTTAACCTGTAGAGAAACAACAGGGCCTGAGAGGCATAGAGGGGAGTGCTTGTACTGCCTGTGGCCAGTGGAGCTGACCCAGGCAGGCACAAACAAGGCAGGTGGTAGCGAAGGGCCTCACAATCTGCGGTACTCTTGCACAGTGTCACAACCTCCCGCTGAGATTTCTGATCATTGGGCCTTTCTGTGAGTGCTTTGATGTTGATATTGCAGGCCTGTGGTGATTGCAGATGGCTTATGCTGAGACTTTGGGAAAGCTTCAAGTACCTTCCAATCTATGATGACTGGTGGCTGTTGCCTGGAAAATGAAAAGGTGATGTCCGTGAGTCTGCTAGTGAGAAAGCTTGGTGTTTACTTTGAGTTCTAGAGGAGTTGTATGTCAGTAACTGATACTCATTCCATTAGACTCTCTCTGGCTGCGTTATTGTCAGGATATCCCCAATAGACACAGTGAGACTTGAGGTTACCACAGCAGAGGAAGAATCTGGAAAGCTGGGCAGACCAGCGTTTGTCCAGTAGACTGGGAGAGGCATTGTGACAGGGTGTACCAGGCCCTTTGAAGCCCCCTATTGGAGGCCTTTGATCCTACCATATACCATCCCAGAAAAGGAGCAGTGAAGGTGCATCCTCCAGGCCTGCCTAAAAAGGCTGTAGGGAAGCAGCCAATCAGAGTGAAGCAGGATCAGTTAAAAGGAGTGGTGAGGGCTGATCAGGTCAGTTCCTAGCGGGGACCAAAAGGGATAAGGCAGAGAAACTCTCCAGGCAAGGAGGCCTGGGAAGAGACCCTGCACAGGCTGCAAATAGACAGAAAACCCTGAGGTATGAAGGAAGTGGAAAGGGCTATGTGAAGTGATCCAGAGTATAGCACTAGTGTTATTCAAATAACAAATATCACAGGAACTTTTTCAGGGGATAAGGCAACAAGTCACATTTATTGTGAACAAAGAAATTTGGTAAATAGTATCAATAATGCAAATACCAAGGAAACAGGATCAACACTGTAACAATATCAATATTGTGCTTTACTTAGTGAAATAGTATCAATAATATAAATACCAGGAAAACAGTATTAATATTGTATCAATATCAATATTGTGCTTTACCTAGTGATTACGAATACAGAGACTCTTGTTAATAAAGTATACTTCATTGACACATGTTTCAATTGGTACTTTCATTCACACTCATATACACAGACAGGCATACACAAACCAGGAGACAGACAGACATACATAAGGGTCTCACAGATGTTATAGTTACCAGACTCTTGGTGCTCGTGGTAGTCACTGACCAGGTGACTGCAGCACGAGGGTGAGAAGCAAGGTTCTGCCGATGCGCATCGGTACTCCTGGACGGTGTGGTGATGTAGACCCGAACCTCGAGCCTTCATCTTTCTGTCCCATTTTATAAGAAAAAGATCCTATGTAAGTCTATGGGTTTTTGCTCCATCATTCTGCATCTGTATTTGGTGTGATCCTTACTCACTCACATTGTTGCAAGCCTGATCAGATTTTGTTCTTTGAAGTGGGCTGATTCCGAAGTTATCAGGGTGGACTCCTCTTTGGCCAGTTGAGTGGTAAAAGTTATTATCTTCGCTCCTTTCTTCCTCCCTCAAACATTTGAGGTGAGGCTGGTGTTTTCTTCATCATGTTTTGACATCCCTTACTTAGACCAATTGTTCAATAACTCTCCCTGTCTACACCCACCTCAATTGCTCAGCCATTCACACTCCAATCACTCAGTGAAAATTCCAAGCTGAAGAACTTACATGTCTTTTAAAGCAAACATTATTTCATTTTTGACTTAAGCACATATAAAATAGGATTTTTACAAATATTCTGAAAGTGGGTAAAATCAATAGATAAAATTGTCAGTGGAGTGGTTGTACAAACAATCTCAAAACAAATAGCATTATTCAAAGTAAAGACAGACTTGAATTATTACTAAATAACTATGTCAAACTGGAATGTAGGACTTACAGAGAATAGCTTTAGACAAAAATCTGGGATCCTTGGTTCCAATGATATGCAGTAAAAGAATATTTCAAAAAGACTGAAGTGAACATTTCAAAGGGTAGGACAATAGGAGTCAGTTGAAGTTTTAGCTTTTGATTAAAGGTACAGTGTATCAGGCTGAAGTGCCTGTTGGTAGGAAGCGGGGGGGGGGGGGGGGGAGGGGAGGGCATTTGTGGTTCTGTTCTTTCATGTATTTCATAAAAGCAGGATTGGGCCAACAGTAGTAATTATTAAAGGAAGCAGCAAGTGGCTGCTATTTGTATGGTCCCTGGGTTGGGACCTGGAATGGTGGGGGATGGTACTCAGGTTCCCCCTCCAGTCTCTGGAAGGGTGGCCAAAGCCCTCAGAAAGGGACAAGTTTCGTTTAGAAGCCCAAGCACGGGGCTGGAACGTAAAGGATTTTTGAATGGGGCTGACCCTGCAGAAGGCTAGCCATTTGTTGAACTTTATTACCCTGGAAAAGGGACTGAACCTGAAGGAATAACCCGGCTGGAGAGCTGGGATGAGAAGAATTGATAAGGCAAAGAGTCTCCAGGGAGACAGCTCTGGGAGCACTGCTCCATACCAGGGCAAGGATGGAATTAAAGCTATCCCAGAAGAGGATGAGAACTGAGCCCAGAGACAGGGCTGCAGATATCAACCAGGGCACAATGATAGGGCCTATTGGATTTCTGTCACCCTGGAAGGGGTTTGTTTGTTTGTTTGTTCATATATTGACTGTGTGTGACCTGGCCAGAGGGCTGGACCACCAAAGACCCACCTGACAAGGGTAACAGCCAACCAGGAGAGGCAGCAAAAGGAAAGAGTGCAGGATTGCACCTGACTGATAGGAGGTGCTCATGAGACATGAGTGCACACTGTCACAGGTGTATAGACAATCAACTTAAGCTCATTCACCTTTATTATCTGCCATGCTACTATGTCCTTTGGAATGGATGTCAATATTGACAGCAGACAGCTCTTCTCTTATCTAAGATACCATGCCATATTGCTTTTGATGGTGATGAGCCATGACAGTGTAGCCTGGAACTGAAAATTGCACATTGGTGATAGAGAATATCTCCTGAAGCAAGATTATATGTGCTTCAAGATTTGTAACTAGGTGGAGGTGGAGAGATCCCTTTTTGCCACCAATATTCCCTTGATATTGAAATGAAGCATCTTGAAAACCAGCCACAGGACCAGGATTTCTGGTGCTGGTCCTGAAAGGGGCCCCAGTAGAGGATGACTATTTCAGGCTACTTGTCACTTAGAACACAAGCCTGTGTTCTGCATTTTGTCTACTTTCATTTTGCTTTGTGCTACTCATAGGGCATGGCATGAGAAGGGAGTAAACATGTCCCCCTTCTCCTTAGATGAAATGAACTTTCATGTTATGAGACAAGAGAGAGAGTGTCTCTGAAGCAACTAGTATCCAATGCATGTACATTTTTATAGAATAGCAGTATCTTAAATTGAACTTGGAAACAAATAGAGAGACAGTTGTAATAGTGTACATGAAATAACACCACATTCTAGACCAACTGAAGTTTACAAGTCATCTTTTGGTGAAGCACCAGATGCAGTATATAACAATACTGCAGTTTAAAGATAACAAACAGATGGATTATTGTTAAGATTTCCTGCAACTGTGTGGTTTTCTTGGAGGTTTTCCATGCAAGTATTGACCAGGTCCTAGCCTGCTTAGTGCATGAAATCAGAACAAATTAGCCCAGAGTAGAATACACTTAATTAATACCCTGATGAAAAGAAAATGCTTTAATTGGGATAATTGCCATGGAACAGATCTAATGTTAATACATTTCAGTAATGGAACAATGGATAATTGGAGTATGGCTGTGAAGATTAATTGGCAGGTGTAATATATTAGACTTCATGCTATTTGAGAAAGAAACTAACAAGATTAAGATTATATATACTTTCCTTGAGGAAAGAAAAATGTCAAGTAAGCCAGTCTGGTTGAATCTTTTGCTTGGAATGGCCACAAAGCCCCAGGTTTGTCTGGCAAATGGACTACGGAACAAAGTAATTGTAAGGCCCAGAAAAGGAAAAAGCAGGTTCCATTCCAGGGTTTGTTTTTTGGAGCTATCAATGGGTAATATCCCCAGTTTCTCAAGGTTTTTTTTTTTTTTTTTGGAAAAGCTATCTTAATAAAATTGCATTGAATTAGAGCCAGAGTCAATAATCATTGATGTTAACAGGCATCTATTAATTGCCTTCGACAGGGATCAGATGGTACCCTTGTTTATATTTCTTGCTCATTTCAGTTTGAAATTCCTTTATATATTTAACAATTAATTATTGAAATAATCTTTTTGCTGTTTTTTCTTTTAAATCTTTTGAATACATTTTCTCTGTTTTTGTTTGTATATATCCTATTAGTGTTAAACTCCAGAAATATTTAATGTTCTGTCTCCCTCTAGATTCAGAATGCTAGCCTATTTAAGATGCAGTACACAGAGATAATCATTAGGTAAATTTAAACACTACTTACATAAGAGTTATTCTGTTATGTTTTCTCTACCAATATTGCACTGTGCAGCTGACTGTTTGGATGAGGACTGAACATCATGACAGTGGCTGTGCATATAGATTCCCCCAAACCACAATCTGATTGGCCACTGCTTGTTTTAAGCAGTCACAGAAAGTTATGCAAATGTTACCAATTAACCAAATGACTCTCTCAGCACAGTCAGTAATACAGCAGCAATTTTAATGCAGATGTGTTTTGTCCAGCTCATTACTGTTGGCCAGAAAAAAATATGAATTGCTAGGAAACCAAATTCAATTTTTCCCCTTACAAAACATAATCCCTTTGCCAGTGTGCCATTTATGATCCTGTGATCATTTAATATGGGATTCTTCTTCAGTGTTTCTCTTCAATACAGATGTCAATATTTTCAGCCAAGAATGTTCTTGGCTACAAGTATTGACACAGTTACTGCCCTCAGTATGAAGTCTTTGATCTCAGCAAGAAATAATTCGTGCTCCATTTGTGTTAATGAAAGTTTTCCAAAGAATTGTGAGACCAATTTATGAGATTGACCTAAGATACATTTTGATAGCTTTTCGCCCCCTCATCAAAGACCCCTGAATTCATCATGTAAGTGGATATATATGCTTGTCAATGATCCTGTCTGGAAGCCTGTGGCAGTGTATGCTGAAAACATCACATACCAGGAGGGTAGGGTTATCTTTTGAGGTCAAACATGACATTTTTATGCTATCTTTAGGCTAGTTATTAATTTGACATGCCTAAATTCAGATGGAAGTTTGAATACTCATAACAAACATTGGATTAATGTGTGTACTGTACAAAAGCATTCCACTACCCTGTAATACTGTGCTTCTACTAAAACATGTGATTTATCAGCTTCCGGTTGGCATCAAAGGCCTAAGCAAACCAGAGATGTATTAGGTATCTGGCAAATGAATGATGGTTGACTCTCAGTATACATTTTTTTTTAGCAAGAACCTTTAGATGAAAATTCATCTTCAAGATCATTTGTTAATCAATTATTTTTCTATTTCCTTTGCCAGAATATCTTTTTTGTTTTTAAGCCATTTAGGTGCTGCTAGAATCTTCAATACTCAATATTCATCATCAGGGGTTTCTGTGTGTAATATCAATTAATAAGCACTCTTTTTCTGTCTATATACCGTAGTTTAGATTTAGAAGAATCCAGGTCAGAAGTAAGATCACACTTCCATACTAATTATTAAATGAATAAAAAAAACCCTAGTCTTGCAAAAGGAGAGAAAAATGAGTGATGGTAACTTTTACATCACTTTGTCCAGCAACACCAACTGTTTCCCCCCCACCCCTCAAACACCAATTCAAACTTTGCAATACAGCTAGTTTAGCCCTCAAATCGCCAAAGGTCCTTGGTAGTGAGGTTAGTGGAAATAGAATACCTGCACAGCTGGAAACAGTATCAACAAGGGCACCCCTTTGGAAATCAACTTTGGGGTTATGAAATTGAGTTTCATCCTATGATGAGGCTATTATTTGTCCATACCTGAATTACCGGATCATATAAACAGTGTTATCGCTATTCAGCTGGGACCACCTGAGGTGCTCATGAACTATGAACCTGTGGGTAGAAAAGTTAGACATAAATCCCTCTGATGTTGCTTATGCAATTTATTCTGTGGGTGAACTAGCTAATATTTTGAGCGTGGGCTCAATCACAGTGTCAAAAAATCTGCTTTTCTGCAGATATTACAGGGGGTTTCAACTCCTTGTATCTATACAAGAACATCGTAGAACACCAGTTTGTGGGGTACTTTTCTCTACTCCTGTTGCACTGTGTTGCCATCTGAGGAAGGAATAATGAGTTTGTCACTATCATGTATGACAACTGCATCATGTCACCAACTGCATTACATCCCTGTCAGTAAATACCATATCCACTCCATCACCATCGGAATAAAGACAGACCAGAACATACACAACTCATTTCACTTTGGCAAAGTTAATATTAAGCTGCATCTGTGCTCCCAGGGACTAGGGTTTTTAAAAAGCAAAATGCTATGGTGACCCTAAAAAACTGCAGGGACCCTACCATCTACAGAAACTACTTCAAAGCCCAGGCTGGATAAGCCCTTCCTGAATATCTTGGGGCCCCTGTTATGTATGGGGCTGGTGCGGGTGGAATATTCTGTAGCCTCCTTCTGCTTAATGGGTGATGCAGCCAAAGGCTTTAAACTATGGGTTATATCAGCATCCCTTTTTGTGAAGAAAGTATGGGTGGCCCCAGACATCTATCTGGGGCACACAGAGGCCCTGCTTACTGCTAATGCTAAATAATCCATGGACCCTCTGGAAAGGAAAGTATTTGTCAACCCTACAAGCAAAAGGGTCAGTAATAAGGAGAACCTGTTCTTGTGCAGTTCCTGAAAATGCTTGTCCTTGGGTTTGTGGATAATGATGCTTTTATTGGAGATTGAAAGTGTAAGTGAATGGGTTTTTTAGTATACTTACTTTCACAATATTAATGTTGTGACCTTGTATGTGGATGATGAACAGATACTAGCTAAACCTCTGCAACCAGACTTCGAGGCTGGAGGGTGCATAAGAGATTTCATGAATCCAGTACAGACGGCTGGTAAACACATGAAAAATGGTGGTTCTCCATTAATCAGTTATAAGGAGTTTGCACAGGGTGACTGCTTGTTTGCCTTTGACCTGTCTCCCAACCAATAATTAACTGATTAAAACTGGGAGCTGGAGAGCGGAAATATGTTTTGCGAGGACTTTGACAGTCACTGTCAACATGATTGTGTATAAGTTTTTGACAACATTATAAAGATAAATCAAAGGAGACACGGTCTGTTTCCATCCATGTGTATATAGACACCATACAGCTATCATGTGTTTTTTCAGCAGACCCTTACATGAAAGAGAACTTTTTTAGATGTTTTCCCTTGCAACTGACTCCCAAGCGGCAGGCTCTCTCAGAGACTCCGGTGTTTGTTGGGTTAAACACACACCAACACAACCAAGTGGGTGAACACTGGCTTACCTTGTATCTGGCAGTGTGTGACCCACAGCGTTGATGGTTTTTTTCCCCCACTGATTCAAACATCTCCCCCCAAACACCGTGTTCTTTCCTAGAAGCATTATGAAATTTTTATACAAAAATGCCACTGATGTGTCTCACATAAGACAATTACAAGCCCGTCCACTTTGTCACCTGTGGCTATCAGTGCATGTTTTTCATACATCACCATAGCAAGCATTTATCTTTTGACCTGATCTTAAAACTGTATTCCATTGACTAAGTGCAAAATGACTGGATGGTGATGATTTTTGTTAAAAATAAAAAAACCCTTAAAATCACAGACCATGTCTAGGCTAGCTCAAAACATGTTTCAACAAGCCCAGACGTACATATTTGCAAAGACTACCATGTTCCTCAATAAAGTACTCCTTGGGTTTTAAAGACAATTGATGTCTGGTAGGTTGGTTTGTTTGATTCTGAGAATGGTGAATTCACAGAAACTACACACAGTTATTTTTTTTAAACTATAGAAATGTTTGTTTTAAAACAAAACATTACCATTTTTTAAATTAATTTTTTTGAAGCATGAAAAACTTCACACACTGAGACATTCAAGTCTTTTAGGCAATTTTTGCTATTTAGGAGACCAAAAAAGGGATGGTAGTGTTGTTTCTTGATTGACCCGCTTTCAGTCATTGAGGCTTTCAGGCCTTCCAAAAGACTTCTGTTGGTTGCTTTGCCCAGGATGGAAGATGATATGTTGAGCTCCACTATGATATTCATAAATATATCCCAACCTTTAGGTATGTGTCTGTTAGGAATGGTATGTGTCTGGGTGACAGTCCTAACTAAGTCAAGCTTATTAGATTGGTTAACAACTGAGCCTTTGTACACAAAAGTCCCTTCATCATTCCATGAAGAAATGTTTGTATCCTGCTCCAGCTTATTTAGCAATACTACTGCATTTTTCATATTACACCTATTAACGTTATCTAATATCTTCTAAGTG
Organism: Emydura macquarii macquarii; assembly: GCF_026122565.2. Taxonomy (NCBI): domain Eukaryota; kingdom Metazoa; phylum Chordata; order Testudines; family Chelidae; genus Emydura; species Emydura macquarii. The sequence goes on along the minus strand of NW_027131390.1, from coordinate 31,042,111 downwards.
ACAGAGTCAGAGATTTTTTAGTATTTCTGGAGGTTTGAGAGTGATGCTCTGTTCCTCTTCAGGTAGAAACAGATTTATTGGCCCTTTATCCACATCACTCTGCCTCACGTATGTTAGTTATCCTTTGAGCACAGTGCTGTAAAGTTTAGCCTTTTCATATTCAGTTAAATCAGTCCTTTGGAGAATAGTCTTCATTTCAGCATCCAATAAGTGATTTGCTGTGGTTCTGATATTTTCCTCTGCTGAAGGGGGAACACTTAATTGCTCCAACTGGTGACTAGGCACTAAGTAAATTTTTTTTTCTGCCTTCTCCATTATTGATTAGTCAAAAGTCCCATTGTCAGAGGGATAGCAAAACTGAATAGAGATCCGACAAAAAACTCCTTGGACTGTTTCACCAGATCCTTCTTTCTTTTAAGTGAGACCGATTTAGTACACAGAATTTTTCTGAATTTGCATCTCTTTTTCAAAACACACGCTTGATTTTGTGTCAAAGGTACATTTCCTTTTAAGGTATTCAGTGCTATTTCTGAGATGGCCGCTACTAAATAATCAGAGGCTGAAAAAGAGTGTAGCTTTCTGTTGCTGCAGGGGATGATTTGCTAAGTAATTTTAAAAGGGTCGGGTTTCTCTTCACACAGCTAGACATGTTTTCAGTCAGCAGCCTCAGCTGTTAAAAAAGGTCTGCCAATAATTCATCTCTTTTTTGTACCTTGCTGTTGTTCTTTCAAATATAAACCACTTTCCTGTCAGGAGGGAAAACCCCAGTTCTTAATCGATAAACCTCTGGTATAGCAGCATTTAAATCCACCACCAAGTACCCATAAGTTCTTTTTGGCAGAAACCTCAAAAACTTCTAGAAAGAATTGTTCTTTTCCAGGAACGTTTGCCGAGCAAGTGTAATAATTTGTAATTTATCCTGGGGGAGGTTTAAACAGAACCATATACTTAGTGTTTAGGTTAATTGTGTGTCTTTTCTTTCCCTGACAAAATATAATTTTGTTCTGAACTATATATATAATGCTCAGGTTCCTGTGATGCATGTACTTGGTATAGGCTTTCTCAGTTTCATCCCTTGCACAATTGTCTGCAATAATAATATTTACTTTATTGGTAGGAAACAACCGGTCATCGTTAAAAGCAGCAGGCAACAGCTCCACAAAATTGATAAAAGAGTATTTACAAAGCAATTCTTTATATGGTGGTTGACAGCAACTGTAACACCACACGGTATTCTCAGGCATAACAGAAAACATTCACTCGGCATTATCCAACACATTTTTAAATTAAATAACTTTCTCCTCAGTTGCTAGGTGCTGTGAGAATTACAGAAAAAAGATGTTTCAAAAGCTGCAGGCCAGGGTTTTAAACCCTTCTGTATTGACCTTCTTGTTATAAATGACTTTTTGCATTTTCTTAAGGTCCTTTGTCTCTGTTTGCCACTGATTTTTTTGCTCTTTACAATAGAGGACTGCTGTATCTCTGTCTCTTCTGGGGTGCTCTCCCCTGGGTCTATACTATAGTCTAGGGCTGGATCTTTCAAACTGTCAGTGTTGATCTTTTCCCAGTTTGCTATGTTCAAGGTAATTGTTAGTATATAGAATATAGATATTCAGGCCAGCCTGTATAGGCCCATATTTTGTAAGTATATCCTTATCATTTAGCTGGTTATAGGGGTATAAACAAAGAATCAAAACCACAGGCCTTCTCTCACTGTGACAGTCTGAGGCCTTGTATGTTGGCTCAGATGTAGGAGTGACGGCCATAAGCTGGGAAGCGTGAAGTCACATACGCACAGTCCAACATACCATCTAATACCAGGCTGTTAAGACGGTGCTCCAGTCTAACACCTCCAGACAAAGGAAAGATCCTAGAATGTTTAAAGGAAACTTGGTTTGATAGCATTCTGTCTGGTGAAAGAATTACTTATCAACAGTTGTGGTTGTAAAATCTACACTCCTTATTGTTTTGTCTTTATGGGTACCCAGTTCTCTATTATCTATTTGAATGATTTCTGTCTGGTTCTTTGATTGTGTCTGTCTGTTGCATAACTAAGTGTGATCACTTAAGGTGGTGGAATATGATTGGTCAAAGAATTACAATTAGTTAAAGAATCATCTTGTAATGTTAAAGAAATGATTGGTTAAGATACATTACAAAAAAATGAGGTAAAACAGGAAGTTGGGGGGGGGGGGGGAGATTTATTGTTGTAAAGGACTGGGGAGGTCCTAATGGATGCTTGCTTGAAAAGATCCCAATAAACCTGACGTGTTGCCTGCTGCTGGACTCTGGACTTCTGCTTCTATCAGCGAACTAAGAACTGAAAGAACTGGGTGGGTCCTAACAGTAATCCCTTTGACATTCATATAGGCCTTTCCTTCTGACAGTTTGTACCCATGCATTTTTGGATCTGCTGACACAAACTCAGTGATGTGTTGATCTGGTGGGAATTCACTTGTGAGGTCCCCTAAATAATCCATCAAAAGGGAGTTCCAATTACACACATACCCCTCACCGATATCATCAGGTCTATGTCATGCTCAGCTCCTGCAACCTGTCTAGCAGGTTGTATTGTTCTAAGTGGGCATAAGTGGTGGAGAAACAAGCTATGAAGATATTTGTACTGCCAGACACCATGTAGCATTATTCTGCATACTTCTACAACACACAAGCTGTTTCATCATCAATAAACTTGCAGGATGAAATCTCATAATTGGGTGAAAATAAGTACTGAAAGAGTTCATCAGGGTCTCTCACAATACTAGTATTGGGTAAGTTTGTCCTTTGGCCAAAAATTGACTCCAAAAAGAATTTAAAAGCAGTTTAGGAATTTGTACTTTGTGGGGTACATCGTGATCTCATATTAATGTTAACCCATACTTTTTTTTCTGGTAGAAATCATTAATATATTTGGGATTTTCTTCATCTGTGCACCAGCTGGGATACCTAAAGCCTCTTGTTTCTGATGGATGTGTAATTTTATGTACTTGGAACAGAATTTGTCATATTTTTCTTCAAAAGACCATATTTCATAGATGTTCTCCTTTGCTATGGCTGCACTTAATTCTACTGTGCACCAACTCCCCAGGATGGCCCTCTACTCATTAGCATGGGTGCATATTTACTGCTGCTTGGTTTCTGCACAGATTTGACATGTGACAACATATGTTTGCCACCCACTCTGAGAGGTAACAGGGGGGAAAGATCTTGCGGGGGTATGCTTTAACTTTTACAGTTAGGTTTCTAATACATGCAAATAGCATTAGTCATCCCCCTCACCCTCCGACCCCAAAAGAGCATCCCTAGGCACCACAGGTTGAGGCAATTGGGCTTTGGTTAAGCAAGCTATTGGGCTTTGTTTAAGCAAGCTATCTCTCTCTTTCTCTCATTGACTCCCACTTGTGCTCCCAGAGGGTTCTAACTACATATCCTTGATTTTTCAGATAGTCAGTCTTGAGCTATGTCTTATAAAAAAGAAACCCAAAAGTTATTCCCATTTTAGAATTCTGCACTTTTTCATAACAGGTGATATAGCCATGGAAAAAACATCCTTTCATTTCAAAGGCCATGTGTTTCCCATCAACGATGGTGTAACCATCTAGAAAGTAGAGTTCTACCTGTAATTCCCCACCCTGTTATTCATGCCATATCTCTGTATTTTATTTTTGTGTGGTACATAAAAACTCTGTGATAGTTGTCTAGAGGGAGAAATGCTACAGTATTGGATTGTAAGACTATAAACCTGTCCATAGCCATTCAGACAGATGCCAGGGTTATGTACTGGAAAGGATGTATAGAAAATTTTACCTCTATGAATTTATCAGGATCTTGACATCCTGCTGACAATAATACACAAGCTCTTTCTGCAAGTCAAATATCTTATATCAGTTGTCCTGATACGAGTTTACAAATTCTGCTTTCTTCTCAGGCATCATGCTGTCAACAGCATAGTGCTCCACCCCTGCCACCAAGTCTCCAGTGTGCATTAAAAAAAAATACTTTTCTGATGATTCAAGCTCTCTACACTTCCATAAAACACAGGTGACCTAAGTATATCACCAGAGATCAAATCCTGACACTGTGACTCCCGTTGCATTTATGCCTCTTGTGAATTTATGTGATAAGACTGACACTTATCACAAAGTTTTAGGCAGACATTTGACCTTTTTATGCCAAGTAAACGTGTCTGTTTAAACACTCTTTAGATCTACAATTCAGTCTGCAGCTGGAGTATCTCAGCTGCACACCCATACTGTCTACACATGTTGTGCTTAAGCAGAGGTGGCATGGTTACCTACCACTCTAATTGTGATTGTACAGCATTTGGCAAAATTCAGAATAATTGTAATAATACAAACAACTTTTCACTTAGAGAAACACATAGTAACATTAATTATGCAACAGTGAAAAAAGGCTTGGAATATACCATGTTCCCTATTTAAAGAAACAAAACAAAACCCTTTCTCTGCATCTCCATCTGTATGTTGACTTGTAAATGCTGTCAAAGACTGCTACATTGCTGAGTATAACTTTTTTCTGAGCTGACCAACTCAGTTTCTCATGCAGCTTTTTTGCTTGTCTAACAAATCTGCATCTGTAAGTTTACTGGCAAACATGACAGCCAAGAGGACACCCACAAAATACAGACTCATGCCAGTGTAAATCGGGTCTACTAAATACTGTCTCTTTTTATGGACAGTTAGACCATTGAGGATAGAATTCTTCAGCCACCTCTGCTCAAGTGTCTTACAATTGTCACAATGAGGCATAGTGTCCTATCAACATGTGTATCTCTACTACTCTGTAGCAGTTTAGTGGCCTGATTTAAGAGATCTTTGGCAGACAGATCATCCTTAGTTCTTACTGAAAACAAAGGATTGTTTAAATTATGGCTCTCTAAATGTAACTAAACAAAATCATCTGGGGCTAGACTACCTGTAGGTAGGTACAAATGCTAACCACCAGTTTGTTTACCCCTCAGCTGATGTGTCTGCTTGAGGACACCCCTTTTACCCATACGCCTTTCCATGACTTAGTCATGCCTGCTCAGAATCAAAACCATCCTCTGGAAAATTCAGGTTTTTTCCAAAGTCATTCACAAGAGCTTTTGCATTTTTGATGTAGTTTCCAGGCGCCCTTTCTTTCAGAATCCCTGAGGATACACCATCCATCAATTTTCTGAACATATCATCATCTTTTTGCAATACTGATGTGCCGTGCCTAGCTTATTGTGGTTCATAACACTACTCAGATACTTCATAAAGAGAGACCCCTGAATCACATGAGCTTTCCATTCTTGGTTTTTTATTCATACTCCTGAATAAAGCCTGTCCTTCAGTTTTATGAATCTATGTTTTCACTCTCAGATTTATCAAGGTTTGGTGTAACGTCAACCACTGAGGAACTGGAGATGCATTTGCATTGTTACTTTTTAACAGAGTCTTTTGTTTTGTCCTTTGGCTTTGAATTGTCCTGGTGATTTCTCTGTGTTCCTCTGCTGTTTTATATTGGCAGCGGTGTTAAAAATCTCTGCACAGATTCCCCATTCTTTCTTGTTTCTGCCAGTGGTGTCTCTATAGCTCTATGGCATCATCAGGAGAGTTGCACAGGCCTGATTAGGAAAACAGAGATGTTCCAATTTAGCATCAAATAAACGTTTTACAAAAATCATCCTTAAAAAAAAAAAAATCACAAATAAACCCTCAACTCTTCAATCTCTTTCTCACCAAAAATATCCACATCTATGTATTTTCTTAAAAACAAAACCAGTTAAAGACTAAACAAACAAGCAAAATACATTTAGCATGGTTCAACTATCTGTCATCTTCTCACACTGTTCAGATGCCTTTTGTTTTTCTTATGAGCTTGTTTATACTCTGGTCTTGGATTTTTTCTTGTTTTGACCATACTGTGGGGAACAACTTCATTAAAAAAACACATGAAACAGCCTCATAAAATTTAAAAATAAAATACCAGTTAGGGAGTTTTTCTTGTATTTAAAAGTCATATAAAAGTTATTACTTCACAAAATACATTTCAGATTGTAAAACAAATACCCACATGCTACACCACTCCGCACAAGTTTTGGTTTATTTCTACCACTAGTGTTTTTCCAAAACATAGACATTGATTTTTAAATACAATCATGTTTTGCCCCATGAACCCAAAACAAACAGTTTGCAACAAAATACTTAAAAAAAAACAAACAAACAAAAAAAAAAAAACAACCACCCACACCTATCTCTTGCATATGCCCCTAAATCACAAACAATTTATACATTAAAACCTATTTTTAACCATTTTAAAACACACACAACCAGTATTTTAAGCATACAAAACCAAACAGTATGCAACAAAATATTTAAAAAAAACCCAAAAACTACACACCCCATCTGCCTCTCTTTCCTGAGCTCTCACTTACCTTAGCGCATAGAAAAAAGGCACATTGCATATGCCAATGAATCAAAATCAACTATTTAAGGATCAAAACTAACATTTTTTAAAAAATATTTAAAAATACACATTTAAAAGCAAGTTTCAGAAATTTACATTCTCCCACAAGGTAAAGGGATGCTGGCACATGATTTTTTTGTTTTCCTACACGTGACATGGGCCTTTTGGTTAAAGAACATGCTAACTTTTATGTACTGTTGTAGCCATGCTGATCCCAGAATATTAGAGAGACAAGATGGGTGAGGTAATGTCTTTTATTGGATCATCTTCTTAAATTGGCCCAAGAAAGGCCATTACCTCACCCATCCTGTCTCTCTCTAAGCTAAATTTTAGTTAGCAGTATTCCCCAAATGTGCAGATCCATCCTATACAGCCTGTTTAATAGCAGGATTTTTTAAAGACTGAATTAAACATAATTATAGTTAAAATTTGGGTTTTACCTCACTGTGGTGAAATACAGCTTGAAGTTGCTGTGTCCATACTAAACAGTTCACACTTGAATGAAGACATGTATCATCATTAGTAAGAAGAGCATGTACAAAGAATAAGACTATAAAATGTATATTTTCAGAGTTATAAAACAAGCAACATACCTAATCTTGCAGTCCAGCAGCGGCTATTCTGTTCAAGATAGTTTGTTTGTAATAAGACAACTTACCTCTTTGTTTCAAACAAACTTCAATGTCTGTAGTTAGCAGGTTGATTTGTTCACTACAGCTCTTTATATATGTAAGGGATATTTGACCCTTCCCTTTTGTGATCTGTGGGTGAAAATTAAATAGTCAATGCAACAGAGCTGCTTTTGGCTAATTTTAATTAAAATATTTTTTTTCTGTTTCAGTAAAAAACAGAGCACCAGAGAGCCTTCTTACAGTATTAGACAGTAAATCACCATACACAGCAATCCTTAATATTACTATACACTCTCCTGATTGAGGGCCTTGCATATGTCAATGAAAGTCTTAGTCCTTTTATTTTAAACAGGTTTATTTTATGCTTAAAGTTCCATTTGTTTTCAAATAAAAATGGACATAGCACAACCGTAGTAAACACCCCACAGTTTGTTTGATTGTTCTTACAGCATAGTCTTATTTATATATATGGTGGTGTTTTGTGAACCCTTGCAACATTTCAGTTTTGTGTTAGACCAGTGTTTATGCTTGAAAATATATTATTTTAAAATTTTAATGACTTTGAATTGCTAGAAAGTCTGACCCTTTTGGTTTTATTTAAAGCCTGAGGTATAATTTACCTGACCAGTAATGTGCTACAAACTCTTGAGGTTTTATTTAATTTAATGTTAATCAGAGCTTGCCGCCCTGGTTTTTGTGGGTGAATGTCCATAAAACCTAATTACTAATAATTTTTCCAACTCCCAACAGGGCTTAAAATTTTTTTCCGTGATGGAACATTAAGGAAACATGGGTGGGTGATTACATGTGAAGTCAATAGGTCCACATAAACCATTTTTTCAGTAGGTTGTGGTTAAACCAATATAGTTCAGTGGGGCTGAGTCAGCTCTATTGTACTTGCACATGTCTCAAACGTCCATGTTTTACACAAAATATAAGATCTTTTTGCTTTTAGTTATTTTCCCTGGATTCTACTATATGCATTTCAGCTTTTTGCTGTAAATAGGTCTCTTTCCTTAAATACCTGATTCACTTTCACTCACTGATACAACAATATTCAGGGCCTACAGGTCCTCTAGAAAGACATCATCAAGTTAGTGAGAGATTTTCAGAAAAAAAACCAGTTGTAAGTCCCCTGTTTTTAGTTGTGCACAATCCCAGGTCAGTTCCTACCCCATTACACCCCATCTTTGATAGCCACTTCTTACAGTGTATTTACCCTGAGCAACGTCTTCTTTGCTCACTGTGTCCCACAGATGATGCATCATTGTAATTCTGCCTCACGAGCGCTTGAATCTTGAGGTCAAGTTCTAGTGCATCCATCAACAGCTGGGTCAAATGGATTCCCCTGACAGCTCCGTCCTTCTAGGGACTGTTGTTGATATAGCGTGTTCTTCAGGGGTGACCTAGCCTTTGCAAGTGACCTTGGAGCAAAAATGAATTCCATAGTTCTCATGGATGGGGAAGGAAGCCATGTTTTCTCTTTGTGTTGCCACAATTTCTGAAAACACATTCTTGAAACAAGACAGCCTCTTCCACCCAAATTATCGGGTTTCCAGGACTTGTGCTGCTGACTGGCCATCTGATCCGTTCCAGAGATTGAGGTTCTGGCCTAGCCACTTGTGCTATGCCCATTCTTATTGGCATGCATTACCCTTCTGGGAGGACCTATGGGGGTGAAACCCATGCTGATTGGTAGAGGGTGATGGTGAGAGGAATTCTTAGAGGAGTGTCACGATCCTTTTCTGGACAGGTCACCCCATCCCGAAACTTGCAGTGACTGGTCAGACCTTGTGGCGGTCCTATGGAGCTGAAACCCATTGGTAAATAACAGAAGGAGGAGTTCTTAGAGTTGTCATATGTCACCTCTTACTTCCAATCACATGTTAATCTTGACCCCAGAAATAATACCCCAAGGGGACGGGTTTAAGGTGACAGATGAGTGGGGTCTTAGAAGTGGGGGATGGGATCAACATTTGATTGATGTTGTCCCCCTAGACCACTTAAGATCTTCTTTTTGGTGATGCCTCTATAGAAGATCCAGTTGATATTTTGTTGAATGACATGGGACTCAGGGTGGCCTTGGGAAGCAAATGATGCTGAAAATGCAGTTCTTGGTTGAAAAAGTAAACCTGAAGGTGAAGGAAAGTCTCTGCACCTGGCAAATAAAATCACCATGATAGAATGGAAAGGATTCTCTGGAGCCCCAGGGAAGGTGGAATAACATGGAGTCACTGCTCCCCCTGCCTTTCTTCAGCCAAATCCATCTTACTGAAGATCTCTGTAATTGTGAAAGCAAGGAGGAAACTGGGTCCTAAATTTAGTTTGCTATTGCTCTGATGTTAGCAAAGAATTCTCCCTAATTTCCTCTACATTCTGATGCCTACATTTTCCACTCTGACTGGATGCTTTTGCCATTGTGACTAGAAGCTCTTGAGAGTTGCTGAGGTGGGGGTGAGGTTTACATTACTACTCTTTGTTAGACAAAGTGAAATTTAGTCTTCAGATTTATGGCAAATCATGCATAAAATATACCTATAGCAGTTGTGAGACTAACATCATAGTAATAAGTACTTATTATATATTATTAAAAGTCAGATTAAAAAAAGTATCATAGAATCATTGAAAGGTAGAGCTGAAAGGAACCTTGAGAGGTCCTCTAGTCTACCTCCTTGCACTAAGACATGACCTTGACCATCCCTGACAAGCATTTGTCCAACCTGTTCTTAAAAACCTCCAATGATAGGGATTCCATCACCTTCCAAGGACACATGTTCAATGGCTTAACTACCCTTATATTTAGAAAGTTTTTCCTAATATCCTACCTAAATTTCCCCTGCTGCAGATTAAGCCCCTTATTTTTTGTCCTACCTTCAGTGGGCATGGAGGACAATTGATCACAGTCATCTTTATAACAGTCCTTAACATATTTGAAGACTGTTATTAGCTCCCCACTCAGTCTTCTTTTTTCAAGGCTAAACATGCCCATTTTTTTAACCTTTTCTCATGGGTCAGGTTTTCTTAAACTTTTATCCTTTTTGTTATGTAAATGTGCTTATTATATTAAATTTAGCGGCAGTTATTTATTTTTATCCTCAATAGATTTAAAAGATAGCCATACTTGTATTTTATTGCTTTATGACCTTGAACTAACTAGCAAAATCTATAACTACATGATTCAGGAACAGGGGTTTTTTTTAATCTGTAAAATTAAAGATAAATTTTATCTTCTGAGAGGGCTTGATTTAGATTAAATTAGATTTGTACCCCCTTTGAAGAGTTTCCATCCCATTGATTCAGTGGTTTGGTTTAAATCTTTGCTTCTGTATTGCCTTCTAAATGCTAAGAGATTTTTCTCATTCCAGTTTTAGATGTGGTTCAAAAGACTTTCTTCTTTAAATTTTATTGCTCTCTCCAACCACATTTGTAATTTCAATGGCGGATAATGTTAGATTATAATTTAACGATTATTTCAACCTAGATCTTGGAAAGATGAATGACAATGATGTGTAGCTCAATACTATCACTGCTGCAGTTTTTAAACTCATTATCTTTAAACTGGTAATATTTTAAGTGTGAATTATCTGCCATAAATTATTTGGTTTGCCCCCTTTCAATAGTGCCTTTGGTGTGAACCCTTAAATAAAAGGGGCATTTATAGGAGATACCTGTGAGAACTGCACAATACAGAAACATTTCTCTGCCAACCAAACCACATATTTTATACTTCATGAGTTTTCTAATTTGATTAAAAGATCAAAGGAATCAATACTGCAAGGTTTATTTTTATGCACAAAATCACTCCCCTTTCTATCACAGGTTATAGGAAGGTGAGGCCTGAGACATAAACTAAGAAGGTGGCCACCTGTGGCAGAACAAAGGCTGAGAAAGGATGTCAAACTAGCACCCAGGCTTCTGTGGTTGCTTGCGAACAGGTCTGTCCTAAGCAGCTGCTCTCCATGTGCAGATTTTGACCATCTGATTGTTGTCCGAAAGGATTTATTTCTCCACATTTGTCTGCAGGAAGCATCTTTTGGATCTTAAAGTGACTGCAGATTCTGATACACTGCCTGTTACTATTTGTCTTTAGTGTAAAGGATTTTTGTGATGGATTAGGGAACTAAAGAAGAGGCTTTTGGAGAAGAAAATGTCAGAGTGGAGTCCAGGTCCATTGGTGTAAGTAAAGAAACAATATGCAAGCAAAATTCTTGCCTAGGACACCATTCCTGATCGTGGTCAAATTAATCAACTGTTCAGATATAGAGAATAGCAGAAGAGTTTGTATGATGCTTTTGTTTTGGACACAGCTGTCTGGACTCTTCAATTTGGAAGGTTTGAACTTCATTACAGGAGCAAAGTAATTGTGGTTTGACAACCACAGTCCCAGATTTTTGTTGACAATTCATGACATGGCTGTGGCATTTTGTAATTAAAGCTCCAATTCAGCAAGTACTTAAACACATTCAGAATGTTTGTGTGCTTTGTTGAAACCAGAGCTTAAGATGCTTATAGAAGCAAAAATAACCTGTGGACTCTGTTCATTTGATTACCTCTTGATGCGAGACTTACCCATGAAGTCCAGATCTGAAATAAACCAGGATTCAAGGGCGTGAGGTATAGGGCAAGATCATATAATCTGTCCTGGGCCCATCTTTTCTGTGGACCGAAGATATGTGGCATTTGCTCTTTTTTTTAAAACTGCTACAAGATAGAAAATTGCTGGGAAACAAGTATTATAAAGAAAAGATTGCCTGGGTTAATTTTTTTCTTCCTCCTCTTATAGAAAAGTCGTATAGAACCACACAGAGAACAGTCATCGTTTTGTAGATATGTTGAAATAAACTATAGAATTTTAATGAGGATTAGATCTTTGATATTTAGAATTCCACAGAATAGTTAAAAACAAAACCAAATATATATATAGAATGATCATATTTCTCTATTAAGTTTTATATGTTAGAGTAATTTCTATAAACTTCTATTGGGTTCATTCATATTAAAGTCTATCAGATTCTTTTCTCCCCTAAGGATTGCTTCCTATTCATTTAAATGGAAATTTGGGGTTTTCAATAAATGCAGGATCAGGACCAGAAGTCTGTATTGCAGGATGCAGATCTGAGTGCTGTAATAGTCACATGTAAACATGACCATTTATTTTGGTCTATATATAGATAGAGAGAGAGAGAGTAAAATAGCTGCATTCATTTTTAAATAAGAGTCAATCTTGAACAATATTTAATGGGCATGAGAAACATTAGGCTTTTGACCCTATATGTCTTAGCATTCACTTTGGCGTTTAATTAAATGTTTTAATGCATTTTATTACATGATTAATGCTGATGTCATTGATGAATGTGAGGATTATTATTTGCCTTTTATTACCTTGTAATTGAGTTCTAGGTATAATTTAATACTCTGCCTTTTATTGTGAAATAGATCAAGAAAAGTTTCCATTAATCTTGTTCTTTTGGCTACAATCTACTTTTAACAATGTGAATAGCTATCAGTAGAAGCAGTGTATTAAATAGAGCAATGACAAAGAAAAAAATTAATTTGGTCATTACCCAGGTTGCAAAATGTGTTTGGAATGGTGAAGAGATCACTTCCCCATTATAGCATTGTTACATTTAAAAATGTCTTTTAATTTGTCAGATGTCTAATCACAATGAAACTGGTAATACATGGAATGTTTCAATCCTATAGTTTATTCACTGCTTCTATATGCCTCTTTGCACAGGAATTGCTTGGGCCTTGTTCACTAAATAAATAAACCTCTGATGGGAATCACATTTTAAAAACAAGTAGCTCCACCTATCCTTTGTACAGATGTTTGTTAAAGACTTAGACTGATTATTTGGTATCCAAATGATAGAACTAATGTTGTTTCTTAATGACAAGGTGGGGCAAAAATAAGAATACTAAGCCCGTATTACTGGCAAGAGCATGTTTACTACTTACATAGACTAATTTCTGCATATATAAGTATTTTGAGGAGGTTTTGGAACAAAGGCTTTGGAATAGAGGAGGTTTTGGAAAAAACTGATAAATTAAACATTAATAAGTCACCAGGACAAAATGGTATTCACCTAGAGTTCTGAAGGAATTCAAATGTGAAATTGCAGAACTACTAAATGTGATATTGGACCAGCCTGTGTATCAGATGACTGGAGGATAGCTAATGTAACACTTAAAAAAGGCTCCAGAGGCAATCCTGGAAATGGCAGGCCAGTAAGCTTAATTTCAGTACCAGGCAAATTGGTTGAAACTGTAGTAAAGAACAGAATTTTCAGACACATAGATGAACATGACATGTTAGGAAAAAGTCAACATGGCTTTTGTGAAGGGAAATCATGCTTCCCCAATCTATTAGAATTCTCTGAGGGGGTCAACAAACATGGGGAGAAGGGTGATCCAGTGGATATAGTGTAATTGGACTTTCAGAAAGCCTTTGAAAAAGTTCCACACCAAAGACCCTTACATAAAGTAAGCAGTCATGGGATCAAGGGGAAGGTGCTTTTATGGATCAGTAACTGGTTAAAAGTTAGGGAACAAAGGGTAGGAATAAAGAGTCAGTTTTCACAGTGGAGAGACAAATAGCAGGGTCCCCTAAGGATCTGTATTAGGACCTGTGCTGTTCCATATACTCATAAATGATCTGGGGGTAAACAGTGAGGTGGCAAAGTTTGCAGACAATACAAAATTACTCAATATAGTTAAGTCCAAAGCTGACTGCACAAAGTTCAAAGGCCATGCTCTGGGTGCCCCTAAACTTCTGACTGCCAGAAGCTGGAACTCAATGACAGAAGATGAATCACTTGACAAATTGCCCTGTTTTGTTCATTCCCTCTGAAGCATCTGGCACTGACCACTGTTGGAAGACAGGATACTGGGCTAGATGAACTATTGGTCTGACTCAGTATGGCCATTCTTATGTTGATATATTATGGAGACCAGTTAGTCCCTTCATAATTAATTTTGAACCCAGTTTCTCACCATAATACATATATATGCCATTTGGATTAACTGTACTTTTACTTGAACAAACTTCTAATCAGTAGTCTGATATAACAGAGCCATATAACACCTATATCACAGATTCCAAGACTGGATAACACCATTGTGATTATCTAGTCTGACCTCCTGTACAACATGCATTAGAACTTCCTCAAAAAATTTCTAGATTTAAAAATTGTCAAGGATGGAGAATCCACCACAACCCCTGTGAAATTGTTCCAATGGTTAATTACCATCACTGTCAAAAATGTATGCCTTAATTGTAGTCTGAAAGTCTAGATTCAACTTCCAGCTATTGGATTGTGTTATATCTTTCATTGCTATAGAAGACCCCATTAGTAAATATTTGTTCTTTATGTAGATACTTACAGTCACCCCCCTTAACCTTCTCTTTGTTAAGCTAAATAGACTGTATAGTATCTTTGAGTATATAATGCATGTTTTCTAATCCTTTGATCATTCTCGTGGTGCTTCTCTTAACACTCTCCCATTTATCAACAGTTATGGGTACTAGAACTGGACACAGTATTCCAGCAGCAGTCATGAATTATTATATATGTTTACTTCCTGGCTGTCTGTACTGAGACCATATAGATGGTATAAACTTTACAGATCCTTTAATTAGGATCTCTATACATCATGATTAGGCAGCCATGAAATCTGGCACATAAATCCTTTCTTGCCTTAAAATTGTACTTCAAAATCCAATCTTTTATTTAACATGCTCCCTCCTCCACCTGCCCACTACCTAATTTTCAAGACTTTATAGCTGAAGAGAAAGGCTTCTACACAGGAAACAAGTGTAAACCAATACAGTGATGTTTGCTTGAATCTACACACAGCAAATATACTGAAAACAAGACCTTTGTGAGGTGTGGGCCATCAGTCTCCTTAGGATGCCATCTAATGATGCAAATTTCATTGTTGGCATTAACTAATTCATTGCTGATCATTTAAATATCCAATTAATAAGCTACTTTCCACACCTGCTTCAAAACCTCCAGCTGTTCCCCAATAACTCCCAAAATACAGTTGGAATTTTTAGTTCAAAATTTTATAGAAAATTTAAAATTAAATTAGCGTAATGTTGAATTTAATATCAAATTAAATAATATTGGTCCTTTTTGTTTTCATGTTTCTTAACATTTAAATATTTATATTTTTCTGGATTTGAAATTGCCACTGAATCCCCTGTCTCATGCACTAGAGTACAGGTATCTTCTACAGAATTTAGGACAAGTTTGCTGTATATTTGCTCATCTTTTGGGTAGAAATGGATTTTAACAATTAAATAACTACATCAAAAGTAAGCAGAAAACAAGTCAAAGGCGCAATCCTTACTAACAGCAATAGACTAAAGCAAATTTAGAATTTCTATGACAAGTTGTTTTGGAGTTAAGATGAGGCAATAAATACTAGCATGGTCATCATATGTTCTGTACACAACATCTTCCAAATGACACTGACTTTCCTCACAATATCGAGAAAAAATTACCTTTTCATAATCTATCGTGTGAAATTTCAGGTGGGCTGGTTCTACATTTAGTAAAGTTAGTGGGAGTCAGACTGTGGATCAAAAGTTGGGCTGGTTATTCTATTCTATGCTAATTAATCTACGGTTTTACACTGATCACCACTTAAGAAATGTAGCACTGGATTCTATGAAGAGATGACAATAACTGCCTTCAGCCTTAATGGTGGATGTTGGCATATATTTCTCTAATCTGACCATGGTAATGTTTGATTACACAAAAAAGGCAATTAAGAAATGATGTTATACTAAATATTTAATACACTCATTTTTCTGTATCACAGATTGTCTCATTCCAATATATGTGTTTAGTTAGAAATGGACAAGTAAACAGGACAATAATTCAGGTCATTTTATTCCTTCCTTCTCACTTCAGTGATTAGCAGTATGAACCATAAATGAGGGACCATATTAGTCCTAATTATTGTCTTCAACCTGACAGTTTAAATGGCCAATCCTCTTTGAACTTAGTCTTCCTTTGCCAGTGTGAAATGTTTTGGAGCGGATAAAGTGTCACATTGCTTATTGTAACTTTCAGTGACAACAGAATATTTGCCAAATGTACATATCTGAGTGATTTTTGTTAGTGGTTGGACAAATCTAAGCACTGTTTAGTAGAAATAAAACTGTCTCATTAATGTGAGGGTATAGTATGAAAACAGTGCTGTGGAGGAGCCATTGCTATACCTGGAAAAAGGAAATGATTGTCTTAAATATTTAATACAACACAGCACCTCTCAAGCACTGCTTTTGGTGTGATGAGGTACTGACTTGTCATACCCAGGGAGCATGCTAAGACGGGGATATTTTTAAAAAGCTCCAATAGACCTGGAAATACTGTATGTAAATATAATAATTCAGGGTGTGTAAGAGGTGTGTTTTCCCCAAAGGGGAAGCATATAATGCTCGATGATTATTTCTTATCATCTTTTCAGATTTTTTTTATTCTGAAAGAAAGGTGTTTTCCCCCCCCACAAAGAATAAATTGAGCTGTACAAAACTAAAATAAAATTTCTCTTCAAGAAAGTACACAGTTTTAAAAAGAGGATGTAGTTGGATCTAGCGTGTAACCAGGGAATGCCCAGGTGCTTAAATGGCTGCTGGAAATCAAGTAAATCCATCTAAGATGTGGGTAAACCCCCTGTTCAGATCTGCTTGTTTCTTGTGATATAATACAACTTTGTGATGATTCTATCTGCCTGGGGCCAAATTGCACCCTCTTTCCTTCTCCTCTTGCAAAACAAATATTGAAGATATAGAGAGCATCCTATTTGAAACATCCGTCTGGAATCTATTATTGCATATGCAATACACATTTTCCCTTGAAGGTCTTAAATAAAGCTACACTTTTGGGATGCACTGTGATGATCTGATGGAGTCCTAATGCTCTACATGTAATGACTAGATTGATAATGAATTCCATTTACTTAATAAAAAATCAGATAAAATATGTATCTAGCCATTAGCTTCTAAATCAAGTACAGTCATGACTTACTGCATTGAGGACCTGGACTTTTAAAAGGGGACTTAATATTTTGAAGAACCTTGAAGAAGAGACATCCTGAACTTAAACAAAAGATTTACCTGGACATTTTAATCCTGATATATGAATGCTTTATGCAGTCTGCAACGAGCAGTATGCTGGCTGGCTGTTCTGCATTGCAGTGGAGGAGTCTGTTAGAAAATCAAGGCACCTGAGCTCAGTAGGGGATGAACAGAAGGTTTATGAGAGGAGAGAAAATGCAAGTATGCGACAAACTCAACTGCAAAAAATAAATTGATCTATTTTAGGTTGGAAGCACATGTATTTTACTTGTGGAAATGAGTGAAGATATTTAAAGACTTAAAGAAAATCCACCCCTGTTCTGGATAACAAGTTCATATAGCATCCAGGTCTGATACAAGCCTAACATCTGTGGAAAATCACTGATCCTACATGAACATCCAACTTTGAACTAACCAGGGAATCAATTTCTTGCTTTAACCACTGATTTATTGTCTAAAACTATCTGAACTTTAAGCTGCACCACTGGTTTCCCCCTAAAGGAAATAATTCATCTTTCTTTTTCAATGTGTTTGATGAAAATAAGTTAGCATCCCACTGTTTAAATTCACACAGGGTTTATTAGCTATATGAAGAATATGCTCATTGTAGACACTGGGTTACAAAAAGTTAACTTGTAGTATTTAATTTTAGCTGCCAAAAAGGGCTGTGTGGAAAATGTGATAATTACAGCAAGAGAAGTAGAGGACCCTAGAGATATGTTGGTGAATTAGATGAAGTTACATGCGGTATAGTATGTGAAATAACTTCATCAAGACAGTTGTTAGTGGTGGGAAAATATTCATTGGCTCATACAGAGAATCATATAAAAGTTCAGTACATTCAAAATTGGAATATAATAGATTTATGGGCTCTGCTCCTCTGGCGTGCCAATGTTCTGCTTGGCACAACTGGTGTAAGATGAGTAAAGGTGGCTTTTAAGTCTCAGAGCTGCTCTTATATTTGGCCATGCTTTGGTCATGTCCCTGTAGCAAGGGTATATACCTTCCCTTGGAGATGGACAGGCAGGGGCCCTCGCCCACCCAGGTGGGTGGAACCAGGACACACATGTACACGCTGCTGGAAGCAAAGGGGTGGGACAGGAATAGGAAATATAAAAGGCATGCCCTCTAGCTCAGTTCAGCTGGACCTGCTGGCGTATAAGGATGTCTCTTGCCTGCTGCTGGAGCTCAAGTCTGAGGGGAACCATTTCAGCCCTGAAGACCCAGAAGGATTGCCAGAGCTGTCTTCCACTGGTAATGTTGAGGACCTGCTGTGGCTGCCACTAGCCATCTACCCCAGGGAGACAAATGATGACCTGAAACCCTGGTGCCCTACAACGGAATGATAGGAAGTAGCCCAGGGATGCCGTACTCTAGTCTGGTTGTTGGCCAGAATATTGGTCTACGTGTTTTGGTGAGATTCTCCTGGGCCCCAGTGATGGACCCCTCTGCCACTGGGCTGGGGGAATTTGTGGAGTAGGGTAGGCCTGGGTCTCCTTACCCCCTGCTGCCAACCCCACCCTTGGGGTGGAAGCCACCCCATCTGAGCCCAGGAGGCCTGCTTGCTGGATCTGTCCTGCTACAAGGCCAGACCGTCCCTAGGCTGCTTGCTGGCTCTGCCCTGCTAGAAGGCCAGAGCCCTGTAAACTGTGTACTGCCCCATCCTGATTGAGGGCTTGGGGCTCCCCAGACTGTTTAGTGCCCCAACCTGGTTGAGGGCCGGGGCTCCCTAGACTGCCTGAGCCCCTAGGCTAGTTGGTGCTCCATCTTGATTTGACTGGAATCAGTATTTGAGTACACATCAAGGAATAAACCAACACTGGCTTGAGTTGTGGGGAGTACTAAATGATCTAGTAGGTCTTTTCCATCTCTAATTTCTTTTTATATATAGGGATGAGGGCAATGTAACATCCCCAGAGAAATTTCAGATTTTAATCTGACCCGTGAGAGCATCTCCACGTAGAAATAGTTTAAAATATTATTCCCAATTTATATCCCACTGAATCTAACTGTTCAGGTCAGTCTTTTTTTCTCCAGTATTTGCCTTTTCACTTGTCTCCAACATTAATTGCTGAGATGTAGTCCCTTTTCAGTTTAACCATCCAGGCTGGGATTTTTAAACAAAATTAATTGACCAAGGAGCACAAGTCCCATTGATTTTTTCCCTGAGGGATTTCAGATTATCAAGATTGATAGGAAGGTAACAGCATAGGAGATGACAGATGACAAGATGTGAAATGATCATTGTTGAAATTATCAAAAGAAAAATCTGAAGATTTGTCAAGTCAGTTGACTCACTGTCTTGATTAGAACATTAAAGCAATGCACCGCATATTACATGTTACTGAGTTCAGTCATTGAGGATTTTGAGAGTTTTTAAGCATAGTAGCCACAAAAGCTGGAATTCTGAGAACTGAGAGGTTTTTCTGAAGGCTGCTATCAAAGGCTGAAATTAAAAAGTAGATATTCTGAATGATCCATCCTAACCATGCTCCAGATCCTGCAAACACTTAGACACATGCTTCACTTTATGTATATAAGCAGTTCTATTGAAGACAATGAGGCTACCCAGGCTCCCAATTCAGCACAGCATATAATGGTAAACTCTTAAAGCGCTCTGAGATTTATGGATGAAGAGGGCTATATACGAAGTACGGATTATTATAAGAACGTGCTTAAATCCCACTGAAGCCATGTGCTTTGCTGGATAGGGGCACAAGTGTATAAAGTTGATACATAACTGTCTGCAGGATCAGAGCCTATGCAGACCTGCCTTAAACTAACAAAAAAGGTGAAATAGCTTGCTATCTACAGAAGAGCTAGTGTGTTAAATGTTAATATATATATGATTTTGTTGGTAACATTTCACTGTTAGTCTCATATTGTATATCTAGCTATCTTGTACTTGAAATACATTGAAGTATTATGCTAGAAAATACAGTATTGTTCACTTTGCCATTACAGTGAAAAAATATAGAAAGGAAGGTTTGAACTAACTTACCCTTAGCATGAAATATTAGGATGAACACCAAATTGTGCATTAAAGATACTTTCTTGGTTTATAAAAACTTTAAATTCAGAGCTTCTGGCCTTCAAGAGTTTCCTTTATTGGGATCTTGTGCATTTAGACATATGTGAGTTGTATCCAAGACCATTATTTATGCTTTTTGAACTATTTTCTGAAACTGGATGATTTTTATCAGACATAAAGAATATTAGCCATGGTGTTCAGTGGATGTTTTCTTTGTCACTTTGCTATCATTATTTGTGAACACTTGTTGAACAGAACTGAAATGAGAGGAAAAACATTCTTCCCTTAATGGACTACCTTGTTTCATTGGTAAATTACATAGTAAAGCACTTAGCATGAAACATTTCTAAAAGTGCTTTTTATACTGGAACATTAGCATCACCTAATTTCTCACTTCAGTTTTGCTTTGCTTTCCTATTTTGCTGTAATTGTATTGGGTAATTGGTTGCCTTCCAAAATAACTGAAGGCAACTGAATCTCTCAGATGTAGCTTGTTAAAATCTCTAATTTTTTAAAATAAACTTTAATAGAATGGTAGGTGCCAAATGCTGCTGTCCATGAACTCACTTGTGGTAATTCACTTGATTTCAACGGGAACAAAATTGGGACCTAAACATGAGAAAAAGTCACCCTTATCATGGTTTTCCTTTTAAAAATGTTTTATTTTCATGGTAAAAAACAACAACAACAAAAAACACATCAGAAATGGGAGGTTACACCTCTCCTTTTAATGCGCAGAGTATGTTAGAGACTCTAAATGGCCTGGGCCTCTGCACCATACTGCCATGGTTGTCAGGAAATCTGAACTGGAGAGCCTTTCTCATAAGAGGGAGGAAGTACCTGGCAGGACGTTATTTGCACTGAACCACTTGACTTTTGAACTTGCTTACCCTGCCACAACCCTTCTGCACACACTGCAGTACCTGTTTGTTGGGAAGGTTATGTAGTTTTGTTTCCGTAGGGAATGGAAAGGAACTGATGATAGATGTTTATGATTTACATTTTTAGTTTTATTTCTTAAATTGCTGGTTGAGATGGATGTGCTGGTTAATATTTAAAGGGGGTGGGGGTCTATGACTGGTTATGTAAAGACTGCCTTACAGCAAGGGACAAACTCTCTATTTTAAAGGTTGTGTGTTCAAACCTGAAGAAATAATAAATAAATAAAAATAAAATAAATGCTCAAGAGCCTTTCTTCTTTATTATTAATTTGTATTGCAGTAGAGCCTAGAGACCCCTATCATAGACCAGGACCCCCATTGTGCCAGACACTGTACAAATGCTTAACAAAAGATAGGCCCTGCCCCAAGGAATGTATAGTCTAGGGTTATGTCTACACTGCTGGCAGCACCACCAGCAGTGCAGGACCAATTTTGTGGGTTGGACTGACCGGCAGTAAAGACTTGCTCAATCGAACCTGGAAGTCGACTCTGTAAATCCACCCCAGCAAGTAGCGTCCCAGCACAGTGGAGACACCGCATTAAGTAGACGTTAGGAAGTCAATGGGAGATATGCAAGTTACTGTAATCCACGGCCAGTGTAGACCAGGCCTAAGAGTATGTCAACTTAGCCTGTGGAAGAGAGCTTCCCAGCCTGGGTTGACAGATTTGGCTAGCAGTGTAAGAATAGATGTTTAGACAACACTTTGAAGTTGCTGCTGGGGCTGGAGCTCAGGCTGTGGTGTCTAGGAAGATAGGCTGGGCTTCAGGCCCAACTCCAGCTCCAGCTGTGACTTCAAAGCACTGTCTATACAGCTGTTTTTATAATGCTAGAGTGAGCCCCATTAGCCCACGTCTGTTGACCCAGGCTGGGAAGCTCTCTTCCATGGGCTGTATAGGCATACCCCTCGTGATCTTAAATAGTCCTTACTCCCCTCCCACACAAAGCCTTTGCCTCAAGTTCCACTATTTTCTCTGTACAGCTTCCTCTAATTTAGCCAGCCATGTACGTGCAGTGAATTTTTCCTTCATTGCACATTTAGAGGCTGATTCAAAAACCCACTGACATCAAGAGGAGTCATTCAATAGACTTCAATGGGCTTTGGATCAGACTTTTTAGGATTTATCCAAAAAAAAAACTACTATGCAGTCTTCACAGCCTAATAAAGCTAATAAATGTTCTACCTATTTTTCTTCAAACAAAGAACTGGTGGATGGGTGGGATTTTGGTTGTTTTTAATCCATTACGTTCTCACTGAATTAGAATTTTATTAAACCTAAAAATGAGTGAACAAAAAAAGCACATTTTGGCAGAGATTAAATCTGAAAGATGTCAGCCCAACTAGTGGAAGTTGCTAAAATTAATGAATGACTGAAAATGTGGAAGTTGAATGGAAACTTTAATTTATTCTTCACTATATTGGTTGCTGTCACTCCTGCTATAATACTAACTTTAAGATGTGTATGAGACTAGTGCTTTGTGTAATCATTGCAGCCAGTGTTGTCTTTGCACTGTTGATGTGCAATATGATAATAATAATAATAACCACATTAGTCTGACGCTTTTTCCAATGCATGAAGTCTCAACAGGTTATATTTTAAAAACATTATTTTGAAAAGAGAAATATGACAGATACACCGGAATATTTTAACACAGTTGCTTTGCTGCAGCTAATATCCATCAGTCCCACATCGGTATAAAGGAGAGTGGCAAAGCTAACACTATGATGATCATTTTTAAAACACACTTTTTATGGAAGCTAAAGCTCATAACTAGAGCTGGTCGGGGACTTTTGGATTAAATGTTTTTTTTCATCCAAAAAATGCCATTTCATGGAAACTGAAATGTTTCACAAAAACATATCGATTTCAACAAAACTTTTGTCAGGTTGTCTTCTCAGGTCCAGGGTAGCCTTTCTGGACACAAGTGAGAGAGAGAAAAAAACGGAACCATTTCAATGCAATTCCATTTTTCAAAAGCTTCAAAAGGTTTTTGATACCTCGAAAGTTGTTGCAATTGTTGTGCTCTGGCCAGCTCTACTCATGCCCTGTTATAGCCATCTGTAACACAGAGGTGCTTAGTTGGGAATAAATAGGCACGAAGCCTGTTCCTTCCAAGGCACAGCCACAATATGGGTGCATCACTTTGAGAGTGAAGTTAGGAGGATAGAAGCAGACAGTGTTTGTCCCAATCATACACCTCCTGGCAATTCTATTTATAGTCACACCAACCAGTAGAGGGTTACACTATTGCAGCTAACAGAAAAAAAAATGTAGGTAACCTTTTCAAAGCAATTGGGGCAGCACTTAATTAAACTTAGCAAGACATGTTAATCAAACAATAAAGACAACTTAGTCATCGATGTTAATCAAAAAGGCAAAGTTGGTTGTACGATAAGTGTCACCTGACAGTCCCTCCCACCCCTACCCCAAGTATTGCCTTTATTGGTCACAAACACTATTTGAACTGGGCAAAGGAGAACCTCAGGATAGATTGTGCCTGTCTGATTGCTGGAGAACCCCTGACTTTGAAATATTTTAATGTTACAACCTGTCCAGGATAGGCTGACAAACAGACTGAGACTCCAATACAGATTTTGTGATGTTTAAGCTAAGTTGTGAATGAGGGGCAGGAAAACAGACTTACAGTACATTAGAGAGAAGCATTGTATAAAAACCTAGACAGATAGCACTGTCATAGATAGAAGAGACATTACAATGAGCAATGTATACAAATTGATCTGAACTGAGACAGAAATTAAACTTAGCCATGGTCAGAGTTCAGGTTTAGGTTTTGGCAGGGAAAGGTTTTGTTTCTTAAGCAAATTGTTCCACCTGCTTTATTTGTGTTTCTTACATACCTTGCAAATTGTGCCATGGATTATCTGTGCAATTCAGAAATCAAGCGGCAGGGGACACTCAGACATAAGATAGTATTCTGTCACAACCCAGGCATGAGGGCAGCTGCTGAATGCCTTGCTGTCCAGAGTAAAACATTAACAAGAAGTGAATAGGCAATTTGCTGTGTTAGTTTCAGCTGGCGTCAGACAGCTTTATTATTTGAATTCATCTGGATGCTGTCCATTTTATATTCTGAAAGGAAAAGCTATGACATTTTTTTAGCTCTGGCAGTGACAAATCACATATTTGGTTGGCTGTTAGTCTGTTGAAAAGAATAAGATGTTTGACAATAATTACAAACTTGGACTTTTTGGAAGCTTACACAGAAAGAAACAGTGTGGTCCAATAGGCACTGGGTCATGACTCAAGTGACCTGGGAGCTATTTCTGGCTTGGTCACTTATTTGATCTTTGATAAATCATGCTGCTGTGCCTTTGTTTTTCCATCGTCTCACTACTTAAATTGCTCCTTTTTTGGTGCAGGAACTGTCTTACCATGTTTGCACAGTGCTTTGCCCAGTGCGGGGTACTGATCTCAGTGGGTACTACTTGAATGCATGTCATCTATATAGTTTTCTGTACTGTGGACTTTTGAACACGTTTTTCTACTTAATCATTTTCAGTTTATAAAGTGTCTTAACTGGGATTTGCTACTTAATTGGAAAAAAATCTATAATATTGCTATTCTTTCATGGAGTTTCAAATAATTTTTCAACTCTGAGGCTTGTTTTCTTGTGTGATCCTCTAAATAATGTATTGAAGGATAGAAATTTCTGTTGTCTGATTGTTAGGTGTCCTGTGTGTTTCAAACCATTCTCTGAAATTTCTGGGACAGTCCATTCATATCAGGCAACAGACAAGTTAAAAACAAAGGAGAGTCTCTAGACAATATGTTCTTTTCCACCTGTGTAATCAGGAATACCCTATTATTTCCCATCATGATTCTTGAGAGCATAGAGGAGCTGGCGCTTGTTCAAAGTCATTAGTATGACTACTGAAATTCAGTTTCTTTCTGCCCCAACCATATTCACTGAAAAAAAATTCCCATAAGAATCAAACCAGCAACCTACTTCCCTTCGTGTGAATGGAAACTTTCTTTAACTACAGGAGCTAGGTGCTAAGCTAGCAAGGCAACACTTTATACACCAAATAGTTTTCTTTCTAGTTTTGTCCTCCTGCTCTCATGGAAGACAATTAGGGAAAAACAAAACAACCAGCAACAGCACATGGTGACATAAATGTGAGCAGGATGAAGACCAGTGTATGTCCAGACCCCTGTAAAACTTGCAAAAAGTTAAATTCAGTCATAAGTTATGGATCAGCAAATATTAGAAGAATGAAAAAAATACATTTCTACTAGCAAACAAAGGAGCTGGATTCTTTAGAAAAATTATTCATTGTGAAATAATTGCTTAGCTTTGTAATTTTCTATTACATTACAGGTGTTTCCATTTTTTCCCATCTACATCTTGGAATAATGTTACTGGTAAAAAATAAAATAATATTAATGAATAATAATAATACTAATGAATAAATTGTCTATTCTTTGGCCGGGAGAGGGAGTGATACCCTTTATGAGACTATGCTATGCTCATTTCCTTCCTGGAAAGCTGTGAGATGTGGACAAGTCAGAGTTAAAATCCTGTTTTAAAGAGGCGCAGCATTGAAGGGGAATGTGATAATGGAGTGAGTGGTTATAATAAAGTGTCTGTCTCCTTTTTGTCTCTGGAATAGACCAAAATGTACAAACTGGTGTACGGAAGGCCCCTGGTGAATTTCACGTGAATGAACGTATGTAGAATATAAGCCTAACATGAGAGAGGTGGGAGAAACTTGTGAGGATAATACTCCTTTCCCCCACACACCCTTTGTCTTGTCTATTTTGGTTATAAGCTCTTTGAGGTGAGGGACTGGCTGCATCTGTATAGCACAGTGGATCCACAATCTCAGATGAGGTTTTTGGATGCTATTGTAATACATTAATCATTGTGGAATTTATACTGTAAATGGAGTTCGCTAGATGTAATAATGAGATGTGTGATGTCACAGGATAGGCTAGCCCTTTCAGGGGAGTTGCACTCAGCCCCACCTGGGCCTCCCAGATAATGGATTTGGGCCCACGATTGGGTCAGGTGAGCACAGATCATGTGATGGTAGTCCCAGCTGGGGCTTTCTATAAGAGGAAGGAGACATTGCCTGTAGTGAGAAAGAAATAATGGAAGAGTGTGTGGGTGATCTTTTAAAAAAATGCTCTGAGTATGCACTGAGTATGGCAGAGTTCTTCAGCCCACAGAGTGCTGGGGAGCTGAGCGAGAGCTGGAGCCTGCTGTCCTGATAAAAGGGGAAAAGAGGAAGAGAGACCTGCAGGGGACTCCAAAGTGCACCTGGGATCACAGGGGACCAGGGAATAAGATCTCCCTGAAAGCTAGTGGGCAAGGCCTTGCTGGAGCGACCTCAGTGAAGGTTGTTACCTGGGGTTCTGCCAACCCAAAGCTCGTGGTAACTTTACTTTGTATGGGGTGGTGTCAGGAAATAAGCCAAATGGAGACATGGCCGTCCAGCCGATAGATGGACTGGTAGAAATAGTATAACACAAAAGTCCTCTTACTACAAAGCTATATTTACTTAGGCTCAAGCACTTACATGTCTGCAACAGGTTAGTAAAAAAAACCCAATCTTCAATAATTACCGAAGTCTGGGGTGGCTTTTGAGTGGAAACAGCAACGGCTTTAGAATTACCTAATCGTCCAGCTGTCATTGTAGGATCCTGAAGCTGTGTCCAAGAAGAGATTCCAGATAGTTCAAGCCTCTCCTCCCCCCACTTATCCTTGTTAGTAGACAATAACAAGTCAAAAAAGAGGGGGGGAAAGTTTCAAAAACTAGACCTAAGGTTGCCAGAGTACTTAATTAACTAGATGTGTTCCTACATAATCTGCATATCTTGAAGCCCTGACAAACCTCTCCCAGAGGGCATGCATAAATAAGCTTATTGGTCTTTTCCTGAAACACAGATCCCAGCATATACACGAGATCATCAGGGAGGCAGTACAGGGTCTGGCAAAGGTTGAGCAAGAGGCTCCTCTCCACTCCTGGCTTAGTGATGCCAAGGCTGCACAGGCCTGCAGAAAGACCTACCAAGTTTGGCTGCTGTTAGCAGCAAATATGATAATCAATATTACACTATCATGTGGTCTCCAGCCCTTTTACTGATCTATCAAAATCTCCCCATACAAAGGTCACAAGCAAAATCCTTTTGGGGTGAAGTAGAAACCCCAGAGGCATTAAGTGGTCTCCTGAGCATGAAGAAAGCTGAGTATTTCTAACTTTGAGTTAAACTATTATTTTATGTTAATAAACCAATCCCTAGAATAGGATAGTAATTCAATGCACCAATTAGAATGCTTTGTATCCCTGTGGAAGGAGGAAAACTGAGCTGCCAGTAACATCCAATGCTGGCTGAGATAAGACTCTGTCACAACTGGAACTGTAGTTGTCAAGGGATTATATTTATGTTTTATAATGCTTCTTATGACCCTGATCCTGTGAGGTGCTGAATTCCTTCTGACGAGCTGAGAGATCAGGCCATAACTGAAGAAATAAAAACCACATACATTTCTTCAGTCAAAGGAAGTAAAAGATCCAGATGGTAATTTTCTTTCTAAGCAGTCGCAGAGGTGTAATATACAGCCAACACTGTTATATTGCTGTTCAGTATTGACTTTACCATAGCATTTTTAGTGCAATAAAGTAATTATATTTTACTATGACAATGCTTATGTTTTAAATAGCCCTAGACTTGGATACCCCTGAACATTCCTGAGTTCAAAACAAAGATATAGATTTGAATTTTGTAGCTCTGTATTTTCACCGCAAAGTACTTTGCCAACTAGGCTTTAAGATCCTAGGTTGAGTTTGTAGGACTGGCAGCTAGAAAAAAAAATCATCTTTATTGAGCAATTTTGTTCTGGATGTCACTAGAAGCAATGAACATAGAATCATGCAGTACTACTTCTCAGAATATAACTAAACTTTAAGGTAATCAGAGTTATTCAATGGGGTAGATACTATAATAGATTTCTGGATGTGAAAAAATGTGGCTAGAGAAAGAACAGCCTAATAACTCTAATCACTTTTGCAACACCTGAGAATGTTTTTCTTTTCCAGAACCAGAAAATGCATCTCTAGAATGAGAGGCTTTCAAAGAACATTTGGAAGGTTACAAGACTTTTCTCCTAGGCTTTCTTTTGAAAAGTTATGAGTTAACTGTTGTAAGTACACACTGGTAATCTCCTGTTGTGCTTATTGACTGGAAAAGTAAGAACATATGGCTTATTTCTGCTACTCAAACTATACACGATATTCTTCCTTAGCATGACATTGTGGAGGAGGATTAAAACACACTTCCATCCTCCCAGATGAAAGTGCAACAAAAATGTTCCAATGTGTGTGTTCAGTGAGGCATATCATATTTACATCACCTATATATTAAACATTAAATTTCAAGTGGTTTGAGGTTCTAGCTCCCATAATAATCATATTAAAAATTATCATTCAGTTCTTATGGAAGAAGGCTACTTGGGTATAGTCAAGTGGTATAAGATAATCCTAAAATCATTTAATATAGCAAGGGACTTGGAAGTCTCCCAGACCAACCGGAATTTTAGTTAAACCAGTACCAGAACATGCATCAAGATGTTTAAAGGAAGCTTCAAACCTTAATGGCATTTGTCGAGTCAACTTCCTGTCTGGTTAAGCATAAGCTCAAAAATAAGCCATGCCACCCTGATTTAAAAATAAACTATTTGAATATTTAAACATTATAGATCATTAAGTCTTAAAAGGGTTTTGGTGCTACTGTTCACCCCTGCTTGTGGCATAGTTTATATGAAAAGAGAGCTAAAAGGAAAAAATAAGGCCATTGACCTTTAGATGGCGCTGTTTCTCCTTGGATATTATTATGCATGCAGATATTTTGTGTAGCCAATAAGGACAATAGGAATGGACTGATAAATACTGTAATCCAATAATGAGTTTTTAAAAACACATTCTTACCACAGCCAAAAAAGTAAGTGTACCCATTTCAAGCCTGCTCACAGAACTCTTAACAGAACTAAATATAAAGCAGAATAACTAATTGTTATGTATTGTATAACCCTTACATTGTGGGTGGCTTTCTAGGGTGAGGAATTTTTTAAAAGCTTATAGAAGGTGTATTTTATTTATTTATGGGTCTTCAAATGTATATGAGATGAGTTGCACAATAGCCATTGTTGTTAGAGTGGCAGCTAATGTAAGTGCATGGATGTTGACTTCTGTATCGAGTGCAACTAACAGATGATGCACCAATGAGCTGCAAACAGTTTGAGGGGACGTTTGTGCAATTCTAGTTTTGGAGTTAGAGGGCGGGTGGGGGGCAGGAGGAAATCATATTGGGAGCATAGAATTATTATTTTTAAAAATTCCAACATGCTCTACCGCCATATTTCATGCAGTTATATGAATCACATAGGCATTAGTGATGTGGAATAACTGGAATTTCCATATATGGCAATCATACACAATATCATAGCTATGTGTAAAGCTTAAAGAAATATAAGAACAGACTTTGCCCCTAGCAGCTTACAATCTAGACTGGAAGTGACACGGTGAGTGGTGGTGGTTTGCTGATAGACGTAGCAGCAAAGACTGTCTCAGTCTTCCTGCTGCTACTTAATAAATAGACATGCTTCTTAAGCAGATCTGACCTTTGGACAGACTGCCTGATTTGGAGACACTAGAAATGTAAAGCAGAATCTTGCCTTTTATTTTAAGAAAATAAAGATGTTAACCTTGAAAATGTAAACTAGTCACTATGGTTGAAAGGAACAAGTAGAGGGCTTTTGCCTCTGATGTAGAAGATTCTTTTGCAGCAGAATCTTAATGTTTTCCCTCCCCATGCACACACTTTCAATGTGAAATAAGTCAATTACATGAGATGGAGGAGTACAACTAAAATTAGTAACTTCTCACTCTGTTCTTTAGGTTCCTGGATGTAGATAGGCAAATTGTCCAACACATGTCAAGGAACACTACTGAGTCACATTCTGATCACAATAGTCTATACCTCCTTAGACTGTACATTACAAATATATTTTTCCAGCATGTGCCCCACTGACAGAGCATAACAAAGAATTGTATCCAATTTCTAAAATAGTTCACAGACACTCAGTCGCTACTACTAGCTTCTGCATATGCTAAGTATAGGTTAACAAAATGCTAATAAATGGATCTGTTATGTTGGTAAATGTAGCAATAAATGTAGCAATACAAGTGGGCTACAAGAAATGCTCCTACTGAAACATATTCAGGGCTAGCTTATCACTAAAAGGATGTATGGCAGACAGTGTGCAGATTTCCCGTTCTTTGTGTGATCTGAGTGGGGTTGCCAGGAGGAACATTGCCAGAGAGGTTAGCAACGAGGAAGTTGTCAAAGAAGGTTAATACAACTTCAGGAATTGCTGTGTCCAGGTGGGAGTCCCCAGCAGCATGGCTGTAATGTAAATGTGTTATCAGGGAGTAGGGTGGAGATCCAGAGATACTGCTTGGATTGAGGACCTCTGTGAAAATAACCTTAGACCCATGGATCCCAGGTTTGCAGATGGAAAACCCTTCCCCTTCAATGAGAGAGAAGAAATAACTCTAAGGAATTTCTTCCAGAGATTTCCACATAAAGAGTCACTTTCCTTGTTTTTAATGTAGGAGGGTGTGGAAGAAAACACAGTCTTCACTTCTGTTTGGGTGGGCAAGGAAAAGATCTTTATTAGAAGGTAATTACCTGGGGCAACAGCTTCAGCTGAAGTGTGCCCCTGATCTGCGTTGCGTGAGGGTTTTTATACAAACTTATTACAAAGTCATTGTTAGACAGCAACACAAGGAACTTCCCATATTTGGTTACATTCCCATATTTGGTTACATTCCCGTATTCGGTTACAAACAAAGGCATGTGCATAGCTTATTGCTAAATTGGAAAAATACAGCTTCAGTTAAGAAGAAAGAGACAGTCTGTAGTTTGCTATCTCATTCAGCTTCCGAGAAAACTTCGCCCAGCCTAGCTGACCACTCTTATCGGTCAGCACATTTCCTAACGTCCTCTCAGCCTTCAGCTACATGCTCAAACTGTCTTTGTGACAAACTTCATGTTTCCACAAGGGTCTATTCTGGACCATTACTCACCTCTTGTAATCTGGGTCACTACATATGAGTCAAAATCAGTGGAATATATATGGACAAACACTTGAATTGATTACTTACCTTACAGTAACTTTGATTCTTTGATATATGTTGTCTATGTATATATTCTACAACTTGCCCTCTCCTCTCCTATTACAGAGTCTGATAACATCTGGATGTTGTATTAGTGAAAGAAGGGATGGGTGGTTGGGTTATTAAAAGCTTCTGTTTCTAAACTATATGGAAGGAGTCTAGTTGGGTTAAATAAAATCCAGTGCTAAATGCAAGATTAGTGTTGATATTTTACCTAGTGGCTTTCACAGCTGCATTTCTAAGATTTGAAGGAAATTTGCCTTCATGCCCAGATCCTGCAATGTGAGAAGACCCCTGAACTCAACATGAAACCAGGCTTACTTGAGTGGGGGTTAGCAGTGTCTGCCTGGTTTAATTGTATTACATGGTCCTTAGCTTACTACAAACTTAGTTTTAAGCAAAATACTATAAAACTGATCTAAGACATTCACACAGAACAATTTCATCTCAAGAGTGCTCAGGTTGTGGCTTTCCATTTATTTCCCTAGCCAGAGCTGTAGTTGCTTATGTTCTTGACTACTGCTGACTAGAAAATCCCTCCTAAAAGTGAGAATTTGGAAGTTTAAAAAAATAAACAAACAAAACAAAACAAAACTGTCTGAACTGTAGATCATTAGCAATTTTAACAATCATATGTAATAGTGGGGAACAGGTAGCGTTGCTTCCTTTGCTGGAGGGCTTTGCAAATGCATCACTGTAGGTGAGGATTTTTTTTTTTTAAAGAAGAAAATTATATTGGTGACTTGTGAGCTCAGAAAAGTGATGGACTAGAAACATTGGCTCAAGCCAGGCATAGAATGAACAAGCAGTAAACAAGTTTCCCATATCTCTGCCAGATCAACTCAATCATTCAGCCTGCATGATACATGCTTGCTATGCCATTTTTGGCCCTCTCTTGGCCAGAGGCCAATGAACATATAAATATTATGCAAGATGGACATTGAAGGACTAGCATAAAATCACTCAACTTTTTTTTAAAAATTACCTGGGTCATCAGAGGAGAAGATAGGATATTAACCATCTGTGCCACTAGCTGTCCCAGGAGAAAATGCTTTGAAAGAAAGATTGCTTGGAGTCTAAATGAAAATCTC
Source organism: Emydura macquarii macquarii (assembly GCF_026122565.2). Taxonomy (NCBI): domain Eukaryota; kingdom Metazoa; phylum Chordata; order Testudines; family Chelidae; genus Emydura; species Emydura macquarii. Next base: position 31,009,674 of record NW_027131390.1, on the reverse strand, counting down.
AATTTTTCATAAAATAAAATATTCCCAAATACTTTGTCTTGACCATACCAAAGCACTTCAGTTTACTTCAATTAACATGTTTGACTCTTATAAATCAAGCATTATGATGAATTCCAGTCAAATTTTGACAGAATAGATCAATGTCTTCCAAAATCTCAGTTTCATCAAATCTGCATTTTCCAACAAATTATCCACTGGAAAAATTTTGGTCAGCTTTGCTAGTGGTTATCCCGAGGAGGGCAGAGGCAGGCAGAATTCTTCCTGGCAAAGTGGAAGAGCTTGTTCTTAGCTGGCAACTACAAAATATGCCCTTCAAAAGAGTTGAGCCTATGCTTCCCTCAGGGCTAGTATCCTCTCCCCCTTCCTACTAATGCATGGGTGTGGGCTCCCTTGGTACCACTCCCATGTGCACTTTTAAAAACTCCCTGTGCCATCTTTTGGATTGCAAACTTGGGGATTCTGTCTGCCCCTTGTGCAGAAGAACTAGGAAGAAGATGCTCCTTCCCCAACACACATAAGCAGCTAGACTCTAGCCTCTCTTAATAAATTCAGGGCTCTAAATAAGTTATCTGAGGTGTCACTTGGTAGAAATGAAGTACTGCAAAATCATGAATATTCCTCTTGCTCTTTCCCCTTTGCTCCGTTCAAACTGACTTGTCAATGTGACATGGAAACATGATTCTGAAGCCACTCAATCTGACTTGGTGTAGTACATGTATTCTTGTCTTTTTTTTATTATTATTCTGCCTGTGCTTTCATAGTTGGTCATGGTTAGAATCCTTAAGATCTCCTGCATAGTGATGTGCCAAATGGTTCAGAAATAATTACTGCCTACAGTACTTGTTTCATGGTGTGACCATAATTTCTCATGTATCCAGCTTCGAGCGAGAAGGAGCAGATGGTACTATCTACAAGTAATATCCACTGATCTTCAATGTAGCAATAAAAACTTGAGAAAGGTCCTCACTATTTACAATGTCTCTTAATGGGGAACACACTGCTTTAGTGTGCAGGTCAGTCATTTTTATTTCTGACCTAGCTTGAGACAGGCAGCATTTGAAAAGAAAACATCAAGTGGAATGAACTAGCAAGTTTTGCATTAGAAAAGGATACAGACCTGTGGAGAACTGGAACTTTTCTAAGTTTATTTCCATTCTAGGAATTTCGACGAAGATCTCTGAGAAAAATTGAGTAATTCATAACATAGTACTGGATGATGGAAGTGATATGCAGAACTCTGCTAAAGGCCAGTATAGAGGAACTGTGAGTAGGTATTGCTTTTTAATTTTTTTTCATATTCCAAAAGTATATTATGAATTATTTGGGGGCAAAAACTGCATCTTAACATTTCTCTGGTCAGCACCTTGCACTTAATTGCAAATAATAAGCAGCAAGGCTAAATATAGCCTTCTGTGTGGACTGATGAACAAACACCTCTTGTTTTCCAGGATATGGCCCTTATCTAGTGCTGATGCTGCAATACTATATTTGGCATGTCTGTGTCTTGTAGCATATATTCTGTGTACTCAAACAAGTGCTGCTTTTGTTTTCCTAAAGCCCCTATCAACTGTCTCTCTCAATCATGCCTGCTGGAGCTTTTCCACTTTGTGTCAATTATGTGATGGGCTGTAGAATAAGTATTTCTAGCCCAGTGGTTAGGGTGCTCACCGGGGATGTAGAAGACCTGAGTTCATTCCCTGCTTTGCTTGGATCCTAACCACAGGGCTATTGATCATTCTGGATGGGACTGTGGGTCCCTTGCTCACTTTTTTCATGGCAAAAATTCAAAAGGTCTCAGTTTTGTCCCAATGTGGAACAAATCTAATTTAAAAAACAAAACAAAAAAAAAGCCCCTCAACTTTTGCCAACTGGAGATTTTGCCTGATTCCCACTGGTTTCTGATTGGCCTCAGCCCACATGAGCTGAAATTGGTTTCTTTAGCCATGACAACCACATCAGAACCCCCAGAGGAAAGTACAGTGTTGTGCTCCCAAATGGGCATTTAATACTTGGTGGAGTCACTTGCATGCAGGGATCACAAAATAAACAAGGACTTTTACTTGGCCTGTCTGAAATATAGGAGTTCCATGTACAGTACTGAATAACTTTCAGTGTTAATGGCTTTGTAGGGGAATCTAAAGATTCCACTGAACTTCTCAAAAAGTATGGGCAAAGTCTGGTGTCTTAGCCAAAGTCTCTTCAATTAAAAAAAAAATGTACTAAGTGACCCTGGAATTGTGGAATATTTCATTAACTTTGGAGCATGCACAGGTTTGGCAGCATTCTTCAACAGGCAAATACTTTAGATATTGGGCAGCACTGGAGACATATTTTGCCCAATATACTAAGTATATTTTACAGCACTGAAACAAATTCAGCTGCATGGACACATTTTATCATTCCAAAAATTGGTCCGAACCTCAGCTTAAAAGAAGTTTAATTTCTGGTATTGCAATCTACTTTTTATTTGCCGTACTCCATGTCTACCACCCCCCGATGCAGCTTTGTAGAAAGGTCATTGCTTAATAGGACCATATTAATTGAAACAAATTGACTGTAAAGCAGGCTCTGGGAATAGGGATCCTGCAATATAGACACTGACAAGCCTTCCACCTAGTGGCACCATTTATTCAAAAATCATGATTTCCCAAAAGTGTTTTCGTAGCACCTTTTTTTTCCCCCTAACATAAGATAGATCATGTAGGCAAAACAATGCAAGTCATATCAAAACTATGTCTATATTGGACATATCACAGAACTAATATCCAGTTGCTTCCAAAACTTTTTGAGGTCTTTTGTTAGTTTTGGAAACTCCATTATATGCAGAGGTGCAACATATCTAGCAACTTTATCAGGTTTCTTGAGAGACACTCTGACCTACCAGACTGGCAGAGAACTCATGATCATTGCTGCATCCTTAACTGTATATATTAGCTAGCATTGCACATCCTGTCTACATGTAATCCTGCGTTTCTTTAGTGTCTGCTCCTTTCTCAGTTTTCTGTAGGCCTCCCACAGCAGATTCAAACATTTAACTGCCTTGTTCCTGGTAAGATCCCTGCAGGCTGCAATAAAGCTTTCTTAGTTTCATTTGACTTTCATTATAGAATAATCAGAATAACATTAACAAAGCCTTGTGTCACTGCTATATAAACCTTGCATCATCATCTCCTGTTTCTCAGGGGTGGGTAGTGGGATGCTCTGCAAGTGAAAGAGGTGAATAAGTATCTGCTGACTAAGGGCCTATTAGACTTCTATTTATTTCTAGACCATCATGAAACACATATGCCCAGCCTCTGCTTCCCGTATCTTTTTTGAACAAAGTAATTAAGAAGCTGTCTCCAAAAATGCCTGTTATCTGCAAATATTGTAGGCTCCATCACATCAAGCTTTAGAATGGGCTATTGCAGGAAATAGTGCTGTTTTTTTAATGACTGGTCTCCTCCAGGCCCTGAATTACAGGCAAAATCCTTACTTCTAACAACTAGGCCATGCTGTCTTATATTTATTATTTACTTCTCCATACACTATTTTAAAAAAAGTAATATCTCGTACATCTGAGTGCATAACTACATATCTAAAGGATTAATACAAGCTTGCTGATATTGATTCAGGGGATGAGGGAGAAAAATCCTGTTCTTTGTGTTCAAGGTAATATATTGGAGGGGAAGTCCACCCCCACCTTTCAGAGCACTAGTTATTTTAGCTCATTTCTGTGGTTCTGGTCTGTATTCCATCTCATAAAATGTCTTGGTATTACTTAATGTGTGTATACTCCCTTCTGTGTCTGACATCCACTTTCACTTATCCTTCCTTGTATTGTATTACTATGCTGCTCATACTCTGCATTCTGCTACTTCAATTTGGCATTTCACTTTTTGCAATCGAGGATAACTGTTTTGCTATATTTTAAGTACCAAGGTAGATTGAACCCATTTCAGGAAGGATGTAAACTTCTATTTGCAAAAAAATGATTGATCGGCAGTCAGCATAAGTGATTTCACTGTTAAGATTTTTGGAATGTCTTTCATTAGCAAACCAGTTCTGTTGAATGTCACTCAAACCTGCTGCATGTACCATCCAGGGATCAGCTTTATTTCAGAAAACAGCTTGATGCCCAGTGCCCATCATATGCATCATCATTCTGTCACTTGGTATGCAGCCCAAGGGTATAGATTAAAATGTTCAGGCTTTTTTCATTAGTACTGAATAGGATGCTACACAATCTCCCTTGTGGCTTATGTTTCCATTCAGCTGATAAAGTGAAAAGGTTTTGTATTTAATCATCTTCTGTGAATTGTACCTTATTCCTATTTGCTCACAGAGATGCACGCTGCTATGTAAATCTCTTTATTTCACTTCGTTTTTCATTTACGACACAGTTTGACTCCTCCTGTGATTCCGAACAGTCAGACACTGACTCACTCATTTCTTTTAATGAAAATAAATCTCAGTGACTGACTGTAATACACTGTCCATTCCCTGTTCTTTTGTTTCAGGTTACTTTAAAAGGCAACTATTTTATGCTGTGAGAGTGTAAACTGATGCCAACATGGCAGGCTGGGAGGATGGAGGAGGGACTACTATTATTTTCTACAGTGCTGAATGGACTTTAGTATGAAGTTGTGTTGTCCCTTTGTAAAAGAATTCTAACATAAATATAAAAAATGAATTAAAAACATAGGAAAAAACTCTGCAAAATTCACATTATAAACTGTTTTCTAAACTTGAACAGACAAATTCTATCATTCATTTCAAATTTGGTGGGGGAAGGGGGGTTATTTATATTGTATGCCTCCCTTCCACCCTGTCCCACACTGCTGGACTAATTACAGTTCTTAATGGAATTATACATGATATGTTGCCAGTACAACTGAGCTGCAAACAAAAATAACATTGCTTAGGTTTGATTGTATTAATTTGTGTGTGTTTACTTAAGGAAATAAAGCAAAACAAGCTCAACAAAGAAAAGCAATGTGGTTATCATATGGTGCACAATTAATCAAGAACTACTTTTTCTTTGAAGCATATGTATAAAAAAGTGGTCTTTTTTGTCTATGTATAAAAGAGTGATCTGTCTCTCTTCCTAAGAACCAATATATTTGCAAAGCAGGTAACTTGAAATTAATGAAAGAACAGTACTATTTTAAATAGGTTAAATTACATTTTACAGGAAAATAAATAAAATCTTGGATTATCCTCCCTGGCTCGATTAATCTCTCAATCTTAAAATGTTTGTCAATTCAGTATCCCTTTAGCTATTTCTGAATCTCTGTTCTTTCCATGCTTCTGCACTCTGTCCCCCCTCTGATCATGTTTTCCTTCCTTCTTTTTTGCGCACCTAATACAGGTGATCATCTGTCTCCAGCACCATTGCACTGCATCAAGTATATTTGCTAGGGCAGCACTGCGTGATCCCCCATCTGTGGTCCCAGCAAAGTCAATGCTTCAATAGGAATAGTTAAGCCAATGCTAAGCGATTTTGAAAATCCCACTCCTGATGAATCATATTGGAAAGGAATAAAGTAAAATAAAATAAAATAAAGAATACCAAAAGTGCTTTGCAAAAGAAATGAAGAAACAGGCCTGGACTCTCCAGCTGCTGATGTGTAACCCAGTGAAGAGAAGGCACAACATGTTGGCGGGGCAGGAGGATGGAGTTCAGTGAATCTGTCCTCTAGCTGATACTCCAGTGGTGTTAGTTCCCTGACCGTTCTGACCTCAGCAGTAATGAGGACCACTTCAGCTGTAATTTACACAAGGGCTGTTGGCTAAGAATCAAGAAATTTTGATTAGCACCTCTTCTCTGCTGCACCTGCGCTCTGCCATGGCACACAAGAGAGTCAAGATCTCTGAATCTAAGGACCTGTTTTCAGTCAACTTCACATGGGGGCACCTCATAGAGACCCAGACTGTAGTCAGGTTCTCAGCAGGTGCAGAGTTCCACCCATATGCAACATGTTGCAGGATTGGGGCTTAATTTTATGCAAGATGTGATGAGGCAAGTAAAATACACTGGGGGAATGGTTTAAGAAAGGATTAGAGGAATACAACAGTAAGAGCACATCACTACTTACTGTAGACATGTAGCCCCAGGTTTTAAAAAGCATTTAGGTGTCTAACTCCCATTCCCTTCAATGGGAGTTAAGTGCCTAATTACCTGCAGAAATCTGGGCCATGATTTGACTAACTGAATGCTTAATGTGTTTATATATGTTAGAAATAAAGAGCCTAATTCTGAGTTGTTAAGCAGCTCCTGCTCCCAATGATTTCCACCAGCATGGTAGATATTCAGTAGTTCTGATAACCAGGATAAAAATATTTAACTTAGAAGGATAGAGCAAATGTAAAAAGTATCCAATGCCAATGCAGGTCCATTAACTTAGCATTAGCTCTAATTGGCACAAACTGTAACAGTGATGCTCAGTGTTTTGAGCATTCTCTACTTTTGAAAATGTCCCAAAAAGGGAAGATGTCACTTTCATTCTGAGCTTGATAGGCGTGAGCCAGCGGTAGAAACATGAGCATCAGTGGGAACTGGTTGGGTGAAATGAAGGTCTGATCATTGCTCCTGAAGTGTGATCCAGGGCCCTTCAAAGCTAATTGCAAAGACTGTATTTAAAATGTAGCATGGCATCATAATCCAGATTTTCAGAAAACCGCAGCAGCCACAATTGGTATTAGATTTTCAGAAGAACTCAGTACAGGAGAAAATTGGATCTTCTTATAACAGTACATAGATGATCTAACATTTTTGAGCTTATAAGGCTGCAAATAGATTTTGGGATGACTGGATATTTGGTCCTAAATGCAGAGAAGCAAAACTTATTTATGAAACAATTGTTAAGAAATAAGCATGTTGATAAAAAATTCCTAGCTGTGTACACGTATGAATACTTAATTTTAACAAAATATCAATGGAATTGTATTCAAGTTTGCCACCTTCACAGAATCTGTTAGTAGATGGAGAAAGTGCAACAAATCAGGATAGCAAATATTGTAAACCACCTTATGTACCTGAGGAAATCCTAAAACATATAAACTGTATGAATTCACCTATGTTAAACCACTCGGGGGGGGAGGGGGGAGGGTTAAAGTCAGAATTTCCCCAAAGCACAAAAGTAGTAAGTGGCAATTATTTGCCATTCTGCTGCTTTGAAGATGCCACATTGACCAGATTGCTATTGTTTTTTATCTCAGCTCATGACGCAGGCCAGAAAGCTTCTACCTTTCAAAGAATTGTGAGGTCTTGTGAAACAGGCAACCTAGCTTTATTTTGAGACCAGATGCTAGTGACTTTTGATGACAGTCTTCTTTTCATTATATTTCCATAATGTGCACCTTTCAGAAAGGTTTTGAAAAACTGGAGAGGATTTTAGCTTGTGAAGGAATGAGTGCAACACAGGGAGCCTATAGGGCTGTCTTTCCAGTATGTGACTCCAGAGTCTTTCTTTCATTGCTGTGATTACAAAAACCTCACTCAACTGTACAAGTAATATCTGGAACGATGGAAACATGAATTCCTAAACAGCGGAACAATTCCTTCATCTAGCAGTTGAAGTGCAACTACCCCTGAGCATTATTGAGATGGGAGAAATGCTTAACTAGCCCCTTTCAGCCTTTCACTGACTGAATTTCTGTGATAAAATCAATGTCTTCTGAAGTCAGTTCATTTATTTTGGGCATGGTTGGGAGAATGAAAATCCTTTTGCATTATCTTTACTAAATCATTTTGTCAAGAAGCAGATTATCTAAATATGGCAGAAACATTGAACCATAACACTACATCTCTGCAGTAACTCTGAAGGACAGGACAGTATGTTCTCTACTAATGCAAAGCATGATGAGGTAAAGATATTTCAGTGTCCATATGCTCAGCACATTCCATGACTTTGGGGACAAAATTATAGATATTAGTCCATGTATTATATATGAAGCTTATTTTTTAGGAGGTCAGACAAGATCATCATGATGGTCTCTTCTGACCTTAAAGTCTATGATTTTATCAGAATATCCCCCATGACTTATACTGCATGTGATCTATTCCTACTGAGAATTTGGATAAAAACGTGCCCAAGGAAAGACGGACAAACTACAAACAGTTGAAAATGGGATAAGCGCACTGTGACAGGGTGTACTGGCCCAGCACTGGAGATGAAAGGGTTAAGCCGATATTCCTGGCAGCAGAAGCCATGCCCCCACACTACTGCTGGACATGCTCCAACTGCAGCTTCAGTATAAAAGGGAGCAGCCCAGCTCACTCGGGGTGGGACACGGAGTCGGAAGGACACACGGTGGAGGCTCCAACCAGGGAGCCAGAAGGTCCTGCAGGCGTTCCACAGAAGCCAGGCCCGCTAGCTCCCAACCTGCAGCTTGAGTTCGGGACGTGGGAGACGCCTGGACAGAGGCTTCAGGAATTGCAGTAGGAAGTGGCCCGTGGGAAGGCTATTGAATGGACTTTGAAGAGTCAGCATGTTTTGGCCATATCCTTGCTGTCACAGTGACGACCTTATCACTGACAGGGCGCTGGGCCACAATCCATTAGAGCAGGGAGAGTCCGAGTCTCCCTACCATGACTGCTACCCACCCCCCTAGTGGATGCTCTCCCCTTTTTCATTGGGCCTGCAGCTGACTCTGGCCACTAGGTCACCTAGCCTGAACCCATGGGCTGCCACTGGTTCTGACCTCGAGGCTTCCCTACCTCCCCCTTTTCGTCCCCTTTTGGTGGCGGGGTCTACGTGCCCTGCAACACACACACAGTAGTAGATTCCCATTCAAACTTTATGGAAATGATGAGATAAACGTATTACACCAACAAAGGAAGCTGAAGATGTCTTTACTTAAAATTTATTGCGGTACTTTTGTTTCAAGTCCCAGTAGCTGGGAAAAGAATCTGAAAATTGAGGGAAACATTTCAAATAGATATAATTAGAGATTTCCAGGGTAGTTTTGATCTTGTTGTTACTTTCCCTCAGATTAATTGTGGTAACCCAACCCAATTAAGCACTTCCAGAAACCTGTAGAAACTCATAAGTGGGGTAAGCACAAGGACGAGAACAAGGTGACTGTATTATATGATGCTGTCTGTGTTCCCTGGGATATTTAATAAAAGATACAGCTATGTGAATTAAATTAAATGTCATTTTAATCCTGTAAGAAGTATAAGTGGGGGGGAAAATTACCTTTATGTAGATTTTCTATGAACCATGACAACCAAGGAACATCCCTATTACAGTAGCATTGTCGAATTTTCTAATAGAACATCTAATCTCAAGTCAGTGAAATACTTTCTTGTGCAATGCTTTCTGATGCACTTGAATGAGATGTAGGAATATTTCCCACACAGTGCTTTTTCTAAAATCTTTCAGAACAAAAAGCTTGCTAGAAATAAATCTCCTTATTGGAGAAGCCAGCTGTCTAATTAGCAATTTATGCAAAACCTAAGTAATGAGTTTACTGTTCTTGTACATTTTAATAACCATCTAGACATAAATAGGCAATATGTACAATATGGATGGAAGACGTCCTGGAAGACTTCCAATATTCAGTTTAAATTGTGTCTCATTTCTTTGTGGGACTCCACTGTCCAAAGAATTTTTCCATCAGTTCCCTATTCATTAGTCCTGTCATCTTTGCAATGTGTTTTCTGTACAGTCCAATACCTGCCTCTCTGTAAACCATCTGTGGCTGTATTCGGTCTTCAAATTCAGTCTTGTCTGATAATCCCTCCTGTTCCCCACTCCAGCACATGCAGGCTGACGTGTGACTCACTGTAAACTGAAGATATGCCTGCTTGCATATGATTTTCCAATAATAACTTTTGCTCTTTGGAGTTCAGTATTGAGAAGAGTATACTGCTGATTTTTAAGCATTTCTAGTTTGAAATGGTGATGCTTGTCATTCCAATATATATTTTCAGATAATCATTATTAATCCATAGATAAAAATAGTCCAGGGAAAATAAATCCTCACGTCTCAGCATGGCATGAAAAGAAGCTACCAGTCAAATATTTTCTCTCCAACCGTCTTGTTGCAATGACATTGATAAACAATTGACAAAACAAAAGCCTGAGAATGAGAAATGACTTACCTACAATTTTATTTAAAAAAACTATGTCAATGCAACCCCCTGCACTCATGCATAGCCCTATATAGTCACAGGGGCCACCCATGTGCAATAACTTGCAGGGTCAGGTTCAACCACTGATTATTTCCTTTTGGAAAAATCCAAATGATAGTTTTTTTTTTTTCTAACTAACTATTAGGTATGCACTAATTTTTACACAAATTTTGATTATGGATTGACTGACTCTTCCATACAAACATTATCAATGATAGGTTTATCTACATATTGATTCTGACCACCTACCTCAAATTAACTTCAAATACTCTTTCAATTAGATTTGTTTACTATGAATTAGTGGCTCATAAAAGATCTTATTTTTAAATATGGATTTAGACAAAAATAATTTCCATTAAGACTGAAATTGCCATGGCTGAAGTAGCTACAGCAAAGCCAAGGCATTGTAATGGACATTTCAGCCTCTTGTGCAATGGGAAATGCAGCACATCAACTCTTAAGTGGTCTTAATGGTGTGAAATAAGATGTGCTAATGGGTCTAAGATTAGACAGAGGAGTCCAGTCCTGTCCTCATCTCAAGTCATTAGGAAACACACATAAAATCTTTGTCCTGTGTTTAAAATGTTGTCAGCCAACCAGGGAGCAGAAAATATTATATGTCTGCTTCTCTTTCCCTATAATCAACTTTCCTTTTAATCACCGTCTCATTTTAAATCTTTCCTTCTGTCAAACCACTCCTCTTCCTTCTTTCACTTACCTAATTCTAACCTTCTCTGATCTTTTCCTTCCTTCTTTAGTTTCCATTCTTTCTTTCTCCTTCCTGCAATCAGGGACTTATGCTGGGGCTTCTTGCTGTTTACTCCACTTGTGATGTGTCTCATGTTTTGCTGGCCTATCTTGTCCATATCTCACCTGCTAAATTTAAGGCACCAAATCCTGGCCAGTAACTAGGTTTTAATTTACTTACTTTACTTTAGTTATTGAACCAATATGAAACAAATAACTGTTAGTTTGGATTGTAATTATAGCTGGATAGGAGTGAATTATTAGTACATGCTCTCAGGATGGCTGTCTCTACATTTAGCACGTGCATTGTGCACTGAAGCCATTAGGGATCCAGAGTTCCCTTCCAATCTCTATTAGAAATGTTATAAAACTGTCATAGTATTGTCACAGAGACCCCCCAAGGTTGTGGCTCATATCTTCTGCTGAGAACACTGATATACTTGATCACAACTGTGTTTTTAAGAATTACATAGATTAATTTATAATTCACATGTTTACACCCTGACATTGCTCTTAGTCATTTGCATCTTGTGTAACATTTGCTTTCTCTGGTTCTTAAGAGAACCAGGGTTTCTAATTATGTCAAAATTGACAGATCCCAGCTGACTTCAGGCAAGAATGATTTTTTTCTTAGTTTTGTTCTATATAGGTACAGTATAGTCACTAGAATGGCCCCACTCTCCCCTTTGTTGGAGCAGAGTTTGGCCAGTTTTATTGTTTAATCCAGAAAAGCAACTGTACAGTACCCTAGGTTGTCAGTGTCGCTTGTGTTGCTCAACATCCCCAGATCATCACACCAACAACTCACCTTGCCACTCTCTGGGTATAAGGTACACCACTTGAGTACCAGCACTGCTAAATTATATGCTTCCATACAACAAAGACTTTCTGGAAGAACTGATTAAAAATGCTGTCTGACACAGTAGTGAACTTCACAAGACTCACTACCTAGGGAGACTTCAACATTCACCCAGATGACTTTGCAGAAGAGGTTTTGAGATACTGTATCAGAAAACTATCTTTCAGTTTCTCAGAGGTAACCTCTGGATCCATGTACGTGACTAGATCACTTGACTGAATGTAGCATAAGAAATTCAAGAATGAGGTCAGACTACTTCCTCCTGTAAGTGGAATCAAATCTTCCATAACTATGCATTCCAACACCAAGAAACTACGCACGTGGTCCACCTTTGAAAACTTTTGACCTCTGACAAAGTCCTAAACATATTTATAGAAAATGCTAGTGAAATAATAGGTGAAGGAGTACAAAAATTAGTGAGGAACTACAGGTGCTTTCTGACTGCAGGAAACATCATGGAAGCAGCTTCTGCCTACATGGATCATCATGGTTTTCTGGATGATCTGCAACAAAAAATATCAAAAGGAAGAAAACTCAAGCATTAGTGGCAGAAAATATGGTCTGATGCAGACATGCAGGAAAAACAGAATTTCTATAGTCCTCTGTCACTACTTCATACTTCTCCTCTCCCATGCAGGAAGCAAAATCATGGCCTGCACCATAAATCACTTTGTAAATCTAAACTGTGTTCACTGAATCCCAGGATGTGGCATCTAACGTTGTGAGGGAATTATCCTCTTATTTCATAGTTTATCACCTGCATCTGGCATGATTTTATAGGCTGCTAAGAATAATAAATCAAGAGCAGGATTAGAAACTGCTTTTTTCCCAAGGTTTCTTGCCTATTCACACACTAAACAGCCTGAGGGCAATCTGGGCCATTGTCTGCCCTTCTTGAACACTGAATGGAAGTGGGGCCCCTACCGAGAGAGATTGTCAACACTTCCTTGAAGAGGAACATGCAGTAATCCAACCAATAATAAGGATACCATAACTTGATGCTAGAGACCTCACAAACATCCACTCAGTGTCTCATCTCTGTCTTCTAAGCAAGCTCGTTGAGAGCCATCAACAAAGTCACCAGTGCTACTTGTCATCTGGCCGTGTGGTGGAAACCTCTGTCAGGCTTCTGGCCTTATAGTGTAATACTAAGAGAGCACTTGCTGCTCTACTGAATGCCCTTCTCCATTCCAAGCTCCAAGAAAGTATGCCCAGTTTCCTCCTGTTGGACAATTCTGCAGTATTTGATACTGTTCATCACTAAATACTCCTATTTTGTTCCCAAGAAGCGACAGGGGTTAACAAACTCCCTGAAATAGCTCAGGTCATTCCTTTACACTGAACCAGAGGATTATATGGACAACTTTTCTGCCATCTTCACAGCCCTTAATTTTGGAGTCCACAGGACTCAATTTTCTCTTGCATAATAGTCAGTTTTTATATGAGACCAGTGGAAGAACTGGTGAGAACAAGGATTGACGTGCTAGCAGTGCACAAATGACACCTAGTACTAATCTGCTTTACATCATAGTATCATCTTTTAAATCTAAAATGAAATCAGCCCTGGATTGGAGAATTTTTGGCTAAGGCTGAACCCAGGCAAGACAAGAGGGAAGTGCTCTACAGAACTTTTTTCCTTTATAACGCTGCCCACTATCAAGGTCCACAGTATTAATTCCTTTTCAACCCTTCAATGCTATTGGATGCCCAATGGATGGCAGAAAACCCTAATCCAAACTGCTATTGACCAGGAGTTTGTGTGCCCATCCTACCAGACAGATTTGGCTGAGGTACTCCATGCATTCATAAAGTCTAGGACTGATCACTTCAATTAGTATTTAGAAATGGAGCCCTATGCACCCTGAAAAAGGTAACTGCTACAAAAGCAGCAGCCCATCTGCTTAGCAACACAAGTTACAATGAACATATCACCCATGGTGTTCCACTCACTCATTCATCTTCCCACTATACAGAGTGCAATCCAAGGTCTTTGTTTGGGCAACAGTGTTAATGCCCTATAGCATTTACTAATGGGGTAAGGGAAAGCTGTTATAGTTAAACCAAAACAAAAATCTTTAGTTAGATCCTCTTTATGAATTGTTGTTGTTTGGTTTGTTGAATACCTTTGTGGAAAAACTCAGATTCCTTTCAGGGAAAGCATTGATTCAACTGATTCAACTGAGAGTCTATTGTGGTGGTAATGGTAGAGTGGTGTCAATTAACCTTTCTCATCTAATACTTTGTTTCCTGGAAGAATTAATGTTTTAAACATGTCACTTACTATATCAAACACAGCAGGTGCTCTTTCATTTTTCAGCATTTGTAGATGCAGTGCTCTGTTTTGCTGTAAAACTTTGCACAGGGTGAAAGCAAAACACTTAATTTCTGGAATCTGTCAATGTTAATAATTTGCCTTATTTTGTCATAATCATAAATCAAATGTAACTGAGCTTAAACAACCCAGCTAAGTATGAGAGAGCAGTTAGGAGGGAATCAAGATACGTGAATTTGATGGGATGTTAATTTTTGGAACCCTACTGTGCTTAAAGGGATTCTATGTTTTTTGTGTGTCTCTGTTCATAGTAAGGCATGTTAAGAACCCGAGGGAGCTCTTTGACTCTCTGTCCAACCTAGTAAAGTACAATGGTGCTCACAGCAGAGGATGGTATGGTAGTCATTGGAGAATCAGCAGGAGAAGAGTCTGCTCTTGCAATTTTTTCCTGTGGATGCCATGATGACAGAGTATTCTTGGCTACCACATGGAGTTCTGAGCAGTTTGTAGTCTTATAATTATAGTGCAGTGTACTGAATGCACAATAACTTGTCACCTTGCAAAGTCAAAACGAAGCAGGTGCTGCTTTCTGCCACACTTGAAATCTCTGCTTAGGTGAGTAGTGGCTGAATCATTGGGAGGTTTCACTGAATCCTCATAGTTTTTTACTTTTTATGATAATTAGTTGCAGAATTATGTACTTTTCAGTCCATACACAGGTTTACATGCTTATGGTTTAAGCAAGTAACTCCAGGCATCACAAAAAGAATGGTGGCAATGAGATTTCTAGAACTTTTATTTTTGGAGAAGCAGAGTAACTCAGAGTGTGAACATAGGCGTGTGCACAGGGTGTGCTGGGGGTGCCCAGGCACACCCTAATGCAGATGAGTCAAACCTTTGGTATCTGGCTCGCGAACCGTTTTGATGTGAGCCGGTAGAACTGCCGCTAAAAGAGTAGCCGGCACATGCAATTTCTCGGCGGATTGCAATAGAAAGCGAGCTGCTGCCAAAATTGAAGTATCCTCGCGATGTTGCCGCGGACAGTGATGATGACTTGACCAAGGATTCGCCCATGAACATCCAAAAGTCACTTGCTTCTCATGCTGAACAAGAAACTTAATCAGGATAAAGAAAAACTAGTATTATCCTTAAAGCCACACTGCTGTCTCATTCTCTGCTTCTCTGTTGAGCTTCTGCTTAGAAACTTCTTCAGTCCACTCCTGCTCAGGTTCCTATTACAACTCTAAAGAAGTAGATACACACCCTTACAAATCAGATGATTGCTTATGGGCTGAGTAGATTTGCTAAGCAACTAACTATTGGAACAAGCTTACTTGTGCATGTAAGTTCATCCTACATTTACGTGGAATGCAAAGATGCAATACTATTAACAAAAGAGAAAAAAAGTTGGGTCAGAGAAGAAAGCAGAATTAGTGTGTGAATGCTGTATCCACCTTGTGGGGTACATCAGTTGGGGAAAAAAAAAAAAAGGTTGAGGAACATATCTTTTCTTATGTCTCCCAATGACTGTACCTATGTGGGCATGTTGCATAGTGCAGTTTAACGTACACAGCTGTATACATGCCTCAAAGTATTTTCACTTTATATTTTTCTAAATTGCATTTAATAGTTTGAACAGATCCCCCTTCGTCAATGAACTGGGCCAGGGGAGGAGGGCCATGACTGAGTATATTACAGCATTATTTATTGTTCTTAGCCACAATAGACTGAGTGATATTTAATTATAAGGAGAACTGTTGTCCAAGTACTTACCTCATCTCTTTATTCTGAATTGTTATTAAATTCTTGATCTTTCTACAGCTGCAGAGGAGACTGTTTCAGAAGTAATGTGCAAGAACTAATGGTATTACCTCCATATGTGATCGGTTACAGCTCTTGTTACCTTTAAATCAAGTAGGTTCAGTATAGGAAGAAGTGCAGGAGCCTGGGATTGTTTATCAGGCTCAAAATTCCTTCATAGTTGTCAACTAGTTGCATTTTAGCTTAGAAGTTAGGCCTGTAGATGGCATCTCCTTATAGATAAATTAAAATGGTTTCATACTTGTCATAGCTCACTCTTTTTTGAAACTCCAGTAAACGGCTTTGCTTGTATCTTCTGTGCCAGAAGACATATATATTGGATGTTAATTCCTTGGCACACTTTTTTTTTCTTTTATGAATTAATCTCATCTGTGTCTTAATCTCTTTCAGGTACATTGCTGTAAAATTTTGGGGTTATAGTTTTTGGTAAGAATTGCTGAGAGGACCAACTTGTTGAATAATATGACCCTTTTAAACAAAAACAAAACCTGTGGGGAGGAGGGGAAGGAAAACAGGCCACAGAATCGGGCAGCATTTATCAGGACAGGCTGAAGACAAAACTGGGTGAAACCTGTCCAGGGAGAAACTTCTCCTTTCCTGGGCCATATAATCAGATTGGCAACTCTTCATAGTCCTCAATCACACCTCTTTCTCCTATTTAATTCAAGGGAGAAATAAGCACATTAATACTGGACACGCCAGAGTTGACGCTTAGTTGTAGAGCCTTCTTCAAAAACCCTTGTGCATCCTTCCCTTCATGCTGAAACACTCCCTGGGAGCAAACTCTTGACTGAACTAGTCTTCCTTTGGAACAGGTAACAAATATTCTTTTATAATCCATGTCTTTTAGCTTTTTTATATTTCATGTAGATAGTGGCCACTTTTCTTCTCCTTGTCTACTTCTCACCTGAGAACTGAACTGAAGCTTTATTGAGGGAGCAGCTTTTGATAGAGAGAGAGGGCCAGCCATGTAAAATGATATGGAGAAATGGGGTGGCGGGAGTTTAAACTTTCATTCATTAATCCAGTTGTTCCTCCTCTCACTGTTATGCCACAGACTATATATTGGACACTTTTTGTATTTAATATAACCTTGAGTATGATTTCAGTCTCACCTAATGTGTCTTAAAACTTAACTGTGATATACCTGTTTTATGACAGGAAGCTTAGTCTTTTTGTCTCAGTGGGACTTTTCTAGTTCTGTAATATACCTTTCCCATTGTCTTTCTGATTCTTGTTTTATTTTTCATGGCAACTGAAGGCTCAGACTATTCCTGATCCAGCATCTTCTTTAAATTTTTAGTCATTCTCTGGTCTTAGAGAAAGTTTGATATATATTCCAAATATTCAGGGACTAGTTTGTCACTATTGATGTGTTGCTGCTACCAGATGCAGGAATATTTACAAGGATATACATTTTATGAGCTTTATTTTCAGTCCTGAGAGCAGCAGTTTACTTGCTTGTCTGCATAGAGGGACCTAGCAATACCATTTGACTTTTGCTTCAGTCGTCTTCATTGTTTATTTCTTCTGCATGTCTCCTTTCTTCATTGTGGCTATATATTCTGATATCCTCGTCATTTCCTTCATGTTGCTTTATGTCTTAGGTGTAACAGAGGTTGTATACTGAGCTGTTTAAACCAGTTTAGAACCAGTTATCTATGCTTTCTTAGTAAAAAGTAATTAATGCTTTCTCTTATACTATGTCTGCAGAGACGTATACTTCCATTTTGAAATGCTTTGTGGACTTTCTTACTAATGTGCTTTTAAAATTTGAATATACACAATTTTTACTGTTTTATGTCAACAAAATAATCTCCAAGAATAAATAACTTAAATAACCTCAAATATATATGATGTTTCAGAGATCTTTGACTCTCACAAGTCTCAGTCTCTGTGACAGGTGATATTATAGATATTGGACAACGAAATGCATCTCTGCTAGGGGAAAAAAAAGGATTTTTAAAAGAATTCTGTGGGGTTTCAAGTTCTATTGAATCCTGTGCTTCAAAGTCCTTTGATTCGCCCCCTCCTCCCCCCGGTCTCTTGAATGCTCAGTGGTTTAATTCCACACTAGCTCTTCAGCAGATGCATAATGGACTGATTTCAGACTTATGACTCAGAAAGAACCTAATGGTCAAATGGCAGCTAGTTCTCTGAATAATATTTTCAAGCTT
This sequence comes from Emydura macquarii macquarii, assembly GCF_026122565.2. Lineage (NCBI taxonomy): Eukaryota > Metazoa > Chordata > Testudines > Chelidae > Emydura > Emydura macquarii. Next base: position 30,991,678 of record NW_027131390.1, on the reverse strand, counting down.
CTAGGCACTTGTTTGTGTAAGGCTGAAACTCTCAGAAGCTTTCATACATTATTAAGCTCCTTTTCCTAACATTGCTCTCCCCCTTCCTTTTTTTTGCTGATCATCCTAAACAAGTTGAATGATGTATAAAATCAAAGTATGCCTGAGTTTTCTCAATAGTTGTTCCCTTTATTTGCATCTTAAGCAACTTATCCTCAGAAATGCACCATCACATTTTTTTTCCATGGATTTTTCTATTTGCATCTTGGAGAGGTATTCCCTTCTGCACTGATGCTGTACGTATTAGAGACTGTTCTGTACACTTTTTGGGACAGATTCTGTGCTGCATCTCATAGTACAGCAGCACATCCCATAGAGAAGTTGGCGGTGATAAGCCATATTTACCACGTAGCTTCTGGGCCAAGTGGAAGCTCATGTGGTCCCTGGTATAAATTAGAGTGGCGCTGGATCTTGGTCACCTTACCAGTGAGTTGGTTATGATCCCGGATTTGCCGCAACCTGCTCTGTTATCTGCTGCCACCACCAAGATTCCTGGTTGCAAATGCCGTCTTGGGGTCACTGCTCCCTTTGCTCCCTTCTTACAAGGACCCTATCTCTAGGAGCAGAGGTTCCTTGAGAGTTATGGTAGGTATGCCACCGCAGAAATCCCCATTCAGCAGACTGAATTAATGAACTTGTAACTTATTATTTACATTTAAAACCTATGATTTAACTCGAGTAATGATCATCTGGAAGTGCTGACAGTCCTTTTCAAGCCCCAGGAAGTCTTATTTCATGCCCCCCATTCAGGTTTCCTTTTCATAAGCCACAGAGTTGGATGTTTTCACAATTTGGTCTTGCCACCACCCTCCCGTTAGTCCAGACTTCTATCATCCCTGATAGACCAGTCTCTGGAGTCCACTCCTCTTTCAAAGTGGGGTAGATCAAAGTGCACTAAGGGACTGTTAATGCAGGGTAGCAGAATCCACATGGAAACTTTAGTGTGCAAAAGGCTAGTGTGAGATAGATTTACACTTCATCTTGCTTCACACTAAGCTTTCATTTAGATAAGTATTCAGTTTAGGCTTTCTTAAAAATATTAGTCTGGGTGCCTACCAGCCTATGGGTAGGGAAGGAATTTGTTTTTGCTCCACTAAATTATCATTCTATAAGTACCACTTACTGGGATTTTGTATAGTGATGAGTAAACCTGAAGTGCAGAGGAAACTTGTCCAAACCATCTCTCAGCAATCAGATTCCTATACTTGGAATGACTTCATATTTCCCTTCAGTATGTCTCAATCCACCCTGTTGTGTATTTTGTGTCTTGCCTTATTGCCTAGGTTGCCGTAGCAACAGAGCTTAGTTTGTTGCCATAGCAATAGAGTTAGACTATTAGGGGATAGCTCAGCCGGTCCTGGCTGGTTTTAGGGCAGTTCAATAAAGACTTTTCATGGGTTTGCATCTCTTTGTGTTCTGTGCTGATTTCTCTCTGAATACGAGTACTTTCCAAGGATTTAACATGACACACACATACTGTCTTAATCCTTATTTTTCAGTCATCTGTGATTTCCTTTTCTATTGAAAACTAAGGTCCAATTTTGTCCTTTCTCCAATTCTAACCTCTAATCCCCTACCATCTCCCCCCAGCATCTCTATGCCTTTGCAAATCAGGAATCCCACTTTGTGCCTTCAAACCACCCTTTTCCTCTTCAGCATTTCAGGTATTGTTTCTGGAACTCATCTTCCATTTTCAGCTAGCAGCAGACAAAAATGAGTTTTATGGTCCTTTCTGCAACAGAACTATGTCACACTTCAGTTCTAGTGGCAGCAGAAGAAAGGATAGGAGCTCAAGACTAGAGTTGTGCAAATAACTGGTTTTTGTTTGTTTCCTTGGTTGTTTGCAGGCTGTTTGAAAAATTGGGAAAAAAATTAGTTTTGGATGAATTTGAAATAAAAATCTTCAAAAAAAAATTGTCAAACTGAAAAGGTGGGAAAAATTCGGGTAGAACAAAAATGTTTCATTTGGCTCAAAGCAAAACATTTTGTTTTGTTTTTGAACTTCTTAAAAATACTTTTTAAATTTGTAAATAAAATTGAAGTACATTTCTAAAGAGGTCATTTTGAATTGCAACATTTTGTTTAGAAAATGTTGAAGTGAATCATTTTCAGAGGTTGTTTTTGGAATTTTTTTCTTTTTCAACCCAAACAATGCAGTGAATTTGACATGAATCTTCAAAATATTTCAGTCAACCTAACTGAATTTTTTGGCAAAAAATGCTGATGCTCTTCCCTACAGTAATTGGTGATGTCTTCATAATCATCCAGGGGAAAGCACTGCCAAATTAAAACTAGCCATTGACTTTATAGGCTCCATTTACACATCAGGCTACAGAGACTTGGAGGATGTAGTGCTGTGGCAATATAGGAAGACTATTTGATCAGTGGTTGGAATGGTTTGGGGCATGTTCTTCACCACCACCATGCTTTAGTTTTTTATGTGTGTGCATGAACATATGGGGCTGGTTAATAATATCATTGTTTGGGTTACTCTTGACACAAATGATATTTTGTTCAAACAAAAACAATGACATCTGAGATTTGGGAAATTTAAATTTTGGAAAAGTTGTTCAGGAGTCACACCAGTGTATCATATCCCTTTCTATCAGATATATTGAAAGAGTGGAAAGCCAAAAAATTTCTAGTTACTGCATTTCATTGTAGCAGCTAAGCCTGACTGACTTCTGTTTCAAATGTGCACTTAAGGATTTTCTATATTAATAACATGTTTTGTGTGTGTAAAATGGTTTTGCTTGGAAGATCCATTCTGACAAGTGGATGTCATTGCATTTTATTGTTGCTTTAATCTTCCATTACTTGGTTTTCCGTTTAACGGCAATTGAATTTTAAGACTATTTCATTGTCCTCCCTCCCTTTATCTTCATTTTATGACTAAAGCTGTAAATGTGACTGTTGTAATCAAACTGGACAGATTATTTGATTGGAGACATCTTAACAATGAAGTCACAATTTTATGCATGATCAGGTAGCATAATAGAAATATCCATATATCCATGAAGCCTAAAGTAATTATTTCAACCTTTAATGAAAGTTACTAAACCTCCATGAATAGTCAGAATGTGTGTGCAGCCACTATTTATGCATTTTTCTTGCTTGTTTTACAGCATTGGTCATTACTAATTTAATGTTTTCTGGGGGAAAAAGAAGGTAGTATCAAATGTGTTTCAAAAAGACTGAATTAGAAAGCTTAATCAAGTATTAAGAGTGAAGGTGAAACAAACCCTCTTCTTTAGCAACAATGTCAATACGATTTATTTTCATTAGAAAGACAATACAGAGATTTATAATCCCAGGGTATCAGTAATTTATTATGTTTGTATTTAAAATTTTAATTATATCCTTGTTGAACCAACCAGTGAATTAATTATAAGACAGCAGTGACTGGAATATCATTATTAGTTTTGTTTTCTTAAAGTTGGCACTCTCATTGTTTGAATACAACAATGGAGGCTGTTTGATGTCTAAAAGGAAGTAGTCAAATTGGAACATAAATAGGTACTTAAAGCCAAGTATAGCACCTGGTAAAGAGCCTGCGTAGTATACCTCCCTCAAGACAAGAAGGAAAGGATTGTGAAATTTGCACTACAGTCCTGTCTATTACAGTCTTAACAATGGAGATAAGCCAAATAACAATTTGCAAATATCCAGCCAAATTCAGCTCTGGCATAACCAGGCACAATTCATATTGAATTTAGTCCAACCTGTCTGTAACACAGAGCATCAGTTGCTGTGTCAAACAGTTTCTTTTGTAGTTTTTCTGAAAAGCATGATGCCCCATCTTTAATTCAATAGCAACACAATAAACCAGGAAATGTTCTTATAAACAAAATGTAAACGTGATTATGACCCTAAGGGCTCCTCAGGGCCCGCTGGCAAAGGGCCCACTACACTGTAACTCATATCAGGCTTGACACACTCATTACCTGGAACACACTGTTGTCATAATATGTATCCAAAAGTTATCTTGTAAGGTATCCTATATAAACTGGTGAAATATTGATCATGAATATTGTTGTGTGATGTGTGTATGGGCTGGGTTTAAAGACTTACGTGTATATGCAGGAACTATGTTCTTTAAATATATTTCAGAGGCAGTGCATAAATCAAGCCGGCCCTACACAAAGGCTTGAGCATTCCCTTGTGTAACTGGCTTGATTACATATTGAGGACAATGAAAACACATTTACTTATGAGATAAACAAGCAATCAAGCTAGCAAGCAGGGAAGGAAACAGCTTTGTAAGCAGGCAGGACAGTGTTTGCACCTCTAAAAAGTCTTTCTGGCTCTGGAAATATAGACAATGGACTTTCGGTAATATAAGGAGAGCAAAAAGACCATTATCCATCTGTAGAGCATGGTGGCCGTCCCTCCTTGTCAGTTTCGGAGGGAGGCCACATCCACTCCTTACCCTGCTCCTGCAGGGATTGGCCCAGCCCGGGGCAGGGAAACAGTCTCCGGGCTCAGGCGGGGTAGCCCAAAGGCAATAGCCCGAGCTCCAACGGGCGGCCCAACCAGTCTAGAGGCCCCCAGGTGAGGTGGCCCAACCAGTCTAGAGGCCCCCAGGCGGGGCAGCAAACAAACAGTTCAGAGGCCTCCTGGGTGGTCAGGGAAGGGGAAGGGGGATGGAGGCCCACCCGACTCCACTGCGTCCCAGCCCAGGTCCCTAGCCGTGGCAGAGGGGTATGCCACAGAGTCAGTGGGGTCCCAACCGCAACGTGCTGACTCACTTTCTGGCCCCCCAGTCCTCAGACTGGGTGACTCTTCCCCTGGGCTACTTCCTGCTCCCTTTCCCTTGGGTACCTGGTGTGCCACCGTCCAGTCGACCTCATCGGGGTAGTTACCCAGGGGCAGGTTGCAGAACCCCTCGATGTCATCAGGGGGTGGTAGGTCGGGCAGCTCATTGGGGAGGTTGGTGGGGGGCAGTTCCTCCAGGTCCGGCCCTGTTAGGGCCCGCGCCTTGTTGTCGGCCTCTGGCAACTCCAAGGGCAACTCTTCCAAGTCTGGTCCCAGTATGGCCACCTCCTCCTCGTCCACATCTGGCAACTCCTTCAGGTCCTGGCCCCTCTGGATTACTGGTTCTGGTGGGATGTTCGGCTCCGGTGGTACCTCTGGTTCCCAGGCCGCCTGCCGCTCATTCGCCGGCGCCCGGACCCAGGCCCTGGTCCGCTTACCCAGGTACTAGGTCCCAGTCTGCTCACCTGGGTACCAGGCCACAGGGAGCTCTGGAGAGCGGGGAGGGACGTCTTTTCCCTCTGGGAGCTGGCCCCCCAATGAGCTCCTGGGCCTCTCTTTCATACTTCCTGTCCTGCCCCCTCACTTCCAGGCAGGCAGACAGGCAGTCTCTGGCTCCGCCCCCGCAGGCCCGGCCTGTTCTCCTTGTCAATTTCGGAGGGAGGCCACACCCACTCACCACACCATCACTTAAGGGACAAAAGAGGCTAGAGCTCTTGGAATCTGTGAACCATGTGGGCTGAAGTTTCTGGGACCTGACCGTAGGTGAGAATTTGTCTGAGACCAAGATTGTAATCCGTTAAATTTTAGACACTAGAAAGCATGTTTTATTTTGTCTTGTTTATAACCATACCTGTGTCTCTTTTTTCTCTTGCTTAGTATCACTTACATCTCTGTTCTTTTTTACTAAACTTATTCTTATTTTATTACAAAACCCTCTGAGTGCTGTGTATTAAACTGAAGTGTGAGTCTTCAACTTACTTTGACAGGCTGGTGTGTGCACTGTCTCTTTGGAAGCAGAGATTTTAATTCCTGTGAGTGTATCAGTGAGATTGACTGGACACTGCAGAGAGGTTTCTCTGGAGAACTTGGGAACTGGGGTTCATTGATTGCCAGTCTAAACCTTGCCTTGAAGGTAAAAGAGTCTCAAGGATTTTGGTGGTGATGTAGACAGACTGGCATGGCAGGGAAAATGAAGCCCTGTCTACACTTACCTGGGCCCAAATGTCCATATTGCAACTAAACAGCCTCTTAATCTGAAAAATGTTGGCAAATTTGGGAGATTACAGCTGTATACTTGTTGTTTTTCAGATATTTTCTTAAACTTTCCTAAATCGTTTCTTATATCTGTCAGTCTGCCTGGAGCCATTCACCATAAAATCAAATGGCCCCTTTAGGCTCTCTGCAGATCACCCGTGGGACTCTGAAAGATAAACAAAATTGGAGGTTGTCTGTGTTTATTATATAGTACTTGAACAAATCATGTTGCAACAGTTAGGAGCCTTTCAGTATTTCATTAGATACTCCACAGCATTTAGCCCAGTGTAAAAAAATCTCTCTAAGACTGGGGGTGGAAAAAGGTCTATTTTAGTCATGTTTTCATCAGTTTTTACTTGTCCATTTGGGAACGTTTGTCTACTTTGTACTCATCTAATGCAACAAAATGGCTTTGTTCTGGAGCAGACTAGCAGTCTGGTGTTAGTACTGCTTGTGGTATAGCCTAGATTTCTTGCTTTTGTGGCTAGCAGTGGCTGGAACACTATAGAAGCAGCCACAAGTTAAGGCAGTGCCAAAGAGGTCAATCAACACTTCTTCAGCCAGTGCGGAAAGTAAAGAAATGACCTCTTCTGGGAGCACTATTTAGGCCTCTTTAGTTAGAGGAAATACACCAATGACACACTTAATTGGATGATGGGATTCCCACTTGTAAAGTACTTTGGGATTCTTTGGGATGTAATGTGCGTTATAAATGGTCAATATGTTAATATTTCTTATTTTACCAAAACGATTAGACCATTTTATGAATTATCTGCCCTCCCCAATATTTTCCATTTAAATCAAAGTTAAAGTTCCCCAATGACTTTCAATATAGCCTCCATAGGCTTGCAACATTATATTTATTACATGGAGAGAAAATGCTGGCTCAAAAGCAGAGAAGAGTAAGTATATTAAGGTGTCATTAGGTTTTTTTACCTTAGATTTTTATGTTTGTCAAATTATCCCCAAACCTTGTCTTTCTCACACTGAAAATGAAATACCATTTTTTGGACCTTTTGCTTATCAATTTCAGTGAAATGATTCATTAGCATCTCCAACGATGATATTTAAATCTGGATTTTTAGCCTGAGCTAATAGAAATTCTAAGCATTCTATTGACATGGATTCCTCTTGAATTAATTACTTCCATATAATTCATATGAGCAGTTCACAAGATTTTTTGTGTGTCCTGCTAAATGTTTCTATACTAGGCAACTTTTATGATTCCAATAACTTTTTTTTTTTTTTTTTTTTTTTTTTACTGATTTTTGACTTATATTGAATAGAAGGATCCCTGAAATAGTGACCCAATTCCAAACACCCCCAAAACTTTGGAGAAGGGGGTTGAAAACCAAACAAATTTCATACTTATGAAATTAAGATCCCTTTCTAAAGTCCTGATCCTATGAAGACTTAAACATGGCTTAACTTGACCCAGTGTATAGTACTATTGATTTCAGAAGTACTACTCACAATGCATAAAGTATGTGCAAGCCTTTGCGGGGTCTGGGCCTTAGTTACAATGATCTATTCAAAGTAAAATGAATGTAGATGCAACATGGACAGGGAAGAATAAAAGAAATAACAAGAAAATTTTGTTTTGTTTCAAAACTACTTTAATCTTTTCATCCAAGGATCACCTCAGCACATCACCTCAGCATTCTCTGGAAAAGCGTGTGTATTACTTCTGGACTGTTATATGTTAAAATACACAGCCAAAAAGCAAGTCAAAACAGAAGTCTCAATGATCACATACACTCTCACGCTACAGAGGCAAAGCAATAGCACACTGTTTGAAAAAATAAGCATATTGGAGTAATAAGTATGAATTACATTTTCTTCAATTAGATATTTTAGTATAAATCTTGAACATCATGTTAATGTAACAGAGCAGTCTCTCTGAAAGGTTTCAGTATTGCATATTTTGACGCTTGTTCTGGAGTTCACATATTTAATTTTGCAGACATGTACAAAAAGAAAATCTTAGGGTGAAGACCCATCTCCCACCATGAACCGCCAAGGCTGTGCATTTGGCTCCTTTATGAAACTGAATAAAACAACAAAAAAGACTTTAGCTAACCAGAATACTGAGTTTCTCGTTTTTGTTTTTTTTTTTTTTGCTTATAGGCTTTATTAATGCCAAAACCAGCCAACTAGTCTTCACAGTGCCTCCAAATTCCAGAAATCAAATACCTGAAAATTGCAGCTTCCATGTGACTTTGGCTACAAATAGGTCTGCACAAGAACTTGCTGTCGGTGATCACTTAGCTTCTTGGGACTCTAAATAACTACTAACAGGCCTGTGCCCTCTCCCTAACTTCCACACTTCAGCACTCCTCCCACCCCCAATTATAGGGTTTTCTGCCTTTACTGATGATCTCATTGAAGGGTCTCAAATCTCTAGTAGATCTGCTGAGGTGGGATCTACATTCATATTTTTCACATGTTTGGGTTTACTCAGTCAGAGTGCCCAGTGCAATTTGAATGGCTTTGAGCTGAGAAAAAAACTAGAAATTGTGCGACTGGATTTGAACTGCTACTACTACTGACCTTGTGATATGAATGTTATCAAACTTTAGGTCCCTAAGAAGTTTTGCACAGGGGTTACAGGCAAGTATATAATTTTGTTTTTGTAATCGAGAAAATTAATATTCAGGACTGATTTGATACTTGTTGAATTGCTTTGCCATTCATTACTTGGAAGAAAGCTGTCAAACCATACTTTGAGCATCTAGTGGCATTCTTTTGCACTTTGGGGTAATTTATATTGAGTTTGAATTTCTTCTCATCTCTTGAATTTCTTTCATCATTAAATCACCTCTTGAAGCAATATTATTTGCATCTGGTCATTTCCAGTAATTTCCTTTTACTTCACATCTTGCTTCACGGTCTGTGTAGCTTTAATCTCTTTTTAATCACTAATGAATCAGATAGATGGATTTAATTACATGTTCATCTGTGAAAGAGGAAATAAAATTGAGTTTTCTTTAAGTTGCCCCCTCCCAAAATATTACTATTGGGATGTTTCTAATGATATGTGGGCACTATATACACTATTGAGAATGAAATAAATCTACCACAGAGGAGATTAACTAGGAATATTCTTAGCCAAATGTCTTAACTTTTTTCTTTTACTATCCTCCCAGCAGAATACCCATCTTATCACAATGACCATATTTTATGTTAAGTTTATCCTTCTGTTTTAATGTAGTTTATTTTGGGACTGAATGTAAGAGTGGTGAAAGAAATAGGTTTCAGAGGAAGGGACACTGACATCTTGTATTTATCCAGAGAACATGTGCAATGATGTTCATGATACTGATATGATTTTATATATAAAATCATGTTATCATCACTGTTGAAATAACTGAATGATTTTACAGTACATCAGCATTATATAGGTGTTCCTTATACTAAGCAGTTATATTTACTGATTGCTAAGTATTTCTTAACTAGGGATGATTTGAATAGTGTTTCACAATCTATTTCTAGTTTACAGCAGTATGCTAAGATTCCCCCTTGTTAAACTTTCCATTCTTTGCTTAAGTATTCTCTATCAGTGACACTTCCATAGGGCCAGCATCCTGCAGGGATGGTGAGAGAGAGAAGGATAGGAATAAATGACCTTGGAAGAAGCAAACAAAACACTGGTGGAACAAAGAGGTGATAAAAAAAGAACAGATTGAGTGCTCAAGTCAAAAGCCACATTTTTAAAAAATGGCTAGTGATTTTGAATGTCTCAAACTTAGGGTATCCAACATGAGACACTTCAAAGGGGCCTAATTCATGGGGTGCTTGTTCTGCCTTAATGAAAATCAGGCATTCTTAGGGTGTCCCAAGTTGGGATGCCCAAAATCAGTTATTAGTCTTGAAAATCTTGATCAATTAAGCATTTTTAAAGTCAATATCTTTAATCCCTTAGTTAAGCATTAAATCAGGCTATGCTGAACAAATAAACATTTTAATATTGTTTCTCAAATCTTATCTCTCTCCAAAATCAGTCTGTCACTAATTGTTTTTAAGACATTGTGAATGGCAAATCCAATAATGTCCAAAGGGTAACTATTTTTCTTACACAGCATTACCACTCTCTTTTTCCTTGCTCACTCTGTGGTATGCTTTGGCTCATTCTGGACTAATTGAAGTAAGAGCTGAAGGAAAGTTGGAACACCCAAAGGGATGAGATAATGGCCTGGATCTTAATAGAAACACTGGAAGCATAGAGACACCACAGTTACACAAATGCACATCATATGCCTATATAAATTTCAGCTACTGTGGAAACTAAAGCTCTGCAGTAGGTTTCACGTGGTTTTATTTCAATTTACAGCCATGGAGTAACCACAGAAGTAGTGGAAAATGGTCACATAATGTGATCTTTAAGCAAATGTTTATTCATGAAGTACCCATTTCTCTGCCAGTCCTCTCTGGCTGACTGGTCGCTCAGCACGTACTGTAACAAACACCACATGGTACAGTAGTAGGTAGTGAACAACTAGCAGTAAGGCATCTGCTATGCAGTCAAAAAGAAACTTAAAAGATAACTCTGCAGAAAAAATATATTTCACAGACTAATGCTTCATTATTCTTTCATGAGTTGTAATGTAACAGGAAGGAAAGTTTGCTTATAAATGACAATAGGTCATTTCTGAAATTCTGATTGACTCTAAACTGGTGTTTTGTCTGAGAAAGAACTGCAGAAAGAAACTGAGAAAGAACTGTATGTGAGGTGGTTTTTGTTTTTTTCAATAATCCGTTTCCATATGATGCATGCAGTGTAGCTATAGCTGTAACAATCCCAGGAACTTAGAGAGATAAGGTGGATGAGGTAATATCTTGTATTGGATCCACTTCTTTGGTGAGAGAGACAAGCCACAAAGAGCTGCTTTTCAGGTCTGGGAAAGGTACTCTGAGCGTCACAGCTAAATGCAAAGTGGAACAGATTGTTTAGCATAACTAGTTAGCCCATGTTGTAAGGAACCATTCAAGGTAGCGTGGCCTGTTAATTACATCTACTCTTTTCATAAAGGGATCACTCTATGTCTGACCACTCAGTCCTCATCCTCACAGGAAATCTGCACAACACTTTCAAAAGATGAACTTGGGAGCTTAAATTCATAACTCTACTAGACACTAAAAATCATGGACAGAACAGAGATCCTCAATTTATGCCTTATCACAACCATACGTACCCAATAACCACCACTCTTTGTCCTGTGACTTCAGAGGTATTAACAGGCCACTCTATCTTGAATGGTTCTTTACAATATGTGCCAACTACTTATGCTGAACAATCTGTTCACCTTGCATTTAGCTGTGATGCTCAGACTACCTTTCTCAGATGTGAAGAAGAGCTCCTTGTGGTTTGAAAGCTTGTCTCTTACCAATAAAAGTTGGTCCAATAAAAGATATTACTTCATCCACCTTGTCTCAGTTTTCATAGGAGAAGTTTGAGAATATTAGAGATGTTCGGTACCAGCAATGATCCAAGACCCTCTGAAAGTTGAACACTTACTACTTGTTTGATTGGTGACCATCTATACTGCTGTGCACCTCTTTCCTGTTACTTTGTGCTCCCATTCCACCATTGTCCGTTTATTCTCCATTGCACATTATCAGACTCCTAGATGGTGAACTCTCTGAGGCAGAGATTGTCTGAGTTAAATATTTGTAGGACACTAGGTTCCTGATCCCTACCACAGATCTGTAGGTATTGTCTCATTAAAATTCAGTGACATCCCATAAGTGAATTGCAAAAATAATCAAGGGCAGATCCTTAGCGGATGTAAATTGTCATTGCTCTGTTAGGAGTGCTGCTATCATCCTGAAAGCTGTGGAAGATGTTGCTTTCCTTTTTGTATATTTGGGAACATGTTGCCTGTATTTAATTGCTTAATAAATTCTTGATCATGGAAAGCCAACATCAGAGCTTTCATTTTGGTGGCTAAAAGTATCATGGATCATTTTCCCATTTAGAGATCATAACAAAGGATCCTATCCCACATACAAGATACATGGTTTTCTGTGTTGTGCAAATTGGTAGCAGGCCTATTCTATCTATACAGGCGAAGGTTAGACCATTTCTCAGGGGAAGGAGCTGAAAAAAACCTCACCAACTGCACAGCTCGGACTTGCAGAGCTGTTTGCAGGTGAGAAAATTAATTTAATTATTTTGTTTACTGTTTTGGCTCACACAGCCTTAGAAAAGGTGTCCATCTGCTACTCTAGACCTCTGATATTATTTTTTTGTAAAAAAACAACTAAAGCAAAACTAGTAGTGTGTAAACTACTACATCTCATCTTGGTCTTTTTCTTTTAAGTCCTTTCTTCCTGCAAGTTTGGACTGCCTAGCTGTAGGAATTCCGTGGTGCCCTAGGAACTTCATAGTTGTCAATGTGCTGCATATTATGGCCACTTAGAACATCAGTCTGACATTAGAAATAGATCTTGGAGCCTCTGTCACCAAAAAGCAGAGCCCCCTAATGCTTGAGCTAATGGAGAGTTTCCATCAATTGCTAGCAGCACAAGGCATAAGACCACAGTTGAACATTTGATTCCTCATAATAGTTAGAAGGCAGAAATATACATTAGCCAGCTCAGATGTCTTAAAGGATTAAACAATCCTTCCAAATTTTCCAATATCTTCACGGAAATAACATTTTTCTCCCTTGCAAAGCTAAGATGAATCATTTCCAGCAGTGATATAATGTACAAATCAAAATCTATCACCTCTTTCCCCAGTGGTAGCAGTCAGTCTGTGGCTAATTGTTAGACTACTGTAGCGTTATGTGTTCAAAATATTTTTGAATGTGATTATCTGTGTTCATAGACAAACAAACATCCAAAGAAATGCTTACTGCTGTTAATGTGCCTGTTGGAATACTAAATATGATAAGGAAAATCCTGACAGACTGACTCCAAATAACATTTGAATATTCAAGCTGCTTTCCCCAGAAATGCTAGTTTTAAATACGTTTAGTGGAGCCTGCAAAATTGTGAAAGACAGCAGGAAAGAGCTGTTGCCTGAAATGTACATAGCCTGACATTTATCAGAGTCCAAAAGCAACAATATGTCTACTCTAGGAAAGCACTCCTGCTGCTGATACTGATGATCCAACATTTGTGTATTTGACTGTGCATCATGTCATCATGATCAAACTTATTATCTTGGTGAGAGAATCTGTTCACATTTAAGAATGAAAGAAATATTTAAAGAATGGTCAGTGACAATAAAGATGCCAAGTACTGAAATGACATTGGTCATAACATAGCATGATGAAGAGTTTGCCTGAAGGAGTTGACATCTTATTCCATTACTTCCTTCCTGCTGGATAAATATTTAAGTTTACTGCTTGGGAGATGATAAAATGTGTTGCCTTTTAGAATTTTGTTTTAACAGTTGTGTTTTTAGAGTGTTCTGAAAGATAAAAGTGGCTCACTCAATGTGCTTGAAATAGAGTAGGGCAAAAAATGTTGTGCAAAACGTGTTTTTGGCCCTTCCCCCCAAAAAAAGTGTATTTGGGTGGACCAAAATAACTTACAAATTTAGTTGATTTTGGCAAATTCTTTCAGTTAAAAAATCAGAAATGTCCAACTGTTTTGTTTTTGACATTTCTGAACCAAAATATTATGGCTTTTCATTTCAGAAAGATATTTCATTTCAGAATTTCCTTTGATTCTATTTTAAAAATTATTTATTAGAAAAACCCAAAATGAAACAAAACATTTTGTTTCAGATGAAACAATGTTGTGTTTGCCTAAAAAATAAAGAGAAATTGTTTCAGGTTGACCCACAGCTATTTTGTTTCCAGCATTTTAGTTTGGCCACTGCATTGAAAAATCAATTATTTGTATAGCTCTCATTTGAAGAAGCCAGCAGCATTTTAACCATAACACTTGTTAATTTCTAGAAACTTTTCATTTGTATAAACAGTACTGGTAAATGAAGAAAAAATAGGGTAACGTTATGCGCTGCTTAAAAGACAGCTTTGTCATAAACCCCTCCCTTCTCATCCTACTAGTAATCAGATTCTGACAACTTATTGCTACACTGACCAGGAAAAACGTAGACAAAGAAAGACATCTGATCATCAGATGTGAGTAGAAGGACATTGGACAGGAGGAATTATTGGTGAGAAATGTTCTTTTTTTATATATGAAATCAGATATTGTGTATAAATGGGTGCACATTTTCAATAGATAAATGAGGAGGTAAGAGAGAACTCTAATTTCCCATTTCTTATCTCATGCTCCATATCTTCCATGCATCTTGCCTATTTTTTGAGTGTCCATTTTACTGCCATTAAAGACCCAGTCCACAACACACCTCAGTTGACGGATGGATGGATGCCACTTCATGGGAGCTCCATGCAGAACTCACTGTAGTGTCAGGGCCTGTTTAAAGGGAAACTCAAACTGGTTTTTTGTTGTTGTTGTTTTTGATAAATTGACTAAAAATCTCAATTTGTGACAGATTTTAAATAATATGTCTACAACATATTACAAAAGCCTTTTGTTTTATTTCCGACAGATTCCTCTTGCTCACGGACCCTTCATCCTCCATTCCCCCTAAGGGCGAGGAGTTCAGGGTGATGAGAGGGGATTGAGTATTGCGCACCCTGACGGTACTCAGGAGTAGGGACATGGTACAGTGTAAGTTTCTCCTCCAGCAAACAAGCCAGATTTATTTTTGTCTTGTTTTGTCTTGTCTGTTTGTTTCTTTGGGGAAGTGGGGGAGGGTTGTTGGTAGTGAGATCAAATTATTACCCCTTCTGGAATCCAAGGAACAGATTTCTGTGTTGAGTCCCCTCCCACAGTGAGGGAGGGGTTTTAGCTTGTGATGGCACAAGTAAACTCAGTGTGTGTTCAGACAGCTTCAGTTAACTCATGAAACCAGGCAGAATGAGCTGGATACCAATCACCAATTCAGCGTGGTCAACACGGATTTGGCTGAGGAGCTGCCAGGGGTGTGGCAGCACCAAGCTGGTGTGGCATATGGTCAGCAGAGTCTTTGACCTTGCTGTATTTAACAGCTGAGAAGATTTGAACATGTAGCAAACAACTTGGACAGCTGTTTCTGTTTCTGTGATATCTCAGTAAGGATGGTTCAGAGGAATTGCCAACCCATGGTAACACAAATGCCTACAACTTTTTCATTTGTTCTTCAATAAAGTCTTTCTAGACTTATTACTGCATGTTACATAACTTCCTTCACTGTGTACATGTTCATGACAACTGCATGACCAGATGGCATTCTGCAAATTTTTATCTTAGGTGATAAACATTTAAAAATCTGTGTGGTGACTAGCCAGGCTGCATGTCTAACTCTTCATCAGCAGTGGAGTTATTTTGGATTGTTATTTTAGACTGCATGGTCCTTTGAATAAGGAATCAAATTTTATTTATCTGGAAAGTGTATTCGTGGTTGAAGTAATTCTGCAAACTTCATGTACACTTCAGCTATATTTTTATCTCTTGATATTTCCCCTCCCCCCCTTGTTTTGCTAATTAGCAGGAATTTATTGATCCTCTTATCCCCAAATTAGTCACTGGCTACTTCACACAGTTTTCCATTTCTCTTCCTTTTCTATCACATTTTCTGTCATCTCTATTTCAATCTGCTTAAAGTTCAAAAATCTAGTACAATTAATACTTGGAGCAATTCCAGACTTGAATCCAGAACTTCAGAACAACATCATAGGCACCTATATGTTGAGAATATTAACTCCTCTCTAATAATACTAATTGAGAGAGCGTGTCAGTGGAATAATGTTGTCTTTGATTGATAAGTTAAATACAATTCTAAACCATTGAATGCAGTAGTGGCCATTTTTTGACAGTTATGATTTTAGTGGTTTTCTAGCCACTCTGCCGCAAACTAGTTACATGAAAATACATTTGTATCCTTATCATAGACGGGTGAAACTAGAATACCCTCATATGTCTTACTTTACAGTGGACTGCAGCTGAATACATAAACAAAGGGAGAGTAAATTTGATACAGAAAGCATGGATCAATAAAGGCCTGATTTTCAAACGTGCTGAATACTTACAAATCTCACACTTAGCTTCTCTAGAGATTAAGTCATAAATCAGGATCATCCTGAGCAGTGAAATTTAGTTTGTATTGCACATGTTACTGTTTTTTATTTCTATTATGGGGACAATTAGAAATCTTTATCAGGATTCCTCTGTGAAAGGGCTCTGTACAAACATGTAGGAATCATATAATATAAAATGACAGTGACATGCAGAGGGTGGGAGAGATGATCAAATATGTACTATTTTTATACATTGAATGCTTGTTTGTGGTTTTTATTTGCCTGTAAATGAAACCAAACTAAAACCCAATGAATTTAACAAAATGGAAAAAATCCCAAGATTTTATGGTTGCTTTGTCTTCCACATATAATTGTTGTGAATATAGTCCTGTGTAACCCTTGAACAAAGCAAATCTTATCAGAACTTGTTTGGTTAACTAGTTAGGTTGGATACAATGAAAGAATAGATGACTCATAATTATTCTGGATGAGCAAGAATATCTTCTCACAGTATGTTTGTACTTATACTTCTGATTGGTTCTAAGAAGTTCTGAGAAATACAAGTATTATTAAAATAAACCTGAAACTTTGATATTTTTGGTTTTTGTTTTTTTTTTAAAGGTTTTTATTCATCTTCACTAGTTTGACTATTTACAGTATGTCAAACTGACTTGTTTTTTTATTCATGTCCGAAAAGAAGATGTAATGTGACCTTCTTTGACCACTAAAACTATTATATTTGGCTACCAGAACTGCACAGATGCTCCATTATTACAGAGCCAAGGATGCCTGTGGAGCTAAAAGAATATTAATTGTGCAGACCCCTAACTGAGAAGAGATAGTTGGCTTGTTACATTAGGGGAGTTATTTTTATTTTCTTCTCCCACCAACAAAATGTACACGTGCAAAAATGTTAAGCTGTTTACAATAGATGCAGAGAAGAATGAACTGTCCATCCTGTGCTTGTGTTGTTACTAGGGTGACCAGATGTCCTTATTTTATGGGGACAGTCCCAATATTTGGGGCTTTGTCTTCGATAGGCACCGATTCCGCCACCTGCCCCCCTCCCCTCTTCTCCCCAGTCCTCATTTTTCATATTTGCTGTCTGGTCACCCTAGTTGTCACCTGCACTTAACTTTGTTTATTTAGAACTAAATTACGATAGTATTCAGTTGTGAGCTACCTCTTTTGTCCTACTTATATTGTAGTTGTGTTTAATGCATACATTTATTTTCTACTGTAATACATGTACTCATTACTGATCACTCAGTTAACCAGTACCCATTTCAATAAATTAATGATGCACCCTTGAAAGAACTTAACACTTTTTATATAACTTTGTTTAAAGGTCTGATGTGGGAGCAGAAATTCTTTCTATATACTTTGAAAAAATGCTCAGAAGGCTTGAAAACTCCCACTGTTTCCTACCTGGGTGTGTTCCCAATGAAAGTGGCATTGCAAGTACCAGCTCCATGAACATGGCCACAGATTAAATATAACAGGTCCCAAGAGAAGGGCGATGCAGTTTGTTGCATACTCTAAATTTATAAAAGGAAATACAGAAACCTCAAGTACACCAGTAGGAACAGTAGAAATGGGAAAGAGGGGGGATGAGAACTAAATATGCAAATTTATCTTTTAAAACTGTAAATATCTCAGGATTAGAGCTGGTTGAACCTACTGATGAACCATTTACAGGTCCTTCATACCCCTACACTCCTCTTCTGAAATATTTACGTGGTAAATGTTGAGCCCATCGCTGAGATACAATCTTTTAAGGACCTTATTTTCAGAGGTGCTGAGCGCCTGCAGCTCCCATTATCTCAAAGGTGGATGTTCAGCACTTCTGAAAATCAAGAGAGTGATTGATTTTGTGACAAAACAATTTAGACTGGTAGCAGAAGTAGTTAATCAAACATATGGGCCTGACATTGGGACAATGGGAGCTGACTCATAACTCTCATTGATTCAACATGTCTGAAAATAGGGCCCTATGTCAACAAATCAGTGAACAAAAACAATACCATGTAGCTGAGCCACCCTAAAACTCTGATTGTGAATTCTGTGCACTTAATAAACACATTATTGCTCACTATGAACAGTAGCAAATAGTGCATAGCTCAAAGCAAAAATATTCGGTGAAAAAAATATTTCCTTCTCATCTTCCTCTTCCCCAGGAAATGTTCAGGTCTATTGGGAACACAATCTGGAGTATACACTTCCTAATACCTCATGCTTGTTATGATTTTTAGACTAACCTCTTGAGGGTATTGAACATGCATCATTTTTAATGATCTAGCAGTATTGTCTTTTAGCCGGTTGCAGCGCCATCAATATTGCATGACGATGATACATGTTTTAAGTTGATCAGCGATATTTACTATGTTAAGCGGGCATGTCATGGAGAAATTATACAGACACAGTAAATCCTAAAATAATTAAAGCAAATCTCATATTGTATTGAAATGACTTGAAAGGGCAGACTGAATGGTAATATTTTGTTTATGACATTTTAATCTTGTCTACAACAAATTATATTTTGTCCATAGAAAATAAATTTAGAAAGGATTAAGTGTATTTTGTCAAGAAAATGCATTATGAAGGCCCAGAGCATGTGCTGCTGTAATGGATTATTTCACAGGCTTCACAGGAACTTGGCAAAATACAGTCTGCGTAATTAATTCAATTCATACATGTATTTTTTTCTTTTTTCCCCCCTTCATTTGATCCTCTAGTGAACAAATATCAATATGGGATGGACTATCTATCTAGGTTTTCATATCATAAGTATTAATTATGTTATCTGAGTACCTAATTGTATAAATAACATACTATATGGATCATACACATTGCTGAGGGTACCTCTACACTGCAGCGTGGACCGTGCTTCCCAGATCAGGCAGACAGAAATGCATTAGCTCTGCTTGTGTTAGGGCAGCAGCTGGTGCTGTCTGTCCGAGTATGTAGCCAGGAAGTCTGGGAAGGTTTGTACTCAGGAGGCTAACCCGAGTTGCTGCTGTGCTAACTCTGCTACCCTACTATTTTTAACGTGCTAAAGGTAGCTAAAGCAGAGGTAGCATAAGTCTGTGTACCTGAGCAAGGAAGTGCACTCACAGCTGTAGTGTAAATCTATCTTAAGGCTCTTTAGTGAATCAAAATCTGGGTTGAAATATAAAAATAGCTAGTTTACTATTTTTCCCTGGAATGGTTCTCTGTTGCACACAATGACGGCAGTGTTCATGCATTAACAGTAATAAAAATAAGGTAGTATTTAAACTGAATTGCTATAGGTAATTGGCAGATTTTTTTGCAGACAAAACTTAGCCTCTAAGCTAAAAAAAGTGTGGCAATAAAGGACATGCATGCGCACAAATGCATGGTTATAATGTAGGTGTGAGTCCTGACGGCTTTAACTTCTTTGTTGCTGTCCCTTTTTTCAACCTCTGTTTCAAAAATTACTACAGTATCCGCACATCTCATGCTTCCTGGGGCTTGTCTCCAGAAATGTTCATAACCTCTTCAAGAATGAATTTGTTGGGCTTCCAAATTCAATTGATGAAGCTGCTAGAACTTACAAGTGAAATCTTGGTCCTGTTTGAAGTCAGTGGCAAAACTGCTGTTTAATTCAGTGGGGTCCCCTTTATTTTAATTCTCCTCTGTTGTCTTTCTCAGCTTCACTGGCAAAACCTGCAAGCTCCTGTACTTTCACAGCTCTGGATTTTTTGTTTTTGTTTTAAAAAATTTCTACTCCTGAATAGTAACAAAGCAGGGAAATCAGATGAAAACTTTAAAGTGACACTAATATAACAAATGTAAATAATTAAAGTATCAAATATAAAAGTTATGGTGCTCAAATACCATTAGCATTGGTACAGTTGTATGGAATTTGATTCTCCTATTCTGTTGTTTTTAAATGTTTAAAAGAAGAAAGGAACATGATGTTTGTCAACCATCATCTTGATGACTGATTATGTTAAACATCTTAAATGGTTTTTCGGCAAAGTTATTGTTAAATTCTGCTCATATTCTAGTTATCGTAAGTATTCAACCACTACAGAGAGACCGAATGTTCAAATGAAGTGGGTGATGACTGAAGAAACAATTTCTGTATATTAGTTTAATTTAAATATTGAATAGACTTTTAAACTTTGTTTTAAAATAGAAGTTATGTACAGTATAGCAAATATCTGCTATAATATAAAAGAATCCTCCTTTACTCTGTATGCTGTGAATCACTTCCAATCCAATGTTTACAGTGGACATGTTCTCCATCATTCTCATGTGGTATTTAAATGATGGCATTGAAGTGTGGGAAATGGCTTTTGCTCTGTGAAAAACTAACTGTAGTTTGGCATAAAGGGAGTTCGCAGGTACTTGCAACTTACAGAGTTCCACAGGTAAAGGAGGGAGTTGCAGAGAGGCAAAATTATTGATTTATTTTCTCCAGTAAAAACAGTGGAATTCTTCCCTCAAGCCAAGATGGAGAGAACTTTCCTAGGTAGTTTAACCTGAGTGTCTCTTTAATGAAACAGGAGTGGCATTAATTTATGGATTTCACATGTCTTACATTACAGCAATTTAACATCCCAAGTATTTATGAGAATAAATTAGTCCAGTTATATGCCCCACACCCACTACCTTTTGGGTAGAGGGATTTTACATTCCTATTTACTCCATTTTGATTAACTAAGTACAAAAGTAAAATGAAATGGTGAAAGCATTTGAGTGTTTGGGTAGACAGAGCAAGGTAGAGACAAATGAAACTGATGCTACTTCTCCTCTTGGCTATTTCTGCTGTAGTTTCTCATGGCTGAAGTTCACCACTACATGGCTCTGGAAAAGCTGTATCAGTGTCTCAGGTCAGTGATTATGGGTGAGAAGCAAATATGTTTTGATCATAAAACATTAATGTCTTCAAAGAAATGGTTAATGCATTGAGTTCAATTCATCCAGATTCAGACATCTCAGATTAGGATACAAGTTTTATAGTGCTGTCAGCAGTACTTTATACATTTGTATGGAGATCATGACAACTGTATAAATGTTCAGCAATTTCCATGAGACAATTGTGTAATAGCATTGCTGCAATCAAACTGAATCCTATTTTATTCCAATGAGAAACCCTTATCATAATGACAGTCAATTATTTCAGTTAGAGCGTTTCATATTTCATTGGCACAGCAGTCTTCATACAAGTACCACAGTGATTCCAATAACATGGGGTGGACAATCCCCATTTACAAAGACATTTAAGTATCTATCTTAAAGCTTCCTTCTCTTTCATGCCCTTAATTATGAAATTATTTTCATTGCATTGAGTTATACATCATTTACCGTTTGGTACACTTAAAATGGGGTTAAAGTTGGAACGGGGGAAACTTTACTGTTTGTAGTCCTGTTCATTTTATTCAAAATACGCTGTTTTTCAGTGATTTTTAAATGATTTTTTTCAAATAAAATCAGTTCAGTTTTGAACTCACACACACTGTACAACTAAAACTTAAAAAATAATATTTCTGATGCAAGGAAATTGAATGTTCATGAGGCCAAATAAAAGTTCCCGATAGATTAACTTTGAAGAAAGAAAATTTGTTTGTCATTCCAAAGGAAAAGGCTGTACAAATAGCCTTCCTGAACTTGCAAGTCATTAGACCCAATTTTCACTCCAGTATTGACATAGTTGCATTCACTAGACTCCAGCTCCTTGTTTGTTCTTAGGGGCTGCTCCGACAAGGTATTCAATAAAATTTATTTAGAAAACTGAGTTTAACAAGCTTAAAAATCTTGAGAGAAGTGCCCAGACTCTCATTTAAGATTTAACAAATATTGTTAAGACCAGGAATCTCAAAGCATTAAAATGTCTTGTAATATGAATTATCCTATCAGTGGAGTGTGCTTGAACCTAATATAGCATAAAAGATTATACTAATGATGATAATATTTACTGTTCATTTAAAAAATGGCCGCTCTTGGAAAAGCACTTTTCTGAGCTCCTGTAACAACTTTATTGACAAGCTTCTAAACATTCTGTAACATGGTAAATCATACAATGGGTCAATGATCTCATTGTTCTTAATTGACTGTTTTGGTGTATTTGGAAGCAAATGGTCATTGTATTGAAAAATGCATTTACCTGGAAAGCTGAAATATAACATTTTTTACCTTTCTTTGAAAAATCAACATTGGTCAGCAGTTACTAAACTGTAGTTCGTGTTTATATTTTTTCTGCCACAATAGTTACCAATGTGTGGTAAATGTTGGCAGATGCTGAATTCTCATTGTCAGCTATTAATAATCATATTGAACACTTGGCAGAGATTTTAGGCCTGAGTCTCAACCGGGATTGATGCAATAAATGTGTGCAAATCTGCAGGTTTGCAAGGCATATCAAGTCATACTAACTTAACTACCCATTTGCACCTACAAATGGGTACCTGAATAATGCAGAAATACTTGTTGAACTCCATTTTCAAAACTTTTGCTTTTGGTATCAACACTAATTGATATACCAACAGCACAAAACATCGTCTCCCACTACTTTGTAAATGATGCAACTCCAAGACCCATATATTTTAAAACAGAAGAGCTTGATCTACTGTTATATTATATCATTTATTAAAAGTGCAGTTGTTTTAGTAATAATATGCCCAAGTGTCCTAGGTCCCACAGTTTTGTTTACACTTGGTAACGCGTGGGCTGAACTGGCAAACTAATGACCATGAGCCATAGTGCCATAAAAAAGATGTATTAGGTTTCAGGTCCCAGCTTTTCTTCTCTGTCTAGAAGACCCAATGATAGCTATTGAGGTAGCATTCTCAATCTCTGTAGTGGAGATAGGAATTACTGTCTTGCTCAACAGTGACCTCTGATCAAGTTGAGTGCTCATAATGGACTTTGGGGTAGAATATAGTAGAATGTAGTGATGGTAGTTGCTAGTGAACAGGCTCTTAGAGCTCCAAAGGATGTATAGGGGGAAAAACCTTTGGCATGCCTTCCAATAGATAAGTGATGTTAACATGAGTTTGTTACTTTTCATTTCTTAAAGGCCCAAACAACATCAAGGACTCACTACACTGATTCTTACTTTAGCTAGGGAAGCCCAAACCTTTATTTATAAAACATTGGAAATAGTTCTGCTTGTACTAGATAACTTAATATATAGTGGCTATAGTAACAAAAATGCATCCATCTTCTCACTCTCAAAATCAGGACTCTTGTTTAATTTTTGTTTGTCAAATAACTTTTTTTCCCATGGCTTTGGCTTATGTAGATGACTCAGCAACAGCCAGGAGTCCAGTTTTATCGGCTATGTTTAATTTGCTTAAATTTTTTGTGTGTGTTCATTCCTTATCTTCATTAGAAACATTGACTGGCACATAGTTGCTGTCCAAACTGATTTTTGTTAAAGTGCGGTATACATCAAATTATCCTTGTAAGTAGAACAATGAACTCCTCAGTTCCACCAGTTTTCAAATTACTACTGAACAATATTTGACACATCTCTACTCCTCCCAACCCTCTATGTCAGCTACCTTCCTTGAACAGATTGTTTCAAAAAAGATGTATGGTACACAGAAAAATCTTGAGCTATAAATTCTTAACACTCTCTGTTGACTTTCATTAGACCTGGTAGTGTTCTGAGACCAAATACTCTATAGATATTCAATTATCAGTGAAGCTTCACTGACTTTCCTGAGATAACACCTATCAATAGCAATATGACTATTGACACTGCAGGCAAGACACTATTTTAACTAAAGAGGGATTAATATACTTTTTTAGAATATACTTATTAGAAGCTCTTGAAACTTGTATAGCAAAACGCAGACATGTGGAATAGTTTTGGCTGGAATCTGGGTAAAACAATGATTTGTGATGAGATATACATATAATTAGATTAAAAAGTTATGGTGCAAATCTACATGAACCAGAAATATATGCACATGCAATTTAACTAAACCCTAGATATGTAAACCTCCAGATTATAAACCACTTTCTTATTATGTGGCCTGATTTCCTAATGATTCATCCTGGTAAACAATCTTATTGACAGTTGTATAAACAATAATTACAAAAAATTGGTTTTCTCTTGAAAATCATAATACACACACACACACACGTAACTCAAGGACTGATCATGTGTTCTCAACTGTGTATTACATTCAATGAAGCAGTAATAATCACTGCTTTTCTACAACAGCAGAACAATGGTGCAGAAGAGAAGAGGCATATGCCTCTGCCCCCTAACACTAGCAGACCTTCTATTTTCATGATCTACAATCAACCTATTGAAAACGGTACCACTGCACAGTTACTGTAAGAAAAGTCCATATTCCAACAGTCTGGAGAATAATTTTTTGTTTGAAAAAATCAATGAAATACCTTTATGGCTTCAAGTTCTCTCAAGTTTTTTAATTAGAAAGACTGCAGCATATTTCATTTTAAGTGATTGCAATGCAGTGAAGGTGCAATTGCCCTGGTACTCCAGGCCTGTCTATTTCAGCCAAATTAGACTGTCAGAAAGACCTTATAAAATGAAAATGCTAATATTTGGGTAGATTTGCTTAGAAGGTGTTTGACAATTTGATACCTTGATGTATAAAGCATTATTTTGGTTAGTATCATAATAAGGCAAGCAGAGCCTGATAGTGAGCTATTATGAAGTGGGGATACAAAATTTAAGACAGCTCATTGTAGTAAACATGAGGTTCATTTTAACAGGCCCATTAATACCACAAATTATTCAATACATTGATCCTTGCTTGACTAAAGGATATGAGGTGGTGGCAGGCCACACTTTTGTTACTCCTTTAACTATTTCCACTAGACTAAAATGCAATGGCCAGTCTTTTACACTTAATTTAACATCCTGCAGTATTGTGAAGTAAGTTCCAGAAATTGTATATGGGTAATATGTTGATGTGCCAGTTAGAAGGAAATGTGTAGGTTTTATTGGGGGTGAGTTGGGTTGGGGGGATGTGTTCCATTAAGTTATGCCCTCTGGTCACATATCAAATACCTGTACAGGGAGAGGTTAGGAAGTAAAAACATTTGTTTTACCTCTAATCTCACAATAATACTCAGGTTTTTTTTTCAAATTGCAGAATTTTTCTGCAGGGTTAGGATAATAGTTAAGTAGTGTGAGTATATCATAATTGCACATTCCTTTGAAAAATCTAAGCTCACTTGTGAGATTTAGTGTTTATCTTTTCTCACTTGCACTGTCTTAACATAGAACAGATGGTTAGACACTAGAATTGTAAGAAATCCATTATTTTAAAAAGGATGGAATCATGTGTGTCTGGCTGGAAGGCCCTGGATTTTGGTATCCACTCATGCATGAGTGCAGCTGAATATGACAAAAAACACTCTAGCTTTTGGTATTCATAACTCCTTTTTATTTGCTTGTAAACGCTCAGGGAAAAGAGGTGGTTGTTTATTTTCTCTATGGGATTATATTTGAAAGAGTATGTCATGAATACTAGCTCAAATAGTAAGGAGTGTTCAATCCAGAAAGCCATTGTGAAAAAAACCTGTTTTCTTGAACCTTAAATTGGTCAGATTATGAAGGTTTGGGGATGTCTGTTCAGGAGTTTCTGTTTTCAAGTTAAGTATTTTTGTACATTTATAGCGCCCAAGAGCCCAATTATGGATCAGGACCCCATTGTGCTAGGTGTTGTACAAACACAGAACAAAAAGATAGTCCTTGTCCCAAACAATTTACAGTCATATAAGCAACACAATGTGGCCAATGTGCCAAGTTATAAAGTATAATTACCCACGGAATTCAGTTTGCAACCAAGCCATTGGCTAAAACTTATTCATACAAGATATTTTATCAAGAGCAAATTAACATTCATGGAAATCGGAACCTGTCCATTAGAGCGCTTTGAAAAAAGGGAAATAGTTTTGCCAAAACAAATGTGACTCAATTTAGTTCCAAAACTGAACCTTTTTTCATGTTCTTGACATGTTTGACAAAACTGTATGATTAATATGTACTCCGCTTGGTCTGTCACAAATTAATCCCTAACTATTCTGTTTGACAGGCCAGCTGATATGGTACAGAATCCTCAAGGGAAAACACCATTCATGCTTCAAAAAAATTCCTTCCAAACTGTGGACAGGCAGTCAGTTACAGCCCAGAGCAAAGTGGGGGAGTCATAGCACCATTGAAGAGTCTTACATCTAAACGATAGATTTAGATGTACAAATTCTCTTTGCTGTTGATGAATACAAACCAGCCACGAATGGGTACAGAGCAAGAGAGACGGGAACAGAATGCTTCCCAGCAGAGGCTTGACAATCTGTATAATACTGCACATCCAGGGACAATGAAGGCAGCCAATGGGGCAAAGTATTAAAACACTTCAGTAAAAAGGGGGAGGAAATGAATAAAACTCCTGTCAAGCCCACCACCAATGGAATCTGCTGCACTTCACTCTCGCCCCAACAGCAGTGGGGGGGAGGTTGCAGAAAAATAAGGCTGCCTGTTGCTGTCTAATGACTGGTCTGCTGATCCTCTTCCTCTGTACATCTTTCCAAAGATTCCTGATCAAAGATAAATATCAAATAATGCTACTGAAAATGGGGGATTCTGAGAAGATTACATTTGGTAGTACAGCTTAGTCAGATAAATACAATTCTGTAGATCAGTGAATGTAATTATTGTGACAGGGGCTACCGGGGGGTAGTAGAAGAACGCTATGTTAGCCCAAGACTGATCAAAGCCCTGTTCCCTTAGCAGCTGCCCAAGGTTTCCTTCAAGCTGATTAGGGCTAGCTGAGGCCAAGGTCAGCTGAAACCAATTAGGGTCAGCAGCGGTCAGGATCAGCTGAGACCAATTAAGGGCTACCTGGGAGCAGATAAAAGCTCCCTGCCAGCCAGGCAGGGGTCTCCTGGAATCTGGAGGGTTTGGAGTTTTTGGAGGTTTGGGAGAGTTTGAAGAGTGTGGAGAACAGGGGGCAGGAGAACTTCGAGCGGCAGGAGCCAGAGAAACGCAGTGGATTTGGCCGTTGGAGTGGCCACTCAGCCCCGATGGAAACCAGGGTAGGGAAACAGCCCAGAGGGAAGATTTTCATAATGCATTATAGCAGTAGCCAGCCACTGCTGTCAGCCAGGGTCTCTGGGCTGGTGTCCAAAGAAGAGAGCGGGCTCGGACACCCCCTACCCCACCTCAGAATCTAAGGTCCCGAGGGCATTGCTCGGCTGGTGAAGGCCCAAAGGGAGACGGGGCAGAAGCGAGACGGCCGCCATTTTAGCAGTGTAATTTTCTGCTGCTAGAGGCTTTTTGCACTGCAAAGAAAGGATCTGGCAGTGAAGAAAAGTTCTGGCAGGAAGGAGACATCCGGGAAAGGCCCCAGTAACACACTGCAACTGAAGCCTTTCGCTGCTGCAGGGAGGTGCTGGAGCCTTTCTCCACCACAAGGAAAGACTCTAGCAGAAGGGAGGCCTCTAGCAGCTCCATCCAGCAGGGAAAGGCTCTGATAGCACGGGCAGCAACTGCTTTTCCTTGCTTTCTCTTCCCTGACAGAGCCTTTAGCTGCCATGTGGAGCTACACACTGCAGCATGGCTGCAGCCTGCTTTTCATAGAGGTGTGTAGCTAAACATACTCTCTATGCCACCACCAGTGTGGATAAGGCCTAACTTTAATAGAGTGAGGTCCAAAATAGTTGCAGCAATGATTATAAAGGAAAATGTCCATGGTATGTATGGGCTACGTGCAGTGACTCTTAGGATTACTATAGAATAGCCTCACTAACTTTTTTAGCCATATGTTTTTGTTAGAATGAAAGGCAGTTTTCACAATGGAAAAACATCATTTTACCACATTGGATGAATGACAATATTTTTCTGACAATATCAGAAAAAAAACAAATTTACCTCTGGGCAATAATATAATATAGGTCGGAAGGTGGATTTATCGACTGTGCGTGCGTGTGCGTGCGCGCGCGTTCCAATGTGAAAAGCTGGAAATTAGGAATTTGAAAAAGCAGAGACAATTAGTGGTAGAAAGAAGCTTCCAGAAATGTTATAAAAGTATTCAGACTCTGAACATTCTGAGGCTAGATCAGATATAGAGAAATCTAAGAGATTAGGGCTACATGCTTAACTTTTAAAAATGTGAACTCAAATCATTAATATTAAAATAATATTTTGTTTAAATTGCCATTGTTAATATAGCTATAGTTTGGTTTTGGCGATGACTCTGTAGAAGGTGAACAATTTTTGTTGCTTCTGTTGAGTAATTTTCCATGTATAATTACAAACTGCTAAAATAAGATTAAGGTGCCCTGAAAATCAGAAAAAATGTATTGTGTACATTATTTCTTCCTTTCTTTGGCTCCTTAATTAATTCTACAAGTGAAATAGAAAATCATAGCCTCCATGTTATTGCATTTTACTACTTTAGTAGCTGCATTTTATGACTCCTTGTAAGAATTGTATTTTCTACAATTCATGAAATATACAATTCATTACAGAACAAGTGAACATTATAGAACATCTTTCTATCATTACTACTGGTGAGGTGCAGACATCAGCTGAATGTAATATGTGATTGTACAGATAAAAAACAATATATTCTCTATACCCAAAATGTGCTTTGACTCAAAGGATATAAAAGTGGAGTTTAAAAAAAGGACACAAGAGGCAAAAACTATTTTAGCTTTTTCATATAATCTTTTTTAAATGATTATGGTATAAATGAAAAGAGCTATGGCTATTACCTCATAGAAGTGATAGGTATTCTAAGCACAGATTGCCATACAGCTCAAGCTGCTGCCCTAATGGAGTTCTTGAAGATTACCTGTTCTATTTATTCTCTCTGAAGCATCTGACATTGGCCACTGTTGGATGATATGACATTGGGCTAGACAGACCATTGGTCTGACCCAGTATGGCCATTCCTATGTTCTTAAGATACTTGGCAACATAAGAGCTACAATGAGAAATGCCATTTAAAGAAGGTAAGTGTTTCGATTTGAATCAGAAGGGAATTTCTTTGAAAGTAATCACATCTCTCCTCCCTGATTACAGCCTTTCGGTTTATCTTGTAAATATTAGTGTGACTATCTGTTAGATAGTACAGTATAGCTATATGGCCCTCAACAAACAGTGTTAATATTGCATTAACATGCATCATCATTATGATAGGCTCAGTTGGTTTCCAAATCTGTGACTTTTAAACTCTATAGCATGTAAACATTGCAATTCATGATGTTGCCGCTTATGGTGACTTGTAATATGGGTAACAAGATTATCCTTTCATTGATGACTGTGTTATGTACTGCCTCACTATGAGACACTATTATAAAATGCTAGTTAGCAATCTCCATGATCAGTATTTTAAAAAGTTTAAATGAATATTAACATTATTGGAAAATGCCAACTTTACAGTCATGGGGTGAAGTTTTACTATTAATCTCAGGGGAGCCAGGATTTCACTCCAAGAGGCTGGAATCCTTTTAACATAGAAGTAACAGGTAGTGCTACATACTTTGGCTCTTATTTAGGCAGGGAGGTTTGCCCTCCCCCCGCCTCCCCATAGAAAGCAAAGACCAAATTAGATGAAGAACCAGGTTTTTTTTTTGTTGTGGTCTTTGCTGTCACAGACTGTCACAGAGTGCTGGGAACCAACGGTTGAGACAGCACTGATCACTTAAACACCAATTAACTCCTTCCTTTCTCTTCCTCCTCCTCGTGGACCGGATTGTGCCTAATTAGCAGATTAGAATGGTATGGGGAAGATTAAAGGGCTAGTTGCCAACTAATGCAGAGGGTAGAAAGAGGCAATGCTGGGGGGCTAAGCAGGCTAGGAGAGTCAGAATCAAGACGGATCTCTAGGTGGAGAGATTTCTTGTCTCTCCTTGGTAGATGGCTGAGGAGAAATAGATG
The DNA here is from genome assembly GCF_026122565.2 of Emydura macquarii macquarii. NCBI lineage: Eukaryota > Metazoa > Chordata > Testudines > Chelidae > Emydura > Emydura macquarii. The sequence continues at coordinate 30,961,693 of NW_027131390.1, read as the reverse complement.
CTACAAATGATGTGGTGTATGGATAAGTAAGAGGTGAAAGAGAATTACAAATAAACTACATGGTGGTGGTTAACAAGTGAGGGTCTCTGAATAGTCAGTGTAGATAGGGACAGGATCTCACCCTATGACACAGGCTTTCTTAATTGCAGCATATTGTTTTAACTCTTTGTAATTAAATAATTATCTATCAGATAGCTCATATTAAAAGCCCCAACTCAAAAGAAATATAAGCAAGTAGCGAGTAATTGCTTGTGGAAAGTGTATTAACCCTTCCATTTAGTCCAAAGGTATTGCTAGTAAGCATTATTGGTTTCATTTATTTGTTAGAAGTTACTTGAATAAAAACATGTAGGATCACAATAGTGGAAACTGTTAATGCAAATTATTCGAGCCCTAATGGATACACAGCAAAAATCTTGTATGACATTATAATAAGAATTATGTCAATACAATATGTCTCTTGCCTGCTCTAACTTGAGATGTTGATTTCTCTCTAGTATAATAGAACTGCCCCAGTACATGAGTTTGTATTACTGTATTTTTGCTACATATTTTAGGTATTGTTTCTTATTTTTGATCCAGTGGGCTGTTATCCTGTTTCCATCCACACTGTATTTTTCTAGACAAATCTGTACTCTGGAGATTACCCAGAATGCAGTATTTTTGTTAACTTGATCTCTTACCTCCAGGTATTATCTGAATGGGTAGTGAAATCTTTTTTAATTGACCACTCAAAAGACTGAAAAACAGGTTGCTGAGTGGATTTAGTCTTCTAATGTGCACTGGGCAGAATTATACTGTGTGTGTTTGGGCATCTGTTGAGTCAGTCTCTATGCCAGAGGCAGCTTTACGGGTGATTAGTTGGACAGGTTTCATTGCAATCAATTGATGGTTCTCCCTTTTTTCATATTCATTTTTTTTATTCAGATTGTTTTAATATGTAGAGTACTCTGTGTTATGCAAAACAGGATCTTTCTATAACTAAAGTAGTTGTAACCATATTTAAAGTATGTGTAAGGTACCGTAGCTCAGTTGATGATCTGATCATTTATGACTAACCTATTACAATTTGTTAGCACAGAACTGACCTTTTTCTTGTAAGCAAAGGGCACATTTTACAGCTTTCTGAACATGTCTTATCTACTTAGAAGGCTTTATAGAAAAGTAAGATGTAGTGACATTTAGTTTTATTCTAGTTCACTGCCATTAACCTCCTCCTGCTGACTTTAGATAGTTGTGCATAGTGCTTTATCAGAAGAGAACATATTAAGCTTATTCAGGATTTGAAGTTGAAACGTATTAGCATATTACAAATTGTTACGAGTGCAATATTTAGACTATTTAAATGAAGTTATTTCATGCTACAGGGTGCATGTGCCTGGCTATACATGTATAGCCAATCATGTAATTATGTAAGAGAGAACATCTAAACTACTGGTGAGAGAACTTCTAAACCACTGTCAATACTGAAACACTATTCCTTTAAATACCACAAGTAGTAATCACTGACTAACTTAGCCTCACGTGCTTAGATGTACAGAAGCTGAATCACAAAATAACTTGCATGCTAAGGTTCTTTCAAACATTCCTATTTCATTTGGCGTGCAATTCCATTTCCACTTATGCTATGCCATGCCATTTAGTGTGCTCAGTGCTTTGCACCCTGTGGATCAATTCAGCTATGAAGTTAACAAAGTATGGAAGCTTTCTGTGCATATATTCAACCATGCGTTTGCTATCCTTTTTTTCTGCAATATGTTTAATGGATTTGGACATAAAATCTAAGGCATTTCACAGGCTGTTTGGTATGTATGTGAAAGCGCAACTCAATGAGGTTTTCAGTTAATTTAATGTTTGGTGTCAGATTTACTGAAATCTGGATAGTTATACTATGTGAGCAACAAAGGAATCTTATCATCCCTCCTCCACTCCTATGGTTAGTCTTCCTTGAATCTGTTCATTAAACTGATAAATGGTTTCCAGCAGGGAACATTAGAAATGCTCCAGACTAAGAAAGTAAGTCAGAATTGCATAAGAAGCATCGAAAGCAGACTGAAAGCCACCTCCCTCTTGTTAATTATTGCTTTGGGTGATGGTTGTTTTTTAAAAATATATATATTATGACTTCCAGCATTTGAGGATGTTGATGGATTTTGAATAATAACAGATCTTTGAATAGGAGTTCAATCCAAATTCACATTAAATAGCAAAGCACATTTGGCAGTTACTTACTGGAACCATACTACTGTATGGCAGAATAAGGATATTTTTGATTTTATGCTTAGCCAGGCACAGGACTTTTGCTAAGCAAGTAATATGCAGTGTGGTCATACATGGAGATGGGAAGCAGCCTACAGAGGAGTCTCATTTCCTTTAGTATCCTTCCTGTCTCTTCAAGCTTTGTTGTCTTGGGTTTACAAAGTTAAAATAACATTACACTTGTATTTAAATTCAACTGATCAACAAAGCCTCTATTTCCTTTGCCATATGATGATGATATCTTTCTAGAAAGGTAGATCACAATAAAAGTCTGTACTCAACATGTTTTCTCTTGTGCATCATGGTACTTTTAAAATGACACTGTTTGATTAAAGCATAAATTCCAGTTCCTATTTGTAAAGACAAGCCTGGAGGACAGGAGGATAATTACTAAACAGCTTATCAGAAGTCCAGAGATACAAAAGCTCAGAATATGTATGCCAACATCTTAGTTTCCTTCCCCCAAGCAGAAACGCTTTTGTGCTTTGTAAGGAAAATAAGTGTATCACACAGTAAATGGACAGTCAAAGTTTTATTTTTCTCTAAAATTGTTAAGATGAAGGCAATTGGCCAGATTTACAGGGAATTGTGGCTATAATCACAAGGAATCCTGTGCAAGGTTTTCAGGACAAGTTCTGTGCCATCATGACCTGGTCAAAACAATAGTCTTGTGAAACAGTTCCACAAACATGTCCATAAGGCAGTAATAACTTAATTAAAACAATTGTCTTCATAGGACCAGTGGAAAACAGTTCCTACTTCACTAGAATTGAACATATGCCAACCTGGAGGAGGAGGAGTAATGACTTTTGAAGTATTTCTGAAGTTAAACCTAACTTTGAGCTGAGAAATTTCCTTGATCATGCACATATTGTCAGCATTGGTGGCTGGGTGTAGTGTTCTGAATTAACCACACTTTAATGCAAGAAATTCATGCGATCTTGTTGCTTCCTACTTCCATTCCCATATACTGGGATTGATTGAGATGGAATGCTTGTTTCAAAGTGTGCAAGGTAAGGGTATGCCTAAACCACAAATGAAGGTGTGATTGTAGCACGCATAGAAATACCCATGTTAGCTACCACTGCTAGTTAGATTAAAGCTATCATAGTAAAAATTTGATGGCACAAACTTGAACACAGGCTAGCAACCTGAGAATGTACTCAGGGTTCCAGGGGTTTGTGCAGGGACAGCGAGCCTATGCTGAAACCATGCTGCCAAATCTTCACTACTGTTGTTACCCAGGGTGGCTAGATTAAAGCCACACTACAATCACACCTTCTCTTGCAGTGTAGATCATCCCTAAAATGATTTTTTGTAGGTGATCTGCCTAATGATGTAATTTCTGTTTTCTGTAGGTCAGCTCTCATATGCAGTTAGGTCACTGTATAAGGCCAGTTTAATGGTTCAAGCGCAAACAGAATCAAGTCAAGCAATGAGTCCCTGAGAAAGGATCTGACTGCTTATACTACCATGATACTTTATTTCTTGTTTACTGCTATTTGCTTAGGGACAAAAAACAGTATCTAGTATTGAATTGTTCATGAGAATTTTACTTTCTGCAGAGCCTCAGTAAAGATCAGATTATAGTAGGCATCACCTTGTCAAAGGACAGCAGTAATTCTACACAACACTGAGCTCTGGCAGCTAAGGTGTGTGGTTAAATCTTTAATACATTACAGAAAGATTACCGATTGAAGTTCTGTGATTTAATTTGAAAGGGAACTGGATTATTTTATGACTATTAATACATTTTACCTATACAGTAAAACTTCAGAGTTATGAACACTAGAGTTACAAACTGACCCATCAACCACACACCTCAATTGAAACTGGAAGTACACAATCAGGCAGCACCAAAGACAAAAAACAAAAAGCAAATACAGTACAGTACTGTGTTAAAAGTAAACTACTAAAAATATAAACAGAACGCAGCATTTTTCTTTGCCATAATAGTGTTTCAAAGCTGTATTAAGTCAATGTTCAGTTGTAAACTTTTGAAAGAACAACCATAATGTTTTGTTCAGAGTTGCAAACATTTCAGAGTTATGAACAATATGTGTTCCCAAGGTGTTCGTAACTCTGAGATTCTACTGCAATGCTAAGACGGTCAGGAAGGATTTATTTTTCTGCCACATACAGAGCTGCATACTCAGTAGATATATTAAGAGCTTATTTGCCTTTCTCTTAAAGATTAGATACTAGCCACTGGCAGAGATGGGATAACCAGTTAAAAGGACTAATGGTCCAATTTGGTAATTTCTATACTGTTTGTCAGTATCTGAGACCTTTTTGATGTGTAGATGTACCTTTTCTGTTGTCATGTATTCAGTTCAGAGCTAGATGGCTCAGCACACCAGTAATAGGATATGTTGTGTTTTGCTGTCTGGTCAGAAGCTCAAACCCATCCTATGATGATGGGCATTAAAACTCATTGCTATCCAACGGCTCTTTACATTCTCTATTGCACCAGTTACAGTCCTATTTCACAAAATATTAAAGGCACACATTAAAAGGTGATGGCTCAAGTTTGGTTGCTTACCATAGCAGCTATGATTCCTAGAAATGACAGCCCCATATGGATCAGTGCTGTAAATTTAAAGTGCTTGGCTATCAACAGCAATATGGGCTCATAGACACTGCTATAGCAACAATTTTAAAACCTGATATTCTCGAATGCAATATAGGGCTGATCTACAGATTATTAGTCTACTATTAAGTGTCTACATTCACCTAATCTATCACAATGGCACAAATGTAGTCAATATCTTGTGACAAAAATGTCAGAGGCTTTAGCTCTTCTCTTTCACTGTGCGAGAGGTTTCCAAAAAACAAATGTGAATTAATTCTGTCTGTTTTACTTGAATTAATATTGCCTCTTAGCAATCTTTTGCAACAAATCAATTAATACCACTCCTCCACCCCACCAGCAGACCTCTTTGAAGGATCAGTTTTGCTGTTGCTGATTGCCCTATCTCCTTTTTGGTAAACACCAGGAATTCTTTATACACATATACCATAGTCCTGGAGTGGGAGGGTCCTGTCTTCAGTGTGGCCCTTATCTTTCTCCTCTCTTAGTTCTGGTGGGGGCGGGGAAGTAGCTGAGGATGAGTTGAGTTAATCTGAGTTTATACTGGTGTGAATGATGTCACACTGGTGTCAGTGACTTCACAGTCTAGGCCAAGAGTGGCTTCTCTGGAGGAGGTGTCAACCACATCCCCTGCAAATGGAATTATTCTTTTCTGGCTTTCACCAGTCAGAAGGAGCATAGATTTATGTTAGAGGTGGTGACTTAAATGTTTTTTCAGGGCTTCATATGTGAAGGGGATTAACTCTATCAGGGAGGCATCTCACCCTTGGAGTGTTCTTTTAAGCAGTGGGTGCATGATTTCCATGTTGTATTAATGCAGACCAAGTTGATTAGCTCATTCCCAGTGCAGAGTTGTATGGTTTTGCAGCCAGGTGGGCAGCCATGATTTGCTGCTTTTACTTTGGTAGCAAAATCCTGCAAATAATCCTCTGTGCAGTTTGTGGATGGTTTCAGAATGGGTTTTGCCTAACTGACTATATTAATCATCTGCCAGTTTGTTAATGCCAGTTTGTTAATGAAACTTAGTGATCTTATACATTGATGATGGGGGATTTGGATTTATTCTAATATGATTATTGTTTCTTCATAAGGTTAAACAGCTTTTGTAGAATTCACGTATTTAAACTTTGTAAATGCCACATTTATACTTGACCTTTGGCAATCTGAAAAAATCATCAGATGAATGGGAAACATGGTATAGCTTAACTAAAATAACTAAGCCAATGTGTACAGTGTATTGTTTTTATCCTAATTCTCTCATCAAGTTATCAATCCACTGAGAATTACGACGAGATCAAACAATTTTCACAGAGATTTGTTTGATGGCCCATGGTAACATATCTGTCACTACTGAGTAGGCTGGATTTAAACTGGTCATCTAGTGGTGAAAGGCTTTGTATTTCCAGGAAAAAGTAAAGACATTTGGTGCATGATCCAACACTCATTGAAGTCAATGGGATATGGATTCGGCCCTTAAGCCTTGCCTACCCTGGGGATTTTTGCACTGGTGTAGCTGCACTGATAACCTTTATGTTGATTACTGGTGCTGCTTACTCTAGTCTGTAACTAGAGTAAGCCACGTTTGTACAATTGACTGACACAGCATGTCTATACTGGGGGCAGAGTGAGAGTGGAGAGATTGACCAGAGTGTAGACAAGTCCAGAATTAACCTCATATCAATAATTAAAGAGATGAGGGTAATGTTCTAAAGATAAATACTAGGAAGAAATAAAATTATAAGTCTGGATAAAACATAGTTTATTTTATAAATAAAGTTGACGTTAATCTATGTACATCTATATCTGTATATAGTTAGCCAAAGATAAATAGCAAGAGCATATCCCTTTTTAAAACCACTTTTTATTAAAATTGCTTAGATTAGGTTTGCATTATATTTACATCTCTGGAAAATTGGAGTGTTATGTACTCCTAGACAGTTGTTTTTATACTTTATGGCCTCATTTCAAATAAACTTTTATTCAGTGCTTGTATGACACTGAAATAATTGAAGGATTAGTTTAGATGAAAGATTAGCCTACCAAGGACCACAGTGCCCTGCATGTGTGCTAGCAGTAAAATTGAAGAATTGTTAAAAAACACAGCAGAAAGCACCACGGCCTATATTTTACTAGCTAAGCTAGCAATGCATTTATTGCTCAAATTAATAACTACCATATAAACAGGAAAGAGACTTAGTCTAACTCTTCAACTTGAATACTTGTTGTTTCTAATTTGATCATTTCAGGCACTTCCAGAATCTTTTCCTGCTCCTCATAGATGGGAAGTAGCGTGTAGCATTTTTCCCCCCATAAAACACAGTCTCCTAAACATCCAAACATAGGCTGATAACAAAGGGTTTAAGTAGGAATAATGGATCCAACTGAGACAGGAGAATATTAGAAAAAATGTGAGGTCAACCATACCAGGCAGTGGAATATTTTCTCAAAAGAGGTAATAGAAACCACATCTGGTGCTATATTTAACAGTAAAGTGGACGAAATGAAATAAGTGTTCTGCATTACACATTCATGCTCTGATATAGAGGAGTAAATTTTTTTCATCTCCGATGTCTGTCTGATTCACACACACTGCACGTTAGTACTTATCCTTTTGTTCCATATTCACCGTGTGCATCCCTTGATTCTATGATAGCCTTTACATTTTCCATGCTGCAGTCTTTTCACTTGCCATTTCTTGCTGTAAGCACTCCTGCCTGTGTCTGAGAATGCGTGATGCTGAGGCTACCACTGTTATCTTTTTCTTTTCTAAAAGAAATATGTACAGTTCCATTAAGGCATCCACAGTTTACTCTGGATGTGTGTCTACTAGTTGAACTGGCAGAGGCCAGCTTTTCAGGATCAAATTATTCTATTGCACTATAAAATAAAGTGTGTACGTATATGTAAAAGTTTGACTACCATACAAATGAGTATTTTGCAGAAGAATAAAGTGTGTGTGTGGTGTGTGTGTATTAAACATATATATAATGAAATGAAATAATGAAACATATATTAAATATATATTTATAAATATATATATTATATATATATTTCATTCTTCTGCAAAATACTCATTTGTGTGTGTGTATGTGTGTGTGTTTATAAATGAACTGTCTTTCATTGACAATAGTGACTTGTTTGTCTAAATAAGGTGCTTGCCAACCATACTCTCACTACTGAAAAGACTTTTTAATTATACTTAAAAACATAGAGCCTTTGAAATTTGTAATCTATTAGAATGGAATGTGTGGAGGGCATCAATATTCAACTTGAAATTTTTAGAATGCAGGCCAGTAATTCTGAAAGTTATTGTGATCAAAGTAGCTATTTTGTATCATACAGTTTCCAATTTAATCTATTTTATAGTCGTTATATCATTTTCAGTAAAAGAACCAATCTGAGACTCTTGACACTTGCTCCAGTACCCCTTGAATCAGTGAGAGGATCCTGTTGACGTCAACAGATATTGGATATGGCAACAGATGCCTGCATACTATTTCTAAAAAGAAAAGCAGATATAATATTTCATTACCAAAGTATCTACAAACCCTTCCAATGCAGTACAAACCTCCAATGATGTCAAAAAAAACCCCATTTTCTCCATAAACTCTCCACCTCTTAACATACCTACTGAAGAAAACAGGCATTGGTATAAATCCTAGGATAAGCTAAAAGGACTTTCTAGGTCACAACCAATCTCAGAAACTAATTGTAAGCTGGCATGTCTCACAAATCCATAATATAATGTGCTCCCTGCATGAAGTATTGTTTAACAAGAGGACAGCCACAGATACTTCTGCTCTATTACACAGTTGGCTCAGTTGCCAAAGAGATTGCACCACTCTAAGAGTGGCATCAGTCAAGATTAACAAGACTGGAGAGCTTTGTTTAGCAAAACAAGAGAGCCCAGAAAAGGATATTCTGAGCACATGTGCATCATCTGAAGTCTGACCTTTATACTGATTCACCATATTACAGTAAATAAACAGTTATACTGTTATAATCACTTATCAAGATTCCTGGAGGATCTCATCACAGGTATAATGAGTTATGACTTAGTTTATGACTATTACAGTTTTCTAGACTTCAACAAGTGTAGGATCAGGCCCTATAGCAATGCATAATTTATCCTCTGGCTTTATTTTATAACTCCTCCCTCCCTCTTCTATGTTTCTTCTATGTCAATGCACACTACTTTTGTAGTCTGCTGAAACTTGTGACCGATATTCCATCATCCAAGAAGAAGAAAAATACATATATGTTAGTTTCTAAATTATATTAACACATACAACATTGAATCATAGAAATCATATCCTAGAACGTTCCATGAAGTTTTGTATCCAACATAACATTCTATAACTTTTTTTCCAGTTTATACATTTTTGAAGCAAGGAGTGGTGACCAGGTGGAATTCCTCCTGTGATGTGTTGGAAGTGAGTAGACAGCAGCAATACAAGCATTCTACATCTGTGGCTCCACCCAAGCACAGGTAGCTACCAGCCTCTAAAATGTACTTGCCCAGTGGCAGCTTATGAAGAAGCTAATTGATATCCTACAGCACTTTGCGGTGACCAAACTAGTCAATGCATATGATGCAGGTATCAGCCAAGTAAATCCCTTGTTGTATCCCTGGGAGAGACCACTGACACACATGCAAATGCAGGAACAGTGACAGCACTTGAGAAATCCCTGACTTCTCTTCTGGAAAATTACCATTTCCAAAGCATCAGAGAAACTTGACTGTTACTGGATGGTTACATATCCCCACTTCAAAATTTCCATGGATTCCTTCCTTTCAGCAGGGAACAATGAGGCAAGAATAATCCAGTTTAGAAAGAGACTGACAGACATAGTGATAGAAGTCACTGCTCATGACTGTTTAAGAAAATGTCAACCCTGGGAACTGACACTCCAGTAGCTGCTGCAGCAGGAGGGGAGTATTGCAGAGGGAGAAAGCAAAGGGTACTTCTCTGTTTGGCCCTTCTGACCTGAAGAGGTCAAGACTACAGTCATGAAGAGAATAGTGGAGAGATATCTACAAGACATGATGCTGGTGCCCACTGATTTAGACCTCCTTTGCCACTGGCAGCTAAGGAAGGATATGTGATATGTCTGTCACCCACCCCTCTTGCCCACCATCAAGCAATGGTGAGAGCCACAGCTCTCAGGTAACAGAAATATCTGAATTCTGTATGTGCCATAAAACATCACTTGCGATCTGAACAAGGCTCCCCCATCCCTATCTATCATGCTGTTTGTTGAAATGGCTACCTCTTGTGTTTCTGTAGCTTAACATTATGAGGCTAGGTTGTTAGCCTGTTGCTCATCCCGCAGCTTGGATGAGCTCAGGACCCAGGAAAAGTGTGACAGGCTGCTCCTGGCTTCTGAAGGAGTAGGGGTTGAGGAGCCAGCATGATGTGTTGGAGTGGTTGGCTGTAGGAAGCACAGAGGAGATGGAAGTACTAGCCAGGAGTCCTTGGTGATCCCCTAGCACTTCCATGGGCCACCTCCTCTTGGTCATATGGGAGATACCATCACAATGGTGGCAGGCAGCAAAGTGCTCCTAAACTGTGGAGTTTTGTCCCATGCAGTGGTGAGGATCTCCCTCATCCCACTCACGTCCACATGAGCCTTCTCATCTCCCATTCTACGGAGCATTTTATTTTAATTTCTGGAAGACAAAAACAGTCCGACTCCTACCTTCCCTCTACCCTACCTTCCCTGTAATGACAGCTGTGGAATTAGAATTAAAATGGATCATAGTTGAATTCCTGCTCTGGGTCAGAAAAGGTCAAAACATCTTATTTCAGCATTCTTTACCTTAAACATTTCATGTTTGCAAAATAAAATTATTTGGCTTGTTGTTCTCTCACACAAAAACAAATCACATGAATGTTCTATATTGCATCTGTTTAGCTCATTAAGTGTTTGAAGCCAGAAATCAGGATTTCCTGATGCAGCCAGCAAATGCAAGAAGCATTAATGCTCATGTGAAATCTGCAGATAGGTTGGTGGTAAGGTGTTAATTAACCAAGTTGGTGGACATTTTCAAATATTGCTTCTTCTTTGAACCGTTGGACTGCTTACCTTAATCCAAAATAACATCTCTCAGAATGATTGTTTAATCTTTCTCACTCTATGAATTTTATCGTTTTTTCACTATCTACACCGTGGCAATTTCCTTTTTGTGGTAAATAAACCCCATCTTAGCAGCTCTTTACCAAAAAAAAAAAAAAATCAGGGCAAGTTAAAAATCAGTGCCTCTGTGAAGGTTCATCAGCCACATAGCACTGGTACATAGCTAAATTAAGCCCCCTCCCCCTTCTTTTAAGCATAAGCTGAAGAGGGAAAAGACTGTTGAGGGAATGCAAAATTAGAAATATAATAAAGCAGAAGGAAGATGCTCACAGCTAATGAAATGCCTAGGACATTAAATCCCCTGGTTTAGAGATAGAGCCCACAGAGTTGAACATATGCAGCAATGCCTCCACTACAATGATGAAGAATGACCTAAGCAAAACTGGGTTCTATATTCCAATTTTTTATCAAGTGTAGTATATTTACACTGAAGTCTAAATTTTCTGGTAAACCAGATACCAGAGCTGCCAAAGGAATGAACTGGTTTATTGATCATCTTTTGATTTCATCAGAGGAATATTATAATTAGGGCTGGCCAGAAAACAAGAATTCACTTCCACGAAAAATGTTGATGTTTCGCTATTTGCTTGTGTTCCAGTGTGGAATAAAGCCAAGGCAGCTGGTTAGGGCCCTCACCTGGGATGGAAGAGACCCATCTTCAAATCCTGGCTCTTAATCAGCTAGAGTAGAAACTTAAACCTTCGTCTCCCACACCCCAGGTGAGTTCCCTAAACCATTCAACAAGAACACTAACCCAGGAACCTATCCCTGCAACAAACCCCGCACATAGACTCTAGTGACACCATCACAGGTCCTAACCACATCAGCCACACCATCAGGAGCTCATTCACCTTCACATCTACTAATGTAATATATGCCAGCAATGCCCCTCTGCCATGTACATTGGCCAAACCAGACTGTCACTACGCAAAAGAATTAATGGACACAAATCAGACATAAAAAATGGTAACATCCATAAACCAGTCGGAGAGCACTTCAATCTCCCAGGACACTCTGTAGCTGACTTGAAAGTTGCTATACTTCTACAAAAAAACTTCAAAACCAGACTTCAGCAAGAAACTGCAGAGCTGGAACTCATATGCAAATTTGACACAATCAAACTAAGTCTGAATAGGGACTTGGAATGGTTCTCTCATTACAAGAGGTAATTGTCACTGTTCACACATTCTCACCTTCTAATCAATGGTTTTGAATAGGCCTCACCTACTCTAATTGAATGGACTTTGCTAACACCTACTCCCCCCCCCCCCCGCATTGTTGTTCCTTACCCTTGGATGTATATATATACCCCCATCTGATTTCTATTTCTTGCATCTGACCAAGTGGGTTGCAGCCCATGAAAGCTTATGCCTGCAGAAATTAAATTTGTTAGTCTTTAAAGTGCTACGGGACTCTCGTTGTTTTATACTGAGAATCCTTCTCTTCAAAACCAATACATTTACATAAATTTTTTCAGTTTTGACATTTTCCAGTTACTGACTAACTGTAATGATAATAACCAAAGCCCACTATTCCAAAGGGGTTGAGGTACTGTTAAAAAGTAGTGGAAGATAAAGTAAAATATGTGCGGAATTCCCTTAATGAATCCATTTGAAAAAGCCACCCTTGTAAGTGTGTGTCGGGTCCTAAAAAAACACACGTGAGGTTATTTAGAGGGTATATTTAACACATATAGTCATCAAAAATCTTTTATGACAGTTTGCTTCATATCACAATCAAATGCATTTGTTTTTTTGTTTTTGGCCATGCTTCTGAGTGTATTGAGCCTTTCAGTTCTTAAATCAGCTAATTCTGATTTCAGACATGCAGTGTAATTAAAATTATGTTCTTAAAATAGCCAGGAATGTCAAGAGTTAATGCTATGGATATAAAATGTTTGACATTTTTCTGAATATTGTTACAGCAGAAAGCTTTAGGAGTTAGTCAGACTGATGTTGGTTTCAAAAACAAAATGTGCCCTTTAAAACAAATCAAGGGCATGTTTGAACTCTTACATTTTCTTTTGAGTTATTACTGTGAGAAAAGAGGTCATATTAAGTGGAAAATGACTCAACTATAGTTCTGAAAGCTTGGTTAGTTTCCCCCTTTCACTCCTAACCTGCTTTTAAAATAGTGATAACTAAAAAAATGTAAGGAAATTCTGATGCATGTTTTTTTTCTTGTAGTTCAAGAATGATCTGACCTTTGGAGGAAAAATAGTGTGTGGATGTGTCTGAACTTGCAACATTTGCAATATTTGAAACAAACCAAAAAAAGCAGGGAAGGAGGGGCAGGTTTAAACTAGTGACTATATTTTCTTTAAGTTAATTCCTACGGTGAATGAGATTAAGGCTCTAATTAATGTCTGGGCTATACTTAAACATTTAAATTAAACTACTTATTGTAATTAAACACTCATCTCTGTCTCTCTCCCACTCATGCTATAAATGAGCTCTAAGATTTATGATAAAATGTTCATTAATCTACTGTATTAAGTTACAGAGCTAAAGAAAGAATCTGCATTACTGTAAACTGAACAGTTAATCACAGCTGCAAAAATGGGTCATAAACATGAATTTAAATAGAGTCTTTAAAGGATTCCAGAGTGTCTTACAAACTGAAAGCCAGGTGTCTCCACCATCCCGCTCCCCTTCCATCACTCTTTCTCCTGTGCAAATTCTGAGAGTTACTATATCCACTGTGCTTCCTGAGCACATGGAATTCTCTTAGCTATCTATTGCCCCTATGGGGTGTCTGACCTTAGAGCAGTGTTTCTTAACCTGGGGGTTTAGAGGGGTCGCAAGTGCAGAGCTGGTATTGGGGGTGGCAAGAAAGGCAATTGCCTGGAGCCACAGGGGCGCCATGAAACTAAGTTACATGCCTCAGCCCCGTGGGGGTGGGACTCAAGCTTCAGGGGTACAGTAGTTTGGAAAGGTTAAGAACCACTGCCTTAGAGGGACCAAGGAGATGGCAGGGCCTGTGATACGCTGGCTGGCACAGAAATGAGGCGTTATGTGGTGTCACTCTCTGAGACCCAGAAACTTGAGAGATGCTGGTCCAGTAGCTATGGAGCGAGGCACTTGGGAGACCTGTATTATGTTCCCTGTTCTGCACAGTGTTCCTGTGTAAACTTGGGCAAGTCACTTAGTCTCTCTATGCCTCAATCCTCCCATCTGTAAAATGGGGATGATAGCACTGCCCTACCTCACGTGCTGCATGAAGTGCTGAAATATTATTAGGGGCCTAAGATAGACTGTTGTCTCCTTGAAGCACATTCCTTCCCAGAGCTCACCGTAAGATGGGATGGCTCCACATCATCTGTGGTGTGAGCTCATTAGAACAGCATATTCAGAAGAATAACCTACCCCATGGGATCTCCACTGCAGAGTTGCTATCAGGGTCATGACCACCCTGCCCTTCCCACATTGTTTAATGGGAGGAGGTTCCTGGCTCGATGAGAAATGGGTCTCAGTATGGAAAAGGTTGAGAAACATTGCCACAACTAATCTAGCTGCTAGGAGTTTTTATGTAGGGAAGATGAAGATATCGGAACTTAACCTGCCCACATCAACATGCTATGGGATTTCTAATTACTGCAGCTGGTTAGCACCATAGTTTTTCTTGTATTAAATGCTGCTCTTCCAGAAACACCATGTACCCGGCCACAAAACAATAGTTTTAGTTCAATGCTTACCCAAATGGAAGAATGACATCTATGCCGTTTGTTTTAGTTGTCCCTTGGGAATGTCCCATCCAACTGCTCCTACTGTTTAACTCGAGTATTTTAAGAGGTTCACAAAACTTCTGTTGTCGCACAAGAAGCTCGTGCCTTTAGTCTTTCCTTAATTCTCAGAGGAAGATGTATTAACAAAGAAACAGGTTAAGGATTACTTCATCTAACTGCGCTCCTAGGTAATGGTCAACAGGATAGTCATTTGTAGACTGAGTCCAGGGTGATAGTTCTCTGTACAATGAAACAAACTGAAAAAATTTAGCTATTTTTACTTAAAACTATTGCCCATTCTCATGAACTGTGTTTTCCAGAACAGAACGCTACCTTCAATTTTTAGTCAGTGAGCCCAGAACACAAAATGTTTTGCTGCATCAGAAACCTATGGACACTTGGTTAATTATAGCAGTGTTGGCCATAAAGGTTCCCTGCCCTGGAATAGTGAGGGTCAGCCTGTCAGTACTGCCTGGTGCCACATATTGTTTAACAGGAAACATATCAAGACTTTTCACATTAAATGTAGTTTGTTTTAGTGGAAAAAGCTTTCCCCAACTTTCCTTCTTTGGAACTGCATGAGAGTGGATAGGATCCAGTAACAATTCTTTATATATTTTGATCCGTTGAAAATGTATAATATCAAAGTTAACATTTCTTTCTTCTTGGAACTCTTTTTCAACTACTCAAATTTATCTCTATGAAGGAGAGAAAGGGGTTACATTACCTTGAATGTATTAAACCTAAGCCTATACCTTAAAATATTTAATAGTGAATTAGCATTCAAAAGTACATATCATTCACTGGGACATATGTCTATATATCAGATGTACCATCAGAATGAAATGTGATTCTGACATTAACGACCTCCTGAAAAACAGAATGATAAAATGTTTCTCAGAAGCTTTTCAGAAATATAATTGACATGGATAAAGAGCACCAAGAAGCACTTGGATTGGTTAATTTAGAGTTCATATGTTAACCAAATTCAGTAGCCCTTAGTAAAAGGTAGGTGTTGTAATGGCAGGTTAACTCTTTACATATGCAATCAAAATGCACTTCAATTTCTCTAAGGAAATATTTAACTGTTGGCTTCTGCCTGACCCTCTGAAACTAATTGTATCATCTTTCTATACAGAGAAAAGCCTGACAATCCTAGGAATACAGTGTGAGAGTACACCTACCCATGAATAGGGGGCATTTGCTATTGCTTCACATAGCAGGAGTGTATATCATACAGCCTTCAGGCAAATGTGAGAGAAGTCCTAAAACGCAGCTTATATAACTCTTCTAATTGCAGGATGATTATAAAGTTAATCAACATGAACTAACTGTTGTTAGCAATTTCAGCTAATAAGCATCATTTCCCTTCCCCACCCCACTCTCTTCATATTCACCTGTCAAGAAAGAAACAATATAGTGAGAACATATGGTTTTATGCATTTATTTTATTAATATTAACTCCCTTATAAATTTGATGCAGGCCTGTGATCTTCTAGGAAGTTTCATAGCAGTTGGATATATCTGTTTATAGAGTATCTGTGCAGTGACACCTGCTCATATTTTTCCTCTAAAGTAATTTCAAATTGACTGTTTCCAGAAAGCAAAGCATCCAGTATCGTGGCATTGCAGAGTGCATAGTAAGTACATAGCAAGTAAAGACAGAAGGCAGCATGTGGGGGAAGCAAGTATCTTTATCCAGTTGCAGAAGGAATGGCTCTGACCAAAGAGAACAGGTTCCAGAGAGGATTGATAGAGACTAAAATGTCAGTTATGACAGACTGATAGTCCATTTGTTTGAGCAAAGATTGAAAGGGTTTTTTTTAATCTTTCGGTTTAACATAAGGTTGGCTGCACTTTTGAGTTTCTAGGCCAATAGTCCTTCAAGTCTGAATTAAAACCTACACTAAAGATGGGCAATTTGAGATAAAACCAGCAATTAGCTTTCTTTAGCTAATTGTTGTTACTGGCAATTTCAGAGAAAGGAACATCACCTCATTCATATTGACAAGGTTGTGTGATAGTCTGCCTAATATAGGGAAAAGAAGCTAAAAAATTCACAAGCTTTGAATGCTAGGTAAGGCTAGGTACTAGGGGCAATAAATGTTAAAGAAATGTGGCTCTTAAATTTGAGAAGAAAAACCATTTAGAGAAACATGTTTTATTCTCCAGCCAAAGCATATTTGCTACAAGTTAGAGAGCCTACGACACGACACAGAAAGTGTTCAATTCAGATAAAAGGCTAACAGATATCGGTTATGTTAAAAGTGCCTTTTTATGGTAAGAGGAAGGTAAGTCTTTACTGAATGGTAGGAACAGATAAGTTGGGATGTTGAGACCCTAGAAAACAGTACTAGTACAGAAAAAGCTATGAGAGAAGTGGATCTGCATTCATTAGTGTTGATATTTTGCTTCTTTGCTGATATTTTGTTACTAGACAAAGGAAAAATTCAACACAGCTCCTAGCAAAGAGTGCAGCAGATTTATGCTTTGGTAAAGATGCTGGTTTATTCAGATGCTTATACTGAATCCAGCCCTGTGGCTTCTGGACACCTCAGATTAAGCTTGAAAAAGAATCAGAGCCGTGAGAGTCATCAAAAGAGTAACTCGATATAATTATTACACAGGTCCCTGATCGTGCTGTTTAGTCAGGATTATAGTAACTAGTTAATATTACAAGTGTTCTTTGTACCGTTACCTGAAACCCTTCTAAGATCAGGCACTGGCAGAGTGTCAGAATAAATGGCACAGGAGAAGACACTGTATGGATGATGCCCTGCCACTAGTCCCAGAGAGTTTCAATCTAGGATCTGACATCAGAAGTGACCTACAGAATGTAGCCACCATGATAAGTTAAAGGGGACAGTCTATTGCTCTAATAGCTGGAATCATTATTTCAGCTTTCAATTTACTATGAAGCACCAGGAAGCCTCAACCCATATTGAATGCAGTCTGAGTTGTGCACCTTGATATTTGAAGATCATAATTTAAACCTGAAATCATGCTCAGAAGCCAATTGATAATGCAAAGTGTGCACCACTGGTGTTTGTTTGTGCAAGGATTCAGCCTCTGCTATAAACCGATCTTTGTGTCATGCACTCTCATAGCAAAATTGTTCTGCTGCCATGTTTCCTGACACTAAATATTTTAAGCAAGGTGCATCTTGTCTATCAACATAAAGTGTTGTGCAAAGGTAGAGCTAAGTAACTAGGTATTTCTTTATGTTTTGGATAATCAGGGGGAAAATAGTGCCCCCCACCGTGTTATTTGGATTGTCATTATTAATCAGCTACCTGTGGAGAAACACTTTGTGGAAAAAAGAAGAGAGCAACCAGAAAAGAACATAGATTTTTTTTTCAACTATCAAGTGCATTACACCACTTTTAATGGAATAATACAGATGAATTATGCTTCCAGTTTTTGTGACAATAATTTCCAAGTCAATTTGTCATTATTTAATGGATAGAAACCAGGAATGGGAACGGTCTAAGAGAGAATCAAATTTTCAAAGGGACGGGAATCTGTCTTGCAAAGCAGCAGTCACGAATTTGCCAATACTTTCCCCATCTGACCCACTGAAAATCTGTATATGTATGTGATAGGGTGTTCATCCTACACCAGGCCTGAAGGAGTATATTAGGCCAATTGACCAATTGGTGACACCTGCAGGAAAGCCAGGGCGGGCTAAGGCCTAATTTCCTGATTAAGTCCTGCTGGGGGAGGAGCTGGGCCAAGTTTATGAAGCCAGGAAGCTGGCACTAGAACAAGACTGCAGGGAGGTGGTCTGCAATCACTCCCTGGGAGAAGGGAAGTGTTTTGGGCTATAGAGGCAAGTAGCTAACATTTACTCCCTGAGAGGAGGGAGTTGTGAGACTGACAAACCCAGAGATAGGGGAAAACTAGAAAGTAAGGAAAGGCTCAGGGAAAAGGCAGTAAAGTCCAGGAGGGAACAGGCTTTGGCTGTTGACTAGAGGGGCTCTGATCTGGAGCCCAGAGTAGAAGCTGAGCCTGGGTTCCCTACCAGCTACATGGGAAGTGGCACCATAGGGGAGTGAATGGGAAAACTGCCTAAGACTAATAGTAAAGAAAGACTTTGACACTGTAGAAAGGGAAAATATGCTGAGTGACCTGGCTGGAAGGCTGTCACGAAGAGGAAGCAAGAGCTCCTAGAGTGAAAAGAAGACTGCTGATAAAGAGAGAGAGAGGCTATGTCTACACTGACGGCGGCAAATTCGCTGCCATCAGATCAACTTATCTGGATCGACTGAGCGGTAAGTGAAGATCCACTCAGTTGATCCAGAAATCGATGTATTAAGACCACCTCCTCAAGTGGCGAGGTGCTGCATCGATGGGAATGCGGTTCCCGTCGGCGCTGTGCATTGAAGACGGAGCGCAGCACAGAAGTTGACGGGAGTTATGCAAGTTTTTTGCATAGTTTGCGTAACTCCGGTCGACTGCCGCCGAATCGCCGAGGTAAGGACAGACAAGCCCAGAGACCTAGTGCAACTGTCAGATCCTGGATCGACCTAGTGGAGTTAAAACACAGAAATACCAGCAGGTGGCGCCATCCAGTGGTGAGTAGAGTGCCCTATCACAACATATGGTAAGGTTTTTTTACATGCAAACTCTATGTATGTCAGAACAGAGTAGTTCGGTTCTAAACTATTAGCGCACACACCTGATATTCTGTGGGCAAAAATATTCATGATTAATTGTGACTGCAAAGGTGTTGCAAAAAATTATTGACAATTATAAAGAGTTCTTGGAGATTTGATCCTGTTAAATAACTCAGACTTTTGTTCAGAACACTAATTGTAAGACTGATTATAGCATGCTCAGTTGAGAAAAGAACCCATGAACCAAACTCCCAATCCCTTCTAACTATTAGACAACACCACCAGTGAGTAAAATCAAGTGGAATAATTTCTGTGATAGTGGTTTTTGTGCTACTTATAAATAGGATTTTTAAAAGTTGCTGTTATAGAACCCTTAAATACCTGTTCTGTCTCTAATTTATGGATGAGTCATTCTGGGAGGCTAGAATCCTCAATGGATGGATCTACTTTTTATTCGTGTTTTGGGTTACCTTAATATTTGCAAGTAGGGATTGATCCTGCCTTGACCCTGAGATAGTTGTAACCTAATAGGTCACTTTCACTGTGGGACTGAAGCTATAATTTCTCTCTGCTCTCTAAATCTGTATATAATGCAAACATGGAACTGTAGAAATCAGGTTGACCTTAATCATGTATCATGTATGTACTGAATGTATCATGCCGTACTAATTTAAGAAGTAATGAAAGGCAATTTAGTCTATCACATACAGGTTCTTATGCCACCCTCATCGAAGTAATATGAGAGTACCTTTCAGTAGTGTGTTAGGTGACCTGACTCAGATGACTTACATGGCAATTTGCTCTACGGGGTGTGATTTCTAAAGAGGACTAACTTGCTGACCATTAATTGGTCCATGTAAATCTTGCTGGTGCATTGTAACATAGTACTGTTACAAACAGCACTATCTTAAAGCACAGTAGCCGTGCACTAGCAGGGTCCATACTGACTAATTAATGCACAATGTGTTAGTGTGTTTTAGAATCACAACTCTGTAGAACACATTACTCTCCCGTATAGATGAGCTGCAAGCTACAGTACTGACCAATGAACTTTTCAATGGAGTATAGTACTAAAACACTATGCACAATAGGTCTGCTCTATTTATAAGGAAGAATAAGCCACTCCTTTCTAATAAAGTTATGTCTAATAAAAAAGTTATTTCTAATAAAAAATGTTGTGTGGTAGAATCACACACACAATACCGCTATTTCCAAAGGCAGCACATGTGATCAACTCATATACTATTAATTATAGTAAGTTCAGCTGTTGAAAAGGCATACTGCTTTCATTTACAATGTAGCTTTTAGTTTCCTGTTGCAATCTGTTTCTTCAACATAAATTTAGTTTATATTTTTCAAAAAACCTTTGCCCTTTGCATGTGGAGCTCTCTGATCTGCATTGTGCTTTTTAGGTTGTTGAGAATGTTTTCTAGATTGTTCTTTGATAGGATTAGGGGAATTTGAGCAGATTATGTCCACAGATAATGTTGCAGTCTGTTGGTATCTATATTTAGAGGAAAAAAATCCTTATGAAGATAAAATACAGAGTGAATGAGCAGGTAAAATATAAGTAAGATAATAGTGTATTATTTATGAAACTAACTATGGAAGTTATTGATGGAGAGAGTTGGTCATACAACATTGTAAATCTGAATGTTTTGTTCCTTGTGATAGAAAAACATTGTCAGAGTATTATCTGTATGTACTGTTTATTAATTCAGGGCCTGATGGTGTAACTCTCAGGCTATGTCTGCACTTAAAATGCTATAGTGACACAGCTGTGTGTAGACACTTCAGTGTAGATGCTACAGTGATGGGAGAGGTTCTCCTTTCAAAGTAGGTAATCCACCTCCCTGAGACGTGGTAGGTAGGTTGATGGAATAATTCTTTTGTAAGTCTGGCACTATCTACACCAGGGGGTTAGGCTGGCTTAACAATGTCTCTCAGGAGTGTGGATTTTTCACACCCCAGAGAGTAGCTACGCCAATATAACTTTTTTGTTACACCAGCCCTTACTCATGGTAAGTATTACCTACTCATATGAGTAAGACCATTACTCTAAATGTTGCAGAGTTGAGGTCCAATCCTGGAGGCCCTCAGTATTGATCTTCTGGAACTGCTATTGGGTGAAGTAGCAATGTGCACCGTACTAAACTAAATTGTTTGTGTTTTACTTTTTTATTCTAGTCCTGAGTTAGGCCTGTGTTATCTCCACTTTATTTTACTACTTTAAGTCTTATGCGTTGACCGTTCTCTCCCCTCCCCCCCCCTTACTGCATGTAAACTGATCTTGATCATTTTTCTGTGTTCCCATGATTCTGACCACTTGCTCCTTTTAACATTCCTAGTTAATTGTCTTCCATTTGTTTTCGCTGTACATCTAAACTTTTTTGAGGACTGCCTTTTTGACATTTTACAGGAGGTCTCTTTTTTATCTGATCTATGTATTCTGACTTGTGTGAAATTCAATGTAAAGAATTAGTTGTGCTTCACATCCACAGTAAATGTCTCCTTCATTTGAACTGGAACTTACTTTACAAATCCAGAGTTAATATGTACTGGTTTCTGCACCCCTTAAACATCAGGTTATATTTAATATTATTACACATCTTCAGCCTAGATGTAAAATACAATGAAATGTCAGCTGATCTGGCATAGTAAAATATTGTATTAGAAATATATACTGAGCAAAATCAAAAATACTGAATAACTAGTTCATAAACATTATATAAAGTGTAAGGAACTCATAGTGGTCAAAAAGAAAGTTTAGTTATACTCACTCTGAATATAGAAAAGATTAAATAATTTTTTGTAACTTGGTAGGTGTAACACGAGATGGGTCAAATCCATCAAAATCTGACTATCATAATGTAAATTTAATGTTATTGCTGAAAGGTGAAGAAGTATTTTAGGCCTATTACTCTGAACAAAGAGCATGCAATTTTTTAATTTTCTGCAGTTTATTTGTCTTAACAACTGACTCTCATTTCATGTTTCCAAAGGTTTATCATCACTGATTTTAGAAATGATGTGATGTCTGATATTGTCCCACAGAAAAAAAGCATGATGTATCAATGTGGCATTTTTACAAAGGATGTAAATCCTGAAATTGAAATGGCTATAATGTTTTATGCGTTAGCCTCAGATGGTGTCTACACAGTGGCAAAAGAAAAAAAGACCTGTGATAGCGACTCTCAGAGCATGGGTCAACTGATTTGTGCTTGCCCTGCGGGCTAAAAATAGCAATGTACATGTTAGGGCCCGGGCTCTAAAACCTGATAAAGGGGCAGGGTCTTAGAGCCCAAACATGTACACTGCTATTATTAGCTCCATTTGAATTATTTGAGGCTGTCGACTTGCTACCATGCAGTTTTTCTTGCTTTATAGATGTACATTTACTGTTAATTTTCTTAAAGCTCTTTGGGGGTTGTTTTTACTTGATTTATAACTTCAGCCTTACCACACAGAAATTATGATCTTCTCGGATATCACCTCCTCTGTATGCTCTGGCACCTTGAAGAGCTGATCTAAATTTCCTTCCAATACACAGATGGTCAGTCTGGTTCCTGGTAACACCATCAGGGGAATTTCAAGCTAATTTATGGATATCTTTGTGAGGGGGAAGTATTCCACCAATTATGAGCCTTAATACCAGAGCACTTCTGTCAGCCTTTCACTGTTCTGATTTTGGAAGCCAAGTCTATGCTTTATCGACTCCATTGTTGTCCTTCCCAAACTTGGCATGGAAGGCCCCCATTACTAAACAGATGTCGAGTTTAGTAATATTGTCAGTAGGAGTTTGTAGGCAATTGTAGAATTCATATTTCATCTCATCATCATAGCTGTCGGAATAACACCGTACAATTATCATGTATCATGCTCTGAAACTTGGTTCAGAGGAATTGGCCATTAACTGGCTCCTAGTCTGAGTGACTCTCCAGCTATAGAAGTCATAGTTAATGTTACTCTTCATGAGTGGCAACCATATTGCCTTCCCAAATATAATCATGTTTTGTTTTATTAAAGTATTTTAAAATCTATATATGTACACAGTATATATGCCCACATACGTTGGTGTAGATATTTCTGTAGTTCTTTCTTCAAAGCAATAATACAATGAATATTATGCTTTAAAGAATGACTTTGTACTTACTGATTTCCAAAATTAAGATATCTATCTCTTTTTTAACATCACTATTTTTAGTCACTTTTTTCTTTAGGGGATGGTGTAGTGTTGTTTTTACAAAGACCTGCCATGTTGGAGACATACAAGTTATAATCCTTTGTTCTCTATGAAAAGAAAACCAGTCTTCTCCTATTTAAAATTCTTAGGGCAAACCAGCCTTCTAAATTGCCTTAATTGATTTTTTTTATATACTATCCAATCAATGTTTCTAATCAGTTACTGTCTTATCTGCTTGTTACAGTAGTTTGTAAAGGAAGACAAAGAAAATCATGTTTAACGTGCTCAAGGCTTCATATGTTCTTTTGTATGTGTCATGGAAATCTCTATCCAAAAATCTTTTCTCTTTAATTTGTACGATCAGGAGCAACCTAAAACAATTTTTAAAATCTGAAACCTAGAACTCCACTCAATATTTTTCACCCTCTCTAACTAGTTCTGATAGACTTTCAGACCTCAGACATCTTATGACATCACCTGAACAATATAGTTAGTCAAAAATCAATGTAGCATGTATTTTAAGTACAATTACATAGTATTGATTTTGATTTACTTTTTAATTAGTTGAATGTCTCCAGATGATAATGGATGATAGATGACAACAAAAATCTATGAAGCTACAAATTCTGAACAAGTTTATTTTAGAAAAAGAGATGGATGAATAGGAAACAAGGTTGACAAAGCTTGTATTTCCCACCCACATTTGTGGGGGAGGAGAAACGTTATGAAAAGAGAAATGCTGCAGTACCTTGAAAGGTAATGAAATTCAAAATGTGTATTATAGGAACAGGTTAGTATTGAAATATTGTAGGTGGAAAAGAGCCAGTGGTAGGGACTAATTTTCATGTGGAAGTGTTGAGACTTTCTCCTTGCATCTGTTGCTCCTACTGTCTCTTTATAGTTTGTCTGACTTGACACTTAAGTAGCCCTGAGTATCTGTCTTTTCCCTCCATCCCCATTTTCCTATTTATATTCCGTGCCTACCAGTCTTCAAGACCACACATGCCTGCTATCAGCCTTCCCATTGACGTGAATCAAACTCCGTTTAGAACTGGATGTACTCAAAAGTTCTCAATTGGCAAGGGGATTTGTGACGACCCCAGGAAGAAGTACCAGCAGCAGTCCAATTTGGATAATCCACCTGGCAGTGCAGGGTATTAACAAGGCTCACTTCATTCAACTAAGTTCATCCCTACATCTGTTTAAATAAACTCTCTGGATCAAGAATCATTTAGGAAGAATAGGTACACAAATCATTTCTACTGAGAAGTAAACTCTGCTGACATTCAAAAGGGTTGTTCTGAGGTCAGTCTGCTTGAAGAGGTTGAGAGCCTTTTCTTTACTCCAAGAAATACATGGAGTGCAAGAGTCTCTTCCGGAAAAGAGTTGATTGATAGTTCTCAAAACATTCCAAGTCAAATCCACATACTTCGTGCTGGCACTGTAGAATGGTGGTAGGGGGTTGAAAAGCTGGCCTAGAATGGTTCACTTAAAAAAAAAAAAAATGTATTCAAGAGCCATCCTCATCCTACTTGCTAATGATTTTAGTTTTTCACTTGGCTAAATGCATCGGATTGGCTGGGCAAACTGAAGAGCCCCCTGTGTTTGGGCTTGGCTTGTGTTGTGTAACCTGCAGTTCACACCAATAGATAACTGGACTTGACCAGTGGGTGACTCTTAAATGAGTTCAACATGCTTGTGCATCTGGATTTATTTATTGCCAGAAGAATTAGGTTTTTACATGTATACCTTTTTAATTGTATTTCATTGTTAAATTGGCAAGGTTGACTTCAGTTTTGTCCAATTTTGTTCTTTTTCAAAGCGAACTATTACATTTATGATGGCTTTATTCCTGGCACCTTTTATTAATATCAGATCTACATAGTATAAAATGTAAAACAGTTACTTGTTTGTTCTATGCACATATATTGACTTTTTTTTTCCAATATGCCCATGTCTGGCATCAAATCCTGTGAAGAAATAAATAACATTTTTTTTCTGTATTAAGTTACATAGAGAGACAGAAATTGGTTTCTGTTAAGGAAATAGATAATTCAATTACTACTGGTGATTGAGGACGAACACCCAGTCTTCACTAGAATAGATTTGCTGGCATATCTATACTGTTTTTGCTGGTATAGTTTAAACCATATATATTCACTGGTGCATGGACTTAAACATGGGTCACCCACATCTTAGGGGAGCACTCTACCCGCTAGTCTACAGAGTCATTCTAATATTACTTGTCCCAATGACTATTGAAATGTTTTATACAAAGTGGAACAGCTTCAAAAGAAGATATTGAGAGAGGCATGCTCCAGAATAGCTTATACTCTGTGGTCAGGGCATACCTAGGTATGTGGATACCTGGGTTCAAATGGAGTGGGGAGTTAAACCTGGGTCTCCCCCATTCCTGGTGAGTTTCCTAATGACTGAGTTAAAAGATCTATAAGGGGATACCTCCTTTTACTGACATTTTGTGAATCTATCCCTTTAAAAATAATCAGAAACAAAATGTTTTAGGTCAAGCAATGTTTTATTCAGCCCCAATATGGATATTTTCCATTTTCCAGAAATTTTGGATTTGTTTTTTTGGTGTTTTATTTTATTTTATTTTTTGTTCTGGGTTTGTTGAAACTGGCAGTGAATCAAAAAACAGTCTTATTCATTATTATATATATCATGACCGTTCTCATGTGTAGGGAATGAACAGTTTCCTAGTGAAATTCCAAATCAAATAGGCCTACCTATGTTCAACCTCCGTTTCAGTAAGTTACAATTTACAGCTTTATCTTGTGGCCTAAGGGATCACGTGGTGTTGAGCATGCTGTTAAAAACCTGCAGTTTTCTACCACAGAGGGGGATGCATCACAATGCTGAGTTAAATGACATTATGTATTTTGTACAAAAATGTTGTATAGATAAATTGTTTGGGAATTACAAATGAAAGGTGCAGTGGGTAAAAATTTCCATATTTGTAACAATAAATATGTATACACATATGCATGATAATAAGGAGAAATGCACTGAGCTTCTTGGGCTTGCTAAACTGTCAGTGGAGATGTTGGAGGAAATTTATGTGGATTGGGAACAAAGGGGTGAAAAATGTAGCACACCAATCAGCATTTTCTTTTTGTTATTTGTTATGACTAGTAATAGTTCAAGGATGAAGACACAGCTTTTCTTTTGTTTGCAATTATCTGCTAAAGAAAAAACAATTCTGCTAACTCTCCTGATTTTTATCATGAGTCTTGTGATATTTTGGGTCTGCCTTAAAGTCCTGGCTGCTAGTCATGTGAATACACCAAAATATCAGCTTTAATTAAAAAAAATATATATATATTTTGTCTGGCCTTCACAATTGTGGACAAAATCTTGAAAATGAACACTTAAAGGCTCCAAAAACAAAAGGCAAATAAAGAGAATCCTAAATTTATTATTTTAAAAATCCCCTGAGTTTTAGGTCAATCTCATGCTTCTTCTGGGGCCTGACTCATGATGTTAGAGGTTTGCAGTTGACAATATTGGAACAGAGCAACAAGAACAAAGGAAGCTTACAGATATCACTGCAATAGAAACTGTTAGCATATGCTGTCTTGAACTGGGCAAAGTAAAATAATAAATACTTCTCTGAGAAAGCGAAGGTTCCCTGCTTCTCACTGTGTCCAGGGCTAGTAGGAATGTGAAATACTCAGTTTCTGCTCCACAACAAATTCTTTAATGAGGGCACATAAGGCTCTTTCTACATTAATATTGGTATTGTACAGAAGTTTACTTACAAAAGTAAAGCCGGGCAGCCTGACAGTAATACTTTCTGGGAAATCATACCTCAGATTAGTCAAAAAGAACATGTCACTTTAAATTGCTTTCAGTGTAACTTTTTTTTTTTTTTCAGGTATAGTAATTTCAAAGACAACTTAATCATAAAAAAGTCTATAAATCCACAGCAAGTTAAAGTAGATGAATGTGACAAATAAGCAAACAAGAATGATGGCCAATTGGAGGGAAGCTGTGGGAGCAGCTTTGCAAATATTAAAGCATTGCACATGGTTGAATGAGATGAGTGACAGTTGGATAAGTTTAGCACTAAAGAGGGATGGCAGCAAGATGTAATGGGATGAGAAAGAGGATCTGATTTTAATTTCTTTAGATCCTAATCTACTGTTAAAATAACTTCTTAGCATCACGTTATGTAAGTATCTTCTACCCTTCCACAGTGTGGCCCCTTTAGGTGGACATGTATCTTAAATGGTTCTAGAATTAATAAAGATGTTAAATACATACAACACATCTAACAAGTACATCTCTAGATAAATCATTCTAAATCCACATCTATTTTCATACCCATTTAACCTATTTACCCATCATACCTATTTTTATACCCATTCATCTCTGACCCAATGGCCTCGCATTTTGGTATTGCATCATAAGAGTACTTCTATATTATCACTAAAAAAGCTCTTTCCTCTGTTATAAACACACATGCTTCTGTGCTCTTGGTTTTGCCTACAGCATAACATGACAATGTTTTTTCACTCTTGGGAGTGGGTGCATTTCACTTATGACTGGCTTCAGAGTTTTCTGTATATACTTCCTGATGGTTGTAGAACACTTTGGTATTGTTGGATGGTGCAGTGTAAATATAAGTATTTAGAATCAGGAGAAATATATTAGATGCCCCCATAAGGATCCCCCATCCAACTCTTTCAGGCAACCAGCAGAAACATTCTCTGAAATGCTTTTTCACATAGTAATAGGAGTAGGAAGTCCTTTGAATTCATATTCACCCTCAATTAATATGCAAGCGCAAAGAAAGAAGTCTTCATGGGAACTATTAGAAATGCATTATAGCAAGCAGCTGTGAAATCAACAATGAAAAATTCAGTAGCAGTAGAACTTGAGCATTAAATATAATAAGGGCTTCAAACATATGGATAAGCATTATCTGTTCATGTTCATATTTAAGTAGCAACTGTGTATAGAAGGAAGTACTCAAAATTTCTACATACTAAAAAAGCCCTATTGTCTGAGAATAAGGCTACTCCTTCTCAATGCCAACTCCTCTTGCTCATTTCATGAAGAAGTTGATGTTTAAAGAGATGTGAGCTACAGGAATAATGGCTTTGTGTCATTGATAATACAGTATAGGAAAAAATTCTCTAGCGTTTACAAAACTATTCATATAAACAGGAAAATATTTCCCCACAAGTATGAATTCACTTCACAGCCATCCATGCCCATGTACATGAAACTATGAGAAGAGCTAAGGGATTCAAACCTCAGCTTCCACACAGTATGGTAAGAGTATGGTAAACTGCACTCTCCTAATAGAGGGGGTTGTATATGGACGCACTGGTTGTATTTGAGAAGGCAGGGTGGTCTAAGTTCCTGTAGTTAAGAAACAATTTATTCTGATAAGAACAGAAATCATTGGAATTCATGTTCAAGTCAACATTTAAGTATTAATTCACCATTCTCTGAATCTATGTACATAAGATGTTTAAGAGAATGTCAGTGTCAAGTAGCCATTTTCTTAAGTGTTCTGTCAGAAAAAAGTTACACATAAGATGAAAGAGCAGTCCAGCTATTAGAAAGAAGTATTATATATGAGCAGGGTGCATGAGTTCATTTCTCTACTCTGACATCATTGTGTTATGATCCATTCCAAAGTGATCCCTTTGGTTCCTTTCAGAGAAATAGAGGAGGTTGGAAGCATGTGAAGTGTGCTTCTGGTGTAGGTGTTTGATAAGATGCCATTCAGCAGTCATAGCAGGACACAGTCACAGACAGGGTTAATTATTCTGGGCATTTCC
This sequence comes from Emydura macquarii macquarii, assembly GCF_026122565.2. Taxonomy (NCBI): domain Eukaryota; kingdom Metazoa; phylum Chordata; order Testudines; family Chelidae; genus Emydura; species Emydura macquarii. The sequence continues at coordinate 30,932,370 of NW_027131390.1, read as the reverse complement.
CCAGTAGGACAAGGTGGTATGATTTTCAAATTCAGATCTGCTTGATGATGAACAAGCTAATAACCTTGACTATAATTATCTTCTGAGTTCTCCTTTCTTACATCATCTCAAAATTTCCCTGCTGACAAATCACTGAGCTTCTGTCTGGATTCAGAGTCAGAACTCCTTTTGTATTTGACTGTATCAGGTAGCACTAACAAGAAACCTTCCATGAAAAATCTCAGAGCGTACTCTCTTACAGTATAAAAAGAATCTGTTTTTCTGTGACCTTCTGAACCCCAGCATCTCAGGCATCCTTTTCTTAAAACTCATAGTCATACAGAGAGCAAACCATTCTTTTTAAGGTAGGAGTCCTCTGAGCCTCTGGGGAATGGAAGCAGCAGAAACTCTAAAATGTGTAATCAAACAAGTGCGGTCTGCAACTGAATGCTACATAAAAGAACTGTTGGAGTTAGTGAATGTAGAAATAGTAGACTATAAACCCAATGTTTTCCAGCTCTTACCAGATCAGTTTCCTGCAGTTTTGTTCCTACTGTGATAGCAGACCTGTCTCGCCCTCCTAAAGAAAAAACACCTATTGTCTGTAAGTCATTAACTTTTATTCTTTATGTACAGTTTTTCTCTTAAGGCTGAAGGACATAGATTTTTAGCACATCAGGAGTACAGACATGAAGAAATATTTCATTGATTGGATTAATATCTGAATAATCCAACTGAAAACCAGGTGTATATGAAGTATTTTCCCCTTTATGAAAAATCTGTGTAAATACATGATTGGGAAATTTGGATGGTCTCATGAGTGGTCTGATGGTTAGACTATGGATCCTGAGCGTCAGAACTCTTAAATTTTTTTTTTTTTTTGGCAGTGCCACTTGCTCATTGTGAAATTCATTGTGAAACATCACTTAACATGTGTTTGCCTCCATTTAGCAATCTGTAAAATGGATATTCAGTTCACTCAACTGGGAAATCTGCTGACTCCGACATCTCCTGTGGAACTAGTTAAAGCTCGATTAATTCTGACTGAATACCAAAGACTGCTCCTCAGTGAGGAAATCCATTGCTACAAAAATGGGAATTTTAGGCATTTCTATGTTACTATTTCATGCTTCTCTACTTTTTTGCTAATAGTTGTTTTTGGTATACACAGAAAGTAAATTTAAGTGTCCCTTTTCAGCTTGGTCCTTCTATCTCAACAGTTACACTGCACACTGTGTAGGCAGCATGCTCAGTTCCTATAAAGGAATACCTTTTCTCAATGCTGCTGACATGTGAATAGTGCCTCTCGTGATCTGGACTTGTTCGGTAAGCTTACAAGCTTCCTGTAGATCACCAGCTCCTGGGACACACACGATTTCTGAAACTTCTCCAGCTATCTGTGAATGCTACTGTATTGAGACCAAAGATCATCCCCTGTGACATCCCAATGAAGTGGATGCTAGCACTAGTGACTTGGTACAAAGTATTTTTGATTGGTAGCAAACATATATGTTTTAGATGCAGCTTCTCCTGACAGTGACTTAGGACTTTCTCAAGCATGTCTGTTAAGTTGAAATTTTCCATGTTTTGTCTTGACCATTGGTCAGTTTTGTTCACTTTTCATTAAGAAAATGGTTTAGTTTTATTTTAAAGATGATAGATGTGTGTATGGTAGAAACTCACTTCCCCTTACATTGTAAATAAAAATTTTGTTCTTGTAAAGCTCAGAAATACTGAAATTGGAATTCTGAAACTGGGCCTACACTTCAGTTCTCGATGACTAAGAAACTCTAACTTAGAGGGGGTTTAAAGATTCCTTCCCTCCCCCCCCCTTTTTTTTTTTAAAGGAGGCCAGCTGAGGTAGAGGAGTGTGTTAGAATGTTTCAGTTAGAATAGCTCAATTAGGAATCCTTTTCAGGATGTTTATTACAAGAACAGTTGGGCACATTTTTTTTGGCCAAATAGTTGATTCACTGAAAAATGTAATTTCCAGTCAACCAATATTATCTGTGAATTTGGTCTGAGTCTGGTGAATAGTTTCAGCTGAAAAAAAAATGGAACTTTTAAAAAGGTCAAAATGAAATGTTTCAATTTTTAGTTTCCAAGAGACTTTTTGTTTAAAAAAAAATGAGCTAGATTTAATTGTTAAAGTTCATTTCAGGCCAAAGCATTTTTAAAGGCTTCATTTGCCCCAAAATTACCTTTTTTTTTTTTTTTTTTTTTTTTTTTTTTAAATTTTAGTGAGAAAATGCCAAAATCTTCCATTTTTGAATTGACACGAATTTTTTCCAATTTTTTTCCTTCCCATTTCAGCCACCAGCAATGAGGGAGCAAAGTGGCCTGGATTAAAAAAAAATATATATGAACACTTTTGCTTCTAAAATTTAAAAAATAGCATCTAACATGAGATGAGCAAGGAAGGAGAATGAATTTATGGGCTTTAAGTATCAGATTCATATGCTTTAACACAACAAAATGTGCATGTATGCACAAACAAAACTGCGAAAAGAAAAAATAGTAAAATGTGCATTCTTTCCCCATCGGTATTAAAGATGTGAGGGCTACACGGCTGCACTTGTATTGTATGAGCTTTATTTCCCAAAAGCATCCAGTTCTATAGACAAGTTGCTAGTAATATTCTTTCTGGAAGTAGTCTGTATATTATTAAGATCAATCAGGAAAAAAACTTTTGCATGTAAAGCTATATTAGACTGCTGATTAGTGCAGATTATATCCTAATTAAAAAGAAGAAATTACCAGTCTAATAAGAGCTAGTAGCCAGGGCTAAGGATTTCTCTTAAGCGTCATTTCTGAACTGTGCCACTGTACAGTTTAAGTGACATGAAACCACAATTGCTTTTTCATCATTTTATTTTTCTAAATTATGTTTAATGGTGTTGGGATTAATAATCAACACTAATATGCAAAATGCAATATGCAGAGCTGAACTGATATAGCTAATTTCATTTTTAAATCTTTGTACTATGCATGTTTCCCCTTTAATTTAAGAACAAGAAGCCTTTGCATTTTACCTGCTTGATTTGAGGGGAAACACAAATGCAGATTAGCAAAAGAATTGCTGAACTATAGTATTGCCAAACTGAAAATAGATGAATATATGGATAAATGATCTAGCTACAGTTGAACTATATCCCATATTAGAAAAGTCATCATATGGGCTCTGTGCTGGTGTTTTTGGCTAACAAAAAAATCACGAACCTGATTTTAAAATGAAATTCTTATTGAGCGGTGTTACACTAAAATTACTTCTGGAGCAAATTCACAAGACTGATCCTGCAAATATTTACACACATGATTAATTGTATACCCGTGAATAGTGCTGTTGGGATGGTGCTGAATCACTATATAGTATCACAATGCACAAGTTTGATGAGCCTGAGTGCTAGAGAGTTCTGGGAGCAGGGCCTCATAGCACTAGACTGTGGAAAATCACTGAAAAGGCCAAACTTGTACTTGCCATCAATATGTGTCACAAATGTTTGTCCAGATCCTGGGTAAGCAGCTATGCTGATGTGGAAGACTAATGGTCACGATCAGCCAATGGCCAGTTCTTCTGGTCTGTACATGTGGAGACATGTAATGGTGAATCTGGGGTGAGCTGACCTGGGTCAACCGACCCTATAGAATGATGTGACATAAGGTGTCTGGAGAGGAGTAGTCCATGATAAGTGAATGTCAGCCAACCCCTGCAGCCCCCTCCCAAATTATGAATTAATTGGGATATGCCACATAATTCACTGGCAAAGCATAGTTTGCATGTTTTGGTGACATGTGACTTCCTTGGGAAGAGGGTATAAGTATTGGGAAGATCACATGCTATCTAGCTTTTCTATCTATATCTCATATATTCAAGAGGGCCAGTGATACTGTCGAACAGAAGAAGGATTAAGACCGGAGGGCCTCGGGGTAAACTAGACCCTGCTCCGAGGGATCATAGATCAGAGGGCCTCAGGCTAGCCAAGAACCCACTATGAGGGACTCAGAAAATAGACCAAGGACCTGAGGGAACCTGAAGGAGGAAGAGACAGTCATCACCTAAGAATGGTAGCTATCATGCTTTGCTTAACAATCAGGATACTGTGTGGGGCCAGCATAGTTACTAAAGGTTTATGCTTGGGAAATTGAGGCTTACTAAGGAGAGGCATTGTGTGGTCCTTTCTATTTATCTGTGATATCTGCTTTTCAATAAACAATAGCTCTGCATTGAAGATACTGACTTTTTGCTCTTTACTGGCATGGTCACTGGATGCCCAATTGTGGGCACATGAATTGATCTGAATTGGGCCCTGGCTCAACAAGTGCCATTGGCTTCAGTAGGACACTTCATGTGCATAAGATTTTGCAGAGTTAGGGTCTTAGTTCTTTGTCATGAAATGGAGAGCACATGAGCAGACTGCTGTGACTGCAGGCTCCCATTTTCAGGATTTGGAATAAGTGAGCTGCCAAGGTTCAGTTCAAGCTTCACTAAACAAGCTTCAAGTTTCACTAAAGCTTAAAACTGTTTACTTATACCTACATTATACATGTCCTGTTTAAATATGGAATTGCCAAATATTTGACTCCAAGACAGTACAGATAAATACTAATCCAATCAACTCTTTCTGATTCCCATCTGTGACTTTTTTTAAGGCTTAGAATTGCATTCAGGTTGTGTAGCAATTAATAGGAGATAATTGAAGCTATGTGAACAAACTGAAAAGTGTTGTGGCATGAGAGGCAATTTTGATTTCAATTAATAGTGCTTTGTTTAGATTAACCAAACTGGACAGTTGTGCAAATTCCTTCCATACAATAATTTCTCTCTGAAAAACTGCCTGACATAGAGAATCAGCTATGTTACAACTTTCAAATCTTTCCAGGAAGCAAGACCTAGTCATTAGCTTGCTGCAATTGTACCAGCCAGACAATTTATTGTTAAGTGCTTGTCAGTAGAGAAAAATCTGCTTTTTCTAGCAGCTCTCAATGGCACTGACATTTACTCAGAGTAAATCTAACATGGATTGGCTCAGAACACCACAGCCTGACAGACGTGACATTTACTGCTGCCATACTTTGACCAATATTGTGATGATAAGGTCTTAGATATCCCATTGAATTGGTGAAATATAATTTCAAACCTAATGGAAAGTCTATTTACTTTTCACTAAGGCCTAAGAAGAAATTAATTAAGGATCCTTCAGTTGCTTCTTGATTTATATGGGGGAGGGGGGAGAGAGCATTAAATCCACCCCACACACACCCACTCTATTTCTCCAGATGTTAGAAGTACAAGTTAGGTTTTTTTTTTCCTTTCCTTTTCAGAGTTTGTAGATCTGTTTGCCTCAATCATGCTAAATTTTTAGATCACTACATGCTCTCCAGATAGTATGAGATTATGTACACATTTCATTTTAAAACTATTCCGTGTGGGACCATGAATTGTGGATAAATGTCAATGATCCCCTTTGTGCCTCCGGGTTCCCCATCTATCATTAACATTTTGATAGTGCTCTGTCTGTCACAGGTGTTGTAAGGCTGTAGTCATTAATGTTTGTAAAGTGCTCTGAAATCTTCTGATGGAAGATGCTATGTGAGTGCCTATTATTCTATTCTTTTATTATCCAAATATTTACTGTGGTTTTTATTCTCATAAAATGATACAAATAAATAAAACACGCAGCCCCTTCCTACTGGTTTTTTCCCTGCACTAGCACAATGTAATAAACAACCTTACTTCGTGACTTAACTTCTCCTCTCATCTTTCTTGGACCTGGTAACCTCCATTATCTCCATCTCTGACAATCCCACTGTTTATATTTCTACCTATCAACTCCTGCAGTCTCTGTAACCTTGCAGAGAACACACAATGTGCCTGTCAGGATTGCAGCAGGTCTGTCTGTCTGTGTGCTAGTTTCTGTCTTTGACTTTGGTAAATATCAAAGGAAAGTTAAGTCCACTATTTAGCAGGGAAGGAGAGCTAATAATAGATTATATCAAGAAGGCTAAGGTACTTAATGCCTAGTTTGCATCATTCTTCATTAAAAAGGTTAATGGTGACCAGATACGTCACACAATTAATATTAATAAGAAGGAAGGAATGCAAGCCAAAGTAGGAAAAGAAGAGGTTGAAGAATATTTAGGTAAGTTAGATGTATTCAAGTCAGCAGGGCCTGATGAAATACAATCTGAGGTACTTAAGGCGCTAGTTGAAGCAATCTCAGAACCGTTAGTGATTATCTTTGAGAACATGTGGAGCACAGGTGAGATTCCAGAGGACTGGAGAAAGGCAAAATGGGAACAAAAAGGACCTTGGGAATTGCAGACCAGTCTGCCTAGCTTCAATACCTGGAAAGATGCTGGAACAAACTATTTGCATTTTGTAAACACCTGGAGACTAATAGGAAAATAAGTAATAGCCAAAAATTTTCTGTAAGGAACAAATCATGCCAAATCACCCTAATTTTCTTCTTTGACAGTGTTACTGGCCTTGTGGATAGTGGGGAAGGAGCAGTCATGATGTATTTTGATTTTTAGTAAGGTTTTTGACACAGTCCCACACAACATTCTCATAATCATATTAAGTAAATGTAATCTACAATAAATTACTGTAAAATGTGCACAAAGCTGGTTGAAAGACCATATTCAGAGTGGTTCTCAGTCATTCACTCTCAAACTGGAAGGACATATCTAGTCGGGTCAACCCTAGTCAATATTTTTATTAACGACTTTGAGAGTGTGCTACGTAGAACAGCTTGAGTATCTCCCATCTCCCATCGACTTCCTAACTTCTACTTACTGCAGTGTCTTTAGTTCGCTGCACCAACAGGAAATGTGCTTCTGCTGACACAGCGTTACTCCACCTGGTGGAGGAGGATTAATAGCATCGATTTCCGGTCGATTGAGTGGGTGTACACTTCCGGATAAATTGATCTGACGGCAGCGAATTTGCCGCTGTCAGTCTAGACATAGCCTAAGACACATGAGGTACCTGGCCTGATGTACTCAACACTGGTGAGGACTCAGCTGGAGTCTTGTGTCCTGTTCTGGGTGCCACACTTCAGAAACGATGTGGACAAATTGGAGAGAGTCCAGAGAAAAGCAACAAAAATGATAAAAGGCTTAGAAAACCTGACCTGTGAGGAAAGATATTTTTAAAAACGTGCATGTTTAGTCTTGAGAAGAGGACTGAGGAGGAACCTGATAAGTTTCCAAATATGTGAAGATCTGTTATAAAAAGGATGGTGATTGATTGTCCTCTGTGTTCACTGCTTTTTGTCTTACCCTCAATCAGTTTAATCTACTGCAAGGGAGATATAGGTTAAATATTAGGGGGAAATTTCTCACTGTAAAGTTTGGTAAGCACTGGAGTAAGCCTCCAAGGGAGGTTGTGGATTCCCTGTCACTGGAAGTTTTTAAGAACCAGTTAGATAATACCTGTTGGGTTGTCTAGTTGTACTTGGACCTCCTCAGTGCAGGCGACTGGACTACATGACCACCAAGGTCAATGATAGTTCCATGTAGAGAGGCCAGGCAAATTTGATTAGTCCCAGTTTTTTCTTAGAAACAAGCAGTAGTATTTATGTACCTTATTTTCTAATTTACATATTATATGATAAACCAAGTAATGAAAATCTGGTAATGGCCATTGTCAGAGATGGGATACTGAACTGGGTGGACCTCTTAATTGACCCTGTAGGGCATTTCTATTTTCAAAGATGTCAAAACTCCAAAATACATATAATACCAGGTAACTTCAAAATTGCTTTTTATACACTTGTTTTGACAAACATAGACTAGAATAAAATAAAATTCAACTGCTGACTCTACATGATTGGAAAGGCAGACACCTTCTGTCTTTGGGGAAATTAAATCTGTGTGCAGAAGCGTGTTTATAGTCTAAGCTTAATGTCCAAGTTATAAGGTAGTCCATAAGGCTTGGTAATATCGGCTTCTGGATGAGATAAACAGTCCCAGATTGAATGAATTCCCAGACCCAGTTTATCATGCACAGAGTTAACTCTTTCTTTCTGTCCTGCATTGTAATAACCATTAGGTTTCCTTCACATAAAACAGGGTTGTTTTTTCTTTTTTCAGTATTCTTTCTGTAATGTATCTATTGACCTGATTCTACTGGATGGATATATATATATATATAAGTGTAGCTATACCAATGTACCTAGAATGGGGCCAACTTCTAATGTAGGTGTGTTGCGGTGGTATAAAACAGAGAGCTTGTGCCACTGTGGCTTACCCCACTTTGAAACCTTCTTGTAAATTATAAGGAATTAGAAATATCATACATTTGGTGAGTCCTTAGCTCACCTCAGCTGCTTCTGGTTTCTTTCTTTCTCTCCCCAACCCCTGAGCCTTTTACACAGGATGGAGTGTCAGAGATCCTGCCTTTAACATGAGGTGTCTGTTTTTTTTTTCCTTTGTTTCATCTCTTTATGGTCCCTCAGTAGTACCTTCCAAGTTATTATGCTTTAGTGCTGAGACTTCCCACTACAAGGTATTTCTACTGATGTGCCTTCGAGGGAGGGTAAGATAACTTGTGAAGTAGTCATTGTATCTAGAGCTGTGAAGAGGATTTTGAGGTTAGTAAATACTGCTTAATTTTTAATCAGAATGTAAAATGAAAATTTTGAAATTCTCAATTAAGGAAAATTTTAAAAAATATTCAGATGAATTAAAATGTTCAATTTTGAGAAAATGGAAATGTTCTGCTTTTGACTTTATTATTTTCTAATATTATGTACAGTAAAATCAAAACAAATTCACTTCAAAGTGGAAAAATTGAAATGTTTTCATTTTTCTTCAGAAACAAAAGTCTGGTGCATTTGACCTGTTTGCCAGAAGCACGTATACCATCAGAATTTCAAAGTTGCTTTCAACAGCTCTCACTGTTACTGTAATCAAATAATTTAATGTGCATTAAGCCAGAGAGAGAGAGAGAAAAAGAGAGAGAGAGAGAGTCCCGTGGTTAAGACATGCACCTGGGATGTAGGAGACCCCAGTTCAATTTTCCCCTCAGCCTGAAGAGGAAAAAGAATTAAAACATGGGTTTCCCACCTCTCAGGTGAGTACCCTAATCACTGGATAACAGACTCATTCTCCTCCTCTCTCTCTCTTACTCAATACACATTTAATTCATTAGATACAATGAAATAGCTTCAACAGGAGAGATTCCCACATCAAAATATACCATAGTTCCCCACCCCTTCGTTTTGTGTGAAGTTAGGCGTGGTCCGAGAATGTCTACCAAATTGGGACCCTTAGATCAGACTGATAAGACAATCCTAGTTTCACCTGGTTTGACGACTTCACTGGGGTTTAGGCATGAGATGGACACCTGGACCAAAAGGTTGTGCACAAGTCCAGCAGCAAAAACTGTGGTGCTTAGGGCTCTTTCGTAGTGCTGGTTGTATAATAATATCCACAGTTCATTTTCATCTTAGGTGTTTCATATCACATTAAGGAAAAGGAGACAGTGTCCATCTCCTTTCAGAGCACAAGTAAATAACTTGAGCATTTGAGTAAAATATTGGATACACTCTCTCTCCTTGATCACTAAGTCTTTTCATTAGATAAACTTGATTGTACAGTTGCCTGTAAACAAGAAGTGGTAGGTTGACAGGGTTTGCATGCACTTCTCACCCTGGTATCAGATATAATATTATCTTATTAGTTTAAGTGGTTTCTAATGAGCCAGGAGAGGGTGGGTCTGTACCCCACCAAATATAAAGGGGGGTTGACATTGCTCTTCAGGAAGCGAATTAGAAGGTTGTGAGGACCAGTCAAACTAGGGAGAAAGGATGACCGTAGCTTTTACTTGTAGTTACTTCCTTAGTAAAGCCAAGTCTTAGCAAGGGGAATTGGTTTTTGACTCTCCATTGTGTGTGGACTCTTTATTTTTGAGGAGGTTGGCAAAGGTTATAGCAGACTAGCCAAATATTTAAATATGTAAATAGAAATATATAACCTCAGGTTCCCAAAGTAAGATTTTTCTAACATGATTTGAGTTGTATTTTGAGACAGAAACACACATACAGATAGAAAATAAAAGCAATTGCTCATTTTTTTTGGATAGACTCTCAGTTAATTAAAAAATTAGTGATGCACTAATTTTACATACAGTCTTAATGTAAGTAATGTTAGCAGGTCTCTTCACGCATACTCCTGTATACATAATGACTTGGCTAACTGCCAGAGAAACAGAGCAACAAGCTTATCTCCTTAAACTTTGTTTAGAATTGGAACTTTTAAAAACATTCCCAAAGTTCTGTTACAGAACTGCAATACATTACCTTTAAAAGTGGAATTTCACTATCCATTGTGGAACTGGCCCCAGGAGTTCTAAATATATTATCTGTGTATGGCCAATATCTTCAGCATCCGCAGAGGCATGTGTAACGCAAGAGCGGGAGAAAATTGCTTGTGCTCTCTCCCCACCTCCCTGCAACAAAATAGGTCTATGAAAACCTTTGGATAGTTCAGCAGTATGAAAATGAGATTATTTTAGTCGGGTGTGGAGTAAATGTGAGTTTTTTAAAAAAGAGATAGAAAACTTGTTACAGTAACTGTAACCTATTCTTACCAGTAAGGACCGTGAACAAACTGTGATAATTTTTGTAAGTATAGGGATGAGTAAAATGGTTTGGGAAAAAAGTGACTTCCTCTCTCACTGCTATTTCTACCCACTGGCACATTTAAAGCTTATGAAATATTGGTTTAACCTATTATGGACCATTTTTAGAAGCAGGTAGGTTTCCAGATCTCAGAATGGAAACCAAAAGTACTGAAGCTACATGAAAAACCCTTTACTTTAGTCCAGTGGGAAACAAGTAATGCCAGAAACTTCGCAGGAAATTTTCTCACGAGACAGCCACCTAAAATTTGCAGATTCAAAAGACTTGCCTGCTTCAGATAAATAATGGCTAAGTAACCAAACTTTTCTACATCCATACTAACCAAACCCAAACTCAAAACCTTTTGAGCTTCACCCATCATCTCTCATAGATGTAGATGGGATTGTGTAAACTGTTTTGGGAGCAATTAAAAGCTCTAGCCTTGCCGTTTGAGATCAAACATGTAGCGTTACACAGAATTGTTCAGCAATTTTTTCAAAAGGTAAGGCACAAAACGGGGCCCTCTCTGAATGCCTGTGACAACTGAAGCAGCATTTCAATGCCTGCATGAATTTGTACTGTATGTTAGGAATGGTTACACAGCAGAAGGTTGAAATTACTTGTGTGTTCTGATGCCTTGCTTAATGGAGTCTTCCTGAATGTTAGAGCTGTTGTGCAAATTGCCAAGTAAACAAAATTTTGCAGGTAAATTGACGTCACCTCCCTCCTCCCATTTCTGGACTAACTCTAACCACTGTGCTAAGTTGTGACAGAAGAAGCCATTTAAAATCATTTTGTCACAATGGTTTTGTTTTAATGGCTCTTGGGGGGGGGGTGAGACAAGCCTAGGCCAAATGGGTACGTAGGCAGTGAAAGCCACATTTAGATACTTAAAATAGACCCTGAAGTTAGCCTTATATTTCAAAGGTGCTGACTGCTCAAGCCACCATTTTAGGGGTCTACATTTTGGCCTCCAAGTTGGAAAAATTGTCTTTTTTTTTAACTTGTAAAGAGCACACAGTTCAGTCACTCTTTCTCTCTTAATGTGCACTTAAATGGCTTGTGGCGAGCCTCATTCATACCACAGCTGCAGTCACCAACCAACAGAGCAGGTTGACACCTTGCTTCTCGTTCTGACATTGAAAAGCTCTGCTTCATGTAATACTGAGCTTTGTTGTATTTTTCTATTTTTCATTTTTCCCCACAACACATTGTACAGTTTGTGGAGATTTTGCTGTATTTATTTACAATATGTACATTTGTGATCAAATCTGCATACAGCCAGACAGTGGTTGTCTTTAAATAGTTAAAATGTTTACATTTCTGTAATGATATTCTAGGTAGATGACAATTTTTTAAAGGGGATATGTAGGCTATTATAGTTTAACATTCATAACACTGGGGGGGTTTAATAAGCCACCTGCCCTGTTTGTAGGAAAGGGGTGTTTTCGGTGTAACATGTGACTAGGTGTATATGTCAGATTCAATAATCTTATTACACATCAGCAGGAATGTTGATTGGGCATACACAGCTGCCTCAACTATTTATATGGTGTACAATGGATCCTACTTTTCCTGGCTTGTGAATGCAACCCCCTGTGGGAGTGCGATGTGTGTGTGCACGCACGCACCCTGCCAGTCTATCTGCAATGCCAGGAGATTTGAGTAAATGTCGTTCCGTTTGCAACAGTGGCACCAGGGCAACAGAACTTTCCAGGAGAGCTCTGGTTTAGACTCTCAATGGCCCAAGAGTCATCTACTTCAGAAAGGTGCCAGTGGGTGCTAGAAAGGGCACTACAGGTATTCAGAGTGAATCCAAAATCCGCAGGACTTTGGCCCAACGGGGGAGACAGAAAAAAAACAAACCCACCTTTGGTGGGAGAGCTCCGAAGAACCTTATGGCTACTCCAAGGGCCTGATTCAAAAGGCCACTGAAGCCAAATAACAGAACTGAGTCGGTCAATAGAACTACTTGAAGTTTCTTTGATAGTAACTATGTAGGCCTGATTCACCACTCTTACATACACCAACAGAAGTGACAAGTGGTTTTAGAATTCCTAATTTTTTAGAAGAAAACTTGGGAGACCATCACATGGGCTGCTGTGGTAAACAGCTCAGAGATTTGTCAGCTGTTTGCAGTGTCTTCCAGGAGTCTTCCTGCAAATACTTCAGTTCCACTGGCCATGCACAGTGTTACGAGCACACAAGTATTTTCATGATCAAGGCCTGGGTTTTTTTCCTGCCATAGCTCTTCATTCTAGGCTGGAAGAGACTGTCTACTGTGGGACATGTCTTGTGTTGCTCAGCAACTCCTCTCGCTGACTAAGGGCTGGTGTTGGAAGGGCTCTGAATCGAGTCCCTTAGATGCTCTTTGACAAGACAGGAAAGGGCTTGAGGGGGGAAGAGGACCACATCTGAGTTCATACTTGTGATAAAAGCAGCATGTTAACAATATAGTTTTAAATTCATCATTCGTATTAAGCAACAGCTGAGAACAGCTAACAGTAAATCAAGTATTAAAGGACAAAAAAATCATAACATTTAATTGTAGAAGTCCTCCAAGAAACAGAGGAATCTCAAGCAGATAGCATATTTTGAAGCTTCCCTTTAAACTTTTCAGCTAACATTTTCTTCTCGGCATGAGTCATAACTTCAATTCTGAGCTGTGTAGTTTGTATTCTAGATGTCAAGAATTAGTTATGTCTTGATGAGGTCTAATTATTTATGAATTTATTGTGCCAGGTTTATTTTTTAAAGTGTATTGAAGTAAAGGTTACTGTCCTTCATGGCTTAAGATAATCAAATTATACACAGGACATTGAGGGTAAGGAGAAACAATTACCAGTCATACAAACACAATTAAAATAAGTTTTGAAGCTTGCAGAGTTAATATTTTATTAAGCTCTGAAATAAAAATATAGTCATAATTTACAAAACTGCTAAATAATCAAATCCCAGTCTATTTAATGTACGCTGTTCACAGATGTATTTGTGTGCATTTTCTGTTTGAGCCAGAATAGCATTTGGAAGCAGGGGGGATGCACAACTGGCAATCCATGTGAGAACTACTGTGGCAAAGTAGATACAAGAAGAACTGATGCACAAGATCAAAAATCAGTTTTGGTTTGAGTATTTCTGGGTAGGAAGTATCATGTAAATGTTTGGCACATAGATGTTTGCTAATATAAGAAAAGAGAGACAATAATGACTCCAGCAGTTTGTTTACTTGTCAGTCCAGGATAGCCAATTCCATTTAGTCTATTTAAAATGTTCAAAAACCATTGCCATTCAAAAGCTTCAGATTGTGCAGCAGTTTATGTTGTCATGTGATTTTATTTTTGTTACTACTGTCCTTCCTCCAACATCTTCTCTCATCTTTGCTTGAAACACTGGTTGTGGCTTGTCAGGGCAGAATGGTCACTGACTGTGAGAGTTTGTACAAAGAAGCTCCAGTCTTGATGATGGCCTCTGAGTTCAGAGTTATTTTGTTAAGGGGGAGTGGTTGGTACTGTCTTTAATGGAGGCATCTTTTTTGAGATGACAGTTGTGACACAAATCATGTTGCTGTAGAATTTTAAAAAGATGTTGTCCATGACTCCACAGGGAAAGTGGAGTCTAAACTACCATTTTAGGTCCTATTTCTTATCCCCCATTATTTGCAATTGGACTAATCAATTTGTTTCTACTTGATATAATTAAATAAGGACGTGCAAGACACTTTCCACAGAGCTGGGTTAACATAGTCAATATAGGTCAGGTCACACAATCAAGGAGCTGTAAACAATTCCCTAATGGGCTCTTTTGCTCCTCACTTTCCTGAATCAAGCAGATCTCTTTGCAGGAGAGAATCTGTTCAAAAGTAGTGGCTTAAGTTCAAAGGGCAGTTGTCGGGGGTGGGACTCTTAAGACTATGGAGGTGTTTGAATCCTGACATTTCCCCTTGGCCATCTTTATACTATGTGCCCTCATAGCCTCAGTGCATTTGAGTTTAATAGTTGCGTAACGTTTCTGAAGGTATTGTAATGTTATTCCAAAGTGTGTGTTGAATCATGTACTCCTATTGTATAATTGTGATTAATATACTTGTACATAATGTACTTAATATAAATGACACCAGATATATTTAAGCTAGTTTAGAAGATTAGGAGGAAAATGTTAGAATCATCAAAGGGAGCAAGACACTCTTAAAACATTTTATTGCCAACTATTAGCTCAGGTACTTGGGCACCATCCTGGCCATGCGTGGCTTGAAGTGAAATTCAAAGAACTATATTTAATCACATAGGCATTTGGAAATACTACACCCATTCCTAGAACAGAGGGCTGATCTCACTGCTGGTGAAGGGAATGTGATACATTTTTAAGACAAGGGGTGACTTTACGGGACAATGGTTTCTGCATTTAAGACAAGGTTTCTGCAATGGTTTCTGCATTTAAGACAAGGGGTGACTTTATGGGACAATGGTTTCTGCATTTAACAAGGTGCAAATAGCAAGGAGGAACAGTGGCTGATAAGATTATCCCTTCTCCACCCTTCCATTATTCAGTGTTTCAAAGTCCAATTACTCAGGATTTAAATTCTCCCTCTGCCAGACCAGAGACCTATTTTATTATAATAAGACTCTTTTATAAATCATTTCAATATCAGTTTTAGCTTAATTCAGTAAAAAGAATTTAGGGCTCAGAGGATTGTTTTTAGCACTACTTTCTGCCCAAATTTTCAGAGCATAGGTATTTAATCTTTGTGTGCCATCCTGCAGCTCCACACTTATCTACTTCAATTCCTGTTTCTGTTTAGAATCAGAGAACCTTGTAACAAAGAAGGAATTTTTGTACCCAATAGTCTACTTTCTAATAAGATTCTACAGCTTGATATAAAAAGTTGTACGCAGCATCTGCTCCCTTGACGTGGGAGGAAGCAAAAGCAACCACTGTTGGTTTTCATTGCTTACTGATACTAAAATTATGAGACCATAGAGAGAGGCCAGCAGAAAAAACTGTTCAAGCAGCAGCAGGGTATTAGAGGGTGAAAAACTACAGAATTTTAAGTTAATTAGGACGTTCTCAGTTTGAAGCATTAACACTAGAATGTCACAAAGAGTAAAGTTCTAGTCAGGATGAGCTTTAAAAGCTGCCAGTAAAAAAAAAAGCTGCTTTTGTAAAAAGATCAATGCTGAAATCTCACAACCCAGCTGCCCAGCTGCGTGCTATTAAAACCAGATTTAGGAATAAAGAACAAGTGGCTTCGTACTCAAAGGTGCTGATCATCTACAGCTCCCAATGACTTAATTAGTTTTTTGGGGTATTAATACCTCTGGAATCAAAAAAAAAAAAAAAAAAAAAAAACAAACTGTCCACTTAAACAGGTGGGATGTTCTAAGCATGCATTTTTGGGGTATGGGAATGTTAGAAATATTGAGCACCCACTAAAACGGAGTTGATGTAGGCTCCGTTAAATGTTATTTAAACTAACAAGTGTAACAGTGTCCTTCATTCGGGTTAAACCTAAGAAAAAGCACAGTGTCTTGGAGATGCTGTCAAGAATTCCACCACTTAAGTGGAAGGGTTTCAGCATAAGAGCATGAGACAGCACCCAGGGACATGCACACAGCCTGGATAAGCAGGCTGTGTGACTCTGACCCCAGGAGAACCCAAAAAAGGGGGCATGTGTGTCTGAGCGAGATGGCTACAGAGGCGTGGCCTATAAACAAACAAGCTACCTTCTGTTTGTTTTGTCCTGTGTTGCGGGAAAGAGGACTTTGTTCATTCCTTGTAAACAAACAAAATGGCATTCAAGAAAATACGTGACTCTCCCATCAATTTCCCTCCCCTCAAAGCCCAGAACTATGACTGGCTGCTTGTGTCAAAAGAGGTAACAGGAGTCAATAGGAGCTGCAGATGCACAGCACATGAAAATCAGGTCACACGTGCCAGTTTTAATCAAGGAAGAACATTCCAAATACCAGTTTGATTTTTTTTTTAATGGCATTGTATAACTCAGGCAATACAACTCTGTCTCTGGGTGACCTGTTCTTATCTTACATGGTGCATGATGATAAATAACTTAATATGTGAACAAATTATGCACAATACTCCAAATCGCATGTTACATTGGTAATGCAAACTCTGCATTACTGGTGCACTCCAGGTTTTATTGGAAACTCCCTTCAATCCTCAATGATGATTCCATATTAAATGAGCTTTACACACTTCTTCCATAGGCTTGTCTTTATTTCTCACCTTCATGGCTTGCAAGTTAATGCATCTTAGACCTCTGTGTTGTGCAGAAATGAGTATTACACTGAGCTGAGGGCAGAAAGGACAACCTTTAGGGGGAAATCCACAGTTTTGGATAAAGTAGCAAAAGTGTTTATGAAGCAAGTTGTTTTTCTACAAAATGTGTGTAGGTGCTCCAAGGTTGAGCATGCCAGGAGTATTCCCTGCCTAGATTGGTTACTGGACATAGTGCAAGAGATGTTGACAAAGGTGAAGAATAATGTAATTCAGAATATGGCTCTGCAATTTCTCCTGGCAGTCCAGAGTATTCATGGGCTCTCTGTGTATGTTGTCATACATATTCATACGTGCACACTGTCAGTCACTAAGGCTATATCTATGCTACAGGTGCTATAGTGGCATAGCCTCAGCACCATACCTATGCCACTGTAACTCCATAGTGTACATGCAGAGTATAGTGATGGAAGGGGCTTTTCAATCACTAAGCCAGTGTAGGTAGGTTGATGGGAGCATTCTTCCATCAAATTAGCTGCGTTTACACTGGGATTTAGGTTAACATAGCCACACCACTCCTGGGTGTTGATTTTTTCCTGCTCCCAAGTGCCGTACCTATGTTGATCTAAGTTTTATACCAGGTCTCAGTAACTACTTTAACTTGAAGAGATAATACAGTGAGCTACTTCTGGGCTGTGTGAGAAATGAAGTCAACATTATTTAAAAGGAGTTGCTTTAGCTTTTTGCTTTTGTAATTAAAAGCTCCTTTATAACCATTAGATTAAGTGAAAAATCCAATCGGCCACCACTGTCCAAATAGAGAAGCTTTCTAAAAAGTAAGAGACGTGAGGCCGGTATTCTACTTTCATGGCTTATGAAAATAGGTGAATTTAAGTTTATTTCTCTACTGTAGGTTTCAAATGACAGGCTTTGAAACCATTTCTTATAGGTATACTTTCTGAGGATGGAGTCTTACTACTTGATTTTAAAATTCTTATGCCAAGCAATAAATATCAAACACTTCATATTTAAAAAGACCCAGATTTTTAGACAGTTTGCAGTGTTCTTTTTATCCTGTCCTCCTATCCTGTTGCTTAAGTAATACATGATTAATGACTTCCCAGAATTAGTCACAGTTTGGAACTTAGACTGTGGTCTTACCATTTGTCCTCATCCGTATAGTTCTTTTATGTGGTACTTAAAAATGTTCCTTTCTTGCAAACCCTCTTTCTCAGCTATGCAGTTGCTTGTGCAGGTAAGGATACTGATCTCTTTTTAATCAGAGTTCTGCTACCATTCATCCTGTCTTTCAGAAAAAGTGAATTACATTTATTTAAATTGGATTCTCATTTTCTAACATGTATCTAATTGAAGATTCATTTCATTTCCTAAAAATCCTTAAGGATAAGACATATTATCAGAATATTTGCTTAATTGAATGTTAGGATTATGAGAGAGCCAAAATAAGTTAGCTTCTGGGATTTATTGATGTGCTGTCCTACGCATCTTCAATAAACTTGAACTTGGGTCCCTAAGTTTACCCCTTCATTGTTGACACGATGAGCAGAATTTGGCTAAGTTTTGTGTTCTAGACATAGCAACATATGTGAATTGTAGGACCAAATAGGTTAGGATTATATACTGATATTTATATAGTGCCTATAACAATAGTATCTAGGTGCTGAAGTGCAGCCAAAGAGTAATTTTCCAGAGAAAAATTAGGTTTGATTTGGCTTAGCTTGAGTTAATTCACTTATAATTTAAAATGTCTTTTTTCTTTCGGTTAGTAATATGGTCCAAACTATTGAATAATCTTGTTAACCAATAATTAGACTGCAGGCACTTTGGGAAAGGGACTCTCGTTTGTCTTTGTAAAACATGGGACTATGCTCCTTATTGGGTCCTTTAACAGAGCACTTGTTATGGCCTTTTGGGGTTCATGTCTAGGAAAATACAGGTGGCTTGGATCACATGACTGCTTGGAGAAGGGAATTATATATAGAAATCTGATCTCAGTGTGGATGAGTCCAGATTTGGATGAATGCTGTAAGGTTTAGTCTGGGGAAGAGGGTTAGCAGATATGCCTTGAGGTACAGTTTCTTTATTGATAAACCAGATTCCAGAAAGGGAGATTAAACTGGAGAAAACACCATTTGTGTGGCATTTGACTAAGAAGACAGCAACCTGGAGCTGTGGACATACCGGCTGCCAGGCTGGGGAAGCCACTGATATAGTTCCTTTATAGTGCCACCATAATGTAAATGAGAATAGTAATTGCCTTAATTTCTATGTGCATGCTAGATAAAATGCTCTGTCTGTAGATTTATTATCATTCCTTATCTCCAGCGAGTTGCATGTCATTTTTAGTTCTATGGACAGAGTATGAGTGGGGAGGAACATCCTACAGAGGTTACCAATCAGGGAGCAGAGCTGAGCTACACCCTATACAGCCTGATGGCCCAGTGGCAGCTGCTGAAATTGATGGAGGGGCAAGAGCCTGAGGTTCTGGGTACTTGTAGTCCAACATATAGTTTAGTTAATTATTAGACTCACTGACAGCGTATGCCCAGTTTCCCAATCCCAAAGGTAAATGTGATATAAACTAGAAGCACCGTGTAAACAGGGCAAATGGAGTCAGGTTTGTGTGTATAATTTAAATTCCCCTTGCCTTTATTTTGAGACCTCTTTTGCTGACAAATGGTATCTTTGCATGGAACTTCATGGCTGGGAAAGCCTTATTTTTGCTTTTAGGAACATTACATGGATGGAAACCTAGCTCTACCTCTCATAATGAACACATACAACTTCTGAGATCAAAAAACCATTCCCGTTCTTTTCATAGCATGAACAGCCATTGACTGACCAGCCCATTATACAAGCACAGCTTTGTTTCCTCTTTACGAAGTGGAAGGAGGAAATCGTGCATACATTATGATTCATTTCAGCATGCCTTTGTTCTAGGAGGCTTTTTTCCCATCTTGTGCAGTGCCAAAGACCCTGATATTTAATAAATAAAGCAGCAATTTTTGCATGCTACCAATGGTAAGTCTCCAGTGTGGACATCCAGGTAGATGTCTCCAGTAAATTTCAATCTTATGTCAAGTCACATGCATTAATTATACTTTTTAGATTAGGTGATGTCTTGAATTCAAACTTGTAATGAACCAATTACAAGATTTATAAAAAAAAAAAATAGAAAACCGTTAGAGTTGCTAATCTTTTTTACTTTGTGTCCAACCATACAATGGTCAACCTGCTTTGTTTTAGGTGACAACAGGTGAAAGTTAACATGAAAGTGTCCAATATTAAACCAGGTTTCGGGGTTGGTATACAGAGACCTCAGTATGCTTAGTACTATAGCAAATCTAACAAAGAATCCTTTCCATCTTTTATTAAAGATGCAGAAACAGAAAGAAAAAGTTACTTTACTCTTCTAATGATTTAAGTAAAGATTTTTTGTTCCTTTTGCTTTTAGCTATAGAGTGGTGTTTTTTTTTTTTAACAAGGAAAACCTCCTTATTTGACAGTCTTTAAAATGGTGGTAAGTCTCCTTTTAGAGGAAAAGAGGAACTTAGCTGAGATGGGCTGGAGCGGTTATTGCAGTCTGATTCCATTTTCTAGAAGACAAAATAAGATAAATAAACTCAAAAGCAGGGGGAGGAGAGAGAGAGAGAAACAGCAAAAATTTTAAAAATGCAGCTTTGCTCTCTGATATTGAGTCTCACTGGGAACTTTACTGCTGGAAAAACACAGGCATTACACACTGTCTTATTAGCCATTCCAAGACCTAGCAAACTAGTACCAGCATCAAGCTGTTTAGGGCATTGCTTTTAGCTTTGCTCACAGCAGTATTGCAAAATATACAGACTAAGATGGGCTCTTATTAGAAGGAAAAAGGAGAGGCATAGGAAGAAAAAGAAATAAGATGGGAAAGAAAAAGGACACAGTGACTGTGTGACAGACGGTCTCACATTCCAGGCTGTTTGGGATTTAGCCAAAGCTGGTAGACTTGGTAGAAAGCTGGTAGAGGTGGCAATGTCACCTATGTCCTTCTCTGTGGGCTGGTCTAGCAGGACATCTTTCAGAATCTGGATGCCAAAGGCCCAACAAAGTTATAGTAGAGCCCAGGGTTCTAGGAAATGGTAGGGGTGGCAGCCATTTTGGTGATGTTTGCTTCTTTCCTATTCACCCTTCTCCCAGCCACCAGTTGTTGTCAGACAAGTTTCTTTTTCTGCTAATTTTCCTGCCAAAATCTTTTCTCTTCAAGCATCTCAGAAAGGCGTGATGGGTGGCATAGACCATCCTCTCGCTATTTTGCTCATTAGCCAAAATTTCCAAAACCCCAGTTTTGGTCCAATGACTTCCAGTCCCACACTTTCCTTGTTTACTAGGCATGATCTTAACACAGCTCTTGAGTTATATCCATAGATCTTTTTTGTTTGAACTAATTGTCTGTCTCCCTTGTGCAACTTTTACCATCAACAGGTGTCCTAGGTTATTGTGACCTTTTTATGAACTTCCACTCACTTTACAGTTGAGCTCACAATTAGGGTAATTTGTAGGCCCAGTTATCACAACCACATTTTCACTCCCTGACAGTTACTATCATGGTAGAGGCTACTATTTGGGTGTCACCTATTGTTTTCACTGACTGGGGAAAAAATCTTAAGGGAAATGATACATCCAGCAAGCCCTTATGTTCAAGCCATCTGTTGCCTTAACTTCCAATTTGACTTAGCAGTTGTTGTGGATGCCCCATTTCTAGGGTGCTTTGTAGGTTTTCTTGTATACAACCTACTTTGTTGCATGCTATTTGGTACCTTTCGGTGGGTTTTGAAATTGCTTCCATTGTAATCCTGAATTCTTGTTTACTACTTCCCATTTAAAAAATGCATGACTTTTTAAAGTGTTAATATTTTCTTGAAACTTTGAAGGTATACCATGTATGCTGGGGTTGCACCTTTTGGTTTTCTTCAATGAAAATTGGGTGCCTAAAATTCCATAAACCCCTGTTAAAATTACATCTTTATCCATTTTTGAGTTATGGCAAGAGGGAAATCACACACTCTTCTTACTGTAAAATGTTCCAACTATGTTTGACTGGATTATGGAAGCAAATGGCTAGAAGTTTGTCATATAACTAGTCCAAAGAGCAATAGGCATCTCCCCCAGCTGGAAACTAAAAGTTATGCGATGTGGAGGATGGTGAAAATTGGATAAGAAGGAACTGGCATGTAAAGGTATGTGTAGAAATATATCAAAACAAGTCAGGTATGAAATATAGGAGTAGTACTGGGGAGGCTGGGACAGACTGATAATCCTGATAACAGTCGTTGTTTCTGAATGTCAGTCACTCCTGAAATGAAGAAAGAATCACTTCATTTAAAAATCAAAGGTAATTTGTGCTTGCCCTTGTAGGTTTGTATTATGAAACGAGACAATATTGGTCAGCCTAATTGGCAGTTGTCTCAGCCCACCGGTGGCCTAAGCCTTTTCTGGGAAGTTGGGGAAGGAAAAAAAATAAGGAGTTAGAAAGTTATTGTTCTAAACAGATTTTCCTGTTGCTGACTGCTAACTTTAGGGAAAACTTTCTTGGTTCTTCATGCTTCAAAAATAGCTTAGCTTCAAAACTCCAAGTTTGTTTGTTATCACCTTGATTGAAAGTCTATTTAGTTTTTGTTTTTTTCTCATCTGGGGCTAGTTAACAATATATTGATCCCACACTATATGGAATAGCTGGAGGTTCAGAGCAGGTTAAAATAGAAGGCAAGGAAATCAGGTGAGAGAACATGAGAGAAAAAGAAACTGTCCATTTCTCAGCAACCCAAGGAGACAAAGAGAGACCAGTAAGTTAAATCCTTAACTCTTCAATTCCAAACATTCTAAGGTTTGCGGGTTTTAAAGTGCCCAGAAGTATTAATATTTACTGTTTAGCAGTGGTAGCTGTAGTCCTAACAAACCTCAGTGTAGACCCTATCTATGCCAATGGGAGGGGTTCTCCCATCTGCATAGGTAATCCACTTCCCCAAGAGGCAATAGCTAGGTAGACAGAAGAATTTTTCAGTCGACCTAATATTGTCTACATGGGGACTTAGATCAAGTGTACTATGTCCCTCAGGGGATGTGGATTTTTCACACATTGATATAGCTTAGATGATCTGATTTTTCTAGGGTAGGCCACCTATCTACAGACCAAAAGGCCAGATGTGTCTGCTGAATCCTAGTTTTCAATAACTAGGCAATCTGCATTTTTAATGGGAAATTGAAAACAGAATTTGATTTCTAGGACTCTGAGAGTGGACTTTCCAACCCCAAAGTGGTTTGCAAAGGACTTAGAGCTGTCTGGTGTAGCCTATGTCCAGAGGGCAATAGCAACCCACTTCTGAACTAGTATGGCTTCCCTGAATAAAATGTTTTGGTGCTGGAGGTTTAGTGCAAGTTCCTGAAGAAGCTCCGTAAAAGTCTGTTTCCTCATTTGAAAGTTCTGAAATCACTACTAGTCATCCCAGGCTTCCAAACCGTGAGTCCCACCATACTTTTCTGGTTCTCCTGCACCAGAAGTGACAGTCCATCCAAGTAATGTCACAAATGTCCCAGCATTCACCATGTGATCTGAATGAGTAGCAATTGACCTTCAAATTCAGCTGTCTTATGTCCAAAAATTGCCAATTGGCTGCTCCACTGTGTAAGTAGTTCTGCAATAAGGAGCAGGACCAAATAATCATCCGATTGTTCCATGTCTTCCACCCATTTTGGCAGGGGATAACAGTGAAGAGCAATGTGATCATGAACTGCCATTGGCAAATGTGTGAAGGCGGGGAATAGTACCAACAATACATAGTAAAGCAGTTCCTAGAGGGTCTCCCTGTGATACACAGAACCCTGGGTTACCACCCATGATATGGTAGCACTAATGTTGTGTAACAGCACCAGCATTGATGTGGGTATACATGAGTTCATATTGTTACACACATGTCCAGCACAACATATGTGGACACTCAGCCCTGGTGTGCGGAGCATACAGTAGCATGTACCTGATCCAGTACTCAGATATACGTGCTATTGTAGACATAGTCTATGACTCTGAGGACACCATAACAAAGAGAAGAACTTTCTGACATTCTTTAAATGACCATTGTTGTGAATTGTGCATTACTTTTTTATACTAATAAAAAGGAAAGTGCAGTAATTTCTTTAAAATTATAGATTGTCTATATCTAGAATCCTAATAATTTAATGTTTTTATAATCGTATCCATAGAAAAACAAAGCAGTCAAAAGGCTAGAATATTTTCATTGCTTAACCACAAGACCCAGAGAATGTTTTTGCATTAATAGGTATATAAAAGCTTTAGATAGAAGTTGCCATTTTTCAATCAAGTGGTAATTACCATAGATTGAATGTGCTCGATGATAATTATTGCTTTGATGGCAGAACTCTCAGATGAAACTGTAATTTGACCATACCAGGAAAGCAGGATTATTAATTATTGACTCTGACGTCATTATAATCTACTGTTTAGTTTTAGTTGTGTAATTATAGCAAAACTGAACTTCACTGTGTTTCTCTGCAAAGAAAATATTACCATAAATGAAACATTTATGGAATTTCAAGTACATGGAGAGAGGTTTTAATGACAAGTACCCTATTAAATACTGTTGTGCATTTTCACATATGCATGTTGTATTCCCTACCTACAAAAAGAAATCACTCTTGAAATGCTATAGAAAGATTCCTTTCCACCATCCAACCTAGAGAGCTGTACTTTGATTTATTTTCCTGATAAGAGTAAGAAAAGTTCATTTAATAGTATGTAGCATGTGCAAAGTGCTGGCCTGTTGTATCCATGTTTAATCCCGTCGATGATCAGAGTCTGAATTTCCTGATGCAGTATAGTAATGCAAAATGCATTATATTTCCTCTGCCAGTTGCCTCTAGCCCCCTTGACCAAGGGATAATGACATGCAAAGTAGGTAAACAACATATGATTTTTAGATTGCCAGATATGAAATTTTCATCTGAGGCAGGAGGGGTGAAGTATTCCAAATTGCTCATGTTCCTTGCTTTGTGTGTTTATGCTAGTCAGCTGCCCACAAGAGCTGAACAGCAGGCAGCCTGAAGCTTTAAGTTTAGCTTTTTCTGTTATCCCCATATAGGAAGAATAATCAATGTGAAGAAATCCTTGTTTTGTATTTCAATTCACTGGTGGTTGCTAGAAGCCTGCCATGGTAAAAGATGGCACTTCCTCAAAATTATCAGAATATATTATTTTAATGTCTAAGTGTTTTTTTTTTGTTTGTTTTTTTTACTTTAAAATAGAAGACAGCTATATTAGGAGAAATCTAATCCTAGAATTCTACTTCAGAGCAAGGAGCAGGCACATTCAGGATACATACTGTTCTCTGGAAGTTGCAATTTCCACCACCTTTCTGAGACCAGTCAGTTTTTATTTTGAGATGTTAGTTGGTCTTTCATTACCTTTGACTGTCACAAGACTGTTTAGGAGTGGAGAAGTTGAGCTGCGGAGACAGTCCATGGGATGGCAGAAGGCTTGGAGACCTACTGGGCCTGAGTGGAAGTGGACAGGGTGGAGGAATAGAATTTGTATAGACTCTGGGATGCATTTTGGAAGACGGGGAACTTGCGAGCAAGATTTGACAATTAATGTGGGCTTTAAAGGTAAAAATTTTGTTTCAAAGAAAGGACCAATATTTAGCAATATTTATTATAGCATGGGATTTGTTCATCCACCACCCATATGGTCTGAATAGGCAATCTTTTTGTTTTAGTTCTTAAAGGAAGAGTAATGACTGAAGATCCAAAACGAACACTGTAGCTGATCTTTGTAAAAAGATTAACTGGTTTCTCATAGTGCATCAACTGTGCGTTAGAGATAGCATTATTCTTGGCTAAAGAACCTTATCCTGTTTTTGAAGTATTATTTCAATATTCCTGTATGCCTACATGGCTGCTTGGCAGCTAGCTGACTGACAAGCATCTGGGCCTGTTAAAAGGCTTCCAGAACTGAGCTGGGAGGAGGTGTTCCTAAGGAGACCAGTACCAGCAGAATGCCTGCCTGCCTTCCTCTCCAAGCCTAGGAAGAAAAAGAATAAGTAGGGAAAAGGGACCAGATGGGGAGAAGTGGACTGAGACCTGCAAGTGGCCTGAGCTAAGTTTCAGGAGGAGGGCCAAGATCTCCTGATTCAAGAGGAGAGTGACCATCTATCACTCAGCCCCAGGAGGACATCTGTGCTACTGCTGAATACAAGGAAGGTAACCCTACCAGAATTATTACCCAAGCCAAAGGGATGCTGTAGGACTTCTGAACTTTGGAGAGGAGCCCTGTTTGGATTAACATCCAGCCTCCCAGAAGAAGGAAGGACTTGAGGGGCTAAAAAGTCTGTATCCTGAAAAAGAGCTGTAAAATAACCCACAGACAGGAGGAATCTTGATTTAATTACTTTGGTCAGGGAGTAAATGTGTGCAAGAGAGAATCCAAGGGAGCAGTGGGCCTACAGGACCACCCTGTGTCACAAGAAGGTGTGCTTGAGGGCAGTGTCTTGACACGTTGGGATCCTGGTTTGTAAGAGGTTTAGAACCATTTGTTTAGGGGAATCTAAAGAGACAGGAGTAAGAAAAGAAACCTGAGCAAATGAAATTTCCCGTATTGGAGATGTATATTAGATTAGACAACCCATGTGAAGGTACTGTTAACCTTCATTCCACCTATCAGCAGCTTAAGGGTTAAAAAAAAAAATCACAGGAATATTAGTTATTCTGGAAGCAAGCATTCTAAACCCAGAGCAACTCATATTGAAACTTATATTTGAAAGAAATCCAACCATCTTAAGTTAAGAACTGCACACAGTATAGGCACCCAGACTACAGGGTTGGCCTTGTTAGTGGTACCATGTAATCATACAGCTACAATGTGAGTGATACCAGAATGAATATTATTTTGCACACATGAACCAACATAGTTCTTTTCATAGTCCTGGAGCTGATCCTCCAGACTGGTTTTCTTCCTTACTGGAATCAAGAGAGCAAACTGCAGCTCTGCAGCCTGCGTCACCAGCTCCTAGTGGGATTCATCTTTCACTTCAACCACAGAAAGTTAGCTACTCTGACACCATCTCTAAAGCTTTCAAACTGCTTCCTTGACTGAATTTTTGTAGTGTGTTAGCATAGCAGATGAAACTCCATGGGTCTTTTCTGCTGTCCGTGCTACCAAAGGAACTTAAATTGTGTATGAGAAAGAGAAATGGATATGAATGGCTGGGCTATATTTGAATCGTTTTAAAGAAAAAATGAGTCACAGTAAGTCCCAAATAAGCCAGTATTTGCTAGACTTTGAAACTTCACTGCAGAATAATATCTAGGCTCACACAGCTGACTGTCTATGAATCGAGTCTCTCTAAAAGAGTTAACAGTCCAATTTAATAGCAACATTTTTCTAGCTCTTTTTCTCCACAGCTTGTTTCCTTCAGCCTGTGCTAGTGATGTGGAACACAAAGGATTAAGACTGTGTAGCCTAACCAAACCCAGTGCATTGCTTAGTATGGGTTACATATTAAATACTAAGAACAGATTGATAGTCTCTTGGTATGGCATCTTACAAAACCAATGGAGTCAAGGGCTTGAGTTGATAGGGTAGATAAAGAGGTGAACTTATGGAGCATTGGTACCTAAAGACACTATGTCTGTGCAAGGCATAGTGAATGTACAGAACAGCAAGCTGAACAGAAGCAGCTGCATCTCCCAATGCTATCTCACAGATTTAAACTGGTGTTCAAGAGGTGGACTCCCTCCAGAGAACAGCTTTCTGATGGTGGTTAAACTAATCCTTAGCTCCAGTCATTCATGGCTGCTTCTCACTCAAAGTAGCAGGAAGGGGATTCCCAGCATACTTCTGCTGGACAGGCAGAATTGGACTCACTTAATGTTTTGATTCTCAGTGGTGGCAGTTATTTGTGAATCCTATTACAAACTTTGAGTTAATTAAGTCTGCCAGTCATCTAGGCATTTCTCATAATCATGTTTATTTTAGATGGGCATAACTGATTGCTTCATGCTCATTTGTTTTTCTACCACACTGTGTAGTGTTGTGGAGATATGGGAGTAGGAGTTTAGTTAACACAAGTTTAAGTGAAAGTGATCTGTTTCATTATGAATATGCATTCATAAATGTGTGCAGTGAATGTGACCTCAATTAATATCCTTTCTTTAAAAGGGTAATAGGCCTAACCAGTCTCCATTCAGAGAAACTGCAGGCCTAGAAAATGTGTGGTGTGGGTATTTGTATTTTATGTTTGTTTCTCCATCTGTCCTGCCTTGTGGATATGTTGAAAAGATTAAGATAACTTTTCCTGCCTCCAAAAAGAGTTAGTGCACTCATGCAATGAGAACAACTTTGGAAAATCTTAACTCAGGGATACTCATCAGGCAGAGTGTTCATGCAGCGCTCTAACATTTCTTATCATAATTGTATGGGATAACCAATAACAGTTCAATATTGCCATTCTTATTAGCATTTTAAGTGTCAAAGGATTAGCAACAGAACAATGCAAGTAACACCAGTAACAAAGCATTATCGTTTGAAAGGACTAAACTATTGCCAAGATTGAAACTCAAGAGAGATTGTCAAGTCAAAAGTCATATTCATGAAGGTTTGTTACTTGCAGTACTGGTAACACTGTAGATTACACTTTAACATTAAAAAAAAAACTGAACATTTTTGCATTTTGTTTTACTTTTTGCACTTCATTCTATTTGGGGTAGTTTGCAGAGAAACTGACAGATATACGGCATTGTTTCCTATGTCAATGGGAGTTTGGCAAGGCTGTGTTCTGGCACCATTGTTGTTCGATAATGGCACGTTGCCTGTACCATGCCAAAAAACAATCCAGATGGTGGAACTCAATTTATGCATCTCAAGTGCCAAAATACACGGGGAAACTTGGAATGAAGAATCTTGTGCAAAGTAACTGAGACAAATTATCTCCTACATATCTCGAAACTTCAGGCTCTTCAGTTCCCCCCTCCTCCCCCCCAAAAAAAACAATAGGAATAATTTTTTCCTGATTTGCTTTTACTCACTGGTGTATAAAATGGTAACAAATCAGGAAAAAAATCTATTCCAATAGTTACGTTTATATTTATTAAAATATAAGTAATTAACATATATAGCCATTACAAAAAGCAGCCTACAAATGTAAAAGATTGATATTTGAGGGTTTTGTTTTCTTGGTGCTGGTTCTCGCTAAGATTGCCCTCAAGTGAAAGATGATAAAGGTTTTAATGGACACTCAATAGAACAATCATGGTGCTAACTTTCTGCTGATATGTGCTTAAGTACCTCAAACCATGCCAGGAAACATCTGTTATAATGATGGTTAAGACTTTTGTGCAAGTAGGAAGGGATTGTCTACATAGAGTGTTTTAGCAGTTGGACTGATATACTGGTACAGTTGAATTGATAGTGTTATACCAGTATTACTCCCTGTGGGGACACTCTTATTCAGGTATGAATGTCTTTTGTGGTTTAGCTTAAGCCCCTTCGAAAATGATGACAAAAGCTAAACTGCAAAGAGCACTCTGGAATCTGAATAAGTGTGCACACCACGAGTTTATACGATTATAACTTTTCTGTATCAGCAAGCTGTAAGATGATAGTGTTGACCTTGAAAAAGAAGTTAACTGATTTATTTTCTCAAACTGACAGCTCTCACTAGGTGGTTCACAATCATTTGCTAACAAATGAGTAACAACTTGTAGCTGGAAAGTTGTACTTTCCATATTTTCACATACTACACTGTGTGCATCGTCACACATGAGTTAAACTGGAGTAGCATGGGCTTTTGGCCTGAGACTGCTGTTAGGTGGGTAGCATTACTGTTCTTTTCAGATTTGATGTCTGTTATTGAATCTGAATACTGAGGCCTTATCTATACTTAAAATTTAGGTTGACACCCCCTGATCAGTAAAGCTATTGAGACCTAACCCCCAGTGTAGATGCAGCTATGTCAACAGAAGAATGTTTCCTCTGACGGAGGCTAGTCTACACTCTATGTGGTTATATTAACACAAGGCAGCTTATGTTGACCTAACTGTGGATGTGTCTGCCTTTAAATTTCGCTCCTGCTGACGTAACTGCCCCTCTACACTGACTTAACAGCACCTCCACCTTCCACTATGGTAGGACATTTTCCTATGCCACTCAGTGATTACTTCATCGGGCACCATTGCAGTACACAACCTATCACCATATTGTCCCAGGCGGGATCAGGATGCCAGCAGCAGCTGTGCTCTCTCTGCCTCTGTTACCCTCAGCAGTGAGATATCAGCTAAAATAGCCACTGCCATTGGAAAATGATGCCAGTATTCTGTTCCACTGCCCTATACGCATATATTCATTCCTGACTATCCCTTACTTCCCCAACTTCCTCTCCCACTCCCCCCCAGGTCATACTCACTATGACTGGGGCTGTGAGTGGTGCCAGGCTGTGTCAATCTCAAGGAGGAGAGAGAAGGTAGTGCTTACAATTTGTGGAGATCAAGAGGAGTGAGTTCAGTATCCTCAATTTCGATTTCTGTCATGGATACACTGATGTACCTCAGAGTTGTATCTTCAGCTGCTGGTATTGTGGTTTTCATAGTCTCCACCATAACAGCAGTGGAATGCCTGCACCAGATGAGGAGGAGAAGAAAGAGGACTCAGAGTGACGTTTTCCGGAAGATCCTGCAAGCTAGTGCTGCAACAGAAAATAAGCACCGGGCCAAGAGAATCACCTTTGCTCACCTCCCTCTGCAGCCCATAGAGCACTACATGTCAGGGACCTTCCTACCTGCTTCCTCCCATTCCACATAGCAGCAGGGGTCAGTGCACTACCCTTACCACTCCACCTGGAGACATTAAAGCAAATAAAAGCTTCACATACACTGACCTGTGAAAGACACAGTTGGTGTATGTGTACCTGAAATGGAAATCACTGTTCTTTCTCCTTCATAAGTTGTTCCCTTAATTTAATTTTTTTTTCCTGGTTCATTTTACGGAATAAAGTATTATTTTTTTAAAACAAAATTCCTCTTTATTAGTTGACCGTATATGCTGTCTGATGCTGAGCAGGTCTGACACCTATCGATTTCTTGTTACTTCATTGTGTCACAGAACCCAAACATAATTCACAGACAATATCAATAGGTGCATTGGTAATGTTGTATTACCACACACACAGCACTCATTACAAGATTCATATCAGACTACAAAAGAGCAAGGCCAGGTAGAGCATTCTATAGCAGCACGTTCTACTGTGACTCACTATTAAAATGGTCTTTCAAAGCCTCCATGACCCATATAACTTCACGATCAACTCTTCTAATAGCCCTTGTATCTGGTTGTTCACATTTAGGAGACAGCCACTTCACCTCCACTCCAATGGAAACTTCCCCCCCTTTGCTTCACAGATATTGTGCAGGATACAGTAGGCAGCTCTAACCATTGGTTTGTTTCCACTGAGGTCCAATCTCGTAAGTAGACTATGCCAGTGATGTTTCAAATGACCAAAGGCTCATTCAACTGACATACTTCACTTGCTGACCCTGAATTTGAAGCATTCCTTGCTGCTGTTGAGGTGGCCAGTAGACTGCTTCATCAGCTGTGGAAACAAGGGGTAAGCTGGTTCGCCCAGGATCACTGTTGGCATTTCAACATTCGCAATAGTAATCCGCGGGTTGGGAAAGAAAGTCCCTGCTTGCAGATTTTTTAACAGTCCTGTGTTCTTAAAGATACATGTGTCATGCACCTTCCCTGACCAGCCCACACTGATACTGGTAAAATGTGCCTGGGGATCCGGGAGCACTTGCTTTACCATAGAAAAATAGTCCTTTCTGTTGATATACTCTGTGCCAAGGTGGTCTGGTGATAAAATAGGGATATCTGTGCCATCTACTGCCCCACCACAGTTCGGGAAACCCATTGCTGCAAAATCATCCATTATGTCCTGCACATTACCTAGAATCACAGTCTTTCATAGCAGGAGGTGATTAAAGGCTCTGCATACTTGCATCACAACAGCCGCTGTGGTTGATTTCCCAACTCCAAATTGATTCCTGACTGATCGGTAGCATTGCAAGTTTCTACAGTGAAATCGTCACTTGCTTCTCAACTGTCAGTGTAGCTCTCAGTTTAGTGTCTCTGCATGGCACACAGATCCAGGAATGTGGCATTGAGCATCTGAAAGTTTTGCATCCACTGCTTGTCATCCCAAATCTGCATGATGATGACATACCCCAGGTCAGTGCTTGTTTCTTGGGCTCAGAATTGGCACTCCATATACAGCTGCTCCATGAATGCCACCAACAAAGTTGAATTGTTTCTTTCTTTCTCCCACAGCAATCTAGCCTCCAGGGAATCATCATGTCCCCCATGGCTCATTTTGCAGCTCTACAAATACTGTAGGATCAGACACCCTTTGCTTGCAATGCTCATCACACAAGTGCAGAACTGTGCAAGAACCATGTTTCTGTCACAGATGGTGCACAGCAAGGAGGGATGTGTGGGTTTCTGAGGATTTTGAAAAGAGGTGTGAAATATTATGGGCTGGAGAACCCACCCAGTCACCCCTGCGCAACTAGTTTCAGCCCCGTGAGGCATTACTAAAACTTCCCAAAACACATGGCTCTGGATGGTGGTGAGTTGCACAGTGGAATAGCTACCCAGGGAGCACTGCACTCTGCATCAGTACAAGCACTCCTCATGAGAAGGAACACTGCCAACAAAAGGAGCGCATTGCGGACATGCACAAGGAATGTAAAAACTGAGGTGGTTGTATAGCTATGTAACTTAAGTCAACATAATTGTGAGTGCAGATGTCTTGGCTACTGTAATTTGGGAAGGTGGTGTTCCTACACTGACGGATAAAACCTCTTCTGTCGATTTAAGCTGTGTCTGCACTATAGTGTTAGTCTGGCACAGCTATGGTGGTTTAGCTATGAGCTATGCTGGAATAGTCTTTTTAATGTAGACATACCATAACTTCACATGCAAGAGTGAAAGGTTTAGCTTGAGAGGTAATAAATAAATACAAATCAGATTGAGAACCTTAAGCCATACACTTCAGAGTCAAAGTAAAAGTTTTGTTTGATGTACTGGCTCCTGTTGCAATATTGTATAGTTTATTAAATTGGATTCATATGCAACATTTGCATTATGCTTTTTTGTACATTACTTATTTCAGTTGCAAGTGGTCAATTACATTGTTTTCTCTGCACAGACTGTGTACTGGAGTTCACTATTGGATTGCAAATGACTGGTACCTTGAGATGCTAATAAATAAGTCAATTTCATATTCAAGATTGACATTAACTGTCATTTTAAATGCAATTAACAATAATTTTAACACTCAGATTCTTCATGGCGTGATTTGGGGTATTTACTATCCGGGATAAGATCTATTGAACAGACTAATACCCTCCACAAGTAGCATATTTAAAGGCAACCAATCATCAGAAAATCTATAAAATGATTCTATCAATATATATATTATGGGCCCAGTGGAAAATGTATTGAAAGCAGTAAATCTATTTTAAACAGTAGATATTAACATAGTAATCCCCCTGCTCCGTTCTTTAAAGCACCATTTTTTTGCCATGCTGGTGGAGCCGCAATACGTCAGAGAATTGGCTTAATCTTCACCCTGTGCTTCATGAATGTTACAAATATTGTAATTGGGTCATGTAAACGCATTTAGGCTAAAAAGGCAATAACCACAGTTTTTTTGGTAAGTGTGGGATCCCAGGTAGAGCAAAATGTCCATAATGAAATGTGAAGTCACATGTAACTGTCATTGGGTTTTGTGGAAACTCTGTTCAGTCTTGGCATGCTATGAATGACACCTGAATCTGGGTGTTTTTGTATTGAAAACAAATGACACTCCCAGCTTTCAGTGTGTTTAAAGGAGAACTTGTAAAATTAAACCATAGGAACTGAGGTTTGTTTGAGTTGCAGGATAAAACAAAGCCAGAGGGCCAAATTCTGTCCTGCCGTGCATGGGTGCAGCTTCCTTGATTGAAGGGTAGTCTTTCTTATTTACACCAGTAAAGAAGATGGCCTAGTATTACAGTGCAGCTCAAGTGTGAAGAATCCATGCAGTGTGAAAATAAGGGAATTGTTGCTATGATGCCTTACAAACCAAAGCACTGAAGATAATGGGACTCTAGCTCATCCTTAAAATTAAGAAAATGATGGTGTTTTTCTGAATCAATGCTATAGGCTCACAGTGAAGACTGAGTAATCTTGCTCTTTCCTGCATCCTTCGTGAAAAAGTAAGAGGACTCTTGATTACATTTATTCTAGATTTGCTGCCCTTTAAATTTAAAAGTGATGCTTCATTGCACAACAGACTGCATACCCAGAGTAGGAGCTTTCACATGAGGTCAGGTTAAATGGTTTGGCAGTATTTTTTTTCAAAGGCTGTGTGATTTCATAAATATTATTGCTTGGAGCCAAGTTAGTGAGCAAAATCATATGGGTGACTTCCTGTTGTTGGTGTTCCTATTGGTGTTGAAGGAAACTATTCTGTGCATAGCATTGGCTAGCTGGGGCTGATCCTGCAAATTTCTGCTTGTGCAATTAATGCCAGCAAATACTTTGAAAGAGTTTGTAGCTTCAGCAACTCTTTTGAGTACTGTGCTTCCTTCCCCTTCCCACCAGAAAAATGAGGTATTGTGTATTGCCCAGACAGAGTTCATAGAGTCTCTCTTGACTTGGAACATATAAGTAGTTCCACAGAATTCAGTAGAATTATTCATCCTGAAAGCTAAATCTATGCCTAAATTTTTGCAGGGCTGCTGGAATCTCCATCCTTAGAGGTTTTTAAGGCCAGGATTGAAAAAGCCCTGGCTGGGGTGATTCAGTTGGGATTGGTCTTGCTTTGAGTAGATGACCTCCTGAGGTCCCTTCCAACCCTAATCTTCTATGGTTCTAAGATATGATTTTTAAATACATGTTGGTACTTGAAAACTGATGCAACCAGACATTATATAGAATGATTTTATCCAAAATACAGTTTCTATAGGTGGGCCATTTCTAGTGTTACTACTTATAATTTCTGATATAAAGACTTGAATATTTACAGCAAAGAAATAAACATTGAAAATTATAATATTCAGCAATAATATTTTAATTAAGAAAATTATTAAAAAATTCTAATTATGAATAATTATTGAACAACATTTTGGTGCTTAATTAACTATTATATTATGTTACTTTAGTAAGCTGCAATAATTAATCCATTAGCAAGTCTATTGGCACAGATAAAGAAAGTAATTACTTTAAATATTCATGCCTTTAAAGAGATGAAATGCATTATGGTTATCATTAGAATAATTTTTACAGTGGTTTGGATAAGTAATATCCTGTTTCATTTTGCTTGTTAGAAAAGTTATTATAAAAGGATAATCGGTTTCTAATAGCAAATAGAATAGGAAAATTACATGTGTGTTGTATCTGAAAACTCTATTTTAGTCTCATTAACTGACTTAAATTTTACACTATTAATATACAATATTTTTTCAGGTTTTTTATTGTGAATATGTAAGTAGTATACATCACTGTTTCAAATATTATCATACATACTGTACCATTGTGAATTGTGCACCAGGAGATAAAAGGCCATAATAGAATTTCATTATCAAGCTAACTTATCTTATATTTTTAGCTCTGTTATATTTAATTAGCTCAGGTTATTGATGTGGGGATACCTATCAAGATACCATTAAGGGAGTAACTACATGAGAGGCATAGAATTAGTATGTGAATTATTATGCTAATACCTGTGATAGGCCTATGTGCTGAGCTGGTTAAATTTTTCAGTAAAGCAACTGAGCATAGTTGTTCAATAATTGCTTAATTATTAATGTTTGTTATTTATATTACTATAGCATCAAGGGGCCCTCGTCATGGGCCAGGGCCCCACTGTGCAAAAAAGTCAGTCCTGTTCAAAGACACGATACAACAAGAACCCAAGAAAATGAGACTGTATTGGTCAGCATGAAAAGCAATGGTCTCAGCAACACCCATAGCCTAAATGTGAAGTTTTCTGTGAGCATCACGCAAAAGAGTTTTGAGGAGGGATTTAAAGAAGGATGATGAGGTAGCTTTGTGGATGTTAGCAGGGAATTCCTCCCAATAATGAAGGGCAGCATGAGAAAAAGCACAAAGGTTTGTTTTAAAATTTAACAAGAGAACAATGTTGGCTGGATTCATGGGTGACTGGAGGTGAGAAGTGATAACTTGATATTGAATAAGAGATGGTGGATAGCAAGGGGATTATGCCATGCAGGACCTTAAAAGAAGGGGGGGAAAGTACCTTATGTTTGATGTGATAGAGCTGATGGGGAGCTAAAGGAATGATGCAAAAGAGGGGTGAGAGCCAGGATCAAAATTGAATTTAAATTGACCTTTTTTGCACAGCGGTCGTTTTTGCTAATTGTATTTATGCTTCTGATATCTGACCTGAGCAATTTGTGTCAGTCAATTTCTTAGTAAATTGCATGCATCACTGCAGCCTAACTACCCAGTAATAAAACTGAAATAGTCCCCCAATACTCTTTATATTAAAACAAGCATTAAAAACTTGTGGTGTATCTGTTAGCTTGTGGACAGTTTTGTTCTCTCATCATGGGAAAGGCAAAAACAGGTGACCCAGGGTCACCACTTGTCCTACTTGTATACTGATCACAAACATCTCCCAATAGGCCTTGCATTGCTAATATTATCCTAACTTAATACAGAAAAGCCTAACCCCCTTTGTGTGTGTTCTATACTTGCCCCATAACATGATGCAAGTTAATAAGCTATAGCAACTTTTATCAATATTATACTCCACAGTGCTGTTACCTACCAAAGCATGCTTAACTGTCTTAGTGTTTCAGGAGAGGGAAGAGTCATAGGTCAACAGTACTGAGCACTTTTATGATCTATAGAATTTTTTAAATCCTTGTAGCCACCAAATGGAGAACTAACCAGTCATAGTGAAGGAGAGTAGAGTAGAAACCCCACCTAGTGTCCATATTTTATTCTTTAATCATATCAGGGCAGAATAGGTCACTTGAGTGATACTATGCCTGTTAAATTGTCTTTTTGGACAGTCAGCAGACTGTGAGTCTTGCTATTTATAACGGTCAAATAGGCAACTGTGAGTAGGTGAAATCCTTCCATTTTTCTGCCACTATTAAATACTTATTATATCAAGTAGCATGCATTCAAAGTGATATGGAATTGCAGAATTGGTACAGTAGGTTAATGCACTAGAATCTCTTCTGAAAAGTGGGTGTAAATTTGACTTGACATGTGAAATCCATTTGTTAATCTTCATTCTTAGTTCTAATGGACATTTTTATGTATATAATAATCTCCCCATAATTCAGCACAATTGGTACCATTAGCATCCTCTATTTAAGTTGGTTCTTGTGAAATTCAGGCTAGTGTAGGTCAAGACTGAGGTGCATTAGTAGGGCCTGTTTGTGACCTCACTCTACCTTGATTTAGCCATTACCATCTGCCTTTAATTTTTAGAACCACTAAAGCAATCAGATTTTGAGTGAATAAACTGAGAATTAAATACACTTTAACAGAAGCTTTAATTTGTGTGCTGAAGACATTAGAGTAGATTAACTTATTCTTTCCCAGACTATTATCTAAAACATCAAATGCATGTAGAAGTATATGATGGTTATATAAAATTTTGTGTGTTAACTGAACCTATCCTACTTAAACCTGGGTATAGCAGGCTAATTTATAACTAATTATGTATTACAGTGATACTTCCTGTTTAGTCTGCCCTTACTTTTTTTTGGAGCACTTGATATACCACTGTGAAGCCCATTCAGATGTGGCTAATATAAAGTTACCAATCATACAAGGGCAATTTGTGGTTAGTTAGATGAAACTTTCTGTTTTTTTGGAAATAAGATCTTAAGGGGATAGTTAAAAATCAACAGTGGCTTCTGTTTAAATGATTCCAAATATAATGGTCTCAGGAAAAGCAGACCACTTTCAGGATGTTGCAGTCACTTAAATTGGTTTGTTGATCAGCCTTACACTGAATTACATAAGTGAAAAGCATATACTGTTATTCTTCCAGACTCATTTCAAGCTACTTGAGAAGGAAGGAGCTTAAGATCTCCATGGAAGAGGCATTAGTATTCTGTTTCCTGTTCTAGCTCTGTCAGGGGTCTTGGAGAGGTAGTGGTTTGTTACGCTGTCTGGAGTGACCCATGACTGTGAGTGCCTACCTCAGGGCAGATTGTCAAAAGCAGGACAGACACCCCAAACTGGTGGCATGTTCAAAAATAAGATCTCACCAGCTCAGTACCAAATGTGAATTCCCAAATACAATCGTCTTATAATGGATTCACAAACAGGTGGTGATAGCCTGGAGTGGGACTTCTTACAAGAGGAAGCCTGCTCTGTCAGAGAGGAAAAGGGGAAGAGACATGTAGGGGTCCAGAAGGGACCCAGGATTAGAGAGGACATGGGGAAAGGCGTGCCTGGACCCATTTGCACTGAGTGAAGGATCAAAAGTCTCAAGAATTATAAACTTGAGTAAATGCCAGGCAGCATGACCTTGATTTTTTTGTGAAATAATTGTTGAGCCAGCAAGGGACTAAAAAAAACTGTAGTGGGGGAAGACTTGATTGCTGTAAGTGGACATTTGAACTGTGGTGGTATTTCAATAAACCAGACTCCAAGAAGAGGGATTATTTGGCACAGAGGAAGCTGGGTGCTCTTATTAGGAAGCACAACAGGCAGAAACTGAGGCAGCAGAAGAGTCTGACATTGGATTAGATCAACCTTGTTCCAAAAAGCCTTAGGAGTCAACTGCCGTTGTTTGAATAAGGAAATGGAGGCTTGGCTACAGCAGATGTAAGCTATCAGGTGTCTTTAGTAGTAGCTAAAGAATGGGAAGTGGGCCGTAAATTCTCCCCAGGCAGTTCCACTGCCAGAGCGAGACACTGAACTAGCCAAATCAGCGCTGAACTTTTTAAAAATGAGGCTAGCAGCAGAAAGGGTTTCCAGATATGTCTAAAACATTATTTCTCAGTTATGGAACTAAAGGAGTGATGGGTCTAGAAAAATGGGAGATATTTGGGAAGAAGAGGGATGAAAGGAGGAAATGTATTCCAAGAAGGAAGCTGAGAAGTGGCTGGATTTCTGCTGAGATACCTGCCAAGACTCATTGTGTGTGTGTGGAGGGGATGGTTTCAGAACCATTATTATAATCTGAGTATTATCTAGCTTAAAGTTTTGCTTCTTATTTCCCTGACCTTGAAGTGAACTTCTTCGGTCAGTTAGTAACTTTATGAAAGGTTGGCTAGTTAGTTTGGGAGAGACAAGTCAAATGTCAGTACTATGGTGATGGAGGTATGTGGGGCAACTATCTCTCTGCTTCACCCAAAGGTAGTTAAGATTGGAAATATCCCTTAACTATGGCAAGCTGTGAACAAATGGGCTGCCCAAACAGTTTTTGTGCCATTCATGGCATTTGTGCCCATTATTTACCTCCCCCACAAGACGTGACATTATGTAAACCAAAAAGGATACTACTCCATTGTTCTGCAGGCCTTGATCAACCAGAGAGCGAGGTTCATAGACAACTTGGTGGCTGGCATGAACCAGAATGCATGATGCCTGGGTATTCAGAAGTTTGTCGTTTTTAAATCTGGGAAAGCTGTGACCTTCTTCCCATCCAGTGATGTCTGCCAGTGGAGTGCTAGTGTCCCCTATTATTTTGGGAGCCTTACCATGTCAACTGCCCTGGATCATGAATGTGGGCATGATTGGGCTGATGATTGTGCTGCTTTACAGGCCTAATGCAGGCAGCCCAAATATGCACCAGCTGGGCTGTGTCCTGGAGAGCTAGGGAAGTCAGATACCTTTTGTTCTACAGCCTTGGCTTCAAAGGGAAAAATGAAAGCTGAACATTACTGCATTGTACTTTGTCAGTGTACCTATGTGAGGAAATCATGTAGCGTATTAACTAGCTGTGATTGTATTTTAAAGTTCCTCTCTGTCTTGCAGTTAGAGTATTCTCACACAGAGACCGAATAACAAAATATTTTATGGAACATGAACAACATTGGCAGTCATAAGAACATAAAAATGGCCAGGCTGGGTCAGACCAATGGCCCATGTAGCCCAATATCCTGTCTTCCAACAGTGGCCAATGCCAGAGGCTTCAGAGGGAATGAACACAACAGGCAATCATCAAGGGATCTATACCCTGTCATCCATTCCCATTTTCTGGCACTCATAGTGTTGCATCCCTGCCCATCCTGGCTCATGGTCATTGATGGACCTATCCTCCAGAAACTAATCTAGTTCTTTTTTGATCCCTGGTATTGTTTGTCTTCTCAACATCTCTTGGCAACAAGTTCCACAGGTTCACTGTACAGTGTGTAAAGAAGTACTTCCTTTTGTTTGTTTTAAACCTGCTGCCTATTAATTTCATTGGGTTACCCCTATTTCTTGTATTCATGTGAAGGAATAAATAACATTTCCTTATTCACTTTCTCCACACCAGTCATGATTTTATAGACCTCTATTATATCTCCCCTTAGTCATCTCTTTTCCAAGCTGAAAGGTCTGTCTTTTTAATTTCTCCTCATAGAGAAACTGTTCCATACTCCTAATAATTTGTTACCCTTCTCTGTACCTTTTCCAATTCCAGTATATCTTTTTTGAGATCGGGTGACCAGAACTGCATGCAGTAATCAAGGTGTGGGCGTACCATGGATTTATATAGAGGCATTATGATATTTTCAGTTCTATTATCTATCCCTTTCCTAATGACTCCCAACCTTTCTGTTAGCTTTTTTTGACTACCACTGCACATTGAGCAGGTGTGTTTAGAGAACTATCCACAATGTCTCCAAGATCTTTCTTGAGTGGTAATAACTAGTTTAGACCTCATCATTTTTAACGTATAGTTGGGGGTTGTGTTTTCCAATGTGCATTATTTTTCATTTATCATCATTGAATTTTATTTGCCATTTTGCTGCCCCGTCACCCAGTTTTGCGAGGTCCCTTGTATCTATTTGCATTCTGCTTTGGACTTAACTATCTTGAGTAATTTTGTATTGTTTGCAATTTTTGCCATCTCACCATTTACCCCTTTTTCCAGATCATGTATGAATATGTTGAACAGTACTGGTCTCAGTACAAACCCCTGGGGAACACCACTATTTACCTCTCTCCATTCTGAAAACTGACACTTTATTCCTACCCCTTGTTTTCCTGTCTTTTAACCAGTTATTGGTCCATGAGAGGACCTTCCCTCTTATCCCATGACTGCTACTGCAAGGTAATGAAGTAGATGGTGTAACCAAGTGCACTGGCAGTCCTACTGCCAAGGAGGTAAGGGCACAGGGAGTGCAGTACTATGACACATGTTCTAGAAATGCGCATCATCAGGGTACCTGTCATTGCTACACCATACCTGCATGAGCATGGAGTGCAGAGACTACATCTGACCATGTGCACATTGCTTCATGGACTAGAATGGAGAAGTAGCAACCCAAGCATCATTCCACGGTACCTGACTTCCCTGTCATAGGGGGATATATGACCCATTATTTTTTGTCACTCTTGTCCCTCATTCTCTCTCTCTTGTAACATCTTTATACAAGCTCTTTAAGGTTGGGGAAGGGTCTTTGTTTGCCTTTATGGCAGCTATCATCCTACTGAGCTTTTGTGAGGTGTTCACTATCTTCCGCTTTCATTTAGGATCTAATGAGTACTGAGTGTGTGCAGCACTTTACGAGTTCAGGCCAACACTGAATCGGTCGTGTTGATGATTAATAAATTCAGTACCTTACAACCTTGGATTGCTAGGGCATTTTTGTAGGACTTCCAAAGCTAATACGATTAACAAAATATGGTGCTTTTTAAAAGTTAAACAATTATTGGCTGAGATTACTAACAAGTCTGTAATATTTCTGCTTTCTTCATCACTACTGCTGTCCATGCAGCCTTCAATAAGGACAGAGTAGGAAAGTGTTGTAGGCACTTTTCCAAACCGTATTAATTATCTGTACCTGTGACATTGTCCCCCTGTTATTCATTAACCTCGCAAAACTTGTG
This sequence comes from Emydura macquarii macquarii, assembly GCF_026122565.2. NCBI lineage: Eukaryota > Metazoa > Chordata > Testudines > Chelidae > Emydura > Emydura macquarii. The sequence continues at coordinate 30,890,394 of NW_027131390.1, read as the reverse complement.
CCAATGTCGGGGTCCCAGATATACAGCTGCTCTGTAGGAGTTCATCACACAGGCCGCCTACATTCTTAGGTCCTATTTATTAGAGTATAAACAAGCAACAGATGCCAGGTGAGGAGCTGATTTAGATTTAATAAATTACACTAAAACAGATGTCCTTGTTAGTACAGCATTATTGTTAGAGTGAAAATTACATTTTCAATCTGAACTATTATAAAACAAGACTATTTGGACATTTTTCAGTTTAGTGTCCAGTCTAAAGCAGCAAAGCTGTCTGGACTTGATTTCCATGGAAGGAGGGTCAGGTCCTTGCCATTGCAGCTGTCAGTTATGAGTTTTCAGATAATTTGCACATTGCACGCATAGGAATCCCCTTTCTGTGTTCTTATTCTAATGTGACATTTTCAGGATTCTGTATTTTAGCCAGCAGTGTAAAAATGTGTTCAAAGGTCAGTGATCTTTAAGAACAAATCAGCAAAATGGTAACTACTGTATGGGTCATGAAAGATGAAGCAACAGGCCTCCACATATATGAAGCAAAGAGCAGTTTCAGCTAATCCAGTCCCTGTCTCAGAATTAATGTCACGGTACATTAGTATTAGATGCAAACTTAATTCATGCACTAAGGTACAGTCCCATAAGAACTCAATTTGCAAACATCGCTGTGTTCAATCAGTTCTTATGTACTGTAGACTTTTTTTTTTTTTTTGGAAACCTGTTTTTAAAAACCGTTTAATAATCAATGGGATCGAAAATGCTTAGGAAACTGTGCACTATAATTAATAAAATCTGTTTAGGTTGTAGTATTAGGAAAGGCAAATGTTCTGAGGCATCATGTTGCAGAAAGGACTATCAAGATTGGGGATTTGAATGATTTAGCAGATTATTGAAGAGCTGGAAAATAAGCACTACCAATATTATTTATCACTGTTCTTCAAATTAGCTATATCATGAATCTATGCTCATGTCTCATTTGTTCTTGTAACAAATAGTATCTTCAAATCTTGAAATAGCATGGATGCTTGTAAACAGTGTAGATCAAACCCAGAACACTTAGCACCAAAAGCTACAGGACTGACCCACCTAGAGTGAACTCCCTTAGCTTTAAATAGTGGGCTATTATATTTGGGAACTAGAAGAACCTCAGATGTTCAAAACCATGTATTACATAGCTCTAGAGAGGGTTGAATACTTTTAATTGAAAAGTTTGACAAGCACTTTGACCAAAAAAGAGGAAAGTTTTCACATACTCAGTATTGCTTGGCATGTTTGTTTCCTTTTCCTTTTCTCTCTTCTTTTCTAACAAACTTCATAACAAAATGTTATTTTGATTTTGTGGTGTTGGGCAAAATCCAATTACCCCACCGACCTATTTCTACCTCCTTTACATTAAGGAGGGACGAGTGGTAGGAAAAAACAAAGTAGTGAGAGAAGGAGTTATCCTACCAAAAACAATCTTTTCAAAATTCTGAAATCTTTTAAAACTAGCTTTCAGAGCCACTTTTCAGTGCAAAATTACTTACAGTATGTAGAATTTAATGGAAATTCCATGTTTTCTGGATGTTAAAGATGCTTCTTGTTACCTTTATGGTATATCACATAATTACAGAGCTGGCTGGAAAGTGAAAGTTCTCTTCCATGGGAAATTCTGATATTTCAAAATTTGTTTTTGTTTGGTTGTTTTGTAACAAAAAGCCATTCAATATATAAACATTAAAATATGTACAATTTAAATGAGTTAAAACAAAATGAATCTAAACAGTTTGTTTACCTCATTGAAAGAAGTTTTGACTTGATGGAAACAAAAGAGTATAAACTCCTGTTTTTACTTTACTCCATTGAAAATTGTCAAAATAGACAAGTTTCCATGAAACATTTCAATTTTGACCAAACTGCATTTTCCTATGGAAAACTGTTTTGCCTAAACTTTTTTGGTCAGCTCTACTTTACACATGAGTGTCCATTCGTTTCAAGGGAATAGGAGGTCACAGTGAAGAAAATGACTTATTGCCTCTCTAATCTGTTTACTGGGTCTTCCCCCCCTGTACTCAACCCCTTATTTATTGAGATTTCAGTTGATATATTCTTTGGATGGTACGGTGACTATATTTCTAACAAGCATTTTTTTATCTTATCCGATAGTCAAATAGGTACTATTAACTCCATGAGTAATATTGTTGGAAGTCACTCAGTGGTGCTGTTGAAGCTAGTTCTGTTTCTGAAAGCATAAAATTCCAGCATTAATTCCTGAAGTGGTTGTCAGTTGTGGCAGAGTTCTTTATTGATCCTAACCATGTGACCAGTAAGATCTGTTCTGCCCAAAAAGTGACCAAAAAGTTTTTGCTTATAGAACTACCGACTATAGGTCATTTACGCAAACCAAATATTGTTATATTGTGTCATTAGTGCCACTAATACATTAATGTTAGTTATACATTTCATTATTTCATCTGGTTCCTATCTATAATTGTTCCAGATACTTGGGCACTGTATCTGACCCAATACCCCATAGTTTTGCAACTAATTAACCACATCTCTAACGTAAGTGCTGGCTAATTATACAGTATAAAAAGTGCTCTGAAGGAAGATTCATATCCCTACATGTCACATCACTTTATTTCATGATGAGTCTGATCCAACTTCTGTTCAAGTCATGGGCAAGACTTCCATTTACTTAAATGAAAGTGGAAAGTGGTCTTGTGTGTATTTTTCAAGTGGTTAGTAATGGAGCCATATCCCAGTGTCCATTGATGTCATTGGGCATTCCGGATTAAAGTCTGCAGAATGTAGCTAATGTATGTACCAATTCTTTTATGCTATTTTTATTTTGACCTGTTCTTACAATAGACCACTTTAAAAAATCTGAAATATCTAACATTGGTAGATATAGTACAGGTTGCACTAATCAATAAGAGCATCCCAATACCTTTTTTGTTGATATGGGGATTGAAGAGTTTGGAGTTTCATTAACTGAGCCAATAGAAATGCTAATGAGTTAAGTTCTCTTTCAGAAATGGAGTTGTTCGATAATGTGACCGTTACTTGCCAATGTAAAATAATTACTGTATAAACTTTCTGCACAGTTTTTAAGGAGACTAATAAATGACAAGCCCTTTGCTAAAAATAGCCAACAAATAAATTTACTTCTATCTATAATGCAACACTGATTTATTTATTTTTTTACTTTCTCTAGCGCTCATAAGTAATTGAATCATAGTTACATCGATGTAGACATAAATCTTTAAGAGTTATTGCTGACAGTGTACATCTAAATGTATCAAACTAGCAGGAGAATCTAAATGACCATTTAGATTTGGCATTAGCTAATTTGAGAAACTTTTAAAGAAAGAAATGAAATAACCCAAAATAAGAATAAGATGAGATAGTGAATTGCATAATCCTGCTAGAAGTCTAACTTGTTAAATTTTCCATTGTGGTTGTATGTTTATCATCTTTGAATATACATACATATGAATAAGGTTTTGCTTGATTCACAATACGGATTTGCTTGATAGCAGTCCTATCAAATTAAGATACTTTAACTCTGTTAGTTACATGACCAAAAGAATTAGCATATAGAATTTAAGACTATTAGACGAAGCTGAAGCTCTTAGTGAAACCAGAGACTCCCACGGAAACTGAAAGGTGACAGGTTCAGGTCTTATGTGTGCACTTTAAGTGCATTTACTAAAACAGAAGTCTAAGGCATGCAATGCTTTACAAACTAATAGGTGTACTGCAGTGTAACCCTCCAGTCATCTGGAAATGATGGTTCACTCAAACAATTTTCTATTCTTCTCTACTTCATATGATTTAATTCGCTAAATAGTCTGTATGTTAATGCACATTTAAATGGTTAACATATAATGAACACAAATATAACAAAAGCACATATTCAGAGTTGGTACTGTACAAAGCACCTATTGTATGTGCTTAGGTTTTAGCAAAACAAAGTTGAGAAGGAAACACAAGTAAACTAAATGCTGTACAAAGCTGTGAACAGAAAACTATTCCTTTCAGACTATAAGCATTTTAAGCTTGTCAGTGATGCTGGGGGAACAATTTTTGGATTGAAGTGTTTGGTACATCTAGAAAGAGTTCTTGTTAATCCAAAATTCCAAGTAGGTATGGATGATGGTTAGGCAAACATCCTAATGTACAGTTGGAAAAAATCTCCTCTTTAAGAATTGTCTGACTGTTCCAAGAGAATGAATATCCTTTCCAGTCCGATGGTAAATAATCTAAATATAGATGTGTTATGGGGGAATTAAATTCTTGCTGAATGCTTTTGTATTAGATAATGTTTTATGAGTCAAATAGCAATTGATGTAGCTTTTCCTCTTTGATTCCATTCTGTTCATGCTTAATTTTGTTCAGCTGAGAGAAGACAAATTCTTATGTCCAGACGCATTAAGGATAATGAAGATGCTCACTAACCCTGTATTGAATCAATTTATAGTCACTACCTGGAGCAAGTATAGGAAGTGTTTTTAACTTTTTTTACTTCAAGAACATTTGAAGAGGCAATTACTGCAGCCCATGTGTTGCCTTTGGAAACCTTGAAGACAACAGAACCATTTTAGTTTCACTGCATTCGTAGGAGAGGCGGGAGAAAAGCCTTGATGCTAGAGAGCCCATACAAGTATCTGCACTAGGGAGCTCTGTTCTCTTGGGACCTCTTAAAGCACAATGAAAGAGTGGGAGGGGAAGTGCAGCGGCAGCTTCTCAGCCACTTACTCACCATTCGTTTCCCTCCATGGATTCAGTAACTGAGAAGACTGCAGATGGCATAGTCATGCTGTATCACCAGGTCTGCTGCATGCTCTGGAGTGGGGATTCCATTCTCATCCTAATGTCATAATCCTAGGAGAAGCGCTCAATATACAGCTCACTTACTTGACCTGGGTGTAAACTTTGACCCTTAAAGCCCACGGGTCACTTACTGTGTGTGAAAATTACAATTTATTCATCTCATATCACCTTGTAGAAAAATCTCTGCTTTTCTGCAGAACAGTCAAATTTTGTTATGTTCAGTGACAATGAATCATGTCTTAATTTTTTGGGTTATGAAGGGAGACTTGCTGAACAGTCTTAATAGACTTGCATGTGGTAACTGGGAAGGCTTCTCAATCTGCATTCCAGGCTATGAACTTTTTTTCATTTGAAGCAGTGTCCTCACCTTCTCATGATAGAACATTCTGTGCTGCCATCTCCTGACTTCCCTTTGAAGGGATTTTGGGATCTAGTTTCAGAGGAACTAAGGGACAACTCAGAAGTGACATAACTTTTGTAGATAGGGCTGAAATATGCAGTTGTTTGAAGGGGTGAGTAGAAATGGAGTGATATGACTGGATGCATGTGGTGAAAATAAGTACTTCATGGGAAAGAATGCCTTTATAATTCTTGCCTTTATTAAGTTACATCCTTCTCATATTAGAGTAAAATACCTCATTTAGGGCCTCAGACAACTTCCATTTAAATCAGTAGGAGTCATTCCTTTGACCTCAGTAAGAGTTGAACCACATCCCTAGTACAGAAATCTCAAAAATCATCAGAGCATTTGGGCGGACTTTTCACTTCATTGTAAGAGTTCTTCTCTATTAATCATCATAAATTGTCCCCTACCTGGCAGGTGTGAAGTGCTGTATTCCAAAGGAATTATCTTTCTCTTTTGTTCAGAGCACAGCAGGAAGGAGAGAACAGCAGGGAAATGGCAACCACTTCTGGAATCTTTTTTGTCTTTTAGTTTAGGGCCATAAAGAAAGACATCCTATGGTTTCCCCTTCATCAGAGTAGGTGAATCAAATGCCTTAGACTGTATTGCTGATGTCTGGCACCAATCTATCATCACTGTTCCTCTGGATTCCTATGTAGGGAGTAGCACCTTTGGTTTCTTCTGCTCCACCAGACTCCGAGGGACGATTTCCCATGGATTAGAAGCAGCAGGTCTGTTGCACTCCTTCAGTGGAGACTTTTGCCTCAAGGCCTGCTTCATTTTCCTAGAGAGTGAAGAGAAGACCCTCACTTCCTGTTGGTGACTGTAGAACTGTGAAAGGTTACACTAAAATTCTAGGCCATTACTGGTGTGTGAAACAGCCCTGCTCTCTGTAAAATAATTGGGTGAAATTGTGCTCTGCTCTTGACGAACATTCTGTTTTTCTGGTTTTCTTTTCCCCCAGAGCTCAGGTATCTATGATCTGGACAGCATGCTGAGACTACATCTACACTGAACATCACTGGCATGTAAGTTGTGTGTAGCTACACATTGCAGTGAACAGTAGGCTGTGTCCACTCTGCAGTGTGTAGCTACATGTGTCAGCATAAGGCTCTGGCATGAGGAAGGCAATGGGGAAAAAGGCTCTGGCAGCTTCCAGGTGGTAGGACAGTACATGGTTAAAAATAGCAGTGTAGACATGGGAAGCACTGCTTGGGTGTGTAGAAAACCAGATATGATACATACCCTCAGACTTTGGTGAGTCTTTACTTTACCCACCTAAGCACTGCCTCACCATCTACACTGCTATCAATACGCCTGCTGTGGGACATGTAGTATATGTAGTGACCGTGCTGCCATTAGAAATGTGCACTGTAGTTGTAGCCTGAATATTGGGTGTTACTGAGAATGCCAGAGTCTCATTGTTTCTACAATTAAAAAGTGAATAATATATCCATTTATTTGAACAAAATATTATTGAAGGCCAGCCTAATCCTAGTTAAGCTGGATAGAAATCCAGTCACTCTAGAAGCTAATGTGCAGAATCTAGTACATAGCTATCAAGGTAGGCAAGAAATTTTGAGTTATAATTTTATTACCTGCTGCTGCTATATGAATCCTTATAATTGATCAGCCACTTCATATGCACCTAGTGAATAACAATGAGATTGTTAAATTCCCAGACTTAATGTGAAAGTTCTAATGCTTCTCTGTATTAAGTGTTTTACAAAATTGGCCGAATAAGGTTAAACATTCACAGGCTCCGACTATTCATATCACCTTGAGTCAAAGAATTACAAAATATTCAAACCTTAAGAATTTAGAAACAGAACTTTTAAAATCTGATTAGTCAGACTTAACCAAAGACATCTTGATGATCATCTCCCCATATCGATAGGGTATGAATTTATACATTGACCATGTAGCTTAAAGACAATCTATTTTTTCACCTTCTATGATTTTCCTTGCAATGGATGTCTCTACAGTAGAGTATACACAAATCTGCATTCTGTTCTTTATTCTCATATCTCTAGCATCTCATGGAGGAAGACTTTACATACAAGGTTAGAATTAGTGACCATTTGAACGTGTGATGTCTGTTTATTATCAAAGGTGCAGCTGGAAAGCATTATTATGAATAGTAGCTTTGTAATTTAGATACAGCCGATAAGTGCGTAACCTGCTGAGTGGAGAGCAAATAAATAAAGTGATCTTTTTTAAAAAGTAGTTTACTTATACTCAGTTACTTCCAGGAAGTTCACTTTGGTCTTTGCAGTCAGTTTTAATGGAATGGCCAGATAGATTTATATTGCTATGCTGTATAATGAAATTGCTAAGCCTTCATTATCTGAATAGAGCTGTGATTCATTCTAGCAAGTGACTAAGAATTATAAAGCTAGGGGAAAGAAATGAGTTCTTATGATGATGATGGCTCTTCAATGTTCCAGTTATTATATGGAGATATACTGACATGCCTTCATTTGACATCAAATTCTTCAGATCTGAAAATATAGTCGATGCCAATATTTGTTTAATTTGGGACTTTTCTGAGTTTTTCCCTCAATTTAATACGTTATCCTCCTGTTCAGAGTATTCAACAGTTGTCAATAGCTAATGGTGCAATAGAGAATGGTCCAACAGAAAATTATAGTTCTGATTAAATCACCATTTGGTGGGATGCAATTCTGTATACATTAACCACTTCAATGTTAGCAGACAATCAAATCACTTCTCCCCATTTTACTGTCTCAATCGCTCTTTTTCCACAAACTAGGACCCTGTTATAAATCTGTCAACAGTATCTAACTATATTGCAAAGGAATTCCTCAAGGACCTCACAGTTTATCACTGCTATCACCACCTTTCAATGCCCAGTCCTCTCGGAAAGGAAGGGAACTGACGCTTATCTTAAACACTTTGTCTAACTTAAGGAAACTGTACACTAATATTGGAAGGAGTTTAGAACTCTTCCATGAATATAAATTTATAATAGACCTCATCCAAGAGAAGCTAATATCAACTGTCGTGCATGTACTGTTGAAATTAGTCTTGTGTAGTAGCACAAGTGCTAAGAGTGCAACTGTATGGGGGGGGATGTTGCATTGGGAACATTTAGCTGTGATTAATCCAATTGACCACCAGGTGGCACTGTTCAATATACTATGCTTCATGGAAGCCTATTGCTGTACTGCACAAACTTTAGACTTAGAGGACGTTATAGAAATGACTTTTAGAGTAGCTGAGTATATTGTCAAATATAACAATCTTTTTAAAGCGAATACATAACCCACATTTTAACAGAATTGATGTTAGAATTAGCATATTAAGTGACCTACAAAATCATTCCAAGAGCACATGCATCTTATTGGATACTGCAATAACATACCACACTAGGTAACTTTGTTCTACCATAAAACTTATTTTAAACTATTTCTGCATTAACTGTTTTATCGAGGTACTTGTATTGCCCGCCCTCAATCCCCACCCATGGTGTTTGTGTCCCACACAAGTAAAAACAAATAATTTCTCTCCTTTCCTGACATCAAGAGGACTTCTGGGATTGTTTTAAATAAACTGTATAGATGGTGTTGCAGCAAAATACATTTTGCTATTACTGCATTAACACAGAATCACAGAATAAAAAACCAAGTCTCAAGTCCCCCTTTTGTTCTAATGCAGGATTGCAGGTGGAGTTATAAAGTTAGTGTAGATGTTACTCGTTTGAATAGTCTTACACAAAAACTATTCCAAGTAAAATTAAAATGTAATCAGTTTCATCCATAAGGACAGAAAGATGCTGGAACTTTCCTTTCTCACTTCGGCAAAATAATCAGGGAAAGAATCACAGCTAGGAGAGACAAGAGTGTTTCTTAGGCTTAAAATGAACTGAAAGTCCATATGAAAATGTCAAACAAATCACACAGGTTTTAATATATTCCATGTTCTCAGGCCTTTTGTACTTCCACAAAGAACAGAATGTAGCCTTTCTAGATTTTGCCTCAGCATTTTTAATTAAGGGATTTTTTTTATTTCCAGCAAAAAAATTTTTTTGTTTTTTAAAACAAACAAACAAACAAAAATATTGAAAACATGCCCTTGAAGATAATTTTACAATCTTAAATTTGGAGAATATTTCTAACATTGTATCAACAATATTGTAGTGAAGTCAGAACTTCATAAGGGAGAGTGAAGGAGCCATTGGTTCAAAATGTCTTCCCTGATAAAATAGGTCAATAGTACAGAAGGGAAGATAAAGCAGATATATTTATAGGTTAGCAAGCATAGTTATCAGCAAAGCTATGCATATTTTATTTTTGCTGGTTTAAGCTTTAATGATGCTGTTTGGGAAAAAGAGAATTTCTACCTACGAATGTCCCACCCCAATCGCTCTTGTAATATACAGGGGCTCCTTTTGCCAAGAGTAAAACCAGCATTGATTTCAGTAGGTCCACAGTCAGGCCCCAGTCCTTTCCTGTTAATCCTTACTTTCTTGCAGTACATTGAGAGTTGGGTGGTTTGACTACAAACGCTATATGTAGTAGTGATAACATCTGTGCATGGTGCTGAGAATTGTGTGGGAAAGCTGTGATGTGATGTACCTCCGGCATGCATTCAAGGGATTCTGCATAATATAAAACTGTGCTAAGCAAAGTTGGGGATGTTTATGCAACACATGTTCACAGAATCCAATGAGTTACTCATCTGACTACATTTGCGTCCTTTGGTTGCTTTTCTAAGAATCAGCTTTTGTTTGTATACATGTTTGGGAGAGGATCTGTGACATATTTGTGGTTGACATATATTAGCTGTATGTGTTTGTTGGGAAGCAAGGGTGATAGGCAGGAAGGATACAGCAGAGTGTGAAAGCCAATGATGATGATAATAGGGTGATCACCCACCACACGAAGAGGAGAGAGGCGCGCAAGCAGTGTCAATTTGGCCCATTGCCTGAGCATATTTTATACTAGCCCACTGCAGAACAGTAAGCAAACTGGCTGCAATAAGAACTTAAAGCCAGCAGCAATCCCCTTGTGGAATCATCTCTGCATGTGGCACATGGAGATGTAGGGTCCTGTTGCTAGATGGTAGCCTGCCAGCATGATGTCTATGCTACTAAGAGGGAGCAGAGCCTTCAGCCCCATTGCTATTTTCAGCAGGAAGCCAAGAACCAGCCATAGCCCTTGTTAGTCAGGCAACAGCAGCAAAGTATTATTCTATACAATACAGACCTGGGTAAGTTGCTCCTGCCCCATAGTAGCTCCTCACACCCCAAGAAATACACAAATGATACTTTCTACATAGAAGAGTTGAATCACGCGGTCCCCTGACAAGATGTCTTTGGTAGCGAATCACAGCTCCAGCACCCAATTTTGCATCTAGAAGACTTGGAATGATCACTAATAACTGCTTAGGAAATATTTGGGCCCTAAAATCTTCTAACAAAATATTCATGCAACAATTACAGACAAATAAGTGTGTGTGTGTGTGTGTGTGTGTGTGTGTGTGTGTGTGTATTTATTCTTCGACAGAAAGAGGTGCTAAATCAGGCTAAATTGGTTGAAACAAGGAAGGAATCTCTAACAAACATCTCTATTTATTATTTGTATTGCTGTAGCACCTAGGAATCCCAGACATGGTTTTGTGCAACGTACTGTACAAACATGGAACAAAAATGCGGTCCCTGTCCCAAAGAGTTTGCAATGTAAGTATGACAAGAAACAACAGGTGGAATTAGACAGACAAGACCATTTTGGTTGGCATGATAGGTTGTCGTCATAATGCATTAGCAGCCTAACTGCTGTCAAGCTTTTTGTAGGCATTAGGGAAAAGAATAAATTAATTTACTTCACTTGAAAGAGACTAATCCTGCATGAATGAAGTTAACATTGAGAGAATACCATAGGTAGAACACTTTCATAGAGAGCTTGTGTTCTCATTTTCAGTAACTCTATGTAATATCTACTAAAGTACATTTGTTATAGTGCCTTTAAGCTGACTAGTTACTGCCTCTCAAAATAGGAGTGAAAAATACTCTCATGATTGGCAAATAGCCCATAAAAGTAGTGGGCTTGGGGCAGTGGGGAGGCTTCTGGACATTTTGACACATACAGTAGAACATTACATTACAGTAGAAACTTACAGTAGAAGTCCTCTTGACCTGCTGCTCACAAACAGGGAAGATTTGGTAGGGGAGGTAGAAGTGGGTGGCAACCTAGGCAGCAGTGACCATGAGATGGTAGGGTTCAGGATCCTGACAAAAGGAAGAAAGGAGAAAAGCAGGATACGGACCATGGATTTCAGAAAAGCAGACTTTGACTTCCTCAGGGAGGTGATGGGCAGGATCCCCTGGGAGGCTAATATGAGGGGGAAAGGAATCCAAGAGAGCTGGCTGTATTTTAAAGAAACCTTATTGATGGTGCAGGAACAAACCATCCCCATGTGCAGAAGGAATAGCAAATATGGTAGGTGCCCAGCTTGGCTTAACAAAGAAGTCTTTAGTGAGCTTAAACACAAAAAAGATGCTTACAAGAAGTGGAAGCTTGGTCAGATGACTAGGGAGGATTATAAAAATACTGCTGAAACATGCAGGAATGAAATCAGGAAGGACAAAGCACAATTGGAGTTGCAGCTAGCAAGGGACGTGAAAGGGAACAAGAAGGGTTTCTACAGGTATGTTACCAACAAGAGGAAGATTAGGGAAAGTGTGGGCCCTTTACAGAATGGGGGATGCAACCTAGTGACAGAGGATGTAGAGAAAGCTGAGGTACTCAGTGCCTTTTTTGCCCCTATCTTCACACACAAGGTCAGCTCCTGTCTTGTACTTGTGCAATATCGGTGCAGAAAGTAGTAGAGCTGCAACTGGGAAGGGAGTTATTAGCTGATTTGTGTGGTTTGGGTGTGAAGCATTGTTGTGTTGCTAGCTACAGTCCACAGTGTCAGAAGCTGAGCAAAGATCTTTTTATAGAGATTGCTTCTTTTTTTCCTGGTGTCTTGACAGGTTTTTTTAGGGGGAGGGGAAGAGGGTCATTTGTTTAGATGCCATGACTGATGGAGCAAAGGGTTATGAGTTGATGAAATTTACTTACAACCAGTGTGTGATGCTGCTGGGTTAAGAATGATTTGAGGCATCCTCATTTCAGAAAGGAGGCAGCATTTGCATTTTTAGAAGGGTATCAGGTAGTCGACTGAACTGGTGCACATGCCAGCTGCCTCAGTGATTGAACTATGTGCAGAGCAACATTCAGTTTCTGGACCACTGTTTGGTCTGAATTGAACTCTGGGAATATGGAACAGTGACCTTTGGTGGGGGTTATTGGAAACCAAATAATTAGTAATGCAGGTGCAATTAGAAAGGTTAAAGGCATCTTTATAGAATGATGAACAGTTTAGGAGTTGTATGCATCCCAGATGGAATGATGAGGATTGACCAAGCTGGGCTTGGTAATAGCTCTACACCCCTCTTTAGAATGTCTGCATACTGCTGATTACAAGCATTATTTAGCATTGCAGAGCCATTTGAGAGATCATTGTAATCGACTGCAAGCTGGGGGATGTATAGAAATAAGGATTTTAGAGGAAGTTAAGAAGAAAATGATTCAATGTCAAAGGAGTAGACTGGAATCTGTTAAATTTGTAAAGGACATTGGGACAAAAGGTGGGGCAGCTCCTTCTGATGTATTTGCAAGATCTAAGGAAAAGAGACTGCAATGGGATATGGTGGGGTTATGAAACTCGAGTAGTGGGCAGGTCTATAAGGGACCTGCTGGCTTGTTGAGGATAGTTCGTGAATATTACAGTGAGCTAATTCATTCCTTCTTTCCAGCAGCAGTTTTTGAATAGTATTGCAGGTTTTCCAACATTGTCAGAGGAGGAATGGGACTTGCTTGTGAGGCCATTGAAGAAATGGAGGTTTGTGCAACTGTCTTGTCAATGAAAAGGGAATTGCTAGGGACAGATGGTTTGACAGTGGAATTTTATGAGAGGTAGATGGATCCCTTTTCTGTAGTGCTTTCATGGATTTTGAATGATGCCTTGACTAGAGGCACATTTGGAACGTCCTTCTATGAAGGCCTTTTGATATTTTTTCTTTTCCCCCCAAAAAAGGATTAGGAAGATACCAGGAATAGGAGGCTTATTGGATTACAAAATTTTGGCCTCCATTCTAGCTAAGAGATTGGGAAATCTCAGGGAAATGATTGCATCCCAGTCCGGCTAATGCAGTTAAGGTTTGCACAGTGGCAGATGTTTTGTGTAGTTTGCAGAACGTATTTGAAATTGGGCAGCAGGGAGAATGGGAGGGTTATGTTTTGGCGTTGGATCAGTCCAAAGCTCTTGCTAGAGTGAAATTGCCTGCCTTACGGGGTTGGTCCTGTCTCAATATGGGGCTTGTCTATGTGAAGAATTATTACATGGCAAACTGGGGAGTGAATCTAGCCTGCTGCAGATTAACTGTCCATGTAGACCCTGCTGATATGTGTTAACAGTTTGTTAGAGCACTTTGAGCCTACTCCCATTTAAAAAAGGACAATATCCTACCCACCCCCAATTTGTAAACTGGTTATGGATTGTGTACATTCATGCACAATGCATCAAGCGGAAAGATTATACAGATGCATTATCAGGTAAGGCAAGGTTGTCCCTTGTGTCCATTGTTGTATTTTTCTTTGGACCTTGTGCTGGTGGCAGCATATGGTATCAGAGTATTTGAGTTTAAATATGTGGCTTGAAGGGGAGATGGTTTCAGCTGTGCAGAGGATGTCACAGTACTAGTGGGCAGTGTATAAGACAGGGAGATATTATTGACACCGTAAACAATTATTCAGCTGGAGCAATGATCAACATGAAGAAGAGCGAGGTTTTATGGGTGGGGATTTTGGGACACTCTTTTGGTCTTCCCGAGCCCTAACAAGCTAAGAGCTATTTTGGGACAAACCTTCAGGGATGATTTGGTTGCTGAGTTGAATTGGAAGAAGTGATTTGCCCCTTGCCAGATTAAGGAGATTCAGTGGAAGAGATGGACCCTGACAATGGCAGAAATGGCGAAGTTAGTGAAAACATTCCTGTTACCTCATTGCATTTAGCCTTGCTCAGGAAAATTGTTGGTCAAAGTGAAAGGATGATTTTTTTTTTTCAGATGCTCTGTGGCAGTAAACATAATGTAGTGAAAAGAAATATAGTAGCAGCCAGTTAAAGAAAGGAATTTGCTTATGATATGCCCTGAAGCTTTCTTGATGGTGTTTTGGGGTATTTTTTTATTTTAATAGGGTTTCGTGCAGCTAGAGGTAGGGGACAGCCACTTAATTTCCTGTATTACTGGGTAATGTCACAGGGGAAGAAACAGGATATATTTGGGTGGATGGTAGAGGATGCAGACCATAAAAAGGTATTTTTTACCTGCAACAGCCCAGCAGGCTCCCTCTTACACAACTTGCTTTAAGATGTATTTCCCATTGGCAAATTCAGGCAACAGCATTTGAGCGCAGTGGTTCGCAGTTTATAAAAGCGCTTCCAAAGGATGCTTATGGAATATTTTTCAGAATGCCACTTTGTGGTACTGAATTGCCTGGAAGATTGTCTCAGTGGGGTATTGTTGTACCTCTGAAATACTGGAGTTCCTTTCGAGTACAGGGATATACGGTGGTGGGTACTTAGTGGGAAATTGTATGTTAGAAGTAACCTGTGAGGGAACCAGATAGTAGATAAAGACTGCCTGTAGGAAGCCTGCTTTTGATCAGGCGAGTCAATGGAACATTTTTTACTATACTGCTTCTTTAACATCTGCATTTGGGATTTGGTGGCCTCAAAACTGAAAGTCCACTGTTGCATGGCCATGACTTTGGGACTTCTGTAGCTTTTGAGAGACCAGAGGTTTGAAAAGGAAGGTCAGACATTTGCTGTATATTTTCTTTGGGGCTCTGGCTATTAATGCTGTGGCTTTATATTACCTATGGCAGAGGGCAGAACCGCTCACCTGAAACTCTAGTTCATGCTATGTGGGCAGTTGTTTAGTTGCTGGCAATGGTAGAGAAGGAAAGGAAGGAATTTAGGAAAATCGTGGTTGTCATTGGGGACCTATGCTACTGGATTGACCTTCTAATTTTCAAAACAAAGACTCTGCGCTGGGGAGTGTGGATGATTTCTTTATGTATCCGTGACTTGCCCTGATTATGATGGTTATTTTTGGTTTTTGCTTTGAAGTTTTTATTTAAAGATGAACAGAGAGATTTGGGGGAGAAGTTATGTGCTGGAGAGGGAGATCTTGGACTCTAGAAGACTCTAACCAAATCCCAAAGAATGCTCAGTTGATGAGGAAACCTAGGCAGGGAACAGCATAGAGATGATATACAGATCTAGACAAAACAGTACATCTTTTATGCTATCTAAAATATAGAGAGAGATTCTTGTGCTTTAACTGTCATGTGTTCCTGAAGAGGTAAACTGTAACCCATGGTGCCCATGAGGCTGGAGCTCTGAGGAAGGTGCTTAAGGGTGTCAGGGAAGGGACAGAGAGGGTCAGCATTGTTCCTGGGAGCCTAGGGCAGCTGGAGTGGGATGTCCAGCTTCCATGAAGGGGTGACAGATGGGAGTGTGTGCCCAGGAAGTGTGCCAGAGAGGCCCAAGAAAGCGACTATGCTGGAGACCTAAGAGCACACAGGCTAGGGTGGTGGGGCTGTGACAGAGTGCACAGGAAGCGATCAGATGAGCCTGCTCTTTGATCACTTGGATTTCAATAAGCCCTCCCCCTCCCCCCGACCCGCTGATTGAGGTTAATTATCTAATCAGGCTGGCAGGCTGTGTGAGAGCACCAATTAGCCCATCAGCCAAGAAGGATAAAGAGGCACAGGAAGGAAGTGAAAGGGGTGAGAGGAACAGGGCTAGTTGAGGCCAGCTTCACAGGGGCCTCAGGGAAGGGAGAGCTCTGCTTCTCTCCGGTCCTGAGGAGAGGGCCAAAAGCACAGAGGATATTGTAAATAGACTGATTACAGGGACTGTAATGGTGTTGGTGGAGGGAACTCAAATGGTACTGGGAATGCACAATCAGAGGAGGTCTGTACAGTTTCTGTTGGGTAAGAAGACAGGTGTGAAGGTGCATCCTGTTACAGGGACCACAACACATCAACCTGGTGAGCGACCAGCAGGGGGACCTTCATCAGGGCTGTGGCAGTTTTAATGAGAGCAGAGTTTTTAGAACAATTTGGCTCCTAAAAGAGTAGTGGCTGAGAACCTATTGTGAAGTCAGAGGGGTTTTTATGCTCTCTGTAAACTCATTTTCTCCATATCTAAAATTGTTACATGCAGTTGTGATTATTCAAGCTATTGTGAGAGTTCAAAGTCCAAACTGTTAGTGTTTTTGTATCATTCCATCACTAGGGTGTCAGTTGGGGATGTAGTGTGGCACCCAGGATAAGGGCATGTCTGGCACTTGGGTGAGCTGGTTTTATTCCTAGCTTTGCTACTGAACCTGCTGTGCGACCTTGGGCAAGTCACTTTACTGCACCTCATATTTTGTGTATTTAGACAGTAAGAGACAGTCCCTGTTCAAAAAGAGCTTACGAGTATAGCAACTGGCATGTTGGGACCCCTATTTCAGTTGGGGTGTCTAGATACTGCCATAATATAATATTATAAATAAAATCATATATATATAAATAATACATCCCATTTATCCAGGAAAGGACAGTGTTTTCACTGATGCCCAACGTAGCAATGAGGAATTCTGTTCTTTTCTGGTTGCTGCCCGTGTTTCTTTATGAAAAGACAAGAGATAATTCTCATTGCTGTTTACATTTCTTGCCCTAACTTAAATTAAAATTTTTAATGTTCAAGGTTTTGGGGAGCTGTTTGAGTGCATAAGGTGTGCGTCTCTAGCAAGTTTCTGCTCTAGAAGCACCTGTATTACAACTGAACATGGTAAATGTGTTGTGTCATGTATGCTAGTTATAGCATGTATGCTATAAAGTAGCATTTTATTCACCTGCAGTTTGAAGAGTTCAACTTTGGAGGCTTAAACCCTCACTATATAACCCTGTAATCTGACCAAGAGCTGTTGAACATTCTTTTGCACTGCAGGGAATCCATATTGCCAGCATATGGACCATAATCATTATTTCCACTTGCAGTACCATTATTTCCACAGCATTCTGCAGCACAAGGTGAGCAAATGATTGTGGCTTTGGGCAAACGAATGACCAAAAAAAAAAAAAATCACTATATGAACTTACTTGTGTAAGTACTCGCTTTGTTGTATTAAATAGTTGGGGGCACTTCACTTTCAACCTACCTGTGCAGAAATGCCAATCTCCATAGTTTTCTTTTACATTTTACCTTTTTACAAATGAGTTACACACAGATCTTAAACTTTCCCCTCCAAAAAGGAGCTGAGAAACAGGTTGTTAGATCTTGTTGTTGTTTGTTTGTTTGTATTACTTTAGTATTTCATGGACCAGGTGCTAGGAACTGTACAAACACAGAACAAAAGGATCGTCCCTGCCCTGAAGAGCTTACAAATTTAAATAGGCAAGACATACGCCTTCCCCTACTCTGTGTCTGACACCCAAACAAAGTGAACAATATGAAGGTAGCAAACCTCATGTTGGTGCCACATTTGATTTATTGTGGGTTTAGTTAGGAGTCGATAAGCTGAAGGGAAGGGACAGTGAGGAGGAAGAGAAGGGGAGAAGAGAGTAAAAGAAAAGTAATTCTGGGATGAAGAGACTGTGAGGTGGAGGAGAGGGGACAGCTGGAACAAACAACCAATCAGCGAGGGGCAGAGAAAGTCTCTACTTTGGCTGCTTGTGCCCTTACCAGTTAGTGTCTCTGACTGGCTCCTCTTTCCCCGTGTGGTGGGCCAAGAGAAACACAACCTAGCTCCTAGTGCCACTTTAGTGCGTGGCAGGGGTGTCTCCCATGCACAATTCTGGGTCCAGAGGGGTGATTCCAGCTGGGCCCCAATGTTCTCCCCTCTTCCCCCGTGCTGTAGTCCCTGTGTTGACTGTTTCTGCCCCTACTGGCTAGAGTCTCACTGTTAGTTTTCTTTTCTTTAACAATAGACTAAGCACTATCCATCATGACCTTCTGTTTCAGGGCAGCCAATATCATTTGGGTGATGGTCTGGATTTGACACCCAGTGCAATCCATCATTAGAATAACTCTTTTTACAATGGAAGCACCAGCCCATCTTCAGTGGCTGTTTGCCAACAAAGCTAAACCACCAGTCTTTGAAATACTAAGCAGTATTCACCAGAATTGTGTCCAGAAACAATTCAGAGCCATTTCACAATGCCGATGAAGACAGTGTCACCATTCTGTTTCCCTAACTATAGGGGCAGGATGAACATTTATTGATGCTCATTCTGTTGTTTCTATTATTGAAGGACACATCTTCTAAGTGCAGTGCAGGCTGAATTCCCTACAATCCTTTGGTTTGTATCCTGATCACAAAAATTACCTTAATCAGGTGGCTATTCACAATTAAACTATGATACAGCAGTTATCGCACCAGAAGGTCTTTCCACTCTAATGGGCTTCTTGTATAATACCAGAGTTGCAGGTGTTGTGCCTTAATAACTGCATATTCCCGACACGTTTTCAGCCAGTTGGAGGACTGCTTCTTCTTGGCAACTATTCAGAGTGTCATCTTCATTTTTATTCCTTTTTTCTGTGCTGTGGGAGTTCATGAAGATTGTAGCTATGCTCTGCAAATATTTAAATCTTTTTGTACAGGCGTATTAATATATTAAGTTGTTTATAAAAAAGTTCAATAATCAAAGGGAATACATTTCAAACATACTAATAGAAAATATTATCACTAAGTCACAGAAACAGCCCTAGTAATCATGTTCTTTGTAGCAAATTCCTGCTTAATTGCCATGCATGCATAGATATGGAAACTTGACCATTACCTTTAATTTCTATTGCAGGGTCTTAGGCTGGTACAAATGATTTCATTTTTTAGAGACACAAAAGAAACATTGTGAAGACTACCCACATGAGCTGACACTAAAAATAGTGGAGTTAAAGTAGTACAATGGGACCATTGCTCTGTTTTGGGTGCATATTTCAGAATATGGAGCTTTTTCATGGAGTTGGTAGTTGAAGCGTTCAGCCTATAGCGGCTATTTTCCAGGTTTTCTGATTCTTCATTCATTTAGCTTTGTCCAGGATGTTTGTTAACTTTGCTTCTACTGAGCTAATTTGAAAGAGAATGTGGGTGATGTGTGGCTAACAGCTGCAAGTTTACCATTGCTAAACTTACAAAAGAAAGGATTTCAATTGCATTGCAAAGCAATGACACCATTTAGAAGACTCTACATTCTCTTTTCTTTTACTGGTTTTGATTAGTTCTTTAAAATACCATCATTGATATGTGTCTGTATTGCAAAGCTTTATTAACAGTTCCGTTTATGCTTCAATGATAAAAAGTCAGTTCTTTTGCTGCTACCAAAGGGAAAGTGCTTGAAAGTTGTAGAACTACTTTCTTAAGTACTAACAAGGATGTTCTTTTACCCTGGCATTTTTAGTATGACTCAAAAGTGGAATTGTATCAATGTGAACTTTATGCAGCAGGTCAGGTAATAATCCACTTGTTACACTGTAAAATGAGTATCTTTACCAACTTGGTTTCATACAGAATCATTTGTGCTGAAGTTTTCACACAAAAGCTAAACTTTGACCTCTGGGTTTCATAAAGAATTACCTGTCTAACATAAAGCCTTGGAAGGCAGAGATGAAAAAGTCCTAACAAGCAGCTAGTTCACACTCTGCCTGCATAAGATTCTTTCTTGCAGTGATTTTTTTTTTTTTTTTTTTTTTTGCTTTATCCCATCAGATAGTTAGTTAATGTCTTTGGTGATGAAGCTTAGATTTACACACACACGACATATTCTTAAAATGTCTGATAAACCGATGTGGTGTAAGAAGCATATAGCTGTCAAGAAGGTGTGATATTTAGAAGTTTAAACACACACCAAAAAATGTATAAACTGATGGCAACAATATCAATAATATTGACATGAGTGTACTGCTTGCTCACTGTCTCAGTGGATAATTAACTAAATGAGATTATGAATCAGTATATTTGGATTAGTGTCTGAATATTTTTCAAATGATAAAAAGGTATGTCAAGTGCATAAACAAACAGTTATATTAAAACAAATCTCATGTTTTTTTTCTATAGTACAGAAATACAAGTAATTAAACTTAAGAATATTCTACTATAGGCATGGGGGAAATTTAAATCTTGAGGGTACTAAACATGATTATTTATCATGTTTTTAAAAAGGAAATCCAATTACATATAACCATGTAAAAAAGCTTTTCTGTTCTAGATCACTGGTTCAAATCCATCCATTAACTTGTTAAGTAAGTCTATGTTGGAAGATTCAAAAGTCTTGGGATGAGGACATCTGGCTACCAGAAATTTCAACAAGAACTGCTAGATTGTATATTAACTAAAAGCCCTCAAATAGGGGCAGAGCATCAGAGGGGGGAGGGAGGGATTTAGGATAGTGTAGGAAACAGGGATTAGAGTGTAATATGAATCCTATTATGTAAAGTATTTGTGAAGGATGGGGGGAAGTGAGAGGCTTAAATAGTTAAAGGTTTAATAACTATTTAACTAGGTTGAAGGACAGGTGTTCGAAGGTGCAATTTTATTCTTAGGCACATTCATTCTAATTCATATCTAAATTTTGGATCTGCGTTTCCAGGCAGAATATTTTTTGTTAACACTTATTTCAATTAGCTCCAGGTTAGCAGGAATTAAACAGCCAACAATGCATTCCGTAGGCATACAAAGTCACCATATCCACTGCAGAAACAACTTAAACTCTAGTTGAGAAACCAGGTTAACCAATGACCATCCTTCACGAAAGGTATTTGTATGGAGGTGCAGCTTTTGCAGTCCCTAGCCTAATTCCAGCAAATGTATGCATAAGTAGGATAGGAAGAGCACAGTAATAGCAAGTTCATCATGGTGCTCACAAAATTTGACAACACTACAGAAGTCTATTTAGACAGCTTTTACATTAAAAATTTCAAAAAAAACCCAAAACTTGTGTTGTAATAAATTATTTAAAACATGATCCAATTACAATTATTTTTTTTAAAAATTAGAGTAAACACATATGAAAGAATTACTCATCTTCCATACATCACATTTCTCATCCCTAAAGAATCTTTAATAATCATTGTAGCATAACAATAGAAATGCTCTACTACGTATGATAGTCAACATCATTATATTGTTTTAGTGGCAGAAGTGAACTGCTTGCAAAAGACCTAAGAAGTAAACTGCTTAATCAAAGCCAATGTAAAACTTCCAACATGTAGAAGGCCTTCTGCATTTTCTCAGTTTTGAACTGCATAATGGTTGGGTTACTTCAATTTACCTGCTTTTGAAATGTATTTCAGTGCTTGATATTGTCATGAAATTATTCTTTAATCTGGTAATTTCTATCTATTTATTTATTTTTTGAGATTAATCACAATCACTTCAGAAGTGTTTTTGTAAAAAGAGGGACTTTTGTGAGCATATTGCGGTACATTGTCTCCATAATCAGGCATCTTTTACCTCCCTTCTAGCACTATCATAGAGTCATCTGGTTTATGCTCTAATTATTCTATAGTATACTTTTTTTTACCCACGCACACATCCTTTGCCTTGGGGAAGATGTACTATTTGCTGTCACTAGAAGGTTTAGTGAACTCAATCATTAATTGTAATCTCAATGCCAGAATTATCAAACTCAGTTTTAGCTTCTTAATTAAAACAACTTTAAAAATAAGTTTAGTCCTTCTTACTTTTCATGATTAAAAAAGTAGCTGGCCTTCTGGAGGCTGAATGTTTCCCTTAAGTGCAACAACTTCGGATTATGCAAACTTGCTGATAACAGAAGCATTTTAGAAATCACTAATGGCTGGTTTGCTTACCCTTAGGGGTTAGGTTCAGATACCAAGAAAATGATTTAAGCCATATCTACTGCAGCTATGATAAAGGAAAGCAATAGGGGTTTTATAGTTAATAAATAAAGTGAATTCAGTGCTCATGAACAGTGCTAGATAGGCCATACTGGGAACTGAAACATTTGTGTTTATCCACAAAGCAGATAGTGCGGACATGTATTTTCACACACTTCCCACCCAGAGGGTGAAAACCTTCCTCCTCTTAACTGTAATAGGACCCGCATTTTACATGATCTGAAGACTACCTTTTGAACAGCAAGAGGATAAATTAAATTTCCAAACCTACACAGTCTGTGACCTAAGTCCTGAAATGGCCAGCAAGGTGTCAAAGCCAAACCTGGTAGCCATTTGATATGAACACCTATCCTCTTCTAGGAATTGGACTGAGACCATCACTGATTTCTAACAGCTGTCAAATTTTAACAAATTTTAGTCACTACTGAACTGGATGATATTAGCAACTTTGAGGTGAAATGCAGATTTTAAAGTTACCAAACCCTAGAAATATGTAGATTTCCTAGGAATATATAGAAGTCACTATTTCTACTTTTATTTTTTAAATGAAAAATTAAGCTTCGCTAATATAGGATGGCTTGTACTTGTACTACTTAAGTCTCTTTGGGGAATATTATTCACTTCTTGACATGTTCTATATCAAAGATCCAAAAACCAGGAAAAAATGACTAACTTGAGAAATAATTTTAATCACTTATCTGGGAGATTTACACAAGGCTACGTCTAGGGTAGCTTGATATTATTCACCTTGGAATGGACAGTTATGGAATGACTTTACCACACAACATCTCTTCCTAATCCAAGACAGTGGTTGCCTTATGCCCTGAAACATTAAGGTTTATATACCTTTCTAATTTTTTAATCCTATTTAATGTAACTGTAAAGGTTCTTATTCATATAAAAGTCAATTCCTTATTGTTTTTTAGTCCTACTAAGCTCGTGGCTTGAATATTTCATGTCCATGAGGTGCACAAATGGTAGTAATGTGTATGAATTGTATCTCCTTTTTTAAACTTTTTGCTTTTCAACATCACTGGAATGTCCTTTTCATGTTATAAGGGTAAATCAACATTTTTGTTTTACTTTCTCTACATCACTCATTTTCTTTAACTCTGTCATGCCCCACCTCCAAAACACCTATATTTCCCACTCCAAAATACCTTCTGTTGTTGGGTTTTTTGCATCTTCCTCTAAAACATCTGATACTAACCACTGTCGTAGCTGTACTAAGGGTGTGAATCAGTAGGACACTTCAGAAGTCCTGTGATCCGGAATGTCCATAGACACTCGGTGATCCAAGATTTCTAGATTATTGATCAACGAATTCCCAAAGCAAACAAAGGGCAAGGTTATATGAAGTTATATGATGGATTCATTTAAATGACTCGGTGTAAGGAAGTTTCTCAGAGAACACCTCTCAGGGGTAGGATGTACATTGCAATCCATTGCTGGCTGAGAAATTTGCCCACAGAAATTCACAGGAAAGGAACATACCCAAAAGCCGAAAAGGAAATATCTAAATTCTTATCTACTTTATGTATTTCTAAGGCTTCCATCATTGCAATGTCTGAGCAACACATGTACTTGTTACAAAAGTGGTCATATTCTTAATACAATGATTAAAAAGAACTGAACATTTTGGTGGTTGTTGCTTGAAAGAATTGCCACAGTTCCATTACACTATAGTCATAGTACCATTTAGCTGTTCTGAATAACCCACAAGAAAATCTGGCATGCAGCTCTTTTGATAGTCTGCTTCTTAGGATATGTTCACACTGCAGTGTAAGTCCAGGGTTGGTAGAACCTGAGTTAGCAGGCCCAGGATATGTTAACCTAGGGCTTGAGTGGCTACATTCATGTGTGACCTGAGGTTAGCAATTGTTGAATCCTGGATCCCATTCAGAGGCTCCAGCATCTACATTGCATTATGTGGGCCTGAGTCCAACCATCCATATCCCAGACTTGCTAGCTCCCTCCCAAAATGTGGCTTCTCTAGCCCTTTGTTTGTGATGGAGTGTGGGAAATCTTGACTGTCCACCAAACTTGACTGCCTAGAAGATAAAGAAAATCGGCCTGTAGGATTATGGAACACCTAATTTTGGTGGACTCCCAGAGCAGGAGTCCCGTGGGACTGTGTTTGTGCTGCAAAGCAATAGGGCTTGAACCCTGCGTCCTGGCTTGATTCAGGCTTAGCGCCTCCATCCCCAGGTGGTCCTGGGACCCTGGGTCCAAGCCCTGAGTTAGTACAATGTGAGTGTAGATGGAAGGGAGGTTAGGCTTAAGCCTGAATTTGAACCCTGGGCTCACATCACAATGTAGGCATACCACTAGTGTTTAAATACTCAGCAACCACAAATGCCTTTTTAAGCACCTAAATAAAAGTCAGCTTTTCAAATATGCTAATCACCTAGCAATTTCCCTTGTGACACTTTCAGCTAGATTTAAAAACAAACGAACCTTCCTGAAGTCTTGACATTCAGGCCATTTATACAGGTACCTTGATGACAGCTGAGCTCCTTGGAAAATCTGCCCCCAGAGGCTGTACTTCCAGATTGGGGCATTCTTTAATAAGAGGTCTAAATATTGCTGTTGGACAGTCAAATGAGCATTTATACAGGAAAAAAACAATTAATGGTCCAAGTGCTTTTTTAAAGTATCTAGTTGGAATATGGATTTCCCACCAAGGCTCTCATGTTTCAGAATCTTGGCCCTGGATCACTGGCACAGATATAGGGGATCCCTTTTACTCTTTTTATATTGTAGATCAGCACCTTGCATTCTTTACATGGTTCGCAATATGTATGTTACATTATTTTGAGGCAAAGAATTTCTACTGCACTTTTATTTTTTAATTTTTGGTTAAAAACTGTTTATTCTGCATTTTTATGAAGATTTTGCGGGTCCTGCTCAAAGCCACATGCTTCAAAATATGTTGAACTGGGAAAGTGACTTCAGGGCAGTCTGAGATTCCACGGTGCTGTTCTAAATCACTTTCTTTTCTTCAGGGTGCTGTTTTTTATCCTGTTGATGAAGGCATTGATGCTGTGTTGATTCTGATAAATGAGTGTTGCACATGAACCAACCTGAAGTTTATCTAGTTAGCAAGGGAGCAATTTCACTCAATTACAGTAGTATCTATGATACCCCTGAATTCTCAAGCTGGTATTTCAACAGCCTAGCCTACTGCCAATCGATAAATGTCGGATGTTGATTGTGACGATGACAGGCCAGATGCCAGCTCTTTCTAGGTTGCAATCCTTAGCTAACCTCATAGCAGGGGAACAGATGTCATTTTTGCTCAAAATAGATATTAGTTTTATAAGAATGTATTTGGTGTTTTGACTCTAATAAATCAGCAACATTCAAGCATTTCATAATCTCACTTATAATATCTATATCGATGTTATAAGATAATATTTGTGTTTGCTCTGAAATTGTAAACCCCCACAGTCAGGAGTGTGAAATACTAGCTTGCCATAGGAGGTGTTATCTCTTGTCTGGCAAAAGAAGGCCCATAGACACCAGACAAGCCATTGTGGAACATCAGAGGACAAAAAACTTCGTTGATTGCTCCCCCCCACATCCATGAACAGGCTTCAGGTGAACCCCATCATCTTGAAGTCTAGGGAAAGGGAATAAAAATCCTTATCTGTTGACTGTTTGAACTTTGAAGGACCAGAGATTCTAAACTGAATTCAAAGATCCCCAGGTGATGCTGCCTGGGTCTGCCCTGAAAGACACTTTGAACAGACAGATCACTACAACTTGTCATTCTTAAGATTTAGATGGTGACTCATTGGTGTGTATAAGTTCGCTTGCTTTAAGCTGTAAATAACTCTTATTCCTTTTTCCTATGGGGTAAGTGACTGGTCTCTTGGGACTGGAAGCAACCTCAATGTGCTATGATTTTTGGTATAAGTGACCATTATCATTAAGTCCAGTTTGTCAGGGTGGCAAGATAGACTGGAGAGTCTGAGGAGACTGTCTGTGACTCCATGATAAGACTGTTCTAGTAACCCAGGAGTTCACAATTGTTACTGGCTTGGTGAAATCTAATAATAGAACACACCACCTGTTCAGGGTGTCTGCACCGGTTTTAACAATCTTCCCTAAGGTAGGCACTCAGAAGTGTGCGCCACACCAGATAGCATGACACTGATGATAAAGAGAGACTGCCTAGGTGGACTGAACAATCAGTATTCTCTTCAATCTCAATTATGTGAGCAAGATATGTAGACCATATGTCAGGGGTGGCCAAACTTAGTAACCCTCCAAGCCACATTCAATAATCTTCAGACATGCAAGACACGCACAACCTTTACATGTGCATTTTTAAAAATATTAACATCCTACTTACTGTATCATAACTAATTACTGCTTGAGACCTTGTGGGTCTCCCTCCTGATTGTAAGTCTTTGGAAATCTGGTTGATATGTTGTCAAGGTGGTATGGAAGAGCTCGATTAGATGTTGATTTTTAAGGAATGCACAAAGAGTACAGTTTAATCAAAGAGTACATTGATTCACAGCAGTATATTGTGCCAAAAATGGAAATGAATCACACACTAGTCTTGAGTTGAGAATACTTTGTTCCTGACACTTGCTTCTAGATCTGGATTGTCAACTGTGATATATGCATCATCTTTAGAGCTGGGTCCTCCTGGAGTTCCAATAGTTCCATTTCTACTGTAGATGTTTCCATAACCGCAGTTTTGGGAATCGGACAGCTGTCATTGATCACATCGACCATGAATGGGTTTACAAGTAAGGTCAAGCAGGATCTCAACTTCTGCAAGTCTTCAAACCTGGTCCGAAAGTCATCAAGCAGTCCTTGTAATTTTTTTTCTGTATTCCTAGAGTTTGTGATCTTCTACTTAGATTTCAGGGATTTCCCCCTCTTGAGATGGGGAAAGTGGTTGAAGTCTCTTGATGTTATGTGTCTCTGCAGAAGCTTTAACTTGTTTTGGAAACTAAAGGCTGTCTGAGTAATTTCAGAAATAATCTTATCCTTCCCTTGGAGTACCAAGTTGAGAGTTTGAAGATGCTGCATAGTATCAGTGAAACACATCAGATCCTGCATTTCTTGCTTATCTTCCAGCTGTGGACAGGACTTTTCCTTTCCTTCAAGGGAAGCATTGACAGGCTCCACAGTTCCATAAACCTGTTTAAGATATTGCTGGTATTTATTCTACAATACAGTAGAAAGAGATGTCATTAGGTTTGTCTTCCAGATCCAACTCTTCAATGAAATTTTTGAAATGTTGATGAGTCTTCCCATTTAAGCGAATGAAATTGGCAAATTCTAGGACCATTTTTGTAACATTTTCATACTTGACGTATCTTCCTGCGAGGTGCTCGTGATGGATGATGCAATCAATGGACAGGGAGTAATTCTGGAAATTTGGGATCGCTTTTCAAGATTCCAATCAGGCCTACTCTTTTCCCTCTCCATTGCAGGTGCTTCATCTGTTGCAACATTGACAAGTTTATCCAGTGATAGATCGGCATTTGTTGATGCTTTGTCAAGTGCGTTCTTTATGTCGACACTGTGGGTTGTCTCTTTTAGAACCATTAAGTTTAAGATTTCTACTTTCACAATTACAGTTGTGGTTTATCTTGTATATTTGTGGATTCATCAACAGCAAGGCTGAGAATTTTTTAGATCGTTTTGCATCTTGCTTGTAACATCAGCACTGATATTTTGTGTTAGTTGGATCTAAAATTGCAACCACTTCAGCAATATTTTTCTTAACAAATTCTTCATCACAATATGGACGTTTACCATGAGCAATATTCCATGACATAAGAAAACTAGCTTCGGTCATTGTGGCCACTTCGTTAATGAACACCAAAAGTAGTGTCTGTTGACTGTTTAGGCATAATTTTAATGCGATTAGCTTGTTTTCTCATTAATTTTGATTCAGGAGGGTATTTAGACTAAAAGTTACTGTGGTTCATTTTGTAGTGACATTTCAAGTTGCTTGCTTTGTCGTGAGTGAGTGAAGCATTGCAGATAAGGCAAAAGGGTTTGCTACCCTTAACAGTGAATGCAAAATCTTCCTCCCATTCTGGCTTAAAATTTTGGTTTTCTTCTTCCTACTTGTGTTTATTACAATTTGAAGTTGTTGTCAACCATGAAATTAATGTAGGGTTAACACTTCAATCTAAAACTATTCAAATGCAACTTATGGATAGTAGACACATCCTGTATTCAACGGAATACAGGGAGATCGTGAGCACCAAGGTCCATCTAGCACAAAGTCTGAATAAAATGATGCAATTTCCTAATATGAAGCACACACGCAAGCTTCTCTTTCTATTGGTCTCCCTCTCACACTGTCTGTCTGGTTCACCAGAACTTAAATTCTCTCCTGGAGCCCCCCACACCACCCGCATTCTCCACCTACCAGAATGAGTCAGGGGGAGCTCAGGCCTCCTGTCCTGTGACAGAACTAAGGGCTTCCACCTTTCAGGGATGCATTTTTTTCATTTGTTTCTTTTTGTGTAGAGGGATTAGTATGCAAGGCTTCAACAGGCAGCTTGAACTAAATGCACCAGTGAAGGAGTCAGTGCAGGCATTTATAGAGGTTCTTTTTACCTTGCACATATATATTGTATCACTACAAATTGTGTTGTGCAAGATCAAACCCAAAGGGGTAAAAAGAGCCCATTTGAAGAAGGAAGAACAAATGTGCAAAGCACCTTCTCAATTTCAACCACTAAGGAAGGCACAACCAGGTATCTCTTTGGCCTCCCTTTTATTTTCCGGACAGTAGAATGCACTGGCTGTGTGTGTTCATCTGGAGCTGCAGTATCTTTTATCTTCTAAATTGCTCCCATTGTCACTCCCTCATGCAACTCTCGTAGTGGTAGCGAGGGCCAGAGCACTAGAATACAGTTTTGGGTGGCTGCCTCCTGTTGTCTAAATTTACTCACACAATCTGTAAGCAACACCATGGTTAAAATGCCAGTGGCTGCTGTCACATTGTCCACAACAGAGTGCCCAATGTTGCTACTGCAGGCAGAGCAAACCCATGAATAGCAACAATAGGCTTCTCTACCCCATAAAAACTTACCACAGTAAGAGAGTTTTCAATTGCTTGTAAAACAATTCATCAATCCAACTGGTTCTTAAGAGTACTGGGTTTTCAGCAGACTTAAGAACACGTTCACTCTATAACGCTTCCATTTGAACCAGGTTAGTGCTAATGTTAATGTGCGAAAGCTGAAAGGATTCAACCAGTCATCCCTTATTATCCCATAGTGCGTCACTGGCCTTTCAAAATTCCCCTGAATCCACTTCTCCTGAAAGCTGCACTGGGGATCTGTGGGATAGTTACACAGCGCCCATTGCTACAGATATAGGCCTTAGTGTAAAGAATACTTTAAAATATCAGGGACAGACAGCATCACTGAAGTTTATTGCCCATAGATAGAATAAATGTACTGTAGCCTTACAGACAAACTGATGCCATTTGCTTGCATTCTTTGCTCCATCTGGCAGCCCTGTATTGCAGTTCCCATTACAGCTCCATTGAGCATTTTCACAGGGAATGCAGAATTACTGCTGATGGGTGTTTCCTGGTACAAACGAGTGATACCCTCAGTATTGTGCATGGTGTGCTTCATTCTGTTGTGCAGAGAAAATGTCTGTTGACTAGAACTAAATGTTCTGTGGAGTTTTGTGCAAAATTGGAAGCAGATGCTCTCCTATGAAATGCACCTTCTGGACACACTAGAGTTAGCACACAAGTGATGAGGCTTACATGAACTGGCCTTGGTGTCTTTGTATAGTGGAGTGACAATTCTCTTTTGAAAAAAGAGTACATAGGTGTAAAATTGTGGAGGAAAAGTTATACTGAAATAGGAGCATGTTTTTTTAATAAGAATGCAGAAGGGAATGACTATGAATATAGTAGGATCTTGTTCCTGTCTGTCAGTCAAATGATAATATAATGAAATGATTAGAGCAGAGCCAGTCAGGAAATGGTTTTTCTTGAGGGGTGGGGGAAGATTGACAAACTAATACTCTTAACTTTTGCCAGTGTTTGTCTTGAAAATATTTTGCTTCGTTAATCAGATTTCCTGGTTTTGAATTCTTAACAAAAAACAAACATTTTTGATGAAACCATAAACTTTTTAGTGAACTTGGTTTGCTGAAAACATTTTAATGAACAACTTTCAGCCTGCGCTAGATAAGAGTTTATCCCTTGCTCCCTGGGTTGCCAGGTACTGAGGCTTGCTGCACAGGAGTTTTGCTCGGCTTCTGGAGTGACCCCTTATGGATGACACTTGCTGTGGCACTGATAAGTTTTAGAAATAGAAATTGTATCACCTAGGCCACAGGGGCTTATGAGCAGCAAATCAGACCAAACTGAGTGGGTCCCCAGAATATCTAACCTCCCTTCCCGCTCCATTTAAAAAAACAGAATGTAAAGTGGCTCATTTCTTTGATCCCTGATCACTTAAAGACAGACTACTGTGTGGTGAAGAAGAATGTCTTGTCCTTAAGGGCCAAATAATTATAAGCAGACTATAGCAAAACTTGCGTTTTCAGAGTCCAGCAAGTAATTCTTCACCTCAGGCTAAGGAGCAAGAACAGAGCTGGTGTCAGCCACAGCTGTAGTACAAGGGCATCAGCAGATTTCATGACTGTTAAATATCCTGCTGCAGGGGAGTTTGGCTCACAGCCCTCTTATTCCTCCCCTGGTCCTCCCTTGTCTTCTCCCATCCCCCTAAACAACTTGTGGTTAGGGCAAAAGAAACATATTGCACAGTGCGCTCCATGTACTTTTGTTGCTTCAAGACCGTGGAACCACATCTCTTCCTCTGTGTTCAGTCTCTAAACAGCCAGAGAAGATGGGACAGGATTTCCCCCTCAGCAACTTGTAGAACAGTACGAATTCAAGGATCATTTCACTTGCCTCAGGTTTTCATCCATGTCTTTGCCACTCACTGAGTCAAGATGCCTTCCAGCCAAATTATCCTGTATTCTGTTTCCAACAGTAGTGTACATCTGCTGTGGAATTCCCTTTGATAACAATTTCTGTGAAAGACTTACACAGGGATCAAACACAGAATGCACGTTGGGGACCTGCAGTAGAATCTTGCTATACTAGGTCTCTCTCTTTACTGCTATAAACACATTGGCAAGGAACTGGCTGTTCTGTTCCCAGGGGCATATAGGGCCCGTTGTACTGTAAAGTAGCAAAATATGGTGATCCTGCTCAAGTGCAATGGGTTCAATCACCTTCATGGTGATGAGACTTTGCTCTGCTTACAGTGCTGAAAGAGCCATGGATCACTCTTCATTGCCTGGGTTGTAGCAATATTGAGACACAGTGGTCAGCATTGTGGCTGCCACAGCAATAAAAGTGTTTCTATGAACCTTGGCTGGGATGTAAAGCTTTCCTCCCATGAGGTTTAATTCCGCAGCTGAAAAGAGAATTTCAGATGCATACACACAACCACGCAGAGGCATGGGCGGGTGCTCTCTGACCTGTACACATCAACTCTGCATGCCTCTGGTGTAAGTCACTCACTATTTTAGTGACTTGTTATATTTTAAGAATGACATACAACTCCCAGTGTCTAAAAATGACTGAAAATGCAGATTTTCTGTGAAGGCCTTGGAAATCATGCCAATGTTGTTCTGAGACAAAACACTGCAGTATTTATTTTGGCTGCCTAAAAAATAGTTTCACAGCTATTTGGAATGTCTGGATATTTTTTACCTTTTTCTACATTTCTAATAGCCAGTGCTTTTCAAGATAACCATGATTGTGTTCTCTTTCGTTGCTAATGTCCTTGTGCGTGCCAGTTGTTCTTCTTAAGGCCTTTAACTAACTAACTTTATTTGCAAATAAGCTACCAGGCTTCAGATGTCAAATAATGGGACAATACAAATAGTTCTGTTGACATGTAACAACATCACTGCTATCTCCAGGAGGTCATGCTGAAGTAACTAACACCACATTAGGAATAGTTTTATAAAGAGATGGGTTCTAAGCAAATATTACCAGCATTTAAAGTTGTTTAATTTACATCAATTTCCCCAGCTGAACGATATATAAATATTCATGATTATACCACTGTAGTTTACATTATGAGATGTTTGATGAGATGAGAGAGAGAGATCTGGCATAAATATTTTAACTCTTCTAAATATGCAATGCATTTGATTCCCCTGTGATGTGGTACTTAAAATCCTATGAACAGAAGAAAACTTCATTGTAAAAGTTTTATTAGTAGAGGTAATGACTCGTGCAGTTGAAAGATATTTACTACCGGATTATCGAGGAGTGCAATGAAATTGCTACCTATCTCTTGCATTTATTTAGCTTGTGTGCTCTTAAACCCTGGTTAAAATGTGAAGGGAAGAAATTGGGTTTTATAAACATTGTCATTGCTACTGAGTTGCTTGCTTTCCATTCTATCTACTTATATATGGTGATGAGGACCATAGAGAGTCATGAAATTCTCACTATGTATGTGTACACTGTAGCAAGGGGAATTTAAACAAGTAAAGCAGACTGTCAGCCCCTACTTTCTTGGCAGAAATACTTTCTTAGACTAATGAGCCTGATCCAGCATCCATTCAAGTCAGATGGGAGCCTTTCAGTTGACTAGAATGAGCACTAGATTGGGTCCTAATACAATATATTCCCCTGTTCAGTATTACCTGTGTCACTCTCATCAACTTTAAACTTTTTGTAGCTGGCACAGAACTATTGCTTAGAGCTGAGCAAGAAACAGTTTTCCCATCCCACAAAAATGTCTGAGATATCAAAAAAAAAAGTTCTTGCTTTAAACCAGGACAAAAAGTTGAAATGGTAAATGTTCTGTATCCAAAACTCTGGAAAAAAAATTGAGGTCTTTTTTTCTAAACTTTTTAGTGTACAGTTACTAATGTCTCAAAATGACTTTTCATTTTGACTTGAAAGAAACAATAACTCCAGTTCAAAAATATTGAAATGAGGTGTTTCAACAACTTTTTTTCCCCAAAAATGTTTCAGGTTGAGAGGTTCATCAAATCTTGGCCCAGTTTCGATTTAATCAAATTGGCATTATTTGTGTTGAAAAGCAGTTAGTAGAAAAGTTCCTGACCGGCTGTATGGTCCAGTTTTGGCAAACGAGGGCAGTGGCATTTGACCACCTGATGGGAACTTCAGTTCTGACATTTAGCAGTAGAATTTCTGGCTAGAAGGTGAACAGTGTTGAAAAACTATGCTGCTTCTGCATCCCTTCACTTTAGGTTTAGTACAGACCCTTAATGCTGCCTGTGACAGTCTATGCCATTGTTCACCACTTTTACAAGACTCTGACAAATTTTATATAAAGTATGCCTTGAGAGGTGTTATTTGAAATGGCAACATCTGCTGAATATTGTTGTCGTGGTAAAAAATGTGTGACAGCATTGTTTGTAAAGCTACAAGATTCTATTATATAACATTGTTATGCATACTCCAAGGGTCAGAAAAGCTGGCCCAAACCAGTTTTTCAGGGTATGTCTATATCGTCGCCATCATATTGACCTATCTGGATCAATTGAGCAGGGCAGTGAAGACGCCACTCAGAAGAGAAGCACAGTAGTCGACAGGAGTTACGCAAGCTACTCTGCGTAAATTGCGTAACTCCCGTCGACAGCCGCCGAATTGCCAGGTAAGTGTAGACCAGGTCTCAGTAACAAAGGACAGACCGACACCCATCCAGGTGTTAAAAGGCATTAACCTGCATAAGCAGCTATTCTGTGGCAGGGGGAAGATGTGAATAAAAAATGTATATTCCATCACAGGGATGGTTCAGATCTCAAATCCACAACAAACTACTTGTTTCCTGCACCCCAACTGGGGGTAATCAAAGAAGGAAGGGTGGTAAAAGAATGAGTGACAGTGGCGTCCAAATTAATTTTCTGTCCCCCATCTCTACTCACAGCAGTTACAACCCCGAAAGACAAAGAATCACTGAACTGGGCCAGGGGTGGTCCTGGCTGGAAGGTTTTTCAGCCACTATGGACTGCTGTAAACATATGGTGAGACAAAACCTTTTTGCTTTTAAATTCACTTAGCTTTTTAAGTTTTGCTCTTAACCTTTTATTTCTTTAGTAACCAGTCCTGACTTTTATGCATCATTACTTGTAATCACTTAAAATCTATCTTGCTGTAGTTAATAAACTTACCTTCTTGTTTTATTTGAACCAGTGTTTGGATTAAAGTGTGTAGGGAAACTCCATTTGGGATAAGAAGGTTGGTGCACATCATTTTCCTTTGACAAAATGATGGATCTTCTATGATCTTGTGCTGTTCAGGAGGGTACTGAGCAGTACAAGATGCATATTTCTGGGGGGAAATCTGGAACTGGTTATTTGGTGGTGTTGCTCTGCAGTTTAATTCATGAGTGGCTAACTAGTAGCACTCAATATTTTGTAGCTGGGAGTGATTTTACATGCTAGAGGCTGTGTGAGACCAGGCCAGGAATAGATGTTCTTATAGCAAAGCAATGTAAGAAACACCTCAGGTTGGAGAACTGAGAGGTCACAGCTGTTCAACAGTACAGACATACCCAGTGGAATATTACACTGCTTCTTTATGTGGAATGCATTTAAACCACAATTATGCAAGGAGCTCACTATCTTTACTGAGACTGTGCTGGTATAGTGGTTTGCCCACATGATTTTCTGCATGATGTATTGCAGATCAGGGCCTTGGATTTTCATAAGAGGGATCACTTGTGCTACTTAGCCTCTTTAACCATCTCTCAGGCATTAAGTTACTGATACTTCAGTGTCTATCACAGACATGGTGAGGAAGGACTACTAACTAGGTCTTTGCTGCTGTGTTTGTGTGCAGCCTAGCGGAAAACCTCAGCCTGAAAAATAAGTAACCATTTCCACTAAGAAATGGATTTGATGATAATGGAATTATTTCCAAAGGTGAAAAAGAAAAGAACAATTCTCATTTTGCCTCTACTCCCTGCTGGCCTTATGGTTCTGTGTGACGTCCACGCAATTTAATTAAATATTGTGAAATGAAAGTTCAAGTAAATAGCCACCACCTTAGAAATGCCGACCTGCAATGGCATCATGGTGCCAAGTGGAATATTCAGCCAGATAGAGACCCAGAAGCATTTAATGAATGTTGTATTTCTGCTGGATTGGAAGATATGACCATTTCTGTGTTGTAAAAGGGAACACCAGAAGAAACAGCAAAAGTTTCCAAAGAATTAGAAATTAGAAACAAGTGTAATCACGGTAGGACTCGCAATGTTTCTGGAACGTAGGTGCGTTTTTTTTCTCATTGTACAGATGGAAAATAGTACGGCAGCTTTATTGTTTTACCTGAAATCACTCTCACTGCAGTACACTCACACTATAACCTGGGTGCCTGCCTCCCAGTGACATACTTAAGATCTTTTAGCCTATACTTTTTGTTATGAACCTTCATGAAACCACAAATGAGTAAGAAAATTCCTGCTTAAAGCATCATACCTATTATGAGAGAGATTTCATCAGAAGCTTTCCAGACCTGTGAAGAGTTAGTAAGAAACCCAATTGCTTTTTTATTGTCTTTCATGCTGAAAACATTCCTTCAGGTTTTGTGGTGAAAATGTTTTGAAGAG
Source organism: Emydura macquarii macquarii (assembly GCF_026122565.2). Lineage (NCBI taxonomy): Eukaryota > Metazoa > Chordata > Testudines > Chelidae > Emydura > Emydura macquarii. The sequence goes on along the minus strand of NW_027131390.1, from coordinate 30,854,589 downwards.
GTCTTTTCTTACTATGAAGGGATTCTCATTTTACAATTTTAAACTGCGTTGTTGATGCTCCATTACTAATTTCTTCAGCTGACTTATTTGAAAGTAATGGGGGTTAAGTGCTGACCTGGCCCAATGTCTTGGAAATATACTTCATTCTCTATTTAAATAGAATTATTGTATAAGGAAGTATAGACAACATCAGGGATGGTTAATAATCAGCACCCAGGTACCATGGAGATACTTCCAGGTTTTCTTTATCTGGCTAGACGGTATATTGGAACTATCTGGGCATCTAAATGAGTTTATTTTTTCATAAACACCTACCAAAAAGAATAGAATTCTTACAGGAAGTTTCCTGTGGTGGGAAACTATCCCTCACTAAGACACACTACTGCTGTATTATAATTACAATGCAAAGCTTGTTAATAACTTAGTGTGACAAAGACATTTGTTGTCCTACTTGTCATTACTATTAATGTGCTTGTTAAAGGCAAAATATAATATAAAGCTTTAGCCGTTGATTGTTTTTAATCTGATGGCAATTTTTGCATTGAATAAATAAATGCTTGTATTATTATTTTAACAGTTGTTACATGACTATAAAACCAATCAGTATTACAGAGATGCCGTTTTGGCTCCCTTTTTAAGAGGCAATATAATATTTTCTTTTGCTGCCTTAATGTTGTGAAACCCTTACCCTGAGCTTTCAGAGAAAAGGAATGCTGTTGCAGTAATTGGATAGTTTGTGACAACTTGCTGTACTTTCTTTAGTAATTGTGATTCTTAATGTAGAGGAAATGACATCTCTATGTGTTTTGAATTCAGTTGCCCTGACAAAACTAATTGCTCCTCAAGAGATGCCAACCTGGAATGTGCTGGGAGTGTGAAATGAACACTGACTTTAGTATCTTATTTTCCAATGAGTTACCATTTTTCATGTAATTAGCACCAATGTTCTTCTTACATTAACAGATCAACTAATAATATGTTATCCCTTAAATGCTGAAAATAAGGAAGAACATAAGAAGGAGCATATTCAAAGGGCACCAGCTCATTACAGTAAGAGCACTGGTAGATACAACATAGTTAACATTTAGACCTTCACAGAAGCTTGTTTACATTTTATATACCATTCTAACCATGAATTGTATATTTATGTATTTGTTTTTTACTTAACCTAATAGTCTGATGACCTGAGTTCTCTGACTATTTCAATTGTAATTTCAATCTTTATTTCTAAATAAAAATTCTGTTTTCTCTTTATCTTCAATTACACTGGGGTTTTGTTGCATGGTTTCCAGCAATCCTAATGAAGCTTTCAGTTAAATGCCAAAGAGGAGAAAGCACCTCTTCTTCATATATACTTATCAGCAGTTAAAATCCAGATCGCTTCAATTGAGATGTTTGGGGTGAATGAAGGACATGAGTGGGGTTTGTAACTGTGTGGAGCTCTGAAGGGGATGACAAGAAGCTTGAAACAGATCTGGAAGCCAGAGAAGGGGTTCAAAGAAGGGGAAGACAGTGTCTAAAACACAAGAGAGGAAGCTTTTAAAAGCATCAGAAGTTTGAATACTTTGGAAGGGTGCAAAGTGAGAGTGCAATAGTCAGAAGGCTGGAATCTGTAATAGTCAAGGCAAGATATAATCAAAGCATGGGCAGAGATCGTAGCACTGGGGATGGAAAGGAAAAGATGTGTTTCCAGAGATGCTCTACAGAGGACCAAATGGATTTGGAAAGAGTCTACAGGAGAAGATTCCCAATAGTAATATAAAAATGAGTTACTACAGTGATGAGTAATTGATAAGCATTCCTTTTATTAAATAAATTTGTTTAAAGTGCTTTGTGACTAACAAATTTGTAATAAAAGGTATGGGGCATCATTTGTGAAGAGAAGGTCTAATTCAGTGAGTAGGTTGCTAGCTGCCAATAGATAACTCTACTGTAATAAACAAGTTTACTTGGGAATCTTCAGCAGAGTCAACAGCTAAACCGGAGTGGATGGCTCATGCAGGGATGAAGTATTGAGGGGAATAGAGGGACTTAAGGTCAGAAATAATGGAGCAAAAGCAAGAAAGAATTCAGGACAGAATCCTGTAGGCGAGTGAAAGAACTGCTGAAGAACAGGTCAGAGGAGAGCTGTGTAACCTCTTATAATCTTAGGGTCAGAACTTCAGCTGAGGTAAATATAGGAGCCTGATTTACTTCAGTAGAGCTACACTAATTTATATCAGCTGAAGATCTGGCCTTAAGTCCTAAATTCTGAAGAAGCCTTAAGAGGGGAATGATGTCCCAAGCCCTTCAGGTGAGACGTGACAATATGGACTGTCAGGATTGATCTATTAATGCATTAACACTGTAATCTAATAAACCTCTTTCTCCTGTATCTCGTGGGTCAGTCCAGAGAAGCAAGAGTTCCAAAAGCAGCATGGACCTGATGAGCAGAAAGATGTAAGTAAAAATTTACTAAAGCTATTTAGAGCAGAGTATGCAGGACCTGCCTACTAAAATGCAAACCTCTGTCAATGCTTCCTGTAGTGGAAAGACATATCTGATAAGGTGACTTGGAGAGCTTCAGGAGGGAGGAGATCTTCCCTCCCACCCGCCTCATAAAACAACTACTCCTGGTGGAATAGGCTCTTGACTGGAAGGGAGTTCCCTAACTTAGGCCTTGGGAGCCCTTCTGAGATCTGGCCTTGGAGGCCTTAATCTCCTCCTTAAACCTCTGTATATGAAATAGACAGATGGTCAGATATTCTGCTGTTCATGTATCTTTTTAAAGGAATAAATTTCACATTGAAGGTATGAAGTTGCCTTATTTATTTATCTTTAAATGAGGACATAACGAATGAAGTATTCCAGCCAAGGGGAACGGGACACTCAGGAGGAAGCCTTGTGTTACTCTCATTACTTTCCTTCAGTTTTGTCCCTTTAATTTTGTGTTCAGTGATTCTCACCCAGAAGAGATTAGTTTACCTGTTAAATTTCAACAGATCCATGGCTTTGTACAAATGATAAAGGAAGTGATTCCTTAATGTTCACCACTGTGACTTAGTACAAATTATAAGGTCTTGATGAAAATGGCTTAAGGGTTCCCCTTAGGGAACTGGCTTATTTTCAAGGTCTTAAATTAATGGAGTTTTAACCAGTGTCCTACAAGTTAAAAGTGAATATTTTGAAAGAATAACCATACAGTATTTGAAAACCAAAAATAATATAATTAAGTAGGATGATGTAAATAATGATGCAAAGTATTAATGCTGTAAGGGTTGAAGAACATGAATTCATATAAATTGTGAACATTAATATCCACCTCAGAGAAGACTAATTGGACCAGACTACAGACAAGTATCAAACTTCTTGGGACAGATTTGCCATTCATTAAGTCTAGAAATGATGATCAACCAATGGACAAAACTATATGTAGGGATACTTGCAAGAAATAAAGATGGTAATCCTAAGAGAAACGTGAGTCCATAGGTTTTTCTATTTTCTAAATATTTCTTCCCTGAAGTGTGAATATTTCAATGGCCCTGTCTATCAATACTAACCTCGTTTGGATTTATATCATTGCTGAGAATATGCTCTGTGTGGCTAGACAGGAGCAAATTGTGCACAGTATTCATTACAAAGGAATGTATATTCCAGTGTCTTGGTGGAATTATCCCACGGTGGGTTTGAATAAAGATTTAAATAAAAATGTCTGTCAGAAATGTTACATAGGGTTGAAAAAGTAAGTTTGTTCATGGTAAGCATAGACCAAGATCCACTGATATATGCAATTTGTCATATACACTCGTGTCCATTGCTATTAAGTGGTCTGAGTCTTATCTTGTGCTATTTTTACTCCTCTCTGAAAAGCAACTTAGTCATTGAAATTTCCTTGGCAATGAGGAATTGTGCTTAAATCTCTTCCTGACCTGCAATATGTTTTAAGGACATATTTATTTCTGTAATTTTCTATAAAATCAAAATAGGACATTGAAAACATTACAAGCATATTTCATAAAGCAATACCAGATAGCCTCATGCTCAATATAATGTGTCTGTAATTTTGTAGTTCATTGTAATGACTTTATGTTGGCAGTAGTCACTTTCATGAACAGTGCATTGTTGACTTGTGAAAGCTTCCCCCTGGAGAGCTCAGTAAATATTGCATTGGGCTATTGCCACCACAGGAAATGATTTCCCAGTTTTGATGAAAACTAGTTGTGTATGGGTGATGTATGCTAAAAGGCTTTAAAGATTGATTAATATGAAAATCAAGTGTAATTGAAGCATAAGTCTTCATAGATATTGGTCTTAATGTCCAAAAAGTGTTTGAAAACATTGCTTTACAACAATAGGATGTCCTTCCACTTCATCCCTTTTATTAACATGACTTGCACAGACAAGGATTTCTTTACAGTTGATTACAGAAGAGTAATGTTTCTCAGTTAAGGCAGAAAATAAAGAAAGAGATTAAGAAATGACCAAAAGAAGATAAATTGTTTTCAGGCCTAAATGATAACCTATTAAAGTCTTGGCACTGGTGACTTTAGTGTATCCACTGCCAGCAATAAAACTGGAGCCATGAAAATATGGCACTGATCAAGAATAAATTTCAGATAAATTTGAAGAATCCGCTATAAATCTTGAAAATGCCTTTGAAATGGGGTTGTTGTAATTGGGAAGGTCTCACAGCTTGAGGGGATGATGGTGGCAATGTAAGTACTGCCCATTGACATGTACTTCAGATAATTCCAACTAATGCAAGGGTGTAAAATGTTGTGTAGAGGCCCTGAAAGTATTGCCACTGGAATCTGATATTCCTAGCAAAATGAATAAGGAATGTTTTTATTTTTAAAAAGTGCATTTTGTGTGAATTAAGGACACTGAATAGACAGCCCTATAGACCAAAGTCCATCTCTAGCTCTGGAAGAAATAAAACATAGGCTGTATCAGTTCAAGCTTCTCATGCTGCTCTGACAGGCCTCACGGACCCTGAATTGCAGAGGGGTCACATTCCGAGGTGAGTCTGCATATTCTGGAAAGTTCTTCCTAGAGCTGCTTACTGAGAATACTAACAAAAGAGCTAATTGTGGATGTCCTGGCGATCTGTAAACCTGTTAACTAAATTGAAGTGAAACCATCAAATAGCTGGTACGTGGCAATGACTTTGTCAGTCCTGGGCTGAGTTGGATTACTAAAAACTGTATGAACATTATCTGCCTGTTCTTAATGTGCCTTTGGTCTTCACAAATCTAGGCTTCTATGTATCTAGGACATAAAGTGATAAGTTATATCCTTTACCAGTCACTGGAGTTGTCCAGTCCTATTATATTAATTTAGATGGAATAAATGGGCCCAAAGAGTCAAAAGTGTTAACCTAACAGAGCCACTGTTCAACATTAGAGTTTTAAACAAGTTTTGGGGTTTGGTATACAGAGGCCTCAAACTGCTTAGTACCATGGCAAACACACCATTAAAAATCATTTTAGTCTTTTATTAAAGACACAGAAAAGAAGGAAAACAGTTAAAACATTTGAAATGTTAAGTATTAAATCAGGCTTTCATTTTAACAACATCCCTTGTTCCCTTTTCCTGGAGAGAGGTTTCAGAAGGGGGGGGGCCTTGTTTGACATCTCTTAGATTGTATTAAAGATGATGATGATAACTGTGCTTTTTGGGGAAAAGAGGATTTAGTTGAAAGGGGCTTCAGCAGTCATTGCTTCTCCTGTTCAAGTCTGATCCTGTTTCGCACATACACAAAAGGGAAGAGAAAAAAACAGCAAAGATAGAAAATGCAGCTCTCTGGAGTTGACTTTCACTTGCATCCTCACTGCTGAAAACAGAGGCATGGCACACAGTCTTATCAGCCACTCCGAGATCTAGCAAATTTGTACCAGTATCAAGCTGTTTAAGTCACTATATTTTAGATGCCTCTTTTGGTCACAGGCTCACAACAGTTTTGCAAAATATAGTCTTGGCTGGCTAAGACAGACATTTATTAAACAAAAGGCAGAAAGAGAGAGAGAGGAGAGAAAAGAAAGAAGGTAGGGAAGAAAAAGACACAGTGTGACTTTGAGAGAGAGAGAGTCTGTCATCGTAGGTTGCATTTGGGGTTAAGGTGGTGATGTCACCTGGCCCCTTCTCTGGCCATCTCTGGTCAGGACAATTTTTGGGATTAGGATGGAAAAATAAGGCCCAGGGTCCAAAGAGACTTCTAGATTCTGTGCACCAGATGAACGATAAATGGTCATCTTGTTTTTAAAAGGCTGACTGTGTCATTCTAAATACCCACTGAGAGCATTGCACTCTGAAGGATTACAGTACAAGCCTCCTGCAGGACTCTGGCTTGGCTAGATTTGCTGCAGGGAGCCATGAAGAGACACAGGATGCTGGTGTCAAAGGCTCAGTCTTCGAGGCCCCTGGGGAAGTGTGTAGGTCCTTGGGGCTTGGCATACTAAACAGGTCATTCCCAGGAAACTGGTGACAAGGCTGGGGCATAGACCAGAATCTGTGACAGCCAATCCTAATGCGATGTAAACTGACATCGCTGTAAAGGCAATGGAGCTAATCTGACTAAAATCAGATGATGATGATATGGCCAATTGAGAGAGTGAGCATGTGTGTGTTGCTGTTGAAAATTCCTTAACTTTTATTATTGCCAAAATTTGAACAATCAAAAGCAAAACATAAAAGGGAACTTAAGATGTGTGTTTACTTCTCTTTCCAACAATAGGCTAGCTAATCTTTATCTTCCCCTATCAACTGCATAATCAACAAATTAAAACAATCTTCCTAACGTTCATTTCAGTTAAAACAATTTATCTTGCCAAGAACACTAGAGGCAAATCAATAAGGGTGCTATCTGACCAAGAAAAATTGATTGTTCATTAATAAAAATGAGTGAAATTTCTACTCCATTATATTCTATGTCTCTATTTGATATTATTGCTAATATCAAGAGGATAAAATCATATTTGATTTCATAGAGCGTCTTTCATAATTATGTGCCAAAGTGCTCTACAAAGTAATCAGCTGATAGCAAGTAGTGTAGTGATTTTCAAGGAACAGGTGGCAGTCATGCTGCACTAGAATTAAATGGACTTTTAAGCATAGCCTTGTACAAAGGATGGTTCATAAATAGCAGCACACCAGGAGCACTGGGCGACACTGTGATTCGGAGATTGAGACGCAATGTCTTTGGGGACAGTGCAGTTTACAGCCTGCTTTAGCAACTGGCTCAGCTTGTTGGCCAGCAAGTAGGAATGGAGTTCAAGTTCCAGCCATTCCCTTGCCCACTATTTGCCTCCCTATCTACCTGGAAGAAAGAGAACTTAGTCACATCACTGCTAATACTTGTGTGTGTCCAGTTCCAAAATCTAAATAGCCTGAGTAAAGGTGAGATTGGGAATCCGTAGTCCAAATCACAGTTCAGCCCTGCTGTGTTGATAAAGAGCCAACTCCTGTTCTTATAGGTGTCAATAACAAAACTGACATTGATTTTAAATGTGCTCATGTTGTCACCTATTGTTAGCTCAAATCCTATACTTCCAACACAAACAATTTCCATTGCTTTCATAAATGGAATTTGGCCCAAGTGAAGACTAGAGGACCTGGTCCTCCCGATATATTTTTGATTTGTACAAAGAAATTTAAGAAGAGGCAGCTCTGCAACCTCCACAAGAGCTTCATAACCGTCATCAGGAGGCACTTCTCCAGCAAGGTGTGCTAGATGGAGAATCCTTATATTCCCAACACCTGTGGAGCTTTTGCTCCCATGTGCAAGGAAAATACACTGTGCAATCTACCTCTGAATCATCTTGTATTCCAAATATTAAAACACAGCTCAAACCCCAGACGCAAAGTTCAGCAGATTCCTTTAGCTATCCAAACATGCCAGTGGAGTCTCTGGCAGTGGATGGTGATGAGGGATGTTTAAATAGGCTCAGCCCTCCCCACCTAGCTGGGAAGCATGGGCCCAGCCAGATTGGAAGTGCATTGATCAGTAGCTTCTGTTGTAGGCTGCTACTGGAATGTACTCTATATGCAGTAAACACCCAAATTCTGTATTCCCTGGCCCACAACTACTGATGGGAAGAATGGAGCCACTTTAGCACATTGCCCAGAAAATGCCATTGCAAAGTGATGCAAACAACCAGTAAAAGCGCTTTGCTTTTAATGCAAAGCAAAGTCATAATGTATAAAACTGAAGTTGGTGAGGCACTGAACACTGTTGATAGGCCCATTGTAGATCTTTTCTTTTTTTTTTTATAAACACCAGGAAGTCTTCATTTATTACATTAAAACTTTAGAAAACTGATTTTTCACGCTACCATGTGGCGTTCATGATACCATTACAGTTTTCTGAGATAAATGGTTTGCACAAGAATTAAAATAGAATTTGCATGAGTTTCTAAATTAAAACTCTTCTCTCTTAAAGGAATGTTCTTCTGAGTTGTTCTTCAGGGAAACAAAAAATACAAGGAATTAATTAAGCATGAACTATTTACAGGCCACACTCTGGCAATATCCAGCTTTTACTGCTGGAAGAGTTACAATCATGTTGCAATTCTGGAAAGCTGAAACAGAGCACTATGGCCTGGTAAGAGCTACTTAAATAAAGGATAAGTTTTATACTAATAATTTTCTTTAAAATTTCTTGATTGGTAGAATGCCACATGCTTGATTCAAAGTTCTATGGCCTCCTATTAAAATATTTTTCAGGGAATTGGATGTAACTTTTGAAACACTGTAAGCATCTTTTTATGTATTAAAGTGTTATGCTAATTTTATAAAATTACCTCATTTACAGCCAATTGCAAAATAAGCAATAACTACGTAGATTAGTAATTGCCGTTCTGTTTTAAAAATTAAAATTTAAAAGCTTTCTGCACCTTGACAATTGCATTTATGTACGATTAGCTTTTGAAATGAGGAGAACAGGAGCGGAACAGTTGCATCCCTTCTGAGTTTAATGGAAACTTGCAAGTTTCATAGTCATATCTTTGTGAGTGTTTTTACTTCCAAAGATCAACACTGTAGAGTTGAAATATATGCATCTTATCATGAGCATTGACTTCTTGTAGTACCTCATAACTATGTGTCTCCAAATGTTTTGCTCTGTACATTTTATGCAGCATCTTTGTTGTGGAAATATCACAAAAGCAGGACTGGAAGGCTGAAGTCTCATAAGATTCCTATAAGGTTTTTAGTTGTTCCTAGGCTTGCTCTGGTTGCTGTGAGAACAGGTTTTCTTGCCGCATCTGGTCTTCCACTTTTTAGCATGGCCAAAGCCAGAAAATACAACAAAGCAAGAAAAGAAGTTAATGCAACTATTTTAAAACCCAAAAGTAGAGTTTGTTGTTTCGTATGAACCACTTTGTCGGTCACTACAGACAGTTGTTGGTTGTTGTGTATTACAGTAACATCTAGTAGTCTAAGTCAAGGACCCCCTATGACAGACGTATATTCATACAGTAAGCCAGTCTGTGACCTAAAAAGATTATAATCTATTTCCTTGATCCAGCAAAGCACTTACACATGTGCTTAACTTTTAAACAGGGGTAGTGCTTCAGAATTAAATAGATATGACAGACAAAAGGTAAGAGGAAGGAAGTCTTTGTTTTACAAAATAGGGAACTATGTGTACAATACTGTAAAATGTATTCTGTAGAAAGGTTTATAATTTCTCTGTATCTTTGGTCTTTAAGAAGTTGCCATTGGCTATCTAAACAGACTTTAGAAAAAACAAATATAGATGCAGATGAAGTTGACAGTCCCATGAAAGTTGTTTTTCTTTAACTAAATAATTTATGGGGGAATCCGTGCATATTTCCTTGAGATGTCTTTTTCCTGTTTTCTTAACCATTAAAAACATTATTAGGTGGTATAAATTCACTATCTTCTGTTACGTTTACAGCCTGACTAAGCATCATATCACCCAGACATCAGTTCGTTCAGACTCCTGTTCCAATGAAGTTGGAGATTAACTAAACCTCTCCCTTGTCATTTCTACCCAGGTCAGAGGTGACACTTAATGTTGAAAATGATTCTTTAATTCCCATATCTTTAAAGTTGACTATTCTTTCCACAAGACAATTGATCTAAATTTCTACCCTCCATTATGTTGCACATATGGGCTTTTTAAGATGTCTGTTGTACTTATCAAGGATGTCAGTTTCAGCTTTATGACCCATGCATGATGTTTTGTGGAGTTTTCTTTTGTTTTTCACATTTGTTCCATACAATCTGTTTTTTTTTTTGTGTTGGTTTGAAGTTTCATAGAATGTTTATACTTCTAGAAGGCTTCTTATTCAATTTTAATTTTCTTTCCAATAATTTTCTTGCTGATATTAAACTCTCTAAAAATATTAAGGAAATTTATTTATATCCAGGGAAAATTATTCATTCTTTGGTAGATCTTGCATGGTTATGGCATCATAAATAGCAAAGATAAACAAATTGGAGCAGCTCTAGAAATCAATATTCTGTATTAGTCTCAGGCAGACTCAATGTGTCTCAAAGATCTGTGGAAAGAGTGCGTGCAGTGTACTGTTTCCTTTGGCGGAATTCTTCTGCTCCTTAGTGGCCAGGCCCAGAGCCCTCCAAGGTCAAGGGAGAGACTTGAATTGTCCAGAATGATCTTTGCCTCAGGTCTGGTGTGCAGACTCCCATTATTCTCATGGGCCTGAGATCCTCTCCTAGCCACTGGCTGATGTGGCACAGTCTGGGCAGAGGATGGGAAGAAGGTCTGAGACAGTGGGTACTGATACCCTAGAAGGGGAGGACTGTAGTGACCTGGCTGGAGGGCCAAGTCTTGAAGAGAGAGCATCCTGAATCACAGAGGTGGCAGGGCACACAGATGACCCACAGAAGGGGATGCTGGGATTAGAAAGAGTTAATCCCCAGAGCAGCCAGGAGAAGGCGCCCTAGTGGTGAGTGAACCCCGTGACACCTTCTAAACATCTTATAACAGATTGATAGGTTCACCTAAAGAATCAAAACCCATCAGGGCATTTAAAATTACCCAGCTGGTTTTGCTTTTCATGAAAACAGCTGAATCCTGCATAAAAGTGACAGCATTCTTTTTCAGAAATTCCATTTATTATGCAACTTTTTGCATGCCCTGATAACTGTCATAATTTTGCATGAACAGTGGATTCTAACTACAATGGTCTCTTGTAAGTGATATAAATCATCAATGTCCCATCATTTGAGGTTAACACTAAATATAACTTTCATCAATACTTTTCTTTGAAAAATAGCCATGTAGCATGTACAAGATCAGTTTTTTTATGACACATTGCAGCACATGTCAGTGTTTGACCTTTTATAAAGCAATTTTATGCTATACACTGTTTTTATAGGGTTTAACGTAGTGTCACAGCCTTTAAATCGCAAGAGGCTATGAAACTTTGTAAAGATTACATAGCTGAGATTATTAATTTTACACATGGTGGAATATAAAGAATTTATGAAATTATTAAGCAAAGAAACAGCATCAGAGTGGGTGTAAACATTATTGAAATGTGGCTATTAGCTTATTTATTATTTAAAAGAACACATTCTATAATAGTATTTCACAATAAGGTTGTCAAAAATGCTTTCTTGTAAACTGGCTGAGTATTAGACACTTTATTATTATTTCTCAGTCAAACACAGTTCAGACAGAGGAAGTTAGGAAGTCTTGGCAATCGCTTTCTTCTAATGCTTGATTTTCTGGTAGAGAAAGGAGTTAAAAGCAAAAATTCCAGGCTTCCACATAAGCTGCATAAATGTATATAAGCAACATAAATACTTGATAATTTAGGCTGATAAAAAGTTATATTGAAAGCAGGATAGAGGTTTTGTGTTAATTATTCCAGCGCTTCCACCCTGCGATATTGTGGACTAAAGAAACTGATGTAATTGTAGAGCACCTTGAGTGCATTAACTGTCATCCCTTAAAATTCAGAAATTGGAAACTTTGCAGGAGAAGGAAAAAATTATTTTAAAAATATCCAGTTTGAGTTCATTTTTAAAATCAATGGATATCAAGTGTTTAAAAGAATATCTATCCCAGTGTGTCAGAGAAGCTAAATTCCCAAATATTTGACCTGGTCAAGGGGGAAGAGAAAGGATTTAAGTATTAGACTCTGAGGAATTCCCATAGTCCTTGTGATGCTGTATAAATAGGTCATGTGGGGGGCAGAAACGCAGGTAAAAGTAGTCCCAAGAAATTGTAACAACCAAGATATCAGAGCAAATGCTAAGCAGCATGCTTAAGTATTTCACTAATGCAAAGAATGAAAAGCAATCGCAAAAAACAGAGATGAGCACTTTCAAGGAGAGATGTGACCTAGAGCTGGATAACTTTTTTTGGGTGGGGGTCAAAATACTTTTTTTGGAAATTTTCATCTTGATGGAAATTTCCCTACTGTTTGCTGACAAACAAAATATTTATTTAACAGAAAACAGTTCTTCAATACAAAAACATTTCGTTTCCATGAAAAAAACTGAAATATTTACTACACATTTTTGGGAAAAAAACTTTTTGAAAATTTCCTTTGAAAAATAACTGGTGTTTTTTGTTTTTATTTTTTGTTTTTATCAGTTCTACTACAAATCTTTGAAGGGAGTAGCAATCAAATCCCTAAAATGTCAGTTTGAGGCTAACTCTAATTCATATTATCATGTGGCCAAGACAGAAGCAAACTTCTGGTATTAACAAATCGCATTCTCAGTTATTCAAAATCAATGTGAGTCTCAGATTCTTTCATGCCCCCTTGCAGATATCATTGAGGATGAGGCCAGCACAGCAAAGGATTCTCAAGATGATCGGGAACAAATCCTTCATTAAAAATGAAATGCTGTATAGATGGTTGGCTTTTATAAAAAATATGTTCAAGTGCTAGAAAGGATTATGTATAATTGACTAGAAATGGCTGAGGTAGTGGTTTCAAATAGCTACTGATCATGCTTGGTAACATTTTTGGACTTTTTTTATTTAATGAAATCTAAAAGAATGATCTGGGTACATTCTTCAGTATGAGACCTCGAAAGAGGAGGTAGTGCTGGAGATAAAGTAGTTGCCTCTGAATGCTTCAGGACCATATTAATGTGCTACCTTTTAGAAAGAGGGACGGAGGTGAGATTCTGAACATGATCACTGAGGATGCCATAGCACTCTTAAGTATTTTTGTTAGGGGTTGGAACACCAGTGACCATCTACCCAGTGTTCACTTGGGTACTTATATCTGATCTACCTAAATTAATCTGACAGTTGCAATTTGTTTAGGGGTTCTCCACCACTTGTTCTAACCTAGCATAACTCTTCATTGTTCAGCTGCTGCTGCATTCCACCGCAGTGATGACTACATTGCAGAGGAGGGGTATTGTGAGGAATAATTGAAGTTACGATTGCAGTCCAAGATATTGAGATGGAAGTAGTTATATATGTGAGATGTATTATCTACATTTTTATTTTGTATTCTTACCTTCTACATTTAAGGCCACCTGGCTGCATTTTAAGACTGTATTATAATTCAGTGAAGCTCATAAACAACAACAAAAATTGCACTGATAATTCCCAAATTCACAGGACTTTGATGCAGAGAGAGAATAGGTTGGCAAAACAGGGTGCTTGCACAAATCCAACGTTTTGAGTAAAACCATGATTACTTTGCATGCATGCCATTAGTCCGTGTTCACTATTTCAGTACAGTTAGACAATTTATGTAAGCTGAAAACCTTTATAAAAAACAATGCAATTTAAATACACAATTTCTTACAACAATTGTATTATTCTAATTTACCACTAAAACAATACATTTAATTAGGAACAGCAGAACATACTCCCTAGTGTCTAGGCACACAACATTCATAATTATCTAGTGAAACAGACTAATTATTTTTACTCATGAGATGTTATGTGCTTGAGTGTAGATGCAAAACTCAGCAAGTAAGAGTCGGTGACAGGAAACTACTTTCGGCCTTAATCAAATGTATTTGCTTTTTGTTTTGCGGCCGAGGAGACTCTCAGGTGTACCTTTTTCCTCCTGAAGTGCAACAGTGACAGTTTTTCAGTAAGAAAAACTAAATTGAACACAATCATAGCTGCATCAATCAAGTTACTGTGTAACAATGTCACTTTTTATCTTGACCCCTTTTCAGACAATAGTCAATTCAGATTATCCAAGTGTACATGTTAAACATTCAGGGCCAGCTGAAATCTATGGGGATACTTTGGCCAGCTCTCGACTTCCAAGTTGTTATTTTTGAGTTCCCACTGATATTTGCAGGATTACATACTCGGGACTTGGTTCAACTCAAAACTGTGTCTGATGTCTCACTTCTGGAGGATGTTGCTTATTTCTAGAGAGTATTTCCTGAAGAGAATTGGTTGTGTGAAAACTATTTTGGGCTACTATGATTATTCGTGTCTTCTACTTTGCTAAGGTCATAGTCAGAACCCACGATTTTCAATAGTGACCATTAACTTTTAGTATCTAAAATTTGGTTGCTCAAAAGATCACTTCAAAGGTCCTTGTTTTCAAAAAGTGCTGAGCATCTATGTAGGAAGGCGCAGTGGCCTTCCTCAGAGCCTGGGCCAGCGGAAGGGCCGCCAGGACTGGACCGGGCAGGAGCCCGTCCTACAATCTACCATCTTTAAACCTTAGTGATCTTATACCTTAGCCTATAAAATGTCCCAAGCTGGGCATCATTCATTTTTGAAAATCTTAGGCATGGATTTGTTTGTGTTTCTAGATATCTATTGGACTCCCAGGTATGATGTTGGGACAGAGGTAGTTGGAAATCCCCTAGACAAACAAGATCTTTAATGCCTACCAAAGTAAAGCAACCACAAACAGTAAAGGAGAAAACTGTGTAAATGCAACAGTGTGTCCTCTTATTGTCTTTGACCACTGTGCAGCAACATTATTCTAATACAGGGAATGTATTTGAGTAGTTGAGTTGGTTCAATAACAAATTAATTTGTGAATAAACATAGTGAGCTTGCTTCCCATTTGGGAGAGGGGCAGAGTTGGAGAAGGTGGGGGCCAGATCATGATTCTGAAAAATCGCCTCCATTTTAATATGAATGATTATTTGTCCCAACAGTGCATTATTTCTGTTTAAGAGGCAGACAGTGTGCTGAATTGCTGTTTGTGTTATGATTGTTTTGCTAATAAATAGTTTGGTGTCTGACACAAGAAGAAACTGTGCTTTAGTTCCCTGCCTCAGTCACATGATCAAGGTCAGGGAGACAATCAATACCTCCTGTCACTGACTCCATAGACTACTACTGCACCACAAACCATAGGCAAACAAACATAACAAAAGCATAGAGGAAAATCAGGGCTGGCTTGCAAATGAGTCATGCATAGGAAAAAAGGCAAAATTTGTCAATTTGCTGTTCATTCCCAACTCAAGAACTCCATCCATCTACCTGTGTAGTCAGTAGGGAAGAACCGCTTGGCCATCAATGGTCATTGCATATGACCCCTAGTTCATATGTACTTGACATGTTCAACATCACAGCAGATGCATTCAAACAAGATGTACCTCAAACATGAAGAAGCAGTTGAATGACTTAACATGGTGCTTGTGCCTGCATTTTGGATCTGGACATCTTTCCCAGTTAGAGATATAAAATTGCATATCTATGTATTACAATTCTATTCTTTTGATGTAATGGTTTTCTTCGTTTTGTGCCTGCTGAGCACAATTCCTAGAAAACGTTTTCAAATATTTGATGTGAAATATGGATGGTCTAAGTATTTTTATTACTAGTGGCTAGTATGGTTGATAGCTTGTTTGAATGGCTGGGGAGAAGGGAGGCTTGCTGCATTATAGCCATCAAAAGGTACTTTTCCCTGGCATATAGTATCCTATCCTCTTAATAAATACTTCCATTTAATGACCATGAGCAAACCTTTGCTGATCTCTGAAAAGAAACAAATAGGGATGCTTACTCAAGTATGCCTGAAGCATATCCCCATCAAACTGCTGAGATGTAATTGAAATGGGAGGACTGGCTCCTTAGTCTGCTGTGACCCTTTCAGCACATAATTCTACTTTGAAATGCTTTTTCTTGCATTTTTTTTCTAGTTGATTTATTATAATTCATTGAATACACCACAGGAAGCAAATGGTGACATTCATCAGCCTTACAATATATCGTGTCAACGAGGCTTCTGTTATACATGTGTTATCTACTGGAATTCCTTTTAGAAAGTCTAAATTTTCTTTTTCTTTATTTCACTGACATGCAGGGAAAAATCAGAAGCAAAGATTCCTGTGACAAAAAAACACTTGTGTTCTTGTGTTACAATACAGTGGTTATATTTATGCAACTCTTGCAAGGATGCATCCAGCACAATCAGCTAGTATGTCAAACATATGGGCAATAAAAGATCTTAATGTTTTCTATGAAAAAGAAATCTAATGACATTAAAAAACGTTGACCAGTGCTACTTGAGGAGAATGCATATTTTTTCATGTTTTGAATATTTCAGTTTTTTGTGCAAATTTGTATTTTTAGGCTTTGCTCTAGCAAAGGACTAATGTATGTGCTTAACTTTAAGCAGGGCAAGAATTGGGGAAAGGTGGAGAAGGGTTCCCTTGAGGTGATGCTTTCAAAATGTTAACTATAGTACGTTGAGATATAAAACCCCTTTCAGTGTTCCTTTCTACAGTGCAGTAACCATGTATTGGAAGAAAATATTCCTTGACATTAATCATGTTACTTGTCTTCAAAGATAAAGCGATATTTTATTTCTAATTGTATATCCAATTCCTGTCCAAATATATCTGCCCCACCTGTTTACTTGAAGTAGAGTGAGTTTCTATTACAAGGACAAGGAGCATACATCTATGCAGCAAGAGGCAACTGAAGGGCAGCAAGTCACAGAGCCCAGGTTGCAGACTCCGGTTCAGGCTACCACTCTAAAAAGAGCTGTGCAGACATTGTGGCTTGGGCTGGAGCATGGGCTTTGAAGCCTACGGAGGGGTGTACAGCTCTTTTTAGTGCCATAGCTTCAGTTCCACAAGCCTGAATTTGTTGACCCAGACTCAGAGATTCGCTGCTGAGGTCTGTGTAGATGTGCTCAAAATGTCTCGATTATGGAAAGGGGATTCATTGTTTTATTTGCACCTGCTTGAGTCTCCAAGTGAAAGTTACATACCTGCCTGCCATTGCAGTTGTCAGCCACAGTTCTGATCATTTGTCCATGGTGCCCTTCTTCCTTAGTGCCTTAATAAGTTGCTCTTCCTGCCTGGTAGCACACTAGTTAAAATTTGACATCTATGTTTCAGTATTTAGATGTAAGTTTTGCCCATTAAGAAGTAGAGCACCCATTTCCCCCCCGAGATCAGTTCCCTTTTAAGACTTGCGTAACCATCCTTGATGCTGAACAGGGGAATGGATTATTTGTATTTTAGCTTTATTTACAGTAGATGGAGCATGTTGTTAATGACAATTGTATGGAAATTTCCCAGATGAATATTTATGAATGTGAAATATGAGTGCAGTGCTTCCTGCTGTGTGCATTGCCACAAACATTTCTTTGAACGGATCTATTGAATTTTGCCAGACTCAGCACAATTGAGAAATGTTTCAGGGAAATACCAAACTGCTTCTTCCATATACATATGTCCCTTTGGCATCTTATAATAAAGACTTGAAAACATACTGTTTTACTGGCAGTAAAGCAGCAATAATGTCTTAGTAGAATCAGAAAGAATAACTAAGCATCCTAAATGTCTGAAATAAAGAGATAATTGAAATTACTTTGGGTTTAGGCCTCAGCAGTTTCCTGCTTTATAATATCTCAGGTGATCATTTATACTTAATGAAATGCAATGAAACAAGAGTATATTATTGATTTAGAACTTAAAGTTTGGTTTGCGTCTACCATAGGTCTCATTGATACATGGAACATTTATGGAAGAAACAAATTGTTTAAATTGCATCTCATTATATTTAGTAAAAAATCAATAACTCACTTGCATGAGTTCATCTCTCAAGCTTTGCAAACAATTTTGATGGGGATGGCACATTTAATAAATAAAAAGCCAATTTGTAGTCTGAAAGTTTCTTGTCTAGAAATCAAATCCAGCAGTCGAAGTAGCCAGTATTATCAACCCCAAGGGTTCAAAAATCATGTCAGCTCTTTCCCAAAATTGAGATTTTTATGGTAAATTTTGAAATCTCTGTGTCTTCTGGTGTAGACATACCCTTACAGACTGCACAACAGCCTGGAAATCTCATTCCTAGCTTGAGTAGGCAAAATTTTACCCTAGTATGCTATTTCCACAAAGTTCAACATGGCAGTGTGACTGCAGCAGCACGGGCAGTGGCTCAAGCTACCTGCCTTAGTATGCATCTAGGGAGCCACACACGATTGTATGTGGGTGTTGTGTAGTACAGCACATAGTCAGCCTGATTTCTAAGATTTACAATTTCTAATTGCAATTTCTAATTATGCCCTCAGACGTTTGTTAGACATTAGATGTTTGTCTAACTCATTTGGAATGCAGAGGGAGTTCCTCAGACCTATCCATGGGGAGAATTTGGTCAGTTATATTAATTACCTTCTGGGTCTGCTGGTGCACAAATAGTTTTCTGGTATCATGGGTTTCATCACTATAGAGCCCCACTCCATTTCTCTGCCCTTTACAGCAATGGAAGTCTGCATTTAACATTATCAACGTACATATCTGTGTCTCAGAGAGTACACTCTTCTATATGTAGAAATTCTCCATCGGCCCTATTTCTGGGCAACTTTAAAAGGGGAGAGTGGAAAAAATGGCAATTGGGACATATTTTTCAATCCTGAACGGCCTGCTGTGTCCCTTTGAGTAGGTCTATGCAGCATTTTGGTGCGAGCCTCCCAGCCTGGGTTGACACAGGGGTTGTGGTCTCACCCTCGTGGTCTAAAAATAGCTGTGGTGACAGCACTTCAAAGTTGGAGCTCTGGCTCCAAAGCCAGGGAGAGGGGTGAGTTTCATAATCTGAGCTCCAACTTCAAAGTGCTGGCTTTACAGCTATTTTCAGAGCACTAGTGGGTTGGCCCAGGCTGGAAAGTTTGCTCCCGCTCACTCCAAAATTCTTTGTGGACACACCCACAGCAACCCATTCTAACCATTTTCATTTTTCAGAGTAATGAAACAACGGGAAATAGGAGTTTTTTTGCATAGAAACTGTGAACTAACAGCTGAGAACTCAAGAGCTGGAGAACATGGGTGGGGTGAACATTTACAGTTGGAGAACTTACATTGAGTCTCTGGGAATACACATGAAAGGAATCACGATTTAGGTTATGTGAAGTCTGTTGCATCTTAAAAATACTAATTCTTGTATGAGCTTCAACACTGGCTTTCCAAATTATTTACCCACTTTCCATTAAACTGCAGAAACAACCCTGTAGCAGATTCTGTGATGCCCATCTTTGTCATGGAATTGGAAGCTTGATTCCAGTTCCCTTCGGTTCTGTTGGAATGTACATGATTCTCAGCAGGAGTTTTCTGAGGCATGTATGATTGTTCCCATGGAGATTCAGGACCTTCACTAAGGTACGTAAGTGCACATAGGAACACACTTCTTGGATATTGCTGGTACATTATTGAAAAGATAATTATAGCTATGTGATTTTTTTGTTCATGGCTTCTATTTATTATATACTACTGTTACTTAAAGAATCTAAAGGTGTAGTTGGGTGAAAATTAATTGCAGTTTATGTAAACTGCAATGAGCATGAGTGTTTGGAAAGTTAAACATTTTATGTTAATTCCCAGAAGCTTGTTTTAAGAAATGAGAAATGCCAGAGTTTGTCTCATTAGAACCATTTTTGACAGCAAGTTTTTCATGCTGGCAAAAAGTGGGGCACTGGTAAAGAATTTTTTTAAAAATATTACGCCGCTTTAACTGCAACAGATTTGTTGATTTGATCACAGTTGATTATGTACATAAGCTTTTATTGCTCCATTTTGCTTTTAAAAAATGGTATCCTTAGGACATGACTTTTGAAAGTTTAGATGCACTGACGACACACACCTGAATTGATTGTCACATTGCAAAATGGGTCCCAAATATACTGCCATTTGGATATACAAATCAGATACTTATGCATGCATATAATTAATTGGGTGTATAAGTAATCATTAGTATGCACAAATAATCACTATGCAGAAAGTGAAAGTAACTGCATCAGGACTTTGCATGCTTCAAAATCATTCTCTAATTATTTTTATATGTTTAAAATAACAAAGTACTTCAAACACATAGTGATACACAGTACACCCTGCTTGGGAACTATAAGTATCCTTATGAAAAAGTTATTTGGGGGAAAAAAACTCTTAATATTATGGGAAAACACAAACCTTATGCAAATGTGCCAGATGTATTTTGTGAATCTGATGCAAAAGAAAAAAAGCTGCTTTTTTTCTCTGTTGACCAATTGTAATTGTTCCAGGCCATTTTGCCTGAAAGTAGAATGTCGATAATAGTTAAAATCCTCTGTCAGACAACCAAAGCTTAATCAAGTGAAGAAGTTATGGTATGTCATAAAGAAATTAGAAAAGGGACAACATAAAAACCCAAGATTATTTTCTTTTTCTCAAACAGTGCTTTAATGTAAAGCTACATCATGAAATAAGGATGTAGTTCTTATAGTGTGCTGTCACAGGATGTCACTTAGTCAAATGTGTAGATGCCAAAAATGACCAGGACTAGAGCTAAGTGGATTGGGGGGACAGGAAATAAGCCAAATATCTGCACATCTCTAGAAATTGGTGTTTATCAATTTTTAATTAAATGGTGATTTTAAGGCCAACACTATACTTATCTGAACATCCAATTTCCTTTGCATCTCTTCAATTTTTTCTGAAAAGCAGATTCTTCTAAATCCATTGGTTCCCCACACTCTTCCCCTCTCCACAAATAGCTGATGTGTCATATTGCAATGAGTCATTTTGGGGTTTTGAATTATAGCCCGCAATATGACAGTTTGGGTGAGCAGTGGGAAGAAAGATACTAAAATTCTTCCACTGAAGATAAGACAATAGTTGCTAGAGGTTTTTTCCACCCCTGAATTTCTCATCTGGGGTAATGTTTGAGGCAAGTCAGGTATTCCAGCCTACTGGACAATCCACCTTTGCATTTAAAGGTGTGTAGGGGGAAGGGCAATTCATTTTCTTTGTCAAGCAAGACAAAGGGCCTCACCGCTTATTACGCAGTGAAGGCATAGTCTTGAAAGCACAGTAAGGAAATGCTATAAACTGGTGACTTGGAAGGAGAAGCTTTATATATAATTCGTCTCAAGCAGGGATGATTTAATTCTGCTTCTGTTTCTGCTTACCCTTGGAAAAAATGTATACACTTAGCTACCAACAATTGCAGGCACATTGTGGCTGATAGGAGAAAAGGTTACATTTTGAGTATGGATGTGACAATTAACCAGTACTGAATTTGTATCTGAATTCAGCCTCTCAGTGAAGGTACTTAGGTCACTCAGAAAGGAACATTAAAATAAGTTTTCTGAGGGTATGTCTTCCCTGATGGTGGCAAATTCGCTGCCGTCAGATCAATTTATCTGGATCGACTGAGTGGAGGTGAAGAGCCACTCAATCGATCCTGAAGTCGATTTAGTAAAACCACCTCCCCAAAAAGCATAGCGCTGCATCGACGGGTCAATTTCCCATCAGCGCAGCGTAGTGGAGATGGCGTGCAGAAGAGGTTTTAGGAAGTCAACGTAAGTTACGCAAGTTATTCTATGTAGCTTGCGTAACTCCTGTCAACTGCCAATGAATTTCCCCGTAAGTATAGATCAGGTCTGATACAGTTACACAGTTGAGTGCCAAATTTGACTTGAATAAGAAATTTTGCCTGAGTAGCTACTGCAGAACAGTACCCACAATATATAAATATAATGGCAACTTTCTCTTGTAGTTAATGGAATATGTATATCAGAATTGGAGGGGAATAACAAACCGACCAGAAATATGCTGTGTACAAACAATGCAATAAAAGGTTAGCAAATAGTACATATTAGTTTGATATAAAGCGTTGGTTGGTATGAATTTGGGGATGATTGCATTATACACAAGCAAGGAATAATTCACCACTTGGAGTTAAATGACATTTTGTTTCATATAGTCTATTAAAGGGAGATGTTTTCAGATGTAGAGGAAAGGAAAGATGTAGACACATCTTAGTAGACACATGGGAATGGGACTTGGGTGGTATGAACTTGACATTCTGGATCTGCCATGTGAGCTTGATCAAATCACTTAATGTCCCGTCTCTGTCTTCTCATACTAAAATGGGGATGATATTAATCTACTTGTTATTGGTAAAACATTAATGCTGTGAACCTACATACAATGTCTGGCACCTAGTTTACTAGACTAATGAGGATAATGGAAATACTTTGGAGATAAAAAAAAGAATAAAGCAGTTTAATCCAATGAGAAACTAAGTGGAATCGTGAAATGATTCCACAACATATCACATCCATGTTGCCAACTCACCCTGTAGGGTTTGCACTGATGTAGTTTTAGCTATATACTAGAATTTTAACCTGAATTTCCTAGACCAAATTCTTGATTAATTTTCTAGAACTCACAGAACAAACTCAGTATTGTTTGACAAAAACAAACAGCAAATCCCAGTGACATCCTTTTCATACACTTGCACTAGCTTTTTCAAACTTTATTTCTTTTGAATATGTGCCAGAGTATAGTTTTGCTTTTCTTTGAATCATCAGAGAGTGAGAGAGTGTTGTATTAGGTTTTACAATCTATCCTGGAGGCAAGCCCTGTTCAGGAGAGGCCTTTTAAAATGAGAGTTCATTACTGTACTATATCATAACAAACTGGGGTTGCTATGTAATAAGCTTGGTTACTGCACTGTAAAATAAAACTGCCCATCATACCAATATCTGTTCAAATGAAAAGGATAGTAATATGATGAACTAAAATGAAAGGCTACCTTCAAAGAAAGCTACCAGATAAATATTTGAATATAAGAAGTTCAGCACTAAATTAGACATAAATCTTGCACATCCTTATGAATACCTAAGAATTTCAGCAGCACTGAAATCACAGTTACTGCTGTAGCATCCAACCTCTTGAGCCTGAGGGCCTAATATGTTAGTTCAGAAAGGTCAAGAGGCCATAATTAATAGTCTAGGGCACATGGCCTGCTGCCATTCATGCAGTGCAAAAGGAACAGAAATCACCTGTAAGTTCCTTGTTGTGATTCCTGTGTGGTCAGGGATTCCCCTGTAGGCATATAGCCAGCTTCAACATCTCCCCACAATAGCTCCTAACAAAAAGGGGGAAGAAGGGGAAATGTCTGGATGTTGATGCAATCTGGCTAGGGTGACCAGATAGCAAGTGTGAAAAATCAGGACGGGATGGTTGGTAATGGGTGCCTATATAACAAAAAGCCCCAAATATTGGAACTGTCCCTATAAAACCAAGACAGCTTGTCACCTGAAATCTGACTATCCTCTGATGACATAAGATTCCCAGGGATTGCTGCCAGCTTGAGCCAGCATCAGGGATGGAGCAGAGAATTGGGGAACCATAGCTGGTTGTCAGTTCTCAGCTCTTCCTTGTGAAGGAAAAGAACTATGTTTTTGATGAGCATTCCCACCCAGACTGCAGCAGTTGAGTATCTATCTATCCTGGTCTCACTCTAGCATGTCAAGAAAAGAAGCTGGGTAGAAGCCAGAGCTTCATTTCAGCTTCATTTCTTGTAAGTCAACAGGTTGCCATAAAGGGAGCTCCTGTTCAGCTGCAGCGGGAAAGTGTCAGGAAGAACAGCTCCTGTCTCACATGAAAGCTACTCATGTGGATGCACCCAAGAGGATGCACTTTAAATTCAGAATTGAATACAAATATTTTTCATATTGAATACAATTGCCCTCAGGTTGGACACTCCTGATTTAGAGGTTTCCAGTGCCTAACTGGAATTCTGAGTGCTCTACGCTTCTCAACCAACCATATATACAAAATTTAAAATCAAATAGTTAGCCACCATAGAATTGTCCATACACAAGCAACAGCTAACTCCCCACTGTACAACTCCACCCAGAATACAGCCTCATTATGCCCTATTCTGTAACCTACCACCTCCTCTGCTTGCCCAAGGAAAAGATTTGGGTTTTGCAGAAAGATTTATATAGATAGATTCTCCACTGTTCAGATTCTTTTGACCAAGCCTGCTGGTGTTGGAACTTATTCCTGGGGGCTAATATAGTATGTTCAGGAATAGGGCCTCATTGCGTGGGACATGGACTCAGCCCTGAACAGCTCAAAATTGCATGTGCATCACAATACCTGCTCAAGATTTAACATGATGATGTTTTCATTGGTGGAAGCTACAGTTTTGTCACTGAGTTTGATGCAGTGGAGTACCGTGCATCTCTGGCGCCCAGGTGTCAAACCTGCATCTGCTCCCCACCCTTGTGTGAGGCAGGAGGGGTCCCAATGCTGCCCCCTAGCTGCCCTGCGGAAGGTGGGTTGTAGCTGGGTGGGGTATCAGGCCTGGGGGGGGACACAAATGCAGGCTTGGCTCCAACGCCCCCACTCCCCACACTTATCCATTACTTCAGCCCCACAGCTCAGCACCGGCTCGGACGGGGTGGTCTCACCCCCTTAGTCTCCCCTCAGTATGCCACTGGTCTTCTGCCAGCAGGATGGGACTTGTATGGTGTAGTGGAAACTGTCATACTGCGTATACTAGTTCTGAGGAATTTGAGGTATTTTACAGCATGGAAGATTCTGGTCAGTAGTCCTTATATAGTTATACATTGAACAAGGTGTTCTTTTTCAAGTAGCCTCCCATTTGCTCATCCTGATTATAGCTTGTAAACTGTTCGGCAACTATTGCATTAACCAGCCTGTGGCTTCCCACTGCCAGTCAGCTTCCTATAAATAAGAGCTTTGTGCTTAAATCATGGCTCTTCAGAGAACACTTCTCCTGGACTCTACAATGATATTCGTAAACTCAATAAATAAAACTTTGAGTTTATCCCCAGTTTTTTGGAATGTCTTACCCATGTCAGTCATCAGTTACTTCAACATCAAAATTGGTGAGATCTCTTGATTATCTTAGTGCTTCAATTTCCAGCTAGGTAGACTGCATGTATGTGTCAGGACAGTATGCACCAGTTTTTTCTGATCTTACTGAGAATTCTGACACAGGAAATTCAGAGTTATGTCTTTACTTTTTTTTCATAATTTCTCCAGATTTATTGCACTCCTTTTTCTGTTCTACCACATGCAGAAAGTCATGGAATCTGTATAGAAATCTGTATATGGCCTCTTGCTTCCACCTTTGCTTTGCAATGTTCAGCTCACTGCCATCTCTGTACGGACAGGTTAGGACCACAGCAACGCCGTAGCAGAGTGGCTAATGGATTAGCCATTCTATGTATCTATATACCTAAATGCTCCCATGTTGGAGTCATTGCAGTACCCGCAACTGACTTGTAATAATACTTTGCACATATAATCAGCTATGTAATTATCATAATAGATTTTAACACATATCAACTTTCCATTGTGAGGTATTATGCTTAATTTAGAGGCTAAAGTAACTGCCCAATCATTGCACACTTCTGTCTCAATTAACAGGTAGCAGTCAACGTGCTTGGGTAGCTAGCTTTGCATTTAAATTTTCTGTGGGAAGACTGTGCCTTGGCATAGGAGGGAGGATGAGTAGGCAGAATTTGGCTCTTCTGGGAGCCTTTTTGTGAAGACGAAAAAAATGTACTCCTACAAAGTGATGGTTACCGTGAAGTGACATTGCTTTAAAAATGTAGTAAATCCACAGCTTCCCCCTACGACTCTGAATCATTGGACCCAGCTTGGGGCTTCGGTACTGGATTCGCTCCTCTTGAGCCTATTGTTCAAATAGTCTTTTGTAATAGAAAACAAAGTTTTTAAAAGTAGCTGCAGGGACACTTCAATAGGAATGAATCCAAAATGAGTCCCAGTTTAATTCTTTGCCCAGGACCCTGCAATAATCCAGTGGTGAAGTCTATCATACTCTTCGAATGCCTGCACTGGACCTGCATTTAATAGCCTTTTGCCTCAAACGTAGCTATTGTTCCATATGTTCCGATTTTACGGTGCATATATCTACATGATATTTTTTGCTTTTGTTATACAATGGTGCCTTTTTAGGCTATTTCCTTGCCATCCCTGTCAAATCGTGCATTATTCTGGGGACGCTGAATTATTGTTCCTTTTTTTAACCTTTGCTCTTATACTAAAACTCTACATTTTAATTAAAGTCAGTTGTTCAATTTTCTAGTTGCTTGTTGTTGTTTACTCCTGCAATATTTTGGGACAAAACTTAACTTCACTTCTATCCCCATAGATCCCCACTGAAGTCTATGTGGTGGAATGTATATAATGAAGGTCCAAATCTGACTCTCTTCCCCCTCCAGTCCCGCTTCAGAAGTGTGACCTCACCATACTTTTGAATCTTACTATCTATAATGCTTTGACTCCCATTCTTGAAGAGCTACTATTTCACTCACCAGTAAATTTGATTTTTTTTTCCCCCATATTGGTTTCATGTAAAACTCTCCCAATGTGACTCCCTTGTGTCTCTTACAGGAAATCAATTTTGCTCAACATGGATTAGATGGTGCACATAATGTTCTAGTCCAGCAAAATATTTACTTAGCCATCAGTCATGACTGACTGTCTTTTGAGCAATAAAACCTCAGTACGTGTGCAGAATTTTTTGGGGAAAATAGATAAGTTTTGCTGTGCAAATAGATCAGCACCATAAGATGGTGTATGCATACCTGATGAATAATGTGTTTTAAGAATGAGATGTATATTTATTGGTCTATTTTCTATTCTTTTTAGTTGTCAGCTCAAAGGTATTTAGTTACATACTTTAATCAAATTAGACATTCTTGATTTAAGTTTAAATATCCAAATGAAAGAGAAAGCTACAGTCAAATATCAAATTTCCAAATTTAGGTCATAATGGAATTACACCAACTTGAAATGAGTCATTAATTTTTTTGTCATTAGAGATGAATTTAGGCCCATTAAATGTTGAGCATCTACATGGAGGGTTGGCAAAATGTATATATTTATGTACTGAGTATGAATTCAGGACTTTCTAAAAGCTGCAAAGACATACAGACACTCATAGTCAGACAGTGGCCAGATAACTTGCAAAGCTTAATATCGACTTTCTTGGAACATATGCAATAGAAATCCAAGTTTTCGATACCAAGGTTCAATAGAAGTCCAATTTATTGATAGAAAAACAGAAGAGCAACTATGTATTGGCTATTTCCGAAAACATTAAGGAGTGACTAGCAAAACTTTACAGATTGCCATTGTGACACTTTGCGAGAATCGAGAGATTTGTAGAAGTGGAGAACTTTTTTCTAAAGTGCATGTTTAGCTTATTTGTGATAGAAGGTTCTTTGTAGAGGCCCTAAAATAGGGAATGTTCTCCATGTATAACTTCACATGATTCTTAACTCATCCCATAACTTTTATTAAATAAGTTAAACAGAATTATTGTTTCAGTAATATTAGCGGTCTATAGAAATTGGTTAAGCAGAAGTAAATGATGACCCTGAGTGGCCAGACTTTTCAGAGACAGGCCAGAACTCTTGGTGATTAGAGCAAGAAAGTGTCATCTTTTCTCTTGCTCTTTTTTCCCCTCTTCCTTGTCCTGTCTTTGTTTTCAGTCACTCTCATTGGCTTTTATTGTTGTATCTCTCTTCAAAATATGTCAAATAATTGACTGTTACCCTTTTGTCCCTCAGCTAAATGCTTAAATCTCTCATCCATTCTCAGATTTTTTATGAGATTAAATCAGTATCAGTTACAGTAATCTTGAATTTGTATTGTATGTTTAGAAAGTATAGTAGGCCCTGACCCTTCCATTGTCAGATCTTCATAAGTTTTCCTGTTAGGGATGGAATTTTAAGTGTTGAGGGTGAAATTTTTTTGTGAAAGTGCAAAATAATTGCAGCTAGAAACTGCATAGATAGATGCTATGCAAAAAACATTTCCCATCACTTCTTTGCCTCAACCTGCCATTCCGAATACTGACCTGAAGTAGAACTTTGTGCAGCTTCAAAGCTTGTCTATTCCACCATCAGAAGTTGGTCTATTAAAAGATATTACCTCAGCTACCTTGTGCATTTCGTACCTTGGGACCCACAAATGCTGCGATAACATTGCAAATTCCAAATACTGTCAATCATCCTACCAAGCTGTGTAGTCCTTTCAATATGGACAAAAGCCTGCTGCCGATCATATTACAATCAACAAACTCTTCTGACTTGTGCTCTGTGTGATGATGACTACAATCAATGTCTCATTGCACCCTTTCTCTGGCATTTTTGTCAGTAAATGAGGCTAAATGGCATCAGAGAGAGCCCAATTTTCATTCATCATGTTACTCTGATTTCTCCATATTCAAGGTTTGCATTGTGAAATAATGTAAATCTTTCCTCCAGTGTATTGTTATATTTTGAAGTGTTATAGTCAAACAACGATGAAAAATGAAATGTTAATTTTCTATCTAAAATACATACCTTTTATGCCTCACAAGCAGGCTGGATGCATTCTAAAGCGTATTTTCCAATAATTTTATGCAACACAAAGAAACACTGCAACATTATTTGAATATTAACACAAAAATACTTGCTTGATTTACAAGGTTACCGACTTTGAGGTTTTGAAAACGCAAAAAATGATTTGTGAATCACCATTAACTTTTATCTGAGTAGATAAAAGGTTGGAGACACCTGGCTTCAATTCCACCTCTACCAAAGGGAGAGAGGATTTATACAGGGGTGTCCTTCCACTCAGGAGAGTGTTCTAACCATGGAGCTGTGGGATATTCTGAGGTGAGCACTGTCGTTTTCTCCTGTTGACGGTGTTTCAGTTTGGATAACTAAACAAACAGTCGGTGGAGCAGTGGGACTGCACCCTTGGTCTTCCACCTCCCAGCTGGAAGGCTACAGAGTCCATTCTCTCCTTCTGGCCCAACGACTCTTTAAATATTTGCAGATATTCCAACTGTGGGAAAAATACTTAGCCATTAGGCTGAGGAAAACATCTATAGTCCCTCTCCTGAGTGGTGGGAGAATCCTGTTCTAATCTTTTCTCCCACTCTTCCAGAGGTGAGAATTGAACCTGGCTCTCCCACATCCCAGGAAAGTGTGCTAACCACTGGGAAGCACCACCACAACCACCTCCCACGCTTTCCATTCATTGTATTGGGAGCCTAGGCAGCTAACTATGGCTTTTTGAATCATGATATATTCCTGTTTTTTTTCTAGGAGCCTAAAAGTTAGGCATTGCAGCACTCAGCATCACAACACTTAAGTGCCTTTGTGAATCTGGGCCTGTATGATTTTTCTAGCAGCATTTATAGTTCTAGCGCTAAATTCTTTGGAATGAAGAGACCATTCCTTCTAGTCTGTCTATTCAGAGCCTAGCACAATGGGGTCCTGATGGGGTCTTCTGGGCACTACTGTAGTGCAAATATGCCAATCAAGACCTGATCCTGCTCCCACTGAAGTAAATAGGAGTTTTGCCACTGACTTCAATAGAGCAAAAGCAGGTCCCTTCCTGTTTTGAAATTTTCTCATTTTCCCCACTCCAAAATCGCCCCCCAAAAAACACTGAAATAACTGGGCTGAAATAACTGTTGAGCTTTTTTTATTGCTACACTTACTTAACCGGTAGAGATGTACAGTTATTTGTACCCGAAGCTATGCAGGATGCATCTGTATTGTTGCAGCTTTGAGTCCTGATTTTTAGTGTACAGTTTGCGGGTGGGTGGGTGAGGAAACACCTTCAGAATGTGTTATCAGTTGTCCCTGGAGATGCAGTTACAGTTAGTATACTGGTTTCTTTTTATTAAGAAAGCAGGAAATATAGGAGTAACTTCATTACGGTTCCCAGGCAATAGTGCAGCCAGCTGAATATCGGTAGACGGCATTTCAATATCTAAATGTTTATTGGATTGACATTGTTGTTAAAGCAATTAACTTATCAGCTATTTATGACTGCA
Organism: Emydura macquarii macquarii; assembly: GCF_026122565.2. Classification (NCBI taxonomy): domain Eukaryota; kingdom Metazoa; phylum Chordata; order Testudines; family Chelidae; genus Emydura; species Emydura macquarii. Next base: position 30,824,555 of record NW_027131390.1, on the reverse strand, counting down.
GCTAGTCAACTACAATAAAAAATGTGTTTAAAAACTTTCAGATAATGGAGGATGGCTCAGGATCTCTTACATAAGGCACTAGGAATTATTATATAAATATTGATTTTTAAATATTTCACAAGTAACAGCCAACATTCATTTTCTATAGCATATGATCTTTAACCATTTATATTTAATGCCTTTCTCTGTAAACTGACCACATACATAAACTGTCTGCAGGCTAAATGTTTTAGCACAGAACACAAATAAATTAATTTAATGTTTTAAGATGGTTCTGAGGAGCAATTTATTATTTACCCATTAGGGAGTCTTGTTGGTCTTCCCTAACAAATGGCAAATCTAATTTTCTTTAAAAACAAATTAATTATTCCTCCTAGCCAAAAAGGACTACATCATTAACCCCAGAGGAATGATAATAAACAAAAATAATTTAAAAGCTTTATTAAGTTCAATTAATTGGTTGTAACAGTCTAATTTTGTCATGCTTTGGTAGCCATTGTATTGTAAGTAATTTTGATGATCTCCAATTCAGTTGAGCAAATAAGCCTGCATACTAAAGCAAAAAATGAGTTGTCTTGATAATTACAAAAATCATTAGCCTGTTTGGTATTTGTGATAAATGGGTTAATTAGCCTTTCTTTTATTGCACTGAGAGCTTCACTGCTGCAGAACAATGGTAATTTATTTTACTGTGAAATAATATATTCAAATTCTAACTTTTTGATTGTTCAGGATAAATTCCTTAGAGCAACGGATTCAATACTAGAAAACACTGTTGAGTAGCTAGTTACCACTAGATTTTTTGGTTAAGATGTTATGCTTTCTGTATTTTCAGCAGCAATTAATGAGAAGAGGTGATTCCTGGAAATCATATTATTCTGCTGATCTTTGCCCCAACATCACAGCAATTTCTGTACCAGATCAAACCAGTGGGCCATCTAATTAATTGTGAAATTAATTTGTGAAAAACAAAAACTTAATACTATATGTTTCAGTGGAAGGTGCAGGACAATCGCAGAATATCTTGCCCCTATGGGAATTATTTTCCTATCCCCCTGCAGTTACTGGCTGACCTAAGCTCCAAAACATAGTGCCCTAAATATTTGTTTTAAAATCTGTCTAATTGAACTGTGGATGGTTCAATACATTTAATATCTCATCTTTTTTTTAAAAAAATTAAGTTTCTAGTCTCTATCTTGAGACAATGAGTTCCATGGGCTAATTATGCTTTATATTCAATTGACCCCTCCCACTGGGAAATATTTTGCTTTTCAATTACATTAGAATACCCTACCCCTTGTTTGTCTTTCAACTTGCCTCAACTGTACCGTTCATTAGGTCTGTCATCTCTTCTCAGTTGAACAGTCTTAATTTTTATATTTTCTCCTTATGAGTATTTTCATGCCTCTAACAATTCATTGCCCAGCTCCAGGCCACCCTATTTCTGTCTTATTCATTTTGAGATAGAATTCTTGGAATGGAACATGTTTAATGTCAGGGTACACCATTGTTTTGTGTCATAGGATATATTTATGGATCTAGTTCTTCATGATCTTTGGGCACCTTTACATTAGTGGCTGATCATCATTTCTGCTCCTGCTCGTGATCATGTGATTGCCAAAAACTGGTGATGGGATGATAAGATCACAAGTGATAGATGTAAACTGAATAGCCAGTCAGATCATGTTAATGACCTAGCTAAAAATTGAACCAGTTGGAACTCCATCTTCGAGGCTGCATCCCTTTGGGATTTGCCTTGATGTTGATTATATTTGCAGTATTTTCTGTCTCTTCACTCATCCAAATTTTATTTTATTGGACAGTTTTGTGCACTAAGCAGTTAGTTTTCTTGAGCAGTCTATGGTGACACCCTTATCTCTTATTATGAATGCAATAATTAAATTTAGACCCTATCTATATGAATGAATAGTTCACATTGTGTGCTTTATCTTGCATTTATCAAGACTGAATTTCATCTACCATTATGTTGCCTATTCACTTAGCTTTATTAGGTCTCTCTGAAGTTCCCCAAAACTTTCTCTATTCTTCCCTAAAATAAATTAATGGCATCTGTAAATTTTTCCACATCCCTGTTTACCCTTTTCTGCATTATGAAAGACTATATGGAAACAATAGTCTTAATACAGACCTTTAGTGGATCTCACTTAACGTTTTTCAAAGATAAAAATTGACCTCTTCTTCCAACTCTGTTTTAGCCAGTTTCTAATGCATACAAGTACTTGATGAAAGACTTCTTGTAAGTACCAATATATTATGGCAGGCATTGCTAGGTGATGCTCTTACATATTTTTCCATTTTGTATGATCAAATGCTCCGTCTTGGAAGGATATACTCTGATGTTAGTTTTGGTGGTTATACAAGAGGCTGTGTAAAAGCAGTAGTGATAGGAGAAAAAGCTGTGTAAGGAGCTGGAAATGTTGCTTTCTGCAGTGGTTTCTGGTTAGAGTTACTTTTTTGATGCACAGTTGCTCCTTGGGTGTTGGGTTCAGAGTCCTGAAAGCCAGGATTGCCTGATGTTGTTTGTGATCACCACTATTCCAGTTGGAATTTATGGACTTGCCTACGCAGAGACAGCCAGGAAAATTAATCTGAATTAACTAAGAGTGTGCATTTGAAGTGAATTAGTTTAACTATATTAGATCCCTGTGTGGATGCTGCTGTTCAGAATTAGTGGCCTTAATTTGATTTATGTTAATTCACTTTGGAAGTGCAGTGAATTACACTCATCTGAATATAGGCCACTTTAATTTTGAATTAGTGTTCACACAGAGGTTTAATGCAGTTAACTAATCTATCAAAGTTACATTTTAATTTGGATTAACCCTTTCCTGGGTGCCCCATGTAGATAAGAGTTTAATGTGTAAATAATAAACCCCAGCTCCACCACTAATTTATCTCCCTCTGGGAAGTAGACCTGCAAGGCCCTGGACATCTACTACCATTCAGCAATGGAATGATGCTAGTATCAGAAAGGGACATGTTGGGAGGAAAAAAAACATGTTATCAACTGCTTATGCTTTAATCTGATATTTTGCTGACAAACTCCAAGAACTCTATTAAATTTCATGAGGCCCTGTTTTTTTCTTTAGAAATTGTGCTGATTTGTCCCCAACATACAATTTATTACTCTCTCTTTAGCTCTATTTAAGAATCACTCCCACCAATACACCTGGTTCAGAAAGTTAAGTGTATTGGTCTGTAAGTGCCAGGATCATCCATAGTGCCTTCTTAAAATACCAGTGCAACATGAGCTACTCTTCAGTCATCCAGTTTAGTATCTTATCTCAATGAGATTGCATATATATGGAGCATTTCAGCTACTTGATTCTTAAGTTCCCTTGTGTGTGTACTATCAAGTGCTGGTGAACTGTTTTTGTTTCAGTTTATCAGTTTGCAGCTCTTTAATCTCAGACCAGAAATAGTATTTTAAGAAGAAGTTTATGGGTGTAGCAGACATGATGATTGGCTACTAATGTAAGTGTGTCCAAAGATTTTTAACATCTGTCAGTTGGTACACTGCCCAGGAAGAATGCTGGTGGACACCATGTTCTTATCAAAATCCCAGCCTTTAAGGGCACTGGCCCCTTGGCATCATTCACTTATCAGATCATGAATAACACAGTTAAATCATCTGCAGCTGTGCCCAAAGAGAGCCATTAAAATAAACATTTTCCTCTTCTAGTGCCTTCTGTTAGTCTATGACCTTATAACAAGTCATACCATTTTTTCCCCACTAAAAGGACACTGGGCAGCGGTATAGTGTTACATTATATCCTTGATTTTAGAGCTTCATAATGAAAGCAACCAAAAAGGCTTGCTTGGGGTTTATTTTGCATGTCTTCCAATGTACAAATGGGTTTTGTCTAAATTAAGTGCGTGCGCGTGCATGTGCGTGTGTGTGTGTGTACACTCTCAAAGGAGCCATATAAGCTACTAAAAGAAAAATACATCTGAACTTTTCCCATGTGTGTGAAGTTTTAAGGGTGACTACTGGTTTTTGGTAGTGACAAAATACCCTGACAAAATACAGCTAATTTTTGAGGAAAGGTATCAGCACAGCCTGAGATTTCCTGAAGAATCTAGTGATTTTTAACTACCATGATTAGTAAATTGGACTTTAATTTACAATTTAAAAATAGAATGAGGAACATGTTCCCATATAAATATTCTGGAGACTTGTACAAAGAAGGAAGGTGTCTGATTCTTGTTGACACAGTTCATCAGTGAATGAGGTTTATACTAAGCATATTTGATTGAGTGTTCTTTCTGAGATAGAAGGATAACCAGGGTTGTGTCCTGCTCTTGGTGAATTCAATAGGAACTTTTCCATGGACTGCACCTCAAGCCAGTTTAGGCCTCTAATCAATCAGATAATTTTTAAGTAGTAGCTTCTTTAATTCTTTTCTGAAAGTTTCTCACTTGTTTCTTTAATCCAAAAGTAAATCCTTCCTTGGCCCAATAGCCACATGCCTTCTTTAATAGCCCCTCTCCTGAACTGAATACATGATAGAAGATCTTGAATACAGAAGGCATAGATGCAGTATTACCAATCCCAGCCGTTCAAAGCTAACGAGTCACTCCTGAATATCATGAGATTAGTTTAAAAATCAAGAGATTTTGAACAAATAATAGTTATTTTTCTGTAGCGTTCTGGTGTTTTAGATTTAGGTTACACTCAAGTCATGTTTTCCAGACTTTCTCCACAAACATGAGGGTTAGAAATCTACTTTTTCCAATGAAAACTGAGATTCTCATGATTCCAGAATTTGGGCCTTTAAAAAAAAATCACCAGATACCATGAGATTCTCAGTGAAGTCAGGAAAGTTAACAACAGTATGGCTGACCTATATTTACCTTCAACTCTCAGCAGTGTATCATATAGATGCAACTTCTGGGTGTAAAAAAAAAAGTTGTGCTCTATTGTACAAACCAGCCTAAGGGATTTACCCCAAATTAGGCCATAATCCAGTAAATCATTTAAACATGGTGGAGAGTGTGGAATTGCTCTGAAATAATGTTAGGAATGTGACCTAGCTATTAAGATAGTCAGTGCATAGGTGTATTGGGTCTCTAGAATGTGTGACCATATTGATCAGTTTAATAAAGGAACTGGAAAGAGCAAGCAAGAAATAAAACAATGACCAGAGGTAAGACATTTGAATAAGCAACCTCAAAGAAGTACCAGGCACAATGGTTGGGCCATTAAGTGGGAGAAGGCCATTCCTAGGCGACAGGCACAGTTACACTGGCTTGCTAAAGTTCAGGGCCTAGGAGGGCCTGGCATCCAAAAGGATGCTAAACAATTAAAAACTCTTGCTATGGGGAGGGGTGCTAATTGTGGGAGTTCAGTATTTGGAGGCTATTCACAGATAGCAGCAGTTCTTCAACAATGACTCTGTAGTATGTGTTTGGGGCAGCTGGGCTTGCCTAGGCTTTGAGAGAAATAATAAGCTTTAGATAAAACCTAGGCATGCAGATATGTGTGGTCCTTTTCTCTGCTTTTTATGTACCTTTGGGTGAATAGGCAATATGTTTGTTTGGAAGAGCTGTTTTCAGTTACTTTCAGAAGCTGCTGGTCACAGGCTTCATCAGGGGAGTTGCTTGTAGGTGCCTGTAAACATTCCCCGGTGCGGGCGAGGCGGGGATGGCCCTCCCTCTCTATCAATCTCCAAGGGAGGCCACACCTCCTGGCGGCTATGTCCTGCAGGGAGGTTTAAACTAGAGAGGGAAATTAGTTCTTGGCCTCTTGGGCTTGGCGGGGCAATCCCAAAGTGTAATTCTGTCATGTCTAATGACCATCAGTAGTAAAGTTGATAAATTCAACTTACAACAAACTTCCAACCATTACCAATTGCAATATTTGTTGTTCTTCTGATGCAGTTTTATATTCAGATGGAATGTTTCATATCAGCTTCTGTCAAAAGAGCACACTTCTGTAGAAGAGTCAAGAGTTAAAAGCTGGACAAGTGGTCAGGCCTAAGATACAGGGAATGGGGTCATGGCACAGGCAAACCTTGTTTCTGTTACTTGGTGTGAATTCTAGCTAGAGTCTGTTATCTCTCTTCTTTTCCTCCCTTCCTAGCCATCTGCGCAAGGAATGAGACTAATAAATAACTATTCCCCCTCTTGCTCAAGGCCTTTGGTGGGAACAGAGCATTATCTTCTTTCCCTCCCTTGCATATTGTATATCTTAAAGAATGTTAGTAAATTTCAGGGTAATGTGCCTGCACTCTGTGCAATAATTCTGTAAACGACAAACGGGTGGGTATAATTGTATCATTATGTAGTTGTTAATATTCATTTTATAGGTGTCAATGTAACCAAATAAGGGTCTATGGGGAGTTGCTAGAAATGTATACATTTACATACTGTTATGGATAAAAGGATTGTAAAGTAACCCCTTCGTCGCTCACTCGCGGTGTCAAGTTGGAATGAGCAGGCAATAAAGGGTTCCGTCTCCCCAATCTGCCCCAGGGACAACCTCTTTGGCTATTTCTAACAACGTCATACAATTCATAGGGGGTAATTCACACTTTCTTCACCTCATGGACCCCCTTCATAGTTTAATAGCCAGTTAGATGGTGCATAGCTCTGAATGCAGTCAGCACGGTCCAGTCACCTTGCAGTAGACACACTTTAGGTCTTAGGTCACTATGGAAAGTTCATCTATGGATGACTGTTGCCTTGGAAAATCCATTATTGGAACCACATGAAAGATGTTCTTCAAAAATACAAAAACAGGATAGGTGTGGAGGAACCCCTGGTGGAAAAACTGGTACCAGCCTTCAACCTGGGGTAACTAAGATGGGGGCAACTTTTAGTATCTTGAAAAATAATTGACAGCTCATCAGCATGTGCATTCATGAACCATTCTCTCATTAACCTATGACAGTTACTTCCCAAATTTTCCAAAATGCTAGAAAGCAGTAACTATGGGGACCCACCCTAAGAAAAAGTTTATGAACTACTCCGGTGTCTTTTGACCTACAGACACAGGTTTAACTTTGTCAGAATAAACTCAATTCACTATTAAGCAGTTAGTTTTCACAGGACCCATTCAAATATGGGCTATTTTCCTCATGCACTTCTCTTTTCATATTGTCAGGAATCCAGACATGCAGCAGAGCCAGTCTCCGGGTAACCTAACAAGCTCAGCTGGCCAGTAATTGGTCACATCACCTGATTGGCTGGAAGAATCAGCAGACTGACTCTTAAGCCCAGCAGCAGTGGCAGTAGAAGCCCAAGCATCACCCATGGTCATGATAGCTCCTTCTTTCTTCCAAGCCATGCTCCTTCTTTGGACCCAGACCTGATCCCACATTGCATCACTCCAAGTAATGCATTTCTGATCTTTGGCTCTGATTACAGACTTCTATGGCTCCAACTTCTGGCTACTGATGCTGCTCTAACCGGTAGGCCTAACACTTGCTCTGACTACTAGGCATGACTGCCACCCATGTCCTGGACGCTGACAAATGTGAACCTGCTCCAAATTCCTATAGTATGCATTTATATATGCATCTTCGCTCTTCCAAAGTAGTAATATTTAGTAGAGTCATACAAAGTTAAAATCGTGTGTTCTATTACTTTTCACTACTCCTCCCCGTGCCTATTTTTACAGTATGATAGTTGCTCTAAATGATTTATACAACCTTGAATAATTTCTGGGATTCATTGTTAACAATATTAAATCAAGTGGCTGTTTGACTTTGTGCACAGTGGGCACAATCTTGCCTCCTTTTATTCCCATAGGCAGCAAAAACTTTTCACATTCTCAGTCTAGCCTTTTACGTTCAGACTTTGTTTGGTTGGGCTTTTCCCCCCTCTCTCCTTGAGTCCAACATGAAATAAAAGAAAGTTAAGTATGCTAAATTAGGTATGCTAAGGCCAAGATAAGAATAAAAGGTTTATTGTTCTATGATTGTTTGAAGGATTTCATTAAGTACTTCCTATTTATATCAAATATCTATCTCTTGCCCTCTAGATCTCTGCTTTAATGGCCTCTATTTAAACGGTCAATTTTCACTGTAAGATGTTATTTCCTAACCTAAAAATAGGCAAATGAATATTGCAACTAGTATTTCAACTTTTCATAGCAACCACTGTGAGCATGGATACTTACAAACATGAATTTGCAAAAATAGCTTTGGGGCTTTATCCTTCATTTTCACTTGTTGGAAGTTTTGTATGAATGAAGAATGCAGGGTGAGGAACTCAATTTTGTCTGGTAAATCAAGTAACAGATAACTTACTCATGTGAATGAGGCAGATGAAATGTCTTGAATCATTTTTCTCTACACACGAGTGCTTTCCTGACAAATTTTAAATCTATCTTTGAAAGGTCCTGCAAAATAGGCCAGATATGTTCACAAGAGACAAAGAACTGCACACTTTACCAGATGAAATCAAAGCGGATGGTGATAGCTGAATTCCCTGTGTTGTGAACTCCTGCTCAATCATTACATGTGCCGGTAAAGGTTGTGCAATATAATCATAAATTACATAAGACAACTTTATATTCCACTACAAAGAATCTTTCTTAAACCCACAGCATCTTTCTTCTTACCCCTGTATGCTGTAATAATCTTCAGTGTTCCTGTAGGAAGCCGCTGTGGCCTCCCTCAGAGACAGAGCCTGAGAAAGGGCACGAGAGCCCTGATTGGCCCAGCTCACACCCTGCCCCGGAGTCTGCCCGGCAACAAGGGACACGGGCCGTGATAGGCCCACCCGGCCAGGCCAATTGGCAGCCGCGGGGCGGAGCCCCAGCAGGAAGGGGAAGGATAAAAGCCTGGCCCCTGAGCTCAGTAGGGCCCAGATTGCTGCCGGAGGCAGACGTGCGGCCCCGCCAGCAGAGGCCGAGGCCAGAGCCTAACCGCCGCCGACAAACCCCGGCCCCACCTGGGCGCGGGGATTGGATAGGGCCCTCGAGGAGCTGGACCAGGCAACCCGGCCAGGACGACTGGGCCGAGTTACCCCGACCCCGAGCCCGGGGCCGTGCTCTGGAACCGCCAGACTGGGCTGAGACCCCAGAGCAGCCCGAGTGGCGGGCACCCCCGGAGGCCGGGCCGGATTTGGAGGAACTGCCGGCCGCCGAGCCCCTCCCTGCAGCGGGACAGGACTTGGAGGAGCTGCCCGAGGCCGAGCCAGTCCCCACCTCCAACGACCTAGAGGAGCTGCCCCCTGAAGAGGAGCTTCCCGCCTTACCCCCCATTGATGAGGAAGGACTGACGGCACTAGATCAGGTGGACTATCCCCGTGTCATGGAGGAAGCAGGTACTAGGGTCAGTGGGGAGGAAGTAGCCCAGGGACAGCCACGGCCTGTGGCTGAAGCCGCCGTATAGCCGGTGTGTTGCGGCGGGAGCCCCGCCGGCACAGTGGCAGCCGCTTCTGCCACTGCTAGGGCCCTGGGCTGGGACGCAGTGGAGACGGGTGGGCCTGCGTCCCCCTCCCCTTCCCCCGTTCCCTAGCCACCCCAGGAGAATTGCTCTCCTGACCCCGCCTGAAGCTGTTGCCTCCTTCGCTCACCCTGCCTAAGGGTTGGAGCAACTGACTCCTTGTTCGCTCACCCTGCCTGAGGGCCTGAGCGATCTGCCTTTGCTCACCCTGCCTAAGGGTTGGAGCAACTGACTCCTTGTTCGCTCACCCTGCCTGAGGGCCTGAGCGATCTGCCTTTGCTCACCCTGCCTAAGGGTTGGAGCAACTGACTCCTTGTTCGCTCACCCTGCCTGAGGGCCTGAGCGATCTGCCTTTGCTCACCCTGCCTAAGGGTTGGAGCAACTGACTCCTTGTTCGCTCACCCTGCCTGAGGGCCTGAGCGATCTGCCTTTGCTCACCCTGCCTAAGGGTTGGAGCAACTGACTCCTTGTTCGCTCACCCTGCCTGAGGGCCGGAGCGATCTGCCTTTGCTCACCCTGCCCAAGGGTTGGAGCAACTGACTCCTTGTTCGCTCGCCCTGCCTGAGGGCCTGAGCGACCTGACTCTGCTCACCCCGCCTAGGGGTTGGAGCCACTGACTCTTGGCTCGCCCACCCTGACCGGGGGCCGGAGCGAGTAACTGCTGCTCACCCTGCCTAAGGGCGGACTAGTAGGACTACGCACTCGCCAAATGCGAGCTATTCCCCGTTTGTAGGAAGCCGCTGTGGCCTCCCGCGGAACCAGAAACGCCTACAGTTCCACATTTATCAAACAATGCCATTCTATCATTTTCTCAGACACCCATAAGAAATGAAAATGGGTGTGGCAAGTTGTTCCAGGAATTGGTTTTTGAAGAAACCATCACTACTGTTCCTATTCAAAGAAAAAAATACCATCCCTTAGATACGCTCATAATTGTTCAAAAACACCTCTGCATTACTGCTATTTTTAGAGATGTTTTTCTGGAACCTTTACATATCACTCTTTAAATGTGTAATAGACATACAGTTTCACACTCCAAGTACTATTAAAATCTGGACATCACCAGCCATAATTTTTAAATTTACTATGGGTACTTCGCATTTTTAAGAGATGCTGTTTTATTCAGTTTTGCTGTGTGTAGAGTCTGTATGCTAGTTTCATTCAAGCAAACTAGATAATATATTGTCACTTCTATGACTTAGAGGGCCTAAATAAGATCAAAGCCCTATTGTTCTAGGCACTGTATAGAAGTATAACCCTTACTCCTAGAGTATAAAATCTAAGCAGAACAAAGATTGGACAGTGTACACAGAGGCATAGAAGAATGACATAATTTGTCCAAGATCACAAAGCAAATCGGTTACATAGCCATGACTAGAACCACAGCCTCATTGCATCCAGTCTACTACCCAATCCACTAGACCATGTTGCCATTCCACATAGCCCATACATTTTTTTAATAGGAAAAAATGGGAATCTAGTCACTTGCCTGAAGCTATTTTGAGAGGCAGTCTATTCATCCAAGATTAAATACACCCCTGTGCAAGGCCTATGTATGACTTGGTTAACAAAGTGAAATACTTTACAAATAAGAGAGAGCATTGGGGTTGATGCTATACTACTCTATCCATGTATTATTTCTTAAATATTACAATCGGCTGTACTAATGGACTCAAATACATTTTAATATTATCCTTGTGGTACAAAGTAATGGTTTTTGTGTGAAACACCTCAAAAGTGCCCACTTTTCATAAATGGGCCAATTGTATTCTCTTCAATAATTTCACATTTTTAAATGCAAGTGTAGTAGTTAGGATAAAGATTTCTTCATGCTGAGAACATGCACATGTTAATGCCTCCTTTTTTTCAATCATGAACAACCCAAAGCAGCTGAAAAATCACCTTGTTTGACTGATGTGATTTTGATTTCTTCCACTAACACATTACACAAGCGGATTCAAACAGATTTCCTTGGAGGAAATATTCACTTTGCTGATTTCCATTTCCTAAGCCTTTTTCCTTAACTGGAGGAGAGAATACTGCACTTTGAACCTTCACTGCAATCAGATTTCATGGGGTCAGTAAATGAAATCATCCAACAGCAATAGACGTATTTGATAAACCCAATCCAGAGATGCTGTTTCCACAATCTCCATGTTCAATTTAATAAAAAATTAATAAATTTAGTACACACATTTCCCAATCCAATAATATCCCCATAGCAGGGTAAATGGACAAAACTATTTAAGAATTCCAATATCAACTACATTACATTAACCAAGTGCTGCAATTTTGGTAAGTAAGATGTATAGTGGTGATGCTTATACTTTTCAATTTCCTTTATAGCTCAATAATACAACCTCAATGTCGTCTTGTTCACTTACTAGATGCAAAGGCAAAATTTGTGAAATTTACACGGGCACATTATGGCACACCAAGGCTCAAGCAAACTGTGTTTTAGTGTATGGCTAAATGTATCTATCTAGGAACAAAGAATGTAGGACATACGTATATGATGGGGGATTCTATCCTGAGAAGCAGAGACTCTGAAAAAGATTTGGGGGCAGTGGTGGATAATCAGTTTAATAGGCATTCTGAGTGTGACACAGCTGGAAAGGCTAATGCAGTCCTTTAATACCTCTATATTTGGCACTGGTGTGACTGCTGCTAGAATAGCCTGTTCAGTTCTGGTGTCCATAATTCAAGAAGGATGTTGATAAATTCAAGAGGGTTCAGAGAAGAGCCACAAGAATGATTAAAGGATTAGAAAACATGGCTTATAGTGATAGACCTGAGATTAATCTATCTAGTTTAACAAAAGGAAGGATAAGGGATGACTTGATTATTGTCTGACTACCTACATGGTGAAGAAATATTTAATAACGGGCTCTTCAGTTTAGCAGACAAACACAATCCAATGGCTAGATGTTGAAACTAGAAAACTTCAGACTAGAAATAAGATATAATTTTTTGAACAGTGAGAGAATCATTGGAACAATTTTACCATGGTGGATTCTCCATGTCTGACCATTTTAAAATCAAGATTGGATGGTTTCCTAAAATAGGAATTAATTTGGGGAAGTTCTATGGCCTCTGTTACACAGGAGGTCAGCCTGGTTGATGACAATGGTTCCTTCTGGCCTTGGAATCTATTAATCAAAACCTCCTTGTCTTACATGAGTAGCATAATTTAAAGTAATGTTATGGGATAGGCAAATGAGCAGGATTTGCCCCAGGTATCTACTTGTTATGCTTCTCTATATATCTCAAAGTAGAGTGTATCACTGAAAATTTGAGTTGTACTTGAGTAATGAGGCTAATTATTAATAATGAGGCTGGATGTGGTAGCATCCAGGTGTATTGGAATTAAGAGTAGGAAATATTGAGTGCTTTTTGTTCTCATTACTTTTAATGGCGGTTGTCCATTTTGAATCTGGTGTTAATCAACAGGGATGAATTAATTGCGAACCTGAAGGTGGTCGGGAACTTGGTAGGAAGTGATCATTATCTGATAGAATTCAAGATCCTGTGGAAAGAAGGACCTGAGAAGAGCAAAACAAGGACCCTGCACTTCAGAATGGTAGATTTCAACTGGCTCAGAGAAATAGTAGGCAAGGTCCAATGGAAAGAGTAATTAGGAAGAAAAGGATTCAAAGAAGGTTGGCCATTCTTAAAAGATGTAATTCTAGAGGCTCATTGTCAAGCTATTCCTATGCAGAGGAAAGATCAGAAAAGTCACAGGAGGCCAGTGTGTCTGCACAAGGGTTTTTTTAGTGATCTAAAAACCAAAAGGAATACATACAGGAAATGGAAGGAGGGGCAAGTCGCCAAGCAAGTATATATGGGAATAATGTGAGCGTATAGGGACAAAATCAGGAAAGCCAAGGCAAAGAATGAGTTACAGCTGGCAAAAAATGTTAGAAACAACAGAAAGAGGTTCTTCAAATATGTCAGACAAAATTAGAAAGATCAAGGATGGTGTGGGTCCACTGCTCAATGCAGGAGGAGAGTTGGTGAAAGAAGATAAGAAGGCAGAGCTGCTCAATGCCTACTTTGCTTCAGTCTTCTCACAAAAACTAACATGTGACCAGAAGACTAGCGAAGTTACCATAGACAACAAAGGGGAAGGCATGAAGATCAGGATAAGTAAGGAACACATCAGAAATCTTCTGACCGATTTGAATGAATTCGAATCAGCGAGGCTGGTTGCTATTCACCTGAGGGTACCAAAGGGATTAGCTGAAGAAATCTCAGCACCACTGGCAATAACATTTACAAATATTTACATGAATGACAGGAGAGGTCATGGAAGACTGGAGAAGGACTAATGTAGTGCCCATCTTTAAAAAGGGCAAAAAGTAGGAGCCAGGAAACTATAGCCTAGTCAGTCTGCCTTTGATACCTGGAAAACTACTAGAGTAATATATAAAACATTCATTTTGTGCATACTTGGATAATAAAGGGGTATCATTTGCAACCAGCATGGATTTACCTAGAACAAATCATGCCAATCCAGCTTGATTTCCTTTGACAGGGTAAGTGATTTGGTGGACAGGGAGAATGTGGTGGACATAATATATCTGGACTGTAGCAAAGCATTTGACATAGTCCCAAATGTCATTCTGATAAGTAAGATGGAGAAATGCAGGCTCGACAGAACTACCATTAAGTGGATACATAATTGGTTAAACAACCGCAAACCAAGAGTAACTATTAATGGAATGATATCAGATTGGAGGGAGTCTCAAGTGCAGTTCCACAGGGATCTGGTCTGGGTTCAGTGTTCATTAACATCTTTATTAATACAATTTTAGGTTGCATTAACAGAGACATAACAGGCAAGTCAGGGGAGCTCATAGTACCACTGTACTCGGCACTGATTAGGCTTCATCTGAAGTACTGTTGCAAATTTTGGTCACCAATGTATAGAAAGGATGTAGAGAAACTGGAAGGGATCCAAAGGCGAGCAACAAAGATGATCAAAGAGATGGAATGCAAGCCATATGAGCACAGTCTGAAGGAACTGGGTATGTTTATTTTGGAAAAGAGGAAATTAGGGAGAGATATGATAGCAGTCTTCAGATACTTGAAAGGCTGCCATAAAAAGATGGAGAAAAGTTGTACTCTATTGCCACAGAGGGCAGGACAAGAGGTAATAGGTTCAAACTACAGCAGAACAGATTTAGCTTAAATTTCAGGAAAAACTTCCTAACTGTAATAACAGCAGGATAATGGAACAGACAACATCGGGAGGTTGTGAAAGATTGCTCACTGTAGGTTTTCAAAAGGAGGCTGGATAGTTGTCTGTCTCGGATGGCTTAGACACGGAAAAAACATGCATCTTGACAGGGGGTTAGACTAGATGACCCTTGCAGTCCTTTCTAACCATACGATTCTATGATTCTTCCTTCCATGAGTCTTCATGCAGTTCACCTGAATGTGGTGTGGGTTTTTTTGTTTTTCTCAGTTCTTGATCCTGCATAAATTAGTAACTATTGAATTGGATATATGTCTCTGAGGTTTTCATACAAGCACATCTTACAGCTTTTACATTTATTCCTTATTAGGTGGTCAACAGATTGACACAAGGAAGGAACTTAGAGTTCAATTCTTTATTGTTTTTCATACCCATGGTTCAGTAAGCTGCTGGCAGAAGACTTCTCTATATTCTTGGCATAATTAAATTTGCTCCAGTATAAAACTACTTCATTTTTGTTTTCTTTCTACTCTCTATAGGAACTCATGGGAAATACATGAAGATCTGAACATTTTTTAAATAAGCACTCCTGAAATACTCAGCTCAGAACAATGATTTTTGGTCAAAGTAATAAATTTTCTACAGCAGGAATCCGAACTTTGTTGCCGTGTTAAAATGCTTCCTGTCTCCTACCCAGGCTACTTTTTTCTAAGTAATAGGCAACTTTACATGTTTGAAACTTGCGCTTCTTAATTTTGGACATTAAAATAACTGTTTTTCTCTCGGGGCTGGCAACTAGTTGTTGACTTGTTTTAAATAAATAAAATTAGGCCTAATCTATCCTAGAAAAGTTTTTTGCTGGTACAGCTACAACTACAACAGCAAAACCCTCCCAATGTAAACACTGCTATAGTGGTAAAGTGCTTTCACCAGTATAACATGTGCCAGTTCGGTGGTGAAATAAATCATACCAGCCATGTTGGCAAAGCATCTCTTCCTTCTCCCTCCTCTCAACATACCTATGCTGGCAAAGTTCTTTAGTGTAGACCTGTCCTTACAGAAAACACCGTGTAAGAATATTAATCATCTCAGGTTGTTAATCCAGTTTAAACTATTTATCTGCCTCCAGTGATGATACTGGTTCTCGTGTCTCTTACTACATAACACTTCTGTAGTTCTGCAAAGTGCTTTGCTCGTGGCTCTTTCCATCTGTAGATCTCAACCTGTTTATTACATGTTATATTCAAGGTAGTTAGAAAGAATTTAAGAAGCAACGGTTTCCTTAGCAGCAGGATAGGCATCTATAGTGGCTCTAAATATTGGCGATTGGGACTTGGCTTTGCAAAAGGATTTTAAATCCTTGACCAATGGTGGTAGAAGGATTTTGTCTTGTTAAGGCTTGTGAAGTGGAGACTTCCTAAGAGCAGTGGTTGGAAGCATTGCCCTTTATATTTTTCTAAGAACGTTATACAACAGGAGTAATGAGTAATCTTGTTCACATACACAAGGGATTACAGGCTACTGAAGTTCTCCATTTTTGCCCCTCTGTACATTTTACCTTTCTTTTCACAATAGCAGTTACCACCTTACAACTGCCCTTTTTATAGAGAATTAAAATTTTATACCCAAAAGTTTATAACATTCTGTAACAATATGTCCAATAATTCCAAATGAATCTATCTGGGTATATGTGTTTGTGCACAATGAAAGTGAAAAGTAATTCATCTTGCTAGTTTTAAACGTAATTCCCTGAAGGAGAGTTATTTTGTTTGTTTTTTTGGGAAGTTTGAACAGATTCTCTTTAGCTGTGTGTGTAACAAAAATGTTGAAAAAATTATTTCCTCTGGAAAAAATTCTCTTCTCCGTTGGAGAAAGACCCAATTGAAAAGAAAAATTAAAATTCATAAACTTGAAGGGACAGTTGCATTGGAAATCACACTTGTATGAAAACTTTGTACCTGCTTCTTTAAAACAAGTACTAAAATTGCTTTAACTGAAAGAATATAGCCATTTTTCACAACATTTTTTGCATTACGAATTTCATTATACCCCTGAATATCAAGTTGGATTTTTTTTGCTGAAAAGACACTTTAAAACATTTTAAGGTATTTATTAAGAATTTCAAAAATATGCCCCCCCCTTCTATCTTAGCGGGGGAGAGGAGGAGAGAGAAGAGGAAAATCAACAGGCGAAAGACCATCTTTGAGTCTGCTTCATTGTTCCATGTGCTTTCTTTATCTTCCACACAAAGAATGCATGTGGGGATCATACTTTGGTGGGGAATGAAGGCATGGGAAGAGGAGAGATATTTCTACCTCTCCCTATCGCTTAGTTGTGGGACTGCTGGGGTGAGGGAGAGTTGTTTGTCTCTTGGGGCCCCCTTGCTGTGTAGAAGATCTCAGAGCATGCATTAGCCATTTTGTTGTAGTTGCCTCTGTCCTATAACAGAGAAATAGTTTGAACTATGCTGTGGATCTGAACAATTGTCAGTTTGAGATTGGGAAGGAATTTTAGGACAAGATTGGCAAGGTGTCTGGAGGGGGATTTTGTCTTCCTTGCAGGATCAGGAGGCTGGCTTTTGAGCTGATGAGTGAGATAAGTAAGGTTAGCAATTTAAAATGTGTAAGTTTATAAGAGCAATTTGTAATTTTTTTGTAAATGTATTTGCCAATATCCAGTGATGGTGCAAGTTCAAAGGGCCCAGTTTCTGGAAGTAACAGTGGGTGAGAGACCTAGGAGATAATTCATGGATTATATTGGTCTGCGAGAAGAAGGGAGACCTTTAAGTTTTGCAGCCTAATTTACCCTTAAGATATATCTAAACTAGCAGTATTTACATGTGCCTGGTTTTGCTGAAACTCCCTATTGTCTACATGGAAACTCCCTAATGCACATGTCTGAAGGTGAGTAGAGAGTAAGTTAGCACATCTGAGGGGTGTAGGTATGTACAATCCTCGGGCTGTGGCACAGCCCTGTCCTGCCACTGTGCAGTGTGGACAGAGGCAAGGGACACGTGCCAGGTCCTGAATTTCAATAGCTTTCCAAACCTGTTCCTATAATGTACTGCACCCTTTCCTGCCTGACTCTTATCTAAATCTACAAAGGTCCCTGTGCCCCCACTGTCACCAGTGAGAGCTGCACTGACCACTTCAACAGTTTTCTGCAGCACTCTTTTAATCAGTACAGTTAAACATGGATCCTATTCCAGGAGCAGCTGCCTGGTCTGCTGAGCACAGATGGGTCCTGCTCCATATGTGGTTGGAGTACACCATCTTCCACAATTTCTCCCAGAGCCAAAGGAACATTCACCTGTACCAGGAAATTTCATGGAGGCTGGAGCAGGTGGGCATTCGCCAGACTCTGGGCCAGACCAAGGAATGCATCAAGCACCTGAAGCTCCTATTCTGGAGGGCAAAACCTCCAAAAGTTACAGCAGGAGGAATCATCCTACATACCCATTCTATTATGTGTTGGACCAGGTGCTCTCCAGGGCTCCCACTAAGGACCCTGAAGTGACTCAGGGACCTTCTCCTCAGCTCCAGCAGCCTCATCATTTGACGGAATGCCGTCAAGACCCAGGGCAAGAAGGGCATCAGGGATTGCAAAGGAAGAGAAGCATGTCATTTTGCTGCTCTGCCAGGAGCAGCTGGTTGAACAAGCCCCTTGACAAGCCCAAGGAGGATCCTGTTCTGCAGGAGGAAACAGAACCAGAGGATGGTAGATTAGTGGTCCCTCAATTTCCCACCAATAATCCTCTCTTGCTCTGCTCCTACATGCCTGATTTTTAAGCCCATCCCCTGCCCTACTCCACCCTGAAATGGTCCCTAAGCAGGATAAGCTATAAATTAAGGTTTTATTGAATTCTCACGAACCACTATTATGCATTTGGTAGAAACTATAAAACAGATGAACAAACAGCCCTTGTGCTCCTAGGTCTGCATTTCTTGGCCAGCATGTAGGCAGTGGTAGTCCTGGGGCCATGTGGACTGGGGAAAAGGGAAGAGCGGGTTTAGAAATAGCCCAGTTGGTGATCAGACAGTTGAATAAAACTTATGGTTTTCCAAAGTTACAGCTGCTTTTGGCTCCTTTGAGGATTACAAAGTTTCAGTGCTTTACCTGAAATTACCCCACTCTTCTTCGGTCTTACCATCCCCTTACAAACTGCAGCTGTGCAGAACGGGCATAGGGGAGAGAGTTAGATGCAGGACCGGTTAGGTATGGGAAGGAAAGGCAACCCTTTGACTGTCTGAGGAGCATCACAACAATCGTTTATCCCTTTGGAAAAAAAAAATTACCTGTTCCCAGTCCCTGGTGTCTGGCCCCTCCCCCCTCCGAGCCATGCTGCAGAAGATGGGAGAAATGGGAGTGGGTAAAGAATATGCTCCAGCGGTGGCACATACACAATGCCTTTGCAGTGAAGAGGCAATTGGCTTGAAGTATTGATTGGAAAGTTTAGGGAACCAAATAAAGTTGTGGTGGTGTTTTTTTCCCACAGTTCCTTTCTCTGCTGTTTGCTGGGAACAGGCAGAATTTTCTGGTGGTATGTGTGTGTGCGGGGTGTTGTGGTAGCATGTGCAGTGTCAATGATTCACTTCCCCCCTTCCAAGGAAACTCTATCTGCTAGCTTAGAATGCAGTCAGTTTCCTTTCAAACTGCGTCCCAGTTAATATCCTGTAAGCATATTTCAGCAATTTTTTGATTTAGCAGGATTTTCAGCTGTTTTGAGATTGAACAGCAGCACAAATATGCTTGGCTCACCTTTATAACTGACAAACCCCTTCATTCCCTCCGTAAAGCAATATGTAGAGGGGTGACCATTAGCAGAAATATATCTCTGGCATACATTGCTAGATCTCCCTGAAACTAGAAAGCCACCTTCCCTTTCAATTCTGGTACCTTGAAAACAACTATGTTATCCAAATGTTGATCAGCCTTTTTTTTTAAAAAAAATTGTAAGTGGTAACATAGCCCCTGAAAGGGACTGAACCCTACCCCAGACACCCTCTTGGGCCATGGTAAACATCATATTTATTTAAAAAAAAAAAAGAAAAATTACACATCTTACCACTACTAGTCTCTGCTCCATCCTCAGGGGGCTGCAAAAGTTGTCAGACTATCCTTCTAGCATTCCTCAAATGCTAAAAAGTATCAATATTTTGGCCTTCGATAGCCAACTTATGTAATGTGGGGGCATTATTTAACACCCTTCAAAGGGGAAAATATATATAATGCTACCCTTGTCATTGAATTGGAAAGACTTTCAGCTGCCGAGAGGGAACCCATTTCACCAGGAGGGCAGGAACAGCACCACAGTAGAGGCAGATGGAGAAGGACTTGAGAAGACCTGTTTATTGGCATTGACAGGAGGAAGCAGAGCAGTTTTTATTCTTAGGGCACAAGCACACTGGGCTGTTCAGAAGGAGAAGGCACTGAATAAACTGGGGCCTGGAGCTGGATGTACACCAGTGGGAATGGAAGCTTGCCCTTATTCAGTCACACACACATAAGGTGGCTAAACAATTGGGAGCCTGCCTGGTTCCATGGCCACTGGTCCTTTTGGGGAAGTGGCACCACTGCTCTTCCTTCAGCTGCTGTCTGAGACACTGCTGAGGCAGGGGGTACAGCCCCTGAGTGACCAGGAGGAGCCTGCTAGAGTCCCAGAACAACACCCTCCACCACCACCTGAAAGCCCTGACAGCGGATCCCCCATGAGCAGGAAGGAAACAATGAGCTTGAGGCACTCCCTGATGCCCGGCATGTGTCTGTCCCCTGAACTCCACACAGGTGACTGTCCACAGGGATGATTGTGGATACTTTTTCTGCAGTAGTTCTCCACCCGTGCCTTGTCAGAGGACAGGGAGGGGAATAGCAAGGATACAGAGTCAGAGCATTAATGTGTGCACACTGCTCATGGTTCAAACGACAACACATACACCGGATGTCTTGGATCTCTCACGATGGCATCCACTCAGAAGGAATTGGACCACATCATCACACGTGACAGGCATCTCTTCACTTCCTGCAGAGCATATCGCGGTTTGGAATGTGCCGTGAACACAGATCACCACCTATTGGTTGCCTGCATAGTGCTGATACTTTGACAAGCAAGTAAGCCCTCTGTGGTGATGAAGAAGTTGGACATTGATGCACTTCTCTACATATTTGGTTTAGCCAACAGGTTCAATGTCAGCAATAGTTTCTTAGCACTAGCCGACCTGCTAGATGACATCAAGTTCGCTTAGTCTCTGTTCATCTCCATCCTCTGCCAATTCACCAAAAGATGATGGGCTATAAGCACGCAGAATGTCAACCACATGGCTATCAGAGGAGACCTTCTGGACAATTAAGTGGCGGTAAGCACACTTGTAATCCGCTGAAGTGAAAGTTCAATGTCCTGATACTTTACGATCACAAGGCATATTATAACCAAGTGGAGGATGAGGTTGAACTCTGTTTTGGCGAGGAAGACCTAAAGCCAGCATGCCATGAGATCCATAACCTCTGAGATCAAGAGGTAGTCGTTACAAATGGCATCCTGAATGACAGCCAAACCCATCCATGTAAATTGGATGATGACATCCTCTCATCCTGGGTGGAACATTATCACAGTGCCCTGAAACACACTCAAGCTGCTGCTTGCCCAGAGCTGAACAGTTTGGCAGCCACTGTGGTTTCAGACCCAGATGCTTATACTGACACACCAACTTTGGATGAAGTAAAAAATGCCATTTGAAAACTGAGAAACACATGTGCAGCTGGTGCTGATGACATCCCCCTAGAACTGCTAAAATGTGCTATTGACTCTGTAGCAGAATTACTTCAGGCCATCTTTCACCTGGTGTGGAGACTGGAACTTTGTCAACCCCCTGGAAGGACAGGACTGTGATCTCACTTTATAAGGGCAAAGGACCACGCAGTGAATGTAAAAGCTATGCGTCGATCACCTTGTTGTCCGTGTCAAGGAAGATGTTTGCACATGTTCTGCTGGTGCGTTTGGAGCCCCTGCTACATTGGAAGTTTTGCCCCCCACAGTCAGGCTTTACAAGGAACAGGTCCACATTTGACACCATTTTGGCCCACCGCTTGTTGTCAGAGATACACTATGAACAGGGGCTTCTTGAACTCATGGTGTATATCAGTCTTAAGGCTGCATTTGATTCAGTTAACCGAGTCACACTATGGAAGGTCTTAAAGGGCATAGATGTCCCAACCACTCTGCAGGACTTGATTAGCAAGATACATAATGGAACCACTTCCCTTGTCCTTCTGAGGAATTTGATGTCGACACCTTTTAAATCAGTATCTGGTGTCAGGCAGGGTTGTGTCTTGGCCCCCTGCACTCTTGTGTTAGGCAATGGATTTCATAATGTAGCATTCCATCAGGCCCATGGGCATTAAGATTGATGATCTCTCACTCTCTTACCTTAACTATGCTGATGACTTTCTCCTTCTAGTACCGAGCCCCGACAGGTTTTGCGAGGCACTCCAGCAAATGGAGGAGTTGGCGGCCAAGGTTGGCCTCCATGTTTTGTGGTCAAAGACAAAGCTGCAAAGCCAAGGAGTAGGTCAACCCATGACTCCACTCTTTTTGAATAATGAACCTTTCTAAGCAGTCTCCAGCTTTTGCTATTTGGGTTCTATACTTACAGCTTCCTCCAACTCTCATACAGAGGTTCTTCACCAGATTGGCATCACAGTACCTGCCATGGGTCATTTACAACGAATATGGAATCAACGTCTTGGTACAACAACCAAGCACATGATCTGTTTGAGCTACATCCTCGTTGTACTGCTGTATGGTTGCAAAACATGGACACTATACTGCTCAAACTGGGCAAAACTGGAGGCTTTCCACTCAAAATGCCAATATTGTATATGGTCATAAAGTGGAACAACTTCATTTATAAAAGACTTTTAGTCACTCTGGTCTATAAACTAGTGGGACCATAGCCCACAGTCAGTGTCTTATGCTTTTCAGACATGTCGCCAGATTGCCGCAAGACATTCCAGCAAACGCTGTTCTCTGGGTGGCTTGTAACATTTGGAATAAAAATTCCACCAACCAAGAGGGGAGGAGGTCCAGAAGCAGAGACCCCCTATTATATGGATGCATCAAGTCTATTCCGACAGTTGGACTTTTGGCCCATCAAGCTCTCGTGGCTGCACAAAAATGGACTGAATGGTGAACAATCACTATGGCTGACTGTTCAGCTAGGTGTTGAAGAAGAAATCTCTGGTGCCATCACATTTCAAAGAATTCTCTTTTCCTCCAACACCCACATCAATTCCCCAGGTCCATAAATATCCAAATTCCAAACAGTATATCAGAAGGATAGGGAAAGTGAAATGTGAACAGAATGCTCTGGTAATCTTAAAAGCAGCAGAAGTTCCAATACACAAAAAAGATTAGATAAACATCTTTATGGCTTAGTTCATATATAGAACAAGGCAACACAACTAAAGTAAAAGTAATGACATGACCCATTGAATAGTGGAAATTGCCCTTCCTTCCCCCACCAAGCCTTGACCAAGTTCTGACTTTAGGTGTAGTCATGCTTAATAGCTTATGCGGTATTATCACTGCTGTCAGTGCGTAGTGAAAAGAGAGAATTTCTGAAGCCCTTCCCAAACCTTTAAATAACTGTCTTCAGAGTAATTTAAAACTGATTGAATGTCCCTGATAATGCAATCTTGAAAACAAGTGTTAACATGAACACAAAAGGATTGTGTAATGATCGCAAAATAACTTCACAGCAGAAACACAAGCCCTAATGTGTGGAGGTCCTTGGCCACAGTTGTTTGTGCCTGCTGACTCATTATGGATAAATGGCTGATTCTACAGACAGACATGTTGGCAACGAAGGAACAAAACCCTCTCAAAGGTATGATGGCACACAAGTATGTTCCAGTGCTCTCTCTTATATTTGTCCAGCAGCTGCCGAGGGAGTGTTGGTGTCTCTTGGCACAGGCACCCACTGCCTCCCTGCTATTCCAGGATTTGTGAAAGTATGCAATCCCAGATTTCCCCTGCTCACTGTGAACCAGGATCAGTGTGTACAGAGATGGGAGATGGCTGTCTGTACATGCTTGGTGAACCAGTCCTGTACTGTGCCCATTCTATACAGAAGTATTCTCCTTTACACTCACAAATGTTGTGGAGGACACAGCAGGTCATGATTATGCAAACGATGTTGGCTACCTTGTCATCCAGATGCAAATGCAGGCATTGCCAACAAGCTTTCAGTCATCCAGATGAACTCCACAATCATTCAGCAACTACTCAGCTTGTGGTTGAATTGCCTTTTTCCTGGGTCATTGATGTGGGGGTATGTTTTAGTGAGCCAAGGGAGAAGAGGGTATGCGGGGTCCCCCAAAATAACTGTTGGCATAGACACACTGTAGAGAACAAAGTCACTGCTGGGGAATAAAGTCCCTGTCTCCTCCCTCCCCCTAAAGTACAATCCCAATCTCCTCAGCACCCGGGCCTCACAAAGTTTTCCTGTGTTACCAATGTTTGTGTTCATGAACCTCTCTCTGTGGACCACTAAACTTTGTAGAAGGAATGAATACTAACATTTGTTGGTTCACGTAGACACATTAGGCAAAGAATTGGGATTTGGGTGCATAGTTTGGAAACTCCATCCTTTGAAATCCAATTATAATTTACAGTATTTGGGTTGATGACAGTATTAATTTCCTCAAACATTTATAACCACGACACTGACAGTGGACTTCTTGGCCCTAAACTGGTTTGTAACTGACCAGGAGCTGTCATATTCCACTGCCAGTTTCCACAGGCCACTAGCC
Source organism: Emydura macquarii macquarii (assembly GCF_026122565.2). Taxonomy (NCBI): domain Eukaryota; kingdom Metazoa; phylum Chordata; order Testudines; family Chelidae; genus Emydura; species Emydura macquarii. The sequence goes on along the minus strand of NW_027131390.1, from coordinate 30,800,135 downwards.
ACCCGCTTCTACACTGGTATGACTTCCCTTATGGAGTGCTCTGACCCTGGAGGGTTCGTGTAAGCTCTTCAAACAGCTCCATAAAATTCTGAAGCCACTGCTTCAGGTTTGGAAGACCAGGTTTCCAAAGTGATGAGATACTAACACACGGAGCTGGTTTTCCTTGATCAGAATTGGCGATCCATCCCTGGACATACCAGACCAGCGGTCAGTGTATCTGATCCATGGAATCAGAGCGGATTGTCGCTCACTGTCTCTGACATGATGAAGATGGCTGACCAAAAGTTCTCACCAAAGTCTGTCCTTTATCTCACTTATAACCTACTGTTCTACAGAAACATCTGTCCCACAAGAAGGAACAAGAGCAGAACCACATCATCTTTCACTTATTCCATGTCTTCAACCAAGTTTTGCACAAGGGAGAGGTGAGCAGAACTGCCATCATCAAATGTGTGAATGTGACGGACAATACCAATGAAACGTGACAAGGTAGTTCCTAGAGCGTCTCCTGTGGCATATAGAACCTGGAATACCACATCGGAAATGATAGTGCTAATTTCATGTATCAAAAAGCTGCAGTGTGGAGATGGGTATGCACATATACTCATCATATACCTGTGTCCAGGAAAGCATATCCACTAAATGTGAGCATGGGATACATGTGTAAGCATGTACATAGTCAACTATAACTACTCTTGGATGCATACTTGGATAATCTTTGTGTGTATCCATTTCGGGGAAGGGTAAGATTCAGAGGGAGTTTGTATCCTAGGAAGTAGGCTGAAGGGGTTAAATCTTGGTTATTTTGAGATCAGATAATTTAACATCACTAGCAAATGCCTGATACTCTGAATAGGGTGATGGAATTAGCTCTCCCACCAGTACAATTATTTCAAGTCTAGCCTTCTGCTTTACAATCCATCTCTGTCTGTATGCTCATTCTCCTGTATGTCCTGATCAGTGCTGACATGAACTTTTAGGGCGTTCTGTCAGAAATTAGAAAACTTTGAAATTAATCAGCTAAAAAAACCCCAACAAAAATACCAAAGTGAGTGTCTCTTGAAATACTCAGATAATGGGGCAGAAGTAAGGAATGTATATGGCTAGCTCTTCTCAACATTCCCAGCCTGTCTCAGAGCAGAGGGAATTCTCTCTCCAGTCTGCTGGGAGGGGTCAGTGGAATAGCATGATTGGTTATTTTCCTTTGCGGGAACTGCAGCTAATTTTATGCATGCAAAATAATAGTTTTAGAGCATGGCAGAAATTGCAAATCCATTAAATGCACCTATTCTTAATTACTAGGTGAATATGTTCCACTGTCCAAATGCTAGGGCAAATTCAGCTCTCGATCCGAACTTGTTGCTTGGTATACTTCTAAAAGAAGGGCAGGAAGATCATGGAGGGAGGAGGGGGGTTAAACCCTGAAGTATGTCTGTCTTGGAGCCAGTTTTAAGATTTTAAATGTCCTTGTGTGGGATTGCAAACAGTAAGAAAACGAACAATCACCGTTATCTCATTATTAGCTCCTAATTTTCAGTGGCCCTCTAGTGCAGTTCCCATTGACTTCAAAGGAGGCTGCTGGAGCTGAGCATCTCTGGAAATCAAGCTCTCTTTAAGTGAAAGGAAGGACAGCACTGTTAAATACAGGACTGGATCTCAGGAAATATGCCACAAGCAACTTGCATGACCTCAGACAAGTCCTTTATTCTTTGCCTCAGTTTCACAGGTGTAAGAGAGAGTAATATACTTCCTTTATCCTAACCTTGTCTCTTCAAAGCAAGGACTGTTTCTTACTATATGTGTAGGGAGCCCAGCACAGCCTAATTTTAATCACACTTTGTAATAAGTATGGCCTTGATTCTTAGGGACAACAATAAAATACAAAAATATTCATACTCTCAGTATCTTAAAATTCTCAGTGATTATTTATATGTAGCTAAAATAAAGAATAACTTTACTCATGAACTGAGTGCTCATTATATTTAGTAGCATATTTAAATTTCAGATACTCAAACTTCCTCACAAATCTAGTCCCCTCTTTCTCTATTACAACTTTGAAAGGATTATTCAAATGTTTTGTAGTCCTAACTGCACAAAGCACTTTAATCCTATTGTTTACAGATCATCGGTCTCCTGGCTACTTTCTGCTTGCAGTCTCCCATCAGGCAGTACAGGCACATCCTAGTAATCTCAAAATCCAAGAAAGTGCTGTCTGGCAATCAATATCTGCCTGCCCTCTTTATTTACTTTCCACTGCTTGCATATTTTAAAATAGCAGAACTAGCCCCACAATCTTCTGTCTTGCACAATACAAACTATGACTTACAAAAAAAGTATAATTGGTATGTGTCCCTTTTCCTCCCGAGCCTGCCATCTCTTCTTCTGATCCTTTATCTTTTGATAACTCCAGAGGATTCACCTGTTTGCTCTCAGACAGGAATGCTGCCCAGAAGACAGCATTAACTGAGTAGAACAGGGCAAGGTTCCAGGCTGTCAGCCGCAAAGAATAAAAGATATGAACACATGCTTCCAAAGCTGGGGATCTGAAGCAAGATTCCTAAATCTGTATTTTGGCATCAAAGTGAAAATGATTCTTTTTTCAAAGATGCTGAGCACTCAGCTGCTTTCTAAAATATTCCAGAAACATCAAAGAAAAGCAAGATCACACTCACAATAGTGTATTTTGTAGCTTGGAAACTACTTGAAGCAGGGACCTATCCTTAATGTGTCTGGTCTCTGACACTATATCACTAGTGCTAAACCTTATGGTAACACGGACATGCATATGATATGGATTATGGGAGATGCCTTCAAGACAACTCTTCAGTCAAAATGTTATATGAGCTCAGGTACTTGTTAGATATTCTTAAAGTGTATTATTCTGAGAAAACATTACCGGTAACTTCCAGGATTTAAAATGAAACCAAAAGTTGCCTAGTTAAATTAGTGCTATTTATGTCAGTTGTGTGCTATAGTAGGAGATGCACTTTTAAATAAAGAATTATTGCAGTCGCATGCAAAAAAGCACTAAGCAACAGAAGAGAAATAAACCCACAGGGATACCAAGAGCACTTCTTTGAGTGTTTACTTTTGCTTTTTAGAGAAAGTGCGGTGATTTGCTAATGACACTGTGGGGTCATGTAAAGATAGCAGAATTTCACTCTCCGTGCAGCAAACTTTGCCCCAGGTAGGCATATCTACCCCAAAAAAATACAACAATCATGGAAAACTGTTACTAGATTTGACGTAGCTGAACTGGTACAGAACACAGAGGAAGCATTATCCAGCCTCTTTGCCACTCTGAAAACTGGTATAACGAAGAGGTTCTGGTGCTGTGGTGAGTGGTGTTGTTGTCTCTACTTCACCCTTCATTGCCTGGTTCATGATTTCCTGATTCTGAAATCAGATACAAGTCTCATACTTTAAATGGCCACCAGCATAGGTCTATGGCAATACTATGTATGGGTGAGCAAGTTAGTTCTGATAACATAGTGCTTCTGCTGTATTTCATTATCGGCGTGATGTGCAAATAAAGTTTAGTTGGTTCTAGAATAAATCGGAACATTCTTGTATGTCTAGCTTTCAGCTAAGCTCCCTTGAATTGATTTTCTGGCTAAAGCCATATTTGATTGTCTACTGTGCTGCTAGATTCTCTAATACTATTACATCAGGCACAAAATGATTTTAACATTTGTGGGATTGTTTTTCTGTTCAGCAACCACAGTTTCATGAGCTGGTTTCTGTCTATGCTTCTGCAAATAAGCTCAGGTGTGTTTTCCTAACTTGTTTTCCCCCCGTGCATGCACTCCTGCCCTTTCCATTGCTGGGCTAATAAACAATTATGTGTTTCCAGTTCAACCAATTTGTTTGTTTGACAAGGAATTTTTTGTGGGAAGAAAGGCAGGGACCTAAGTGTCTTCATAGACTGGGGGTGGGGGTATTGCAAAAGCAGCTCTTGGAAATCAGGAGAATTCTGCTACCCTTCTTGTTTTGAGAATTTAAAAAGCTGAATGTTCTGCAAAGCTAATAGGCTGATTAGTTGACTTGTCAGAAGGATTTCTCATTGCCATCTGCTAGGTACACCTGCATTGACTGTTTTCCTGCAAAATAGACCTCAAAATAGTTTTACAGTTGGGGTGTAATCATTACAGAAAGTAACAACTGATTATAAAAGTGGTTTTGGTGCTTGATTTTGAATTATTACATGTTTCATTGTGAACAAGCAATCAGTCAAAAGCCCATAGCTAAAAATGTGATCAGACTATGGCTTGTTTCTGATTACATAGGTACTATGTGTTCTTACAACATCCTGTTAGAATCAAACTAAGGATGACATTCATGTCACGATGGGACAAAACATGAGCCTGATGCAGAGAGGCTTTTACTTATAAGAACACTTACGTTGTTGTGTTATCCTGATCATAGAACTTGGGGTAGCGTCTACTTCAGATCTCATTTGCACCAGTGTATCTTTGCCATTTACTTTAGTGATGGAGGATCAGTTCCTTGGACTGTACCTGCTGTGTTAGACTCAGTCTGCGGGGGCAAACTGACAGGCACAGACCGGAAAGAGAGTAATTTTCTCATAATGGCAGAGTGAGAAATCAGTTTGAGAGGAGGGTAGGAGGTGGCACTATTCTGGATTACTGCTCAATTAGCACATGTGGCTTGAATGGCTCCACTAACTGTTGGTTCACATTGTTTAAAACATTGTTTTCCCTAATCAATGTTTTCTGATCCTACGTTTTATTGCTTTAATGATAGCGGAAACCTTCACTGTTTCCTTTCTTTTATTTTTCAGATGTTTTTTGTTTATTTCCCTTGCTTATTTGAAGGCAGCATAAAAAGAATTGGGGTGACAGCCTTTCCATTCCCAATAGGGGCTTTGTGCATAACTGATTTTTCAGTTTGGCAGCTGAACTGAAAAAAATCAATTTGTTCTTGTTTTTGTTTCCTTCACAATTTTGGCAAGCTGAAATTCAAAAATGTTTTGTTTTGGGTCAAAACAAAACATTTCATTTGACCCCAAATGAAATGTTTCATTGCTAGGGTTTTTTAACCTTATTCATATAAAAATGCAGTAACATTTTAAACAAAAAATAAGTCAAATTAAAATGTTCAATATAAATGTTTAGATTTTTAATATTTTTAGTTTTTTTTCCAATTAAACAATGCAGCAAATTTGACTTGAATTTGCAAATTGTTTCAGTCAACCCAAATCTATATTTTTGAGGGAGGGAAGGGCCCAGTTCTATTATCAGTGTATCAGTTGTTTAGGCTCTTTATAAAATGTGAAACATTAGGTCCAACTATTGACACTCCAGTGGCCATGGATTTGATGATAAAAAATTATAACTCTTTGGACCCACAATTTCTGTTTCTTCACACCATTTTTCACCATGATACATAAACTTGGAAATCATTAGAAAAAACACTTAAAATACTAGCTAACTAAGAGGGTGGACTAATTTCACACCCCTAGAACTACAACTTGAATCTCACAACTGTGTGTCAAAGGAGGACACTTAAAAGCCTTGAAATCTGAACTCTGGTATTATACGATACACCCACGACTAACATGTATCTTCAGGTAAAATTACAAAGACCACATAAAAGGTCTTTGTCCTAAATTCTTCCCTCAGTCTATGAACACTCATAAACTCAGTGGAGTTGAAAACAGTATTTGGTGTATAGTGTTCTAACTGCATTGGAATACTGGTACATTTGTTCCCACTGGATGATCTCACTACAGCCATTGTCACAGAAACGGTTTCATGTTTGCCATTTCTTGTGCTTTGCTTATCATAATTTATTGCCTCTAGAAAATTAAATGTCTCTTATCTTTGACCTTTTAAATATTTTGCATTTTGATTGGATGTCCATTACACCTGTTCCCCCCTGGTTACATGGCCTATGAAAAAGGGGGAATTGTATAATGGTCCATGTTTAAATTACTGAACATCATAAAGGTCAAAGAATGGTTTACTGTCTTTCACAGAATTTGTGATGGGAAAATTTGGGTATTTTAAGACATTTCCATAACAAAACTGTGACATAAAATGAAACAACATAAATCAGTTTCTCTGTCAGTTGTGAAAATGTCAGTATGACGGTACCAGTGGTATCAAGGACTTCAAATTTTAGGGCAGTGGTAGAAGGATGTCAGCTGTGGAATAGAAAATTCTTTTTCTAGTTTCCCCACTCGACTAGTAGCATGTTGAATACTGCCATACATTTCCCCCCACTTCAGGTGCTTTGGGCATAAATTCCTAACTGTCAAATTCTATTTTAACCCTTTATTAATTAAAAGAATCATTGCTTCCTGTCTATAGTAGACTTATTATCGTATTAGGTTTCATAATGGCAGGACAGCAGTATGCTTGTTGAATTTTTGGCTGAGGATATGAGAGAGTAAAACGCCTAAATTTTTCATTTCAAGGTTCCTTTTCTTAGCCAAGGAGAAAGACTTTAGTTTGTTTCTCAATAATAGGAAGACTGCCACTATGGATTTTTTCCCTTCCATTGCTCAAAACTAAAACTCTTTCTATTAATTTATCTTCTCCTAGAGAACTGGGCCAATGGCACTAGAATATAAATATTATATAATCTGGAATATGCCATTATCAAAACAATTATATTCACAAAACTATTTTATAAGGTAAGTCCTCTTGAATTTCCATTAGGGTAGTTAGTGGGCCAGATTCTCAGGCTAGGATAGATTTACATAGCTTCACTGAAGTCAGTGGTGGATTAGCTAGTTAAAGTCTATTGGAGCTACATTGCTTTAACCAACTGAGCATCTGGCCCAGAATTTCTGATGACAAGAAAACAGTTAAAATATATTAAATACTAGTTATGTCCTATACTGGTTTTCAGCCTCCTTTCCAGAAGATTTGTCAGTTAAACTCTTCCAGATTTTCCATATGATCATAAAGCTTTGAAGATGTCCCTGTGATTCTTTAATTTTTTTTTAATAGGCTGTAGGGTATAGTAGACTGGTGTGATATTAATGGGCCTAATTGAGATAAAGTTTAATCATTTTTCCTCACACACTTCATCATTAGGCCGGTGGCACATTTTACTGTCGTCTTTTCTCTGTGGTGGTTTTATTAGGAGGTCCTAATTATAATTAAATGTTTTAAGGCTAGGTGGAATCTCATTTGCTTTGCTAGGTGGCTGACTACTTTTTCTCTTAATTCCAATCACACAGTAGTTTCACCATTATAGAGGATCAAATTCCTAGATGCCACAGTGAGCATCAATGGTGGAACCCTAAAGAGAAAAATAAAAAAGAAACCCACAAACACTTATCTTCACAGTAAACCCACCCACCCAAACGCACCAAAAAATCTGTTATCTACAGCCAGGCACTCACATACCACAAAATATGCTCCAAGGGAAAAGTGCATGATATGCCCCTTAGCACACTTAAAACTGCCTTCATTAAACAAGGACATTCCACCAGAGAAATAGATCGCATCATGGAACAGGCCACCCAAATACCTCAAAAAAGCTTGCTCCAATACACATCTTGAAAGAAATCTTTCCCCCTCTTCAGGCCTTCCAACAGGTCCCCCCACACACACACATCCTCACCAAGCTCATCATCAGAAGCAAGCTCCGCACAGACCTGGACCTTCCAACTGAAAGTGGCAGCAGATCCTGCCATACCAACAGATGCAAAACCTGCAGACATATCCGTGCTGCTACAATGATCAATACTTCCCACAACACACCTTTCAAGATCCATGGATCCTATACATGGCTATCACAACATGTGATGTACTTCATCCTATGACAACCAGACAATTACTGTGCTCTCATATGAATTCACATAGGATAATGATAAAAGATGAAAACACCATATCACCTATAGGTGAACATTTGTCACAAAATGATCATTCCTTATCTGACCTCTCAGTCCCCTTCCTCAAAGGGAATCTGCACAACACTTTCAAAAGACAAGCCTTGGAGCTTAAATTCATAACTTGGCTAGACACTAAATAATGGTTTTAATAAAGGCACAAGATTTATAGCTTATTTCAACAATCTGTAACTCGCTAACCCCCATTTTTTGTTTTATGACTGCAGCAGTGCTAATGGGCCACATCACCTTGAATGGTCTCCTAGAATATGTGAGAGAAAAGGTGGGTGAGATAATATCTTTTGTTGATCCCACTCTTTTTGGTGAGGGAGAAAAGCTTTTGAGTTTACACAAAACTCTTCTCTCACCAACAGATGTTGGTCCAATTAAAAGGTATTATCTCACCCATTTTCTCTTTCTAATATACCGGGACCAACACTACAACAACAACATTGTAAACAACTCTTAGAATGAAACTACTTATGCTAATCAATCTGTTCCACCTGGTATTTAGCTGTGATCCTCTGAGTACCTTTGCCAGACCTGAAGAAGAGCTCTGTGTAGCTTCAAAGCTTGTCTCTTTCATCAACAGAAGTTGGTCCAGTAAAAGAGAGTACCTCACCCACCTTATCTCTATAATATCCTGGGACCAACATGGCTACACATCACCACAAACTATAATGGAAATAGTAATTTCAGTTAACTAGACTTTGAAATTATTCAGCATCTTTACTGTTCTTCCACTTTGTGTGGTTATTTTGAGTCCCTTCTCTTGCTATTTGCTATGATATTGCTAAAAGAACAGAGGAAATGCTGAAAGACCTTTGTTAGCCTGATCCTGCAATTACTCAGCCTACAGAACTTCTTTTGCATGCTGAAAAGCTGCAAGATCTGGCTGTAGATTTTGAAAAAGAAAATTATACAAGTTAAGAGCAGATTAGACAAACACCGGCCAGGGATGGTCTAGATAATACTTGGTCTTGCCTCATTGCAGGAGACTAAACTGGATGATCCATAAAGGTTGCATCCAGTCCTACATTTCTATGATTCTGGGATTATTATTTTTTATGTAATGTTGTCTACTAGCTTTGTATGTGTGTGGGGGGAGGAGCGGTGGGGAGGGGAAGGCGTGATATTGCATTTTAGTGATTGACTCAGAGAACCAATAAGGGACTTGAAAATAGCAAAACAAGTTCTCCTTTATAGAGGATTTGGTTTTGAGCAGGTCAAGATTTATAGTTCCATTTCTCTGTGTAGCATGCTGTGATTTGTCTACTTTCAGCAAAGATTCATTATTCATTTTGAATTTACTTCTCAATAAATATTTTTGCTTCTGTTACCTAGCAGCCCCTCTACCATTTCAATAATATTGCAAGACCGAGATCAATGCTTAGCAAAACTAATACAGAGATGCTAGTGCTTCTGTTTCTCACAGCAATTCTTAGCTCATTGTTCCCCATTCTTCTGCCTTGTCATCTGGGATTAACGGTTTACATAGTTTCAACCAATGATGTTTGTGTATGACTCGGGATGTAATCCAACTCTGTCTCAGCTGTGTTCTCTGCAGTTTTAACAGATTTAATCTGACAGTAAAGTGAGCATGACAAAGACTAAAACAACAAGAGTCCTGTAGCACTTTAAAGACTAACAAATTTAATTTCTGCAGGCATAAGCTTTCGTGGGCTGCAACCCACTTCGTCAAATGCGAGAAACAGAAATCAGAGAGGGGGTATAGATATACATCCAAAGGTAAGGAACAACAATGGGGAGGGTAGGTGTTAGCAAAGTCCATTCAGTTAGAGTAGATGAAGCCTATTCACAACCATTGATTAGAAGGTGAGAATGTGTAAACAGTGACAATTACTTCTTGTAATGAGAGAACCATTCCAAGTCTCTGTTCAGACCCAGTTTGATTGTATCAAGTTTGCATATGAGTTCCAGGTACCCAAGCACCTGTCCTTTACCTACGCTACATTGATGATATTTTCATCATCTGGACCCACGGGAAAGAGTCCCTCAAAGAATTCCACTGGGATTTCAATAATTTGCACCCCACCATCAACCTCAGCCTGGACCACTCCACACAAGAAATCCACTTCCTGGACACTACAATACAAATAAAGGATGGTCATATTAATACCACCCTATACCGAAAACCAAATGACCGCAATACATATCTTCATGCCTCCAGCGTCCACCCTGGACACATTACATTATCCATTGTCTACAGCAAAGCCCTAAGATACAACCGGATTTGCTCTGATCCCTCAGCCAGAGACAAACACATACAGGATCTCCATAAAACATTCTTAAAACTACAATACCCACCTGGAGAGGTGAAGAAACAAATTGACAGAGCCAGATGGGTATCCAGAAGTCACCTACTACAGGACAGACCCAACAAAGAAAACAACAGAACAGCACTGGCCATCACCTACAGCCCCCAGCTAAAATCTCTCCAACACATCATTAAGGATCTACAATCTATCCTACCAGATGATCCCTCACTCATGCAAGCCGTGGGAGGCAGACCTATCCTTGCTTACAGACAGCCCCCCAACCTTAAGCAAATACTCATCAGCAACATTACACCATACAACCAGAACACTAACCAAGGAACCTATCCCTGCCACAAACCCCTTTGCCAGCTCTGCCTGCACATCGACTCTAGTGACACCATCACAGGTCCTAACCACATCAGCCACACCATCAGAAGCTCATTCACCTGCACATCTACTAATGTAATATATGCCATCATGTGCCAGCAATGCCCCTCTGCCATGTACACTGGCCAAACTGGACTGTCACTACGCAAAAGAATAAATGAACACAAATCAGACATAAAAAATGGTAACATCCATAAACCAGTCGGAGAGCACTTCAATCTCCCAGGACACTCTGTAGCTGATTTGAAAGTTGCCATACTTCTACAAAAAAACTTCAAAACCAGACTTCAGCAAGAAACTGCAGAGCTGGAACTCATATGCAAACTTGACACAATCAAACTGGGTCTGAATAGGGACTTGGAATGGTTCTCTCATTACAAGTAGTAATTGTCACTGTTCACACATTCTCACCTTCTAATCGATGGTTGTGAATAGGCCTCATCTACTCTAACTGAATGGACTTTGCTAACACCTACCCTCCCCGTTGTTGTTCCTTACCCTTGGATGTGTATATAACCCCCCTCTCTGATTTCTATTTCTTGCATCTCATGAAGTGGGTTGCAGCCCACGAAAGCTTATGCCTGCAGAAATTAAATTTGTTAGTCTTTAAAGTGCTACAGAACTCTCGTTGTGTTTTCTGCATACAAACTAACACGGCTACCCCTCTGGAACTTTTCACCATGGTAAAGACTGAATACACTCAGGGAGGAGATTTATTGTGTAAGGTGGTGTCAATTCTCTTACTCACTTTCCATATCCACACTAAAAGCAATTATTTAGGTGCTTATTGTAAGCATCTTAATCTGGCTCAGAAATATCTCAAGACATTCTAGAGAGTGCACTGTAACTTACTGTACATATGAGTGTTCAGTCATAGGTGTTACCTTATACACATGCCCAGGATGTAACATTCACATCTCGCCTTCCCTGAAATGTAAGAGTACCCTGCATTTGAGGTTCTGCATGAATCCATCTCTGATTTTAATACTACAAAGTTGCCTATCATTTTTTATCTATGGCAGTTGTATGTACCTTAATCCGCCTTCTCTGCCTTGAAAAATGCAATTATCTGGTTGGCTTTCAATTCTATTCTGCAGGCCTGAAGCCTGGATTCAAAGCAAGAGGTGGGGATGTCTTGGCATATTTTTCATCCATTATACTACCACCTGGTGTACAGAGCAGGAATAGCAGCAGCCTTCTTTTGGTTTTTCTTGAGAAAACTAGGTACTTGCAGTCTTTTTACATTAAGGAAAACCAAAATTCCATATAAGAAAACAGAGTCTAAATCTTTTAAAATTCTTTCTTAAAAGCAATTCATCCTAGCAGATAGGTGGACTTCTTTAGTGCTAAAGGTGAAGTGCAAATATTGGAATAATAACTCCATACCATACTTTCACTTTTGTTCTTTGATAAATGCTGATGGAAGAGGGTCGCTGGTCTCATTTGGTTCATCGGTGCAAGGGCGGTACAGTGGTCTGGAGAGTTGGAAAAATTAATAATTCTAACTGTTGCTCTGCCAATGACTTCCTATGTGATGTGATGCTAGGGACCTTGCTGCTTTTCTTTTGCCATCCTTAAAATAAGACATCTTTTGACCATAACAGAATGTTATGAAAGATAATGTTTGTAAAATAGTCATACAGGTAAAGGACTAATTAAATACTAAGTTTTTATTATGTTCATAAAATCTCAATATAAGTAGCATCAAGCTCCAAATATCCCATAGATTAGAACTATTCTTGGCTGACCACACTATATGTGCTCTCAGTGATTGTTTTGTTGGGCAAGGATTTGAGTGCTGTAACGTGAATTACAATAATGCCTAGTGCTGCAAGTATCTAAATAGGAACTTGATTCATCAATGAAATTGTTATATAGAATATAAACAAATGTCTTTGTTGATGCATATCTTCTGTTACCAGACTTTTCCCTTGGATATATATACAAGTCCCCATTAATTTCAATGGGAGTCTGGTGTGCACATTCCAGGGTTATGCAGCCTGTTTAGGAATTTAATAAGAATTTTTCCCATGAAACTCAGTGCCACACTGGGCTACTATTGCTTTCCACTTCAGGTAGCACTTTAAATCCTATTCCTGGAAGCACAGGTGCCTAAATTTAAGCATGTGACTAATCCCATTCATTATTAAGATTGGTCATGTGTTTAAATTGATCATATGCTTATATGTTTCTGAACTGAGGCCTTAATTTGCCAATAGTCTCCCCCCCCCCCCCCCCCCCCCATACATTGCTACCAGGGGGGTATTGATGCAGAAAGTTACTATTCATGATGAGCAAGAGTTGCAGAATTTGGCACTAATTCCTTTAGCCCCACATGGTAGTAAATGTACCACAAGCATGAGCTTCCATGAGAAGGAATGACATATGTTGCCTAGACATTTTTTCTTAGATGCGGACTCAGGACTAAATCAAAAAGAAGGATGAAGATATATTTGTCCGGTGAAACTATTTTCTAATATTCAATGAAATTGGGTCCATAAAAGACTAAATTTTGACACAAACAAAGCAGATGTAAATGTATTTTTTTTCTACCCACTACTTCTCCTGTTTTGTATGGCTGGAGTATGGGAAACAGCTGACTGATTATTTTGTATTGAAGTTCACACCAACTTGGACTAGCTATGTATTTATGAACCTCAGTACAAATCTCATCTGTGATTTCCACCAGGTGCTCCTCTTCCCAATGTCTTGTTATCTCAGAGAAATTTGTTCTCTTGAATTTAATAATAACTAAACCAAAATATGCAGTTTCTTGTTAACTTTGTTCCTTCAAGTCTAGTAGATTGTTTTCTAGGGGACAAAGGCTACCTATGCAAAGGCTTGATCACAGTATGAGTGTATTTTCAGCTTCTTGTCTTGGTAGAATAGTCTATTTATATGAAGCCCAATGACTAAGGCTAATTGACCTGCCTTGAAAAAATAAGCCCCATTCCCACTCTCTCCACCTACCCTTAACATAGCCATCAAAGAACTGCACTGGAGGGAGGGGAATCCAATGCTTTCCCTGCCATTGTATTCCTTCATCCAAACTCACATTTACTAGTTGTTTACGATCTTTGGGAAGCTTTCATTTCTCTCCAGCTGAACCATGACTCCATTAACAAAAGTCAGCCTTCCTTATTCCTGGGAGTCACCCAGCAGGCCTACTACCGACACAGCACTCCCCTTTGAACACACAGCAATCCGCATGGTAACCCAAGGTCCATTTTGCAGCAGCACAAACTAGAAATGCTCCAGTGGGTCCTGCTGCAGCTGCAGTGTGGGCCACAGATGCCAGCATTGTCCAGTGAAGGAGCTACCTTGGTTCTTCACAGTTTTAGGATATTGTTTGTTTGAATGTTGTCATTTCCTTTGGTGGGGAAGGAAGTGGTAGAATGAAAAATGGGAGTAAGGGGAAAGTCAGTTTTCCAACTGAGAAGCACTGAGTCACTGAGCTGTTTTCAGCAAGATCTTTAACTGCTGCTGCTCTGGGTTCATCTCCAGACTTCATGATTTCTGAATGGCTAATGGGAGCACTGTCAACTTCAAGAAATCAAGAGAACAAACTGAAACAAACGTAGAGGCTTATTTCCAGCCTGATGTATGGACAGAACTCATTCCCAGTTCATGCCCCTAATGTTACTGCATGTGTGGGAGGAGCAGGTATATAATTGGAAAGAGGGTGGTGAAACAATGAAACTGGTTTGCTGTTCTGTATGACCTACTTTGATTCAACTGCATCACTCCATTTATTAGCAACTGACTCCTCTTTAGAGGCTGTGACGAAGTGGAGATATTCTTGGGGTTTTCTCTGAGTGCTGTGTGCATGCCTCAGTTTCCCCCATATGTTACTCATATATTTCGGTGATGGGATCTGGGTATGTGATGATTGCAGAGACCAGTAAAAGGTGGATGGGCCCTCCCAGCCACACGTATGCAGATAATAGCCAGACTCCTCTGCCCTCCTGTGTCAACCAGCTGCAAAAGGTTGTGGCAGGCGGAGACGAGGAGGAGTGGTCATCTTGCCAGAAAGGAGACAAAGAACTGGGGAGGGGCAACGGGATGGGTCTGGGGGGAGGCTGGCTGGCTGGCTGGAAAGGCTAGTCCCCTGTAAGGGAGCTCAGGAGCAAGGCCTGACAATGGGCCCTGAGGCTCCCTAGTTGGATGCTGCTGTAACTTCTAATTAATCTACTGACAAAGTCTTTCTGTGCTGTGATCCTGAGAACTAATAGTCTGATTTCCACACTGGCTGTGCATTGCTTCTGTCTGCAAGGCGGGGTGCATGGCCCCTCCTTTAGGGGCATGTAGGAGCTCCCCAGGATCTCATCCAGGGGGATTCATGTGCGGGAGGGGTCCTGTATGCTCCAAGACCAGATTCAGGAGGTGGCTGCACTGGTGTGTGGAGACTGAGGGTAGACCGCGAGCACTAGAGTCCTGACAGGCTTCGCCCCGAGTGGTTCCAAAGCACTGTTCCTGTGGGACTCCATCACAGAAGCATCTTAGAATATTTTTTTCTCATAGGCAAGGTCGGCAACTGTGTAGCCCAACCATTTATAAGCCTTGGTTCTAGGGCTAGTACGTGTAGGGCTGGCTTGGAGCTCAGGAATCATGATTGTTAGTTTCAATCTCATGCACGCAAGATATAGGATATTGAAATTACCTTTGTGTTCCTGTCAAGCCCAGAACAAAATAAAGACCCTACTGCTGGGCTATCTAGCTGGGGAACTGGGCTTTATTCTTTGACAGACTTTGGGCTGGATTTACAAAAGCATTCAGGCAGATAGGTGGGGCCCCTAATTCCCAATTAAATCAATGGGAGTTAGGAATGTAATTGGAGTGTTTTTAAAAATCACTGTGTCTATCTGAATCTTTAGTTATCTAAATATCTTCGTAAGCTTGGGCCTTCATTACAAGTATTTTAAGGTAAATTTTGGTCATATGTATTTTGAAAGTGTCCCTTTAAGTATTTCCCTTTGAGCATTCACATTCCCTTTACCTTTTTTACAATTAAACTTACCTTCATGGCAGAGGAACGGACCTTTAAAATAGTCTATGAGGATTTTAGAGATGCTTTTATCTTAAAACAAAACGAAACACAAAACTTAGCTCTGGTTGTCCACTGCCATCAGACATATTCTAATTATGCGTTATTAGCTATCATTACCATTTAAAGTCAGCAAATTGTTTGTTTTTCATTACCCTCTCTTTGCCAACAGATGGCAGCAAAAGATTATGAACTAAATTTGGCTTACTCTGGTTGAACAAATAATTATCCACAGAGCAGCAATTAAATATCACTGAAGGCACATTCTTTTCATCTTGGCAGTAAGAGATGAATTTTTAAAGACACTTTTTAGTGATCAGACAAAATAAGAAAAAAGATATTGTTTTCCAAGGCTTTTAAGCTCATCTTTCTGTTACCGCTTACGCTTAAGTTAGTGTTTTATGATAGCATGATCAGACTGAGATTCCTCTTGTGCAGTACAGTACTGAAATTGTATTTCCAGTGTATATGAGTGGATCATTTTCATGTATTTCCACTGAGTTAAGTATTTCAAGTAACCTTATGGCAGTATGAATTACGGTGGCATTTCCTAACACTAAGACATAATAGCTATGCAACAGAATAATATACAAAGCAGAATATTAAAATACACCAATAACTTAGTGAGCTCATAGCCAGAAGCCCTTAAACCATGGGTGAAGTTTTAGAAATT
The DNA here is from genome assembly GCF_026122565.2 of Emydura macquarii macquarii. Classification (NCBI taxonomy): domain Eukaryota; kingdom Metazoa; phylum Chordata; order Testudines; family Chelidae; genus Emydura; species Emydura macquarii. The sequence goes on along the minus strand of NW_027131390.1, from coordinate 30,783,888 downwards.
AATTTTGTCTGACATACATGACCTAGTAGTCCAGGATTGAAATGCAGGAACTCCGGAATTCTAATCCTGGTTTTGACACTGACGTACTGTTGTTTTTGGGAAGTCACCGGGGCCCAAATTTTCAACAGTAGCCTATAATTCTGGGAACCTTGATTTTTTTGGGTGCCTAACTTCAAACACCTTGAACCTTACTTTTAGCATGCTGAACACCCACTGTGCCCCTTCCCATCATTGTAGTTGTGAGTTTTCATCACTTCTGAAACTCGGACCTAGAGGGTCTCAAACTGGGAATCCAAAACTGGTGCAACTATTGAAAATTTCATCCTAAGCCTATCTATTTTCTTTGTCTGTCCTCCATCACTATGTGTGAGGTTCAGAGAAAGAGATTAAGCGATTTTATTTAGTGATGAAAGTACCATGGAGTGTGATCCATTTTATCACCAGAATTCCTTGTTCATTATCATCAAGGGCCCAAGAAAATAACACAATTGGAGAGAGGAGACAATAACTGGAAAATTGATAGTGACTTAAGTCATGTTTAATTTGCTTGTTGGATTTTCAGATTCAGTTCTTTCATAGAGCGCAAAATAATTCTACATAGTTCCACTTCACCAGGTGGTCAACTAACCGGAACTCTGTATGCCTTTTTCATCTTCAAGGGATCTTACAGCATATTAATTAGCAAGAGTAGAGGTAGAAATTGTCACTATTCTCATGAAAAGCCTGGCATGTTTATATAACATGAGAATTAATTATTGAATTGCATTATGCAGTTGGAAACGTGTTCCACTTAAGCTAGTCAGAAGGCTTACACAAGATCTTCTCTTTATTTTGCTTTTTCCACTGTCACAGAAAATGGAGTAGCCTTGAAGACCATGTTGGGCTTTTTCTTTTGTCTATATTCTCAAGCGTGATCTTCGTTTGACCCAAGTTACTGGTAGGAGAGAAAATCACAGTTGCTACAGAATCTGTTTCTGAAGCCAATTATGCAGCTTTTTTTGTTCAAGTCCTCCCATAACGATCTTAAAGAATGTGCTTCTTTCAGCTGTGCTGCAGTGAGCAGAGTCTGTTTGGAGCTGATTTGTCTCTAATCTAATTTATCTAGGTACTAATGTGCCCTCCTCTCATTAGTATCAGGGCATCTGGTACGTATTAAATAAGCAACATGGCCTGTACAAATAAATTTTGAGTACAGTCGACTAAATAATCTTTTTAGGTGTGTGGTTGTGGAGTGTGCAAAGGGCTTTTTGTCAGAATGCCAAGTCCACATGAGTTTTGCATTTAGAACTGAAGGCACTGATGTTAGTGGTCTGGCTCGTCATTCTTCTCTTCCTAACTGCTCTCTTGGAAGAGGCATGTAAAAGCATGTTCTTCAGAGATTATACATCTATATTGGTCTGTAGGACATTAGGCTGTCTAGAGAGAGATTTAAAATGGAAGCATTTATCCCATCACGCTTCTGCCTTTACCACAATAGGTGCCATTTACCTTTTTGGAAGAAAACAGTGCTATGATAATTTTCTAATGAAATGAAAAATTACCATTGGCAGCAACTTCCATTTCCAAAGTGCTGTATGAAACATTAACTAATCACAGCCATACTATGAGGCAGGCAGAGGTTACAGTAAATAGAAACATGAGGGTGAACCCACAATTTCCCTTCCCCTACTTTTGACACAGGTAAGTATTATTCCCATTTTACAGATAGGGAAACAAAGCCAAGATAGTTAATTGGCTTGCGTGGGGCCCTAATGCAAATCCAAGATTAAAACTAAATCTCGCCCCATGCTCGGTCCAGCAGACAATGCTGTCTCTCAGAGCACTATTTTCTTTCTAATTGCTCTACATTCAATTCTCTGAATGCAATAAGAGATGGAGATGCCTCTTTGGCTAAAATTATCAGTTTGGATCATCAACCAAACCCCAAAATGCTAATGGATTTTTTGATGTATGAGAACTTTGCTGAACACTTTCCCTTATTCAAATCCCCTCCTGCTCACTCCTTATAGAGCATGGTTTGGAAGTATCAAAATACTGTCTGAGGTCTGTTATGGCATTGGTCTGGCTGAAACCAGAATGTAGTTTGTCTCACCAAATGTCTGCTATTTTTGTGAATGTCAGAGACAGCTCGGCTGGAATGAAATTCTATACCTATCACTTGTGAAAGCACCCTTGTCATTTTGTTGAGAATTTATTTTGCTTTTTATCGTCCAATTTTTTGCTACAACCAAAAATAACCTAATGGTGGCTTAACACTTGAGGAAAGGCAGGTTTGAGATGTTACTTGCCTGAATGTAGTGATTGTAATAATATTGCAATCCTCTAACAGATGGCAGATAAGCTGGAAGGAGCTCTACATTTTAAGGACAAACCAGAAGGATGTTACAGACAAAGCTGAGACATATGGATGCTATGGGAAAGTAAGTTGAAATGCCATGGAGAATTGCTTTTGCCAAGGTCCCTCTCAAATTGACTTTGAAAAACCACTTGTTTTATTTGAAATGCCACCAGTTTGGAAAAGTCTATGCTTATCTGAACATCCATACAGGGGACAGACTAACCAAAGGAGGGAAAGAATCGTAGTATTGGCACAAACTAGAGGATTAAGGCTTCTTATTGTTTTAAAGTCATCAGGATCTCCTGTCCATAAATGCAGATTAAATACAATCTTTTGCTACCAGTCTGCTGGAGTCCTATGTTCATTGTAATGTATACCTTGAATAATTGATATTACAGAATAAGCATAAGCTTTTTTAACAAAAACTCTTTCTAAAATAAGATAACTTTAAATTGGGTATAACAAACTGGATGCTTTAAAGGTGCCAGTCATCCTGGAAAAGTAGAAGTGTGTTGACCTTGGCAAGCAAGTTTATATTACTGTCATTAAGGCCCTAATCTGGAGCCCACTGAAGTCAATGGAAGTCTTTCCAATAACTTCAGTAGTTCTAATATTATATCATAGTATTAAAATCAATAATAAAATAATAATTCTGTGACTAAGTCTCTCTATTAGTATAGTGAAACAAATAGTTCAGGTGAACCACTTGCATACTTAACAGAAAATGTGGCCAAACAGAGAGACAATGTACTTGAACTATCCCATTCATGTTCGCTTAAAATCCTGCTGCAGTGAACTTTTCACACTGGGCTAGCTGCATAAAGCTTCCAAATTCACTACCATTTACTTGCTAGGATTGTAATGGAAAAACAAGTTTGAGAGCTGGAAATATTTCTATATTTCCATATGCAGATTATGATAGTGTGGGAGCAAGACCAGTCAGTAAGGCTTTGACCCAAAATAGCACATTTAAAAGCTCCATTTTTCTTCCTGGTGGATTGCTTTGGGGTTAAATTAATCTCTCACTTGCCCCACAAGCTGGGGGAAATTGGTAAAGAAATAGGTGGTTTGTCAGGGGCATTTTTTTCTTCTTCCAAGCTTTCAAATATCATTTTATTTAGGACAAAATGTCAGATGATTTGTTACAAAAGCATCAGTAAAAATGAAGCAAGCAAAGATTTTTATGGGCAAGTTTTTGTTATACACAACGTACTAGCACTTCCTTTTGCTGACAGTGAAAATAGAAATGACAAAGAAAACATAAGATTAAAAATAGAAACCGAAGACAAGGTAGTGGCATCTGAGTAAATGCACCTGAAGGATCAGGGCCTAAATATAAGATACATAGATGACATTTTAAACTGTGGCTTTTGTTAATTTTTCATTTTAATAGTGTGTGTTAAGCCCACTGAGGTCAATGAAGTCTATATTCAATGGGATTTGGAACTGGCCTTTAGTGACTGAGAAATGCATTCTTTTTCACACTTAAGAAATGGTAAGAAGATTCTCTAAAGAAACACACCTTAATAGTTCCCTCTAGCCTTAAATCCTGGTTTCATATGTTAAATATTATTTTTCAGATTTCATGGCTTTATCTAATGACTACATGCTTTTAAAGCTAAATAGAAGATTTGCTCTTTAACATTGCTTTTATTCGTTGTTTCGCTATTTTTGTTCGTGGCTTGTCCATCTTTCTTTTTGCTAGTACAAAGGATCTTGATTATGGAAGGTACTATATAAATCTGTAACTCCGTTTTTGACCCAAGTGGTTGGCCAAAGTTGGAAAGAGTCAGGTGTCTTTGCTGCAGTCCTGTTTATTTATAACACATGTACACAGTCCAGTTTCCCTGAACTCAGGAGGAATGAGTTTCTTTGCTCATAGATCTCTAAGCTATGTTCAGCCAGCACTCTGCCCCCCAAAATGCTCTCTCATTTTTCTCACGGCCACATTCAAAGAGCTTGTTCAGGTTGTGTCTGGTGCTTTGTTGCTGCCTTCTTTCTCATCTCCTTTGGTTTTTCTGCCTTTCTTTCAGAGTCACGCAAACATTCACAAAACAATAGCCAGTGTAACCCCTCCGTCCACATGTGCCTTGCATGTGCATTGAGTATGTCTACACAGCAGCTAGGATTTGTGATTCCCAACACAGGTAGACCTACGGGCAGTAGCTCTGCTCCAGCTAGTGTGCTAAAAGTAGCAGTGTGGTTGTTGCAGTCAGACTCCTTTCCCAAGTGTGGATCCAGGGGGCTGAGGACCACTGTATTCAGGTAGCTAGCCCAAACTGCCTCCTCTACCACCACAGCCACACTTATTTTTAGGCACTAGCTCAAGCAGAGCTAGCACCTGCCCGTCTACCCGCACTGGGAATGACACTTTCCCACTGCAGTAGAGACATACTCTTTGCCTGTCTGGGGTGGAGGTCACTATTGTTTCAGCAACCTGGCTACAGAAAGGAGCTTAACAGCTTTTTACAGCTCTCTTAAATGAAGAGCAGTAGTTACAACCCTCAGCATCACTGATGTTTAATCTAACCCATAACGGTGTTATTCCAATATAGCCATCAGAAAGTTAGTTATGAAATTTTCACTAAGCCCTTGAATTTGATAATATCCGTGGACATGTGCACAGTTTGGAATGATCTGATTCCCATAGATAGTATTTCAGTTACGTTACTTTCTTTGGTTTTGTTGTTTCTGTTTCGGACCAGATGTCTTACATGAAAATGATCCATGTTGAAAAGAAAGGTGGCACCAGAATGAAGTACTGAGGGTTCATATAATCTGGTACAAAGCAATCATTAACATTTTCAATTCGATATGCAGTGATTTGTATGGTTCTCTTGTGTTTGAACGACAAACAAGCAGTAACTTACTATTATGGCACGGAATTGCCTGAGCTAAGGAAAATGCTCTGCTCCACCACTGAGATCCGGATGTTACTAGCCAATTGAACATAAGTTAAACTGACTTAATTGTCATTGTAAATCATATGCAGAGCTGGTTACTATGCTCACAAAAAGCAGGACTACCATACTTTTCTCCACTTAATGCATTTCTCTTATCAATAAAACATAGTTTTCCACATGAGCTTGTATAACATCCCTGCATTTTCATGGAGAGGGTGGCACACACCTAGGAAAGAAATAGATTCTGGTTACGCTACACTATGCTAATAAATTTTGCTGTACAATTTCAAAGACATCTATGTGTATTTTTTTCCAAATCAGATAACGTAGCTTCCCTACACAAGAAGTGACTCCACAAAGTCAGACATTTCCTGTGTTACCGACTTATATTGTAGTGTATGAAAAAAAATTTGGGGTAACATCTTGAAATGAATTGTCATTATCTTTTATGTCTATCAGACTTTTAAGGCACAAGGTTTTTTAAATTGTGCCTGAAATTAAGAGACTTCAGTGAAGGTAAAAGTAGATGAAGTGACTAGGCAGAACATCTTTAATATAAGACTCGCTAGGTTAATAGTGTGTTATCTTAAAAAAATGCATGAGCCTCAATCATTTTCACCTGAGAATAGTATATCAAGCTATGATGTGAGCAGAGCTCTGCTCTGATGAAACACCAGTTTCTTGCAGCTATGTGCATATAGGACCAATTCATTCAGATACATTAACTCACCAGGTCTTACTGACGTGTGTGGTGTTTTGTGTGTGTGCAGGGGGGTTGTTTTGTTTTTGTTTTTCAAGATTGAAGTATGTTGAAAAGCTAACCCAGTGGTACAGGAAGACAGAACCATGCAAGATGGGGAGGGAGGAGGTGGCTAGGAGAACTTCAGTCTACTTACATAATTTTACATGGACGCATGATATAGGATGTGGGGGAAGAAACATTTGAATGTCAAACGCCTCTCCAAGTCTCTACGCATCAGAAGTGGTCTCCATCTCGTCAGTGTGTGCAATGGCTCAGCAGAACTTGGAACAAATCCCTCACACCCTGCTGAGTTTGAGTATTTAGCAGAAAATGAGTTGCTACATTAGAGATTTGACTAGTTAGGCAGGATCTTCTCTTGGGAGTCAAAATAAATACTGTAGATATGACAGTTGTGCTGTCAAATTTAGGTAAATTACCTTCCCACACACCTGCTTACAACCTTGCCAACATGCACCTGGGGATCTCTCCTCATGCAGCTCTTAATCTAGTTATGTGGAGGACAGAGAAGAGCCCAGGCTGCTGCTTGTTAGGGCGTGAAGAAGGAAGGCTAAGATAAAGCACACCTTTTAAAACAATACTGACGGGCGGAAAGAAGCTGGGGATGATTGGAAGTGGAGTATTAATATTTTAACTGTCTTTATTTTTTAAGTTATTAAAAGGCTGAGGAGACTTATGTTAAGAATTTATTCCCTTATACATCTTAAGGGCTCAGAGAACCAGTCCAGAAGTCAATAAGAACTTTGACATTGATTTCAGTGATGCAGAATTGAGCCCTCTAAGAAAAGAGAAGACTCTCCAAAAAAGAGTAAGTTCCCTGACTTCTGTCTTCTCCATGACCAATCACAACCTGAGCAGCCTTTATTCAGCTGTGTAAGGGGGATGTGTAAGGGGATAAGGCATGGGGCCATGCTCCCCTGTGTGGCCCAGTAAGGGCTGTAACAATCCCCTCTGCAATGGGTAGATGTGTATTTTCATGGTGGCACTCAAGGCTTACCTCGTAAAAACTGTTGCTAAATGTCTCTAGCAAATTACCTGGAGAAACAGAATCTCGGAGCAATCAGTAGCTCACTGCAAATAGACTGTAAAGCTTCGTGACAAGTTAAGTGTGCTTCCATGGCAGTTCGGCAGTCTTATGCTGCTGAATTACTGCATAGAAATCATCGCTCTTTCATTCTTGCCCTACTCAGGCATCACAAACACAAAAATCCCCCCCTCCCCCTTAAAATATATTTTAATGGTCTTATTTTATTATATCAAATTCTTCTATAACTCTAAGTGCTCCCTACCCCATAGACCATGGTTAGTGCCTTAAGGAAAAGGGTCTGTTAATAATCATCAAAAGGAGCTCAAGTGTCTGACACATACACATATTGTAGCTGTAACTTGTTAATATAAGTGTAATAACTATTAACATAGCATAGCATAGGAACTATTAGTGGGAGATCTGGAGATTGAAAATGATGGAGCTTTCTCACTCCTGTATCACCAGGTCAGATCTGACTAAGTTGGTTTTTACCGGTGATGGTGGCTATCTGAAAGGTAGCGTGACTAGTGCAAAACAAATTCCTGATGGGCAAGTATCAGCATCATTCTGAAGGAACTAATTAACATTGTTGATGGCATGAAGTCAAGGTTTGCACAGGCATAGATAATTTATTATCTTCCTGACCCTTATGGTTATCCTTAAAGAGCAAGGATGAGGTATGTGAGCAAAGGATATTTCATGGTTCAGCAGCCAAAGGGGGGTTAATGAAGCAACTGCTTGCCTTCTGAGACAGAGCTGATTGGCAGCCTCACAGCCGCTGTGAGAATAAAAGGGCTGCCAGGCAGGACGGTGTGGTGGTTTACCAGAGAGGCAGAGAGAATCCCTCCAACAAGCTGAGAAGCTGTCAGACAAACCAACATTCCAAAGAGAGAGAAGTAGGGCGAGAGGCTGGAGAAGTCTACAGAAGAGGGAAGGTAGAAAGCAGCATAGGGAGCAGCAAGAGTGAACTGGTGCTGACTGTTCAAAACAAGGACCCTGAGCTGGAACCTAGCAGAAAGCCGGGGGGGGGGGGCGGCGGAATCTGGGTTCCCCTACATACTTTAGCTGCGGGCTTTTGCAGAAGCAACTCCTAAATCCAGGAGACATAGGCTGATTAGCACCCCACAAGAACCATGAAACTTTGGACTCATCATAACCCTGAAGGGAACAGAGACTGTTGAGGACCCAATCAGTCAGGGTCATGTTTTTACAAAAACTTACAAATGTAGAATTATATGTGGTAGTATGAGGTGGAAAGAACCAGGTGGTGTAACTCCCTTTTTTTCCTCAGGAAACTGGCACTCTATCTGTTCATTTGGATTAGGGAATTTTGGTCAGCTGCCTTCTCCATTCAACAGTACATGTACCCGTGTGTGTGTGTGTGTGTGTGTGTGTGTGTGTGTGTGTGTGTGTAATACGTGTGTGGGAAAAGGTTTAATGGCAATGAGATATTTTGGTTTTATTCTCTTTATTTAGTCTAACTTGAAAGAGTGTACTCTTATGTAACTTGACCCCAGTGTTCAACTAGGATTTAACATTGCCTACCCTTTGTTCAGAAAGCCTTTTAATCAGAACTCCTGCAATACCTAAGCCATAATGAAATCCACTAAGGGCTATGTAGCAGTTTTAAGGTTGACATTCATTATTCATAGTATTTGTTACAAAACATGCATGTGATGATGAATTCATGCATCCCCACTCTTACTTGGAACTGGGTGTACTTCAATAATAACCTTGTGTAGCTGTGAAAAAGCATGTTTGGCTCACATTAGATATCAGCTTTCTATTCTTCAAGGGTGGCAGAGAGAGAACTTTAATGATCCCTCTGTTTTCTAGGCCCACAAGGAGACAGCTAAGAAATAGTTCTGCAGGATAGACACTTCTTTTTTGTTCTGAAAAAGAACTGGGGATGAAATCTATTACCTGGGCTTCAGTGCAACCTTTCTAATGAACACTGAAATACTACATCATAAAGCCCTCTTGACAACTTGTGCCACCAACCTTTACTATACAGTTGACACAGATTTTTCCCTTGCCTCTAAAACAGTGTGCACATCAACATTTTAAGCAGCATCGTCTCAATTCAATGCATTGTTTTTGCTGTGGTGCTGCCAGTACTGATAAGGAGAAATCTCTGCCTGCTGACTGGGATAACAAATATAAAAAAAAACACTTTGCCTGCCTCAACTATCTTCCACCCTAAATGTGACAGCTGAATGCAAGAGAGAATCTAGGTCAACACTCCAGAAGAAGGAAGAAGAGAGGATTCATTGGGGATTGCTTGAAGAGGAGTTGTTTGCAGGAGGAGGTACGCTTGGTGGAGGAAGATGAGGAGATTGTTGTGGGCATTGGAGCAGCATGATGAAGCATAAAGTTGAGTGGGGTAGAATTCAGGAGAGGACAAGAAGGGAGTATCACACTGAAGGAAAGGGTATTTTGTGTGCAAAATCCTGCTGTAACTTGCTCCTAGATGCTTTCTGAGATTGGACACTGTTTAGACAGCCATTAATCAATTGTAGAAATTGCCCATTTACATGATTAATCTTTATTTCTAAACATGAACTGATTAAATATTCAGACTCTCTTACACCATAAAGCCATTTTAATACAAGTTTTTGTTGTAGGCTTTTTAATTGCTTGGGCTCCCACCCTAGCATCCTTTCAGTCTGGCAGATTTTGCTCTCACATTCCAGCTTTGAGTTGGTCCAAATTCCTGGACAACTTCAAAACTGAGCAACATGTTCTCTCTTTGTTCTTTCCACTTTTCCCTACCCCAATCTTCCAATAGCAAGCATGCCTAGAAATATAGGATTTTGGAGCTGAATAACCTCCACAATGGAATCTCTCTAGGAAGTAATTACTAGATTGGACATCATATTTCATCTTGAACCAATTGCCTGTTAAACTTGTATACTCCAGAGCAATTAGCTGTTTCAATTAATGTTTACAGGTCCAGTTTTGTAGAGGGGAGCACTTCTGAAACTATGGCATAGTTCAGACATGGATTTTAATTGATCAATACTGAGACTAGATGCGATCTAGAATCTGTTAATAGCAATGGGGACATAAAACAGAAAGAGAGGATATGGTTACCATAGACACATTTTCTTATTCCCATCTCTAGTTAATGCATTGATAAACCTTTTTTAAAAAGCTCTGGAAACTGTGGATAGTTAGAAAACAGCCATTAGAAAACATGCATCATTGCTAGCATAATTTAGATTAGTCTCAGAACCCTTAGACCTGTTATTACTAAGAATTGGCTTCCCAGAAACCTCCAGTCTAATGTTAATGTGAGCAAGAATAAGCTTAAGATCAGTTTAAAATTGTTACACATGGAGAAGTTTCATAACTAAATTTGACAAAATAGGCTGATTTTATTCCAAAAAAGGGGTTGGTGGGGGGGGGGGGAGATTAAGAGCTAAAAGGAGAAGGCAGCCATTACCACAGAAGCTCTGAGAATAAAAGAACCTTTATTTTTAAATAATGTTAGACTAGTTTTAAACATCTAATGGCAAGTCCATGAGCCAGAATTCTAATAATTTTGAAGCCTATTCTCCCCTTTGAATATTCATAACTTCCAGAGATGCCAACATTGCTGCATGTGTACATATGGGTCAGAGAACGTTTTGTTAAACTATTGCACAGTATGCTACTAGTAAACCTCTCCTCTGAAAGTGGATACCAGTTGAGACATTGAAACATAATCTCTTTTTTTATGTCATTTAGTCCTACTGAGGATCCCATGAGCCTTTCAAAATGCTCTTTATTGCAAAGTTACAAGAAGTAGGGAAATCTTGAGGGGAAGATTTCATTCTGGTTAATGTACAGAGGAAAAACAAGCAGGCTATGTGTTACAGTAACTAATTTACACAGCGTACTGTGACTTTAAAAACGTTGGTAACTAGAGGCTTGCAGGAATATTATTGCTTAGGGAAACCCTGTCAACTCAATGTGTAGGGATTTAGCACATAACTCAGTTAACTCTAATGGGAGCAACTTGGCTAATCTCTGCATTTAAATTAGACTTTTGAAATGCTCAGCTGTTCGTATAGGTAGGGAGGCCAGATAACAAGTGTGAAAAATCAGGAAACTTTTTCTTTTTTTTTTTTTTTTTTGGTGGGTGAAAGAGGAGAATGTTAAGTTGCCTATAGAAGACTAAGCCCCTAATATCGGGAGGTCTGGTCACACTACTTATGGGTGAGAGGATTGTAGCAACTGAAAATGTTGCCTTACAGTGAAAGTTGGTGCCTCAAGAACAGTTGGCAGAGATTTAATACAATATTTTTGTCTTAAGGAGTATGCTCATTAGAAATGTTGCTCTGAAGCCCATGTAATAGATTTCACCCTCAGTAACTTTTCAGAAGAAATTCATCTATCCTACAGAATTATTTCTTGGTTTCTTCCTTGAAGGTCTTCAGCACACAAGCAGAAAGACAGGGGATCATTAAATGTATCTCTTTGTGCTCCTTTTAAAGAATACCAATTTCATTTTTTTTAACCTACATTGAAAACAAGGCTTTCCAGACACTGCTTTTTATTATTATTTAGGAAGAATACCCTGCTTTGAGCAGCAGTTGGTGATGGCATTGCCACTGGGTCTCAGCAAGGAAAGATTGTTTTTCTATACCCAGATGAGATGTTACTGTGTCAGCAACACGCATTTAGTATATTGTGTTTTGCCTAGTCCAACACATTCCCATATGTTACGATGATGTGTTTAGCTAGAAAATGCTTCCTTTTCCATTGAGCAGAGGTGACACTCAGATATGGATTTCTCTAGTCCATGTCCCCTCAAATTATTTCATACAGTGGACTGCATCATGACAAAGCATGGAAAAGGAAGTGGGATGGTCCACTGGACCACTGCATACTACCTTCTCTCATGATTGTATAGCATCATTATGGCATCTACAGCAATTGCGTATGTAAGGAAGTAACATTAGTGAAACAATTAATATAATTTTAGCTGGCTCAGCACCTGGAAACATGTGACTAGCCAGCTCTCCGCAGACCATCAATTGCTCACTGGCCACTGTTTGGGAACTGCTCTTCTATAATACACAAACCCACACATTAGTCAAAAGTCTATCATTTGTGATGAATATGCCACTCTGGCATCACTCACTGTTTCATCTTGTCACTCATCATGGTAGTCATGCGCCAAAATAGAATTCCTGAGTAGTGGGAAAAAATAAATCAGAGGTTTGTGGCACTGAAAACTGACAGACTAGCTGTAGTGCTTTTGAGAAACTTGGTAAATCCATCATGGCCCCGTGGGATGTCAAGATGTACATCCCCTTACTTCAAGGTACTGCCCTTAAGCACTCTTTGGGTGACTGCTACCTCACAGCAGAACAGTTTATGCACAAAGGAGTCAAGGTGTTGGAAACAATGTGTGATCTGTGCAGTCACCCTGAGAACGCAAAAAGCAAAAGGCATTGCTGACTATCCTCACTATTGTGCAATTTCTTCCCACATAGAATAAAAACAAAAGTTACGCTCCATATGAATTCAGCAACAGATTCTGCTCTGTTACATGGGACTGAGTTATTCAGGGAAGAGAGTGGGAGCAGAAAACATGGCTTGTTTTGTTAGATAGTGCATGCAGCTAGATTTGCAATGTGTAGGGATTGTGACAAGCAGTGTAGCTGAGACAAACACAGGAGGTTCGGAGGTTTGGGTATTTATCCACTGCTGCTTCTCCCTCAAGAGTGGGCTCTTATGAGACTTCTATTACATCCCAGTTCTCGGTATGTCTGAAGTACTGTGAGAATAGCTTTTTTTCAATAATTCATTTACATTCTGTCTCATCTGAAACCAGGATGTTCAGAAATTCAGTTTATTTCCAGTGCTGAATGAATGTTTCAGGCCATTTTTTTCCCCCTGAATTAGATTGCTTGTTTCTAGATGTCATCATCCTGCTCCAAATTCTGTTCATCCCTGTTAGCAGAATCCTGATAGCCATGAACTAAAAATATTTTCTTTCCGACCTGCATCTTGTTTTTGTGGTGGTACTTCTGAGTGCACTCCTGGTTGCAGTCAAGTGTGGTCTCCTAAAACACTCCTTTCAGTCACCACTTTAATTAGTAGGAGGTGACTTGTCTTGTTTTAGTCATGCATGTGTATGCACTTTTGACAATCTGATCTGCTGAGCAGCCTATTCGAGTTCTTCTCGTTGATCAGATTCCTCCTGTTATCAGCCTTTCAGGGATAAGTTCCTAGAGCATGATAGTAGGAACAGAAGGTTGGTGTGCTCTTGGCAGGGAGAAAAGAAAGTTGCAAACTTTGAAGTTTGTATAGATCTTCTCAAAACAGCTTGTGTCCTGCAAGTTCCAGTTACAAGGGGCTGGGATGTTGCTGTGGTGGTGGTATGGGTGTGTGGGTCATTGGTTGGTTTGTTTTTGTGTGCTTGGTTTTAAAGTAGCCTTTAAACCACAGGGCTACGTGAATAGTTAATACTGAAGCCCGGGGCCATATGAAGTGTGCCCTAGACTTAGAGGTGAACTAGAGAATATCAGATAGAAATGAATACCTCAAATCTGTTAATTACAGTGCATTTTTAATCATTTTGTTTCAGATATTATTTTAGAAATGGTATTTGAGGGTTACAAGTGGGTCATCTATTTTAATAGCGTCATATACAGTGTCATGGGTGTTACAAGAGTACTCTCTATCTGTAAATATAGTAGTTATTGAATAGATTAGGTGCCAGTAGATGGCACTCAAGAGTATGTAAAATAGTTGCTTAGTTTTGTAGGACCAATAAAACCTGTTCCTGCATATGGTTCTTCTGTACAGCTTTTCACATCTGTTCTGAGCATTGGAGGTAATAAACATAAGCTTTCAAGTTCAAGGTATCTAGATTTAGATATATAAACTGTTGTAATTTATAATAAGTGAATTAGGACCATATGAACATATTTTAGACTTGCTAGAAAAATCATCTGTGGAGTAACTTTATTGACATGATCAGGGATAAACTTGGCCTTCTCTGTTATCCATTCTTAATGCCTTAATTTTAATTTGATCTTGAATAGGCCTTATCACTCTGTGTTTAAAACTGTAATTGTGCTGTGATATCCTATGTTTTTCTCAACTTGCTTTATTTGATCTTGGATAGGAGATAATCAATGCTATTGGTTCCTGTCGGTAGGAGTCTGCAAAAGAAGCATATTTAAATGGATTTTGTTTCAAACTAGTGCATGTGTATTTGACGCAGTTATTGACAACAGGGTTATTTACAGAAGTTCAGTCAAAATGTAACATGAGATCAGGACAGTTAGTTCATAACATGGAATAACATAGACATATTAGAAAATAAATGGATGACAACTTGTGGCTGGCTATCAAGATGAAGGATTCAGGGGAGCAGAGAGAGTTGTAGAAATTACATGTAGCATCTGTATAAAATGTCTGTAGTGGAAGGAGGAACATAGGTGCTTAGATACCCTGGTGATGAGTGAAATATAAAAATGAAGATAGATTGCTCCTCCATACAAAGCCACTGCCTTAAATCTCTCACTAAGACAAACTGCAGGTAAGCAATCCCTCCCCCTCCACCATATGTTTCAATGTTTCTATGATATCAAAGGAGAAAAGCAAGTAAGTACTAAAGATGAGAGAGAGCCTTGTCCCACAGGCATAAGGCACTGTTGGAAGAAAATGGAAAACAGCATATAAGAATAGATTGCATGGATCCTAGGATAACGTTCAGCAGCAAACAGTCACAACATTCAAAATTCCTTTCCCTGGTGTTCATTCTCCCTACAGAACTATTTAAATAGTAATAATAACAACAAATTTGCAGGAATCTCCCACTTGTGCAGAAACAACTTATTTTAGTAAGATATAATACCACCATGCTTTACTTTATTTAGGTCCAAGTCCACAAGGAACACTGTGTGGATGGATCCTTGTGCCTGCATGGAGTTTCTTTGACTTCACAAAGTCATATGCAGAGTTCAGTGGAGGATTAGGACATTAGTGAGTTGTACTGAAGGTAGAGTGCATATGCCTCAGCACTACATCTCAAGTCTCTATTTGATCCAAGAAGATTCAGGTGCTCAAATGGCCTTAATTGCCGTTTCCCCAGAGATGAATGTTTCATGCAGGCAGATTAATAGGATATTTGTGTCTTGTAAGAGTCGTTTTTTAAGACAATCCTAGAAACGCAGGAGTATTCAACCTTCCTACTCTGGATGCCTTGTGCTACACAATAGGTAAAGTTTTCAGTTTTGGTAACTGGCTTTTGTCCTCCGTATAATAAAAGTTAATAAAATCTAGGGCCCAACTGTGTGTCCTGCTGTTCCCATGGGTGAGTTCTGAAAGTGGTGCCATTAAAGCCGACACAACTAGTTGTGAGAATAACTGCTATTAGGAGCAATAGGGGTGTAATTCTGCCCTTAGTAAATGATAGAAAAGTGCCACAATGATCCTATGTCCATCCTCGGAACTTTTCCCGGGCACCAGAGCAGGCTCAGATTAACCAATATGTACTCTGTATCAATATGTACTTGAAACCTGGCTGTTGACCTTAGTGGGACCCCTGATCAGGTTTGGGCCTCAGGCCTCCAATCTTTAACTGGCCTGGCAGACTTTTCTCCTGTGTTCCTGGTTGCAATTTGCCAAGTGTTCCCCCCTCCCCCCCCCTGCCTCCCCATTTGTAAATTACAAGTGGGGGGAAAAAATCTGACACATTTCAGCCAGCAACCATTGCTGCATGAATGCACAGGGGTGCCAGCAGCTGCTTCAGCTACAACATGCAGCTGACATGGCCACTGGTAGTACTGCTCGCACAGTGCACAGGTACTGTTCTGCATGCCACGCCCTCAACATGCTGATGTGGCAGCTGCTGCTCCTGCTACCATTAGTGTCAGAAAGCAGGACCTCTCTGGGGCTCACCAGCAAGAGCACATACCAGCGTGGGAGAGGCAGGGGCTCCTGTGAGGGGTCAGTAAGTGTAGGGGATCAGGGGCCAAGGGTGTGAGGCTGGTGAGGGGGGATGCCTGGGAGGGGAAGAGGAGAGTCAGCCTGGTGAGAGGAGCAGTGTCATTTTCCCGCATCTCTGAGGAGGTAACCCTACTTGGATTTGGCCCAGCTCCCCTCTCTCCCATCATGACCCATGGCAAGGGGGCAGAGGGGCTAAACGTCAGTCAGGGGCATTGCAACTTGGTGCATGGGGTAGCTGTGCTGCTGAAGTCGGGCGCCTAAGGCAGCTGGGCCTCTTCTTAGTGACCTCATAGATAGCTATGGCAATTGCAGCCATGTAAGAGTAGGGGGTTTCTTAGAGGGCTCCATTTTCTCTGGTCACTAAAGGAAGGTAGGAGGGGCAATGTTCATATTGCATAGGGCCCAAAACTACTTTAATCTGGCCCTGCATCAGTGTTAAACCATGTGCTAGTCATGCATAAAACATGTCTCTCCTAGGTATAAAGACCTTCCTCCTACCTTTGGTCCTGATTACATTTTCCCTTTACACCTGGGAAAGTGGGGGAAAGAGCATGTTGTCTTACAGTCAGATTTTGACATCAAGTCACTGAGTGGGAGGCATCAAGGAGTCAAATAATCCCAGGAGAAACACTGGAGGCTCTGCTGGCTGGTACAGAGATTTGTGCTGGCTTTTTCTCCCCAGTGGTTGTAGCAGGAAGTCGTCCCTGCTTGGAGACCCATGAAGTGGTTAAGGCTCCTTGAGCCCTTTATCCCTCACCCAATAGCCAGACACAATCGGGCCCATGTATTGAATTGCACGTGTACTAGGGATAGGTTGAACCTTGTATCTTTCACAACTGCTGCCTTTCCACTTTTTATTCATGCTATATAGTGTTACTACAATAAATAGCTTTTACATTCCATTCATCTAGAAAGAGATCAATGTTGGAGTGCTTTCCTCCCATCACCACAAAGGACCTACTATTCTGGTCTTGACGCATGCCTTCAGTTTGTGATAAGGACTGGGTTGCATCAGTCTAATACATTACTCTTTGTGATAGAGATGTCGTGCATTTCATTGGCATAAGTTTAATCTGAATAACGCTGTTGGAATCATTAGTTGCTTTCTTATTCATACAAAGATAATTGATCTTTTTGAAGCTCTTTAAGTGCATTATGAAACTTTGATTGTGTTACATTCCATTGTGTTGCTTTCAGTGTTAACATAGCTAAGCACTAAGTAGTGCTGTATGTGACATTGACGTTTAATAGTTTCATTTTTACAGTACTCTTTTTTAGGCTCTGGTAGCATATTATTTCAAAATGCTAATACGATAAGCTGTTCCGAAAAGAGCACTACATTTATTGCACTCATTTCTGTACACGACTAGGAAAAACCACCAGCAAGGTACAGAAACCACTGCTGCTGTCCGTACTCAGCCAAGCTCCCACTGCCTTCTTTGAGTGGCCCACTGCAACACAGCAGCTAGGTGCCATGTTAGCTAGTACTCGTCATGGTGAATATCTCCAAACTGACTCTTGGCACTCTGCATCTTCAATCCCAGAGTGCTTTAGCCGTTATTGAAGGTTGGTTGGTTTTAAAAACAAACAAAAAAAGCCTCAATCCTCCTCTGGCCCTGAAGAGGAAGATGGACTTAGAGGAGTGGGAAAGCAAAGAACAGCTAGGGACTCCAAACCCTTTCACTGCTAAGGGGTGACAGAGGTGCATTAAGGGCTGCCAGGTTCCATTGCCTGCTGGTGCTATGCTCTGTGTGGCAGCCTCCTGGTCAAATCACTGCATATTTTTTTCTTTCAGTTCAGAGGCAACTAAAAGAAAACCAAAAACAAGTTTTGGTTCAGCTCAAATTCAGTGGCGAATTGAAAAGGTCCATTTTGGGAGTTTTCCAGGGCAGGGATTCAACCCTGGATGTCCCATATCCCACGTGTGTGACCTAACCACTGGGCTAAAAGTTATAAGAAGAGGCACCAGCAACACCTGCATAACCTCCCCCTCCTCTTCTGGCCATTTTATGAATGGCTGAAAGCATTTATGGTCAAATTTGTGAATAGTTTTGGGTCAGTAGAAACTTCCTTTTATGTCAAATAAGCTATTCATCCAAAAATGTCACCCAGGTCTGTTCAAGATGGTAGTTATGTTGTGGGCAGTAGAAGAGCAGAGTGTTCTAGCTCCTTCTGCTAGGAAAGGAGAGCCAAGGAGTGGGTCAGGTTCTGCTGCCCTCCAGCACTGCTTGGTTGAGGTGCAACCTCCAAGCCCTGAAGACTTTCTTTACATGTCTGACAAGAGGGTTCCATCCTTTGCTAACTCAAACCTGTCATACAAAATCCCACATCTTTAAACCGTCTTCTTAAATGTGCTATTGTGCATTTGCCAGGACAAACTGTGGATGGCAAAGAGAAAAGTTCTCTGAAATGTTCACAAATGGTCATCTGTAATAGGCAATTGCCAATCATAAACCATTTATTCATATCCTCAAGGTTGCCATTGGTTTTAATCACGTACTTAATGCGTCAACTTTTTTAGGTCACTAATTGCTGACTGTTTGTGCTGGTCTTTTGGCTCATCCCTCATCACAAGTTAAACTGTATGCACGCACAAGTATCCATTAATCCCCCTCCCAAGTATCCATTAATTTGTGTTAAGTTGGGGAGGTAAAAATGACTTATCCGATCCCTAGATAAGCAATTGAAAATGGTGTTGGACATTGAAAAATGAATGCTCTGTAATCCAGAATGGATGTTTAAAGTGAGTCTTTTCCATCACCCAGTCACTGGGGCATTGATTATTTCCAATCCCATGTTTGTCATTAGCTGCCAATGTGAAGGACTATAGCTATACTCATTGGAACCCTTTTGAGAAAAGTGGTTAAATCCCATCACAGTCTTTCTGTTGTGACAAAGTTTTTCCTCCAGAGCTTTTCCTTCCAGAGATGCATGAAGATGAAGTTGTGAGATGCAATGGTTCACATAACGAAGTGAAGCTAGCAAAGGGTTCTTCTCCACTCAAATTTCCAGAAAAATTTACAACAGAAAAGGAAAGTTAGAACCCCCTGGAAAGCATATGACTTTTAATGCCTCTTTTCTGGTGCATTCTTTTAGAAATACACAATAGTAGTCTTCCTAGCAAAGGCATCCTTTACCCAGAAGGTTTTATACAAATGTGATCAAATATTGGAAGAAAGCCAGACATCATAATACACTTCAGTTAAAGAATCAAGCATGAGGGAAGAAGCCAAAGCTGAGTTGGATCTATTGTTTTACAAAGTGACATTATTGTAGGTATTCATTGAATACTTTGAAGCTCAGCTGTGCATAAGACTTAGTGGCACCAATGGGAGTTTTTCTATTGAATTTAATGGGGTCAGGATTCAACCCTCTGCGTCTTAATATCACTTTTAGGTGTGATGGTAACTGTCAAGATTATCTAACCAACTTTTGGTTGAAAAATACTGGGCCATGTTTTACTCTGGTGTAAATCCTAAGAAATTTCTTTCACTGATGAAGCTCCTATGGACTTAAACCAGCGTAGTAGAGGGAACAATTTAATCCAATGGGTTTTGTGTATCTGTCAGTGTCTACAGATGCCAGAAATGAACATCTGTCCTAGCATAAGGGAATAGTAGCATATAGTATGGCCTGTTTAGAAACTATTTTATATTTAATGAGGGTTTTAAATGAATACTAAAAACAGAAATGTGCATGTTATACTTCCATTGTAAATGTAATTCTCTATCAGAAGTTTTTACCATATACCAATACAAAAAAAAGCATGCAAATTAAAGAGATAATAGATCCCAGGATTATAAAATATTCATTTTATTACAGGTATAAATATAATCTTAATTCTTTCCTCAGATGTCACCATGCATCTTTTCTATGGCTGTTATGCATATTTATACATGGACAGAATTTGGCTCTAATTTGACAACAGATTGTACTGAAAGAGAATGCCAAGGATTGTATTGTAAACTGCTAAGTAAGGTAGCATATTTACAATAACTTGCTTTAGTGATGTGGACTGTTTGGTCATCAGAAGTACCTAAAATCAACCAGCTTGTTAAAGCTTATTTTGGGTTATATTGTATACCCAGCTTTTAACTGTACCAGATTAGGCTGCAGTATCATGCTGCTGTGCTTCATTATGAACAGAGAAGGTAATAGTTATAGGGTGAGGTTTTGTTAAATGTTTATCAGTAGGAAAACAGAAGTGCCAATTGCTTTTAATTTCATAGTAATTTTATTATTCCAAAAATAGAATTTATAGGGAGCAGCTGCAGTAATAACATAATCAGCTCTTTTAATGTGCTTCTGATTTTTCCTGTATTGTATTTTTAACTGTGATAAGCCGCTTGTTTCATTCAAATTTTCAGATACTGTAAGAGTAGAACTTAGGGAGCTCTGAGATTTAAAATGAAGTATGTTTGTTGAAAGAGACATTTGTGTATTTGGTGACCCTGATCTGTATTTAGAAACCCAATTCCTTACATTAAATCATGTTTAATTCTTTGTTATCTCTCAGTAAATAAGAATGTTAAGGCTAACCATGTATTTTAGTTGGGTTTTCATCAATTGTTTGTAATTTCTCTCCTCCCCCCCGACCACAATTTTGATATTCTGTATGCATGGGAATGCAGCCCTGCAATGAAGACACATTTTGAATTAATTAGCTATTTTCTATAAACTATGCAAATAAGTGACAATGAGGACAAAATGGTAAACAATAAGGATTCATAGACTCCCAGGCCGAAAGGGACCATTGTGTTCTTCTAGTCTGGCCTCCTGTATAACACAGGCCATAGAACACAAAATGCACTGAAATTCACTAAGGGACTTATCCCACGAGGTGCTTGCAGAGATTACAGACTGAGCATGCATTGTCTGGCGTGAATGCCAGACTTTTTACTTCCTATTTATGCACTCTTACCTCCATGCTCTATTCCCCCTAGTGGCCACTCTAAATATTCACAGCTAACAGCACATTTCCCTTTATGAAAAGAGAAGGACGATGAAATCCCTAGGTATGTCTTCAGCGATGGCAGCCAATTCACCACCATCAGATCGATTTATCTGGATCCATTGAGCAAAAGCCTCCCCAAAAAGCATAGCACTGCGTTGACAGGTACACATTTCCCATCAGCGCAGCGTAGTGGAGACAGCGTGCAGAAGGGAATTTAGGAGGTGGACATAAGTTACACAAGCTACTCTACGTAGCTTGTGTAACTCCCATCGACTGCCGCTGAATTTGCCTGTCGGTGCAGACCAGGCCTAAATCCAAACTTACAATCTAAACTATACAGCAACATATAACAGGAGTGAAATATCAACTCAAAACAAGAATAAACAGTCCAGTGAAGGAAAGGGTAAACTGACATGAACAGCCTTGTGTTAGGGATTTATTCTTTTCTTTTAAGTCATTTGGCTACTAGTCCTCTGACTTCATTGAATTCTCATGATCTTATGTAATCTTCCAGGAATGTAGGAGTCCATCTGGCTCTTGCTGGTTATCTACCTGGAGGATATGCTGGACAGTTGTGTGCAGGCAGATAGGTTTCAGCTCACAGGTTCAGGATCAGGGTGTAATGGAGGTCCACCTGGTGACACAACCAAATGACGCTGCTGGCACAGCTGCTAGATGATTCCATCCAGCACCTTAACAAAGTAAGATTGAGTGTTCCAGGCACATCCCTGCACTGTTCTCTTTTCTTGGAATCTTTCACCCAAATATGATTATCTGGATTCAGTACTCTAAAGGATTTGATTTTAAGGTGCTTTCCCCTCTTCTGACAGGTTTTATATTGCTCTTCTTTCTTCTATAGTCTCTGGAAGTCAGGCCAAAGTTGGGAATGGATGCTTGTGTCTTTATTCAGTCGTGTTCTGACAACATACAGGGATTAGCAACCCAACACACTGTGACTGGTGTGAATGCAAGGTTGTCTTTATTTCCTGTTCACCCAGTCTCTTACTTCCTCGCTCTATGCCCTCATGGCCACTTTAAACATTCACAGCTAACTCCACAGTGCTGAGTGCTCTCAGTTCTCAATGAGAATAGAGGCTGCTCAGCACCTTGCAAGTTCAGACCCTAAGGATTTAGTTCTGCCCTCTGAGTCACACTGAGGATGTCTAAAATGTGGACTCATCTTCACATCGGACCAAGTTATGAACGAGATGTGAGCAGCTGAGTGAGCTGACATGATGCTGAACTTGACTTACTGGTCAGGGAAGACCATTTAATCATCAACCAAGATGAATTGTGCTCAGCTTTATGTAAGCCTGGTCAAATCACTATTTGTTTACATGAGGCTGAATGGGTCAGTCAGTATTATGTCAGTTAACTCAGCTTTTCACAGTCCTGTTCAAACACAACAGTCTTCTGGTCTGATCTGAAATAATTCCAACCCCCTCCTTCAGGGCTGTGCAGGACCCAATTGCAACAGAAGTGAAGTGGGGTACAGGGAGCTGTTTACTGGGAAATGCCATGTAGTCAGGGAAGTACCCTCTGCGTGAAGCTGCCAGTGTGCTCAAGCTTACTTCACAGCAGGTTACAGACCTTCCCAGGGTGGAAAGGGCCTAAGCTTTGGTGCCTTAGCTTCACAGGTGTCACGTCAAGCAAGTTACTTTCATGTACCAGACCCCAGGCTTTAGTATGTACGTATTCTGAATAAAGCGTTCAGGGCAAAACGAAGAAAGGATGCAAGTTCCCTCTTTTCAGGGGGGCATTGACGCCATTTGCTAGCTTGGAAATGATACTGTTTAGAATTTGCTGATCTTAAGATCTATACACAAAAGTGATTTATTTGAATCATTTACTCTTGTATATTTGAAGAATGTAAGAGTTATGTGCTGGATTCTTGATCCAGCCTGTCTACATGACAGTTTAGCATAAAATATGGTTCCAAAAAGAAATGTCTGCTTTCAGTAAATCTGTCCAGACAGTCATAATATGTTGTTGTAATTAAGTTTCTCTTTTAATTTGATTCATCTAATTAAACAAATATTTTTCCGTTGGAGAAAAAGCAAACAATTTGATGTTAATTGCATCTATTTATTTCTCAGAATTGTCATATACCTAGTATAAAAGCTGTTTAATACTTCCAGTGCTGTACTGTACATATATAACTAACTTTCTTTGCTAGTTATGTTATTTGACGGCTAAATGGTAATTGGTATAAAAGGAGTAAAGAAGCAATTGTGGGCAAGAGACTACTCAGGGAATTGAGAATCTAAAACAGAACAATGATGTCTAATTTCTTCTTGAGTTGGGCTTTTTATTTTTGTATGTGAAGTGCATGTGAGTGACAGAGATAATAAAAAGGAAAGTAGAGGGGGATCAGATCAAACTCCCGATGCTTAATAGGCAAACTGCAAATCTACAAAGTGTCTAATTCCTTTACAGTTTGTTCTCAGCACTTCATCAGACAGGAAACTGACCCATTTTAAAAAATAGGCTGAAAATTGTGTTTGGGTTAACACCAAGTATCTGGATTCCAGTCATGGTGTCAGGAACAATCAGGAGAACTAGGCAGGAAAGGAAGGAAGGAACTTCTGCAGCAAGACCATATGTGGTGAGAGGTTTGCTTGGATTGTTAATTGACTATCCTGGATTTTGTTGCTGCAGGTCATATAAAGGGCAAATCCTCTCCCAAATATCTATCTCAAATAGCCATGTTATTTGCCTCTGAGTAATATTTAAATGTGGATGGACGGCTATCTTCTCCATAAGTGAAAATCAGCAGGGTATCTTTGGGCAATTGCTTCATTGCCAATGATGAATGGATAAGGTGCATAATGCTATTTTGCAAGACACAATGACCAGTGGATCTAGGCTGTGGCTTATTTGCTAATTTGTGGGAGGTGAGGGTTGATTTAGGGGGCACCCCCAAAGAATTCTGAGGTCAGCCATGGCATTGTCATTTTAGTTGCATAACATTATCAATAATTTTGCTTATTTAAGATGAACTAATCTATTAAGTGAAGGCTGCTCAAGACATGCTGCTACTGTTACGGAACAGGTACTTGGCAATCCACGGTACCAAAAACCCTATGGGATATAACACCAATTCTTATATAAACTACTCATGGATGTTACATTTGAAATTGATTTTTTTTCTGTTTTAGCTAAGCTGTTTTTTTAGATCAAATTATGAAATACTTGTGGCTGATGTGCATGAACAAAAATTGCAAACATCATGTGCTCTTGCAAAACCCAGTATTTGTTAAGAAAAGCTCTTGTTCACTCAAATCTTTTTTGTAGTACTTGCTCAAGCAAAGCCTCCATTGACTTAATCTGATGCGGAGAAAGAGGACTGATTTCTGATTTTGGTGCCTACACATTTGCAAGCATTTCAGTATACATATTTCTGGTTTGGATGAGTAAAATCTTTTGACTAAGGAGTAAGCAAACACAGTAAGAAATCCATCTTAGTTTAAAATATCTGTCTTCTGAAATTCTTTAAGAAAAACTACACTGGTCAGAACCTCCCTAGTGTGATAACACATTCAAGTATTAAGCTAATGCACACACACAAACCCTCCCCTCCAGTTGGCTTCTGAGGGCAAGTCTACACTACAAAATTAAGTTGACGTAAGTTACATCAACATGCAGCCATCACAGTAATTGAATCTGTTTTACATGTCCAAACTAAGCTCCTTGTGTTGGCGGTGCACATCCTCACCAGGAGCACTTGCACCAATTTAACTGGCAGTGCAGGGCATTGTGGGACAGTTTCTGAAAGGCAGCAGCAATTGATGTAAGCAATGCTGTGTCTCACTGACATTGCATTAACCTATCTACCCTGAGTTAAGCGCTATGCTTCTCCCACAGATGGACTTACTAAGTTGGTGTAGTGGATGACTTACATCGGTGGGAGCTACATTTTAGTGTAGATGCTTACAGAGTTAGGGTGACGTAAGCTGTCTTAAGTTGACTTAACACTGTAGTGTAGACCTGGCCTAAGTAGAGAGTCATTCAGAGTCAATGGTTATGCCAGTAGAAAACTCATTGGTCCAGTAGGGGAGAGGCATTCAATGTTGTTGGCCCTTGATGGCTCTGTCACAAATTTTCAGACGTTTTTCCATTTGGTGTTAAACCCCTTCTACAGAATGAATGGTGTAATCAACAAAGAAAGTTGCAGTATAACAGAAGGATCACACTCCAAAATAGTTCCAATACAAATTAGAGCCCTGAAAACAAAAAGAGATTCACCAAACAACATGGAATTTACAAGTTAACACAGAAATGTCCTCAATATATCACACCTGGCTTTTTTTTTTTTTAAAAAAAGCTTTACTATAAAGTTTCATTTATCTTAAATAGTGAGATTTATCCATCCCCAAAAATGTGATTAATAGTCATTTTTGGTTCAGGGCTTGTGGATTACAGAAAGCGTCTCCTGAACTGAGGCATTATTGCTGTACCATACCATGATCAGGTCTTTCAGTCATTCATACTTCATAATTTTTGTGAACACTGAGTAGAATGATAAAGTATTAGAGCACTTTTCCTATTTAATTATTTTTAAAATATTGTTCAAATACCTCCAAAGATTTAGCTAAACAATATTCAGAGTTAAAGCTGAAACTTTGTTACCCTAATTTTCCTCCCAAGGTAATTGTGTAATACAAACATTTGCTGTTTTTTTCAACTAGGCCACAATTCAATAATATTATAGCTGGAAGTATTTTATCATCACCGACCCACTTCATTTCACAGCCCCTTGTTAAGTGAGCCCATTTCTTCTTTTAAACACTCATCTGCTTGACAATTTTCTAGTTTTCTAGTCACATAAGTAAATACCTAGCAGATGTGCAAGTGCTCCTTGAGGTAAATAGATTATGATTACAGAGTCAGCAACATAACCCTCCCCATCCAATTTTTTACTTGTTCATGCAGTGTGCCCACGTAGCTTGTTATTGCATGCTCACCATCTCAAAGCCTTGTAGCTTTGTTCTTTCAGCTAAGTTTTTTTTTTTCCTTCAAACCTTTACGTGGATTCTGTGTGCTTTTTTACAATCACCTTATTTTTTGGCTCTTATGAATGAATGTAAATACTGAACTCTAAAAATATACACTAGCAATTAAAGAATCACAGGTGTACCTTGCAGGCAGTTTCCTTTAAGTCTTTCTACCAGTATGTCTGAAAGCTTTTTTGTACTTCAGCCAAATTTGGAACAGCTAAATCACCCCACTGCAAGTAAGAAATGAGACACTGGGAAAATGCATGAACACAAAATATTTGTAGTAGATCAGTATAGTTTTATTTAGAGCCAGTGTCTAGGTAACTGCATGGCTACAACTTCCACAGCCTCAACTTCCTACCACAGAAGTGGTGTGATAAAAGAGGGCAGAGACAGAGTTGTATTATTAAACACAAGGTTGTGTTATATTAGTAGCACACAGAATAGAATCCAATGCCCCAAAGGTCCTTAGATATAAATAGCTATTGTCTTTCTACATGGCTTCTCCTTAAGAATTATTAGGGTGGTGTATTTATTTCTGTATTGTCTGTTCTAAAACATTTATTATGACATCTTGTGTCCTTAGTGCAGCATTTCCTTCCTGTGGGTGCTTTTTGTCTAGCAGTGACTAAAAACAGTAGAGCCTGTATTTTAGGCTTGAGACTGCTTCTCCATTCAGCATAGCCTGCTAAAGGAAATTAGTAGCCGGGCCTTGATTTCTTCAGCCTTTTTTGTGAGAGGATCCTATTGGATACTACTCCTGAGTACTTTTCTTAGGCTAAGCCCATTCTTTTCAGGGTCCATGTTCACATATTTTTCTGAAAAATAAAAATAGTCAGGGAAAAGGAAGGGGATCCCTGACCACCGTTACTCTCAGACTTCCGGCCATAGGGTTTTAACAAAATCTGGGAGAATAAACCTAGCTTCTTAAAGAGTGTGGTTTTATCTTCCTTGAGACACCTTTTTCTCTGTAACATTGTGATATATGGGAAAAATACCTTTACCGCATATTACCATGAAGCCCCTGTGGGTCAACAAGGCTAGTAGGGAGGTGGCCAAAATCCTATGTAGACAAAGTGGGGGTCTGGTAATTTCTTATCCAGGGCTAGCTTATGGGGCACCAGAGATATTCAGGGGAGATGGGGTTCACCTATCTGAATGGGGAGTTGATGCATTTCTGACCAACATTACAGGAGGAATCAGTAAATGTCTGATTCCCCAGCTAGGTTGGGGGAGGAGGCAGCTAATTGCTGGCACCTGCTTGTGGTCAATGTCTATGCAGGTACGTCATAGGGAATGGATGTGGTGATCAGATAAAAGGTATTGGTAAAGGATTTAAAGGAGGTATTCTTTAAAGGAGCAGAGAATGGGGTCTGGAGGTGCTCACAACTGGTACGGCAGGGAGTCAACCCACTTTCCTTTATAGCCCTCCCTTTAGCCCTCATATGGGGGCAGGGCCCCAGCAGCAGGTTTGCTGGGACCTCAGTGGGAAAGTGGAAGGGCTGATGACAGCCCCTGGATACATATTGAAATGATTATGGAATTACCTTCACTGTACAATTTTAACTGCTGGGTACTCCTAGATTTTTAAAAATAAAGTTGCAGCCCAATTAAAACCACATCCAGTGCCTACTGTCCTCCTTTCAGGTCAGCCAGATAACATCTCAGTGTTTAGCGTCCCTCAAGGCTATAGGAACAATGCTGGCTTGGGAATTATTAGTTCTTTTTCACTTTGATATATTATTTGCAGGTGTGTTACATTGTTGTTTTTATGAATGATTCATTTATAAACAGAAAATGGATAACTGTGAAGTTGGAAGATTTGTGCACAAGAAATAAGTACACTGCCCTGAAGCCATTAATAAACTTAATGTAAATAGTTTTGAATGTGATGGAGAAGCAAGCATAGAAATACATTCATCCCAATGTGTATATGCTTTTATATTACACAAGCTAAAAACTGTACTACATTAATTAAGACCTTGTTTCTATAATAAGTGTTTTTCTTTATATATAAATAAAATATGTATGTATGCTCTTTTCACTGTTTTAGATTAATCTGTTAGTCTGGGAAAGTCTGCTGCAATAGGCCTCAGATTAGGTTATACAAATATTGAATAGACTTATTTACAGTTGTTTCCTCCTCTTTTGTTACTTCCTGTACCAGTTTCATGTTGTACATTATTGAAGCTAATAACATGTAACTTGAGCTGCCAGGGATAAGTGGTATTATATGATCACTATCGTGGGAAACCTGTACATTGCAATGAGGACTTTATTCTGTAAAAGAAAGGCATTAGCAGTTGTGTGGATGTGAATCAATAGGAAAATGGCAAACATTGACAGTGATGGTCATGTCTTAAAGGATGTGAGATTAGTCCAGAGATCCTTGCGCAGTGGCTGCTTTGTTTAAAAAAAAAACCCTCTGTAATCTGGGGTTTAAATTAAAGATTTCAAATGATCATTGCAAAGACTCATAAATGTTCCATATGACATTTCTCCTGAAGTTATAATCTATTATCTCACTCAAGTGGAATAATAAAGCTTTGAAAACTAAATTTGTCCAATGTGCCCCAGCAGGTTGTTTCTTCATGATCAGTTAATCATTAGTGGCAGCTTTCCATGGAGTGGCTGCCAGTTCTGGCGAGCACAGATTTCAGAAATGATGTTTTAATCTTAAACATAGACATTGATTAACAACAAGAATAAGAATATTGCAAGCGGTATTTGTTCAACACTAACCTAAAATTATGTATGTGTATGCTAGCTGGGTATATGGTGTATTTCTCAAGCTAGAGATGATTGCCAAATATTGATAGATTTCAGTCTCTAAAACTTATGCTAAAAATAATTTTCTTCACACATAAGTATGGCATGTTGACCTAGTGGTGTGGTTCTTGCTTTGGATTTAAAATGTCTTAAATTCAAATCCCATATACACTATTGCTGAACCTGCAAAAATTATTGCCTTAGATACTGTGATAGTCATATAAATGCCTAAATAGTTGTTAATTGTGTCATTTACGATGTAAAACTCCAAATGAGTTTCTAAGTCTCTGTTTCAGCAAATCACTTCAAGTTAATAGGACTTAAACATGTGCTTAAGGACTTTGCAGAATAGGGATAGATTTGAACATGTGCTTAAGTGCTTTGTGTATTGGGTTTAAATTAAACAATTGATTTTTAAGGGCTATTGAATGCTGAATTTTAAACTGAAAGGAGTCACTAAAATTCTTTAATATTTCATTGTTGATTGAGATTCTCTGAATTGTGTCCTCTGACATTTTTTATTGCCAATTTATATCATCTTCTTTAAGGTAGTGACTACACCTAACTCTTGGATTTCTTTCACTGCTTAAGGTAGACCATTAACAGGATAAATTTCACAAATTGCATGCTAGTACTAAGCCATAATAATTTTTACCGAGTATAATAATAGCAATGATGACCTCACCTTTGGGACTCTATGTATCTCAACTCTTCTTTTACTGAAAATATAAGTTTTGCAGATGAAAACAGTCAATAATTATAATTGTAAATGGTCTTCACTATATTTTTAGTGTACAAATGCAATTTGTAAGCTACATCCTGAAGTGTGTTCACAAAAAAGCCTTATTTCAATTTATTTTGTTAGCTATTTCTTATCTGTACTAAATAATGAAATTGTTGCTACAAAGAATTCTAGATTCTACTATGCCCATCAAAAATATCTCTTTGAGGTGAGGTCGAGCCACACCTCTTCATCCTGAATATAGGGAATGTTGGAATCTGGATCAAGATCCAAACATTGTTTTAGGCAAACTGCAAACACGTAGTAGAAGCTGATCCCTTTCCCTCAATGATTACAATATAAATAGACAAGACAAAGAATGGAAGATATGGAGCGATATTATCCCTATTTCAGAAATCGGGATGTGAGAAAAAAAGATAAAACAACTAGACCACAGTCATGCAGCAAGTATCTTGGGAACTGAACTTGGATCTCTTGACACCTAGTCTGGTGCCTGGGGCAAAATATCATTCTTCCTCCCAAGAATGTCCAGTCCATCTTTATCTGGAGTGAAAACACAATACAATAATTGCAAGCAGTGTGATGAGCATTGCATTTGGAAGAATTTAACCTGTTTTGTAAATATTTGTAACTTAAGATACTTACATTTGAAACTATGAACTGTTTACAACAAAAGATGCCTGCAAAATTATTTAAACAAGCAGTAAAGTGCCACTTTCATAGTGAAACCTGTAATAAATATGCCAGTTGCATGTCCAGGATGTAGAGAATTAATAAAGAATTTGTCTTATTGAAACCTATTATTCTGAAAAAGAACTTGAACAGAATATATATTTTAATATTTAAAAAAACAAGTTGTCTACTCAAGATTTTTCCTTGTTTCACTTCTACGGAAGAATAAATTATAAGAGGAAGACAGCAAAACAATTGCCAAATTAAAATACATTCCACAATTTTACATGAAAAGGAGTCATCCTTTCCCACATAATTTAGCCTGTACATAAAACAAAAGATAGTTCTTTCTTAAATGTGACTCATGGATGCTTGGAATGAGAAAGAATGGTGTTAAGGAATTAGACTCAAATTCAAAATGTCTGGATTCAATTCCCAGTTCTGCCATGGATGACTTATATGATGTAGAGGGACTACACTTCTTCAATCACTACCTTCCATTAATTAAGGTACATGCCTTTTTTGTATGACTTTTACCTTTACTCTTACATACACTTTCTTATTTTTTAAATCTCTCACTCCTTCTCTTACTACATGATATACCTAAAGAAGGGGAAACTGAATATATACAAAATGTTGTCAAGTAAACCTGGGTGTGTGGGAGGAGAGTAAAATATTTGTTCTTTAACTTTTCTAGTTGTTTAGTTGTTCAAGTAAACCATAGATGTTTTAACACTGGTGGTATATTTAAAAAAAACACTACATAGATATGTGTTTAAGTTGACTGTGGTCCTTCCAATTACAAGTTCATTCAGGTATTATCCTGAGACTCTACCCAAGCAATTACCATTAAGAAAATGAGTGGGAAAACAGCAATTTTCTCTTGAAAAATCTCTTGTTCCCACATGTAATACAAAATAATCAAGCAAATTAAAGGTATGTAACAAAATGCAAAGTAAATATTCGTCTTGCAGATAACAAAAGTTCAATTGCATTCATTCTGTGTGTTTCATGTGACTTTTAGAAAAAGAGGACTCTCTCATGGCAGTGGTAGATTTTAATTCTATAACAAATCCCTGGTTGCCTAAGCATCCACAGACATTGCTGTGCTGCAAACAAAAATCTCATGAAACTTCATATAAACTCATGATAACAATGGTCATATAACTCAGATCTTCCTGCTTCAAAACAATACATTTCAAAACAACTTCTCTTGCCTGTTTAAAATATAGGGTCCATGACACACAGCTGCAAAGACCTGTTCTGGCCAATAGAGAGCAATATTTCACTAGCCAGTTAATTGCAATATTTGTGAGAGCATGGGAAAAGATTGCTTTTGTAAGTGCATTGTCCTATTGCTCTGGTTATTGGGTAGATTATAGGGTTGTTCAGTGGTTTTCATTTTTGAATTCTGGGAGAAATGCTTTGGACAGTCAAAGGGTGGTTGATTCAGGCAGTAAATTAAGAATATGTGACACAAACCCTTAGTAGTCTGGGTGAAACCCCAAAGTACCACATTTGTGCATTCAGCAAGATATTCAGGAACTGGGTTCGTTAAGGAAAGGTTTTGACTGGTGGAGTCTCGAGGAATTTGCTGGCAAGGCAGACAAGCTGGTATGTCAGGAAGCTGTCACAGCAAAACTCATTACCTTAGCAAGTGAGAGGTAACATTATGGTCACAGTTCTGGGTATCCTGCTGACTATGCCAATACGACACTGCAGGTGTTCACCCAGAGAAGAGCAGTAAAGGGTTGTATCATTGCCTGCCCTGTAACCCTGGGTGCTGTGCTGCTTTGACTCAGAACCCTGACACCAGCAGCCTGCTCACAATGGCCTCGCCCTGGCTTCCACCAACCTGGCTATTCCTTGCAGAGGAACACCAACAGCCTCTCCAATCCTGAGCCTCTGCAAAACAGTCTCCCTCAAAGCATCCAGCCCCACTCATTGGACCCGCACAGAAGTTAAGGTCACTGCCTCCTAAGATAAAGAATACACACCAGCTATTAGTTTGGCTGAGGACCCACCCGTCAGTTTAATACACAGCACCGAGATGGTTTTATAATAAGACAAAAACAGAGTTTGTTAACAAAGAACATGAATTTAAGTCATTTCAAGTAAGATGGAAAAAGCTAGGAAAAGTTACAGAGAAAACAAACAAATCAAAACTTACTTCTAGCAGGCTTGGCCTAAGCAGTTTCCTTACTTACATCAAGTTATCAGCGTCCCTAGTCTTCCAAACCAGGGGATCCAACTTTCACAGGCTCAAAGGGTGCTGTGTCCTATCATCCCCTCGGTGATAGATGACAAAGTGGCTTTTTATCCCCTCCGATATCTTCCCAATATTCATGGACCCTGTTTCAAAAGGCTTCCTGGGGATGCAGTCTGCATCTCTTGTCAAGATTAAGTGGTCATCTTCCCCCCACTTGTGAGCTTTGCTGATGGCTTTGTTTATCTTGCATGTATATAGGCTTTTCATTGTCTTAGGTCACACCTTACTTCATTTACAATGGTGACACAGGAAAGCCTGTGAAACAACATTCCTTTGTCTAGACAGGCTGTGCTTAGGCACTGTCTGTCAAACACATTTCATATTTCCAGCCCACATCTCAAATTCTTTGTATACCCCCTGTACATACATCACACAATAAAATTAATGACCAATGTGTTACCAATTTGCATATGATGCCTTACATATCACCTTTTAGATGCAGATAATGACAACAGTGAGTTGGGATGATGACTGTTTCAAGCCTGATGAAGAGAGTGGGATGGGATGCCCTCTGGCATGTGGCATTGAGGGGCTCCCTGGGTCACAGTATATTAAATTTAGAAGACACTTCATTATATCTTCTTCATATTGCCCAAGTTCCTGGCCAAGAGGCAGATTGGATCATACCCATCAGAGTGTGAATATAGAAAACAGCCATCCAAACCGACACCAGCAATTTGTCATTTGATACCACTTTATCTATTGAGGAATCAGAGTGTTTAATCTCTCACATATTGAAGATTCATTCTAATTTGGATATCCAGAAATGGCTGAAAGGATTTCTAGTGTGCAAGCTAGGAAGGGTGAATGCTCATGTATGCTTCTGAATTTCCTGAATCAGTAAGCCTATATGGGTAAAATATCAGAAGAGTCTTGTAGCTTATTTGTAGTGGAAGCCTGAATGTAAGATGGGGATAAGTGATGATGTAGAATGGTAAGGATTGTTTGGGGTTTATTAAATAATCCAATTCTTGGCTTTTTTGTATTCTCATAGTCAGCACTGCTTTTTCCTCTTATGTAATTAAATTACTTGCTCCCTGGAAAATTCTCAATCAAACAATAAAACTTTGTTGCAAAGTCTTGATTCAGGCTCATCCATGGGAGACAGCAGATGTATGGAGAGACTCGCATGTAATGCAAAAAATGAGTATTGATGCTTTGTTTGTTTTATATAACAATGGGTTTTTTTATGTGTTTGTATGCGTGTATGTATATATTTATTTATTTATTTCTGGGAAAATCACATATCCTCTTTTAAGGAAAAGGTTTTTCTATGAGTAGAAAAGGCAACATCAATCAACTTCTGTGTCTAAGTCGGCCCCTGACCTGACTCATATGAAATGCATCATTAGAGTTTGTGACATTTCTACAGACTTTGCAAGGGTGGAAAGGCCATGGGCAGATGCAAATAGGAACAATGGGGTTGCTGAATTATTGGATAAACATTTGGATGTTTTAGTAAAAGACACTAGCACAGAATGAGTCCTAGGCATCACAGTAAGGGACATAGTCTGCTGCTGTAAGATTTTGCTAAGCTGTCAGTTAAAAGTTTTGTGTTTGCACTGGAAACTGAGTTTAGCTGAAGAAATAGTCATTTGAAAAACAATAGCTTTTTTGCACAACACATTTAATACCTTCAGTAAAAGTCACAAAGTTGTCACTGAGCAGGGGGAAATTGGAGTGACATGATCCCCTCAGGAAACACTTGTAGACTCTCTTATTTCTTGCCATTTCTCTATTCGGTGTCAGTGACTTTCATAGCCTTCTTCCAAACCTCATGATCATATGCCATGTTGTCATACAGATTGCTCTCTTTGAGCTCTGCAGATATCTGATCTGTGTACCAAGTCTTTGGTCTACCCTTTGATCATCCTCTGTTCACCATCTTTCAGATATAACTCTCAGGTCTTTGCTGGGTATTCTCATACCAATGTAAACTAGCCATCCTCAACTCATATTCAATTGGAGCAGCCCACATTAGGCCCTATACAACCTCATTTCATTTTGTGTCATGGAGTATCCAACCATTTGATCATCTCAACATCTTAAATTTTTATAGTGGAAAGCATACGGTTTTCCTCTCTTGTGGCTGACTAAGTCTCTGTACAGACATTAAGATGGGTCAAATTAGAGTTTTATACACTCTACCTTTTAACTTTATTGGCATCACAGAGAACTGATGTCATCTCTAGTCATCTACACTAAGCAGCTTTAGTATGATGCCAGGCATCATTGAAGAGGGCAATCATTGTCAGCAATCATTGATTCTAGATATTTAAATTCTTCATACTTCTAAGCTCTCTGCCTCTGACATCCTATATGGTAAATCCTCCCCCCTCAGTTATCACAGCCTTGGTCTTACCTATGTTCACTGTAAGTCTAGCCCACGCAAAACGATGTTACCACTGGCAGGACCACTGTAATAGTAATAGCATTGTAATAGTATTATAAATTGTTTGGGGACCCCATCAATGCAACAAGAATGTGAGTGACACTGACCAAGTTGCTTTACTTAGTTCTGCTGAGCCTAGATTTTTAACTTTTTTTTTTCTTTTTGCTTATGGAATAGTGAACGTGAAGAATAGAAAGGTGAAGTTATCATTTGAATTAGTGATTCTAGACTCTGTCTAGAGAACATTATTAGTTCTCTACAATATCCAAATGTCTGTGATGTAATCCAGGCAATTTATTACCTCAATCTGGATTTGGAACATACATATTTCTGATGTTCTGTCAATCCATGGTAATGAATATCTCTTTCATAATGCTTCTTTTGCAGTCGCAGATCATGTGCACCTTTAGAGAATACTGCACATAAAACTTTGCTAAAATGTGGTATTGGTTTTGGAACTCAAATGATTGGTGTCACATTTCATGTACAAGAACAATGTATTTTTAAATGTGTACATTGGTTCATGTGTTCCAGAAATCGTGTGTTAACAAACTTCTTTTACAAAGCTGTGGAACTGGGAGCTTAACACTGTGCTTAACTCAGTAAGGTATTGTCAGGCTTTTCTAAGGTTTTTAAAGTGCCTTTGGATTCTCTTAAGAAAGATTTTATAGAAACATAAAATAATATTATTTATTAAACACATTGTGGTGTTTGAGCAGTATTCAGTTGTTGTGAGATGTCCAGTTTAAATTTGCAGATCTCAGAGGTTTGGATAAGCAATGCCAACTTCTCCCAGGTGGCCTTAATATGACCATAACCTATTAATGGATAATTGAAAGTTGTGCTATTAAGTGAGGTGATCTAAGAAAACGGAGACCTGCTGGAGCCATACATTCCAGTAGTGTGTCCCTGAGATAACAAATTATATAGATTTAAGGCAGGCAGAGCTTCTGAACAGTGAAAAAGGCTTTTTGGTATCAGTGCCATGGTCAGTAACAGGAGCCCTGCCCTGCCTATGAAGTTTTTAGTACTAGCAGTCTGAGTTGTGTTGTATTTAAATATCTATTAATTCAGGATTTTCTCTTTACTAATGAAGTTAGTTTTGCTTGAGGTGACCTGATTTGGATTTTAGTTCCTGTTGTTGTGGATGAGCACTGTCTGATTCCCTAGTGAGAACAGTCTGACACCTGACCTCAAGGGAGACAGAACTGGACCAGAACTAACAGGTGGATCTCTTGGTCCAAGACCAAAATGTCTTTTCTCTAATTGTTCTACAAGAAAACTGATAGAGGCTAATGCTGGCATAAGGAGGGTGAAAAGACTTCAGGGCTGGGATACAATGACTAATTATAAAGTGTTAGTATCTAAGACTGAGGTAATCAGTTCTGTACATTTATTTCTCATTCATATAGCACTATCTTAATGTTCACCTGACATATCTTTTAAGATATAAGATGACCCTTGTTGGCTTTTTTGAATACACTGTATTGCTACTACATAGCAATTACAGTGTATTCAAAAATAAGCCAACAAGGGTCATCTTGTATCATAGCAATTAGTATCTTCAGTTTTTTGCTTATCTATCAGTTTGGCTTACCAGTTCTGGACCATTTGTTATTTGGGATCATTATTTACCCTTTGTAAATGTCATAAATATGATGGCAATAGTACATTCTGTAAAGAAATAAGTGGCTACAATCCATTTTGGAAGATTTCAGCACCATAGGGGATGATCTGCACTGATCATTGAGGGCCACGTTTCAAATAATCTTGTTCTCTGCGGGAGACTATTTGTTTTCAGCCTTGTAAGAGGTGGGGGCATTTATCATTTTAAAAATGTTTCCATTATAGCAGTGTTCTCCTGCTGTTACTCTGACAGCCCAAATTGAAGTCTGTCCTGCATTTAAAGGAAACTATGCATAGTAAGGAAGCTGTTAAGATTTCAAAGTTCTCTGTATGGAACAAGGTATAATATAGCAATCTTCTTGATTTTTTTTAATTAAAAAAATAATTTTCAAAACTTGGAAGTCTTGATTGAAGTTGTCAAGTTTGTAATGCTGTCAAAATATAGATTGGGGAATTCATAGAATCCATTTTTAATATGCTTTGAATCTCTATATGGAGTCTTTTAACTTACACTATCTGTCCTTTTAAAAGGAGGTTCTTGTATAGTGAAAATCAATGCATTTTACACATTGTTGGTTCTTTCTGCGGGCAATGCATAAAGATTTATGAGGGCAACTATTATCAATGCTAATGGGAATTGACTTAAATCCCACATAGGTAGACTTGTTCCTAATATGCATGTGTTTTTTCCAAGACACAAATATAATTGTTTCCTGCGTCATGGAAGAAATTCATCAGAGTACCTTATGCAGTCAGTAAGACGTAATATTTTTCAAACCAATTTAGTTAAATTTATTTTTCACTATGTCCCTAATCCAGGGGTATTTATTCAGTCCTTACTTTGTGGAGGAAAGCTCCCATTGACTTTGAATAAAAGTAGAAAAACACTTTTTGCAAATCTGGATACATTCAAATGACCCCATGTTGGATTTTCCGAAGAGCGCAATTTCATAAAATGAAAAGATGTGAATAGTGAATAAATAATATACTGCAAAAGGAAAATGCAACACTTAATTAAAACACTTGATGCTTATGTGATGTGGGTGGACTAGGCCCTTAGGCTCCTTGCTGGAGTCCTTGCAGCTCTGCCAATGTTGCCGTAGAAAAGGACAGAGGAGAAGGCCCTCCACGCTGCCTAGAGTGGCTGTGTGGGATGCAGCCAATCAGGGACCAGCAGGCTAGTATAAGAGCAGCAGGGCCAGAGTGAGATCAGTTTCTTGCTGGAGCTGGAGGAGTATAGATCGTGTGCCAGGCTGATTGAAGGAGCTACAAGACATTGGACAGAGTAGTGCTGGCGGAAGCTGGGGAGAGGAGGGAAGTGAGAAGGAACTCTGGTCTGGCTGCTGGGACTCCATCAGGACAAGGCCCTGAGGTAAGGGTGAAGAAGACATGGGGCTATAGGAAAGTGGCCCAGGAAATCAGAGCAGTGACATGGTTTATAAAGGGACATGGCAGATGACTGCTGTCTACAGAGTCCCCCCCATCCCTAATAGCCAATGGGGGGAAGTGGCCTGGACTTTGAGGCCCCCCAGAAGGGGAACTGAACTCTTTAATGGCTCATCAGGAGAGCTGGAGCCTGAACATCTCCGAGAGGACAAGGACATTGCCTGTAGGGGGAAGCCCTGGAGAACAGCTCGATACCAAGGCCAAGACCATTTATAGACTACAGGACTAATTAAGGACCTAAGCCTAAGGAAAGCTACAAGACTACATAGTTCTCCTGGAATATGGTTCCTACTGGATTGTTTTGTTTTGTTTAATTTACATTGTACATTTTAAAATAATATTTTGTATTTCTCCAGGTCTGTATCATCACATCCTAGATCAACAGGATATTTTGCTGAAGTAGGTGGCAGAAGCTGACAGTAGTCTGCTAGTCAGCGGGCTAACATTTCATTTCAGCTTTCCCGTCTGTCTCTTCAAGCAAGGAACAGAAACCAGTATGCTATTCCTCGCTGAAAAAAACCCACAATAGTTCCTAGCTGTGAAGTAAAACCACAATGGATTGTTCTAAACAGAGAAGTCCTAAATCTGAACTAGTGGAATAAACATTTAGAGAGTTTCTACCTTCAGATCTGAATTCATGACTGCCACTGAGAATGGGAGTGTGGTAGTGAATAAATTGCAGAGATGTGATAAAGGATCAAAACATCCAGCAGATGCAAGAATTTTAGAGCATTGAAGCCAAAACAAATTCACAGGCTCTACATGTTTTTTTGATAGAGTGCGCTGCAGATGTACACAGCACAACACTCCTTTCTGTACACCGGGAGAAAAATAGTAAGCTGTGGAATAAGAACTTTAAATCTTTCTTTCAACCAAAAACATTAGCTGAACAAATATGTCTTGTTTGCCCACTAAGTATAAATGTTAACCTCACAACATAACAAAAGAGTGATAATCAACATTCACAAATTAGCTGAAGTGGTAAATGATGCTCAAATAGGAGAGAATATTTTGTCACTCTTAGCTAGCGGCAAACACCAAAGCTTTATTTCTTTACAGGATTAACTTTTATATATTAATGTTACAATTAATATTATAAATTTATATTTGTATATTAATGAGCTAGAACATAACATCACAGATAGTAAAGTCTAAAACAAAGTTCCCATTCGTTAGATCCCTTGCTTGTGACATCCTTAACTACAGAGGAAGGCTCTGTGAACCCTCAGGGTCCCTGCTACTTACAGACAGCTTTTATGTTGCATTTGGAAAGAGCAGAAATTGGGTTAACTGGGAAATTTAATGAAGACATTTAAAGAATCCTTTCTCACTCCCAATCCCAGCCACTTCTATAGTCGGTTAACATATTTGGTGAGACAAGGGAGTCAAGCTCATTTTGTGAAGAGGGCTGAATTCCACTCTTAATTATTGTCTGTAGGCCAGGTATACATTTTAGACTCCATACTCCCCTTGATCCACTGTACATTTGCCCACAGACATCAATGAAAGGTTTAGAGAAAGATCAAAGATGAAATAGACTCTTCCATACTAGCTATCTAGTTACTATCACTATTATTTGTTTGTTCTGTGGCTAAGGCTTTGTCAATGAAAGAAAGTTGCACTAGTTTAGCTAAAGTTTATTCCTTTTGACTGACAATTAAACCGGTGCAAATCCCTGTGTGGACAGTTTTATTTGAATTTGAGTGGTTTATTTGGGTTTTGCTCAAATGGATTCCCAATCAACATAAAATAAACTGAAATAAGTCTCTGCACAGCTTTTTCCACTGGTTTAACTAAACGGGTTTAAAATAACAGCTTGAATAATATAAGTGTAACTTTCTCAGGTGGACAAGGCCTTATTGTAATATTGACCCTATATATGCTGTCCTCAGCAACCATTGCTATTTATACTCACTTTCTTTTTATGCTGAATTCCCTTTTTCACCTTCCTTTTCTTTTTGTCTTCTCTTTCCTTTCCTCTACATTTTCTTTCCTGTAGTAACTCCCAGTTCCCACACTCCATAAGTTTCATTGGCACACTCTTCACTATTTCATCTGCTAGGTAATCTGTAAAACAATGCATATTGGCCTTTTAAGACAGAGGATGGAATTCTCCAGGGCCGTACTCCATTCCTGGGGCTTTTCTGCAAACCAAAGAGGCAGCCACTAGAAGAGAAGTGGCGCCAGGGAGAGCCAGTTTGTGCCCCCGGAGGAAATCTTGGGAAGTGCTGTCTGAGTTGTGTCGTTGGATTTGTAGGCTTTCCCACATGCTCAGGTTATGAAGGGCCTTTTTCTCCCACAAGGGATGGAACTGTAGCTGCTGCCAGTCACTGCCAGAGATGGGGAGAATTTTACCTGTGCGTGATTTTGGACTGTATCACCAGATCTCCAGAAAAGTTTGCAGAGGAATCCTTTTGTCTTGATTTTTTTGAGTTGTTTGGGCTTGCCACATGACTTCTCTGGAGAGGCAGGCTTCTTTGAAGGAAAAAAAGCCCAATCTAATGAGTGGCCATATGGTTTGTTCTTAAATAACTTAATGGATGTGGCCTTTTGCTACATTCAGCAATGAAACAGTTAATGCAGTCAGTCGTGAAGTCTTTCAAGTTATTTCAGTTCTAGAGTGCCAATAATTATCAAATGGCTCTTGATCTAGGGATTTTTGGTTTTGGGGTTGTTGTTTTTTTGCTTGCTTTTTGCCCAATTTTTGCCCAATCTCATCTATTTAAAACACTGGAATGTCTTCATGTTGAACATTCCAGCAACATCAGAGGCATTTTCAACTGCAAACTTTACATCAGCATTTCTTGATTCAATCATGTTGATAAGGTTAGTATGTGAGATGGACTTGGATAAGAGTATCATCCTCCTCAAGGTGCACTGGCACAGTGTAATTACATCTCTCTAGGCAGTGCTAGTCCTTATGAGATGCTCCCTGCTGCTGAGACTTATTATCAAGCTGACAGTGGCAGGAAAGGAATGGATTCTGTATCCCATATTTGTTAAAGAATTGGGCTATTTTCTGGATATGTTCCAGTAGGCTTTTTTATTGGCATTGAGGAAAGTAATGGTCCTATCTAATTGCTCCCTCAGCCACAGATAGAGGAGCAGCCAGTTGATGCCTTCTTTGAGAGTCAGGAGGCATTGGATAGGATGGTGGTAACTCTTTCCACTCCAAAAATGTCTGTGATGTGTGGCAGCTGAGAACAAGTGTTATGTGTCCTTCAGGATATAGGTTCTTGAAATTCAAATCACCGAGTGAAGCGAAGAGTTCATTTCACAATCATTCTTGAAATGAATTGCCCAATCACAAACTGAATCCTATTGTATTTGGATGACTCTGACTTTTAGGGCAACTTTTTAGCAGGCCTCTTGCAAATGCGCTCGTTTGTACCTCCATCCTCCATTTGTGACCTCAGCAAGTCTGATTTTATGTATCTACTCACCCATTTAGTGTACACAAGTCTTCATGGATACTCTTAAACTTTGCAGCCACAGATGGATGCCCACTTAAAATGTTTAGAAGTAACCATAACATGGAATAAGACACACATTACAGTTTGTCAGGAAAATGTTTGTCCATCCCTGTTCTCTAACTGAAGCATCAAGATCTGATGCTTCTTTTGGCAGATTTATACTGCAACGTTTGTTTAGGTAGACTCAAACATCCGCCTCCATCTTACCAGGTCACTGCTTGTGAGTCATCAAGAATGGAATGTATGGACAGTCACTCAAAGAATAAGAAACAGTTACTTACCTTACAGTAAGTGGTTATTTGAGATGTATTGTCCATCTGGATTCCACATCCCACGAAGGAGAGTTGAGCCTTTTCCACTCTTTAAGCCCTTGGTACATCATACAAGACCACTCAGGGTTCAAGCATGCTCCAAAAAACCTTCCAGCCAAAAGATTCTGACCTTGAGTGTATAAGGCATGTGTACACCAAGGGTGGAAACCGCAATGACAACACATCTCGAAAGAACCACAGTTACTATAAGGTAAGTGACATTTCATTTAGTGTCTATCCAATCATGCTGTCATGCAACGTAATTGTGTATGTGGGCTATTGGAACTGGTATGCTACTGTTGGCCATGCAAATAGACATTTGAAATTTAGCAGACCCTGTTTATGATGTTTCAGGCATGGAAATAATTGTCTGAAGCATGAAAAACAGTGACAGGTTGCAGCATGCATATTGCTAGGGGTTGCCTAGCAATAATTCATTATAGATACTAATAGTCCTACATTGCCATTGATGGCTTTCAAAAAAGTGAAGTGGGCATATAAGAATACAGCTCTCTTATACAGTGCTTTTTGGCAGTTGATCTCAAAAAGCTTTACAAAGGAGGTAAGCATCATTATCCCCATCTGTCAAATGGCAATAAACTGAGGGGCAAGTCACTTCAGTTCTGTGTGCACACAGTCACAATGGTAGAGTAAAACATAGGATGATTAGAGAAATACAATAATGTGTATCAAAGGAGAGAAGGGTAAGCAGAGAAGGTCCCTGTGTTTTATGGGAGGCACTGGTGGTTTGGCTACTATAAGGACAGAATAATCCTAAGAGTTGGATGCCTTTATGACAACTATCAATAGAGTTGGATGAGTATACAAGTGAGGGCAGAATTTAATCCAAAGCTTATACAGAAAAATAAAAAAGTTTTCATATTCATGTTGATTTTAGTAAATGTTGAACAGAATAATAGAATAATGTTCATATGTATTATGAAAGTTAGTGCCCCATTTATAGGCATGAGAGAAGTTCATAATGTGCAAACATCTGTCTATTTGTGTACCTTGCATATTACTTGGGTAGAATTAAGGTTATATGTGCCCTTTTACAATATAGATTGAAGAATTAAGCATATGCATAGTGTTGCACAACTCCCATTACATCACTTTGTCATTGCTTTCTGCCTACCTAAATTTCCCCCATAGATTGAACTGTATGCAATGTAGTGTTTGCTTGTGGTACTAAACTGTTGTTCTCTGTTAAACAGCTGCTTCATTCCACCCCAGAGAGAGTTGCTTTTCCATGGTAGGGGAAATACTGTATTGGGATTCTTATAAATAAAATGAGCCATATAAATATAAGATAGTAATTAATAATCACTTCTAACTTAAGAAATAATCACCTTGTATCCACGCACAGCCCTATGAGACTCACTTTCTTTGCTGTATTTAAAAACAAGGCTTTCTCATGGAAACTGTTTAGCAACTCTAATGGTAGCAGTAGCTGCCACTCCCACTGTAATGAAATAGCATAAAATGGATAGTACTTTCAAGTTTTGAGACACCCTACATGGAAAACTAGGTGCTGATTCTGCAGAGTGTGCTGCGTGATCTTGCTTGCACAAAGCTTATTGCAGGACTGGAGCTTTAATTTTTAACCCTGGGAATATTTTAGCCAGACAAATGATGTGACAAAATAAAGATCCTTAAGTGTCATGTTAAAAAAAAAATCAATAGTGAGAAACCTATTGGAAGGTGATCAGGAATAGTCAACATGGATTCACCAAGCGAAAGTCATGCCTGACCAA
Source organism: Emydura macquarii macquarii (assembly GCF_026122565.2). Lineage (NCBI taxonomy): Eukaryota > Metazoa > Chordata > Testudines > Chelidae > Emydura > Emydura macquarii. The sequence goes on along the minus strand of NW_027131390.1, from coordinate 30,740,503 downwards.
CCTGATTGCTTTCTATGAAGAAGTGACTGGCTCTGTGAATGTGAGGAAAGCGGTGGACGTGATATACCTTGACTTTAGCAAAGCTTTTGATACAGTCTCTCACAGTATTCTTATCAGCAAGTTAAAGAAGTATGGGTTGGATGAATGGACTATAAAATGGATAGAGAACTGGCTAGAGCATAGGGCTCAACGAGTAGTGATCAATGGCTCCATGTCTAGCTGGCAGCCCCAAGCGGAGTGCCCCAGCGGTCGGTCCTGTGGCCGGTTTTGTTCAACATCTTCATTAATGATCTGGAGGATGGGGTAGATTGAACCCTCAGCAAGTTTGCAGATGACACTAAGCTAGGGGGAGTGGTAGATACCCTGGAAGGTAGGGATAGGATACAGAAGTACCTAAACAAACTGGAGGATTTGACCAAAAGAAATCTGATGAGGTTCAACAAGGACAAGTACAGAGTCCTGCACGTAGGACAGAAGAATCCCATGCACAGCTACAGACAGGGTACCGATGAGCTAGGCAGCAGTTCTTCAGAAAAGGACCTGAGGGTAACAGTGGATAAGAAGCTAGATATGAGTCATCAGTGTGCCCTGGTTGCCAAGAAGGCTAATAGCATATTGGGCTGCATTAGTAGGAGCATTGCCAGCAGTTCGCGGGAAGTGATTATTCCCCTCTATTCGGCATTGGTGAGGTCGCATTTGGAGTATTGTGCCAGTGTTGGGCCCCCCACTACAAAAAGGATGTGGAGAAGTTGGAGAGAGTCCAGCGGAGGGCAAAAAAAAATGATTAGGGGGCTGGAGCACAAGACTTATGAGGAGAGGCTGAGGGAACTAGGCTTGTTTATTCTGCAGAAGAGAAGAATGAGGGGGGATTTGATAGCGGCCTTTAACTACCTAAAAGAGGGTTCCAGGGAGGATGGAGCTAGGCTGTTCTCAGAGGTGGCAGATGACAGAATAAGGAGCAACAGTCTCAAGTTGCAGTGGGGAAGGTCTAGGTTGGACATTAGAAAAAAGTTTTTCACTAGGAGGGTGGTGAAACACTAGAATGGGTTACCTAGGGAGGTGGTGGAATCTCCATATTTAGGGATTTTTAAGGTGCAGCTTGACAAAGCCCTGGCTGGGATGATATAGCTGGGGTTAGTCCTGCTTTGAGCAGGGGGTTGGACTAGATGACCTCCTGAGGTCCCTTCCAACTCTAATATTCTATGAGTCTATGAAACCTCTGTTCCTCTATCCATTCTTGCACTATTTTTGCCTCTGTCCATAGCTCTTTGTTCTTCCCAATGCCTTGTTTCACTCTGTAGTTGCCCTACTTCAAACATGTCTAAATTCCATAATCTTTTAGGAGTATTGAGTGCAAGTCACATGACCCACATATGCTGTCTGACAGTAGCATTCTGATTGCTTCTTTGCTACAAATCCATTTGCTGAGTTGCTGCAATCCATTGGAGTCAATAGAATTTTAGGATGTATGGAGTACTTGGTACTCCGATCCCCTAAAGATTACAGCTGCTGCCCAAAAGCCAGAGCTTGTCATTACTTCCATGTTTGCACAACAACCAAGTTGTTCTGTCACTTGTCACCATACTTTCAGGTAATACCTTCCTTGTACAGACTATCCATGAAGAATAGTATTGCCTGTATTTTGGAATCATCCCCATATAAAACTGCATACATAACCATGTCCAAGCACTGGTCCATTCATGCATAGACTCCCATATGATCTAATTCATAAAATTAATTTAATCTGATGCTGAAACTTTCAATCAGAATGTGTTAAATTTCTACCTATCTGTTGCAATTCACAGAATGGGAGGGGGCGATAGTCTCTGCTGTTTTAAGATAGATGGTTCACTTGTTCTTCACAGGAGGAGAAAAAATTTCCAATCATTCTGCACCACTGGAGTCTGGCTCAGGCTGCTGAGAAAGCAGAAGATAAATGCCATTGCAAAAAAGCAGATATGAGGGTACTTCTCAGTATAGACAGACATCCTTGCTAAAACAGGTGATTAAAATGTCCAAAACACAAATCTAAAAATGGCATAACTGCAGAGTTTACCTACCTTTAAATTATTCACTGTTAAATTAGCAGGTGCATTACTTTGCACATCTGATGAATATTTTTCCTCAGTCACTTTCCACAGTGAACTCACTGAGTCACAAGAGCCTTGAAGTATATAATGAATTACTTATTTTTTCCCACTGAGTTCTAGCATACTTCTCTCTCTCTTATCCAGCGATGTGCCCACTTGTGATTTTTTTTAATAGCTCTATGAAGTTTCTTTGAGTCACAGCAGAACAATTGCCCCCATGAAAGTAAACAAAGAGAACCCAGCTCCACAGCTGCATAGCTTCTCCAGTCCTCCTCTTTAGCCTTGTAGAGAAAGCTTTGTGCATGCTGGGAGGCGGAAAGAGCACTGGACCGGGGCTCAGGAAACTGGGGTTCTCCTTACAGTTTTGCCCCTGACCTTCTGGGTGACATTGGACAAGTCACTTCACGCACCTCTCTGAGTCTCTATTCCCTCTGTCAAATGGGGAGCCTCGCCTCTTTTGTAAAGTGCTTTGAGACTTACTGATGAAAAGTGCAACATAAGAGCCAGATATTATTATGTCAGCTACTAAGGATAAGCATTGTATTATTGTGACTGAATGAAGCATACACACTACTGTAATAATCTTAGTACAAAATATGCATTGTGAGGTATCATCTGAAAACTAATAACTCAGTCAATAATTTTACAATGAAATGTGTGTAGCAGCATTATATGTAAAGTTATGAATTCCTTCTAAATGATGTTGGTAACACTTGTTCAAACCCATGTAGCCTGATTAAGCATGAGTGGTCAAGAAGGTATGAAACAAAGAAGGATGCGTTTACCTCAATTTACATATAAATTGTAAACAGGGTCCTCAGACAGTGAGAAGGAGAAGATAGGAGACAAGGAAAATCTGCATTTTCAGCAAACAGAGGTGAGAAGAAACAGCATGGAACTTCATTCACCACCAGACACCATGTCCCCTTCTTTACTGTTTGAATAAACTTCAGTTTAAGAGGTAACTTTCAGGAAAATGCATCTCCAAAGAATATAGGACTATAAAAGTGAGGGTCAAAACACTCCAAGTTATCAACTCCCTCTCTTCACCTAAGAAGACAAAAACAGCTACTGGACTTTGGGAGCTGATCACAGCCTGTGAGTTTTGTCAGCAATGTTGCTGGAAACACATGGCCTGCGAGTTTTGTCAGCAATGTTGCTGGAAACACATGGCCTGTGAGTTTTGTCAGCAATGTTGCTGGTAAAGGACTTCACCTTGAACCAAGTCTAAGTTAAGTTTAGAAAGTGTTTTATTTGTGTTTCTCTTGCAACCATTTCTGATTTTAATGTCTTATGCTTGTACTCACTTAAAATATCTCCGTTTTTAGTCAAATAAACTTGTTTTATTCTTTAATTAAAATTAATGCAGTGTTGTGAATTGTTCAGGTAACTTTATTTAAGGTAACAGACTGCTGTGTGTGTAGATCCCCTTCGTGGGGCAATGGACCTAACATAACTGGGCTTTCCAGGAGAGAGCTGCACAACTATTTTGGGGGGGGAAATCTGGGACTGGGTGTGAGATCACTATGCAGGTAGTAACCAAGGCTGCTTGGAAGTCTTGGCTGACTGGCTGCTAGGGTCAGAGTCGCTGTACCAGGGCTGTGCCTATACAAAGACACTCAGGGTATGACCTGCCTGCTGTTTGTTTGTGTGTGAGCAGCCCAGGTGGGATATACAGCAGCAAAGGATTGCGAGGCACCACAGGTTTCAATGCAAGAGTGATACAGCCCCTCACTGGTCTGTATTCATCTGGAAATGTTATAATTATATATAGGAGGAAATTGTGAGCTATTGGGATAATTGTCTAGAGACTTCAAAGATGTCACTTGATTCATTCTTGTGGGTCAATGTTTTCTTTATGTTCCTCTTCATCATCATCCTTCCATCCAGCCATTTATAGTTACACTTTGGCAAGGTGCATTGAAACTACATACGCAGTCTCCTCTGGCTCTTAAATGGGAGTTTATGTTTAGCTCTGAGATCAAGGCCTCTCCACTTAGTATTTTCTGGCATGCTACAGAAAGACACCAACTAGATCTATTTTTATGACCCCTTTTCAGTCTTTACAGTTCTAATGAATCTAGGTCTTATGGCTTCTTTTAAATCCATGTCTTCCATCATGCACTGTTGCTTAGATACAGAGGACAATTAGAAGCAGTCTGAATAAAAGAAAATGGTGTGTCTTTTTCCAACTAGGTTCTATGACAAAAAAGGAAAAATCAGTATGAAATTAAGCTTGTTTCTTTAGAAAAGCACAAATCCAGTCTACCTAACTTTGCAACCTGCCTTTCAATTTAATAAGTTTCTTTATATGACAGCAGGTGAAGTCCTTAGTATGGTACCTGGACAAAGATACCAATTATTAAAAAATTGTCTGAAAGATTTTCCCCATTGAAAAGCATGGAATACTCTTTAGAGAGCTTATAACTGAATGCAAGGAAGATTAAAAAAAAAAAAAAAAAACCTGTGCTCTTTAATTTTCTGAAGAGGGGCCAATTCTGAGAGGGCTTTAGAATCCTCGAGCTCAAGGACTTGAAGGGTATGGCCCTATCACGGCAAATGAATCTGACCACTATTATAGCTATGTTCTTGGGAACTGAACAAAACAAGCACTTCTTAAACAGAAAATTTATTCCGTTTCCAAAAAAGCTTAACCAGCAGGTCCATGTAACAATTTGTAATGTAGAGTACATAAATTATAGTATTCATGTATTTAGATTAAATTAATGTATTGATGTGCAGAGTATTTTGAAAGCTTCTGTGATTTTGATTTTTTCGGTTTGTTTGCTTTGTAAGGCTCTTGACCTTTCTACAGAAAAATGTACCAGCGCAAGCACTGAACACTCTATGGCACTGATTAAAGACTAAGTGTCCATCTTAATTTGAATCCCTGGATTTTTTTTCTAGCTTGTCAACTTTAATAATTAAACATTATATATATAGGTTTAGTATATAATGTGTGTGTGTGTGTGTGTGTGTGTGTGTGTGTGGCTGGTTCTCACTTACCCTATGTTACTTGTGGATGTCTTTTTCTGTTTATTAATTAGGTGTCAGGATTTCAGTCATTAATGTAAATTATGAATGTTATGAATAAAAGCTGTACATGTTTACAGGGGCACTTAACTGAATAATTAAAGCACAAAGTACCTTAGAATGGATGGGCAGGAACTTCATTTGTGTCAGAACAAAACAAAACAAAAAATAAAAAAAACCCTATTGATTTACATTGAGGACTATAATATCAATGATAATTTCATAACAGTAATACTGACTCATGACAATAGAATGAAAGATGATCCCTTGGCTTTATCGTTATTCAACAGAATTAAATGGATTTGATCTGTGTTTCAGTTGTGTATCTCTCTGTTAGCTCATCATTCAGTTGCATGAGATTGATAAAACAGGTGATCTGATGACCTTGGGAACCTCTGTGGCTAAATGATTACCAGGGCAAATCCTAACTCCTATCATCTACAGTAGGCGTGAAATTGCACCTATATGTGGTGAAGGCTGAGACATGGGGTGGAACGAAAAAACATTATAATTATGCATGCAACACTGAGGAAGAGTAAATGTCTAAGGCTTGGTCAACACTTACTTGGTGATTCAGCAGCAGTCGACGGGAGTTATGCAAAGTACGCAAAGAACTTGCATAACTCCCATTGACTTCTGTGCTTCTCTTCTGCGTGCCATATTGACTGCACTGCGCCGACGGGAACTGCGTTCCCATCAATGCAGCGCTACACCACTTGAGGAGGTGGTTTTAGTATGTCAACTTCTGGATTGACTGAACGGATCTTCTGACTGACGGCTCAGTTGATCCAGATAAGTTGATCTGACGGTGGCGACTTTGCCACCATCAGTATAGACATAGTCTAAGCTTTACTTGGTCCAGTGCAGGAGACTGGACTTGATGACTTCTCAAGGTCACTTCCAGGCCTAAATTTCTCCGATCCTATCATTCTATAAGGAACTGACACCACTATGTGGACAAACTATATTTCTCTGCTTTTTCAGCAGGTTACTGCCTTTTGGACTTTAATGGAAGATAAGTAGCTGAGGCTGAAACCTGGACAAAATGGAGATAACTGTGGATCAAGGGATCCATCCAAAAGGACAGAGGAAGAGTATGCCTCCATATTTCACTGGGTGTGTAATGCTGCTTATTTTCCAAAAGGTAGGCCATATCAATCTTCTACTGTTTACTTCCCTCTTCTAGAACCCCGGACAGCAGTGGTGTTGTGAGTTCGGGAGTTTTCCTCCCCTGATCCCATGGCTGATGAAGAGTTTGATTATTTCTTGCGGTTTGTGAGCTTCACCATAGTCATACTTTTTCATTTTTGGTTTAGATTACTTTCATGAGAACTCCTTGTTGATGCCATGGATGAGCTTCCAGAAGCTCCAGCTGGCAGAATATGGTATTCCACTCCTGAAGGGGATGGGTAGTGATGAGTACTTATGGAACACCGTGACCTATCTAGTTCCAGTTGTACATTAAATATCTTATCTTTAAAGTCCTATATGTTGTAGGAGCCATGTAGTTAAGAGAATGCCTCCCTCTTCGTGCCTTATTTTGAAATAATCTGCCAGGGAATCTTAGCTCTCTGAGTATGGTAAAATACTTAATTTTTCTAAACTCTCAGTGGGGCATACTTGTTCCAACAGATCTGGGATTTTTCAAGCCTCAGATCATTCAGCAAAGTTATAGAAGGCAATAAAAATAAGTTTTCATTACAAACCTGTCTGGAAGTTCTGAAGTCAGAGATGAATAGAATTTAATTAGTTTGTGATGCTTTTCTGTTTTCCTGTAACTCAAACTTGACAACATGCAGGCCCTTCGCCCACAGTTTCAATTGGGTCCTCTTTATTTTACAATATTTAAGCTAGGCATATATTCAGATTTTTGTTACTCTGTGAAATCTGACAACTTGTCATTGTGAGTGTGCCTGCTTTCTTTTCATACTTGTAAATAAACATGGAATTATTTTATTGTAATCCTGTGAGTCTATTTATTTTACAGGCAGTCGTGAAAAAGCTCAGAGAACCATTTTTAGAACAAGCCATAGCAATACATTATCATGTTTTAGATCAATATAATGGAGATTAAGTTTGTAGCCTATTTTAAAGACTATATCCTGTTACTGGTGGAAGCACAGCACGATGAGTAAGGATGCAGGCCTATTGCAGGAGCAACTTTACTGACTCAGGGCAGGATTCATGGTGGGCAGCAAAGGACTAATTCTTAAGATCCATTGAGTGGGCCTGTTTAATATATTTCAATTATTTCTGCAATTCATTCTGTTTTAATTTCTACAACAGCTTTTGAGTGACTGTACAGAACAATTTTTGGTGCAAAATCACTCATCATCGTGAGAGAGGCTGAGATTTCTCAGGATATTTAATTGGGTTTGTAAAAGGTTGTTCAGAACAATACACAAAATCAGTGAATGTTGTTCAAACAAATTGATGGGTCAGATCCTCATATGTTGTAAATTTGGCATTGCTCTGTTGAATTCGGTCCTAAATATTTTTGAGGCTGTGCATATAGTGGGTATTTGCCCAATTTCAGCCATTTGTGAACAGTGGTGTCAGATCAGCTACTCTGATGTAAACTCTTAGCATAGACAGTGGTAAAACTAAATCTGCACTCATGCATCTTAACTTTCTTTCAAGCAGGGGTAAGGTGCAATGGTAGAAGTAGTAGTTTTCCCGTCCCCTGTACTAGGGCTGCACAGGTAGCTGGACTCTGATGGTTGAAATCAGGGCAAACTCCCAGTGTGGACAAAGCCTAGGGCTATTCTGCATACTCAGCTCCTCTAAAAGCAGAGTTTGGTAGCTACTGCTAGTAGCCACATCTAATTCACAAGGAGGCTTGGGACAGACAATCATTAGCAACCAATGCCAAAAGAAAGAATAATAAGTATTGATCTATTGTTGTCTTATTGCAGAGCAGCATTCCAAGCTTCTAGATGTTCTATTGCTGCTTTCTTCATTAAAAAATAATCCCAAATTACAATGTTTCGATAACTGCAAATATCCTTTGTGAGTATGATTCCAAAATTCTCTCCCTACCTGACATTAAAACTTGAATAACAGTTTGAAATACCAGAACCAATGAACAGAGATTTGGAGATGTAAAATACCTTAATAGTCCTAGTTCAAGTATATAAAACAAGCTTCCCTAGGGAGTGTTTTTCCATGTTAATTCATTTATTTATAAGATAACTGAAGCCATAGGTGTTCAGCTTTAATGAGGCATTAGTTAACAGTGATATAAAACACTAAAAATAAGATGTTGCTGAGGCAAAATAAGGAGAAGATGCATACAAAGTGAAAGAATATTTAACTACAAAACTATTTAGTTTTAAAACAAAAAAGGATTTTTAAAATAAAAGTGCAATTGACATATAACAGGCATTATGCATTTAAAAAAGATAATGTTAGGGGAGACAAAACTATGTATTTTAGCATGTGAAATAGATAAAGAAATCAGGAGTACTCATGTGAAAGGGAGGACTTGGGATCATTGCTGATGACTCCATTGATAACACTTTTGGTTTTGATTAAAATGTGCTTTTAAATTGTGTGGAGCGAACCTTCCCCCTACCATGTAATTTTGCATTTCCTGTGATTTATGAAATCTCATTTTAATTGCAAACCAGTGGTTCTTCTCATATATGTGCTTGTGCACTGTATAATTCAACAGACAGCTAAACTAGCACAATTGCTAAAAAGGAACAGAAGTGTTCAGAAAACAAGACGTATTAAACCTAAAGAATTAGTGACATGCAAAAAAGCACTCCAGCTCTCATGTTATGATGGAGATATCACTCATTTGTTGAAATGCAGCTTCCAATAAAAAAAAAATACTAACACACAATAGTTAGTCTTGGAAGCAATATTCTGGTTTATAAACTTTAGAAGAAAAACTTAGGGTACAGTTTCTCATACTTCTTCATAAGATGTGATCTTGTGGACACCTCTGCTCACAGTCATGATCATATGGAGCAACTTCCTTCCCCTTCATAATTTGATAGCATCCCTGTGACAATGACAGCAATTTGTTTTATAAGTAATAGGAAAAGGAAGGATGATCTTGTCATTAAGGCACTGAACTTGGACTCAGAAGTCCTATGTTCAATTCCCATTGACTTTCAGTTGGACTTGTGTTTCTAAATCACTGAAGTGCATTTGAAAATCCCATCCTAAATGACTAGCCCAAAGCCACACAATAAGTCTGTGGCAGAGCTGGGAACTGAATCCAAAATTCTTGAAACCTACTTCAATGTCCTAACCACAAAACCATTGACCAATTAGGAATTAAGTTTTAAACTAGCTAGCAAGGAACTGTGTGGTTCTCTCAGATTATATCTAAATAGAAAGATTCTCATGTCTTTTTGCTGTAAAGACTTCATCAATAAATATTTTAACTTGTGAAATTAATGCTTAAATCCATATTGGATACTGACCACCTTGTGACATGGATGTGGCCAATATTTCAATGTTACTTGCTACTTCAAATTTCAAATGTCACCTTAAATAGATTTTTCCTCTGTAAAATATTAACTTCTATATTACTGACCAAGCATGTACTGTTTCCATTATAAACAGATTTTTTCCATGCCCATCCTTGCAAAAAGTCACTTTGAGGGCTTTTGTTTGTTTGGTTAGTTTTTTATGCTTGGTGTCTAACTAAAAAGTGTGTCTTTTGTTTTGTCATTTATTTATTTAGTTTATTCATTTAGGCAAACTCAGTGTCATCAGCCATTTCTGTGCAATTGGAAAATGGACCAAAACCCACACTCCCATTGTAAAAGCAAAGTTTTAACCACATTAGGCTGAGTTAAGCATGAACATAGACTTCATGAAGGACTAATACTGTGACCCATGTGTTACTGTTCTGTTTCTGTTTTCCTTAACTATGTATCTAACTGAATTACTTGAACTGCAAAGTGTACACTAGTAAATATACCCAGTTTTCAGTATGGCTGAGTTACTATTTCTGATAGAGCCTTAAATTTTGCAATTTCATATTTTCTGTAACCCTATGTGTTGCAATTAGAGTTTCCTATAGCTAATAAAACACGATTTGTTTATTATGCCTCAGGACTTGGATACCTTGCCTCTGGCCAGCAATTAATTTGCTGGTGAATATTACAGGAAACATACAAAACTTACAAGCACAGCAAATGTAATCAGAAATTTACACACAGTGGAGTATGGTGTGAAGAATGACTCAAGAGTACTTAGGAATCTGAGTCACTTGAGAAATCTAGTTGTTGAAGGGGTTAGCTCATCCCTGACCTACTCAATGAAGATGGAAATATGTTTATATTAGGGCTTCAGGTATGCATCCACTGGTTACCCCAGTGGAGCTGCAGTGGTTGTGCAATGACAGGTAACTAAAGAAAAAAGTTTGTGCAGACCACAGTTTAGTGACTGGTTACCATAAGCATCATTAACAATTAGGTCACAAAGCTCTGGTGAGATACCTCTGTTTCTTTCTAGTACCTTGTGCTTCATTTTCAAATGCTAAAAAAGAAAAAAACACCGTCTGTGTAATGCTTTCTGAAATAGAAAATAAACATGTGCATTTTACACATAAGGAAATTAGTATTTGTCCCAGACACGTGGAAAGAAAGGCAAAATGCAAGGAATGTGCTTTAATTAGGCCACAATTTTATTATTGAATTCATCTGGTAATAACTCATACAGTGCAGATTATGATTCCTTCCTTAACTTTTTCCAAGTGGTGGATGGCTGACATCTGCTCCCTATCCCTTCATACCTAGTCCCAGTCCTTTGTCCTCCCCTTCTATAAAGGGGGCTGTCTCCTTGCTGTTCAGACACTAGCAGCTCTTACCCTGTTTCCCAGATTCTTTAAGGGATGCCTTCCCCTAAGTCCACTTCCAACTCCAGTTTATTAGATAACCAGAGCCTTTCCGGAATGATCACATTAGACACTTGCCATGCCAGTGATGCCAGCAATTAGCTTGGCTGCTTCCCCGTACCCCACCCAGCTTCTCAGATAGTTGTTAATTTCCTCCATGACATCAGCCAAAAATCCATCTGCTCTCTAGTTGGAAATGTGTACCTCACCATCCCTGAAAGCTCAGGTACTAAATACGATCTTTTTGGTGGATAATTGCCAATCCTCTACAGTTCAGGCCTCCACAGATTCATAAGGCTAGGGGATGTGTGTTGCATCTGGAGGCTTCCTGCCATATCCTCCACTGTGGCATTCCAGACCAGTTTGTCACCCCCACGAGAAGGTCCTGGATCTGCCCTAAATTTCTCTATGTCCTGATATTGAATCAACCCACCAATACAATCAATTCCTTTTCAGCCCAGTGTACAATAATCATTTCAGGTGGCTGCTCCCTGGCTGCTAAAAAGTTCTAAAAGGGACATGAGTTCTAAAATCTTGCCATGTCAACTCAGATGCTGCCCCATGATTAGATGCATGGATGTATGCCCAAAGAGAAGTCTCCAGTGCTTACTAGCCACAACCAGAAACTTCAGTAGTACCATTTGTTGTTTTTTAGGTTAGTTACTACTAGTTCACATATTTCTAGATGCTGCATTATGCTCTTGTATGTTAGTAGAGTGTGCCTGCTTTTTGTAATAGGTGTGTTTGAGCCCAATTAATTCATCCTGAGCAATCATACTGGAGGAGGCCTTGGTATTGTTCCTTGTTGCTTCTCTATCCCAAGAGCCTGAACCTGATATGCTTTCAGAGTCAAAGAGAGAGTCGTGATGTCATTAAGGGTGTCTAATGTGCCATTCCCTTCTTGTAAAAGTCTGATTAAATCTTGCTGAGACCTTCCTCTCCTTTTGCACACACTGGGAAAATGGTTCAACAGGCCATGTTCCTTGCAATATTGTCCTTGTGCAGGACACTTTTTTTACCGTGCATGCTGTCTCGCACAATAAATTTGTCTCATATAGGTATGGGACGCTGGCCACGTCCTTTCCTTTGCTTTGCCTCATGGAATGTATTCCTGGGGGTCTTGGAAGCCCTTGGAGGCACATCCTCTTTTTTGAGGTTTCTGCGGCAAGCCCCATGTCTAATGAATCTGTTTATTGTGAGATCACATTCCCAGACCAGCCATTCCTGCAGGTGGCGATCCCAAAGTCCACAGATTGTGTCCCAATTCAGGGAGTCTTGCCAATCCTCAGCATTGCACGTAGCAGTCTGTGTGTGTAAGGCAGTAACCTTTCCTTCTGTTGTCATACTCCTGTATGACCAGATCTGTGTACAGCGCAAACTCCTCCTTCCACCATGTCCATTATTGGATTAGGTTTGTGCATGCAAAATCCAGAGCTCTGGGAGCTTCAGACCAAGTTGCTTTGCTCATGCTGCCAAATGCTGCACTTCAGAGAACTCACAGCTCAGATACTATCACCATGTTTTTCACGAAGAGAGAAATATTGAATACAGGTTAAACTGAACAATGGAACTTCATTAACCATTGTGCACTGCTCGCTCCATGTGGGCTAAGTTGCTTCCTGCCTAACCACCTGTTCCCATGGTGTCCTGTCAATAACAGTCCCTCAAGGGAATCTGGGCCCTCTGACTCCAGTTCCACTAATCATCATGTACCATCCATGTTGACTTAGAGCTGCCTCCCTATGAGACCCAGCAGTCACCTCTAAAGGAGAACCAGCCACCTACCTGTAGATCACATGACCAGTATCAGGCCTGCACATCTAAATCCTGTGCTGATATGTGTTAAACTGAAGAAAGGAATAACTGATTTTTTTCCTACCCAGCAGGGGTCTCCATACCTGGTTATGCATTCAGATGCCACTATTGATAGGCCTAGCCTGTTGGGCTCCCATTGCAATCTGTGCTGTGGATATAACCAATCCAATCCTGAACAAATAGGATCCCATGTCACCAAAGGAACTTAACAATATGTTCTCTTTGATATTGCCACGAACTGAAATGTCCTTTTTTTGAGGGAACTCTCTTCCCCAGGAAGAAAAAGTGAAACCTACCCTAGGCAAGTCTATACTGATTTGATTGGGCAAATCCTAGTCTCTTCACATTTTTGCAGTATTATGATTCACCTTACATCTGTCCTCCATCCTTGTGACCCTTCCGTGCCTAGGATAGCCACCTGAAAATGCCAAGGTCAGGGCAGGCTGTAAAAGGAGAGCAGATTCTCCTAGCACTGGTGGGTGGCACTGAAGCCAGACTTCCCGACCAGCCACAAACTGTGTTTTTGATTTCCCACACTGGTTATCAAGAAGTCAGTATACAAATACACACAGCCCCCTTTTACTCCAGCCCCCAATCATCCACTAGGTCCAGTAAAGAGACCAGTTATTTAAACTCTATTTTGTTTACTAAAAAAGTTCCCTCTGACCCCAAAAGGTCAGTCACAGTACCAGATCAATATAAGTTTGGATCTTACCCAAAATACCACACTGCCAGCCAATCCTTTAGTAACTAAAACTAAAGGTTTATTATAAAAAGAAAGAAACAAACTATAAGATAAATGTTAAAGGATTAAAGCAATCAGATACATACAAGTGATTTGAAAGTCCATATACATCAGGTTTCTAGAAGAATTGTGGAGTTTGCAGGTTTGTATAGTCCTCTGGTATACATCCAGTAACTGGATGGGCCTCAGTCCTTTGTTTCACAGCTTCAGTTGCAGATGACTTGATCCAGAGGTAGGTTGGTAGCTGAATCCCAACTGAAGAACAAAATGTATTCCCAGGCCTCTGCCTTATATACCCTCTGGCCCTTCCCATGCTGTTTGTGGAATTTTAAAGGAACAAAATGGAGTTCAGAGTCACATTAGCAAGTCCTGGTGACCCATCAGGTATACTTCTAGCTGGGCCCCTTGCATCTGTGGGTGTCTCAATGGGCTATTAAGCAGGCTATTGTTCTACCCTGTCCGGTCTAGGGTGTGTCTCACAACACAATTTGAAATACAGTTATATCAAATATATCCAGAACTTCCATTACACATATAACGTATGAACATAAGTATTATCATCTTACTTGTGAACTCAGAGCAGCCTGAAAGACCTTAGCTTTAGGAGTGTGGGTCTCTGGAAGCAGAGGAGTTGCCTCAGCCGAGGGTGACCAAACAAGAATGCGAACAAGGTTTCAACCGAAGAAATATTGCTCATTTATTTATTCATTAGTAAAAAACTAAGTACATAGATATAATTAATACAAACACAAAATCAGAAAAAGATACAAAGGCCTAATACTCTACCATTCATGTATTCATTTCTTATGGTGCACAATTCTATTACTTATTTCCTTATGCTTACAGACAGATGGTCGCTTGTAAACTATGTTTACAGACAGATGGTCATTGTAAACTCCTTGTTACGTTATACAGACAGATGGTCATTTGTACAATTTCACTACTTATTGCCTCATGTTTACAGACAGATGGTCATTTGTAAACTGTGTTTACAGACAGTTAGTCGCTTGCAAACTCTCTCTTATAGTACAAAATTCTATTACTTACTACCTCGTGCTTACAGACAGATGGTCACTTGTAAAATCCTAGTTACTCTTCACAGACAGATAAACAGACAGATGTTCATTTGTTATCTTAAAGCAAGTGTACTTTCTTACATTACCAAAACTGCTTCTTTCCCTAAGCCCCTTGGGCCGAGTTGACTCTGATAAGTGTTAGCCATCCCTTGGATGCTGCTGATTCATAGAAGGGCTCAGTCCAGCTACCGAGGATCCCAGCAGGCTGCAGTCCAAAGTGCAACTGACTTTCTGGGTTTAAGTATCCACAGGCTGACCACCAAACTGATTAGCTTGATCAGTGTGTAACCAACCAGTGAACAGTGTCACTTTTGTGGTCAGCTTAACCAATCAGTGAGCATTTCTGCTGAGTCATACTGACTTGTAGGCACTTTCAAGTGTTATTTAGCTGGGTGTAGTCAGTTCTGGTCAGCTTTTGTTTTTATGTCTGCCCTCTATTTGTTCTGTGCTAGCGCCCAGACAGCCCTTATCAGGTCCTTCCAGCTCTTTTCCCAAGCTATATACTTTACTATTCTATCTTGAAGCACAAAACCCATTAATTACTCTTTCTATATTCTACGTTACTTAGCATATTACAGCCTTTCTAACAGAATGTGACATGTCATATCTTACTGATGTCAAATAATAATAAATGCCCCCCCCCCAATCCAGCCAGCATGACACCCCCTCCCTTTTTTCACAGAGTCTAGGTTTCAGATCCCTCTCCCCTTCCTGCCATTGCAGAATCCCAAATTTGAAATACATTCCTTGCTGAACCTCTTGTAAATGAGGTCTGAGTGTCTCAGTGGCACTCTCCCTGCTCAGCAGCTGAAAGGGGGGCATTTTATTTGCATGGGCTTTGTAAATTAAGTATTTAGCATAACTTACCTTGGTGCTGAGCATAATGGGAAATGGTTAGCATGACTGGTTTTGGGCTACAAACCACTTTTGTGTTAACTGCTGGGGTAATGAAATGTTGTCCTTCAATTGTATGAACAGATGTCAGCAAAACTGTGCTTAGTCTGTTATGATAAAATCTGCACCCTAAACTAAACAGAGCTCCACAAAGGTGGCAGACAGATGTTTCAGCCTGGAAACAGGGGGAGATGGAGCAGTCTTCTATTGGGATTGCCCTGGCAAAGGGGCTGCCCCCAAGCATGGAGTGACTCTCTCTCTCTCTCTCTCTCTCTCTCTTCCTGTTGTTAAAAAGTAGAATTAATGACTCATCTTGGAGTCTTTTGTTTCTTGAAAGCAGGAACATTGCCTGTATGTCAGCAGAAGGTTTACCCATAAGCTGAAATCACTAAGAGCTGAACCAGTAGAGGATCTGGGAAACCTTGCCTGACAACTAACAGAGCTGAGTGAGCACCAGGCAACTCTGGTGGGAGTCTGGCACAGTCAGTGCCAGCCTGTTGAGGTTGGCAGTTGGCAGAGAAGCCGGCACATTTGGGGCTGGTGCAGCTGGGGGAGAGGCTGGCAGTCAGTGCCAGCCTGGTGCGGTTGGCAGAGAGGCTGGCATAGTTGGTGCCAGCCCGGTGCAGTCAGCGGGAGCCATGTGCGGTCAGTGCCAGCGGTCGGTGGGAAACAGGTGTGGTTTCTGCCAGTGGTCGGGGACTCAGCGAGGCCCGAAGGCGGAAGGAGACAACAGCAGAGGGGGCCTGGTCAAGCCTCTGTCGTACAGGAGTGGCAATGGGGGGTGGAGCCACACCCAAGAGGTGGACATTGCAACTACGACAGTCAGTACAGGGGGAAGAAGAAAGGGAGAGGCGAAGGACACTCCCTGTTCTCTGGGATGGGTTTGGCTCATTGAGTTAATAAACTCTGTTTGCACTGTTTTCCCAAACCAGTGCTGTTACCTCTCTTTTGCTTTAAAAGGTTTCTTTCTACACTCAGACTCTGTGCTTGCGAGAGGGGAAGTATTGCCCTTGGGGGGCGCCCAGGGGATAGTGTGTAATTTCCCAGGTGACTGGGTGGGGGCTCAAGCAAGTTTGGTGTCATATCATTGACAGGGACCCCCAAATATAGAACCCGGTCCTTGCTTCTGCCGACATGGTCTGGCAGAAGGGTTACACTCTTATTAGTCCTGATGATAGCGACTGCCCATTCAATAACCAAGACACCACAGCTGGTAGTGTCAGATTTTGAGAGAGCTCGTCCCTGCCTTTGAGTGCAGTAGAATAAATTCCCAACTCCCAACATACATCTGACTGTACAAGGTGCTTTATACACTATGGCACAACTGATCTGTAAGGAACCAAGTTTCCAGAGGTCTAGCTGCAATGAATGACCTCCTCACTGATTCCCAGAACCATCTCACAAATTCCACCAACCTCATACTCTGAGTGTCTTGAAGAACTGGCAGCTACCAGTGTGGATCAGCTACCTGTCTTCCCCCAACGTCATTCTTGCAGGTAGTCACTATCACGATGATGGGAAAGAATTTTCATAGTGTTATGTTGCCCTCCCAGGTCTAAGGAACACCACTTGCACTGGTGGAAACTCCAGACCCAATGTACCCCCTCCCTCTCCACTGGATTCAAATACACTTTCTTGTCCAACTCTGGCACTCCTTCCTTCAAGGAAGCCCTGGTGCACTGAAGGAGGGATTGCCCAGTGCACAATTAATCCTTTATCTCTTAATTTTCCTTTAATAAATTACATCTGGCCGTGAGTGAGGTGGTAGCTGACTGCCCAATTGCAAAATACCCATCCCAAAGGCACCACCTGCGGTGTGAAATTGAAGATGTCCAAGCTCGTAATTAATGAAAAGTAATTTTCTTGGATGATGCAGCCCTCCGAGCCAACTCCTACAATCCTATTAACAGTAAGTAGAGATACTCACCTGTGTCTAATTCAGTCTCCAGTCAAGCAAATCTAGGGAAGACAGGGTGGGGCTAACTTTCATTTGCTTTCCATTTCATGTTTCATTTGCTGGCAGAGCTCCTAACCTACCAGCCAACATTCAATGAAGTCAAAAGCCTTGTATTGTCTATTGAAATCACTCTTGCTTTAAGTAAGCGTATCCAGCTGGCTGACCAACTGCACACCAGGTTTCAACCAAGCTGTAACACCTCCTCTACAAGTACGCAGTATCAGGTGGGGAAGGGATTCATGACATGTATTCTCTGGGGGTCTGTCTCCACTCCGGGGCTGTGTACATGAGGAACCATCTGCCCTTTATGGAGTAGCCCAGTGTTCCTTTCTCAAGGACAAATTCCTCTCTCTGCCCCACGTCCATGTTGGCTGCTCTTGAATGAGGTGTCCCCCAGTATCCATAATCACCATGTGTAAAAATCCTTCTATTATAGGCAGTGGCTTCATGACAGTTACTTGTGTATCTTGGACTTTTCCCACTCTCTGGCAGGAACTAAATATCATGCAGTACTCCTTAACTGACTCAGTTGTCCATTTCAGCTGATGTGCTAGTCACAGCATCACTGAGCCATGCTTCATTTTCCCCAGTATCAGCTGGGATCTTTGCTGCAGCAAGACTGGGCTGTGCATCAGTTTCAGCTGAGATTTTAGCTGCAACAACATGGAGCTGTAGGCTAGCACCTTAGCCACAGCAACAATGAGCTGTGTCCCATGGGACATGCCCAAAGCAAAGGCATTTGGTGCATCTCTGTGGGGATGTGGGTAGGCCTTCCAACTCCCCATGCAGTCATCTGCATGAAGCAGCCACTCCTGTTTAAACTCACTGAAGATAGACTGTTACCTACAAAGGAGCTCATAACACTGTATACCTTCGTCCTGCAGGGGAAGAGTGCTTAACATTTGTTTCTCCATTCCCTCTGCAAGTGGGATCAAAGATGTTGGATCTGTCATGTTTCGTCTGCTGGAACATCACACTTGTTTGGCTGCTGCCACTACTCTCATCCTGCACCCATACGTGGCCTGCAGGGAGCCAGTAGGGTTGTTTGCCTTCTCCTTAACATCTGGAAACTAGGATCTTGGAAATCCTGGGTCATAATTTCCAGATTAGACCCAAAATGGAGTTTAGGGTGGTGGGACCATGTTGATATACCCTTCCTCAGACAGACGGGGTACAATGACTTACTTGAGCCCCCCCCAGCCTGGCCAACAGCTCAGGTGAGTTTTCTTCTACTGACAAAGCGGGGAGAGGTTCAGAACTCCTTTCCCACCGGTACATACTAAGGCCCTCTGCTCATCTTGAGTTTGTGGGGATTATCTTCTGGCCCACCCAGAAGCAGATGATCACCAGAAATCTTTTGTTAGAGTGTATTTTCATGAGATTTCAAGGGTCCTTTTAATAACCCAAGAGTTTAGCATAACTAGGTGCAGAATCCAGACTTAGAATTGTTCCTCCAACCCTTTTTGTGTCCCCTATCATTACTAATCCCTCATGAAGACTTAATTCCCCTTTTAAAAGTCTCCAACCTCTGAGGACAAACTGAAAAAGAATACAATATGAGTTCAAGTTAGTTGTACGGTATCAATAGGACACCAAAATGCCATCGGCTACATTCAATGGGCCAAATGTTTTCCAGGAGTAACTTCAGTGAGAAGTTAATTTTGCATTAATTCATTAAGCGTATTTTGTGAATGTTCTCTTGCTGTGGATTGGGCTTTTCCCCAAAGCCTTATCACCAATTTAAGCTTAATTTTATATCAGTTGTGAAACAAGACCAGTGTTATTCTCCCTGGTGGTTACATTATTCAGCTAATCAATTAGTAGGCACCCAGATTAATTAAAAGTCCTCCTATCTGCTTTTGGGCACAGAACAGTAGTATGCAATAATGCCTTCAACTGAGCTCTATGGGATAACACTTGTTCACATTAATTCAGATTGACACTCTCATGGAACATTATTTATATCTTCTCCCTGTTGCATGGCGCTTTTTTATATTTACATGTTAAAATCAATGCTTTTGATTTGACAAACACCAACCTTTCCCTGTATTATAAATCCTAAAAAGAGCTTTAATTGACACATGGTGGTATTGCCAAAATCACCCTAATGAAAACACTGAAGTTTATTAGTCAAAGGTTATTAATATCAATTTCAATACTAACTGACCTGGCAGGAGGCTTGATAAAATAGAGAACGTTATTTCTCAAAGGAAAAAAAGAACACGCTTTAAAAAACTCTACAGATATAGCTGACAGGTTTGATGTGGCAACCATTTTAATTTTTTTCATTGAAGGAAAGGTCACTGACTTTAGCATGCCAGTTTTCCTAGAGCAATAAAAGTTTCAGTTCTCTCAGTACAAATATTTTGTCCCCTAATTTGACACATCATTTCTTAATGGGGAAGGGCACATTCTTTTATCTTTTTTAAGTCATATTTGTAAAACATTGTTACATTTAGGTACTGAAAAAGACAATGTTGTGTTGGAATACTTGTTTTCCCAATGGATTACTCATTAATTTATCCTATTAATTGGAGTAATTTGAGAGGCCAGTTACCCTATGTCATATGTCCTAGAGGAGTGCATAAAGCCAAAAGTAATAAGTGAAGCAGTCAGTGGGACAAAGGCAAATGGTCCTGCGAAACAGCTAGGCCCTAATCCAGAGGTTTGTAGGCTCCAGTGCAGTCCACAAAACTCCTGCTCAACCCTGAAGGCAACTAAAGTCACCTAAGTTTTCATGGCAAAAGTCCTTGTGGAGCCTATGTTCCTGCGTCTGGGCACATACACTGCTGCTTCCTTCTAGTCATCCACATGACTATCTCCTGTCCAAGCCCCAGATCAATCCCTGAACTGGGGGAGATAGGTGTTTGCCTGTCTACCTCATGTGTGGGGACCAAGCCGGTAGGTGTACTCAGTGGCCATCTACCAGATTGGGTCCCATTCAAAATCTGGGTGGAGGAGGAGCTGCTGAGTAGCTAGCATATTCACTTGGGATGTGAGAGACCCAGGTTAAACTTCCCCCTCTGCCTAATGGGGAGAAAGCATTTAAACAGGCATCTTCTACCTGCTAGGGAGAGTGCACTAACCACTGAGCTGTGGGATATTCTGATATGGGCTCTCTGCTTTATCTGTTCAAGCTGTTCATCTGTGGATAAACAATTTAAAAGTAATTGGCCCAGGGGGACTGGACTCTGTGTTTTCCACTTCCCGGGAGGGAGCCCTAACTACCTGGCTATAGAGTCATATTCCCTCTTTTTGACTCAACAGTCATTGGGTCAAAAAGAGAGAGAGAGCGCACATGAGAAAAAGCAGAGCTGTGATAGGAGGAGAGAAAGCTATCTGCCAGAAACCCTATTTAGGACTTGTTTTGGATGTCCCTTTTAAAGTGAGATAGAGAGGTCTAGACAGTTGGTCTCTCTCTCTGTTTTAATCTCTTGTGCAATGATGACAGAGGCCATATGGGAGCTGCAAATAAACCCATTCACACTCATGCCTTTTCTATTTAAAGTTTTAGTAGTTTGTTTTTGCTAAGGGAACAAATATGTCAGGCTGAAAAATGGCACATGAGCAACATAGCTGAGACATGCAATTCAAAACATCCTTAAAATAATTTCCTTAAGACTGGGAATGTCCACTAATTAAAATGAAACAATGCCACTCCAAATCTCTAACTTCTCAGGACAAAGTCTTAGGACCTAAACTCAGTCTTCATCTTCCTTGATGTTTCTTTTGCCTTCAGTAGTCTCACGTTTGGTTCGCTGATATTTTGTCTTCCCTCATCTTTATTTCACAAAGGCTTGTTTTGGTTCCCCCTGACACTCTTTTCAGAGTCTCATGTGGCTGTTCTTCCTCTTCCCCAATCACCCTTCTCATTGGAGAGCTCTGTCCCTGGCCGAGTGTTACCAACTATTGTGTTTTTTATCATGGTATTGGGTGTGTTTCTTAAAGACCCAGTTCCTGGAATCCTGTGCTTACATGAGAACCACTGCTTTAATTTTAAAAAGAAAAGTATGTTTGTAACCCTCATGGCTGTGGAGAAGAGGTAAAATTTTCAAAAAAATCACAAATTACTTAGGAGCCTAGATTCTGTTTTCTAAAGAGACTTAGATGCCTAATTCACTGTCCTTCTAAGGGACTTAACACCTAAAGTCATGTTAGAAAAGGGAACTTAGGCTTTTGGTGATTTAGATTATTTTTAAAATATTACCCTTGAGTTTGAAAATAGGACCTGCATGTACCTTAAAGGCTCAAAAGCCAGCAGAAAAATAAAAATGATCATTTTAAAAATCTTGTGGGTTTTACACTAATTATTGGGAAACCATCTCCTCCTCTTATGGGTTCAGTGTTGATGATTCTCAGATTTCCTTCTCCTAACTGGACCTGGTTCGTGCTGTTCAATCTCTCGTGGTCCCACAGTTTGGGACATTTCACTACTTGATAGTATTTGCATAGGGGGTTGTGAAAAGCAGCATGAATGGCCCTTCAGTATCTCATTCCCTTGTTCAGTGGGCCCTCAGCACTTCTGCTGTTAGGAGCTTCTTCCCATTATATCCTGATACCTTCTGATATCCTTGTATTTTATTCACCCCACTCAGCAGAGATATGTTTTACAATATTCTCCAGTATAAGTAAAGTGATGGACATTTATATTACTGGCCCCTCATAACTATTTTACTTATACACAAATTGTGTCTGCTAGTTCACCACCTCTTCATCTTCTGCCACTAGCTCACCTTTTTAAGAAGGCAGAGGACATCTTTCTTAGTCATACCTTGCAGAGAAAACACTTATACATGAAATGGAAGTAACACTACAATGCTGCAGAGAGCAATTTTTTTTCAAAGTGACCTTAATTTTTTAAAACAACAGAATAGCTCACCTGAAAAGTTAATATATGATATGCTTGGTGCCAGCAAGCTAGATCTGTCTCTTTAATTAGTATCATGTTTTTTATGTCTCTCCATGACTAACAGTCTATCAGTTGGTAAATAAATATTTTACATAAATGTAGTCAGTAACTTCGGCATTTACACATTGTACGCCAGTAATAACATTGGGAAATTAGATTGTTCTAAGGCCAGTGAAAGCCTTGATTTTTCAATACTTCAGAAAGCTAAAGTAGGCCTTGACACATTTTTAAAGATTCATATTACAACCGTGCATTTAGTAATAGTAATGAACTAAGTAAATATTAATATTTCACTGTAATGTGCATTTGGAAGGGGACATAAGTTAATCAGTCACCATGTAAAGCAAACCCCCATGGATATCAACATAGGATCTCTGATTTGGTTTTACATTTAAACATAGTATTAAAATTAGAAAAACAAATTTTGTACTATCATAACAAATCAATAGGAATACCTTTTAATATAGGTATTTATGTTTCCAGTATCTCCTTTTATTTTTAGGCTGCATCCCTTTCTTTGAGAAATCTACAGCTAAATTGAGGACGGTAGGTTAGAAGACCTGGGCTCCCTGATGTGTGCATTTGAAGACAGTCCTGCTGTGCCATGTGACTTTTGCCATAACTGTGTTATTGCTTTTCAGAACTTTTTCCTAGACTTTAGTTATACAAATGCCCCCAAACAGTATTTTCCTCTAGTAAAATAGGTTAATTAAAGCTGGCTTCCCTCCTCACTACCTGGGAAAATGAAGCTGGGCTAAAATAATACAGGCAGCTACTATTGCTGTGCTAAAATAAAAAGTGCACAATAGTTGCTAAAGGACTAGGGAGTTGTCAATGCAACACAACTCAAAGGCCTTACAATATACTTTTGATCTGTAGATGTCTAACTTTCCCTCCTTTTGGAAAGAATATCCTTCACTCAATCAGAGCTCAGCTTTGGAAAGCTGAATGAATAGCATTCCCCCCAACTGTCTTTTTTAAAGAGCTAAAGATGATTGATTTTAAGAAAATTAGCTTTTTCTGTGGAAATGCTGCAAATTGATAAATTGATTAGACTCTTGTTATCACTGAGGGGTGAGGAGAAGGAGTAGGGTCATGGAAAAATTATTTTGAGAAATGAGAATGGGATTGTTTACCTTAGGGAAGAAACAAATAAGAAGAGACGTGATAAAAGTATCCAAAATAACTAATAGTATGGGGAAGGTAGATTAAGGACATTTGAATAAATTTGAAAGGTAGCAAATTCAACACTGATAAAAGGACATTATTTTTTCCACATAGCACCTAATTAAACTGTGAAACTATTTGTTACTAATTTTGTAATTCATTTACAATTTTTAAAAGATGTAGCAGTAAATAAATGAATATGTGCATGATTATTGGTGGTTTGCAACACATACAGAAGCACCTTTGTGTGATTTTGTTTCTGGTTTCTACTTATAGGGTTATTCGCTTATATGAATATATTTCCTAGCCAGCCTTCTGGAGGCTGGCCTCTTTAATTTAGGCCAAAAAAGGCCACAGCAGCACCAAAGCAGCCATGTTATAACTGGCTGCTAGTGGCTGTATCATCTTCCTTTTTTCCAGCTAACAAGGACGCCTCACTTCTCTTCTGTTTCTCTTTTTTATTCATGAGAAGATGCACATTCTCACAATTCCTCTTTCCTTTAGTTCAGTATTGAATGGTTTGTTTCAAGATAATAATTTGGCTTCTAGTAATCATGGGGGGTAGAATTTTAATCCTAAAACCCTTCCATAGTCATTTCACTCTGCTCTTTGGTATATCCTTCAGACCAGAAGGCAGGGGTTGGAGTTAGAATAGAGGAGTAGAGAGATGGGGACAAGTAATTACAAGCAACCAGAGTAAAGGAGGGACAATTCAGGATTAAGGGATTGTAAATTAGGAAACAAAGAAAGCTGATGGTGAAAGGAGAAGATGCAACCAGGGAATTGGTGATAATGGGAGGTAGCAAGGGAATAAGAGAAGATGGAACAGAAAAGAGGCAGAACAAGAATAGAGAGAGAATGGCACAGCCAAGAAGAACACTGGTGTTTCATATATCCTATTCAGTGAATGCTTGGTAAAGTATTAAGTGGTCCAAATGATATAAAAATAGTGGCTAGCATGTTCTGATTCCTGTCATATCATGCAATAGTGGGAACTTTCTTATAAAAAGCAAGTTAAAAGAAACAGAATAGAAGAGTGCTGCTGGGGTCGATTTAGGTAGATTGCAATGGTATTTCTCTTGTTGAAGGGTTAATCACAGACATTCTCTTTCAATTCACTTTTTCCTCCTTTTGTGTTTTAAATGGTTAGCAAGCAAGTTTTATTCCCATCCTGTGACTTATGCAGTATTATAGCGACAAGCAATCATCCTCCTTGTGTGGTGCTTTATGTTGTTGATTGCACACAATATATTTCAGTGTGGCAATATTCTTGACTTCTGAATGGCTGTTGGGAACAACTATGCACAAAATCATTAATTGTCTACATTAAGCTAACCTTTCATTAGTACTTGTTACTGGTGGCTTTATACTAGCTAAATTTGTGCAGTGATGCCACCAGTGACTGAATCCTAAATAGATCTTTGACTAGGAAGCCTTAAACATGTCTCTCTCCCCCTCCCACTCCCAGAATGAAGGCTTTGTGTTTCACCATGCATTTTTGTAGTTCATGAATTACCTCACTTGTTAAATCAAACAAATGGCAAAGTCTGCAGTAGTCATAATATTTCTCATAATGGTTCTGTCTTTCAGCAAAAACAAACACAATAATCCAGCAGGAAACCAGACTATGTCCAGCCTTCATAAAAAAGAATCCCTTCTGAGTGAACTCACCTATGCATTGGGAGTCCGCTATACAAGAAAGTAGAGGTAAATGCTAGAAATGGACAAATACCACAACAAATTTTCCAAGCAGTGACTCATATTTAAAAAATGAATTCCCTGTGACAGCTGTGATGACATCACTTGTATGTTTGATTTCCATGAACATTAAAGTGAACAGGTTTCACCTGCCTATATGGATATGGAAAGGGAGTTTAAGCCTTATGTTGCAGTAGAGAGACTAGGTGGGTGAGGTAATGCCTTTTATATTCCAGTAGTCATACAAGAAGCAGTATATTTCATATCAAACACTGTTTGACACATCAGTGGTTCCCATTTTACTGAGGCCCTTTTACGGTGGCAAGTGTTGGGTTAAATCCATAGTGAATTTTAAAAATTAGGGAGGCAATTTTTAATTGTGCCCTGAAATGAATGGGATGGTGAGACTGTGCTTCTTTTAACATATTGGAAGGAAGACAGCAGTATTCTGCATATTCTGGAAGGGAGTTGCAGTAATCAAGGTAAAATGATTGAAAGCATAAGTATGGATTATAGTAAAAAAAGTGTTAAACCAGTGGTGCCACGATGGTGGTAGGTAGATTAGGTCAGGTCAAGGACAAGTCAATTTTGTTCTGTGGTTAGTAGTAACCCATGCTGAGCAGATTTTCACTTTGCATATGGAAATTTCCCTATACAAGGTACACTGAAAATTCATTAAGAGTTTCTTGTGCAATATCCTTGAATTGGAATACATCATTATGGATTGCACACTTGATTATCAGACTCTTTCAATATAAGCCGTAGGGAGGCCTGTTTAAAAAAATGTTGTGGTGAATATATTGGTGCTTAGTTACCATGCTCATAGATGCCTTAGAAATTGCCCAAAATTGGTAACATGATAGCAAGGTCCTGTGTGTTGGAGCATTAATATAGAACAAAATAGCTTTTTAATATAAGGAAAAGAAGTGATATATAAACATAAAAGAATAAAGAAAACAGAATAATGTGATGTGTCATGATTAAGCAGCAAATGCCCACTAAAAGAGATGTTGAATATGAGTAGGCAAGTTAAAGATAAATCTGAGCACTTGGCAGATAACAAAATGTCCCTCTCTCCTTTTGGCAGCATGTGAGGGATAATCCTTTGTGAACAGTTCTTTGAACAGTTTCTTCAAACAGACTTTCCAATAGTCGCAGGCCTGCATTTGCAACCCATTTTTGTTTGTTTGTTTGTTTGTTTGTTTGTTTGTTTTTTATTTTGTTTTGTGAAAAAAAATGCTGTCTTTTATAAAAAGGAAAATCACTATTTGAGTTCCATATTTTCTTATAGTCTTCAGGTGCTGATAGGGTACAGAATCATTGTCCATGCCTCAATCACTTCTGCCTGATTAACCTATTGTCATTGAACCACTTGTATATAATGACATTCTTCATGAATTCTTTAATCCTTTGGCATAATTTAATAGGTTTTCTATTTATAAAGCTCACCTTTTTTTTCCATGTGAGGATACATGGGAATATTCAAAGACCATGTGTTATGTGATGCTAATCCTGATGAATCTTAAAAGCAAGTGGGACTGGTAAGGAGAGAAAACCTGCCAGAATAAATGCAGTAGAATATTTTGAGGAAGTTTACTTACACGGATCCATAAACCAGCCATTATCTTTGCATTATGAACCCAGACACCAATACCACAAGATGCTGAGAGCATCCTGCTAAGGGCTGAATGACTTCCACTCCTTTGACCTCAGTAAGAGTTGAGGTTAGTTTAGCATCCAACTAGATTAGGGCTCAAGTGAGTGAATGCAGCCATTTAAAGAACATTTGGATTCATGCAATTTCCTTGAATGGTCAAAAATGAGAAACCCCTTTTCCCCAAATCTTTAATCACATTGTTAGTATATGATGAATTTCCCAGAAATACATGGAAAGCAATGGGTTTTTTGTATAAAATGTGTATATTGATCCACTAATATGCTATGTGGTTCTTTATGTCCAAAGAATCTCATGCTTACAACAGGCTAAAAATATACCAATGTGTGTTCAGCAGTATAACTGCTGGGAGGTGTGGGAGGTAGATGGGACAGGGGAGTATCCTGATCCAAAGTGACTTAAGATCCGAAATTGCAAAAAATGTGCTGTGGGCTCTTGGCCCATCCTTTTCCTACCCTAGTTACATTCATTGGCTGCATATTAGTTCTCTAGTCTACCTGCAGCACAGTCAGCAGCTCTGCCTTTTGCAAGTGATCACATGGGGGCAAATTTAATTGCTGTACACAATAATTATGTGCCCAATACCCATCATTATTAATGGGAGTAATTTCCATAACATGCTATGCACCTTGCTGAAAATTTGCACCTTGATATCATTTTAACAAAGATCTGTGATGGGTGAGCCTTTTAGACTGTGTGTGATGTTTTGTTAAATTAGATTTTGTATTTCAGCATGATGTTAATTGGCACATACTGACACTAAAGACCAATTATTACTGAAGTTCCTGTTATGTGTTAGTTCCTTATCCGCCTTCCAGAGGGTAAGAAAATTTGCAATTAGCTTTGTAAATGGCACAGACCATTTCTTAACTTGATCAGTCAAAAACAAGAAAACAAATTAAGCAGAAAGCAGTGTCTTAACAAAGTCAGTGTATTAACAAAAATATGTGGGAGTACTGACTATTGCCTGTAAGTGTTTTCTTTTGCTTGGCAGTAAATGGCACTAAAGGGTAAACTATAGTTCAGTGGCAGGCTTGGTATCAATTTTAGCTTTCAAATAGAAGATGGTAAAATTAGACAAATATACTGCTATCATAAAAATGATAAGTAATAAAGTCAGCGACCTGTTGTATATGTACTCTTGTCAAAATGTGAATAAATAGATATTTTCAGTTACTTGTTGACCAAGCAAACACACAGAATTATTGAGTGAGTGACTTTATTCTATCATGTCATATCTACATTAGCACATGGAATCCTATATAAAGTGTTTTCCTCTTTTTGAGGAATGTATTTTTGTAAGAAAAAGAGACATACATGTGTGAATAAAAGATTATTGCAATCTTCTTGCTGTAGTTTTCCCTGTAGCTTACTAGATTTGACAATTACTGCAGTGGCTACAAGTGTATTATATCCAACTCTGAAATTATTTTGTCTTGCCACACACAGGGAAAAAAAGGAATAATTTCTGTAATTTTTTACAATAGAAATCATCATATGTAACATACTTATTACATTGCATGCATTCCTGCAGGTGGGGAAGGGAAGTCTGCCCTGAAATAATATATTTAGAAATAAGCAGCATTTTAGTAGAGATGTGGAAATTACATATTAGAGGTGAAAATGCATACAGATGAGGGAAATGTATGTTTCTCTTCCTAATGTCTGGTAGCAATCTTGCCTAATTTTGTCACGTTTCATAGCAATTTCATTGTTTGAGAAATTTTCACTCACTGTTACCAGAAGCTTCCTTAAAAATCCAAAATAATTGGTGTTTTTCACTCTTTACTGCTGTGATCAGGAGTGGTGTTTGAATCTGTACATCTTATTCCTCAGAATTACATAGAAGGGAACATAAGCAGCAGTGTCTCCTCTTCTACATCTAAAACAAAACAACTATCCGAGCTTCTAAAGGGTCAGGGAAGGTTTAGACTGTGCAGGTGGATTACTGTTTCATTCTGTGGCAGATGAGTTGCTAGTCAAGGAATTCAATACCTTGTTTCTTTTATTGACAAGTACATGCAGTTTTGAGCAAGGCTATTGAAGCCTGCGGTGGGCTGGCCACCCTCTCTGTGCTCCTTCATGGCCTAGGGTTACAGTGCAGGTTGCCTGCCTCAGTTTCCCCTCTTGGACTGTTCAAGAAACTCAAAAAACTCTTTTGCCCATTTGCATCCCTTCCCAGATTGTACTTTATAAAATGAACAAACCTTCAAAATAAAGTTTTCAAGTTCATCCAAAAGTCCACACAAACAAATGCTTCTCTTCCGCCTCCTGTGCCTTCCTGCCTGGCTCTTTTGTGCTTTGGCATCCTCCAAGCCATACCTGCTGGAGTCTCAGTCTGAACTTCCCGGGCTCGCTGCTAAGGCTTGCTCACACTTAGCAGTCTCTGATCCCTGCACATTTCCTCCACTTCATTGCAGCCTCCTGCTGCTCATTATAGGGCAGTCCTGCTTCTCTTCAGGAGGGTGAGCCACCCTGTTATAGATGTCAAAAGCAAAGTGCAGCTGATACATTGAATCACAGAGGTATCAGCACAGCAGTTCCACGAGCAGCTGTGCGCAAACCTCCAGCCAGACAGCTTGCTTTTTGACAGAACTGGTGCCAGTGCCTATTAACCCCTTCTGCCGCTTTTATCTCTTTTGCCAGTCTTTACACATTCGTTTTAGGAGGGCAAAGTCTATTCCACCCGGTGAAAAATGATTTTCACTTATAACTCTGGAGCAAAGTGATTTTATTTTTGTTTTTTTGATGGAACATATGGAAAAAGCCAATTTTACTTTTGTGTTTTTCCTTGCCAGAATCTGCACCACATCTCCACACTGGTAGGTCTGGGATAATCAGCCTGAAAACATTTCAAAGCTCCTCTGTGCTCAGCTATTCCTCCAAACTGAACAAGAGCTTAATGTAAGTAAGGACCAATCTGGTATTCACTCCCTGTACATCTTAAAGTGCAGGTGGTCAACTCAGTCCATCAGCTGCTTTTTTGCCATCTATGTCTTGTCAGCATTACAGTCAGTCCCAGTCCCCCAGGAATTAAGTGCCCTCTATTAACACTGCTGGTCTGTCAGTGTTAGTTATTGAACTCTGCAGTAAGTAGGAGTGAGGTTATCAAGTTCCCTGTTTTGTTTTTGCTGAGGTAAAATTAATAATTCCTCAGGTGCTCTCCCCTGGAGACAATCCTCCCCCAATATCACCGCCACTGTATTGCTCCCAGTGCATTCAATATTATATTATTATATATTAATCGCTCTATTTCTCTCTCTCAGGTATTTCTGTGGCCCCCCTGAAAGTATCTGAGAGCCTCAGACTCTTTAGCATGTCTCTTCTCACCACATGCTGCTCATGCAGGTAAGTAGTATTACTCTCATTTTACAGATGGGATACTGAGACACAAAGAAATTATGTGATTTGGCTAAGGTCACATAAGTATCTGTGGCAAAGCATCTGACGAAGTGGGTTGCAGCCCACGAAAGCTTATACCCGCAGAAATGTGTTAGTCTGTAAGGTGCTACAGGACTCTCGTTGGTTTTTTTGTGGCAAAGTAGGAGATTGAACTTAAGTTTCCTGAGTTAAAGGATAAAGGTTTAACCACTAGACCATCCTTTCACTCTAGGAGGATTTGGTTTTTTCTCTCTCTCTAGAGAGTGGGGTTTGTTGGTGTAAACCAGGTGTTATCCATGTAGTCTCTTCCCAGTTTAATTTCAAAAGGTTC
This sequence comes from Emydura macquarii macquarii, assembly GCF_026122565.2. NCBI lineage: Eukaryota > Metazoa > Chordata > Testudines > Chelidae > Emydura > Emydura macquarii. The sequence goes on along the minus strand of NW_027131390.1, from coordinate 30,709,875 downwards.
TTTGAATATATGGAGGTACCTACTAACCATGTGCATGCTTTCCTGGTGGATGGAAAAGGTCATTTGTATATCAGTTCTGTCCCAGTCAAAACTAACCTCCTTTGCCCCTCTGGCATCTGTCTTTACTGGCCGAAATCCTTTTGGAGCCTAATTAGGATTCTTATTGCTTGGCTTAGAATGTTACCTTAAGCAAGTTATCATTCTTTCTCTCTCACTGAGATATTAATTTAAAGGGCTAGTACCTGAATATTTCCACATTATCTACAATTACCAATCTCTGTCAAACATGAAACCTTGACAGATGGAGTCCAATCTGTCACAGTAAGTTAGCATATTTCTCTTGTGTTTGAGTGCATTTATGCTTTATCACATAGAGAAATTCAGAAGAGCTGTAAAGAGGAATATTTTAGTTTATGGATTAGAAGTAGCTGATGCAATCTTTTACATCTGAGAAGAAAGTAGTATATGTCTTACTAGGGAGATGATTATTGTTTCCCAACTGATAAGAGGAGTGACAGAATTCAGCACAATGGAAACACATGTAATGAGCAGAACTGCAACATGGTCCTATACCCTATCTACTGAATACTCTGACACTGACCAGCAATGAATGGAAGTGAACATTCTTCCCTCTGCCAATATGCCACTGTGCCAATGAATCCGTGAGCATGATGGCTCTTGAAACACATTCTAGAGTCAAAATGCATTTAAAAAAATTACTCTGCCAGTCTGCCGAGCCAATCAATCATGTGGTAATGATGGATCATGAAACCCATTTGTTGACAGATAAAACCTTTTGTGCTATGCCAATGAAATGAACCATACCACCACAGTCCCAATTGCTGACTGTGAAATATTATTTGCAAACATAGAATTTATGGATGGAAAGACCTGGTAGTGCATCCAGTCCATTATGCTGACTTGTAGCAGGTGCATCTCGCTATTCCAGAGGCATACCCTAGCTATGTGGATTCCAAATGTACAAACCATTTTAGCTTTAAACTCATTGATGTTGGCTCTACTACATCGTATAGTAGTGACAAATAGTCCAATAACTGCAGAAGGGCATGGACAAAGACCAAGTATCCATGATCATTCATTTATATCTCACAGCTACTTTTAATACTGAGGCCCATGAGGTATCTAGAAGGAATAATAGATAGAATATTTTTCTCTGTGGAGAGGATAGAGTTGGGTAATTATGTCTGTGCCTGTGGTGGAGTGTCCACCTCATGAAGAACTGGAAGGGTAAAGGTAGCCAGGTAGGCCTATTAACTCCACAGGCTGCACCCGGAGGAAGAGCAAAGGGGCAGGGAATTGATTGCAAGCAGCTTCAGCTGGGCACAAAGAGGAGGGACCAGTATAAAGCCCAGGAGCTGCAAGCAGTAAGGAAGCAGTCTTCAGTCACTTCCTGGGAGAAGGGGGCTTGGGCTGGAAAACCCGGAAAGAGGAGGAAGCCAATAGGCAGGAAGAAGCCTAGGGAAACACTGGCAAGGAGTTAGGACCATACTGACCTGGGTTGCTTTTGATAGGGCCCCTGGACCAGAACCCACAGTAGAGGGTGAGCCTGGGTTCCCCTACCAGCAATTGAGGGCATGGCATAGACCAGGTGTGGGTCAGTGAATGGGAAGGCTGCCTGTCTCACTGTGGTAGTGACAGAGAATTGAAGGACTGCATTCCGGAAGGTAGGGGAAAATTCTGAGTGACCTAGCCAGAGAGCTAAGTCACAAAGAGGATGCTGCGGTTCCTGGGCGCGAGATGAGCTACAGATCTGAGAGAGACCACAGAAAGGGGCATCCACTTCGAGAGCTAATTCCCCAGAGTGACTAGGAGGAGGTTGCAGACAAGCGGTGAGTGGTGCACCCCATGACAGTGCCCAAAAGGTTTTCCTGTGTGAAACGGTACCAGAATCCATTGTCACTCATTCTGTTCAGTGTGTATGTGAGGCTTATAGGGAGATACAGAGTCAGTTTCATCTGCAGTGCCATCAATATGCAGATGATGCTTTGCCCTACGCTTACTGTACATTCTCTGCATTCTCAGTGCCAAGATGATGCTGCTGCCTGGATGGGACATAGCTGACAGAAGCTCAGTCCAGACAAGACCAGCTTGCTCCTGGTGGGCTAAAGAATACAGCTCTCCTGAAGCTTTGTGTGTGTGTGTGTGTGTGTGTGTGTGTGTGTGTGAGAGAGAGAGAGAGAGAGAGAGAGAGAGAGAGAGAAATTCTAGGCATCATTTGTCCTTTGCTATGGAGGAGTGATAGGGAAATTAAGAGCGGAAAGAAAGGAAGGTGAAGCTTCTGCCACTTCCAGTCTCTCCTTAGGAGGGCTGAAGATGCTGCCTCCAGCAAAAACGAATTTCTCTTTGCTGCTTCCTAAGTGACCATACTGGGAAAAAATACCTGGGAGGAAGAGGCCGGATGCCTGAGGTTTAGGAGTCTGGAGACAGACTCCCTTCTCTGGAAGGGACAGATGGCATGTCTCCCAGAAACCTCCTTTTCTCAGTGCTCATAAGTCATTCATCTGCCCCTTCTCAAACCTTTCACAGTCTGCTCAGTGTAAAAGTTTTCATGGCAAAAAAATGCAGATTTGACAACACTGAATAATTTTATGGTGGTTTCGCCAATTTATTCATGTCAGGGGAAAAAAACCCAAAAAATAAATTCTGAAAAATGTCTAATCAAAATATTTTTTTCTATTCAAAACAACTTTTCATTTCAAAAGTTCTCTCCATTCTATTTTTAAAAGTTTCTAAAACTACTCAAAATTGAAATGAAATGCCCCAAATGAAACATTTTGTTTGACCTAAAATTATTTTTAAAAAATTCCCAGCATACAAAAAAATCAGTTAACCACACAGCTCTACTCACAGGTATTCCAGCTCTTTGGGGAGGGGTTGAAGGAAGGTCGCTGGGCTGTGTTGGGTTGGGGGAACAATGATGATTCATCGCGTATTGCCTGCAGAAGGGCTGCTGAATCTAAGAACACAGATGTAGGGAAAGTGTGCAGCAGGGGCCAAAGGTTCCTGTGCATAGCCCTACTGAAGACGTGAGAAGATAATGACCATCAGGGACTCTTGCAGCATAGGGTCATGCTGAAAAGGGAATGATAAAGCTCCAGTTATTAATATTTAATATATTTTAAGAAAATCGGTGACTAACTTCCATACTTAGAAATTGCTACAGATTTTGAAAACTACATATGTGATGGTAAAGTGTGAAAGCCATTATTTTAATGGGAACTCTGACTAGCACTGCTATCTAAAGAGTTGACTGCCCAGTTGTTCATGAGATATTTTACTTCTGAAGAGGTGCAGTTTGAACCAGTCAATTAACAAATAAAATTTGGGGGTTTTTTAGACCACTTCTGTTCTAATCCTCCAAACTACCTCTTCTAGTGCATGAGAATGGACTAAGCATGAAAAATTCAGACTCAAAAATACAAGTAATTGGAAAAGTGTCTGCCCTTTTCTGGGAAGGCAGACATTATAAAAGTCCAAAATATTAAATTTCTCTTGTCCTGCAGTCCAGAAATTATTTGGCTGATTTTTACCAGACTTACCCAAAATATTCCTCCCTGACATGAGATGAAACATGAGAATTTTTTTTAAAAAGGAAGCTTGTTGAGTTTAGTGCAAAATTTGAGGGTTGGGGTCAAAATCTGGAGTAGGCAGGAATTTTGATTGTAGCCTTAAACATAGCCAGAACGATGGTTCCAAGATGTGACACTACATAGGTCTCTTTGATTTGTGTGTCAGAAGGAGATATAAACAGGTAGCAATTGCATGGTTGGCAAATATTTACCATCCCCTCTCCCTGATGCAACTTTCCAGGTGCATTATTTGATGAGATGAGTAGCCTTGAGTGACTTCTTGGCGGGGTCACAATTGATTTGCCCTTGTTCAGTTGCCAACGGCCTGTTTTCCTAAAATCCACACCTGTTTCCCAGCACTCCTATGGTCTCTTTGGCTTGGGTCACACTCAGACCATCATATGCTGCTGTATATACTGTACACAGTACATCATGGCCCATCTCTCTCACACAGTCTCTTATGCAGGCCCATTTGGAGTGCTGGTACATCATGTTCCCTGGAGACCCACTCTCTCCTATTTCATTTTATTGACAGAGACATCACATACATTTTAGGGCCCCCCCTGAACTGGGGCCCCAGTACAATTGTTCCCCTCTTCCACCTCCCTCTAGCCAGCCCTGCTCTTATGTTAGAGCAACAGCTCCCCAATCCTTTACAAGCTCATAAAAACAGCCCAGCAGCATCGTGCTATTAGATCGTGCTGCAAAACCTTTTCCAACAACCCAGACACTCCATTAAGCATAGAATAACAAAACATGATAGATGAACATTGCTGTGTTTAACACTGTCAGAAACTTAATTCTGGAGGCACTGAGTGTGGGTGGAGAAGTGATGTGTAGCTACATGTCTGGGGGCCAGGAATTCTTAAAATGTAATCCTAGCTCTTCCACTGATTTCCTCTGTGGTCTTTGGCAGATCATTTTACCCTTAGGACCTTAAGAGGTTTAATCATTCTAGGCCCTTGGTGGGGAGTGGGGGGAGAAACTTCTAATGTATGGTCTATTCCCCACTTCAGTATAGTTCTGTATGGTTATTTAAAGAGACTTACCTCCACTCATGGGCAGGTAACCAGCCTCTTTTCCTTGCTTTTCACCATAAAATGACTCTAGGTTCCATAGCAGCAGGCCACGCCTTCAGCCTCTCTTGTAGACATATAATACCTGCTTGCTTCTTTTCCTAGCAGCATCTGGAAGAGCATCTCGTTGAGGGGGGCCAGCTGGGGTAGATGGAGTAATTCCCAATAAGGAGAGGAGGGAGTCCTGCGCCAACCTTTTCTTCTCAAGCCGCAGAGCCTCCTCCCTCCCCTGGCATACTGCTGTCTCGTGGCCTTGTCAGAACCATTGGAAAAAGTCCATCTTTAAATTACATCCATCTAGACTTAAGGGTTTAGCTCCTTGCAGCTGTTTTCATTCACAAGGGAGATGTAAAGTTAAATTGCTTAATGTTTGTGCTTAATATTGTGGATGTAAAGTGTTATCTAAGTGGCCTCCATCCGCAAAGTCGAGACTGGTCTATGTTGTCAGATCATGTCACCCACTCACCCACCCACCCAATTTTTCAAAACTGGAATCTCATTTCATTGCCTTAGTCCACACTTGGCATTGCTTTGCTCTCCATTACATGGCAACCCAATGCACACAACATACCAAAACTGCACCAGAACTATTCAAATACCAAATGTTCTTTCTCTAAATATCTTAGAGCAGCACCATACCACACAGTGGAGTAGTTGGGCTGTCAAAGAAACGGGTGGGTTTCCACTAGAAGTAAGAGACAGGCAGGGCAGCAGGCCTCAATTCTCCACTGGCTAACACTCTAGTCACCCTGCCAGCAATTATGGCCAATGTAAGAGAGAGAGGGCATGGCCTTAACCTTCCCTAACTTATTTTAGGTAACTTCCCAATCACATTGTGATTGTCCTAAAGAGTATGGGAGAGTCTCTTTGAGTCTTTAGTCCGCATGGAGCTTGCAACAATCTACCCCTATAAGTGTGGAATCCCTTTATTCAAACATGAGATGGTTTTAGTCACACTGTTATGTGTGTATTTATATTTGACTCCTAGGGAGAAATAGCTGATCAAGTTAAAGCTTTCTCAAGATAGGGATAATACACTTCACTGTTGATAACTGTGCCTGTAACAATTCATGATCATGCAAGAGAACTCCTTTGAGAGTACTCTGGTCCTCACTGCACAAAGAAATGATGAGCAGCAGAGAATCTGACCATAATGAAAGGTCACAAAGTGTTGTGTGTCACAGGATAGTTGGACAAGTATTACCCTAAATCCATAGACTTCTGGAAGTCATAAGAACACCTATGATGAGCCAGCAGAACTATGAAACTGTTCAAATACAAGTTTGTTTCCTTACCACAAAATGCTCTTATAATCTTTGAAAGGCAATTTGCGGGTTGGAGTTTTGGAATGTCTGCTGCTGCTCAGACACGCTGCATCATTTTTATGAACTCTTTGAATGAGCATCTTCACAGTTCATCATCAGAATCTTTTCTTTTGGTTGACAGCTCTGAGGATGTTTCCATCATTCAGTCAGAGCAAATGAGTATCTCAAATATTTTCAGTCAGAGAACAATTTTTCCAGTATTGCCCATGATGTTTCCACGTGTTATTTTACATCGGTTGTTTGTGAAGAAAATTGCTTTTCATGCCATGGTTTTTGAGCTGCCCCTGTTTGCTCCATATGGACAGCAGACCATAATGGTAACATTAATAGGGTGTGTCAATACAGTTGTCATGAAGCCTGGTCACCCCATTGATATGCATGCAATTAACTAGATAATAAATGAAAAAGATATTTAGATAATAAATGAAAAGTAGACCAGAAGAAGGCAAGTTCAATCTTATTGCGGCATTTGCTGAATTGTATTAAAAAGGAGACAAGAACTCCGTGTATAGCAAAATGCAAGATTTGCACCTGAATTATTCTGTCATATCCAAAGGAAATATCAAAGATATGCAAAGTTCAGCTGGTTACACGGCACCATGTGCTGAAAAGCAGTAGAGTCTGGATTGGTTTTGTTTCACATATCACAGAATAGGTTTTATGGTTGGCTTCACATTGTCTGATTGGCATAGTACACTGGCTTAGTCACAAATATTCTTCCTTTATGCATGATTGTGTATGAAAAATGGGGTTACCATGACATCAGTGTGTCCTACGACAATTTAGGACTTGGAGGCAGAGTAGGATTTTTAGTTTTGTATTTTGCAGCTGTTGATCTGGACATTACACTCAGTTCAAAATAGACAGTTTTAAAAATAAATATATTAACACCCAAAACCTTTGAGCTCCAGGAACCAAATAGGGTTGATCTGCTGAAAGAGCTGTGATGTTATATAAAAGCATATAGCAATCAAAGGTGTTCTAGTTCACGCACTGAGCTGTTCCATCTATTTTTATATAGATATATGGCAAGAAAATTGTAAACATGAATGAACTAGGCCTCACAACACATCTGTGAGGTCAAGAACTATTGTTCCCTATTACACATGGAAAGAGTGAGGCATAGAAAGATAAAGTGCCTTACCCAACATCTCAGAACCAATCGATGGCACAGATGGGGTACAAAACCCCAAACTAGGGGGTAGAATAAAGAGAACTAACTCATAATATATCATGCAGTCTGCCTTCCCATTTTATATAAAAATAATAAAGCTATTGTCAACTTTTGAGTTCTCTAAGAACATAATGTCTATATTGTCTTTAAAAATATTATTTTATTTTAAGTTATCTGCAACATATGTGTAATGGAAAGGAAGTGGCGCACAGCATAAATATTTGTAAAAAAACAGAAAAACCTATGGCATGCATGTTTTCTTGTATATTCTCCAAATAATCCTCTTGAGTACAGATATATTCTGTAACAAGTGTTTTTTTTTTGCTTCCCTTGTTTCCTACCCCAGTTATTTTTACGCCCAAATTAGTTGTGATGAAAAGCTGTCAGAGGCAGACAACTTCTTTTTAGTGTACTTGATAGATAGCACCACAGATCTGTCCATTTGCAAGCTGGATATCTCCATCCTAAGTATTTAGCAAATGCTACTGTCCATCAATCCAGTGCAGTTGCCTGTGGATTTTGACACACTACATCAGTTACTGTATGGCCCACTAGGTAGAGGAATTAAAGTAATAAATTTTTTGAGAAATTTTGCTATCTTAGATTTAATTGTTTTGTAGCTAGCAAATAGGCTGAATTTTTATACTGGAGGAAAGACTGAGAGCGACGAGAGGCTTGGGTTTGTCTAATACAGAGCACATAATTTTAGACACTGAGCATATATTGCTCCATTTTCCCCAACCTCAGATTTATTCTGAGAGTACATGTTCTATGCACCACCTCTTGAGTTTTTTGTGATTGTGTTTGTTGTGATGTTTTCAGATGACTTCAACTTTTTCCTGATAGGTCATTCAGTCCCTTAACAGTTAGGGTTTTACTGTTAAATTGCTGTCATTTATTTAAACTGTGTCCTGCTAATTTCTCTTTAGCAACTAGATGTCTCTCTTCCCTCTGTTATTAAAAAGTTCTAGTATTAGAGTAGCTTTGTTTGTCTTTAGAAAAGACTCTTTGCCCTGTGTCGTCTCTCCACTTTAGTGGAAAATTTAAGATCTGAATTTTGACATAAATCTGTATCCCAGTGAGCATGTGACATTATTTTGCACGTTCCTTTTTGTTCAGATCATTGATTGTTTCCCTGTGTTAATCTGCATTTGCCTGAGGCTGACCTACGTATAGGTAGAATCTGCTTGCCCCTTCATATTGCTCTGTGTTTCCCAAGTAGGATTCTAGATTGAGACAATTTCTCCTGGCCTGACTCTCCTTTACCCCTGTCTTAATCCCTGTTCCTTTCGGCCTGAGGCAATGGATTGAGTTTTATTCACCTTTTTCAAGCTACAAACGTTGTCCTATTGAAAGAATCTACTGACCTTGTGTCCTGTGCTAGCTATGGAGAGTGAGGCATTCCTTCCAGAGCTTTGACTATGCAATGGGGTAGTTTAACCCACTCCTGTGAGGAGAAGGGGCTGAATCAAGGATGAGTACTTAGTATATACTTCTGTGCCATTAGTAGGCTTATTCACTGTTACCACAGGGGTCTTGGTAATGTCAAGGTAGGTAGGTGATATTATAAGGCCACTTACAGGATGGTGGAGTCTCTACCTGGCATTTTTTCTCATGCTGTGGAAGTCTGTTTCTCTGAAGCAGATTGTATCTGATTCTCCTCTCTGCTTATTCTGAACTTCCTTCAAATTGCCCCCATGCTGCTGCCTTTTCTTTGGGGCTGAGCTGGCCATTAATCCAGAGTACGTTTTTTTTTTGTTTGTTTGTTTTTTGTTTGTGTGTTTGTTTTTAAATTATTAAATCTGCCCCCTGGTGAATTGGGAATAATACACTTGATGCCTTTCTCTTTTAAATCTTTCTTCTGAGGCCAAAATAGCTCCGTCCCTTCTGCTCTTCAGAGAAGTAGATATAGTCAACAAACACTCTCACTTCATAGAACATTTGGCTTGTTCTCTATGCTGTCTGGAGGAACACTTGTGTCCTGGTGTGTTAATACTCTGGATCTTCTAAAAACCAACTTCTAGAAATATGAGGTGGAGTGGGGGAGGGGATATTTAACATCTCCCATTGCTAAATTGTATGTATTCGAAATAAGCACAAGAAGTATTACAACTTTTAAAACACTGATACTGGGGATCTAGTGAAATGTTTTGGAAATCTTTATAGAGAACAGAGAGGAAAAACTTCTGCTTTGAGGCCTGGTCTTAGAGCAAAATGAAGTTACTATAGGTCTCTATGTGCTATTGCCTTTTGTATGTGCTGTTTATTAAAGATATACAGAGAATAACCTCTTTGTGCATGCAAATTATACATAACACACCAGGAAAAGAAGAGGACTTGAAGGAAATTCTTAAAATTGACTTTCATGGCATTCAAGACTGGTTCAAGAAAAATTGTCTTATTTTGAATGTTAAAAAAACAATTTTTTAAAACACAGAAAGGCTGAATATAATGAAGATGATCACTGCTGGAAACAGCTAACTCGTTTAAAGTATCTTGACTTTATTAAAAGTATTTTTTAAACACTTATGTTAATTATATTAAGTAAATAAATTTCAAAGTTGGAAGATCTAGGACAAACACAAGATGTGTGCAAATGCTGGTTCTCGTATAAGATTTTAAAGTTTTAGTCTAAAATGGTATTAGTAACACTACTTGCTGTAAAATGACAATAGAGCAATCAATAGTGTTTCACTATGGATAGTGAAACTGGAATTCATGTTGCGTATTTGATGAAAATGTTGCATATCTTCCAGTTCAGAATACAGGAGACTCGTTAATAAATTATGTTATCATTTCCAGGGTAACATACCCTTTTTTTGTAACATGGCTGTATGTATTAAACTGTTAAAATCCTTCAAACACTCATAATCCCATTAATTTAAACAAATATTTAAACCTATCTTCAGTTGGACTAAGCATAATTGTTTGGATCAGGGCCTAAGGGTTTAACATACATTATTGTGTTTCAGAACATAGGGCACATGTAAGTGGGCCAGTTTGAAATACAATTATTAGCAATGAGGCTCTTTAATTTCCATCCATACAATTTCATAATGAATGCAATGATGAATACCATTATCATCTATATGGTACTTCTCAGAGGTGTGTTTGCAAGATCAGGTGTTTGATCTGTAATTCCATATTCAGGTTTCTTGAAGAATTATAATCACATCATACATTAGTAGAGGAGAGGAAACAAATAGATATATCTTGTAAACACTCAGTCATTGGGTTAGCATGAATTATACCTAGGTACTGAAAACTCTTCTTTTTCAGACTGTTGTTGGCAATAAGCCTGTTCAGTAGCAAGAGACTAAGGAGTTTAGATCCTGAGCTTATTTTTTTACAAGCAAGATACAGTCTTTAATTAATATCTGAACAGAAGTTAAAATGTTTAGTAGAACTTTAGTTATCCTCAAATAGCAGATTTGCTACTCAGAGTATAAGATAGGAAAGCAAGCTATTAAATCTCAAAGTCCACTAATCAATAAAGGCGTCAATCTGGCAAAGAGAGTCATACAGGCAAAACCCTCACTATAGCTAAATTTTAAAAGTGAAGGCAGAAAATAATTCTGTTAAAGTTTCCTCAAAGTACAAACTAGAGAGAACCTCAAGAATGTGAAGGAATTTTTCCGGGATTAACTCCATGTTCATGTTTAGTTTTGCTGAGGGCAGAAAACGTGACTGGGTTTTTTAGAAAAGTTGATTAGGTGACAAGTACAAAACCATTCCATTGGCAGGGTCCTTTTTAGAATGGAAACCCCTACTTTCTCCCCTTCTTATTCACCAAACTCCCATTAACAGTTAGAAACTGAATTATCTCCTTTAAACATTCATAGTCTAACTGAAGCCATGTTTAAATTAATAGGACTAAGTTGCTGCTTTTATGCAAGAGGAGTCCAGGGCCCACAGTACAAAAGTCCATAGGCAGGGTCAATGTAGCAACACTACACAGGACAATGTGTTGCCCTGCTGCGCAGTGTATGCCGTCTTCTCCCCATTGTCTCAACAGCATCAGGCAAATAGTTGATAAGATTTATCCGACTAATGTATTAGAGCACAAACCTGCAAAATTTAGAGTACTGCCTGTAAAATACTGAACAACCTTAACTATAGAAGGCTATGTCTGCATTTGTGTTTCCATAAGACTGTTCCACTGAATATGCTCTGAGTAGAACTTTAATTCACACTTCACTAATCTGCCTGCACCATAATTTATATGCACAAAATAGAGGTTTTGCCTCCTTTTTCTAGGAAAGATTAATGGCAAAGTGCTGCTTTGAGATTACTAAGACTCCTATTCTTCAAGAAGAACTGTACAGTCAGACCTCTGCACTTCCTAGAGTCTTACCCAATGCGGTTTTCCATGGGCATTGCAATTTCCTCTGATCCTTATGCTTCTGCAAAATAAAGTAGAGACCATTCATGCATATGTGCAATGTAGGCTTGTTAGAAATAATCAAACAGGTTGTCCCGGGGTGGATTGGGGAGACAGAACCCTTCTTTGCCTGCTCGTTCCACCTCGACGCTGCAAGTGAGCAATGAGGGGTTACTTTACAATTCTTTTATCCATAACAGTATGTAAATGTATACATTTTCAGCAACTCCACATAGACCCTTATTTGGTTACATTGACACCTATAAAATGAATATTAACAACTACATAATGAATATAATTATACCTGCCCCCGTTTGTTGTTTACAGGATTACCATACAGAGGTCAGGCACATCACCTTAAAACCTATAAATTTTATACTAATATTCTTTGAAGTAAAGGCATGCCAGCGGGAGAAGGAAGATAATGCTTTCTTCGCACCAAAAGACCTTGCACAATAATGGTGATACTCATCCCCTGAAGGCCAGGAAGGGAGGAAAAGAGAGATAACAGACTCTAACTAAAATTCACACCAATTAACAGAAACAAGATTTGCCCTTGCCTTGACCCCGCTCCCTGAAATTTAGGCCTGACCACTTGTCCAGCTTTTAACTCTTTACTTTCTTACAAGGATAAGCAATTATTAAAAGTAAAGTATACTTGTGTGTCACACTACATCTTTCATGCATTGTCCTTGCATTTTTATTGGTTTGCTATAACATTAAAAACAGTCATTTGTGCAAATAAGTGAATTTCTATGGTATTTACTTTAGGGGAGGAGGCATCTAGATATTTTGTGAATAAAGTACCTGGATTTATCAAAACTTTATTAGGGAAAATGTAGGGTCTATCAACCTTAATAGTGTTTCTTAGGTAGTTCAACAGTTTAAACTCAAGCACTTAAGTTTCGCACTGAGCTTTTGGTCAGTTCGTTCTTCCTCCAAATAAGTTTGCTTATTCCTGCCAAATACTCAATTTCCCATATTTTAGGTAGCTATTAAGCACTCAAATCAAAGGTTGTTTTTCTTTCTTTCTTTTTTTTTTTTTTTTTTTAAAGAAGCCTAAAGTTGGGCTCCCAAATCCATATCATATTTAGGAGACTAAAGAAGTGCCCAGAATTTCAAAAGGCTGGACACCTAATTGCCAGTGACTGATTTCAATGAGCTGTAAATGTGATGGAATAATGGGAGTTAGTCAATGTAAGCTGAGAACCTATCACTGCATGTTAAACAACTAATCCACCTTTGTACCTATGAAAATCTCCCCTGTAGTCTCCCACTTGCTTTCAGAGCAAGCTACAGTGGTGACTCATTTATCAAGTTCTGCCCCTTCTACAACAGAGGAGTCCCTTTGTTATTGCTTTCAGCTCTAATATTTTGTTTTACACTTTACAATGTTATTGATTTATGAAATGGATTGTTGAAGTAACCCATATCTAAATCATTCAGTCAGATGCTTTAAGTTAAGTAATATATATTTCTGACTTGGTTTACTGTGGAATCTAGTGGATTCCAATTATGCATCAAATAATGAAAATCAATCCTTACTTTATTCAAGAAATTAAAAAAAACTTGCCAGCAAGTTATATTTTGCTTCATTAAGGGACATGCTAAAAAGGAGCATCAATCATTTAGTCTAACAAGATTTTAAAAAGACTGCCACAGAGCACCTCTTGTATACTTGTGAGGTCATTATGCAGTGGCCTAAACTGTGTAAGACAATGATAACTGCATTGGTATCAGCTTGAAAGAGAATGGCCAGTGTGTCTGCGAGTGAATGGGGGAAAATGAGTACCATGGAGAATGGTCACCCCATTCCTCTTCGTATGAGGAACCCAAGCCATGTGATGCATCCATAGGCAATGGATTGTACTCATAGAGTTTAAGGAGTTACCAGTTCATCTAGCCCAACCTCCTGTATATCACAGGCCACCAACACCATCCAGCACCCACATATTAAACCCATCTACTGACATTAGACCACAGCATTACAGCCCACAGAAGATTAAGCTATTGTGCCGCAGGCGAATGGGATGCACAAATACCTGAGGCCCCCAGCAATGGCAGGGAAACCATTAAGGGTATGTCTTCACTGACGGCGGCAAATTCGCCACCATCAGATTGAGTTATCCAATTCGATTGAGTGGAAGTGAAGACCCTCTAAATTGATTTGGAAGTCGATTCAATAAAACCAATTCCAAATAAAATGTGTGACGCTAAGTCGACAGGAACATGATTTCCCCTTGGCACAGCATAGTGGAGACGACATGCAGAGCAGATTTTAGGAAGTCAATGTAAGTTGTAATGTAACTCCCATGGACTGCTGCCAAATTTGCCGGTAATTGTAGACCAGACCTAAGTAAGAGAGACCCAGATAATCCTGGCACCCACATGCTGCAGAAGAAAGCAAATGAACCCCAAGGTCATTGCAAATCAAGGATACATGTTGCAGAACTGCAGCTTCTTCCAACCTTCCATGTTTCCCAAGTATCTGGATCCTCTCCACTCATAGAAGGAAAGGAGTCAAATTAGTCCAATATTAAAAAACAAAAATAAAAACCCTATAGGTCCAAAACTCCATTCAGAACATGTATTCAGGTTTTTTACATACTACATTTCTGATCATCAAACTTTTTCTTTCCAATGTTCCAAAATATCTAACTGTTTTTATAGCACACCTATTTCAGACCATGAAAGATCTTTCCTTCACCCCCATTTTTTTATTGAAATTAGGGGGGAAAGTTTTTTGAGCAATAGTCACTACAAATTAATGGGCCGGGGTGAGATTTTCAAAAGCAGCCAAGTGAACATGAATCCCACTAACTTTCAGAGGGACATGTCTTCTAGAGTCACTTGGCTGCTTTTGAAAATCCAATCCATGACTCTTTGGTTTTAGATAGAGAGAGAAAAACAGAGTAGTCAAAATCTGAGTAAATTTGTAATGACCTGTAACTCAAAAGTGGTTTGAATTTTCTTCACACTTTTCAGAAACATTCTCCTTTGTCTTCAGAGTAAATTGGACTGGAAAATGTTTTGGCCTCAAAATTTCCAGTCATCAGGATGCTTCTATACAGCTGGTTACATGCTATGGCAATATCACTTCCTTTACATAATTTATTCTCTGTTTTCTATTACACCTGTTAGTTTTAAATATATCTTGGCAGAGAGTTTGTTTGTTTGGGGTTTGTTTGTTTGTTTTTTTTCCTGCAGTCTTCTCAAAGCAAAGTATGTGTCTGAATCATCCCTTTTCCCCCTCGGGCCTCATTCCTGAAACCATCATCTGCTGTTTTTGTTCTTTTCTTTGGAAAAGGCTTACTCACCAATCCTCAGAAATTGTGCACAGACCTCCTTTTCTCTTTAGAAATGTTTGTGTTGGTTTTAAAGGGCCAACTATTTAAATAAACGGGCCAAACTATGGAGCTCTGCACTACAACATCCAATAATACTGTCAAGAGATGTAAGAGCTTTCATGGCCCATTCCACAGCATGGCAGTTCAAAAAGGTAGGATACTGAAATCTTCTATTTCAGCTTGAAGAGGAAAGCTGTACAGGAGGTTGTCCCCTGGCACACTCACACTGCAGATGTTCATTTCTATACTCTGAAAGTCAGTTTTTAATTCTCAGCCTCTCCATTATACCAGAAAATTAAGAATGTAAATGGTAACTATATAAGTGATCATATTTTTCTTTCTATTTTGTAAGTCTATTCATTGAAGAGTCAAAAAAGGAAGGAAACTGTCATAGACATGAACTTTCTTAAAAAGAATGTGACTATATTAAAAGTCTGTTTGCTGGGATCAGAGGATTCAGGATGGAGGCTTTTTCAAAGGAGGGACCTTTTACTTTCTTTCTTAAGTAGATTTTATATTTCTCTTATTGTTTTCCTTAATTTAAAAATATTATTCCAGCTGAAGGTATCTGTTTTGTACTGTGTATGAAAAACATAACACTAATTTTCCTTCTGTAACTTCTCTTTGACCCAAAGGGGACAGAATTGTTCTGCCAAATATAGTATGCAGAAATGATTTTATTATTCCACAGATTGATGTATTTTATTTTTATTTAAAACACAAGTTTTAAAATTGTCTTTTTGCCTTTTTAATAGAATTCCAATTTTGATCCAAATGCAGCTCGATACAAACAATAAGTAAAAAATTAATCATTTACCATTTTCTAACATAACAAAAAAGGTAAAAAATTAAGAATTTGAATAAATGCATGTCAGACTTCATAATTTTTTACACTATATCTGTACACATATATTTATCCTCCTGGCTAGCAAAAGGAAATACCAAATATAGTGTATTTAGTTGCAAATCAACACGTAAAATCCCATTTTAAGGATTACCAACCAACGCAACCTTTTGTTAAGAAAATAACTAAAAAGTAAAAATGCAAAACAAGATTAAAATGATTTAAATAAAGGTTTCCTGCTTTCTGATTAAACTTAGTGATTTTAAAAAAGTGATTTGCTTCCTTAATAACATCTCATTGAGGATTCAACCCTGCAGACTGGCCTTTGGATATTTTCTACAATTATTTCTGTATCCTCATGCAATACTACTTTTGTTCTTTTATTATACATGACTACTATAATGTGGCACTAAAACGCTAGATAAAGATACATGGTGTAATATTTTTATTAAGAGGTGGAGAGTGTACTCTATTCTTACAGTGCCCCTTCACCTTCCAGGAGCAGACATAATTTGGGTCTCAGTCTAAAGAATATCAAGGGGAGTGTGGATATGCGTTGTCTAGCAATGAAGGCAATACTCTCAGCCTCAGATAAGGTGAGAGGCAGGTTATGGCTCTGATCTCATCTATGCCCAGTACATCACAATAGCTGTACTTGGGATAGGGTGGAGCAGATATGCTTACTGCATAGGTGCTGCAAGATGCCCTTCCTAAAGTGCTTCCCTTAGTGACTAAAAGGAATTATGTCTTTCAAAGCTCTGAGTGAAATCATGGCCTCTTGGAAGTAAATAGAAGAGTTGTTGTTGATATCAATGTGTCATAATTTCACCTCTGACTCCTTTCCGCACCACAAGAGGCATAATGAGCCTAAAATTATATTTCTCTGTCATCCTGATGAGTTCTACCTTAAAACCATGCATCTTCCTCTGGTTTTTGTTTGTTTGTTTTTTCTAACGGTAGCTTCAGCGCTCTTTCAACAATTAGCCACTCTATTCTCTTTAGAATTGGTTGTCTTGCTAAGTCCCCACTCCTTCTTTGTCAATGATGTGACAGGCCTAGCATCTTTAACCTTTTTGAACAATTCAGAATTTCAAGGCTCTTGTCACCCATTGCTGAACTTTCAGTGTTTATAGATTACCAGTTTGTTTTTTTTCAATAATTAGATGCTGTGAACTCTACAAAGTATTCCAAACGTTTCTTTATGGGTGTTAGAATATATTCTTCACACTTTTATTTGACATCTATTTATCCCAGAAATTTGCCTTTTTTTTTTTTTTTTTAAAACTCTTAGGAAACACTCTTCCATGAGTGTTTCTTTTACATGCTGACCCCAACTCTTATTTTTCTCCGGTACTGCATAGCATGTGGTCTTTGAAGGCTTACTGCCTTTCCTTACATTATCTGCCTGGTAAACCATGCCACTCCTTGTATCTTCCTATCCTCTTAGCTTATCCAACATTATCTGACCTGTATTGTCGTCCTTTTGTGTACATCCCTTCTTGTCTAAGGTTTGGATGCACAAAAGGAGTTAGATACCTAAGTCTCCGTTTCATTTCCACTGCAATACACAACATTCTTGCAGGTACCCATAGGTGCCTAAACTCTCTTACCAACTTAGTTTTTGCAGTAGAAATTCCCTAGCTTATGTGTCTGCCTTTGAGAATGGGCACTACTGCCTCTCTCTTAATTTCCAAGAGCCTATCATCTGACTAGGCCCCAAAGCAATTCACAGACTAGGGGAAGATAGGCAGCCAAATGCCTAAGTTTCATGCGGGGCCCAATCCGGCAGATGCCCTATGAGCACAGCTACTAGATTGGGCCCCTCAGGTGAAGTCACACAAGAGTGGAGGAGGAAGAGCACCCTCAGAACTTTTAGTCCAGTGGTTAGTGTGCACATCTGGGATGTGCCTCCTCTCTGGACAGTGCTCTAACCACTGGGCTATGGGATATTCTGATGTTGGGAACTCTCTGTCTCTCCTGTGGAAGGTGTTGTACTCTGGATAAATAACTGAAGAGTGACTGGAGAGGAAGACTGGACCCTGGGTGTCCCACATCCTGGGTGAGTGCTTTAACCACTAAGCTAGAGTCATTCTCATGTAGCGTGCTTATGCACTTACTTATGCTCTCTCGTGTTCTCTGTCTGGAACACATGACGGTCTAATTCAAATTGCTTTTTCTCCCCTCAGGTGGACTGGCAGTGGAGGTCTCCCACATCCCATGTGAGTACTTGATCCACTGGGCAAAAAGTTATGAGGGAGGTTGTCCTTCTCTTCCTCACAGAGACCTAGGTGCGTACACCATTTCTGAGTGGGGTGGGGCTTACCTCCCTTCCCTCCCCCACCCTGTTGGCATCTCAAGTGGCTCTCTGCCTGGTGTGCTGGCTTTTGTGAATATCAGTCTTAGGCTCCTGTCTCTCCCTGTTCATTGTATAGGAAGCCTAGGCACTTAACTCAGGCTTTGCAAATTGCTGTGATTCTCTAGGCCCCTAAAAGTTAGGAGCTGTAATTCCTAATTCTTTTTGTACATCTAGGCCTAAGTGTCCGTTTCCCTGTCTTAAACCAGCCTTTTCAGCACATCACCATAGGAGCAATATTTCAACATAGTGAAATTTCAGAATTTAAAAAAAAACAAAAACCTTCCTACATTTTATAATGATAAAGATTCTGCCCTTCAGTGCTTTTCCTCCACAGGGTGATATCCCATCACCAATACTGACCCATTTGTGCTGCTTGCTCTTCAGCCTGTCAACCATAACCACATAGAAGACTTTAAGCCTGAAAGAAACCCTGTATCCATGTCCTGATTTATCATCATATTGACTTTGGGGCAGTCACATTAATGTCACTGCTAGGACTGAGTCCTAGCTTTGACTAGAAGAACACAGAGGCACTAAGAGCATTCTTATTTTTTTTGGTTCCCTATTTAGCTGAATATCTCATCACCATTAGCATCTCATGGTTCTGGGACAACTACAGTTTCATTGTGGAGTTTTTATTTACTCAGAGCTCTACACAGATGGAGCTGACACTATTTTGTCTAAATCTGAAATCCACCCTTGCTGACAGCATTAGAAAGAGAGATGTTAAAAAATCAGCGGTTTTCAGAAACTACTTCTAGGTTTATAATTTGTCAGTGTTCATCCAATGGTGAAGGGGAGTTGAGATGAAGGAATTAATCGGAGAAAGAAAGGGATCAAAATTGCTTGTTTGTTAACTCAATCTGTTTATACTGCCTGTCCCAATTGCATCCTCTTTCTTGCTACACTTGAGGGAGAAGAATGAATAATGTAGATATCACAATAATCAAATAAACTTTTAGCCTTCCACAAAGAAGTAGTTTTGTGAATTTTGCACCCTCCTTTGCCTATAGGACATTAGTGCCAGTTCTTCTAGTGGGTGGAGTAGCAGTAATTCAACCAAGTTAAATTAAACCAAAATGTGTTTAGCCTTAGACTCATCAGCAGCTGTCATTGCCAAGTCCTAATTCCTTTCCTGCTGGCAGAAGGCGGGAGGGTGAAACAATGCCGTCAATTGCACAAATTAAGTCACAGCAGCAGAAACACAGCAGAAAGAAACAGAGGAAAATAATGCAAAGAAAACCAGACAGACTGTCACTGTAACACAAACCTTCCTGCTAAGCCTGAGGGCTGGAGAAAGAGAAAATAATGACATGGTATGTGTCAGCTTGTACCCTGAGGGCTCTTTAACCTTTCAAAACAGAAAAAAGTCTAAGGTATCAGGAGAAAGTTGGAACAAGATGGGCAAATAACTCTTGTTGTCCACCCTGAAGGAGGAAAAGGGTTTGACAGTAATAGAAGGGGAGTCCTCTAAGAAGAGACAGAAACATCAGTGCTCAATACAACTGCTACAATTGACAGACATAGAGAGCTGATGATTTCTCCAAAAGAGAGTGAAAATATGCAACAGGAGTGCAAGTGTAATATAGTCTTCTTACTATCGCTTACTTCCATAATTCTTTGTAGCATCAGGATTTATATAGACCAATGTCTAAAATTCTTTCCTGCATAGAAATAAATCCCCTTTAACAAAAAGTTCTAAATGTTCCCTCTTATCTCTCACAACATAGATGGAAAAGTATATTTTCTCTCACTTTATCAGATGATTACCCCAGGGGGGGAAAAAGAGGTTTGTGGATATTTTCAGTCACTCTTATCTTTAATCATTATGCTTCTATACATTAAAGTTATCCATCAAATTTAAGATTTGTTTTAGATATTTACAGTATTGCTCTTTCCCTACATACTTTCATTTCTTTGTTATTTCACCATCTCAGCTGTTTTCAGGGCGCTCTGTTATAGTGCAGTAAATAGAGGTTGAAAATAGAAAACATATCCAAGTAAAGGAATTACACATGTCCCACTAATAAAAATCTATATTTAGAACAGACACTTCTAGCAATAGGGGATTGAAAAATTGTTTTGGATCAACTGTAATTCTTATAATATTTTAAAAGCGCACAGTTTCTAAAATACAATATTCATTATCTGTTTTCCTCCTACGCTAATTTAATCTACCTACCCAGAGTTTAAAATAATACATGAAAAATCCATTATCCAGAGTAATCTTATTACTTGTTAACTAGATACATACTTCACTAGGCACAACAAATGTTTGGCCTATAACCAGAACTCAAAATTGACAGGAACACAAAGGAATGGAGTCTTAGCACTTTACCTAAAGGGAAGGCCCTATGCCAAATCTGCTAGGTTCATGTCAGATCTTACTCATAAACACTGCCATTAAAATCAGTATTTGAAATGAAAGACCTCCCAAGGTATATTTGTTACAGGAAGTGTGGCTAGTAAGCGGAGGGCAAGTTTCTGTGAATCTTTACGGAAACTCTATGCTACAGCATGGTAGTATCAGATGCTGGAGGTGCCTACATCCTCTGGATGTGACCACTTGTTGTACTGTTTTGTTTTTGTCTCCTGGTGGCTTTTGAAGATCCTATGCCCTGAGCATGCAGCCACCAAAAATCTGAGGGGTCATTGGTTCTTCATTGGCTGGAAGTGATCACTGCTTCAGTTGTTAGCTGACAGACTGTAGAGCTGGAGCTGTAAGACTTGATTTTTCAGAACCTCTATGTACCCACAAGACTGACTGAAGTCAGAGAGCTTCAGTTCTTGAAGCACCTCCAGCTCCTTTAGCAGCCTTTGTGGATGCCACACATATTGAAATAAATGATTTGCTCCAGCTCATAACTGATATTTTCCAGATGCAGAAAGTGAGAGAATCATCTGATTCAGGTAGGATGATGGGTATTCCAGGGCTCACAAAACTAGCCTCTTGTAAGCTACTTTCTACCCATTCTCAGACATTGTGGTATTTTAGTCCCTCAGGAGTTTTCAAACAAATGTGTACTGGGAATTACAGAGCTAACTAGTCTTTGCCCTCCAAAGACCCATGAAAGGGCACTGACATTAGTGGGTGAGAAGAAGGCCACTTGAAAAAAGAGTGGGAGCTTAGAGATGGTTATGGGGTAGCTCTTGGGGTGAGGAGGGGGGAGCAGCCAGATACCTGGTTGAAGATATGATACTTCCATCAAATATTTCACCATGATACAAATGTCCACCTGTCATCAGACCTGGAACATGAGCTCTGTTTGCACAAGTTGAAGGTTAGATGCAATAATTTTGCTCAGCTTGACCCAGATTCTGCAGTCAGGACGGGGCTCAGGAGTGAGATATGGAAGAGGCAAGAGTATGGTATTTCAGACTTACCACATTACAAAATACTGCTCAGAGGACAGGAGCTTACCAAGCATGAGAAAGAAAATGTCTCAGAAGTTTCTTCCTACTTCCCTCCAGGTACTGCTTAGTGAGCATGTGTCTCAGAGCTAAGTTCCAAAAATTGTTTTAAAAATTCATGCTGTTTTATTTATTTATTTATTTTTTTGTTTTGTTCACCAATCCTTAATACAAAGAATTTCAAATCAAACCATAAATTGACCTAATTAGACAAGAAAATTGCCTGATGTTATAGGTTCATAAAATAAAACAATAAATAAGCACAAAACTTGTGAATAGCTCATCCCAATTCAAGAGAGATTGAAAAGCTAATGCTCTTGTCTGGTGATGAAGGCTTATTAATTATTGTAGGATGAAGATCATCAAATAAAATATAATTATTCACTGGTGGGGAAAAATGGGTTGGATTTGACCACACTCATGGGTGTTTTATATTTGCTTTCTGCAAACATTTAAGCAGATGATCTTTACTAGCATAAATGCATCTGAAAAGTGAAATTTAACCTTGAATATTTATTTAAAATGAGTTTTTTGTATTAGATTACAATACTCTTAGTTGATGTTGATAGTTAGTCATGCAGTCAGTAAACAGAAATCCATGACTTAAGTAAACAATTTAGAGCAAATTTTGTAATTTAAATAGTATTTTAATGACCTTTTCATTTTGAATGGGACTAGAATTGAGAAGCAATTAACTTCTGATTAAATATGAGTATTTTACTAACATACCATAAATAGATTAAGAGATACAATTCAGTGAAATAAATGACTTATTCCAAATTATTCACTCATCTCTGCTATAGAGCATAAGAGGTTTCCTTAAAAATATTGAAAATCAGGCAACAGGACCAAATGGTTTTACTATGAGATAAATTAGATTGACATGAAAAATGTGTGTGCATATGCATGCAATCAGTAACAACACGAATATTACGGAATACTTCTTTTCTCACTGATAAACAGAAATTGATGACAAATGTCAAAATTAAGCAAATCTCTACGAATTAGTATAATAATTCCATTAAGTTCATTTCAGTACTTATCATATGTGTAGCTTTAATAAATGCCTTCAAATGTCAGACTGTCAATTAAGACATTAATTAAGAAGCACTGTTTGAGATTGAAATGGTCATGATCCAGCATAAAGTGAGGCACAGAGAAATTCATTTTCAACACTACATCTTATATATTAAGAAAAAAAATTCTGTCTGAGGAAGAGACTGTGAAATGCCCTTGTATCATAAATAAAAACTTGTACTCAGAAACTGAAGCAGTAATAGTGGTAGTTCTTGCCTTCATACAAGAGCTCTATATACAGATTTGTGAAGAATACATATAGGACCATAGGGATTCCCTTCCCCTCGCTTTTGTTTGGAAGAAGCTCTGCCAAGAATCCTGTTTGTCAAATATAAATTAGAAGGCAAGACTTCTGATCAACATTTTTGTTGATAATTAGTAAATTTAAAACCTGTGAGAAGTGGGTGATTTTTCATATCAGAATTTGATTTACTTTGGCAGATGTTTTACTACCCCCAGGTCTCTAGTTTTATCATTAGAATGTGGCACATAAATCTCGAGAGAGAATGAGCAATAACTTATTTCTAAATAGAGAGAAAGCAGTGTGAACATTTCTTAGAATAAAAATTCCCCAGTCAGCAACAACTGCCCCATGTGCCCAAGACTATCAATGTATCTTAGCAGGAGAGAGAACAATTGGAATGTGTGGGGGTGGGGAAGCTGAAAAATATTGTCACCCTGGAGCTTTGTAGTCTCCCAATCAGTGAGGCAATTAATTGGCAACAAGCTATAGCTTTACCCTGCATTGTTCAGGTCAATAAATATTATTCGAAGGGCTGGTTCAAACAAATCTGGAGCCTCATGTGAAGTTGTTTGATTGGTGACCTGTTGTAGGGAGAGGGGAAGGAGGTATCCTATAGGGTTGCAGAAGGGGAGAGAATTAGTAATAAGACTTTTCTAAAATTGCTGCGTATGTTCTGAGGACAACGTTATAGGAGTAGTCAGTAGATTTTTCCCTTTAAACAGGAAGAAGATTGAGAACTCATGTAGCTGGGGTGTTCCTTCATTCTTGGGGAGGGGGATCAAGATGTCTTCCAAAGTTCTCAGTCAACAAGAAGCAACTTATAATAAACATCACATGGCATCTGGAGCACAAGCAATAAATCTTGCTGAACTTGGTGAGGTCCCTGAGGCAGGAGAAGAGGTTAAAGGGCAGCAGCTGCAGTAGCACAACCCTGTCAAAATGTAAAGCAAAGAAGTCTGAAGTGGCCTGAAAGAGTGGTGAATTACACTTAGCATTATTGATGCTAGTAGGCAACAAAGAGATGTACAAATGAATTGGCTCCCACATTCATTTTGTGGGTGATGGGCAGAGAAAGTTTTGGACTAGAAGGTGATGGTAAGGGCTTCCCTACGTCTGGTAGAGTGCATCTTCTGCTAGATCATTGCAGTCAGGAAACACTTGTTACTATCTGATTTTGAAGAGCTATTTTGTTCTTTTGGAATGCACCAGCTTGCACCAAAAGATGTGTATGTGTTTTACATAAAGGCTTCTGGGAAGACAATACTTTCATGTCCCCTAAAAGTGCGTTTTCTGTTTTTCATTCTTCTGCAATTATTTAATTGGATGAATGGTCTGTGGGGCCTGTGAGTTGGATGAAGAGAACAGCCGGGCAAAATAAAAAATACATAAAATGCCTTTTGCAGTTTCATATGACATTAGAATAAATTGAACATAAAAGAAAAGCCTATTTAAAGAATGGCACATAAATGTTTTAGTGGAATTCACTTCAAACCTGGTATGTCCTACATGAGTCTCTTTCCCTTATGGGAAAGCAATATACTTCAAGTTGACTAAGTACAGATATTTTTTATAAGTGTTTGAAGGAATAGGCATTGGTAATGCAACAACACTGTTGTTCTGAACACAGAATAGCAATATAGTACCATAAGGCTAATTAACATCCTGTAGTCCCATTGCATTCCCTTAAGGGAATTATGGCTTTAAATGATAAATACCTAGATTGAGACATTATTAATCTAGGCAAGTAGTGCAATAAAGCATACGTCTACTCAGAGAGTAACTGAAGGAATACAAATTTCATACAGGAAAGTACATTTTAGTTATAAAATATGGTTCATTGCAATTAGTTACACTGATTTATGCACTCAATTTTAGAAGGGCACAACATGGAGGATGTAATATTTTGGACTTTGTGTACAGTTTTTTTTATTTTAAGATTTTTTTATTTGTGATTGACCTGTCTTATGGAAGTGTTCTCTGGCACTGCCTGGCAGTTCATCCATTATGGAGAAAGTCCCATAGAAATGACTAGGATGGAACCTGTAGGAGTCTATAGATACCTACTGATTCTGATTATTGCAAACCAGAGTCAGAACTGACTTACTGGTGCATGTGTCTCCATAGCCCATCTAAACTTCTGAGCCATTTACCCTTTTACCTGAAACTAGTCAACAGGATTTTTGCACAAAATATGTAAGGAAACAAGTGACAACCCTAGAGTGTGTGTGTGTGTGTGTATCCCACATCGCAATGTAAAGATCTATTACAATAACATATCGTACTGCTTCTCCCTCAAAAAAAACCTAGTGTTAGAATTCAGCTCCTGGTGATACAAGTTTGTTGATAACTCCTGTGGACTGGATGCACGCTATTTACAGCTAACCTTCAAAAGCTTCTCTTTACACTTTGATTGCTTGCTTAGGGCAGTGACTCTCAACCTTTCAAGACTTCTATACCTCTTTCAGTCTGATTTGTCTTTTGTACCCCAAGTTTCACCTCACTTAAAAACTACTTGCTTACAAAATCAGACATAAAAATACAAAAGTGTCACAGCATACGATTGCTGAAAAATTGCTTCCTTTCTCATTTTTCTCATATAATTATAAAATCAATTGGAATATAAATATTGTTACTTTTCAGTGTATAGTATATACAGCAGTATAAACAAGTCATTGTCTGTATGAAATTTTAGTTTGTTCTGACTTCGCTAGTGTTTTTTATGTAGCCTGTTGTAAAACAAGGCAAATAGCTAGATGAGTTGATATATTCCTTGGAAGACCGCTGTGTACTGTCAGGGGTACGCATACCACTGGTTGAGAAGCACTGATTTAGGGATTATATTTCTATATCACTTGAACGGTTTGGCAATTTTATGAAGGAGTGTCCTGTTTTTATGTTGTGGGGGTATAAAATGATCACTTTTAGTTCATAGGGATTTTACCAGAAAGCAATGGAGAAAAGCAGAAATCCACATGTTTGAGCAAATCTTTTCTTGGTTATGGAAAGGAATTTGTGTGAACTCAGGGAAGAATAATATTAGCTGAGGAAGAAATTATTTAGGAGTTTGACCCAATTATTTTAAGTGGTGGAAAAATACAGAACAACTTAGTATGTGACAGAAATTCACTCCAGTGTATCTGACCATCACAAATGTCAAAGTAATGCACAATGAAGTGGATGGGAATCTGGGAGAAGAAATACATTGACAAACTGCTATAATACATTGTTAGATTTGTGGAGTCATAGTTCAAACCTCAAATATTGGGCAGATCACAACTTAAAAGTTTGAGGGGTCTCAGTTTAGTGTCTAGCAATGGAGACAAAATAACTGTGGTGTGTTTTTTGCTTTGCAAATATTTCACTATGTCAAAAACATGAGAAATCTGATTGAGCTCTGAGGGACAGATTAAATTAAAACATCTCTAGTTAAAAAGCAAACAAATTATTACTACCCAGTACAAGGAACTATCTGCTAAATTACAGCTCATGCAAGACTTAACATCTGCCAGCAGATCCTCAGTGGCTGTAAATTGTCATAACTCCACTGAAGTCAATGCAACTATGATGATTTATGCCAGCTATAGATCTGCCGTCTAGGATAGAACTTCTCAATAGGTCTGAGTCAGAACCCTTTGAATTCAATGCCAAAAATTCCATTGACTTCAGTGAAGCAGGATCAAGCCCAAGAGATGCATATTATTTCTAGAAGGCACAAAATTCCACTCAAAGCTAAACTGACAGGCTCTTTATCTTCTTTATAACCATCACCACTAGACGATATTAAAATCTCCCTCTACAATAAAAAAGTTACTACTTAGCAAACAAAAAATTCCTAAAATGCTGCAAACATCGTTGCAGTATATGAAACTTCTTCTGTTTCTTTAACCAAATTAGTCATTAGCTAATAAATGTTACTGTTAAGGTTTTTTTTTCCATTGAGTTAACAGAGTAAATGTGATTTTTTTTCTATGTTTCTGAACGCTAAAGGATTTCTTGTATAACATGGAATAGTGAAAAAATTATATATTTTAATAGCCATCAAAACAAAAAATCACTTGTGAACCATGTTTCACGTGACTTTTTCACTTCATCTGAGCTTCTTCAGAAGGCTAAAAGTGGAGAACAGCCATTATTGCAAGGATAGATGGCAATGGATGGTCATAAGAACAAGTATTACCACCTCTTTCACGTCCTGTTTTCTGTACAGCAGACCTTGGTGTTTTGCACTTTAGAGTAAAGAATAGGCTTAGCTGGTTGTCCATTGTGGTCAGCAGTATATCCTGCCTTTCCCACACAGCCAAAGTGTATTGTCCTGGATGCACTGGAAGGTGTGAAAACAATGTGTATTGTTTACCAACCTATATCCAGGTTTGCTACTGATCAGTTGTTGTTTGTATTATTATTTATTACATCCTTCTCATGCCAATGTTGGTGGATAGGGTAAAAACTAGTCTTTTCCATTCCTCTCTGTCATTAGCTGCTGCTTCCATGTGCTGTATGGTGTTGATATTGACTGTTCTTGCCTCACTGCAAAGGGTTCTTCTTAAACTTTTTCTTGGGCACCCTCTTTTCCTCACACCAGTTGGTTTCCACCAGCAACTTCATGCGGGAATCTGTGTGTTGACATCCAGAGTATTGGCCCCAAAGATGTCCAGTGCTTCTCTCTAATTCTAGTGGAGGTGAGCTGCTGCTTGGTAATTTCTTGGATCTCTTCATTGGTGAAGAAGTCTTTCCATCCAATGCCCAGAATCTTTCATAGGGACTTAGTTTCAAAGATATCTAGTTTTCTATCCAACATTTGAATAGCTCTCTAGCTTTTGCAGCCATATGTTAGCACTGAGAGACATTTGAGTTGGAAATTCACACTTTTGTTTTGGTACTAATATCTTTGATTTTATGATGTAGAGTTTAGTGCATGCCTTGGATGCTTTTCCTTTCCCTGATGTCACTTCTTGTTTGAAATCTCTGTTCTGTTGGCTAGTTTGATGCTGCTCAGATAAACAAACTGTTCTACTTTCTTGGTGTTTTTTGTCCTCTAATATGATGTTACAGCTTGATGTCTGGATATTTTTTCTGGAGTAACTGATTTTGAGCCCCATTTGGCCTGCTATTTTTGCCATGGTGTCTGTCCTTTTAGGTTTTCAGGAGTGTTGCTCAATAGTATGACTTCATCAGCAAAGTCTAGCTCTTCGAGATATTTGCCACCTAATCATGTTATGATAGTGTTTGTGTTGCTAATAGACTTCTTCATAATCCAGTCTATGGCAATGCCAAACGACAGCAGAGATAGAATGTAGCCTTGTTTTGTGCCAGTATCCATGTTTAACCACCCAGCAATGCTATATTGTAAATAGAACTGAGTTTACTTTTTTGGACACATACTTTATTCAGTGAAAAACATAGTTTTGGTCAGCCCAAAACTTAACAAATTTGACACCAAATAATTTGGTTGACTTCAAATGAACTTTTAGTCAACTTTTTTGTTTAGCTGAAGGTTCAAAGAAGTTCAGATTTGGTTTGACCAAAACTGATTTTTTTTTTTTTTAAGAACTGCCAGCAATCTGGAAATTTTATTTCCTGAGCTCTAATGGTAAACACAGAAAATAGTGCTGAACTAAATTAGGACTGATGTACATCTTAGCAGAAGATATGATATGGATTTTTTTTTAGCTGACTTGAACCAAAAGGCTGAATCCCTGTTTTCAGATGGTCTACCCAAACCGTGCCTTGGATGCTTCCTTTGTTGTAGCTTTCTCTCTGAAAAATAAACTTTTTTCCCCGGTGTGTTCAGGGTGTAACATTTGTTCCGTGAATCATTTTGGGACATATTTTGGGAATTCAAAAGATTATCACTAGGGCTACTGCTATCAGACAGAATACATGCATGTGTTATTATCTCATCCAACAGGTTCTCATTTTCTGTGCACATTCAGTTAGTGGAGAGGAAAAGAAATGCTGCCATCACTACGGTAATGCTCTATAAATATTATGACTGTCTTCTCAGTGCTGCTGCAGCCAGTTCTAAGACCATTATTCAAAAAATATAGTATTTTCCCCCTTACTAGACAGCGTCCTGGCCCTGAATAGCCCTAAAGCCCTAAAGAGGGAGTATATTACTCAAACATAAACTGAGCAGATAAAAGAAATGAGTTTGCACGGCCTGTGAAATGTATACATGGTGGTAGCCAATGTTCTCTTTTTGTGACCATAAATATTAATTTTTGAGACTTTAATTTGTAACAATGGGCTGGGAAGATGAGACAAAAAGATGAACTGAGAAAAGAAAAGATGAGACAAAAAAGAATAAAACATTTAAATGAAGTATATCAAGGAAACTGATGAAATTAATTTCCTACTATTTCTAAGGACATCAGACTGAATTGTTCAGCATTCTTTTTATTAATTTATAGTAAATAAAAAATAAGGTGACATCAACCTGATGTTTTCTGTTCCCATCTTAGCAAGGTCCTGTGGACAGCTGTGAAAAAAACATAGCAGATATCATAATCAAATATACATTTGCTGGAGCAACAAACCTAGTCAGGAAAGAAGCGGTAACTTTCCCATACAGTGAAATTAAACCCACACCCTATATGACTAGATAGTCCTGGTATGACTAGACCAGCATTTCTTAAATATGGCCACCAGGTGGTTTTCCTGCAGCCACGACAGCCTGCTGGTCAGAGATGGGGGAGGTCCCGTCCTGCAGCACCCAGGGGCTCCGGTGGAGGGCTTCGGTTCCCCTCCCCTGACTAAGCCAGAGGCTCCAGGGATGGGCTTTAGCCCTGATTCAGCTGCAGGACTCCAGGGATGGGCTTCAGCCTCCCTTCCATGCTGCATCCACAGGCAGGCTCAACCCCCTGCCCAGCTTCAGCCAGAGGATCTAGTGGTGGGCGTCAGCACCCCCCTGCCACATCCCCACTTCAGCCTTGGGGTTCTAGCAGTGGGCTCTGTGCTTCAGTCCCTCTCCCCATCCAGCTTCAACGGTGAGGCTCTGGACTTCAGTCCACCCCCTCCCTCCAGCTCCAGCTAGAGGACTCAGCTCTGGGCTTCAGCAGGGCTAGCCTTAGCAGGCACTGTGGTCAAGAGGCAAGGAGTGGGGTGAGCCTGGAGTGCAAGGCCGTTGAAGAGAGCTTGGGGCAATGGGGGGAGAAGCGGCAAGGCCCGGGGGGGTGTGATGGAGATCCCAGGAGGCAGTTGGAGGGCCAGGAGAGACATTGGGGGCCAGAGGTAATTCATGAGGTGACATAGTGGGAGTCAGAGATGTTGGGTGGGGCCTGGGGAAGACCGGTGCCAGGGGCACCATAATACAACTGTACATTATTTTTATTATTGTATCTGCAAAAACTCCCTACATAAATAAATTACGATGGTTTGGACATGTACATGTGCATATTATTTTGTTTTCCTAAAGTTAATTATGTCAGGAAAATTTGTCAGAGCAGTCACCAGCAAAAGTTGATAGCTTGCACTCTGAAGCCACCAAAAAAATTGTTGCAAGAATCCTTGGACTAGAGTGTTAGTTCATCATAAAAATTCACACCTGTGAAGCCCACACTCATTTGCCCAAACTGACGACCTCTTTCAATGTAAGTATTTATTAGGGATGTGCTTACTCAGGGATTGACAGTTACTTAAGGTGTGCAATTGGGAGGTGTGATCTGCAGCACATGTAGGCATACCCATGCTATCTTTGATGGAGCTAGCTTGCTAAAAATAGTTATGGGCAGCAGCACAGGCTAGCCACCCAAATACATACCCAGATCCCTGTTGGAGTGTAGATGTACCCTTAGCCTGTGAAGAAAGCCTACTGGCCAGGATGACTAATATCCCTTGTGATGGGGTGTACTGGGCCCTTGGAGGCCTCACAGTCCTACAATAGCCCGCACTGAAGGTGGATCCTCCACACTTGCCTAGAGAGACTGTAGGGAAGCAGCCAATCAGAGTGAAGCAGGCCCACTTAAAAAGGAGCTGCAGGGTCTGAACAGATCAATTGCTGGCTGGGACAAGAAGGGTGAGGAACGAGTTGAAGGCTGTGAGACTCTCCAGGTGAGGTGACCAGGGAGAGACCCAGCTCCAACAGGGAACAGACGGAGAACCTTGAGGCAAGGGTGAAGAGAAAAGGACTGAATGGGAAGTGGTCCAGGGAATAGCAGCAGCAATGATTACAGAAAGCAGCATGTGACTGCTATTTATAGAGTCCTTGGGTCAGAACCCAGATTAGTGGGCGGGCCTGGGTCCTGTGGCCTAAGCCCTGGGAAGGGGATAAGGCTTGTTCAGAGGCCCAGGGAGACAGCACTGGGGGCACTGCTCTATACCAGCACAGACACAGACTTTATGGTAGCTCAGAAGGGCCTGAGGACTGAGCTCAGAGACATGGCTAAAAATGGTAACAAGGACACAGGGGACAGGCTCTATTGGACCTTTTACCCTGGAAAAGGGTTCCTTCATCTGTTTGGAATATTTGTGACTTAGCAGAGGGCTAAGCCACAGAAGACTTGCCTGATGAGGGCAACAGACACTGGGGGACACCAGAAAGGGAAAGTGCAGGTTCGCACCCAGCTGATGGGAGGTGCTCATGAGAGATATGTCCCCCATCACACTGCTCCAGAATTAAAGGCATAGTGTAGTTTCAATTGTGCATGTAGCACAGTTAAAGGGTTAGTACTAGCTCTGTATACTAACTAGCTTCTGCACAGATGTGGTAGTTGGAGAAGAGGCTTCCAGACTACACACACTTTCTACCCATGCCAGTGCACTTTTGAAATATGGACCTTATAATGAACTGAAAGATTTAAGAAATGAGTTTCTGTAACTTTCTTTCCTTCCCATGTTGTGGAAGTTTTTATCATAGTTACAGAGAAACTGCCATGATTTGCTGAAAACTAATAAAGAAATCTGAGAAGAGGATTGAGTATAGACAGCACTCCTCTCCAGCCAGTTGAGACAAGTCTAAACTATCTTTCCAGTGAATACATGGGGTGGTGTGTTGAGAATTCATTACTCACCATAACCCTCTATGTTATGAAGTACCTGAACTCTTCTGATCCAGCTGTGCCCATCGCTGTTTATGCTTTTTCTCCCTTCTCATGAACCTCATCATTGGTCTTTAAATCTAGGATGTTATTTGCTGAGAAACCACCCCATTATTCCAGGAACATATGTTCATGACAAGTATATGTTGTGAACATTTGAATAGTCTCCATCTGGCACAAATCATGTAGAATCATAATAAATGTGAAGTGTAAATACTGAGAACATTGGCTGGAACTTGCGGCTATAGCCATTGTTTAAAGTCCTTTTTAAAGAAATCTTAAGTTTCAGGATTGGCTCTTCCAGAAAGATTTTGTTTGGTGCGTCCGTTTTATTTTCAATACTTTATAGAAAATTAGAAATTGCCATACCAAAGCAGAGCATGTTCCACCACTTACAGTAACCAGATGCTTCTAAGAATGGTGCAAGAAATCCTCAATGGACAATAATGGAATAAACTGCCTGTAAGGGAAAGTTACTTCTATAGTGCTAGATGTTTTTTATCCACTGAAATTTACCGTCAGAGACTTTAAAAATAACAAACATAAAACTAGAATATACTTCAGTGGAAGAAGGCAACATTCATACACCATACAGTATTATCTGTAAACGTATCTACCTTAAGCCCTTCACTGTCACTTGAGTATACAACATGTATGCAACATCCATATGGAGACACTGCATCCATTTAAACAACTAATGCACAATAAAATTATGTTGGCCTCTGAGTGCACATTGTTTATTTAGGAGAGTTACTCCTTTTTTCTAAATTAAAACAAAAATAAATTTCCATTACTGCACTGAGATATTTTTAATGCCAATGGTTCTCTGAGATATTGTATCTCCCAGAGCTGTCACATAACGGAAATTTTGAGAAAAGATAAACTCATTTTGTAATATTTTAGCCAGCGTTCTTTAGGGAGCACTACCGGTCATTCCATAAGATGGTAGACAGTATAAGGGATATAAACTCTCCTGCTTGAGCATAATAAAGCTTTGCTGTGAAAGTGTTTCTAAGCATTCCAAGAGCTTCCTGGGCTGTATTTCCAGGTTTTTTTGAGATACATGCAATACTTTGAATGCATGGGAATGGGGAATGCAAAATTGAAGATTATTTTAGAAGCTGGTCCTTTTTTATTTTGAGCTGTAGTTTTACTGGCACATTTAAGCGCAGAGCATTCTTTCCAAACATGGGATCATATTGCTGTTTTCTGGTTAATTCTCCTTTCCCCATTTTATTTAAGTTAAAGTAGAATTTCATCTGACATTTTGACTGCAGAGATTTCATTTCCTGAATTACCCATCCCTCTCAGTCTCGAGGGTGATCCTTTTTAACAAGACAGAGATGCCATCTTTGGTGAGAAAATTACATATATCTATATATATCTTACAGTATTCACTATGAAAATTGCATAGATGAGTTCTGGGTGGCTAACAGGATTAGTGATGGCATATGGAGCCTTTCATTTCAAGGTTACAAGTTCAAATACATTCTAGCTCAGCAGTGAGCCAAAGCCATTGGGTTTGATCTGTGTCAGTTCAGTTGTGTAAGTTCTTAGGGGAGAGATATCTGCTCAAGTGACCCCCCATCACAACTGGCACGAATTACAAGTCTTAGCACAGAGACCACAGATTTAATGGGCATGGAGACTTAGCTACTCTTTTACCCCTGGAGGTCCAGCTAAGCCTGGGTAGTGTGTCAGGGGTGGGACATTATAGGGAAGATATGCTGCAACTGTCCTGTGGATACAAGCAGGGCTTCAGTCTCCAGCACTCCCAGCCCACACCTTTCACCAGCACTACACTGAGGAAGTTTAAAGGAAAGGGGACAAAAATGAATCTTACTTGTAATCTGACAGCACAAAACCTCCTGATGTGATCTCTTGCTCTTTCCCCTAGTTCAGTTACATATGGTTAATATGTTTTCTTATTTCTAGACCCATACAGGTGTCTCAGTTTGACCTGTCACCTCATTAATTTTCTTTT
Organism: Emydura macquarii macquarii; assembly: GCF_026122565.2. NCBI lineage: Eukaryota > Metazoa > Chordata > Testudines > Chelidae > Emydura > Emydura macquarii. The sequence goes on along the minus strand of NW_027131390.1, from coordinate 30,676,031 downwards.
ACCTACTTTAGACAGCATCTTGAGACAGAGAAAGTTTAAAGTCTTGGCTGTTATAATGTCCTGCAGTGGTTCCAGCTTCAGCTGGGGTCTTCTCAGATGGCACAAACTAACCTGAACAGCATCTGGAGAGAAAAAAAGCATCCAGAATCTAGGATGCTTCAAGAAGTGATATTAGTGTTTCAGAAGGAGATACACTTCCATCTGAGTCAGTAATAAACTCATTAACCAAGCATGAGCTTAGGGAGTGTTTTTTGCTGGTGAGGTGTTTGTTGTGGGGTCATATTTAAAACAAACCTCCATCCCATTTGTAGTCATTACAAAGTCCAGCATTAAAAGGGAAATACATATTAGGTAAAATTTTCAAAAGTGTCAAACTGACTTAAGATCCTACATTTGATTGCTTTTCAATAGGTCTTAGACTCCTAAGTCACTTTGGCACTCCTGAAAAATTTACCTGTTACTTTTTTTCTTCTTTTAAAGTCTTAGTCCATAGGAAACAATGCCACTTTTAAGACAAAGTAAGGCTCTTTTTATTTTTCTCTGACCCTGTGAGCTTATGACATCTGACAAGCCTAAAGATATATGGCTAAACACCATTGTCCAATCCAGGATGGTATTAATATAGCAAAATACTTTTAGGTGGCCAAATCTAGGATATCCCTACATAGAGGGAAGTGAAACATGCCATTGTATTGTAGTATGTGCTCATTGTACACCACAGTACTGCCTCGCTGTTATCAAATAAAAATAAGCATATTCCTAATGCAACGTATTTCTGTCTTCCCTATTCTAAATGTAGAAAAATGCTGTAACACTTTACTATTCTAAAATAATATTGAATGTATCAGTTTTGGGCAGAGGTAGAATTTTCATCATCTCATGAAAGGTTCATCAAGATATGTGGTTTCTTTAACACAGAAATAACTTTACAATTACTTAACATCTGTAATAGCTATAATATAGCAAGTACGTACAATGGCCAATGTAGTTCAGATCAAATAACAGATATTGTTTTTTATTTATAAAAAGAGACCCTCATTTTAAAATTTGAAAAACAAGTTTTCTTCCATGTTAGTGTGTGTTTGTGTGAGGATTTTGTGTGTCAATAACTCTGGAAGCATGTCTGAGTCTGGAACACCTTGTTGTGCACAGACCATCTTGATTGTACAGCATGTGAACAAAACTAAACTTAGCCTCTGCCTAAAAGCAAGAGGCAGTCTCAGGGGAAGATTGCAGCTGAAGAGTCTTGGAACCCTTTGCTGGCTGATTCCCCACACTAGAGTTCTGTCAGACTTTATTGCAGAGTTTTCCCTACCTGTACAGAGATGGCAGCCTCACTAGAGGAAATCCTTCTGGACAGCTTCACACTTAACTAAATTATTCCTCATGATGACTTTCACTTTAAAGAGGGCAGGCACCTCATTTCATTTAGAGAGCATGTGTGGATGGGGAGTTGAAGGAGTTGGAGGTAAAGGGATTGAGTAAGTGATCTGGGATCTAGATTCTAAGGAACCTCCGATACTCCCTGCAAAGGCAGGATGAATTTTCCCCGAAACTCTATGACAGAGAGACTACTACCTCCGTGGCTTGCAGAAGATGGTGTCTTTGTGGCAGGCAGTGGTATGAGAGGGGCATAGTCCTGTGCAAATGGCATAATTCAAGTCCTGTTTTTAATAAAGAGCTGAGCATTTGGCTGCCTGAAAGAAATGGATGAGAAATTGGATACCAGACTCAGCTGGCTGCTGATTACATATAGGGTGCAGCCTCCATGTCTGTCTCATTTTTCACTGACCCACGAAGAAGCATTTCTAGGAGTGATCTCAATTAATTGGCCAAGCAGCATTGTCAGGCATGCTGAAATGAGTCCCCAAAGCACTGCTTTGGGGGAAGAGCCTTTCTTGTTTGCATGGTATCACTACAGAGCATGATAACCACTGTTCTGAAGGGTAGAACGGGCAGTCAAATACATATGTAGTTGGTGCTTTGACTGTTTCCAAAACCTGCTTGGCCATTTCTGCTGAAGAAGAGTGATCCTGAAGAGTGCCAAGGATCATTCTAATTCACTAGAGAAATTCAAATGACTGTAAGTACAACCAGGGGCACATGGCTAACATGCGCTACTCAGACGATCATGTAATATTCACAATGAGGTCATCCTCTCCATGCCTGTGTTGCAGTCTTATCATAAAGACCAGACAGGAGAAAAGAGGGGAGCTAACCCATAAATAGATTAGGTTACATATCCCAAATCATTTTGTTTTGTAAAGTGAAGACAGTCTGTGTGTGCGTGTTTGTTGTCTAGTTAAACCAGGCATGAGAAGCAAATAACTTGGTTTATTTTCCTATTCAAGAGTGGGAAGGCAGTAGATTTTTTTTCTTTTTAAATAAAGATGATTCTCATTTTTGAGACCAATGCACTTCAAAAAGACTGAACTCCAGAAAAACACTTCCTCTCCACTTCTTTTGCACCAGGGTGTTTTGGGTTGCATATCTACTTCTAGCTAAATAACTGTCACCAAAGAGTAGGGCTGAGATTCTTTTTTAAAATGATTGAGAAATGTATATCTGATTTTCAATGGGAGTTTTGTTCCTAGGTTACTTAGGTACTTTATAAAATCCCACCCTTAATTATTAAACAAAGCTGTAGAGTCAGTTATTATAATCAAAATTAAGCAGGGAGTACAGGGACTAGAAAGTACAAAACACATGCAAATTTGGAAAGTCATAATTAGGGATACTGAAAGTTGTTGCTTTCCAACTGTGTATTGGCCTTTGTATAAAGACTTTGCCAAGTAATACTACTACTCTGTATTGCAGAGCATAACACCTTCTGTTTGTTCTCAAAAAGTGTGCCTGAAGTATTCTTCATACTCAACATGTTCGGTAAGTAAGATATTTTATCCAATTTTACTGATGTAGAAAATGAGGTATGGATCAGTGGTTATACACACAACTTGAGACAGAATCAGGAATGGAGCCCAGTATTTCAGTCACGAGTTATTCTAGGAGATTTTTTATTAGTTTTAGGAAATGTATGAGTGATATTTTTCCTTGCTCAACGACACAGTATCCCATTCAAGCAACTGGGCCTAATTCATTTCAGTAGGTTATCCCAGTGCATTTGCCCCTAATTTACAAGTCCTTTTGCCTATTCTCAGAATAGAATATATGACAGTATCTTCTAATAACCAGTTTGCTGGCTACATCACTTGCTGTCTAGCTCTACCTTTTGGGTGAATGACATTGACTGAAAAGTAAATATGGCAGGGAGATTGTAGAAGCTTTTCAGTAAATTAGAAGACTACAGTATCTGATACATTTCCAATCTGTAAGGACTGCTTGTATTTAACAATTAGGACCTAAAGCAATCTATTATAAGGATCTTTTCACTCAAAGCACATATTTGCAGAATACACTAAAACTCTATGCCATAATGGTACCAATCACATAACCTTTATCTAGTAGTAATATCATTACCAGCTGAAAGCAAAGCAGCTGATGCTGGCAGAAAGGAGCTCGCAAACTTGGCTAAATGGGATTTAACAAATTAGATTGACTCAGGTAACATTGCAACTTAATTTTTGTTTTGCATTTTAAAACCCCTCTTGTTGTTACATTAAGAGAGAATACAGTATTATTGTCCTATAAGAATCCCAAATGTCTCTTTTAATCATATAACAACTGGGTATCATTGTGATGGAATGAGTATTCTGCAGTCATTATTGATTCTACAATGTATATTACGTTAACCTGGCTTTCTGTGAAATGAGAATGGTAAATTTCACTTATCTATTTATCCTATGTTAAATTAGAAAATAAAATGTGTGTAACAAGACCCTTTGAATGTATTCAGAAAATGAGAGCTCTGGAAGAGTCAAGGAAGCAGACATTCCACTAAAATCCTAACTTCAACCTTTCATTTTCCATTAGCCCCATTATTAAAAGCAATAGTACCTTTGATTGAGTGCTATTCTTGTGTCCTCAATTTTTCTTTTACAGCAAGTACCATAATGGGGATTAGGATTGGGCTTCTTTCTGTCCTTGAATTATTATCTCTCTGTTTGTTCAAGTAATAATTAGCCAAATGCAGAGGGCTTGTCCAGTGCTATACTTCTCATCACTCCTTTAGTGGAAGATGTTCAGATATCAGAGTGACAGGTGACATTGTAAAAACCTAGACAGATAAACCTAGGCATTAAAGGGTGCACTCTTTAGCACTGGTTTGGATTTCCTGCTGACATGGTCTTTATATGTTTTTGTTGGTCTGTATATAAATAGTAAATCTGACCCTATCTGAGCCCCTATTTTGATATGTTTAAGTTGACACTGCTACTGTAGGAGGCAAATGTGTTGCAGAATCCTTGTTGCAAAAAGATTTTTTTTTTTTAAAGATAGGATAGGTATGTGCTCTTTATTGAAGCAGAGCTGAATCCTGTATTATCTGTAACTTGTTATGCACTGTATCCATTTTGTGTGTGGTCCCTTAATAAATATATCAAAACCCCAAAATCGGACATGAAAGCAGCCTACCAACTTTATGAAATATCTGTTTAACAACATAGTCTGAAATTTAGGGGAAAATATTTGGGTTGTCAATAGAGTTATAATGAGCCACCTGAAGCCATAATGCTCAAACTACTTACTTTACCAGTCAGGCTTGTAACAGCCAGAAAAATGTTCTTTCAGCTATATTTATGTAGAACATCCAGATGTCAGTTAGCTAAATCACAGTCATATATCCTCTAGAGAGATTTTAGGTCCTGTTTACAGTTATATGCTCCAGCAGGGGGTAATCAGAATTCTGATCATATGTCAACTTGTCCAAAAGTTAGCTGCATGTCTATTCACCCTCAACCCTCAATTTGTGTGTGTGTGTGTGTGTGTGTGTGTGTGAAAGTGAGAGAGAGAGAGAGAGCACACGCAACAGCATGCACAGCCTTGTATCAAGTATGACAACACCATGACAGCTGCAATATAAAATACACATAGGTAATATTAACCACGTTGGGTTGTGTTGGGTTTTGAGTTATTTAATTACAGAATAAACTCAATATACCTCATAAATGTATATTTTCTGCTCACGAATATAGAGGGTAAAGTTAAATAAGGAAGTATAAAATAAAACCAAGATGGTGACTTGACAGCGTTTGCAAATTTTCAGTAGAACTAATTTAATGAAGGATGTTGAAATTTATCAATATCCAATAACTGAAGTATCTTTTAGCTCTTATCCTTTTCACCAATATTGTGGATTCACCCCAAGAATACAGATAACAATGAAAAAAATATTTTCAATTTCTTGGAATAGTCACCATTAGGTTCAATTATAAGTGATTTGTAATTGTATTCTCAGTTAACTATATAAACTTAATTCTTAAACCAAACGTAAAACAAGCCTTTTGGATATTCAGTTATTATAATCATAGTCTGGTCAGGATAACCTTGAAGGCTTTCTCTTCATGGTTTTTCTTTTTCTTTTTTCAATTAATCAGCTGCATGTTTCTCTTGGTCTATTGGTCTATTGGTCTATTTCGCTTTGAAACCTTTGGTATCTGTTAATATGTTCATTAACCAACATTTATACATTTAAATAAAACAGTTTCCTGACATCTTGTGGTTACTTTCTCCTAGCAAGAGAACTTCATAAAATAATCCTTGTTTTGTCAAGTGTTCTCTGTTAAGAACAATTTGAATACTTTACATTTTTACTATAGTTTGTCAAGCTTAATTTTTAAAATAAGTTTAGTTTCTTATAAAATAGGTTGATTTCTGTAATTTTCATTGGTGAATGATAAAGGAAAATGAAATAGGTATTACATATTTCATGGAAAAAGGGAAATTCCTCTTTCACAAATTCACTGAGAGTTTTTGAGTAGTTAGCAAGTTGTTTCCCAGCCATGAAAACTTTTCTTCTGTGAAGCACAGGAAAAAAAGCTTCAGAGGTTCAGACCTATATTTTTTTTGATAATCATAATACTATTACTCATTAATATAACTATATTTTACGGATGTCATCACAGAAGGCTGAAATGTGTATTAGCAGAACTTTTTAGACAAGATATTCACCAAATTTTTGTTTATTCTTATTAAAAATGACATATGAATGCACAACAAGTCTTACTAAAATATCAGGCTATTTATTAAATTCATATAGATTACAAAATGCAGTACCATTTGAATTGATAGAGTATATTTGATTTTTCATACTTGAAAGTTTACATTGATTTGTTCATTTTAAAATGGAACACGCACAGAATGGGGTCAGCACTCAGTTGTAACTGGATCTAATTTTCATAATCTATGAGGTGAACTGATTCATACTGGAATATAAATATATAGTCTGTTTAGGACAGAAACTATATTCTGTTCCAGTTGTAGCTAACTGTGATTATGTATTGCATGATCTAGGTCTATTTAAAGTAGGATAACCTTTTAGATTAATCTTATACTTTAAAAAATTAGTATAATTTGACTCTAGAATTTTTTTTTAAAGGAGTTTAGATCTTAGTGTACTGCCATTTATTGCCAGATATTTGAAGAGTGGGAATTGGCCCCATTTTGATTTAGCAATGAGGTCCCTGCATGCATAGTGGTCCCACCCATACAGAGATCGTTTCAGAATCAAGGTTTTAGTCAAGATCTTTCCATTTAAAATATGGGAAGAAAATTGCCTTATAATGTCACAATGAGAAGGTTGAACAGGGAAGGAAAAATAGAACCATTTCCTGTCTTATTTATCACAAACAAACATGTAAAGTCCTTTTAATCCTTTGATATTCTTTTGAATAGCATTTTGCTTTACAATACGCAACTTTTCATATCACACTTGTAAGATACTAAGTGTTGAAATTTAAGGAGTAGTGAAAGTTCAGCTGTTTGAGGCATGAATTCGAATGTATTACTAATGCGTTCTAATGTATTACTACTATTACTCAGTAGATCTGAAGACAAAAAATTAGAAAGTTTTCACTTTAGTCTTAATATATAGTGAAAAACATTAAATTGTCATTTACAGATGGTGGTTAAAAGAGAACAGTTGTTAATAAGAATATGTGATACTCTGGCTTTGTTCAGGTATTGTGAATTTAGTCCCAAATCTATAAAGAATGACCATTAAGCAGAACCCCTTCCTTACTTGCTGTGTGGGACCCCTGGTACTATCAAGACCTTGGTGTTTTGTCACCTTGTGTTTGTTATACACATGCTTCAAGATGTCAGAATATTTATGTTGGATGATGACATGAAAAAAATCTAAAGTAGCCAACAAGGCTGTAATTGATTTTAAAAAACTACATGATTAAAGGCAAGAGTATTTTTTTAGAAAGGCTAAGATTTTTTTTTCCCCCTCATTTATACACCTCACAAGGTTTAAGCCCAAAACAGTAAACAAACCTTTTACTTCAAAAGAGACACACCAAAGGATAGGTTCATTAGATGCAAGACATTCATTCCTGGGGGCAAAAAGTTTTTTTTAAGATCATGCATAACTTAAGGCTGTCCCTTGATGGTCACAACTTATGAACTGACAAGTTATACACATTCCAGGTGCTTATTTTCCTCTACAGTTAATGTATACATGACTTGGTCATGCAGCAACAATCTTATTTTGCAGAGTTCTGCTAGTTCTGTAGACTGGCAGCTAGACACTGCATAAAGAAACATACACCAGTGTGATGTATTAACACCATCATACTTCACAAGAAGCTTAGGGCAAAATAGTATAGCAAACATTCTCAAGTGATGTCATTATCAATTGTTTATCATTTTCAATCTTATCATATATGTATTGGTGCTGCTGTTCTTCTCTATTTTTGCAACACTTTTGTGTGTGGTTGTTGTAGTATTTGTAGCGTTTATATTATCATAAGGCCTAGGAGCCCTAGTCATGGACCAGAACTGCATTATGCTAGGTTCTGTACAAACAAAAATACAAAATTAGCTTGTGAATTTACCTTAGATTTTTGGTGAACTCCAAAGGCTCTTTTTGTACAATGAACAGTGTCTTCTCATCAGGGCTACAAACAATTAAAAATTTGGAAAAAATCAGACAGCTTCCACCCTTCCAACTCATTCAGAAGGACCTTTTCAGGCTCAGAGAGAAAGGAAAGTAGGGATGAATGGGGAATGTTCTGCATAGAAGTTAACAGTGGAATGCCCACTAGGATCCATATTTGGATCAGTGTTTATTAATAAACTGGAGAAAAGGGTGTATAGGGGGGTAAAATCTGTACATGACAATTAGTTTAATAATGCCAGGAGAATACACTGAGGAATTTCAGTGGGATTTAGCAAAGCTAAGCAGTGGGATAGAAAGAATGTAATGCTAATACACTTGTAACATAAAACATAGTTTTGACTACACTACTGCATGTACTTTCCCTTAGAAGATACACTCCAGCTTTTGCAGACATGACATGAGCTCTGATTCCAGAGATAGGGTGCACAGAACTGTGTTATAGCATCTGCTTTTTCACTGAGCAGAACACTGATTTAAAAACAAAAAAGTTAATATGTCTGTTGTGACCATACATCTACTCTGGCTGAAAACTTGTCATCCTGGAGGCATCTCTCTTGCCTACTAATTGGGAAGCTCTAAAAGGTCTAACATCTGGATGATGGTGGCTGAAGCAGTCTTGTGGAAAATTCATTTTGGACCTATGACAACCAGGCTATATGCACATTTTCTTTGTCCATAGTTGAAAAGGAAGTTTTAAAGCCTCTCAAAGTGATTGCACAAAATCTCTTGCACTCTTATAATATGTGGGAAATAAATGGCCTGTACTACCAGGAGAAGTGTTTTCTAGTTCTTGGAACACAAGGCTGGGATCCAGGGTTTGCTGCTTTGCCGCTGAAGTGCTTTGTTACCATCAAGAAGTTGCTAAGATTCACTGGGCACCCATATACAACACTGAGGAAATAATACTCGGCAGGTGTGTTGTGATACCCAGTTGTAAAGTGACTTAAGATGATCTAACAAAAGATGTGATGTAGTGGCAAAGTACTCCATTATCACACTCTATCTGTGCAATGAACAAGCCACTGTAGTTGCTCAAAATGACCTGTTTAAATTTAAAAAAAAAAAAAAAAAAAAGGGAAAACAATTTGGTTTGATGTTAATTTTGATGTTAATTTCAAAGACGTGCCTTTCTCTGTCCATATAGTCTATTCTCTTTCTTTCTTTTGACTGCTCATTTTATGTGCACCTCTCTAGATGTTTACTATCAATAAAAGTCATTCTTCATACAAAATCTTGTGGCATTGCTGACAGATCATGGAGCCATATTGCTCTCATTAAAGTATAAGGCTGACATAGCAAGGTCAGGATGGTCTCAAGTACTGAAACTATGAACCAAAAGTAGCATCCTTTCACAATTTACATTAACTGTTATTACACTGTGTTAATTAGTCATTTCCAACTTATTTATTATTAACTGCTGACAAGTTTAGAAAACGTTTCCAGGAGCTGTAACAGTAGCTGTTTCTGAGGTTTTGCTAATTAGCAATGTCCAATGCATTAATTATTTATTTCCGAACAAGTTTAAATGCCCCCAAAGACTCTTTGTTGAATAGAGGGATAATCCATACTGTGAATGTGAAAACTTCATGAGTTTGAAGATAGCCAGAAGCAAACACTTTGACAGGGCCTGCAAATTTTGAGTGAGTGTGATCTCTGACACTTCAGTGCATTACTTGCTGCTGCTGCTGCTGCATGAAAAATATGATTATCTGTATTAACAGAATGTATTCAGTTTTTGTGCTAAAGAAATATTGCTTAGCGGTTATTTTATGAGGTACTGAGAAGTATTACCAGCTAAAAGAAATCTACAGTGACTTGTTTAGAAATTTTAACTCTGAGGAATGATTCCTTCCACTCCTTCTCAAATCTTGTTTGCTACTTATATTATTTAGCTGGTGCAGGGAAGTCTTCAAAGAGAAAATCCCCACAAAGTCAAAACTCTGTATTAATAGCAGAGTATGCAGTAAAAGAATGTTCTTGGTGTATGCATGGACTGTGAAGAACCTCAAATGTGTGGACCTTTGGCTAGGTGAGGAAAGATTGAGTAGGAAAAAGTATATTTGTTTAAATATGATGTATTAGATGGGACTACATTCAGCCTATTGTCTGTTATATTGGAAATACCTGAGAGTAGAAATTCTGCTGGGGTGAGAGCAATGGCAAACAGAGATAATCTTCCCTTCCTCAGCAGGTTCATAAGAGCTAGCACATCCCAAGAAATGAGCTGAACTTCTAGGTGAGATGTAAACAGTAGGCTAATAAATTAATTCAGTGCATCCCCTTTGCAATCTCTCAGTGGAGTTCCTGTGAAGCCCTGACTGATTTATCGCTTCCTTAGCTCACAGAAACTCCAGTGGATGGGACAATGGTACCAATGCCTACTTTCCTTTTGTGTGAATGTCCATTGAGGCTGGCACAAGGAAGGTGTAATTTACATCACTCGTATGCCAGCACTAATGGGTCTGGCCCTTCATCATTTAGAAAACAAATGCATAGACTGTCATTGTGTAGCAATTAAAAAGACAAACAGCACCAAAGAGAAGGGTTAAACTCTCTGTAACGCACTCCTGATGGAGATTCATGAAAGCCTCTTCTCATTCTTTTAATGTAGAGACATTTTAGAAACATATCTCCTTCTCCCTGGCATGTTTTAGGCACTGACTCCTGTGGCTTTTTATTTCTTCAAGTCATATATTAGTTTAACTGATTTCTTTGCTGAACGTATTTTGCTTCCTTGCCCACTTATCTGCTTATTTCAGTTTCCTTAACTTACACTTGCTGCTCTTTAAACATTGCCCTATACAGTAACTTCCCTTTTTTTCTTTATGCTACCACTTCACATTTATGCAGAGTATCCCATCTCACCTGCACAATACCCATTTGTGTAGAGAAGAGGAAATACCTCAAATTCTTGTATACATCTAAAACTACCCATGAAGTTTTCAGCTCCATTATACTTCGTGGTACAAGCTCTGTCCACAAGTAAGACACTGGCAGCATTTCTTGTAGTGTCTTCTCAGTGTAAATTGAACATTTTGGCTCCTTGAAATGTTGTGTTCCTGTTTCATTAAACTTTTCACAATTGCTTAGATCACTCTGTCCAGACACTTCCCAATGCTCACCTTTCATTTTATTGCTGAGGTTGCTAACGTTTCCAGGAATATTTCCCAGATTTGTTGTTCTTGTACACCAAGATATGTAAGATATTTTCATTAACATTGGAGTGTGTAATAAGGTGGCCTGTCTCTTTAAGGGCCAGAGGCCACAAGGGCCTTGTGTTCATTGATCAGATGCAGTTGAGAGTGAGGGGAACTGGTGTTCCCTATAAATAGGGAGTGGGAAGCTACAGAGAGTAGTTGTGGGAAGGGACAGGCTCAAAGAGAAATCCCAGCTGGAAGTTTTGTTTTCCTTTTTTGATAGTAAATGGAGCCTAGAAACAAGAACTAAAGACTGTTTTGGGTGTGGCTGTTAATTCCCCAAATTGGAGAGGAATGTTGCCCAGTTTATCTACCCCCCTCCACCCACACACATCCCAATATAAGACACCTGAATTATACTTCAAGCAAAATGAATTCACCCTGACAAATCTTTTCCTTCGAAAACACTGTGAAGTAAGTAGGATGGGTCTTTATCTTCACTGGCTGTAGAAGAGGAGTTTTGTGAACAAAGAAATATTGACAATCCTTTTGCTCTCTAGAAGTTTTTCTTTGAGAGCTTGACTATGTCCATTACAGTGCAGGTGTCTACATCAGTGCTGGAGAGTTTCCCCTAGTGGTACCTGTAAGGAGAGGCCCTACCTGACACCAAGCTCCTCATGCTGCAAGAGAGGATATAAAGAGGGAGATGCCCTGACCCTTCTCTAATTCCTTCTTACCATCAGTGGTTGGTGCATTGGAGTATCAGTTTACCTAGTGGTACTAAGAACATTCTCTGGACATTTCCTTTTTTATAATTTTTGTATAATTTTAAGTTTATTTCTTTTGATGTAGTCCTTCTGTTGGGTTTTATGTTTCAGGCCGGTGGGTCTCTGGACCCTGCTTGTTACTGGGGGAACTTATGCCAAGGCTGCAGGTTCAAATCTTACACAGGCTGGAGGAAGCTTATCACTGTTAGTGACCCATCTTCCTGCTGCCTCAGGGTATGTCTACACGGATGGCGGCAAAGTCACCACCATCAGATCAACCTATCTGAATCGACTGAGCAGTCAGTGAAGACCCACTCAGTTGATCCAGAAGTCGACACAGTAAAACCAGCCCCTCAAGTGGCTAGCGCTGCGTCAACGGGACCACGTTTCTCATCGGCGCAGTGCAGTGAAGACGCTATGCAGAAGGGAAGCACAGCAGTCGACAGGAGTTAATCAAGCTCTGTGTAGCTTGCGTAACTCCCGTTGACTGCCACCGAATTGCCTGGTAAGTGTAGACCAGGGCTCACATGTTTGGGTGAGGGCCACATCAGAAATAGGTGCTCTGTTTGTCATGGCTTCAAGACTAGGACAAAGAAGCTGAGGGAGGAGTGCCACTGATGAATCATCATGGAGGCTGCCCTCAGATATCTAAGGGAAGCTCTTTGAAGGCTCCTTTCCACGTACTCCCCCAGCTGCATCAGCCGAAAGAAGACACAAGAGATACCCATCTCCAGGACCTTCTTCTCTGAGACCCAAGGAATTGGAGTCCTGGCCTCAGAAACACAAGCAAAAGTCTGAACTAACTCTTTGAAGCTTAGGATGCAGGACTCTTCCCTGGAGGGTGCTTCAAGTACCTATGGTATGCCCTTTGGCTCACCGTTCCCCAGTACCATCTCACTCAGAAAGACCTGAGCTATCTACTCCAATGCCCTCCCAAGGACCATTGAGACTGGCTAGTTCTCCAGGGGCAACACAATAGTCCTCTCTGATCATTGCAGGTCAGTAGTCCATGGCCATACGACTACACCAGAGACTTATTCTGCGGCAAGAGATTTATTATGTCTGTCTGTACCATCATCACCTTTGCTTCAGGCTGAGGACCCTTGCTCGGCACTGATGTAGCCTACTAGATTGTGAACTCTGAGTAGCTTGTCCATTGAACCTGCCTCAGGCTCAGTAGTTCCCCGATATGGTGCTTCAGACATATGTCCTGATCAAGGTCTCTGTGGACCCCTCAGCACCATGCCATCCTGGTTCTCCAGGTACTCTGAGTCACCAATGAATTGTGAAGTCTATTCTTGGATTTCCAAGTACCGAGAGTCTAGGGCCCACTCTTGTCATCATACTGTTTGCCAGCGCTCAGAGGAAGATCCATCCAGAGATTGGGAGGGTTGGCCAGGAAAGGACTCAGTACCTTACCACCCTCCAGTGACCCTGCTGGTTGCCTTGGCCTTGGAATGTCTTTGGCATTCAGATCTATATCACCTCATGCAAGTAGATCTCCAAGAGGGACACTGGCTCCAAGAGGTCTGTGACAGTCAATACCAAATAGCTTCCTGATTTGCATGTATTTGTTATACCATTAGTGGCTCCAGAACAACCGTTGGTACCACAGCCCATACTGGTACTGCAAGACCTACCCAGAGTGCCATATTCCTTGCCTCCACTTAAAGCAACTTCTTCTTCTACTCAGGAGAATGGCAGCCTGTCAGGCATCCAGGTAGACCTTGCAGAGGAAAATAAACACCAGGTTATTGATATTCTCCATATTGCTGAGGCAGAGAACGTGGCCCTGTCTATAAAAAAGGTCATAATGCAGCCAGCCAAAATGATCTGGCAGAATCCTTCCTTCATTCCTCTGGTGGCCAATGAATGGAACAGAAATGCTAAGGTTCCATCCCTGGAGTTTGAGCAATTGTGTCTGCATCCCATCCCTGACCCATTAGTTGTATAAATGAGAAAAGTCATCAGGGCCTACTCCCAATGAGAAAGATACTAAAAGGACTGATTTTTTTCACAGAAAAAAATGTATTCTAAAGCAAGTCTACAACTTCGGATTGCCAACCATCATGCCCTATTATCACAAGATAACTTCTCCAATTGAGAAGCCATATCTTGCTTCGTTACCAAGCTGCATGAAGATTAAAAGGAGCAGTTCCAATCACTCATGACTGAAAGTTATATTGTTGCTTACTAAACACTGCAGGCTTCCCTGGATATGATGGATTCTATACCCAGGACCATGGTGACAGCTGTAATGAAGCACTATTCCTACTGGGTGCAATCCTCAGGAATTCCTGTGGAGGTGCAACAAATAACTGAGGTCCTCCCCTTTAAAAATGTACCTCATTCTCTTCCAAAACCGATTAGCTTTGCATACCCTAAAGAACTCAAAACCAGTTCTGAAGTCATTGGGCCTCTGCACCCCAGTGACAAAAAGCTTAGACAGCAATATTACTCCTTCCATCAGGCTGACCAACCTAAAAGGAAGAAAAGATTGCAGGGAAGGAAACAGATGCCTTCCGCTTCCTCAGGTTTGAGGCATTCCCAGGCCTCGAAATAGTAGATTTGACTCTTATGTCAAGGATACCATGCCACTTAACCTGGATCCATTGGACTCTTCCCTGCCTTTCTAGGACTGGGTGTTTCACTTTGTATTTGCCTGGTAGTCCCTCACCTTGGACAAAAGGGTGCTAAACACATTGTAATCAGGATACACCCTGCACTTCCTCACTATAGCCCACCTCACCATCAAGAATTCAGGGACCCCTCACATGAGTCTGTGCTCACACAAGAAATGCAAACTCTACATTCTCTGGGAGTGCCTCCTCTTCATCAGGCAGGAAGAGTTCTATTCCTGATATTTTCTAATTCCCAAAGCCAGAGAAGGTCTGAGTCATTCTAGACCTTTGGAACCTGAATGGATACTTCAAGAAGATAAAGTTCCATATGGTATCCTTGGTTATGGTTATCCCTTCCCTATATCCAGAAAACTGGTATGCTGCCCTTGTCTTACAAGTCGCCTATTTCCACCTGGCAATTCATCCTGACCACAGGAACTTCCTGAGGTTCATAGTAGAATCTGACCACTACCAGTTCATAATACTGCCATTCAGTCTGAAATCATCCCAAAGGATTTAGCAAATGAATGGCAGTGGTAGCAGCTTATCTCCACAAAAGAGACATAAAAATGAATCCTTACCTGGACATCTGGTTGGCTCAGGGCTGCTCCAGACATTAGATTTAAGCTGCCATTCATCAAACATTGTGACTCTTCAACATACTGTGCTTGCAGTTAAACAGAGAAGTCAACATTATCATCCATCCAAAGGATAGAATCATTCGGGGCAGTCCTGGATTCGACATCTGCCAGGGCATTTCTGCCTCTTTCCAGGTTTCAGACTTTGCGAGACCTGTATGCGTCTCTCAAGTGGTATCCTCAGACTGTTGTAAGAGTTTTAAGATCCAGGGTCACAGGTGGCAATTACATATGTCACTTCTCATGCTACAGTGCACTTTGGGGACCTGTAGACATGGCTTCAACTCAGGCTAACATTCAGAAAATCCTGGACTATCTTGCTAAAGCCAGCTCCTTAATTTGCAACTCCTTGCTAATTTGGTTAGGATGCATCTAGCAACCATGTCGGCTTTTCATCCTTGAATATTTGGCAAGACTGTTTTTACTCACCCCATCATGACCAGATTCTTCAAAGGCCTCAGGAGATTATTTCCACTGGTCAGAGAATCAACACCTTCCTGGAACTTGAATTTGGTGTTGTCTGTGCTTATGGACCCTCCTTTTGTGCTGTTGGCATTGTGCTCATTTCTACTCCTATCAGCAAATGTAGCATCGCCCCTGCCGGTTGGGTAGGTAAACTAAAATCACTGATCACAGATCTACCATACACAGTTTTCTAAAAGGAAAAGGTCCAGCTTAGACTGAGTTCCTCTGACTTCCACATGAACCAATCTATATACCTGACAGTTTTCTTTCCAAAATCATACAAGAATCATTGCTCAGTGGCTTTTTACCTCGATAGAACAAAGCCCTTTCAGGCCTTTTCCCAGCTTCTGTGTCGTACACAGAACATAGGAGAGGTCATCCAATAACAACTTAGAAATTCTCCAAATGGATCATCAGCTGCATCATAATGGCTGATAAGGAAGTAACACCTCCTGAAGGACTCAGTGTACTCAACCAGAGCACATTCCACCTTTGCTGTATTTCTGGCACATGTCCCAGCTATAGAGCAGGCATGGTCCTTGATCCAAACTTTCACCAGAAGTTATGAACAGTCTGCTGTTTCAACGGAAGATTCAAATGTAGGCAAAGCAGTCCTACAATCCCTCTTCTGATGAGACTCCAAGCTCCACCTCCTGGGATAACAACTGGGAAGTCACCTACAGCATAATGGATGTATGCAAGCACCCATAGAAAACAGGGTTATTTGCTTTCTTGTAACTGTTGTTTTTCAAGAGATGCTGCCTATGTACCATGTACTATGTATATATGCTGCCTATGTACCATGTATGCGACCCAGCCGCCTTCTCTGGTGCATCAGAGTCTGCCATCAGGTTCTAGTGGGAAGAGGGCATCTTCACCATCACTTGCAGCTCATGGAGCTCTGCTCTGGGTGGGGCCATATTTACAGGTACCATTAAGCTAAACTGGTACACGAGATGTTCACATACCTATGGTTGAATGGACATAGGCAACACGTCTTGAAGAACAATAGTTATGAGAAGGTAAGTAACCTTTATATTCTCTGTGAGGAGGTGCCCTCAGCTTGCAGGATGCTGCCTGTAGTTTCTGTATGTTGCTCAGCAAAACTAATACTGCCTGTCTTATTCATGCTGATTATTGCTTTGCTCAGTTCAAAGCCAGAACACAGCAAGAGCCATCTCTCTGTTTATGGTATAATTAGGGACTTTATCCAAGGAACATTCTTCCTGTGTACAAAACAGATTACAGTGGCTTTAAAAAGAGCATTATGTGTGTAGCTTGGTTATATCTTTGTCTGTAACTCTGATCAAGTTTCTGGGCTGCATCCTGACCACCTCATGAAGCTCCAGCAATGTGAAGGGGTCAGCAGCCAGCCAGATCTCCCCGTTGGGGAATGCTTATGGCATAAGGGGAATGCTTTACCATAAGGTCAGAGGAACAGCCCTTCCACAGTATCCTAGAATGTACAAATAGCTAAACGAGCCGAATTCTGTACAAAAATAAATAAATAAGTTTGCTACTGTTGTCTTCAATATTCTGTTGTTGAAATCAGAGGCATTGAATGAAGCTTGATTAAGTGCGTAGTACACTGGTAATAGATCTCAATTTAGAAATAGCATAGAATTGGAAATATAAAACTAAAATATTCTAATGAAGAAACACTTTTCTGTTGATTTTTTTTAAAGAGGACTGTGTTCTATAGTAGATCTAATTAGGCTTGACTTTATTATTTTTTTAAATAAAAAATATGATTATGCTAAATGATAAAATTGCACATAGAGCTACAGTTCATGTGGAATAAATTAAAAATCTATAATGGGGAAAAAACGTTCAGGATTGCATTAACTCACATAAATAGGGCTGAAAAAGTAAAGTATCCTAACAGAGTGCACAAAGCACTTTGACATCAATTCATATAATTTACAGGCAGGACATAAAATTTAGTCATTAGCTACCAGGACTGGGAGTTAGAAGACTGGATTTCTATATCCTATTGGTTTTTTTTTTTTAATTTTATTTTTTTATGTTAATCTAAGCAAATATGTCACATTATTGTTTCACTTTAATTAATTAATTATCTGGCACACATCAGTGTAGTATTTAGGCAAAGACAGAGAGATTAAAACACACATGAGCAATCCTATGATAAAGAAGCCAGTTATTCTCTGCTCTTAGTTAGGTTTAAATTCTAAGGGCATATTACTGAGGGGCTGTTCAACAGCATATCTTTGAGGGAATGTCTGCTGAAATCATCAGTCTTGCACTAATATTTGAAAGTTTCATGGCCTGGCCTGGCTAAGACTAATATCTGTTTGGACTGAATTCTTGGGCCACAAATATTCACTGAGAGCATCTCCTTTGAAAGTAAAGGAGGGATTCATTAGCCAAACAATTCCTGTCAAACTCCTGTTCCCGTCAAACACCACTGTTACAGTGGGATGGAGGGAGATGGTCTTAGAGATAGTTTCATTCATTAAGAACCAGGACCTTGAATTGTACTTGGTATGGTGCTGACTTTGGGGAATATTGGTAAAAGGAGACGATGCTACTTTACCTATCATTAGAAAGTACATTGAAACCAGTGAAACTGTCATGGAAATACAAAGATTTTTTAAAATTTTCTATCTAGATTTTGAAGCACACAAGTTAATCAGATGACTTCCATAGCTTAAAGATTAAATAAAAAATTGTTTTCCTGTAAACATTAGTATTCAGAATTCTGTGTTTCCCCTGCATTAGTCAAGGACACCACTAACAGCTCCCTGAACTGTTTTAGGTTTCCTGTCATTTGGAAGTTGCATAGCATAGGATTCTGACCTCAGACCTCAGCAGGCAAGTAAAGAAGCAAATAATTTTCAAACGTCGTGTTTTTTAAAGAATGTATCCTTTACAATTCTAACAATTTATGATCATGAAATTTATTTTGGACTGAATATAAGTTTCCTGTACACAAGTTTGAAATGGAAATTGTGTAGCTCTGACCCTGCTAATCCCTCACCCACAAAATGTCCATACAATTCTATGGGAATTCCAAATGAATGAGCCTTGCAGGCTGAGGTCATATGCCACCAATATCCATCACACATACACAAGTTTCACGGTTGACCCAAGATCTAGTAAAAGAGTAGCTGTGAAATCTCTCAGTGCAGTTTTGTAACTAAAGTAAAAAGAAAATTGAACTACTACTCTAACTTCTCAAAACTTCTTCAATTTTGGGAGAGTTACAGAGTGGCAAAGTTAATGTTTCATCTTCCCTTTTGCCACTCACTTTTCCAAAGATGTAGAAGTTTTGATAAGCTAGCCGGAGGAAAAAAGGAAAACGATCGAGGAAAGAACACTAGACATCTTTCATTCTATTGCATACAGAAGAGAAAAAGGAAAAGAAAGAAGGAAAAAGAAACCTGAAATGTTGAAAAAGTGTTTGAAAACTGAAACAAAAATTTTAAATGAAACAATTTATTAATTTTGTTTTAAAATTTCTCATTGAACATTTGTATTAAAATGATAATTTCCCATGAAAATTTTTATTTTTGATGAAAGCCCATCTCTTTATCTAGCTCTACTAAGAATTTAGTTATCTTCCAGTTGTTCAAGAATTAACTCCTGCTGGCAGTGAAGCAGCAAACTTCCATTAACTTGAATGGGACCAAGATTTGGCAATAAGAGAAATTTGGACTGGTAAATGGCATCCAACAGCACTGACGACTGACGCAACCTCTTTATTCACAGAACAGATGTGGCATAGAAAGAAGCAATCAGTGCAACATTTCCCAGACTGCCCCACTCACAAGCATCAGTCAGTCCTCACCTCCAGTGATCATGATTGGAGGTAAGAGCATGACATTTAAGGGCTTGTTTTCAGAAGAAATTCAGAATATCAATTGAAGGAGAAAATACTTAAAATTCTGTTTTACTCACACATGTGTTAATCATGAGTAGCTGAAATGAAATTAATAAAGTTATAGCTATGTAAATAGTCTATGAGAAAACAGAATCAGGCTACTCAAGTACAGTCAATAGGCCAGATCCTGATCTTTAATTTCACTAGTATAAATCCAGAATACATTTACGCTGTTGACTCATATTTTGCTTGTGATCACACACACAAAGAGGTATGACCCCAAAACAGATCCCATACGAAGAGACAGAAGAGCAACACAAAATTTCTGCAGTACTCCTTCCTAGGCAGTCATTTCCCATTTTGTATGTGTGCAACTGATTGTTCCTTCCTAAGTGGAGAACTTTGCATTTGTCCTTATTTAATTTCATCTTGAAGATAAACTGAATGTGAAAATGCTCTCTCTCAAGTAAAGAGGAGTCTCAACTTGTTTTTCCATTATGGCCCCTTATTCAAAAATATTTTGTGCACTGTATCCCAGGATCCTTTGCATTTAAGCATGCACACACACATTACTCTATATAATACCTTTCCTTTTCAGTTCATTGTGTCAGATGTCCACAGTTAGTATTTACTTTCAGTCTATGTATGTCAACTTCAATTTTGAAAAAAAATATAAAGTGTAGAGAAGATTGGAACAGTTTCAACTAAATGAAATGTTGTTGAAACTGATACACTGTATGGAGAGAGATTTCTTTTGACAACTTGGGGGAGCGAGGAATGCTACAGAGAGATTCTCATTCTTGTACCCTAATAGTTAGCGCACTGGGCTGAGATCCAGGTTTGTCTGATTCAGACTAATCTTTGCTTTGACACAGTAAGGGCAGGGACTTGAACCACAGACTACCACAGCTCAGACTAGTACCCTGACAACATGCCCACCCTCTTCATAAATCAAACTGCTAAGGTTACGGTACACAAATGGAACTTTCAGCGTCATTCCATTTTCATTAAATTGTTTGTTCCGATGTGGAATGAAAACAAAATGTCAAACCTCAAAAGTTGCCATTAAATGGAATTATTGTTATCTGGTGAACTCTAATCAACTGAAAATGTACATAAACTTGCTTGTCATGGGGTGGAGAGAAGCCATGCTGTTCCAGTTGATAAAAGGTTAACAAGGAAACTAACTGGTCCTCAGATGAGGCTGATGGATGGCTTTGAAATTGCTGGGCAAATAACAAGGATGTAGTCCCAAAGGGTGAAGTGGTTGTCAGAGAGGCTGAGGAACTATTGAAAGCAGGGTCCTTTAGCAACAGACTGTTGAGAAGCTGCCCAGGATACTGGACTTCAGAAGAAGAGCCTCATGACGTGTGAGTATGGGAAATGGCCTACAACACAGGTGTGGTGAGAAGGAGTAAGAGATTGGGAGAAACTGATTCCAACTGCTTCATAGAGGGTTACTGGACTGGAACCCAAAGGAGTGGGTTTCCCTACCAACATTAGCAGACCGAAGCCTGAGAAGCAAAGGGGTCTGAATATCCAAGGAACCAGAAACTCTCAACCCTTCTCTAGGTTTATTAGCCTCATGACTCTTTAGAATCTTTATTGCCCTAAAAGGAAGAAATAATTAATGATCTGGCCAGAGAGCTGAAGTCATAACGAGTTGAGGCTGAATGGCAATTGGCCTAACAAAGGAGAAACTGAGGCAGACTCTGTAATGCCAACTCAACTGGTAAGGGAGGAAGATGGTGGGCAGTGGCTGAAAGCAAACCCAGAGACTGACAATTTAACCAACTGCACATTCTCTAAGATTTTGTGTGTGTGTGAGAAAGAGAGAAATGTAATAATTCTCAGTATTTACGTCCTGTTTATTTTCAAAACCAGTAGAAGATATAAACGTATTTTTAAAATGGTAGCTTAAATATATATATACCTTTTTCAGTGCAATCCCCAGAAAATAATTTTGTCTCAATATGGGCATGCAATTGCCAGAATCTTCTCTTGTTCCTTGCAACCACTCTGGGAAGTTTTACTGCTCTATAGTATCTGTGGTTTAATCATCTGATCCTAATTTTACATGGTGTATGCAGTGTTGTTTTAGCTATGCCAGTCCCAGGATGTTAGATAGACAAGGTGGATGAGAGAGACAACAGAAGTTGGTCCAAAAAAAGATATTACCTCACCTACCTCGTCTCCCTAATTTTATATAATGTGGTCAGTGCAGCATCGTCTCCTACAGTACGTTTTTAGTGTCTCAAATAAGTTCAACCTATTTCCTTTTGAAAAGAAATATCTACTGCCTATTTGAGCTTACTTTTTAAAGATTAGTCATCCTAAATTTTGCATTTAATTTCATCCCATAATTCCTAGAACTCACCTGTTTTACACTTTTCAAATAGTATACTTGTAGGCTTTATGTCTCTCCTCAGTTGGCACTTTTGTCTGAGTTATACATCAATAAATTTTAAATTTTAAATTTGTCTGAGAAATGAGTCTTTGTGGTCCTTTAGAGAGAATTCCAAGAACAGAATAAAATATTAATCTGTCTAATTTCTGCTATTGAGATGATCAGAACTAGTCATGGTATTAATGGAGTAATACCCAAAATATTTATCTCCTCTAGAACTTAGGGAAAAAGAAAACTTATGTGCTCCCGGATTCCAATGTACAATTTTCCTATTGCAAAGTTTTTCCCATACTTCTTTGCCCCTTTGTAAGGAACTTGTTTCCTCAGTGGTAACACATGTCCATAAATATTTAGGGTACTTTTGAATGTGTTTCGAGTGTGAAATAGCTGCAAGTGACTGTTTAGCCTACCTTTTACTACATCAAATATGCAAACAGTATGTAGTTTGTTTGAAAATGTTAGCCCATTACATCTAGAAGAATGGCATAAACTTTTTGAATAAATATTTTCTACAGGTATTAACGATAAATGGTATTTTTTAAATAAACATGCAAAACTTAGTAATTTCTGTTTGGGACACAGTTGAATTTGTTTGATTTTACAAAGCAAGCAGAAAGGAGAGGTCCACTCAAACCTTGGTGCATGTTTGTTTGACCCTTTCCCATCTCCATCAAGCTCAATTAAACTTTTTTATTGAATAATTCTGTACTATGTTTTTGTGCTGCAGTCAGTTTTTATATAGCCCTTATACCAAAATCACCAGCCTGAATCGTCTAAATTGCCCAAGGATACATTTTATCCTACCAAATGTTTATGCAAATGTGTACTGTACAAGTTAATATATTACATAAAATGAGTTTTATGCTCAAGCTTAGCATTTTATTTATCAGTCTATTAGAAATAGCCAGTTGCAAATTAGCAATGCTAACTAACTTTTTAATCAATTTCTTTAGCAATTGTAAGGTTCAGAATCACTTAATAATGGCATTCTTACATTTATATAGCATCCCAGGATAAAGAAGTTAATCATGACACAGAATATAAACTACAGATTGATAGAAATAAATCAGATGAGGGAGAAGAATTCCCACCAATATTATTTCACAAATGTGGCATCTAATTGCCTTCCGCATGCTCACTAGGAACGCTCTGAATCTTGTTTCTGAATGATTGATTGCTCAGAGCAGCTGTTAAACTGTATTTGCAGTTTATCGAAGGTTGTTTGTGAAGTGACTAAGCCCAGAAAATGAGTAGAACAGCATCATACATTACTGCTTGCTGCTATGTTGGTTAATGCTACACATCTAGTCCCCTGACATTATCACAGACATTATAATCTTCTATTACTGCAGGGGAATGGCCTGCTATCAGTAATGTCTTCAGTCCTTGAAAGATTCAATATCAAAAGCCATTTGCTTCTGTAGAATTGTGAGTTTGTTCTGTGGATTCTTACTGCTTTACGAAGGCATATATGAGTAGCTAGACTGACCACTGCATTCTAGCAGAATGTATCTAGCTAGCAAGTATGTGTAGGCTTTAGATTTGACATTCTAAATGCTGCCAGGTCCTATACATTATCTTTATGTGACTATTTCTTTGCTATACCACTTGCTGTGTTTTTCCTGTGCATTTACAGTAATGATGTACTCTGCATTACTATATCCCTTTCCATTCAAGGCTCTCCAAGTGCATTATAAACAATAATTAACTATATCATTGATCTTGATGCTTTATACAGCAAAAAGCAAAAAGTAAACCAGACAATATTGAGGAGCTAAGACGATTAAATAATAGTGACCTCAGAAAGTCTAAAGTTCAGGTTTGTTTGTGTCAAGATCCAAAAGTTCAGAGCATCTGGCTGTGCAGATTTGACAAGCAGGATAAAGAAGAAGTCTAAAAGTTATTGCCTGCTTCTGGTCAGACTTTTCTCAACATCCTTCCTAATGATACTTTTGATATTTGGCTTCACCCTGGAAAACAGACATACAAAAATAAACCAAGTTTAATGACAAACTTCTATTTTATCTTCTCCCAAACATTTATTTGGCTTGTTCTTTGGATGGTGTTTAGGGCAAGCATGAATGAACAATAGTCCAGATCTTACAAAGCTTTGAGTTTCCCAAAAAGTTGCAGGGCCCTTAATCCCACATATCATACTTCTTTTCAGATGAGCACCCACTTCTTCAAAGTGACTGATTTAAAATACATGTGGCACCTTTTCTTAACTTCAAATCTCTCTCCTCTCACCTCAAGCTCTCGCCCAACCTTTACTTCTAGATGCCTCTACTGTGTGCTAATTGCCTTGTTTAAATCAGCAGCTCCAAAGTTTGAGTGTTTCTGGGCCCACTCTTAGACTGGGATCAAAAAGATTGAGGATCTTATTTTTCCCCCACAATATTCTTGTGTTTTAAATCCATAGATTGCAAAGTGCTTTTAAAAAAAAAAAAGTGGGTACTAACCCCATTTACAAATGTGTTTATGGATGCACCCAGAGGTTAAAGTGTCTTGGCCAAGGTTACAATAGAGTGAGTCAGTGCAGAGTGAGGAGCAGAGCTCAGGTCTCCTGCTGCTTAACCTTGTGCTCAGTCCAGTAGGCCACAGCTTCCCCCGGTTGGGTGGACAGGTTAGCATCAGCCTCTCTCTGTTGAAAGGATTAAGGCAGATCAGCATCAAACTAGGTTCAGAGTAGGTCACAGTCAGATACAAAAATAAAAAATGGAAATTGAGAAATTCATTGGTTATATTAAAGATGTTTTGTGCTGTTCATGTCATGCATTCATCCCAGTACTCAATTACAGAAACACCTACTGATGGGCTGAAATATCTATGTATCCTAGGGCAGCAGCCAAATGGTGCCAAATCATTTCATGGATTCACTTTGTCTGTTTTTCTGCCCTTATGAATCTCTTTCCAGTGTTGGCTTTAGGCCATTGTGACATCCGCTACTGTGGATGAAGTGACTGTATTACCCTCAAATCATGTTAGAATCACTTTCACAGAGTAGCACCACAGTCTTGTAGTGTACGCCACAAGCATCTGGCAACTTGCCCATTAAATAATAATTAGATTAAACGGGAAAGCTGCAGCACTGCCAAAGAGAACACTGTGGGACGTCAGATTTATTCCGGAGATAATACTGTGTGGTGGTGATTCTAGTTTGTTTTGGTTTTTTTTGCTCTGGTAAGCCATAAGATTCAGCCATCTTCATTTTGATGACATCTCATTAAAAGAAATTTTAACATGATTCTACATTAAAATTTAAATGCTATTTCTGCCCTTAGATTTTGCTAATGGGCATAATTTGAAGATGCTCATTAATTTTAGTATCTGTTGCATTTAAATCATTAAGGGGCCCTGGAAACAGTAATATTTGAATAATAAAAGATGGCATAACTCAATACATTAATCCAAAGTGAGAGAGAGAAACATGTTGCCTCTTGTGTTCCAGCTGCCAGCAAATAAACTATCAAGTTACAACTGGCTGCATAATAAATATTGCCGCATTCAGTTCCCTCCATGTCAGACAGTCATCACAGTGGGGTGCTCCTCATCTGTAGGGCAATTGGAGGGAGACCAGATCTTTGCTCTGAGCCTGGGCCTATGGCTGCACCTCAGGAAGGACTCTCCAGACTTCTGTCTTCACACAGCACCCTCCCAGTCTCTCTTGAGTCCTAGCATGAAAGTTCACAGGTAAGACAACTTTCCATATCTATCTTCCCTCATATCAGGCCTTCTATGAAGAACCATATATAACTTTAGATAAATTGTAGCTTTTGGAATTACATACTGCAGTCATCCCACTATTACAATATATTTCTAAAAATAAAGTATTGGGAATGATTTGGTCTAGTAACCAAAATATGTTAAATTCATTACTCCCAAATCTGTACAATATAAGGTTCTTGATTTATGTGCAACAGAGAGATTTCACAAGATAGAGATCTCACCTGGTAGAAGTGCTAGAAAGTCCATTTGAAATGATGATCTAATCTATCTATCTATCTACTTCTTCTTTCTTATCCATTGTCCTAGGAGTAAAAAATACTGTGCTGATGTCTTTAATCTTGTGCCTTTACTACAACTCTCCTATAACATGATAAAAATCTCTCTTATGTGTGTCACAGGTGCACTTAATACTGACAGGAACTCAGGTCCTGATACTATGATTTGGAATGGGGCATTTCTATCTCCACTGTAGTTCAGCATACTTATGAAGTCTCTTAGTGATGACTTTTTTATGAATGTTTGTGTGACCACAAATGTACAATATTAAACTGTAAACACCAAAAAACAAAAACAAATCAAACATACTCCATGATGGTGAATAGGCAGCAGGGAAAACACAATGAAAAGGCAAGGAAAAATTAGAAATGGGGGGTGAAATCCTGCCCCAGCTGAAGTCTGTGGGAGTTCCGCCATTAACTACATGGGGCTATGGTATAAATGTAACGGGGTCTCTGGAAAATGTATGTCTCCTGCAGTTTTCAATTACAGTAGAACCTCAGAGTTATGAAACCCTTGGGAATGGAGGTTGTTCGTAACTCTGAAGAAAATGTTTTGGTGATTCTTTCAAAAGTTTACAACTAAACATTGACTTAATACAACTTCAAAACTTTACTATGCAAAAGAAATATGTGGCTTTTTATTTATTTCTTTCTTTCTTCTTTTTTTTTTTTTTTTTTTTTTTTTTTGTAGTTTTCATTTAACACAGTACTGTAATGTATTTGTTTTTTTTTTTTTGCTGCTGCCTGATTGTGTACTTCCGGTTCCAAATGAAATGTGTGGTTGACCGGTCGGTTCATAACTCTGGGGTTTGTAACTCTGAGGTTATACTGTATAAACTTATTTTTCATAGACAATATGTTTATTTTCTAGAAAACATTTCAACCATTAGTTCTTCAGATGAAGCTCTCTTACGTGCATTTGGGTTTTGCAGGCTCTGTAGGAATAGGTTTTTCTCATGCATTATTCCTAATGCAGCTTCTTCTCTTGTGGTAGGGTTTCAGTGTCAATGAACTCATGCAAGAGTATTAAATTGCTGAATAGAGGTATTTCTTGTTGACCATTGCTGATTCCATAATGTGTAATTCTCCATTAGAAATAGACTATGCAATGGGATGATAGCCATTGATGGACCTATCCTCCTACATCTTAGGAAGTACTATCAGACAAGATGGTCAGGAACACAACTCCATGCTCTAGGTGTCCCTGAAACTCCAACTGCTGGGCCTGGATGACAGAGATAAATAATGTAATAATTGCCCTGTTTTCTTCATTCCTTCTGAAGAAGTTGGCACCTGCCACTCTCAGAAGACAGGATACTGGGCTGGATGAACCACCTGCATGATCCAGTATGTCTGTTATGTTCTCAGTATAGAACATTGTTAATATTCTGAATGCCCAACTGTATAACACTTGCCTATTGACCCAGCCAAATCAGTCTTTACTCTGGAGAAGAGTTTAAATCATAGATATGATTAATAAATATTTATCATTAACTCAACTTTGCTGAGGTAGAAGTCTTGTTATGGGAATGGAGCCTTCTTGTATAGATGATATCCTCCACCCTGTAGAGGGAAAGCCTTTTTAACTGGAATGAGTCTCAAAATGGAAAACACAGAATTTATCTCTGAGGCTGAGCATTTTCAATGTTTTCAATGGAGCCCACTCAACTGAAATAATTTTAAGCTGGTTAGACAGAAGGGGGTGGGAGGGCTGCATTTCACTTGAGCTCTGTGATTTAGCTGGGAAAGTGGTTTACAAAAGTATCCTAATGCCTGTGACTATAGCAGGCAAAGGATCAAGCACATCATTGTCTTACAATTTCTCCAGGTTATTGTGGCTCAGTTTTGCAAGGAAAACTTTGTCAGACCTGCATTTGCCTATTGTGTCAGAAGTAAAGCCACAGCTGAATATTCCTAGATACTCCCTTTGGTAACTTTTCTCAATTAGGCCTTCACCTGGGGAAGCATTCATGCAGATGTTTAAGTATTTTAGTTCTATTGACATCAATTGGACTGATTTTATGCTCAAAAATAAGCATACTCTTATATGCTTTCTGGATCAGGGCCATTGTGAGAACTCATTATATATTTTGACTGACAGTTATGTATTAGGGGAATTTTGTTTACCTGGGAATAGAGTCAAGTTTGCCATCTAAATGAAGTCTTTCACTTCCAATGGAAGTGTGAGGGGATGTGAACCTTCCCTTTGACTTTTGAACAAGATCAGATTGGTTCAAATACAGACCTTTTCCAAATTCAGCTAAACCATGACAATTCTGGTTTTGCAAAAGTTTGAAAGCTTGTTTTAAAAAATCATTAAAAGGTTTGTTCGGCAGCCTCAATGTATCCAGTATTTTCTTTAACATCCACATTTTGGTACAGTTTAATAAAACACTGTTGAAATAATTACAAACTGTCAGTCAACGGATAGCTGCATGCATCCCAGTGTCACTAAAAGCTCTCTCTGAAAGGGGTTCTATAATTTTTTGACTATTCACCAAATCACCAGGGTCCTTGTTTCATTCTTATTGTATGCTTATAATATAACTAGCAGTTCCCCTGCCTCCAAACTTAAAAAGTTCTGTAGAATTTTAGTGGCAAACATTAACAGATGAGAAACTTCACTTCATTACAAGAAATCTCAAGCTTTAAATTAAAAAAAAATCTCAAATCAATAAAACAGGGACATTAATATGCATTGGTCAATTTTATTCATAAAGATTAACATACATTTTATTCATCTGAGGATTGCTCTCTTTTTAGATACACTTTTAAAAACAAAGCAAAGTTAATAAAAACTCCTCACCCATCTAAATTACATCAGATAATTTAAAGATGCATGTTATTGTAGCTCACAGGAGAATATACAGTTTGAGAAAATTGTCAACATAAATTTGTTTGATAAGGTCATAGTGATGCTGCTGACAACAAAATGAGGAAGAGAAAAGATTTTACTGCTGCCAGGCATCTTCATGTTAAATGAAGTAAAGAATGAAAAAAAGTACAGCTTAAATATATAAGGAAAAAAGATCTCACTCAAAGGAGAAAAAACAGAAGAAAATCTAGCTTTGCACATAAGTACCCTGGGAGTGTTCTCTTACTAAAAATGAAGCACTGAAGCACACGAAAACTTGATATCACACTTGTGTTACATTTTTTCTCTTCTCATGGGTGCTTAAGGTAGTTGATATCTATTTTTCAACTAGGGTAAATAGACGCTCCGATATTATTAGGACCTTCCCAATACCAGGGGCTGATATACACAAATATACCCTCACATCTTAAAAAAAAGTGTCCTGATTTTTTACAATCTGGAAACTCTATTTTCAACACACAGTGCAGACTCCATGGCCAAAACTCAATTTAACTTTTTCTCTGGAAACGAAGGATGGGATTTTCCAGAAATACTCTGCACTGAGCTAATTCTTCTCCTATTTAAGTCAATAAGAGCGGTGAACTCAATGGGGCTTCTCATACGCTTACATGCAGGGTCAGGGCTTTAATATCTTAAGGTTGTCTACACAGGGATTAACTTTAGTTTGTCCACCTTAAAGTGCCCTGTATCTACATGCAACTATTTTAAAAATGTATTATTTGGTGTCTTAAGTTGAGGTAAATAATTCTCCTCGGAAGAGGGAGTAACTCCATTTCACAGTGAGTTTATTTGCTTTTAGGTTTCTTTGGATGCCTTTCTAACTACTCCTTTTTTGGCAGTCTTCCCATAATCCCATATTGCATTGCCTCATACCTGGTTTAGCCTGTCTGTACACCACATGCAGGCCATCTGGGGTCATCTTGACGGTATGTCACTTCAGCCATATCTGCCCCTTTTCGATATCAGATAGTGGAGTCACGTACCCGTTTTATCCACCATAGTCCCTCATGTTCCTTCAGTGCTCCTGATCTTGAGTGCTCTGTTTAAAGAACTGCATGTCCAGTTGCATCCAGAGAAGAGTCACCGGAATGTAGATATAGTGAAGGCATGGGGGAATGAGGGGGAATGGGGGAATGAGTCAAAGCAAGTCTGTATTACAATACAACTGTATAGGGGGAATTAAATAATTTTTTCTGCATACCAGCTAATTACTTCCATTTTAGGAAGATCTAGGAGCCTCTTTCTGCCTATACTACTTTTTATCCCTTCCACCCCTTAGCATGTTCAAAATGGTGTCCATGCTGGAGACTTAAAGATATAAAATTGTATTTCTCTGCAATATCAAATCCTACAACCATCAGCTACACTTGCCATCATGCCCACCTTCACAAGCTGTTTTTTGCTTGTTTGCTATCACCCCCACACACACTTTCCTGCTCAAATTATTGGTCCCACAGGCTTTCAGTTAAAAAAATCAAATGCATTGTATGGCATGTTTCTTGTAGTGGCAGATACAGAAAAAGAAAAAGCAATAGAAAAAGTACTTTGGCTCACAGTTTCATTAATTCTCTCAGGTTTTATGTGACTTGAGATTTTGAGGTAAATAGCCCAGATTAGGCTATAGAGACGTTTAAAAAAGCATGGACATTTTAAGGCATTGTAGGGCATTCATGTCTATCTGAACCCAGGGGGTTTGGAACAATTACTGCAGAAGTCTATTTATTTTGATGGGCACTTTATGCTGATCTGTAGGCGTCATAAAAGATAATTTACGGCAAAGATAGTGCTCTATTTTGGCATGCAAACTGCAAGGCAATACATCTCTCTTGGCACTGTCTATCTAGCTAGTGTTTATCTTCTGTTCCTGCACCAGCTGCGGGGGCACCATCCTGGTAAAGAGCAGTGCTGCATAGCTTCCTAGTCTGCCCATTACCTTTTAAACAAGACCTTTTTATGTCCCTCAGGAACTCGCCACAGCATAACATCTTCCAATGTCAGGACAGCCCACAGAGGTGTGCATGTGATTATTAACTTGCCCCTGCTGCCACCTGCCCACCTAAACACCACTGCTCCTCCCACACATTCATTTTTACAGAGGGTCCGTTTTAAAGAGGAAGTAAAATAGAAAACATCTTACTAACTTTAAGTGAACCACAGACTAGAAAGAGAAGAGAAGAATGACATGTCAAATTGTGGAAAAGCAACAGTTTATCATTGTTGACATGTGTGCTTCCTGGGGGCATCTAGGGTTATGAGGCAACTTTGCTACCACCTGCCCTTAGTGTGAGGAAGCCTTATTTCTGGTGCCAGAGGTCAACTCTCTGATGCTCCTGGCTACAGGCAACATAGCCATTCCCTTCTCAGTCTATGCAGGCTCCAATATTCTTCATGCAGATTAGTGGAAGACACACTCCACACCTACTCCACATGGTCCTCTGATCAGGACCGATTGCTGTCACAGCAAAACAATGTAAAAGGCACCCCAGACTGGAGAATTGAGGGGACACAGCTATTCAACATTCTAGATTATACCCTGGATAATGTCACAACTGCTTTCCTAAAGTTCTTCTTAGGGGCTCAGCCATTCTGGTTGAAAAATACTCCTTTCATAAGACCAAGCATGCTGGCAGCTTGTCTGCCCAGCTGAAGGAAGTCAGAGCTTCTTTTTTGCACCCCTGTATATATATCTGTTAGACCAGTCATTTGTTCTTCACCTATAAATAGGGCTCCCACCCCCACCTCCTCCTGTTAATTTATTCTCTTGAAGTCCTTGCAATCTCTTAATTAGCATTTTACTCCATATGCAAATAGATTTTCATTGTAAAATACACAGTGGTAAGCCAGGAAGATAAATGTCTCCCACATCCTGCCAGGTGGAATCTGCTTTAAGGCATGTTACATCTGGGTGACCTGCTTTTAACTATAAGGCCTTAAGACTATAATTTCATAAATATACTTATCTGCACATAGATTTTGCAAAGACTATGATGACCAGTAGGACACAGGCTTTCAGTAGAGACTTTGCAAGCCGCTCTTTGGTGAACTAGTATGTCGATACAGGGAATCCCTGTAACCCTTATGCTCCCCATGTCCTCTTCCAATTGGCATCAAGGGATCCTTGGATCACAGCATGGAAAGTAGGATTAGGACAATACAAACTTGTGCTTTTTCTGATTTTTCTTTTGTATCTGCCATGCCACGGCCCATACACAAAGGGGAGCTATTACCCATAGAGAGGCCGCCAAATCTCCAATGGGGGCAGAAAAAGGACAAGTGAGGATATGTTCAAGGAACTAGTGACTGCATCCTAAAAGAGGGCCCTGAAGGCAGTATTGTGAAGGGATGGTTTCCTAAACCAAGTACAAAGGCTTGGAAAAAAATACATGGCTCTGGCAATGGAGCATATGGTCTTGGAAAGGGACATGATGCAAATGCAAACAGTTGTGGTGGAGCACCTTTCATTACCATGGTCAAGCACTACACCCCAACCTTCCATTAACTTGCAAACTAGGGAGAACACACCATAGTCATACCACCATTTAATCCTAATTACAGGTCCTTCCCACAACAATCAGCCCCCTCCCTGGAGATGGAGAAAGTTATCAAGAACATCAGCTACGGGAGTTTGTGAGCACTCTATAGCTGGCCGTTTGCACAGCATTCTTGGGTGCCTATTATTTATTTATCAATAAAGGAATGTAATTTGTTAATTTGAACAACTGCAGATGCGATGTTTGATAAGGAATGTGTACCTTAGGCTGGCAGAAGAAAATGGTGTGGCGCCACTTCTGTTCAATAGTGCTACTATGCTGTATTTAGGCCAAATAAACTAAGCTGATGTAACATTCCCAGGTAGACAAGTTTATATTAGTATCTTACTACGTCCCAAGTTGTCTCCCCACAATACAGCATGTGTTTATATGTTTTGGTTGTTGGGTCTTTTTGGTCTAGTAAACTAGAGTTTTCCCAATTCAGTGGCATGTCATTATTTTATCTATCAGTCTTACCTTTCTTGGTCTATTTGTGTTATATGAAAAACAGTAGTATGCAGTTCACTCCATATTCCAGATCATAACTAAAGATGCTATATTTTACCTGCCCTTGCAGTAGACACTACACATTTACCTCAAACATGGTATTTTACTTATTATTAAACTGATTTTCAATCCATATGATAGTTTATAGCCAAAAAATTTGAATTAATTTCCAAGTAAGATTTGTGAAGGGGTACATATAAATATTCTATATTACAGAGATGTGCTGGACTCTCAAGCACCTGAAGTCTTTAAATCCAATTTTAAGAGAGATTCTTTTCAACCAGAAGTAGTGGGCTACTTGCAGGAATCATAGACATAGACTCATAGACTATAAGGTCAGAAGGGAGCATGATGAACATCTAGTCTGACCTCCTGCACAACATATACCACAGAACTTCACCCACCCACTCCTATAATAGACTCCTAACCTAAGACAGTTAGTGAAGTCCTCAAGTAACAATTTAAAGGCTTCAAGGTACATAGAATACACCAGCAAGTGACCTGTGCCCCACGCCACAGAGGAAGGTGAACTTCACTCCCCTGATGGTTAGAAACCTTTGTCTAATTTCAAGTCTAAACTTTCCAATGGCCATTTTTTATCCATTTGTTCTTGTGGCCACATTGGTGCTGAACTTAAATAACTCCTCTCCCTCCCTGGTATTTATCCCTCTGATGTATTGATAGAGAGCAGTCTTATCTCCCTTCAGTCTTCTTTTGGTTAGGCTAAACAAGCCAAGTTCTTTGAATCTCCTTTCATAAGGCAGGTTTTCCATTCTGCGGATCATCTTTATAGTCCTTCTCTGCACCTGTTCCAGTTTGAATTCATCTTTCTTAAACATGGAAGACCAGAACTGCACACACTATTCTAGATGAGGTCTGACCAACACCTTGTCTAACGGTACTAACACTTCCCTATCTTTACTGGAATACCCTGCCAGATGCATTCTAGGACCGCATTAGCTTTTTTCACAGCCACATCCCATTGGCAGCTCATAGTCATCCTATGATCTCCCAATACACCCAGGTTCTTCTTTTCCTCTGTCACTTCCAACAGATGCATCCCCAGCTTATAGCAAAAGTTCTTGTTATTAGTCCCTAAATTCATGACCTTGCACTTTCCACTATTAAATTTCATCCTTTTTCTATTATTCCAGTTTGCAAGGTCATCCAGATCTCGTAGTATGTTATCCCAGTCTTTCCTTGTAATAGCAATACCTCCCAACTTTGTATCATCTTCAAATTTTATTAGCACATTCCCACTTTTTTGCCAAGGTCAGTAATAAAAAGGTTAAATAATATTGGTCCCAAGACCGATCCCTCAGGAACCCCACTACTAACCTCCCTGTGGCGTGACAATTCACCTTTCAGTATGACTTGTTGCAGTCTCCCCTTTAACCAGTTCCTTATCCACTTTCCAATTTTCATATTAATCCCCATCTTTTCCAATTTAACTAATAATTCCCCATGTGGAACCGTATCAAATGCCGTACTGAAATCTAGGTAACTTAGATCCATTGCATTCCCTTTGTCTAAAAATCTGTTATCTTCTCAAAAAGGTGATCGGGTCGGTCTGGCATGATCTACCTTTTGTAAAGCCCATGTTATATTTTGTCCCAATTACCGTTAACCTCATTGTCCTTAACTACTTTCTCTTTCAAAATTTTTTCCAACACATTGCATACTGCTGAAGTCAAACTAACAGGCCTGTAATTACCCGGATCACTTTTTTCCCTCTCTTAAAAATAGGGACTATATTAACAATTTTCCAGTCAGACAGTACAACACCTAAGTTTACAGATTCATTAAAAATCCTTGCTAATTGGCTTGCAGTTTCACATGCCAGTTCCTTTAATATCCTTGAACAGAGATTATCCGGGCCCCCTGATTTAGTTCCATTAAGCAGTTCGAGTTTGGCTTCTACCTCCGATGTTGTAATTTCTACCTCCACATCCTCATATCCATTAGCCCCCCTGCCACTATCCATAAGCTCTTCATTAGCCTTATTAAAAACGGAGGCAAAGTATTTGTTTAGATATTGGGCCATGCCTAGATTATCCTTAAACTCCACTCCATCCTCAGTGTTTAGCAGTCCCACTTATTCTTTGTTTTTTTCAGTTTATATGACTATAGAACCATTTACTACTGGTTTTCATTCCCTTCGCAAGATCCAATTCTACTTGGCTTTTGGGATTTCTCACTTTGTCTCTACATGTTCTGATCGCCAATAGCTTTCCTTGCTGATCCCCACCCCCATCTTCCACACTTTGTAGGCTTTCTGATTTCTCTTAATCACCTGTCTAAAATGATTGCTCATCCAGATTGGTCTATAACCCTTGCCTATGAATTTTTTCCCTTTCCTTGGAATGCAGGCTTCAGATAGTTCCTGCAACTTTGACTTGAAGTAATTCCAAGCATCCTCCGCCTTTAGATCCATGAGTTCTTCAGTCCAGTCCACTTCCCTAACTAATTCCCTTAATTTTTTAAAGTTAGGCCGTTTGAAATCAAAGACCCTAGTCACAGATATATTTTTGTTTATCCTTCCATTTACTTTTAACTGAATTACCTCATCATTACTCGAACTAAGGTTGTCCCCAAAAACCAGTTCTTGTACAAGATCCTCCCTACTCACCAATACCAAATCTAAAATGGCATCCCCTCTTGTTGGTTCAGCAACTATTTGATAAAGGAATCTGTCAGCTATCACATCCAGGAAAATCTGAGCCCTATTATTATTACTAGCACTATTATTACTACACTTACCTCTGGGATTAGGTGGCAGTCAACGGGAGTTACGCAAGCTATGCAAAAAACTCGCGTAACTCCCGTCGACTTCTGGGCTCCTCTTCTGCGCACTGCCTTCACTGCGCTGCGCTGACGGGAACCATGCTCCCATCAACGCAGCACTACATCACTTGCGAAGGTGGTCTTAGTATGTCAATTTCTGGATCGACTGAGCAAGTCTTCACTGACTGGTCAGTCAATCCAAAGAAATCTATTTGACGGCAGCAACTTTGCCACCATCAGTGTACCCGTAGCCTATATCTGGTAAATTAAAATCTCCCATAACACAGTTCCCAGTAGTATTTGCTTCATTAAAAACATTAAGGAGATCTCTATCCATATCCAAATTGGATCCCAGTGGTCTGTAGCACACCCCAAGCACTGTTCCAGGGGAAGCTCTAGTAATTTTCTTCCCCAGTGTGATTTTTGCCTGGACAGTCTCTGTCTCATCCATTGTATCACTTCTAATTGATATACTTCATCATTGATATATAACACTACTCCACCACCTTTGCCTTTATTTCTGTGTTTCCTAAACAGCACATACCCATCAATACCTATACTCCAATCATGACTACTATTCCACCATGATTCTGTTATGTCTATAATATCTGGTTTTTCACTTCCTGCACCAGTAGCTCTAGTTCCTCCATTTTGTTACCCAGGGTTCTCATATTGGTGTACAAACATCTTAATTTTCACTTTTTGGCTTTGCTCACATTCCTTACATGATTTGCCACAGTCATTCTAGTGCTGGTATCATCAATTAGCCTGGTATCTACACTACCCTTCCTCTTAATCTCTATTCTCTTTCCCACTGCTATATCCTTTCCTATTTCATTTTGCTCCCTCTCAATGTTAAAATCAAGTGTGTAGATTACCCGGGCATCTCCCAACCATCTCCCCCAAATTCCTAGTTTAAAGCTCTCTTAATCAGTTGTGCCAGCCTCCATCCTAGAAGTCTATTTCCCTCCCCGTTCAGGTGAAATCCATCCGAAGAGAACAGTTCTCTGTCCATGAATGCCTCCTAGTGACCATACATCCCAAAGCCCTCCTTATAGCACCACTGCCTGAGCCATATGTTGATCATCATAATCTTGTCATACCTTTGTTGTCCTTCTCTAGGGACGGGCAGAATACCGTAGAATATAGAAAGAATAGTTAATAGGTTTTGTGCTTTAAGATAGAATAGTAAAGTATATAGCTTGGGAAAAGGGCTGGAAGGACCTGATAAGGGCTGTCTGGGCGCTAGCACAGTACAAATAGGGGGCAAACATAAAAACAAAAGCTGACCAGAGCTGACCACACCCAGCTAAATGACACTTGAAAGTGCCTGTAAATCAGGATGCCTCAGCAGAAATGCTCACTGATCATGATACTGACCCAAAAGTAACACTGTTCACTGATTGGTTAAGCTGACCGCAAAAATGACACTGTTCACTAATTGGTTACATACTGATAGCAAAAGTGACACTGTTCATTGGTTGGCTACATAC
Source organism: Emydura macquarii macquarii (assembly GCF_026122565.2). Lineage (NCBI taxonomy): Eukaryota > Metazoa > Chordata > Testudines > Chelidae > Emydura > Emydura macquarii. The sequence continues at coordinate 30,638,945 of NW_027131390.1, read as the reverse complement.
TGATTAAGCTGATCAGTTTGGTGATCAGCCTGAGGGTATTTAAACCCCCAAAAGTCAGTGACACTTCAGACTGCAGCCCGCTGGGATCCTCGGTAGCTGGACTGAACCAGCAGCGTCCAAGGGACGGCTAACACTTATCAGAGTCGACTCAGCCTAAGGGGCTTAAGGAGAGAAGCACTTTTAGTAACGTATGAAAGTAGCACTTGCTTTAAGATAACAAATGAACATCTCTGTTTATCTGTCTGTAAAAAGTAACTAGGATTTTACAAACGACCATCTCTCTGTAAAAAACTGAGAGTTTGCAAGCAAATATCTGTCTGTAAACATGAAATGACCAATAATAGAATTGCGTTTTATGAGAAATGATTGCATGCATAAGAAAATATTAGGCCTTTGTATCTTTCTTTGGTTTCATGTTTGTATCGTTTACATTTATGCTCTTTACTTACTATTAATAACGAAATAAATGAGCCATATTTCTTCAGTTAAAGCCCTATTTGTATTCTTGTTCGGTCACCCCTGCCCCATGGCTGAGTCAACTCCTCTGCTTCCAGAGACCCACACTCCTAAAGCTAAGACCTTTCAGGCCGCTCTAAGTCCACGAATACCACTGAAGATCAACTGAGCCTCCATTTCCTTAAGAGTCTTCCCCTGCCTGGCATAGTTTCTCTTGATTCGTTCCGGTGAACATCTACCTATATGATTTGTTCCCACATGAAGGACAATCAGTGGATTCTTTCCTGCTCCCACTAGTATCTTCTTCAGTCTCAGGTCCACATCTTGTATCCTAGCACTGGGCAGACTGCACACATGTCTGCAACCTGTCACTGGTTGGAACCTGTAACCTGTGTTATATGTTGTTCCAAGGAAAGTAATTTTTTTCTCAGTAGTACTTCCAGTGTCATACTAGGGATAGCCATCAACTGTCTGGTCTCTTCTGCTTATAAAATAAACCTAGAGTAGTTCCTAGTTGACAGTTATTCATGTGAGAAGCAGCATTACAAGTTGTACCCAGGTTGACATCCTCAGGATGGGGAATGAGGTGGAGTTCGCTGGTCAATTTGAAGCATATTGGATTAAGCAGTGTTCCAAAGTGTTCCACTAACCACACTTTTCCCAGGCAGAGGACAAAGAGGCCTTAGGACTGCAGGGCTCCCTCACTTTTCAGTAGAATTAAAATCACAAGAACAATACAATTAAGATGTTTCCTCTCATTGCTCTTCACTCATCTCTTCTTATCTCCAGGTTTGTATTTTTTTTCTCATTTATCGTATGGCAGGGGTACTGGAAGGTAAGACTATGTAACTACAGGTAGTTAATTTCTGTTAATTACTACTGGAATTGAACAAGCAAACTTTTTTTATTAGTCTTGTTTTCCACTAACCCATGGTTGTTTTGGGGGTGCTTTCATGGACAAGCAGGTACTGTATTTCAAGCTCATGCCAATTGAGTTTGTCCTTGGAAGACATGAACTACCCAATGCACCCACTGAGCATTTTGGGGATTAAAGAGTTTCCTAATTCTCCACTTTTATCAGGTCTCAACCTTTTGTCAACATTAATCATAGAATCATAGAAGATAAGGTTGGAAGGAACATCAGGAGGTCATCTAGTCCCTGCTCAAAGCAAGACCAACATTAAATTCATAAGGTAAAAACGAAAAGAAGTAAGGAAAAAAATCCCCGTAGTTTTCTTTTGGACACCAAAGAACAAGCTAGCAGTCTCAAGGAGGCAAACGTTTCTTTTATTATCTAAAAACACCACACACAATGACAGACAAAAGTGTCAAAGAAAATAAAACCAAACTGTAGCATTTAACCCCAAAAGGAATGCTTCCTTCTAAAGTACTACATTCCCTCCAGCTTTTGGAGGTGTTATCCATGGTCATTGCTAATGAAGTGAACCAAAAAAACAAAAGCTTAAAGGTACATCATAAAGTAATGTATTGTATTCCTGGTGTTCTTTAAATGGTAGAGCTGAACCAAATGTCTTGTTCTAAGAATATAAAAAAATAATGCTGAAGGAGGGACATGTGACTTATCATACAGAAGGCTGGAGAGTTTATTTTCCTATGAGCAAAGTATTATGCTCTCCAAGGAAGAGAAGGAGATAGTATCCTAATAAAAGGTAATGTTACATATGTTCTGAGACAGAACATTACACTGGGTTAAAATGTAAGTTCAAAATGCATTATTGGAAGGACAAGATTCAATATTTACATCACATTATACAAGTAGCTCTCTGTGTTTGACAGCCCAGAATGTGTTCAACCTGATTCTGCCATTCACGCATGATTCAGACAGAGTCCAAACTGAACTAGAATTAATGTCATGTTACATTCTAGTGCTGAAGGATCAGGTTTTCCTCAGCCAAAAGCTGTGCTGTCTTGACTCCAGTTGTGAATATCTCCCTTTGCCTTGCGAGTCCCAGATCTATGTAGAAATCAATGGCCATTAGGCCCAGGCATACCCCCATAGCAAATCCTAGTGTTTTACTGGGAGGCTATATGAAGGACTACTACCTGAATTTCACTCTGTTCCTTTCCTAAAGTCTTGGACAGTAGATCTCAGAAAAGTCTCTCTTCCCCTACTCTCTTTGCCTTTTTATTAGTGTTATATTAAGTCCAAGAGTTGAATTGATGGTAATTAGGTTCATGCTGCTGTGAGGTTCCATCTAGCCATCGGTCACGCTACTAGTTGTGGACTTGAAGCACAAGGTTCAACAAGTTACTTTGTAGTCCAGGGAGCTTGCTAAGAGAAATAGACTCACTTGACTTAACTTTAGCTCTGATCTGCAATGTTACAGCATGTTATTTAAGAAAAAATGTCATGTCACCAACAACTCTTACAAAAATTAACCTAATAATAATCCTTCCTGAATATTAAAATAGCACAATTGAACTAACATTCTGTAAACCTTGAGAAAAAAGCATAATTTAATCAGTAGTGTTTTATATAGCACCTCTTTTACTCAGGCCACTCTATCAACCTGAATTAATTTAATCCTCAGGCAGTCTTATGGAACAGATAGGGCCTATTATACATGGGAAAGAAGTCTGAGAGGTACAATGATAAGGTAAGCGACTTGCTCAAGGTCGAACACTAAAGTCAGTAGTAGAATGAGGTTTCAAATGGCTTCGTGTCAAAAGAAACTGATTTAATTATCAAGGTTGCTTATGTGGTTTTTATTTTTGTTTTGGGTGGTGATGGGGTACAGTGAGAGAACCAGTGAAACTCTTTTGAATAACCTGTAGAGAGATTTCCTAGCAACTAATAGCTTGGAGTCTGTTAGGTACTAGAAGATTGAATGATACCGTTTTCATTTTGGATTACTGTGATGTATGTGCTATCAGACTGTCAGACTTACTATCACAGGTATTTATCACTTTTTATTCAAGACTTATTCTTTAAGGTTGAGTCATGAGGTCTTTTGTTCACACAGCTCAGATTATGTGGTAGGATTCAAACCATTTATCAATCTTTTAAAACATTTGATTCCAACAGTTTTATCTTCATTTAAACCTCTTTTTCTACCAAATCTTTTTCTTGTTTTGACAAGAATAAATGGGGGGGGGGGGGGGTTGTTTTTTTTGTTTTTGTTCGTTAAACATGAGTAATTTTCTAGCTTGGTTTCATACAAAGAAAAATGCTTAGTTCTACAAGTTATAGATGGTTTTATTTAACTTAATAAATGAGAAAATGATCATAGTTGTGAACACTATAGATCTATTTTTGGCCTCTTTATTATTAGACAGGCATAAAAAATTCTTATCAATTATCTGAGTTTGTTACTCTGTCATATGTTATAGGCAATATAAAAACCAGAATAATGCTAAATCTCTGGTTTTAGTTTCCATATACCAAAATCAGCTGTTAAGAATGACTTGTTTTCTATTAAAAATAAAGGGCAAAAATGTAATGTGTATATAATTCCATGAACCTTCACACTTGTGTCATGAATACTAACAACGCTAAGAGCCTGCTTAGCAAAATTTTCTCTGATGGAACAGCACATGAATGCATCATATAGCTAATGTGCATGCTATTGTTGTTTATTAAGCCGAACGCATCAGCATTTTAAGTATGTCATCATTATTAACTGTGTGTTGCTTACCTTCTTACTAGATATCACAATATGAAATGTGGAACTTTACATACTGAAGTCATTATTATTTGAACACCATAACTACACAACTAAAATCATATAAAGATCCTGTCATTCCATGATTTATGCAGGGGAGGGGAGTTAGCTATGGAGTACTTGGCCAGGGATAGAGGTAGTGTATTGAATATGGATTAGTCATGGGAAATACACAGTTCAAATATGACCAGGTTTGGTGGTATTTGACTGTTGTTCAATGTGTTACTGGAGAATAGTCTACACCACTAACATCTCTGCTGACACTATTTGGCAGCTTTGTTGGAAGTATTGGCAGATAGGCAGAGGACCACATTCAGAAGGAATGAGGTCATTCCTTCAGGTCAGCATTGATGCATGTTAGTTAGGAGGAGTAGGAGATTCTTGTTAAACACTAACCATTTTGTGTCAGTGCTGTTTCTCTCATCTTCAAATGAGGATTCTGGTTACAGAAGAAAAGTAACAATTGCAAAGAGTTGATATAAATCTACCTTAAAACAATTGTAACAAGGTTTATTTTAGAAATAGGAATTATCTAATGAGTACTAATTGCTATCTTAAATAGTTCAGCATGAAAACTATGGAAGGTAATATCAAAGTGCCTATTCGTTGTGGGTAAGAGCTGAAATTACTCAATTTGGACAACTGTTCCTTGGTCCTGATTTAAAAGCATAGCAAGAGATATACAATAATGTAAAGACCCCATAGTTTCAATATTTACAAGTCAAATATTTGATTGTGAAATCTGGATTTGAGCCATCTCTATCTAGACCTTCAACCACGTTTGAGGTGTTGAGTCAGGAACAAGATGGAACAAAAGGTCTAAGATATATACAATTTTGATTGAAAAAATATCTTGATAAGAAAAAAACCTAGATAAAAAGATGGGAGAAGGATTTGGATAAAGAAATTGATCAGTGATTCTCTCTATGGAAAAGGGGATCTACTTCTTCAATTTATGTAGCTCATAAAGAATTTTTATTATGAACTACTGTATAAATGGAATTTGACTCCATCATGGTTTTGCTACTAAGGAGGCACTCTACTGGAAGTATTGCAGGGAAAGGGGAGCATACTTGCACCTGTGCTGGTTGTGTTCAGGAATTAGATGGCTTGGGGAGGAAATTATCAGAGATTCATTTTACGACAAAATGCTGCTTACTAGAGATCCACTCACATGCTCTAGTAATGCTGCAGTAAAGGCTCTATGTTTTAAACAGTATGACAAATTAATTTCCTTACTGTTAGCAGCTGGAATTTGTATTGCATATTATTAGAAAAATTTGATCCCTTTTCCCTATGGAATTGTGAAATAGTAAAATATAGGCTGTCCTTGTAATGGAAAAACTTTCACATCAAGTATGTACACAAGAGAAGTGCCAGAAAGAGGACTGGTATTTAGAAATTTGGCCACCCTTTTTAGCATTGTCATAGGAGAGGGTTCCTCAAGCCAAAATCTTTAGTCAGTTTCTTTGAATATTAACGTGATCCTGAATAAGTATCGTATTGTGTAATATGTTAATGTATTATTGTAAGTTTGTCTTAATAAAAAGCTTCACAAAAAATGTGGTGGCTGCTACTGTACATGAGTAGAAGTGCATAAAAAGTCTGTCATTCAGCCAAGCACAGTAGGTAATGAAACCAAGAGGCAGGAGTGACAGATTTTGTGTTTGTCAGACTTTGACAAATTTGAAATCAATGAGAATTTGATGATTTTGAACTTCACTCAAAGATAATTTGCTAGCTGATATTCCATTAGTTACACTTTATTCCTGCTCTCTTGTAATTCATTAAAATATTGCAGAACAATAAATGCAACCCATGTACCTTGGAATCATTAATAGAAATATAGTACTAGAAAAAATAAGATATGAAAAGCATTCGGCTTAATGCTTACACTACTTAACAAAGAAATCACAACTCAAGGAGTGTTCTAAAGCAGAATCACTTGCTCTCCTAAATGGTAGATTACATATTGTGAAAACTCAATGAAATTGTCTTAAGGAATTTTATTTTAAAAACTGAAAGCTACTATGTAGCATATCTGTGAGAGAAAGCATATTTTATAAATGTTTGTGGTTTAGTATTGCACTAATATTTTGGCAAATTTGGATAATACAAATTGAAGTTACAAAATTCAACAGCTTTTGAGTAAAAAAATGTGATAAAAATAAACTAGGGACTACATGATTTATTCATTTCATTATATTTTTGTCAGTACATACCATATCTAATTGATTTTTTTTCTTTATTAGGAATGTCTTTTGTCAGTGAATTTCCTTTAAGAGCTTTGCATTTTAAAAATCCTTTAATGCATGGAGACAAAATGAGTGTGTTGCCTCCTTCTAAAAGTAGACTGTGGCATACAATACCAAACCTGAAGGATGGATGCAATGCAACATTACCTAGGGTTATATTATGTTAATATAAAATGTTATTAGAGTACCATCAGCCATAAAAAGAAAAAAATATGCAACACTTTAAAGAATGAAGAGGGGGGCAGGGATGTGCCCGTGCATGCATGCGCACCTGAACTGCTTTTCAGGTAGCTCTAGTAATTAACAAAGATGTAATATTTGTTCACTCTCATTTTTTTTCTGCTTTCATAATCACTTTGTCAATGGCAACCTCAGATCTGTTAAACAGTAACAGAACTTGAGACAGCCTCTGTCCAGGGCTCTTATTGTTAGGGGGTATGATAATCAGAAAGATTTGAATATCTGTACGCAAGTACTTCCTTCTTCCCCAAAACTGAGAAAAAAGGTTTAAATAAAACATAATTAAATCCGAATAATCTCGTGCCCCTTCCAACTGTGTGATTTATAGGAATAAAAATAATTGAAGCTCTGATTGTGGGTGTTGTGACTAATGGGAGAGAATTTGTTTTAAAATATGTATTTCTTAAATAAAGATCAAATGAGTAAGTATTGGTGGCCAGAATTACCACATTTTACAGTACTGCTGTTATGATGGCAGGGTGGTATTAGTGTTAGGGTCTCTGGAGCATTTCAGTTCATCCTTGGAGCAAACCCTTTTCCTAATCCAATCCTGAGATGAAACCAGACTTCCTCATGGAGGTGCTATTGGTAATGGTGCTGTTCCCTAAAGAGAGGGCCTTGTTTATATCAGACTATATCAGATATTAGTTTATATCAATATAGCTTTGATTAAAAAAGGGGATTGGAGAACAGATGTTAACTCCCCTGATCAGCAAAGTTAACTATGGAGGAGCAGAATGAACTGAGCCCATTAAAGAAGGAACCTTTATGAAACAACGCACTCCACACACTCAGCATATGTCTCAAAATGACAGGTCTTCTACTGTGCTCCACAGACTTGGAGAGAGCATTGTGAGACAAAGGGAAGGAAGTCTCAGGGTTAGAGAGAACTGGAAGGTCCAGGCTTGTAGGTTTTATGCCCAGCTTTGCCACTGACTTGATGTGTGAACTTGTGCAAATCATTTAGTCTTCTAACAAATTGATATTGGTAATAGATCTTACAGGATTGTCATGAGACCTATTCGAAAAGCCCTTGAAATCTTGGGAGGGAAAGTGTTACGTACAAGTGCTAATTATTATAGATTAACTCCAAAAAATCCATTATACCAGTTTCTTGTTTAGTCACACAGTAATTCCAGATAAACAAGCATATGCAAGGGTTTGTTAGGACCTTAAATTTGTATGCAGCTAACCCATGATACATAAGATGGAATTGGGTTCCTCCGCTTTCTGCATCAGCTGTCAAGAGAATGTTGCAGTTTGTACACTTGTGCCAAGTACACAAATGTTAATTAAAAGCTTCTAGTAATACGATGGAAAGGGGAGAAGTTACAACTGGCTCATATCCAACACTCCCTCAACAACCAGCCAAATCAAAATTAGTTGATCAGGAAAGAGAAAATAACCACTTAAGGTATATTAAATGTTACTGCTCTGGTTCAGTGAGAACACCCCATCCTTAAATAGTTACCATCTTCAAAACTTTGGTCAGATATTTTTGCATTAACTTTAGCAGATGCCTGTATAAAATGACTATTGAAATGCAATATTCGTTTTGCTTGTGATGGAATTCTGGCACAAACTACAAATTCACCTAATTTTATTTGATTTCAAGGGAGGTTTTTATTTACCTTTTTAATGTTTCATTAATTATTTTCACTGTTAAATCATTAAGCATGTATTATATATATATTCAGTGTGTTCCTTTTAATACCACTTATCAGTGACACCCAAGAACCATTCTGGCAGGAGTTAGGTAGTTAAATTGTGCTGACTGAACTAGATACTATTACTACTGATAACAAATACCTCCCTGTTCTCTCTCAGCTAAAAGGAATTTTAGTTTCTTGATGTGTCTAAAAGTGGAGGAGGGGTCTGTTCCTTAGAAAACCTTTAACCTTGCTCATTGTTGGCTGACTCAGATCACCTTCTCAGACTTTGCTTTGCATTTAGTCATCAAATGACCTGTTACGTTCATACGAGTCTGAAGAGTCTCACTTATGCACTAAGCCAACATTTCCCTAATCATCTCAACAATATATATTAGTTCAGTTTGCCTTGGATTATTTATTTGGTTTTTCATCGCTTAATATTTTGCTACATGCTGTCCTCCGTATAGATGCAAAAGATCTTTTGGAACCACATTTCTTGATCATGTAATTAACATATGAAACATCTTGTTAGTGACTTTTTCAGCCTGGGCAGGACATTGTTTCACCTTTCCCTCTTGAGATGTTCAATATTTAGTTTAAACAAAATATAGTTTGTCCCTGTTCTTTGTGATTTCTACTACCTAGTATCCAACAGCAATGATTTAAGTTAAATGTAGTTATCACAAAGTGTACAAGTTACTCCATAATTATAATCTACCAATACCATACTGTCTTTAGACCACAACAGTGAATCAGGGTACTCTCCCCATCACAGAAGTGGGGAACAGAGGATTACAGAGTAATTGTTTAAACATGTTATTATATCCTGATCTAGTCCCCCTCTCTGAACGGTCCAGTCTGTTGTACATGGAACTCAATACAGGGCCCATTTACTTCTAAGGCTCCTGGGTTTGGCTAGTGGTTGGGCAATGTTCCAAGAGCTGAACAATCCCAAGTGTGTCTGAGTTGCGTCTTGGGCAATGGGTCCCTGCAGTCCAACTGCCTAGATCCCAGAACCACTGCCATGGCCCTCCCAAGCCCTTAATTGCTTAGGCTTATTTCTCCAAAGTTCCCACTCACTGTGGGAACTCTGGTTTCTCAATGAATCCCTTCATGGACAATGTGGCAGGCAAGCAAGAATGGCAGCTTTAGCAAAAGAATTTCTAATCACAGGTACTTTTACTCTTGGAAACACTAGAGTTACAAATCTTTTGAAAATAACGAAATCCTGGATCTTATCTCACCCCTGTCTTTGAGTTCTGGTTCTGATAAGCATCCTTAGGCGAGGTAGTGTGTCTTCTACCTTCACTATCTCCAGCAAGTTGTGCTCGCAAGTGATAACGTAATGGTTTCCTCCTCACAGAGAGACCTCTTCTTCAATAAATTCTCTGCTCTGTAATCAGGTGGAGAAGCTGCAATTCTCCCAGTCATATGCTTAGACTCTGAAATTCCAGACTCCTGCTCCCAGACAAGTTTCTGATAGAGAGACAATTCAAAGTTATTGGTTCCTACCAACTGCAAAACCATTGTTCCAGTAGGGGAGAATTAATGGGCCTTGATAGCTCTCTCATTCATAGTCATTCATCTAGGAGCCCTGTCCCTGCCACAGAAGGGATGTTCTAATCCCAAATGGAGGCTATAGGATAAAGTGAAGGCCGCAATCAAAATGGAGATTGAAATACAGCATGGCATTCACAGAACAAAATGGTGTTCAACATTTGATCAGAGATATCCTCCAATCTGTTACACATGAGGTGTTAATTATACCAGCAGACATACATTGCATAAAGTTCAATGCTCCAAAGGTGCTTAGTAATCAAAGTATCATTAGTTCTTTAAAAGCATCATCTCTGACACCTTTTAAGATAGAAATGAATGGGAGGAAGAACAGCCTGTATTTATAGGATCCAAGACTCCTTCCATTCCTCACATGCCCTGCTAGAAGGAAATTAGTAGGCAGATTTCTGTTCTCACATTTTTCTTTTACAGGTTGTCTTGTTGCATCTAATGCATGAACCTTTCTGAGAAAGAAATGAGCTGCTTGGCTTTTCTAAAAGAAAACTAAGGTAACACTGGGGAAAATGGGTGGGTCTCATTGTTCCAACTTCAATCAGTTTTAGCATTTTAAAAAACATGGACTTTTTAAAGTGGACTTTTCTGAGGCTCCTTCTTTTTCTCCACAACAGCATCTCTCTATCTCATGCAGTAATAAATATATTTCTAAAAAAAAACAGAAACAAAAAGGATTCTATTTACTCTTTAGTGTGAGCCAACGAATAGAGCATCCAACTGAAGTAACTGGGATTTGAGAACCTTGAGTCCGATTCCCTTGCTTTTGATGCTGTGATCTTGGTAAGTCACTTAAAATGTTAGTATTGCAATTTCCTAACCTATCAATGAGGGTTGTAAAGCTTTATCCACCTTTGTAAGGCACTTTAAGTTGTATGGATGAAAAATGTAAATGGTGGTGGTATTTTTTTTATTATTTTGAAATGAGTTTGATAATTGGCCAAATATAGTATTTACTGCTCTTACCAACTATTTTTCTGTTGTAAAACTCAGGGAGAGATGACTAAAACATCTGGAAAAAAAATAGATAAAACAGTGCGGACTTTTAGGACTTTACTTCAATAATATTAGAAGGATATCTTCATCCTTCTACTTGTTCAGTGATATTCTTGCTATGGCAGATCTCTGCCTCTTCTCCTTTTTTCTTTTAACCTGAAGATTAATATTTAGAATTATGATTGCTTTAAAAATCCACATTTGGATGTTCCAAGCTAAGGCTACTTCATCAGTTTTGGTTTTTTCCTTTTGTTTATGATGCACAGGATAACACCATCTGCTAATTTGAGTTTGGTGTGAAACTGGTTTTTTTCCCCCCCTCTTCCTATCCTCCTGCTTTGAAGCTCCTTTTCAAAACTCATTCCTTTATTAATTTTATCAGTCTAATATGACATGTTAATCAAGGTATTTAAACAGGGTAGAAGGGGGTTTTGAATGGAATATATGCTTTTTTAAAATTATAAATTTCATCATCTGTGAAGACTTCTGTAAAATACTTTGGTTCAGATGGATTCATACATTAAAATAACAATCTAATGTAGTCAACAAACTTTTAAGCACTGAAGTGATTATATACTTTTGGTGAAAGAGAATTTGGCTTTTCACATTGTTTAGCCACAGTTCTAGGAACCAGGAAATACACACTCCTTGGAATCCACATTCACAATTTTCCCCTGTGCTGAATTGGAGAAGGGCTATCCACGGCTTCACTGGCTCCCCAGTCCTTCTTGGAAATCCTTCAAAGAAAGTTCACAAAGAGAGGCAGCATGATTAGACTAGATATGGGGTTGCATGTATCCTCTGTCTCAAGCAACGTCAATATGACAGTCGGACACTAGAGCTGTTACATTTTCCGTGCCCTTCCATTCCTTTAAGAGTCCTAGAGGGAGCTGTGATAAGGAGAGGCCTTTGTATTGTGGCTTCAGTGGAGCTGCCTTGCAAAGAATAGGAGGGGACACCCAACCCTACAGCCAGAGTGAAGGCACCATTCATGCGAATTGGTGAAACTAGTCACTTATATATCCTTACAGTTTGGTAAAGAATCAGGGTGTTAATTGTACACCTTTGATGGAACTATGTGGAGGAAACTCTGTGAGGAGAACATTGTGAACTTTCCCTTTCTACATCCCTAATCTATTTCTGAGGCTTTCACCACAACAGGAGAAGAATCTGTGTTATCAGGCTAATGGGTTACGTATACAAACTTCTCATAAGACTCTATTCTTCTGTGTTTATATGGTGCTCATTAATAATTTTGATGGTAATTTTCTCATTATTTTTCACCTTCCAAATAGACTTGGCTTTTATTTAAATACAGAGGAGTTCTTTGTATAGACTGGGCCTGGAAATGGAATTGACTGTGGAAATGAAATTTCTCTATAGGCACAATACCTCTTCTACTGTTGGGTATTCTTAGGGCTCGTACTGAACTTGTTAGTCAGGTGAATATGGCAGACACAGTGAGATGCTGGCACAGTCAGTTTTCTTTTTGCAGTTAGCACAGTAAGAGCAGAGTCGATTGAGGCAGGTTTTCTATGGAACTAGCCAAACTCATCTTGGCTACTGTGTACTAATTAAAACTATTTCTGAGTAGGTGAATATTGTGTGAAGTGAACTTGGCAAGAAAGACACAGGCTGCTACCTTGTGTACTCAAAAAAAGAGTGCTTACCTATGGATGCACTTGAAACATGCCTACACAAAAACTCATCCAACCAAATCCAAAGCAGATGACAGCCTATGTCTTGTGTTTGTCTTACACTTTGTGAAAAATATCATGATGGAAAGTGCAACCCACCTCTCTCTCTCTTTCCACATACCAAAGGCACATAAATTGAAGACTAACCACTTATGGCCTAATCCTGTAAGGTGTCTTTTAAGCTATCTATGCATTTAAATTGCACTCATCTCCATGGTATCTAAATACCTATTGAAGTCTATGAGAGTTGAGGGAGCTCATTGCCTCTTGACAAGCACTTAATCCTTGCAGGAGCAAGCACTGTAATAGCATGGTGTTAAATAGAGGTTTTATAAACTAGTAATTTTGTAAGAGCTATGCCAAACAAATAATCCTGTTGAGACTTCAATGTAATGCACCAGTAAACTACTGTACACATAAGTACTAGTTGTGCTTACTTGACCCAAAGTCATTCTGTATTTTTCTTTTACTGGAAAATCAGTACAGCATACAGTTCTTCTTAACAGCACAGTTTTAAAAATGTAAGTGAATTTACACAATGGCCTAAGACTGTGAGGGTGAATGGCTTTTAATACAAGTAGTGGGAAAGAAAGTGTATAACGCAAAGAGCGCTGTAGCTATTTTCCTCTATTGTGTGAGCAGAGATTCTGAATGGCTAAATATAACAGGCTACAACAAGTTCATTACGAGAAGCTGTGATATACTAACTGCTGCTACAAATAGGGTCATTCAAAGATCATTGGATCAGATTCTAAATCCTCAGAAGATATATATTAGCATATTTCCACTAAAATCAACAGTGCTACCAGCTTAGGATATGGCCCATGATAGATGATCATTTCTACAACACTATAATAAAGTACATTGAATTTTGTAATGTATAGTCTGAGAAAATAAGATGCAAATAGGAAATTGAGTTGATTACCCAGTTGTTATATTGTATAAGCAAGACCCATAAAAATGCACATAGTTGCCCATAATTACAGTAATTCCATTGTTCTCAGCAAAATCTTTTATGAGCCAGCATCAATACAAATGTTTCTGAAACATCAAGAATAAAAAAAGTGATTCTTAGAGATTTCACCTACTGTTTGGAGATTAAATTATATCCTTGACAGTTGGCAAAGGCAAGAAATTCACAAGTCTCAGCAACTGTTTTCCTGGTGGAAAAATCTAAGTGAAATAATTAGAACATCTGGCAAAGCTCTTAAATAAAACAGTACTTTGAAACAGTAATGATTCACCGTATCCTAGGACTTTACGTCAATGACATTAGAACAATTAATATTCAAAGCATGCTTAATTATAATTGTACTTCACAGATGTTCAAGAGGAAAAAAGAAAACATGGTGATTTCAGGTTGAGCTCTCATGCGGACTGTGTAATGCAGCAGTACTTAACACCTCTTTGCAGAAAGAGACAATTAATGGCTATTATTAACTAACTAATTATATATAAAATATTTATATATATATATGTATTCTATAAAAAAAATTTGGGTGTGTGTAAGTCCAATCAAGTACCATGATAAACACATGGTTTTAAAAATCTTATTAACATTTTGCATATACCGGAAAATTGTATTAAACAACTTAAAGCTTCTTAAAGTAAAGGAATAGTTGTAATTTTTAATAATAGATCCAAGTATGGATTTAATGTAATTAAAGTACCTTTCTTGACATTTATTAAGCCTCTATCATATTTAATTTCTTTTATTGTTGTGCCCCCAATCCACAATTGCTAACAACCCCTCCTGCTACCAATTAGTCACCTGCTAATCATGAACAATCTTGTAATAAACATTTTATGAGGATCAGAATCCTAACTGGGAAAAAAATGTAGTAGCTGTACATAATCAAATAGTCAACTAAGTTTCAAACTTCGAAGAAAGGGGAAATCAGTAACATAAATCTCCAATCTTCAGGCAACGTGAAAACGTGTGTGCCAGTTCCACTAATTAAAATTCTTCAGATGTGCCTCTGAGTTTTAATTAACAGTGCTGGATTGTGGCAGATGCATGGTTTGTGTCATTTTGCCTGATGTTTAACTTCTACCTATGTTAAACATTTGTTCTCTTAACCAACAACAAAAGTCAAAAGAGGCAATTTATTCATCTAGTTAAATAACTCTAGAAAATACAGTGTCTTAAAACGTGAGAATTTATTCCGCAAAACTCAAGACTTTTTGTAAATCCAATAATTTAATTGCGTAGTCTCCAAGAAATCTGAGGAACAACTAGGGATTCAATCTTGCAAACACATGTGATTAACTCTATGTCCCTCAACACTGACTTAAAGTAAAACATATTAGTTACAGTCCCATTGACTTCAAGTGGTAAAGCTAAGCATCTGCTTAAGTATTTTCAGGTTGGGGCATGGGTTCTCCCATACCCATCCTGAGTAGGATGAAGGAGGTAGTTATTTCTCTATGGAAGCACCTGAAACTTTCTTTTAAGCTTTGATGTGTTCACAAGTGGAGTCATGGTTTACTTTAGTACATATCTTGGATAATTAATAATTTGCCACTCCTTATTATCCTAATGAATAGAAAATCTTATTTGCAATATATTTATAAAGGAAAAAGAGGGAGAAGGGAAAATAAATTAAAGGATTTTTCCCCCTTATTTTATTTTTGTCTGTTCTTAGTCTAGACTGTGCGTCAGTGAGTCTGTCTCTAAACTAGAGACCAATTAATAAGAGAACTGTAACACTATTAACCCTTTAGTGTAGAAATAGTGCATTCCAAGGTTCATCAACACTAGATGAAACTGGGCCAATATATACTTGTGTCAAAATCATTGATGTTTTGCATGTTGTTTGTGATTTTCACAAAACTCAAAGGTTTCTACTGAATTAGCTTTTCATGTGGAACCATTCAACTCAAAATGAAACTTCAGGATGAAAACTGAAACATATCAATAATGAAATTATATGTTGGCATGATCTCCTGACTAAAACAAGCCCTCAGATATTGTATAGCTTCATTTAATACAGCCATGAAACAAATGGCATAGGGGTTGGGAGAAAAATATTGAATTTTCCTTCCTTTAATTCTTTATTTCCCCTAACTATTCCTAATATTTGTATGTAGTCAATTTTACATCATTTTAAATTGTTCTGGCTGTATATATAGCCTACAGAGCCCCTAAGACCAGTAGCAATTTCTCCCTTTTGTGCAGGCAACCATTTGAACCTACTCTACCAATGAAATAACACAAACTGAAACAGCATTTTTTTTTCCAAATGCCATTTATCTCATTCTAATTGGATTTTTTAGGCCAAAGGACAAAATTAGTTATTTCAAAACCTTGTTTGTTTTGGAGTAGCTCAGCTCTTACTGGTATAGTAGCTTTCCCTAAGCCTTTGTGTGGTTTCCTGTCTCGCCAAGAAGATCTTTCTGGGTTGCTCTCTAGTCAGATTAAAAGCTCTTGAAGAATCATGGGACTAATTTTTTCTTGTACAGTGAATATCATGAAGGAAGCCATTCTAACCATAGGAAATGAAGTAGCTGTCTCAGACTTCCCAATTTTTTCTTACATTGTTCATGCCAAGATGCAAGGAGGTGGCATGCAGTGCTTAATTTGTAATGAAAGAGGTGTGAAGGTTCAAGTAATTAGGTTCCAGGACTCAAGCAATTGTTTTACTTTCATAACTAATGTGGCAAGCCCAGAGGCACCGGGGCTATGAACTGCCAAGCCTAGAAGTGCTGGGGAAAGCTCTGGCACAAATTAAGCACTGGTGGCATGTAAACCACACTGCTGACTTTAACAGAATTTAAGTCTCTGCTTAAGTACTTTGCTAAATAAGGAGGGATTTAAGCATGTGCATAAATGTCTTCCTGAATTGGGCAATAGAGCATTTATGATGACAAGAAATGCTGCATGCACACAACTGCTTTTGAAGACAGGAGGTTTTGCATTCAGCAGTGGTTAGGCCCCTTTTTCTGTAGTGATCTCCAAAATATGTTGGATGTTCTATAATAGTCCAGCAATAGATATTCCAAGGAGAATGGTATCTGTGAAAGACAGAGGGCCAGATTCTTACCTGCAAAGGCCATAGACGTGCTGATTTTATATCAGCCCTCAATGTAAAGGAAATGTAGTTGGTAAATAATGGATTAGCTTTAACACTAATTTATCCACAAAAACCTTACAGTATAGTGTAAAATACTAGGGGGGAAATGTCATGTATTGGTATATTTAGTGGATACTTTATTCTCATGACAGATTTTCCATGCTATGGTGCACTTTTTTTTTTTAATCAAGGTCCTGTATAGCTCATTATTTCATAAGCTTTCATGAATACTCAGAACTATTACCTTTCAGATCCTACTGCATCAAAGGTATCCAACTTCCCCAGCTGGGTTATATGATAGTGACAGTAATTAGCAATAAACTTCAAAATCTTTCATAATAGTAAAATTAATAATAATGATGATAATTTTGATTTTTAGAAAGCAACTTCTGTTAAAAAAAAAAAGGCATCATAGAGCATTGCATGGAGATCTTGATTATATCATGCAAAGGAGTTATTCACAGGAGGCAGTATTAACATAGCCACACTCCACTAAAAACACTCTTACTCTTGCCAAGTTTCTGTGCATAAAATGATGATCATACTGTTCTGATGTTATTAGCCTCCATCTTCCAAGCTGCTGCAGTCCCACATGTAAAAGAATTTTAAATATAGATTTGTACATGTCAGGGAATACTACCTCTATACTCCTTGTGTGAAAATGTTAAACATTTAAAGGAATACAAAGCAAAATAATAACATTCAATATGTCAAGTCTGGGAAAGAAAAGGAAATAAATCATCTTGTGACATATTTCTTAGCTATTTTCAAGTGAAAATTGAAGTGAGTGTTCTTTTTAGATGTTCAAGATACACTAACTTTTTTAACTGTATGAGCTTTTATTTTAGGTTCTGTGTCTGTAAGAGCCATGGTTCAGTAACCTAAAATCTGGAAACATATTATATAAAGGGTATCTAAGATGTTGTGCAATCAATATATATACAATTAATCTGAGCCCTGATTTGAAAGAATGTCATTGCCATTTGGCTTCTGTGCAAAGCCATACATAGCTTACAATATGATCACTAAATATATATAAAGAAAAGTCAACAGAAATGTAAAACTGAGGACTGGGAGCCCTGTCAGTGAGTGAGATATGTTCTCTGCTTGCCTAAACCTGAGTTGCCTCTGATCTTGCTTAAACCTGATGAGTCATCCTTGAGCCAGACAACCTGATGAGTAGTCAGAAGCAATTATCTGAAGGTCTTGTGATAGAGTCCATGCTATTCAACCTGGATTCAGCCAATCCACAGGCTAGGACCCCCCCCAGGTAATTCCCAAGGCAGGTTTATAGGCTTCCCAGGGGAGCAGTCCTAGCAATATCACTATCTGAGTGGGAGTGCTCCCACTGCCAGGAGTTTCAACTGACTCCTCCTGTTGGCCCTTGCTCCTGCTCTATCCCATGTGGGTTTGTCATACTAGACTGCCCCTGTTTGAGCCTGCATCTGCTCCTGCCTCAGCCAGCTGCTGGCAATTTCGATAGTGCGATCTTGTATGAATGTGCTCCTGAGTGAGTGGGAGGTGGTATTAGTCCAGATGTGTGGCTAGCTGGTTAGGAGCCTAGCTTCTCAGGAAGTCATTCCTTCATGGGAGTGTAGTTCAGCAACACTGGGAGTCTGCCCTTGTACCATCCATCTGTGAATATGCTGATATGCTCTTGATTTTGCACGTCTCCTGTCATTCATGAGTTGAGGACCATGTTCTCCCCACCTTAATAGGATTATTTAGAGGAAACTGGCTCAACTTCTGTCCTCTTGTGGGTTTTCCTGTGGTTGGATGCTAATTGGCCTGACAAAAAAACACATTAGATACATAATTTTAAATTATACTCTGGGCAAAGTAATGTCACAAGATTTTTGCATCTGAAAATGAGCATGAACACATACCATGGTGTAGCATGAAGAATCTTATGGGTAAACATGGATTTCAAAGAACTTGTGTTACGTTATACTGGTAGATCAAGAGACCTTGAAAGTTACGTTTACAAACTGAAAACTCTATTGAAACTCTAGCAAAAGTCAAAATAGAAGAAAACAAGAAGCAAGGTATATAGAAGTCAGTGGTCAAACTGTGTGCATGCATGCATGCAAATTTCAGATATTGCAATATGTATGTTAGGTTTAGCTGATGCATTTACATGTTGAATAGGTTTCAAATAAATGTATTTGATTTTTTTCCCTTTGGTGCTACAGCAAGCCACTGAAATTGATATCTTTTCCTTTCGCCAGCCATATTCTGAAGGTGAAAATTCTGTTTTCCACTTGATGCTAACTATGTGTAAGACATTTCACATGGAGAAACATATCTTTATTCAAGTCTAATGGCATAAAGGAAGTTCAAGCTTAATATTTAAACTACAAGTCACACAAACCCTAGCTAAATATTTGATAAGCAAGAATAAGTCTAGAGCATATTACTTCTATTTTGTGTGAATAGAATATTCATCCCTGCAAGTAACATGGTGGGAAGATGGCTTTGAAATCTAAAAAGACAAATTATGGGTGAAGCAGGTAGTGCCACCTGTTAAGGTTGCCTGACACTTCCTATTACGCAACCCTAATTTCATGCTTCAGCCCAGGATTACATAACAGGATATACCCTGCATAACAGGATATACCCTGCACAACAGGATTTACCCTGCAATGGTTGCTACTGGCATCCAGGAGCCAGGGTGGGGCTACGCACTGGAACTGAGAGCCAAAAGTCTGTCTGTCTCTCCTGCACACTCAATCCTCCCCTCCTCTTCCCCCCCCCTCCCTTCCCCCAGGCACTGTGGAGGAGAAGGGCAAAGTGGCCTGACTGAAATTCACAGGGGATTAGAGATTTACTGGGAATGGAATAGATTGGGATAAAAAATACCAGTATGGAGAAGCTGGGACTGGTGATGCAAGGGGACTGATACTATGAGGCAAGGTTGGGTCTGGGACTGGGACAGGGACAGGGAAGGAGGACAACTGACTGGATGAGGAGCCAGTGGCAGGGAGAGAATGGGACTGGCTGGGCAAAAAGCCTGGATGTGTGGGGATGATGGACACTGGGATTAGGAACCTAATGAAAGGAGACTAGGGACTCTGAAAGGAAGCCTAGAGAGAGAGACTGGGACAAGATGGGCAAGGAAACTGGAACTGGAATGAGAAGCCTGAGTGGCCCAGACTGTTACTGGGATAAGGAGCTGGTAGGGGTGGAGGAAAATTGGGATGAGGTGCTGCAGGATAAGATACAGTATAGGGACAGTCAGGAAGGGGAACATGGGCAGAAGAGGTCACAGCTGAGGGGGAACAGCAGCAAAAGGGTCTGTGCCACATAGAGCACATTCCTTTTCAGAACCTGGAACTGAACCCCAGTTTCCTGAGTTTCACTATTCCCCTAATATCAGTAAGTATTTTTTAAACTCACTGGCAAAGTGTGCCTTGCATAGCCCTATAGTTGCTGGCCCTCATAAATGATGATAACCTACTATCTCTATCAGTTACTTTTTTAAATCAAGTGGCTGAACTGTGTGTGGTGGATCTAATAGTTCCAACCTTTCTGATGACCCACGTAGAAGTCAGTATGATTCTATGTGATGGAATTTCTGCTTAATTTTCTATTTGCTTTTTAAAATAATCTAGGAAACCGCATACACAAGCACATTACAGAAAGATTAAGGTGCTAAAGTCGAGAACTCAAAGAGCCAGAATTACAAGTGCCTGTAGAACTTCCATTCAACCCTCTTGTGCATATGAATTGTGGTAGTCTTTAAATATATGGTAACATGTTATTTTTTCCATGGATCCCTGCCTCCTTCAGTGCACAGGATGTATCCCCTCTAGGGATGAACTGGGGTTGTGCAGTGAAGAAGGCAGTTGTCTGTGGGACCCAGGCTTCATTTCTTGAGGATGTTGAAAGGTGTACACTGAGTGAGGCAGGGGATTTCAAGAAGAAAAAGGATAGTCTTCTGGTTAAGGCTATTGAAAGCTACAATTGGTCCATGTAGACAAATGGTTGTCAACCTTTCCACACTACTATAGCCCGTTCAGGAGTCTCATTTGTCTTGTGTAACCCAAGTTTCATCTCACTTAAAAACTACTTGCTTACAAAATCATACATGAAAATACACACGTGTCACAGCACACTATTACTGAAAAATTGCTTCCTTTCTCATTTTGTCTGTAGGAAATTTTAGTTTGTACTGACTTCGCTAGTGCTTTTTATGCAGCCCGTTGTAAAACTAGGCAAATATCTAGATGAGTCGATTTCCTCCCTGGAAGACCTCTGTGTACCCGCAGGGGTACAAGTATGCCTGGTTGAGAACCACTGGTGCACACTAAAAGTTCCCTTAAACAGTAGTGCATTAAAGAACTCTAGAGAACTTTTAGTATACACCAGGAGACCCAATTTGTGTGTTTTGGGAATCAAACCCCCATAGTGCACATTGCCACAGTGTGTAGACAAGCCCTCAGATTCTATCCCTGCCTCTGATGCTGAGTCCCTATGTGATATTGGGCAAGCCTTTAAACCAAACTTTTCACAGCTGGTTACTAATTGTGTTCTTATTTTCTGGCTGTCCAATGTGAGACTTCATGGTCTGATTTGCAGAAGTGCTGAGCATTCACACCTGCAACTAAAGTCAATGGGAGCAGTGCTTTGAACATACAAAGTGCTATATAAAGCTGAGTATTCTGAAAAATCAGGCCCATGGTCTCTCTCAAATTGGACACCCATAATTAGTGAACATTTCTGACCTTAATCCCTCTGTGGCTGATTTTCTTCACCTGTAAAGTGGGGCTAATAATACCATCTCATGGGGGTATTGTGGTGATAGATTCATAAATGTTTGTGAAGCATTCAGCTACTATAGTGATGAGCAACTTAGAAAAGTTCGAGAGGAAATTCTGGATTCAGAGTAGCATTTGACTAGTGTGCAGTGAATAAGGCATGAGTCCACATGTTGGTTGGGATAAAAGGAATGTTGAATAGGTGCTCAGTCGGTGAACACTACGGATCCTGTGCATTGAATGAGGCAGAGGTCCTGCGGCAGAGTAGTACTCATGTTGTTATAGACTGTATCATAATGCATTAAACCCAAGAGGGTCTAATTAAAAGTGTATGTTCATTCTAGGATTTCCTAACTTTTTGGGGCTTGACTTTGCAATTTTTTAAAATTGTTTTAATGAGGGGTTTTGTATATAATAGGTACAGAGACTAGTGAGAAATTAGTAGTCGGATTCATCACATGATGTGCAGGTTTTTAAAATAGGTTTTTGGGAAGATGAAGTACATAAATTGCTAGAAACATAAACAAGATAGATAGGATTCCATCATAAGTCTTGCCACATTAGCAATTTGATAGAAAAATGCTTTTACCTGTGACTCAGTTTTAAAATGAAAAATCATACAATTGTTTTCTATTTTTGTACTAAATGTATATTAAAAATAGGTCATTTAAAAAAAAAAAAAAGAAGTCATTTTAAGCAAATACCATATTTTGGGGAATAACCTAATTTAGAATCCTCTTTAATTAAGTTTTATTCCATTAACATATTATTAAGTAATTTGATAGGATTACCTGTTTTTTTAAGTGCATTTTGTCTGCACAGCCAAATAAACCCAGTCGTGTCTTCTTAATTAACCACAATGAATTTAACTGGATGGCAATAGCAAATCTAAATAAAATCAAATAAGAATCAAGCTAACAAAATGTGGAATGGTATGTCCAAATAAGCTGTAAAGAACTACTGCAGTAAAGTGCTATGGTAACATGGTCTCCTTCCTGTCAAATAAATATCAAGCACAGGTTCTTCCTGTTCTGCTAATATGGCTGTTCTGAATGATTACTGAACTGTACAAGCAAGAGTGTGATCAAGAGCTGTGAGGCTAAAGCAATTCTCTAAACATCAATTCCCTCCAGCATAGATGTGTCATGGAGCATTTGGCATTAGAAAGGGAAAGTGTGGAATATTATTACTCTAACTCTCCTTTCTTTCCTCTTCGGAATTGCCAGATGTCACTGGATCAGTGTCTAGCATCTTAGGAATGATATGAGGGAACCTAAGGCAACTGCAGAATATCACAGGTGCAGGTGGGGTGTGCTACTTGATGCTGCCGACAGAAGTGGGTTGTTGAAATGTTGAGGCTTCAGGCAGAAAATGTATCCAGCTAAACTTGTTAGTAAGGAGAAGACTGCTTTGTCCCCATTGCTTTCGTGTTATGTATCCATCCAGAAACATTAATAGCCAGGGTGTGTAGCTGCACAGCAACATTTGACATGTTTCCTGTGCTTATAACAAATTTCATCTGGCTAAACTTTGTTTAGTCCTGAGAATACCTTCAATGCATGATCCATTTGGATTACTAGATACAAAAGTTTCTCACAATGTAATCCCACTCTTCCACTGTCCCAGTTTCTCATTTATACAAATATCTTGTATCATGAATTTTGTACAGATTCCTGACAAGGTCCCTCATGTCACTAAGCCTGTTAAGTCAGAGCTGCTCAAAGCCGTACATCTAAAATCAATTTCATTCACATTTGACCATTGTGCAGATGGAACATTATTCATACATTAGACTTTCTAAGTGGGGTAGAACAGTATCTTACATTTATTTCCTACAATTGTATCTGCATTTCTGTATTATACATGGTTCAGTAACCTTTAGTAGAAGACCAGAAGATGCCTCTGGAGGCAATACATTGTGCATCAGAACTGATTTATACTCTAACATCTGTCAACTTTTCCCTGGGATCTAGTTGTACCAGGATACACATGTCATCTCTTCTAATGACTTATCAAAGGATAGATGCTGACTGTGGAAAGGGAAGTACCATGGGAGAGAATTTGATGCGCTTTCTGCCATTTTCCTGAGGAATACAGTTCAAAACACATTTATTGGTATGCTGCATTAAGTATACGTACTGTGTTTTAATGTGTATTATAACAGTGGTGTGAGCTTTTTATGAACGTCTGAAAAGAAGGAAAAGAAATTTTGTTGTAATATGCATGACTATATTGGCAATGAAGCACCAAAAGGTATTGGCTCTCTCACAAAGAGACCACTTCTTAAGCATATTTAAAAGACTAAACCAACTGTCTCCTTTAGAGATGAAATGTTTACATGAAAACATTTTACTGCGCATGTTTGCATTTGTTTGATTTGCAGCCCAGGAGAAACTGTGGCTTTTTCATAACAATAGTTTAATTAGATTGTTTAGTAGAATGAATGAATTGTTAGGGTAAACAAAAAATGGATCTACACTTTCTTGAGCATAATCAAGTTGTTGTCCATTTATTATGCAACAAATATAAATGATATATTTCTTCTGCAGAAGAAAATCTTCCAAAACCTGAAGTTATCAATGGAGAAATTTAAATAAGCAAAATATGAATAAATATATCAATGCTGCTAACACTGATTGTTGAAGCACCAGGTGCAGCTGCCTTACCCCTGCTTTGGAGCAACATGGGCAAAGCTCCAGCTGTTGGAATTCTGCCACTTTCAAATTGGCTTTCATGAGCACTTGTCCCTGAAAGTGACAGTAGAAACACCTGCCGATGCTGTTCTGTGAAGAAGTCAGTATAAGGTAGTATTGTGTAGAGTTGGTGGGCACTGACCCACCAGACCCACACCAAATCCTTTGTTTACTGCAACCACTCGATTCCAGCCTGAAACTATAGCACCTTGTCACTCTTGATCTGAGCATGCCTGAGGATGTTTTGTTAGATAGGTCTCCCCATAAGTTGTTTGTTTAAATGTAATTCCTGTTCGTCTGAAAAAAATGGAATTCAACAAATTCTTAAGATTTTAAAATCTTTTCCAACATATTTCAGAACTCCATCTACAGATATGTTCCCCATATCAGTAACAGGTTGTCTCTGTGGAAAGACCTTTTTCAGCCACTGGGAGTCTGAGTCAATATCCAAGAATAAGTTTGCTTTTATAAGATGTCTGTTTATTGGGTAAAGTACTATATACTTCATGGGAAATAATTTTAAAAAACAAATTCAGTTCCTTTTGTTGGGCCTGATTAGCATCAGGGCTGATATTACGAAGAGGGGTAAGTGAAGGGGAATTTTTATTTCACTTGCAGGCAGTAAGTCAAAGTCATCTCTGGTTTAATATCATGAAAGTCTTGTTTCAACTGTTTGCCCAGAGAAGTCTCACTCAATCAGCCCTATCTGTAAGTGCAGCTGCAACTGGTACTTTGCCTTTTTCTTTGTTTCCAGGTTGCCTATCAATAGAATATTTCGATAAATATGGACAAGATCAAATAATACATATATCTAAATTCCATATTAAATATGAATTCAGTAACATTACGAACAGGAAACTTACTACTCTTCAGCATTTTTTCAACTCTCTCATAACTCTTAGTTGGTTTATTGCTCTTTTATCATTTCAGGTTGACATTTATTTATTAATGTAGAATTGTAAGAAATATCTATTTTCCTTCTTTTTTCTGTTTAAATCTCTCTCTCATATTCCCAAATACACCATATATACTAGGAACTACATAGTGTATATGATGTTGTTCAAGTTGCTCTCACAAAGTACCATTTTAAAGACTGATTATTACTGTATAATGAAATGTTACAATTGGAGGAAGAGTGGTCACATATGGAAAGCTAATCAGTATTCATTAAAGACTCTTAGCAAAATAATACTTTACTCTTCTATAGTGTCTGTCATGTGAGCATTTCAAAGTGCTTTACAAATATTAAAGAAAGTAGCCTCTGAACAACTCTGAGACCAGTATAATTATCCACATTCTCCTATTTTATAGAGGCTCTTGTACCATGCTCATCACCACAGAATATAAGTGTCTTCCAGCAGTACATTAAGCAACATCTGCCATGTGATGTTTGTTCTTTCACTCTCTCTCCTGGGGGAGAAGTGTGTGCAGTGGAGTGTCTTGTGTTTTTAAATATATACATGTTACTGTGTGCTTATGTTAAAGAAATGCACTTGCAAGAGCAGGTGGTGAGGTTTGTGATGGCCTCAGTTCTTGAGGGAGTTCATTCCAGTCTTGAGCCTCCCCTGAGAAGATTCTGTCTCCTGAACAGATGAGCTTTACCATTGCTGTAGAAAGCTTCACTCTACCACAGGATTGTAGTTATCAACTGCAGTCCTCATCTCAGAGCCTTAGGCATTCTTTAAGATATCGTGGGCTCAGGCCATTGAGTGCCTTGAAGGTAATGTCTGAGACCGTGAACTTGATTTGATTTTTCTATGGGAAGCTAGTGTAGGGAGTGGCCAACATGTCTGATATGCTCACAGTAGCCCATGTTACTGAGCAGACACATTGCAACATTCTGAACCAGATGGAATTTTCTGAGGGCCGAAGGTTTCAGGCCCAGTATATTTCATTGTTGTAGTCCAGCTGAGAGGTGACAAAAGTTTGTACAACTGATGCCAGGTCATCTTGCCAACTGTGATGCAGTCTCTTAGCCACTAGAAAGTATTACTCACAAATGCTGCTATGTGAGACCTTAGCATCTGTGAGGAATCCAAGAGTGCTCCTAGACTACGGACTGAATTGACCAATTGTGGGTGTGTGCCTTCAACCAAAGGAGACTGCACCATGGCTGCAAACTCTTCAAAATGGCTTCTCATGTCCACCAGTATGGCCTTTGTCTTGCTTTGGTTCAGCTTCAGCCAGCAGTTCTTGATCCATGGGCTGATCTCATCCAAGCTCTGGGCCATTTTGGTGCAACTGGTATGGTTGTATGTGGTGAAGGATAATTAGAGCAGTATGTCATCTGCACATTGCTGGTCTTTGAGTATATGTCATCTGATCAGCTCACCTACTGGCTGCATAGAGATATGCCTGGGTGAGAGGATTGATTGTTGTTGGACTTCACAGGTGAGGTGTCCAGTGGTGGAGGTGCAGTTTCCTATCACTACTTATTTGGTGGATTCCTCCAGGAAAATTTAAAATAATTTTAGCATATTATCTTGGACCCCTGCTACCTCTATCAGGAGAGGCAGAAGTATCATGGTCAACGGTGCTGAATGCTGCAGAGAGGTCCAAGAGGATGAGAATGTATATCTCTTCTCCGCCCGTTGATAGGAAGAAATCTTCCAGCAGTGCCACTCAAGTGGTTTTAATTCCATATCCTGGCCTGAATTCAGAACATGCTGGGTCTAGGACATTTGTTTCAATTAGATGAATTTGTAGTTGGCCTTTGGCTGACTTCTCTGAGATTGCTCATGAGCAGGAGGTTTGACTACATGCTAATTGGTTAAAACAGATATATCTAGGGTGGATTTGTTCAGTGATTGGATTACTGGGTGTTTAAAGGAGGAAGGGAAGATTCCTTCTAAGAATGAGGTGCTAGCTATTTTGGTCATGAGAAGCACTACTTGCTCGTGACTCTTTTAGAAGCCAGGAAGGACCTGGCTGAGATTCACAAGTCATGGGTTCAGACTCTTTCATGGTGTTCAGAACTTCCTGATGATTGAATGTACTGAACTCTGGGAATGCCGGTGGGCTATTGGTTGGTTGATACAGGTGGGCTGGTCCAGATTGTTGGAGAAAATCTCTCAGATTTGCATTATCTTTTCAGTGAAGTAGGATGATAGCTCTTCAGGGTATGTGGTAGTTGGTTCTGATACAGGCTGTATGCACTCAGGATTGATAAAGCATTTTACAACAGCACATCTCTCTAAAATGCAGGATTTGGCAACATTAGCAGAGACAGACAGGAAGGTTTGCTTACTCATAATACAGCCTCAGAATAGGCTTGGGAGGGATTCATTATGTTTCATTGTGTTTGTAACCAACTTCATTTTATGCCATTGGTGCTTGAGTTTCTGCCCTGCTCTCATCATCTGGCACAGGGTGTCAGAATACCAAGGACATCTGGGTTGTTGATTGGGAGACCTGTGTGTCGATGATCAAGGTTAGCATACAATTATAATGATTCCCCATTTTTTTCACTCCTTGTGTGACACTGGCTGGATTAGGGAGACCACTTATGTGATTTAACATCAATATGTCAAAATTACAATAATTCATATGAGATAGGCCATGTCAGGTACCGTTAGAAAGGTATAGTTTGCTAAGGATGATGATATTGTTTGTGTATGTGTCATATTTGTATTGGAAGTCATGGATATGTTTCATGTATCTGTATTTCAGCTTGTGCTGTGTTTCTGGGCGACTCCCCAGACAGGATGGCAGCAGCAACAAGCTGCTTAATGGCCCATTAAAGGAACTCACAGGTACAATGAGCCTAGGGAAAGAAGCTGGGGCTACACCTGATGAGTCACCAAGACTTATTCATATGACCCTGGACTCCATCTTATTTCTGTAAATTTCCACAAGCAGCACAGCAAAGGCCAAGGGACATAAAATGCAGTTGCACCACAACCATTTTGTCTTCAGTCAGTCATCAGTTGTCACTCTTCAGTCTTCACCTACCTCTGGATCAACTCATCTGCAACTGAAGCTGTGAAAAAAAGGTCTGAGACCCATCCAGGTACTGGATGTATACCAGAGGGACTGTACAAGCCTGCAAATTCCACAATTCTACTGAAAACCAGATGTATATGGACTTTTAAATAATTTATATGTATGTGATTGCTTTAATCATTTGACATTTCTCTTATAGTTGTTTCTTTCCTTTTATAATAAACTTTTAGTTTTAGTTACTAAAGGATTGGCTGGCGGTGTGGTATTTTGGGTAAGACACAAATTTATATTGATCTGGTAATGTGGCTGACCCTTTATGGTCAGGAGAAACTTTTTGGTAAAGAGCATAGCGTTTTAAAAAACTTATCTCTTTATTGGACCTATGGCTGATTGGGAGCCAGAGACTGAAATGCAATAAACGGTGCTGTGTGTATTTTGTTTTAGCTTCTTGATAACCAGGGGATTCAGAAGCATTGTTTGTGGCTTGTTGGGAAGTCTGACTTCAGTGTCACCCACCAGTGCTGGGAGAATCTCCTCTCCTTTTGCAGCCTGCCCTGACTTTGGCATTTTCAGGTGGTCTACCCTAGTCACGGAGGGGTCACACCTTGTCCTGTGCATGGCTGACTGCTATCCTTCATCATGCTTTGGAATATGGTGGAGTCCATGATCCTTTGTGGTCGAATCAGGATCATCAATCTTTATTGTAGCCGGAGAGCTGGAAAAGCGCTGACCACCACTTTAATGAGGTGGTGGTCAGTCCAAGACAGTAGCTGATGTCCTAGTGATTGACATCTAGGTTTGGAATGTGAACGGCTTTATGGATCGGACCAAAGTTGACCTGTAAAAGTCCTAGGGAATCAAGTGAGGAGATCATTTCTTAAGCTTTCGCATCTGTGGTCTTCTTGACATGCACTAGAAATCTCTCAGAACAACAAGTCTGAGGCATTTCACCACCACCATCACTAAAAACTGTTACACATAACATATGGAATTAGATGTTCTATCCTTACATCTAATTCATTTATAGAAGGCCCCTAGAACAGAACACAGTGAGTGGTGAAAAACATTAAACTCCTTTAATTACTGAAAAAGAACACAAAAAATAATGGGTATAGAGACTCCTGTGTCTCATTTGCTGCAGCACCAGACTAAATAGGGTTGATGGCCTACTTTTGTTGTATATTCTTTCTGGGCAGAGTACGCTGAAAGATATTTTATGTGCTAAGAAAATGGTAGCATAGCATATACTGATTCAAGATTAATCAAATTTCTTGTGTATAAAAAATTATAATGTATCAACAGTGGGGGACCATCAGATTTCTAACCTAATTAAAAAAAAGAAACCTGTCAAATCTTAAAAAAAAAACCCAGAAAACTACACTTTAATCTTTCTTTATATTCTGTCAACTTAAAAAAGAATACATTATTTTAATCCACCCTAAATAGTATAGCAATAGTTAACCTTGATGGAAACTAATTTGGTGCAGATTTGGGATCACGGGATCATAGCCTGATCAATATCAAGCCAGTTTGGGCAATGCCTGGAGGGAAATACTTCTTTGTAGATAGTTCTTTAAACTAGATGTTGTTTAAAGATATATTTCTCAGCACCATTTTTTTCAAGCACTCTATTCTTCACCCTGTCTTTTAGCTGCTAGATGCAAAGAAATATAATTTAAAATATTAAGCACCACAGTCTTCTCTTGAGATTTCTACAACCTGAATTAACAATAGTTGTCACATCATCTTCAAAAGGTCAAACAGTAAATCACTGGGATTGGAATATTGCATGAAGCTCTATTAGACAAGATGACTTAAAGTTTTCAACTATCTTCTCCTTCTGTAATATGTTATAATTTTCAGACACCGACTGAAAGTGTAATTCCTTTTATATTTTTGGAGAAGGGTAAGGTTTTTTTATATGTAAATAATCCAAACCCCCGCCCTCCCCCAAAACAAAAGCTGTGTGTCTGTCAAGTGAGTGCTCTGTCTAGCGTTTGTGAACTAATGAAAGAAGTGATTAACTTTAGGTGGATTTCAAAGTCCAGTTTCTGGGGAAAATGTACTGTAAATGTAATGTTATCCATGCCTCCCTTAACGAGAATTTAAATAAAGAATGACCCAGTGGAATTTCAGCATTGCTGCAATTTAGGAAAATGTAATCCTGTCTCAAGGCCTAGAGCCAGTAGAAAGCAGGGAGTTGAAGTTTCCAGTCCCAGGGGAAAGACTAAGTGCTTTTCAGTTTCTTGGGCCAAGTACTGCTGGCTAGAGCAGCCTGCCAGACACGGTCATTATGTACAGAGGGAGACTAACAAGCATCAGAAAATGTCTAATATATTAAATATGTTTTATCATCATCGTGCATTTTATTTTCATCATCACCTTCACGGTAAGTGCTCAAGCACCAGAAAAACTAATTTTTAGGGGAAAGCAATCCATGTAAGATGAGCCAAGGTAAAGTCAAAATCAATGTCCCTACATGCTTGGCCAGAATCTCATCCTCCATTATCAGGTAGCCTCCCATTCTGTCTGCCTGGCTATGTCCCTCCATCCTAGATACAGCTGCTTTTCACAGATATGTATATGTGGTTTGAAAAGCAGAATGACAGACACTATCTGAATGTGAACTACTATTATTATTCATCATATAATGCAAAGTAAGACAATTCTTTAGGAATAGAGGTATGTAGCAAAAGGGAAAAAACTTCAGACATGGATGACAAATTCATGAACAACTGAAAAAAATGTAATGGTTTCCACCACCATGAACTTTCCTGGTATCAAATCTACCAGGTGAAGAGAAGTGTGGAGAGCTTTTCTAGTGGGGGAGAAAAATAAGGTATGCTCAATTTCTAGCAAATGCTGCTATTTTGTGCACTTGCTTGCTCTAGCCCCTTTTATCCAGCTGACTTGTCCGGCTCACGCAGTGAATCAGAGGCTCAATAAGGTCTGCTTCTGTTGAACTCAATGGCAAAATTCTCATTGACTTTAATGGGTGTGAGTTCTGGTCCATAGAACCAAGGAGTGAAAGTCTGTTGAACGCAATGGGAGTTTTGCCATCAGCTTCAATGGTGTCAGGATTTCACCCCAACTTTACTGATTCACACGCTCTGGTCTAATCACTCATTCCCTGAGATGATGGAGAAATGCAAACAACATCTGGTCTTCAAGTTTTTCTTCAGAGTTCTGCACATGGGACTATTAAAAAGAAATCAAATAAAGTGTTTTGAAAACACAGATACTCTATCTCTTTTCTTTGGGCCATACTAAGAACGTATCTACTTCTGCACTTTAATTATTACTATTTTTGATGAATATGTATACTAAAAAAACCAACCTGTGAAGATCTCTTCACACAGCTGACAGTTTCACTCACTAGAACTTGCCTCTGGCTGGGGAAGGTTTATGGCTGCTGCTCAACATATTTGAGAGAGGATTATTGCTGCTGAAACACTTCAATAAGGTAACATTTGTGTGCATCAGTGACTAAATTGCACTCTATTATACCACATCCCATAAAACGACAAACATCATCAATAAAAAAGGGGTAATAAAAGGGTAGTTTGGGATTTGTGTAGCTTTGGGGAATGGGACGTACTTAATATCATTGCAAGGCTGTATCCAATGTCAGGTGAGAGGAAATATTGCTTGCTCACTGGGGATTATCAAAACCTGATGACTTTCTGGAAAGTTTCCATTGTCCTCTAATTGCTCAAATAAGGCAGAAAAACAAATTAGTCATGACTGTCAAACTTTAAAAAAGAAAAGACTAAGGTGACTGTTCCTCTAACTTTATAAACATTTTAAAAGTAATTTTTATTACCTAAACAAGCAGCACTAAATTTTATTTTTGGAGTGGGGGGGAAGTGGGTTGCAAACAATAAAATCTGGGAGCTAAGTAATATCCAACGAGGTGAGAAGGGGAAACACTAAACCATCTTTACAGAAGAATTTTTATAGTTCAAGGTAGTTTTGAGGAGGAATAGGTGGAGAAGACCCCAATGACTGAGTAGGATGAGCCATCTGCCCCCAAGGTTGGGAGGCTCACTGCTACCACACCAAGAGAAGGAGTTACAGGGTGCCGATGGTCAGGGACTTCCTTCTGAGGGGAATATAAGTATCCACCTGCTGCACCTGCTGACCTGACATGATGTCCTGCAGGGGGTGCTGCCTGCCTGGAGCCTACATCTGAGACATTATGGAAAGGTTTCCAAGGCTCATCTATTCCTCTGACCAATACCGCATGCTGCTCATCCACATCAGCATTAATGATATTATTAGGCATGGCTCTTAGTTGGTCTGCAGTGACCACGGGACTCTGGAAGTAAGGCTGAAGGAGTCAGTTGTGTATGTTGTGTTGTCATCCATCGTCTTGGTTGAGAGTTAGGGCCCAGGCAGGGATACATTCATCTTGGTGATTAATGTATAGATGTGCAGATGGTGTCAATTGGAGGGGTTCAGCTTCCTTAGCCATTTGATGCTGTTCTGGAAAGGAGGACTGCTAGGAAGAGCTGGAGTCCACCTGACCAAGAAAAGGATGAGCATCTTTGCACACTGAGTTATCAACCTGGTGAGGAGGACTTTAGGTTCAAAGGGGGCAATGCTGAAAGCCCAGAGGTAAGCATAAAAAAGGCAACTTAAAGAGTGTTAGATGTTGAGGGGTACATGGATAATTGCAGTAGGGTCATAGGAGCAGCAAGAGGAAACTCAGTGGTGGAATATGCTCAGCATTTTAGATCTTGTACATATGCAAGGAATATGGGGAATAAACAGGAAGTATTAGTACACAAACTAAATTATGACATAACTGGCATCCCAGAGACTTGGTGGGATAAATCTCATGACTGGAATATTCAGATAGAGGGATATAGTTTGTTCAGAAAGGACAAGCCGGGGGGGGGGGGCGAGGGGGGAAAGGGAGGTGGTGTTGCATTGCACATGAAGAACATATATACACTTGTTCTGAGGTCCAGAAAGAATTGAGAGGCAATCCAGTTGAAAGTCTCTGGGTATAGATAAAAGGGGGAAAATAGGGGTGATGTCACAGAAGGGCTCCACTATAGATCAGGTGGTCTCCAGGAAGGCAGCACTATAGACCATTATAAATCATGAAAAGGAGGTGGCTGAAGCATTTCTAGAACAAACAACAGATATATCCAAAACACATGACCTGTTAGTAATGGGAGCTTTAACTATCCAGACATCTGTTGGAAAAGTATCACAGAAACACAGCATTTCCATTAAGTTCCTGGAATGTTTTGGGGATAACTTTTTGTTTCAAAAAGTGGAGGAAGTCACCAGAGAGACAGCCATTTTAAACTTGATTCTGACCAACAGGGAGGAATTGTTTGCAAAGGTGGACAGCAACTTGGGTGAAAGTGATCATGAAATGACAGATTCCATTATTTTTAGGAAAGGAATGAGTGACAACAGCAGAATAAGGACAATGGACTTCTAAAAAGGCATTTTTTTAAACAAACTCAGAGAACTGGTAGGTA
Source organism: Emydura macquarii macquarii (assembly GCF_026122565.2). NCBI lineage: Eukaryota > Metazoa > Chordata > Testudines > Chelidae > Emydura > Emydura macquarii. The sequence goes on along the minus strand of NW_027131390.1, from coordinate 30,605,434 downwards.
AAGTGCCATAGGAAGAAAATCCTAAAGAAAAAGGAGTTCAGCTGAGCTGACAGTTTCTCGAGAAGACTATGTTAAAGACACAACAGCCAACTATCCCAATGCAAAGGAAAAAAGGAAGATTAATAAGTGGTCTATATGACTCTATCAAGAGCTGTTTAGTGACCTGAAAATCAAAAAGGAATCCTACAAAAAAATGGAAACGTGGCCAAATTGCTAAAGAGGAATACAACAGAATAGCACAAGCATGTAGGGAAAAAAATCAGAAAGTCTAAGGTACAAAATGAGTTACATTTGACAAGGGCCATAAAAGGCAATAAGATAAGGCTCCTTATGTACATAAGGAGCAGGAGGAAGGCTAAGGAAAGTACAGGTCCTCTACTTAGCAGGAAAAGAGAACTAATAATGGATGATGGAAAGAAAGCAGAAGTGTTCAATGCTTGTTTTGCTTCAGTATTCACTACAAAGGTTAATAGTGACCAGATACTCAACACAATTAACATTAACAGCAAGGGAGAAGGAATGCAAGTCAAAATAGGAAAAGAAGAGGTTAAAGACTATTTAGAAAAGTTAAATATATTCCTGTTCACAGACCCTGATGAAATAATAATAGGGTTACAAATCATGACAAACCAAACTCATTTCCTTCTTTCAGAGGGTTATTGGCCTAGTGGATGGGGGAAAGGAGTATATGTGATATATCATGATTTTTAGTAAGCCTTTTAACACTGTCTCCATGATAGTCTCATAAGGAAACTAGGAAAATGTGGTCTAGATGAAATTACTATAAAGTAGGTGCACAACTGGTTGAAAGACCATACTCAGAGTAGTTACAGTTTACTTCCAGTCTGGGTGGGCACATCTAATGGGGTCCTTCAGGGATCTGTCTTTGGTTTGGTGCTATTCAATGTTTTCATTAATTATTTGAATCATGGAGTGAAGAGTATATGCTTATAAAATTTGTGGATGACACCAAGGTGGAAGAGGTTGCTAGCACTTTGAGGACTGGATTAGAATTCAAAATGACCTGACAAATTGGAGAAGTCTGAAATCAGTGAGATGTAATTGAATAAAGATGAACGCAATATACTACACTTAGGAAGGAAAAATCAAATGCACCACTACAAAATGGGGATGAACAGGCTAGCTGGTAGTACTGCTGAAAGGGATCTGGGGGTTATCATGGATCACAAACTGAATATGAAGCAACAGCATGGTGCAATTGTGAAAAAGGCAATATCACAGTGGGGAGTATTAACAGGGGTGTTGTATGTAATACATGGCAGGTAAATGTCCTGCTCTACTCAGGACTCAGTTGCAATACTGTTTCTAATTCTGAGTGCCACACTTTAGGAAAGATATGGAAAAATTGGAGAGAGTTCAGAGAAGAGGAACAAAAATAAGAGGTTTAAAAAACCTGACTTATGAAGAAAGATTAAAAAATCTGGGCATGTTTAGCCTAGAGAAAAGATTACTGAGTGGGGGAACCTGATAAGTTTTCAAATATATTAAGGACTGTTATAAAGAGGACTCTGATCAGTTGTTCTCCATGCCTGCAGAACGTAGGACAAGAAATAATGGGCTTAATCAGCAGCATGCAAGATTTGGGTTAGATATTAGGAAAATTTCTAAGGCTATGTCTACTGTAAAGACCTTACAGCAGCACAACTGTACCACTGCAACTGCGCCATTGTAAGGTTTCCTGAGTATGCTCTATGTTAACAGGAGAGAGCTCTCCCATCAGCATAATTAAACCAACCACAATGTGCGGTGGTAGCTATGTTGGTGAGAGATTGTTTCCTGCAGACATAACACTGGCCACATCAGCGCTTCTGTTGGTGAAACTTATGTCAGTCGGGGTGTGTGTTTTTTCACACCCCTGATGGACAAAAATCTTACCAGCAAAAGGGCCAGTGTAGACATAGCCAAACTCTAAGGGTAGTTAAGTTCTCGATTAGGCTTCCAAGGGAGGATGTGGAAGCCCCATCATTGCAGGTTTTTAAGAACTGGTTGGACAAACACCCGTCAGGAATGGTCTAGGTTTACTTAGTCCTGTCTCAGTGCATGGGACTGAACTTGATGATCTCTTGAGGTACCTTCCAGCTCTCCATTTCTATGATTCCAGCCCTATCATTTTTAATGGTTCCCTCAGAATAGTCTAAGCTTGTTTTTCAAAGTGGGGCTCGTTGCAGTGTCGGTGACCATGACTAATACATAAGTTGTCTCTTTTGCTTTCCCTGCAGCAAATAGAAGACAGAATAAGATAACATTCTTCTCAAGTGTATCTGTCAGTGTTCCAGGGATGTATGACTGTACTAATTTGATTTGGAAAAAGCAAAAGAAAACAAATTAGTGAAAGCTACAGCAGAGAAAGTGAAAAATGGTGTTTAATATTAAATGCCTTTCATGGATGTCATATAAAGATCCTGCAATTTAGGTCCCAATCCTATAAATGCTTATGCATATGCTTATCTTCACACATGAGTAGTCTCATTGACTTCAGGGGGTATACTCATGTCTATAAAGTTAAGCATGGACATAAGTGCTTTAAGAAAGGGGATCTTGGTGACTATATGATGTCTCTTGCCTGTAATTTGGTAGTAACGTAACAATTTCCTAACAGCAAAAGTTTCTCTGAACCCAAGCAGAGTAGTTTAACAATTTTACTTTTGTAGGAGTCTGGAGTCTATCTATAGAAAATGTTAGATGCTCAGGAGTCTACTTTTTCTTCTCATATAAAGGTAACATAAAATCAAGGACATAGGCAATCCTTTGTTGTTTCAAAGAATGTAGCGCTTTTGATTAACTGACATCTTTCTATTTGAAGTTAAAGAAACCAACAAAAATACAGTTTCCTCTTTTCTAATCCCACAAAAAATGCTTGTTTATGATTAGTGTGTGTCTTCCTTAATTCATTAGGTAAATCACATCAATACTTAAAAGGGAGGTATGTTCATTAGCTGTAGAGATGGTATTTCTTGACAGCAAGTGGGGTAGGAAGAACTATAGCGTACAGTGAAAAAGCTATGGCTTTCAGTGATCCCTTCGTGCTCAGTGTGCTTAAAAGAAATCTGTTTTATTCTGTCTAGTTCCAACTGGCTGTGCATAAGAACAAGAGCTTCACAGATTCGACACTCCCCCCTGACTCTCTGTCTGGGGGCTCAACCCTTCAAAGCACAGTCTCCAATACCACATATTCATTCCCAAAAGCTCAATAACAATATCACTTAAAAAGATTAATAGAATACACAGTTACAGATAGCCATAGCCAGCCTAATAGCTAAACTCTTTAACGATTTTGAATGAGTCACTGAACTGTCCTGTACTGTACTGCAGCTGTGAGGCTGCCTACTGTGAGGAAGGGGCAAGTCCTCTTGTTCTGATTGTGTCTTGGTGTGGGGCTCCATTGTCTCCACTTGTTGTAGTTGTTGCTGTCTCACACCCTCTCAGGTGAAATAGCAGCATCAGTTCCCTTTTCTCCCTTCTTCTGCAGTATGTCTGCCTGGGGTGACAACCTCATATGACTGCAGGGTTACCTCTTGTGACACCAGTGTTGTTTCAATTATTGTTTCCAATAATAGAGATGCACAGTGTTATTTTCATGAAGTGGGGGGCAGCTCCCAAGACCCCAAATATTGTGGAGGTTTTTGTTTTGTTTTGCCTTTTCTGTTCTTTTTTTTACACATCTGTGAGCCCTTAGAGACTTTGACTTCTTTTTCTAACAGTGCAGGTGTTCTTGTTTTCAGATTTTTGGACTGGATGACAGGAGATGGATCACTTGATGATTACCTGTTCTGTTTATTCCCTTTGAAGTACCTGGCATTGGCCACTGTCGGGGGACAGGATACTGGGCTAGATGGACCATTGGTTTGACCCAGTATAGCCATTCTTACGTTCTGTGGAACAAAATGTCAGCAAGTGACAACCCAACCTTCATTGATGCCTTTTTTTCCACAGTGCTAGTTATGGATCAGAGTCTGACTGTTGTCTTTTTCAATAGGCAGTTTTAAATTTTGACTGTTTTCCACCAGCCCATTGAACTGGAGAGAATGGGGACAAGTGGGGTTACATGTCTAAACTTGTACTTCACTGCAAACCACCTAAACTCATGCCCACTAAACTATGGTCCATTATTAGATGTTACTATGTCAGGTATACCATGTGCAGAAAAATAGATTTGATACACAAATTTACCTGTTTAGCTCTATTATCTTCTAGTCAGGCTATATCAGTCTAGGACAAGTGCATGGTGGTGGTATATTCTACTAATGCAAAATCTATGCTTACTTTGTTCCAGGGCGACAATTTTCCTGTGCCACCAACCTGGTCTCCTTCATTTGCTTTAACCTGTATTTTTGGCATATGCAACAAATCTTAATAGCTTCCTCAATTCACTGTTCATTTGAAGACAGAATAAAACAGCTCTGGTCCTCCTCTTAGATTTTTCAATCTTTAAATGACTTTCACATGTCTTTTTTACATTTTTCTGTAACACTTTAGAAATCACCATCCTGGTGCCTCTTAAACAAAATTCCATTGAGTACTAAGAGCTCCCCCTTAAATTAATGATAGAGCTGGGAATATGCTGTCCCAATTCATGCTAATAGTCTTAATTACCTTCTGCAGGGTCTCATTCTGAAGATTAGTACTGGCTATCATAGTACACATAGTGTCTGAGACCAGACAGGTTTTTTTTTATCAGATTGCCTTATATAAAACTCTAGCTCTGAACTTTGCTCCACTGCATTTTTATCAAATGCTCCACAGAGTGTGTCTACAACTGCAACATCTCTCTAAGGTTTGTATTTATTTGCAAATTATTTGTAATTGAAAGTCTCTTTATTCTTAGGCAGAGTGTTTGACAGGCCTCTTTTGCCAATGACAACAAGTGGTTTATGGTCCATTTCAGCTAATGCAGACCTCCCATAAATAAAGACATTAAACCTTTTACATCCATGGGCTAAGGCCAAAGCTGCCTTCTCTATTTGAGTGTATTGACATTTTTGTTTGTTTGGGGTTTTTTTGTTAGTACTCATGACTCACAAGACAGTGGTCTCTAGTTTTGACCATACTGTTGCAAGAGGACTGTACCAATACCTTCCTTGGAAGTGTCCATGGACATCTTAGTTTGTGCTTACTGTTATAGCCCCCCAGGACTGAAGCCTCTTTACCTTCTTCAGTTTCTCAAACTCCTTATTAAGATTTCCATCCAATTGTGAGATCTTCTATGGTGCATGGTACCTTAAGGAGCTGACAGACCAACAGAACTTCCATGGTTAGTGTTTCACCACTGTCACGTGTGTCTGAGTCACTGGAATAATGCTACTGCCGCATATTAACTTATGACCTGTCAGCTCTTTTTCGGAGACGATTTAAATATCTCCATGTCAACCAATCCTCTTCCACATCTGCAGGAAGGAATTAGGCAATGCTGATGTGCATTTTGACATCCTTGTCAAGTATTTCAAGCTGTGTGTGCCACATTTCCAGTCGGGTAGCTGTTCCATTGCTGTGAGGAAGATTTTCCGTGATTTCTGGTGGTGAACTGCCATGATGTAGCCATGTAGTCTTCAGTGATGACTCGGTGCTTAGGTGCTTGAAAGAGTTTGCTGCTTCTGTGTCCAGTTCTATCTGGATGTTCCTAATAAGAGTTTCACAGTGTCCTGGTAGCTTATTCTTAAGAGACAGTCCCCAATATCACAATAGGAGAGCCAGTCAGGCAGTTCGGTGGGCAGGGCAAGTGAAGCCCGGTAGTCTAGTGACTATGCAGAGAGTCTGGCTCACATGTTTGCTGTTTGGCCTTGGGGAAGACCTGTTCCTGTGTTAGTGCATTTCTGATATGTTGCAAGTAGTACTTTGTCCTGAAAACAAATCAGTGAGCTGCATCACTACACTAGCTGTGAACGTGCCTCATAGCCACTTTACAATATGTTTCTGCTGATTGGCAGGTGTTGGTTTAAAACGGGTATCACCTTTGGGTCCTGGCCAACTTTTTCTTCCCTTGCTGAAACAGGTTAGCTTTGTGTGGGTTAGTTTTCGTACAGACAACTTGGCCTATGCAGTCACTAAATCATTCATATGAAGTATTTTGGGGGGAGGGAGTGATGTGTGAAAAGTGTTTTTATTACATGGGCATAAAATTAATTCTCCTTATCTGAGAAGTGCCACTAAAGTTCAGAGGGATATTGGGTCATCCTCTAAACCTATCTCAAACACCTGATAGAAAGCTTATGCCCATTACACAATGGTAAAGTAGTGGTTGCCAAAAACAATATTTATAATGGATCCATTGCTTCCTTCTTTAGTTTAAAGCTTCATTTTTGCTAATGACAATTCCTATTTTCACAAACTAATCTACATATTGGAAAGCTTTTATTATGCCCTCCTCATTGTTACTAATCTTCTGTAATGACATCAAATCCTTTACTATTTCATAGCAAACATTAGTTCTAGGCATTTCCCTCTGACAGACATACATTTCTTTTAGGCATCAGACAGTGTTTTTATAACTGACTCCAGTTCCTTTGTATTGACTTTAGGATTGTAAAACAATGGCCTGAGGAGTGCTGCCCATAATGAAATAATCGCTGATGAAACTGCCCATTCATTAGCTGTTGAACTTCCATTGATTGCTTGGTCAGATAGCCGCAGTAGGATTTCAAACTTTATTTTGTGTGGTACTATTAACTCATAAAAGAGTATCTTGTTTATCACAAATACTACAGGATGATTGTTAGCCAGATATAAATCAGTAGCAGGGGCAAAAACATTTTTTGTCTTAAATTCCCAAGAACTCTTTTATAGACTTTGCCCCTGGTTTAATAAAACAACGATCTTTTCTTAATAAAATTGCTAAACTTCCCTAGATTTTCAAGGAAAGTGGGAACTAATGATCCAATTCTTTACTTGGATGTACGTAAATAGCTTTCATTGTATAATATCTCTCATCTGAGAATCTCACAGCACTTTATCAATGTGGATAACTTACCACTTCACAAGTAAGGGAAATGAGGCACAGGGAGGCTGAGTGGCTTTCCCAAAGTTATATTGTGTGTATATGACAGTAAGGGGTAGATCCTAAGGGCTTGTCTACATGAACATTTTTTTCCACAGCAAGCACTAGACTACTGCACTTTAATTGTCCATGTGGATCCTGCTGATGCACATTAACAGTCATTAATGCACTTTGATCTAGCCTTTTTTGAAACAGGAGTAGATCAAAGCTCATTACTTAATTGTTAATGCACAAGAGCAGGGTCCATATGGAGAGTTAGAGCGCAGCAGCCTCACACCCCAGTTTAACTCAAACTAATGTTGTTCAGACAAGCCCTAATAAGTCTCCAGAGACCCAGTCCCTTAATGGTTACAACAGAACATGCTGAATTTAATGCCGTCCCCGTGCATTAAGTGAAAATGTAGTCCTGAGTGTTGAAGAGAAGATACTAATACTTAAAAACTCATGTTAGCTTTTCTTATCTGCAATATCCTCTCAAAAGTTTGAAATACATCTTCCTTACTAATTTTGGCCTCTAGTCAACAAACACAGATTATTTTTGTGCATTAGTAATGAAACAGAAGGGAGGAAATAAACAGACATTTCAATCAAATATTACACACAGATCTCCTATTAGATTCTAGAATTTTTCTGCTTGGGGATTTGTGTAGCCTTCTGGCAGCCAATAAAGCACATGAAGTGTTCCTACTTAAAGCTGGTATGGTCACCAAGAGAATAATTGTTTAAGAACTGGAAGTCAGCAAACAAAATTAGTATTGCTGGCTGGTGTATTCAGGACTCAGCAATTTGGTAAATTTGGAAAAAAAGCAAATATCCAACAAATTTTAGGTATAAAAAGTTGCAGGAAATGTGTTGATCCTCTCCACACCTCTGTGATTTTTTTTACAAGATTAATGGAGTACTGTTTTATGGGCTTTTGCACTGAAAACTGAAGGAAACACTCCTAGTTTGGGCTTCAAAAATGGAAACAAAGCCAGTAAGTTGTTAGGATGCTATTTGTATTGTGGTAATATGCAAAAGCCCAATTCAGAATAAGTGCCCAGTCTGCTACTATGCAAACCTGTTTTGGGGATCATTGAAGTTTTACATTTGTACTAAAAGAAAACTTGTTCAGTCTCTTTATTGAGGATAAAGGTTCCATTTTTGGTTGTATAGTAAAATGTGTGACCCATGATCACATGGTACATCTTCTGCATTGAATGAACCTTCACCAACTCTGGTCTACAGTGGACATTGTGCAGTGATAAGATCCCTTTCATAGGCATTTTTACCCAGGGGGTGATGAGGCCTTTTGTTGTTAATTTCATTCTCATCCAAATCTTTTTATTTTGGTTTACTTTAATGTGGTTCCTGTCCATATATATCCCAGGGAAAACCGAAGGATGTTTCGTTTGGACTAAAACAAAATCTAAGATTAGGTTCACTTCTGTTCTACATCCTAAGTATTGTACACACATATGAGAATCCCAAAACATACCCAACCTCTCACATCTCTGACCCTTATTTTTGTCTTCTCAGGTGACCCACTTTCCTAAGTAGAGTGGCACCATGCTGCTCTCATATTTTGCAACCAGTTCAGACTGGGCATATTTTCATGAGCTTGATGCATATACTCATGCTAAATGTACAATATTTAATTTGCATAGTCACTACCATAAAAGTAACCTGACACTTATCTTTACAGAATCCCAAGATAGACTCGGTCAGGATTTTTTTTCCTGCGATAAACGTTGACCAAAAAACATGTACATTTTTGCTGACATTTTTCCTTATTTGGTTAAAAAATGGATTTTTTTGTTTGTTGAGAAAAGAAATGTTTTGTGAAAATTTCCATTTTGCAGAAATGACATATTTTGAGTTTAAAAAGAAAAGTTTAGATGAAAAATTTTGACCTGTTCTTCCTAAAATTGAGGGCTTGTGTGCTAAAACACTTAGTGCATTGCAAGACGGTGTGAAAATCTGCAGCACATAGCTTGCTGAACACCAACTGGCTGTGGGGACCCTGCTACTGAGCACTAAAAGCTTTGTAGTGCACTTGGGTTACCACGCACAAACTGTCCAGGTACACAAGCCCTGAGTCAGCTCTTTTGCTGCAGTATTGCATTACAAACTCATGTGCAATTTGCTGTGCACTATCACTCCATAGTTTTTCTGGTTTTACCTTCCCCTAAAGTATACATCTTTCTGGTTATTTTCTCCCAAGTGTACTTAATCTGCATTTTCCAAGTTGAAATTTATGTTGTTGCTCTGTTCTTATGTTTAATCTTCCAAGGTTCTTGTGTATGATTTCTATACCTTCTCTAGTGTGTGCAACGTCTCCCAGTTTAGTATCAGCTTTAAATATTATTAACATGCCCTTTTGTCCTACTACTCACCCATAAGTTATGATATTAAATAAGATCAAACTTAACATAGAACCCTGTGACACTTCCCCACTTATAAATTGTTCATCAGCCAGTACTCAGTCCATCTGGGATTCCTTAGCAACTTTGTTATAATATCCTAGCAACTGAGCTAAGGATTATTGGGCTATTTTAAATTCTTTCCTCCATGTCATCATCATCATCAGTGATCCCTCAAAGTCAAAAATGATGGTCTTTCATGGATTGTCCATTGAGTCTGCTGAATGCTGATGCAGCCTACTCTGCAGCCACAGAATCTACCATGTATATTGCAGACATATATTTCTGAGCAGAGTGCGTGAACCTGGGATATTGGTTCGAGCCATGGCACACTTTCTGTCACTTCGGTTTTTCCCTTACATGTAGTTGCACCTGGTTCTCAGAGTGCTGAGTTCCCTGCCTCAAGCAATTCCTTCATTGTTGTTGGTCTTGGACTATATATTCCCAGGAGTTGATGCCAATATTGCATTTCCTCATATTAGCTTTGAGGACGTCTCTAATGTTTTTTCTGACCTCCTATAGTGTATTTGCCTTGGCTGAATTGAGAAGAGAAAACTTGTTTTGGCAGTCTTGAATCAGGCATCCAAACAACATGACCTGCCCATTGAAATTGATGATCATCGCTCCGATGCTTGTGAGATCAGCTTGCGAGAGGACACTGCTATTAGTGTATCTATCAGCCCATTTAATTAGAAGAATCTTATGCATACAGCATTGATGATACTTCTCCAGTGCCTTAGAGGTCTCCTATATGTTGTCCAAGTTTCAGCCCCATATAGGGTGCGGATCACAACAGCTTTGTAAACCATAAATTTGGTTTTAATTCTGATGTCACAATCTTCTAACACCCTCTTTCTCAGATGACCAAAAGCTCGACTAGCACATTTGAGCTGGTACCGGATTTCTTTATCAGTGTCTGCTGTCTGTGAGAGATGGCTTCCAAGATATGGGAAATGTGCAACATTCTCTAGAAGATTATTGTGAACCTCTATTGCTGGTGCTGGGAGTTGTACATCAGGAGCTTATTGACAGAAGACCTTTGTCTTCTGTATGTTGAGTATCAATCCAATTTTCTGGTATGCTTCAGCCAAAACTTTGATAATTGTCTGAAGATGTGTTGCCAAGTGATCACATAGTCCAGCATCATCAGTATACTGAAGCTTGATGACTGAGGTCGGCATTTTTTTGGTTTTAGATTGGAAACAGCCCAGGTTGAACAGCATACCATCCATTCAATAGATTAGCTGCACTGAAGCTGAGATCTTGTCAGTGATCAAATAGAGAATCGTAGCGAGGAAGATGGAGAAGAGTATCAGGGCAATTCAGTCCTCCTTAATGCCTGTCTTAACCTTAAAAAAGGAGCCGTAGTTGATGTAACAATCTTGGGGTTCATTAAATTCATTAGCACAGACAACAGTCTCTGGTGTTCATTGACCTGACAAAAGGTCAACTCCATCAAAAGGGAAGCACTATGGAAAATCCTTCTGAAGTATGGACTTTCTTAATGTAGCAGTACCAGCATTGGAAAAGGGCAGGTAAGTAGATTTTTTCCTTGATCTGATAAGTTTTCATGGAAATTTTGTAAGTATCAAGCCGTGGAAGAATGAGGTTATAAATTTGCTAGTGTGTGTTTGTGGAGTACAGTGATATTCCGATCCTAGAACAACATGTTACATACACATACATACATAGCATACACACATAGATAAAAACATAAAATACTCTTTCTGGATGGTCGTGATACTCTTTTTCTTAAAATCCAGAACCCTAACACACCACTGGAACCAAAAATCAGAGAGAGAAAGAAGGCAGCTCCCTAAGGTGAAAGCACAACTCAATGCATTTTGCTGCAGGCTGGCTCCTTATGAACTTACTGCTGAAGACCTAGCTTACACATTTCTCTACATAGCCTTTTAGTCTGCAAGTAGGACCAGGACCCCTCTTGCAACTTAAAGCCATACCTTGCAATTTTAACACACAAATCTTTACAGTGTCTTAAGTTGGCCATCCCAAACCACTAGTCAGTTGTTAAAATGTTGACCTATATGATAGACAAGAAGCACTATTTTGGGAAGTACCTGAAAGGAGTAAAATGCAGAGGCCAGTAAAAGCAAAAGGACATGATTTGACCTTTCAACACAACTGGGGGGCTTTTATTGTCTATTGGGTAAACTATTGGAAGACCAGAAAAGTGTGATCCAAAAAGGATCCAGGGCAAATCAAGAAGTCCACAGAGCCCAGCCCAGGGGAGCTAAGATGAAACCTGAAGTTACTCTGTGACTATCTCTTGCACTCAAATCTGTTCAGCTTCTCAAGTAAGTGTTTCTGGGCTGCATATTTTTCCATCTCTCAATTCTATTCAAAATCTAACATAGGACTGGGTAGAGTGCCATAACTTATTAAATGAACAGTGGTACCTAGTTATCTGGGACCCTACTGCCATGCCCCCATGCATACTACCTACTGTTTGGCAGCAAGTTTGTGTGCATATCACCTCTTTCTTTTTACTGATTTGGTGGAGTATGTAGAGATTTTGCCTGAACTTTCCTTTGAAAAAGGAATCTATCAGGCATTGCCTTGTCATCAATGAACTTTCCAGTGAGGATTCAGTGTTTTTAATGGAGCCCTTTCCAGCATGCTCTGCTCTGACAACTGGCCCTTTAAATCTGCATTAGCCAACCAGCAGCAGCCATGCAGGGGCCATTTTGAACACCAGCAGATGATTGCCTAGACTGCTGCTCCTTTTATTTCAGTAGTGCGTAATATAGCACCATTTTTTTTAATTACTCCTTGCTTTCTATTTCACTCACTCTTAAGAAGATGGCACATTCTCACAGGCTGGAATCAGAATCAAGGAGCACTCAACTGAACATCATGTCATCCTCAATTCTGTTGCAAAGTATCTGCAGGCAATGTTGGGCATTGAGGCATAATTTTGCAGCTTGTTGGTTGTTTTTGATTTGGTTGTGTGCAAGGCTGCTTTGGTGTCTTGTTTTGTGTTGTTCCTTGATGAATATCCTTGGTTTTACTTCATAACTGTATTTGCAGTATGAAGGAGTTTTGACTTATAGGTATTTTTACTTTTCTCACTGCAGGGGTTTTCAACAGGACAGTGGAAATGGTTAGGACAGTTGAGCTGATGTTTAACGAACTTGAATCTGTGATGTTAATAGTATTATGGGACAGCTGTCTGAATGCTTGTCAGTGCTCACATAGTGCTTATACAGGGGTTCAAGTTTGTTTTTTATTGGCAAGGTCCCTAGGACCTTGCCAACAACTTTAATGTGTTAAGCTAATTACTTTATCCATTACATGGGCTGCTAATTATAATAGCTCAGTGACCATGGCCCTTAGCAATGCAGTTGTTAGTATTTAAGAAACTCATTGAGTTTCATTGCCTATATTTTAGGCCTGTTCTTTCCTAATTTACCAAAGAATTTTATTGGCAACTCCTTTACTGACAAGAGAATTTGCACATTTACACCTTTAAAAATACTGAGGATATTTCTACACATAATGGGGAATAAGCATTCAAGGCACTAAACATACACTTGCGTCAGTTAATACATATTACTCTGGTTATTATTTTAATTATATTTGGACCAGTAAAGTTAATGTTGAATGTAAATTTTCATCATAACTTTCTCTGCCAAACTTCAGTACTGTAATTTGTAACATAGCTATAAAACTTGACTCTGGAATGAAATATAAACAAAATTATTTCACTCTGGGAGTATCTTTTTAAATCAAATAAGTGTGTGGGAGGGTAGTATGTGTACAAACTTGATGACGTTTTACAAGTTTATTTCTTAATATGAACTAATTGGCTTTGGGAGACTGGTAATTTGATTTTTAGTGAATGTTATCAAATTAGTACAAAACACAAGTTTCAGTAAAGGCATTACATTCTGAATCTACAGTACATGCACAATAACTATTTTTCTTTGAAGTACTTACTTTTTAGGGCTGAGTTCTGGAATTACAAGAACTGGTCCACAAATTAACAATTTTTTTTTAATTATTTGCATACATACATACATATATATTTTGGAGGGGGAGAAGAAGGGGGGGAGAGAGAGAATAAATACACACACATATGCACTCATTACTGTGGGAAAGACTTCTAGTGTTCTACTGAAAACTGAATTGTATTTGATGGATTTAGAAGTTTTTGAAAATAACACTCTATACGCTGGCAATATATATTGCAGGCTTTTTAATTGCTAGACTCATTATGTGTGCAGGTGCCCAGTGACAAACTTAGGGAAAATGCAAGCTCCTTTGATTTCGATGGGCTTTGGATCAGACATTAAATAATACATGGGAGCCCTTGCTTCATTCATTTCAAAACTTGCACAGTGTGTAAAGCATAGGCTCTGCCGACTAACAAAGTGTTGTATTTGAGAGAATGGGTGTGTATTTGCATATACATGGGGGGAGCAACTTAAGTTTGGAAATGAAACCATTGATGTTTTACACACCATTTTGAGTGTTTAACCATGCAGCATAGTTGTATGAAATTATAAGATATGTAAGAGTACTGTTGTATGTTTATTAAAGCCCTCTCCATCTAGATATAGAGATCTTAAATATGCTGCAGTATTCTTAACACACCGCACTCTGTTCATAATGCTATCTATTAAAAATTAATGTTAGTATTTCAGAAAAGTGTAGATGTTTAAAGAGGATACTAGCTTTCTTTCATTTTAATAATGAGAATTGTATATTATAGGACTATTTCAGGAAGTAAGAAAGCACTTTGCAAAGGAAGGGGAATGCATGTGGTTTAAAATATTAAAGCATTATACTGACAGCTCTGTTTTTATTTAAATTTTTATTGAATTTTTTCCTTTGAAATAACAACAAGAGACATGCACTGTTGGCGGATAAATGATGCTGTACTGAATGAGTGGCTACTTAACCCTAGAACTGTCAGAACTCATTATTTTCAATGTCAAGAAGCTGGCAATCTACATGCAATTTATTCCTTCCCTCAAATTAAAGTGGGCAACCTTCTTTCCCTTCATAGGTTCCTGTACCACAGCTGCACAAGGTACCCTAGAAGAGGTCATGCAAAATTTGGCTATAGACTTTCTAACAACATAAAGCCAAATTATGCTACAAGGTATCTTGAGAACTCAAGCATGAATGTACCGATGTTATTCCTTTTCCATGAGGTTTAGGCCATTCTGAAGCAGAAGTGTGTTTTGTAGGATTGTACGTTTCATATGTATAGGAGTGTACATGTTTACATGTGTTTCATAGGAATGTACACATCTCTCAGGGTTAAAGTATCTGATTCTGCATAGGCAGTATAGACACCTTTTTCTGCAACATTGCTTATTCTTGTTTCCCAGACAATGTTCTCCTTTTTATCATCAATTTGAGGATGTTTGAGTGTTTTCAGTTAGAAACGACAGAGATGTGAATGCTACCCCTAAAGATGTGCATTTTGCACTTGCCTCCTTACAGATAGGAAAGATAATTTGCAATATGGGCAATTCACAATGAATGTGTTAGGTCAACTCTTTGGCACCAGTATGAAAATTCCCAGTCATGAAAGATTCCCCTGAGAAGAGGCTGGGATGGAAATGTATCTTAGGGTGACTGTACTGTAGGTAAAGAACTGTTAACACTCTCCTCACAGATGCACTTTTTCCTACCTCCTCATGTAGTGTATATCAAATGCAGTACTAATGCTGCACTTGTTAGTAGTGTGGGAAGGCTTCCAAATTCACACCTAATGTTCATGTAGTAATTACAAAAGCAGTGCATGGGCTTTTAGCTAGGAAACTTCAAGTCCCCTTACTATCACACAGTGCTGCAATTTAATGCAATGAAACTGTACCCTTCATATTTGATTCAAGTATGTGGTTTTGAGTTGGTTTCAGCTGTACAAGCTTTCTGTGTGCACTTACTTTTCTCTAGCATTTGCTTTTGCTTTTCTTTTTCATTTCCAACTATATCTCTTGGCCATGACTCCTCGCTTATACCTTCTTCACCATAGCAACCTCAACCAGGGAAAATTTATCTTTGCTCTTTGCATTCATTGACATTAAAAAGTAATCTATTCATCTATGTACCTTTGATACCCTGGGAATAAACACAAGAATTATTGCAGAAAAAGAGACTTTTTACAGTGAGAGGCTTGATGCTTTGAATAGTTAAGCATAAAAATGTACAATTAAAACCAGAAATATAATCTATCAGCCTTTTTAGTGGTCTCTAATCTGCTCAACTCCATCAATAATTATGTTGGGCAGGGTAAATACTGTTGTCTGTATAAAGCATGGATAGAACATTCAGCCTTTAATCATTTCTCGCACTTTAAGCAAAACCAAATTGAACCATGGAAGATGTTTGGGTAGCTTTCATATTGAAATGTTCCTCAATTTTTTTTCCCCCTCTGTACTTCCTGACTCTGACCAGATCAGAGTTGGAAGTGAAGTAGTACCACACAAAAGGCTATTCTTTCTCCACCTTGTCAAAAGCAGGTAGGACTGAAAGTTCCACAAAAATCTGTTCTCACAAGATTTGATACCATTTACTTACATGTATCCCCCAGCAAATGGAAAGGTCTGGGGTGGATTTGAGGAGAGGTGAGGTGTTTTTTTGGTTGAGAAAGCATGTGAACCTGAAATGAACCCAGATGATGTTCACTATCCTATTGTTGACCCTATTATCCCCTATGTGTGGAAAAACTCACTAGTTTAATTTAAGTTTCTTTCAAGAGCATTCAGCTGGCTGAGAGTGTCATGGCCGTTTGGCCTGGGTTTTTTAGTTTTTTGAAATCCTACCCACACAGAATATGCAGGGGCATTATCCCCCTAACCCTGAACATGCTCCTGAATATCAGTAAGAGAATACCATAAAATGTATCCAACCTGCAGGGTCATTTGAGTGAAGAGCCCGTGTCTCTGCATTGCTTCTCAGGCTCCCTGTGACACAGTAACAGTGTGGCTCCATGCTGACAATTATGAAACATTAATGACTCATATTGCTGTGTTTCTATGTACCTGTGGACTTTATAAACTCTAAACATCTGTAGTTTGTATAAACTCAATTACATCTATTGATATGGTTCAAGAAACTTACAAGCTCTGTTAGCAAGGTGTATCCACAAGCAAGGGGGAGGAGAAAGGAGTGAGGAAGAAAGAGCGGAAGTGTGTGTGTAGGAACTGTTAAACTTGGTTGTGGTAGGAGATGGGAAGAGGTTCTTACATGTTGTTCTCACCTAGCTCTCCTGCTCAGCAGGATTTTGCCCACAGTAAGGATATGATTACAGAAGACCTGAAAAGAATACATTAAATGAGTCACACATGAATTAAGATTTAGAAAAAAATGTTCTCTGTAAGAAAGACTGCACTATATGACTGACGTGTCATTGCAAGTAGCTAGTATTGTGAAAAAGTTCTTCCTCTGCCTCGGTAGGTCCAGCTCTTCCTTATAGCAGTAGGTCAGGGAACTGCTTCACC
The DNA here is from genome assembly GCF_026122565.2 of Emydura macquarii macquarii. Classification (NCBI taxonomy): domain Eukaryota; kingdom Metazoa; phylum Chordata; order Testudines; family Chelidae; genus Emydura; species Emydura macquarii. The sequence goes on along the minus strand of NW_027131390.1, from coordinate 30,588,545 downwards.
CTTTAGTGTTCTTCCATCCTCCAGTGGTGGGGGAGAGTACTACAGCCTCTCTAAGATGACCATCACCTGCTGGCTCCCAGTCCTGTCTCTGGTTCTCACAGTCCCTTCTCTCTTTGCTGAGGCTCTTGCCCCTCCAGTGAATGGCCGGTAGGGAGTAGGGATGGGGTGGGGGTCCGGTCCCACTCTCAACTCTGGGTTCCAACCCAGGGACCCTATAAGTAGCAATCTCGCACTGTGGCTTCAGGAAAGCTGCTCGCTTCCCTGAGTTACTTTCCCATGCCCCTTGACTTAATGTCCACACCCTGCTCAGACAGAGGCCCTTCCTGGTCTCCTTGCCAGGGAAGTCTCTTGACCCCTGTCAGCCCCACTGGGCATGGTAGTGCCCAAACCAAATGGCCAATTCAATCTTTTTCTTCTGGCAGGGTCTCTTCCCTTAGACCTCCAGGCCTGGGAAAGGTCCTTTGCCCCTTTCAGGCAGGGTTTTTCTCTCTCCCAGTCGGGTTCTTTGCCGGGTTCTTTTCTGTCACCATTCTGCTCCTTCTCCAAAACCCTCCTGGCTCTTGACAGCATCTTTCCTGCTCATACACTCTCATGCAGCATGACACACGCCCACAACTCCATCCACACCTTTTCTCTGGAGGGGAGGTTTGTAACAAGTCCTAGGCAGTGGGGAGGAGGCTCCTTGATTGGCTCCAGGTGTGTTAATTAACCTGGAGTAGCTCCTGCTCAGTTACCAGGGCTAAAGGGTCTTGCTGCTTCTTCTGGGGCTGATAGATGGGCCCTTGAACCAGCACTCTTTTGTGGGGGCCAGTGCCCCTGCACCTCTTGCTGCTGCTGCTACTACTACTGCTGCTGCTGCTGTTTGCGGGCTCTGCTGTCCTGCCTCCCTTCCTCTCTGTGGGGAGTGAGTGGCCCCACCACTACCACCGCTGCTTCTACCACCTGTGTTGGACCTTTCCTGGCTGGCTTGCTGCTGCTGCTACTCTGGAGCCTACTGCTGCTGCTGTTGTTGCCTGGAGGAGGAAGACCATTGCTGCTGCTGGGGGAGGACAGTGAACAGGTGAAGAATTATGTGGAGGAGGTTTGTTTGTTTCTAGACTGAGAGACTTTATCATCTCTGCTGGTGGGGGCAGGTCCTGTTGCTGCTGTGGGAAGAGGGGGAAGTGGCATGGAGCCCTCCCCCTGGCCCATCTACGCCCCACCCCACCACCATCGCTGTTGCCCTTTCCATAACCCCAGCCACCCTCCACAGGCTGCATCGCCTCCTCATCCCTCAACTCAGCTGTTTTCCTCCTGACCATCTGGGACTGTTGGAGCAGCAAGGACTTTATTTCCCACTACCTAGGTGCATGTGGGCACACGTGCTTCCTTTCCCCTCCTCACCCTTGGACTTGCCCTCCCTTCCCCAGATACATTTGGCTGGAGGGCCCCCCACCCTCCACTTTGCCCTCCAGCCTTTCTGAGGCAGTTTACCCCCCCCTTTCATCTCGCAGCTTGCCCCACCCACCCCTTACTGCCCACTTTGTTCCCCTTCCCCTGCTACTGTTTTTCCCTAGGAATTTGTTTGATTTCCCTGTCCCAGCTCAGTCCTTCAACTTTTGTTGGTTTCCCTGCCCCATCCTAGCCCCTGTGATTCCCTTGTTCTTTCCTACTCCGTCCACAGCTCGTGGTGCACCTGTCCCCGCCCCACCCTCCCCTTTGCTGCTCATTCCTGCCCTGCCCCATCCTACCTGCTCTGTGCACTCATGTTCCCCAAGCGCCCATGAGCCCCTGCAGCGCCCTGGTGTTTTTGTTGTGTCCCTACACACTGCACCCCCTAATGCCTTTGTAACCCCTCCACCCAGTGCAGCCAGAGGAGCCGGCACCCCCGCCTTCCCCAAACAAGGCCCCTGTGACCCTTCCTTATTGGCACTCCACTCCCCTGCCTGCAGCCTAGCGGGGAGGAGATATCCACCATCCCGCCCCTCTCCCTCCCTCCCTTCCTGTCCCCCCTCCTTTTCTCCTCTGCTTGCCCCTGTGACCACTCCCTGTAGGTACCCTCTTCCCCTACCTGAGTCCCAGGGGGAGGAACGGCTAGCCCTTTCCCCACCCTTTGCCTTTGCCCACCCCCTTCGGTGCTTGCTCCTGTCCCCTCTCTCAAACGGATGGGGAGCCTGGAGGGTGAGCGCCTCCCCCGCCCTAAGCCTGTTCCCCCACCCACTGCTGCAGCTACCACTATGACCGACGCCACTGCCAGATCTAATACCACCATTGCCCCCACTGGGCAGTGGCAGGCATGGGAGGGACCTCCAACTCTGCTGCTACGACTTCCTCAGCTGGCAGAAAGGCCAGGGGAAAAAGAAGGGCACGAACCCCACCTGGAAGGCAAAGCCTCCCGGGGTGGGGGCCACTGTCCATACTGTGGCCCTGCTATTGGCCACAGGCCCCCCTTCCCCTGCCGCCCCTCCACCAGCTCTGGGGGTGCTCCTGCCTCGACCACCAGAGCGTACAGCCTGGTAGCCTCCACCCCTCCAGCCACTGCCCCATCATCTGTTATTTGAGGAGGCAGCGGGGGCAGATGACAAGTGGCTGGAGGGGTGGCGGCTACCTGGGCTTATGCTTTGGGGGCCCAGGCAGCAGCACCCTCAGAGCTGGTGGAAGGGGGGGTCACAGCTGATGGTGGGGACATGGCGGCGACAGTAGCCCCTGCCCTGGGAGGTGAAAGTGGAGATGTCATCAGGGTGGGGGTCGCACCAGACGTTTATTAGGGAGTGATGGTCGATGATTGCCCGGAGGCGGTAGCCTGGCAGTGCTGGGTTCCTATGCAGTCCTGTTCCTTGAGGGTGGTGTTAAAGTCTCCATTCAGGATCAGGCACTTGTGAGGATCCAAGGTGCCAAGGAAGGCAGACACCTGCTGGAAAAAACACAACTGATCCAGGCCCAAATTTGGGGAGTAGATATTGACCAAACTGACCAAATCCTAGCCCCTCCATATGGACCCCGAGGTGCAGCAGGTGACCCGACAACCCCCAGTGCCTCGGGCTGTAGGTCGGGGAAGAACAGGGTGGTCATTCCCACTGCACGGGTGGAGAGATGGCTAAAATACACCCTGTCCCCCCACTCCAGCCGCCAATTGGCCTCAGCAGCTGGATCCGTATGGGTCTCCTGCAGCTTGATGTCTGGATATTTTTTCTGGCGTAACTGATTTTGAGCCCCATTTGGCCTGCTATTTTTGTCATGGTGTCTGTCTTTTTAGGTTTTCAGGAGTGTTGCTCAATAGCATGATATCATCAGCGAAGTCTGGCTCTTCGAGATATTTGCCACCTAATCATGTTATGATAGTGTTTGTGTTGCTAATAGACTTCTTCATAATCCAGTCTATGGCAATGCCAAACGACAGCAGAGATAGAATGTAGCCTTGTTTTGTGCCAGTATCCATGTTTAACCACCCAGCAATGCTATATTGTAAATAGAACTGAGTTAACTTTTTTGGACACATACTTTATTCAGTGAAAAACATAGTTTTGGTCAGCCCTAAACTTAACAAATTTGACACCAAATAATTTGGTTGACTTCAAATGAACTTTTAGACAACTTTTTTGTTTAGCTGAAGGTTCAAAGAAGTTCAGATTTGGTTTGACCAAAACTGATTTTTTTTTTTTTTCAGAACTGCCTGCAATCTGAAAATTTTATTTCCTGAGCTCTAATGGTAAACACAGAAAATAGTGCTGAACTAAATTAGGACTGATCTACATCTTAGCAGAAGATATGATATGGATTTTTTTTAGCTGACTTCAACCAAAAGAGCACCTGGCACCTGTGGAGACCCATCCTACAGCCCTGGGTGTTTAAAGTGGCAAAGATGGTGGGGGGCTATGATGAGGGCTGGGGAGGATCCTCATGGGTAGGAGCGCCGGCAGCCCCCGTCGGGCACTGTAGCAATCTGTGACCAACCCCAATGGTCATCAGGGAGTCATGGAAGCCCCGGGCCCACTGGTAGGCCATGACGTCCTGCCTCCTGGTCCCTTTTCCTTCCCTCAGTATAGCCCTCACGGTCCGGAGGAGGAGGTGGAAGTCCCCCTCAGCATTGCAGGGCGAGCTGCACCCTGTCCCTGGACCCTTTGGAGTCAGCCAGGAAAGCTGGAAGCTCGTCCCACAGCGCAAGGGGGCTGGGATCAAATGATCTGGTGGCCCTGCAGCCAGCCAAGATGGGTAGGCAGGGGGCTGATCTCTGACGCAGCGCCCATGTTGTGGGCGCCGCGCTGCCTGGCTCAGCCCCTGGCCCAAGGGATGGTGGCGGAGGAAAAACAACATCCCTGGATGGAAGGGGGAATACGAATACCATCTCCCAGGAGTTGTCAGATGGAAGGGGGAACGACTCAACCCTGGGGGGGCGGCAGCAGTATGGGGGGTGGACGGGAAAGGGATGGGTGTGGCATCAAGGGTGGGATTGGGATCAGAGGCAGTAGCAGGGACAAAGGTAGGGGCATGGCTGGGATGAGGGGCCCCGATGGCCGAGCAACCGGGGTGAGCATCCACTTGACCTGGCATAGGGTTCAGGGGTATGGGTTGGGGAAAGGGCCCTCACAGACACTAGGCCTGGGTGCCACGGTGGACTTGGCACCCATAGCCGCAGTGGCGGGCAGGGGGTGACTTGGGCCAGGGCCCTTAGAAGAGGGTGGGGGCAGCTGTCCAGCTGCAGACGTGGGCCCAGGACCTGGCCGCTCAGCACCGGCCATTGCCTCAGCAGGCTCAGTGGCTGCAGGTGGAGTGCTGTTGGCAGATGGAAGGGTCCAGCGGTGACACAGAGGCGAGGGCAGAAACAGTGGTCTGGGAAATGGGAGAGAAAGGAAGAGGAGGGGGTGGCAAGAGGAGGTTGCCGCTCAGATCAAGGCCCACTGGCAGGGGGTCTTCCTCCCCCTGGGTGACTGGGGTCAGACCCAGGGACTCAATCTCCTCAAAGATGGAGCTGAAGTCCCCCTCTGCCACTACGGTGGTCACCCCTCCAGCAGCCAAGACAGCAACCTCCTCAGCACTGACAGGGGGTGCAGATGACAAGGTGGCAGGAGGGACCCAGGTCCTCCAGGAGCTCTTCTGCTGTGACTATGCTTGGAGGGCCAGCCAGCAGAGGGATGCAGAGATAGAGTAGCTGCAGTGGGAGGTCTTAAAGCTGGAGAGGCATCTGGCCTCCGGCCCTGAATATCCATCCCTCTGCAGAGCATGCTGGGAGAAGTGGGAGGAGCCCTTGACACGTGAAAACTTTCGGATTCAAAGTGCCTTCATTCAATTCTGCCTCTGTCTGCTTCGGGAGATGGATCGCAGCTCCCACTTCTTCAATGCTCTGGAGAAATGGAGGGGAGCTAAAAAGCCTGTCACCTGCCTTTTAGCAGAGGACAGTGCCCCCCTCACGGATCAAGTGGAAATGCATGGAAGGACCAGGGTCTTTTATGACAGCCTCTTCTCCCTTGATCTGACTGAAGCCATCACCTGCAGGGTCCTCTGGAACAAACTTCCCATGGTCAGCGTGGGCAACCGGGACCAGCTGGAGCTACCTCTCACTTTGGCTGAGTTCTCGGAAGCCCTCCATCTCATGCCTTCGAATAAATCTCCAGGCATGGACAGGCTGACTGTGGAGTTCTACCACGTTTTCTGGGACATCCTTGGCCCGGATCTCAGCATTGTCTGGGCCAAGTCAGAAGGCAGTGGCGTGCTCCCCTCTCCTGCAGGTGGGCCGGGCTTGACTTGCTGCCCAAGAAGGGGAACCTCTGTGACTTTTGGAACTGTTGTCCCATCTCGCTCCTCAGCACGGACTATAAAATCATATCCAAAGCCATCTCACTGAGGCTGGGGTCCATGCTGAAGAACATGGTCCATCCTGACCAGACTACACCATCCTGGGCTGTACCATCTTCAACAACCGTTATTTGGTCGGGAACTTCTTGGACCTTGGGTGTAGGGATGGTCTGTTGTTTACCTTTCTAGTCCTGGACCAGGAGAAGGCATTTGAGAGGATGAACCATGGGTATTTCCTGAGTACCCTGCAGGCATTTGGCTTCAGGCCCCATTTTGTTGGATTTCTCCACGTGCTGTACTCCTCCGCAGAGTGCCTGGTCAGGCTCAACTGGACCCTGACTGAACCAGTCAGCTTCTGGTGAGGAGTGCATCAAGGCTGTCCACTGTCAGGCCAGCTGTATGCTTTGGCCATTGAGCCCTTCCTCCATCTCCTCCGCCGGAGGTTGACGGAGTTGGTGCTCCGTGAGGCTGGTCCTGTCAGCGTATGCCGATAACGTACTCCTCGTGCTCCAGGACCCGGGCGACCTGGTGCAATTGGAGGCCTGCCTGACCATCTACTCGGAGGCCTCCTCCACCTGGGTCAACTTGGTCAAGAGCTCTGGCCGAGTGGTAGGGGCCAAGGGGCGGACAAGCTCCCTCCCACCTGCGCTTCAAGCAATCCGGTGGAGCGCAGGTCTGCTGCTCTACCTTTCTGCCATCCATCCCTCGCCAGTGAAGAACTGGTACAATTTAGAGGGCAGGGTGTCTGAGTGGCAGGGGAGGTGGACAGGACTGCTCTGGTGCCTTTCGCTTTTGGGGAGGGCACTGGTGCTCAACCAGCTAGTCCTGTCCATGGTATGGCACCGTCTCAACAACCTGGTCTTACACCCCCACCTCTCCCTCCCGAGGTTCCTGGCCTACCTCCAGAAGACAATTCTGGAGTTCTTTTGGCCAGAACTGCAGTGGGTCTCTGCAGGGATCCTGAGTCTCCCCCTGGAGGAAGGAGGGCAGGGCCTGTGCTGTCTCCACAGCCAGGTCCACACCTTCAGCCTCCAGGCCCTGCAGAGACTCCTTTATAGTGCAGGTAGTCTGGCGTGGAGCACTTTGGCACACACCTTCCTCCTCCTCCTCCAAGGGCTCCAATACGACCAGCAGCTCTTTTATCTCCATCCGAGAAGGCTTGTGTGAGACCTCTCCGAGCTGCCGGTCTTCTATCTGGACTTCCTCTGGACCTGGCAGCTGGTCTTGACCTCCAGGTCTGCTGCAGTCGCCAAGGGAGGGACCTCCTTGCAGAGCTCCTGCTACACTACCCCCAACTACATGTGAGGGTGGAGAAAGCTCTCTTGGTGTGACAGAGGATGGTCCTGGCAGACATCACCAGGATCAGAGACCTCCTGGACTACGAGCGGGGGGACTGGGTAGATCCCCAGGCGCTGGCTCCTCCTGCTGAGGTTCTGGCTGCACTTTTCACTGCATCTGTTCCTCTATGCACACCCTATCCAGGGCCCCATAAAGTCACAAGACCTCCTCATCAACCTCCTGCTAGCGCTAGCCAAGGTGGCCATCTATAACACCAGGGAAAGGAGGTTGGCTGAGGAGGTGCGCTGCGATTGTGGGGCCTAGTTCCATTCCTCCATCTGTCCACACATCTGGACAGAGTTTCTCTGGGCAGCATCTGCTGGCTCTTTAGACGCCTTGTGGGAGCAGTGGGCGCTGTCCAGGGCTCTCTGCTCAGTGTCCCCTTCCAGTTCCCTCCATTTGACCCTTTGACCTTTACACCCTTTCCTGTTTTCTCATTAGTTGTCCCCCAAAATCAACTGAGTCCCGGATCCAGTGGCTCCTCCCCTTAGGCTGGGGGAGGGGCCTTTAGCAGTGGGTGAGCTTGCGCCTGCCCACTTCCTGATCTCAAATAGTAGCACTTTCTGGTAGTCATCTATTCTGACCCTATCATAACATATAAAGGACAGTGGTAACATTGTGTAGTATTGGAGATAAAGACCAACCTCTGGCCCACCCTGCTAGAAAACTATATTTCAGTGTTTCTGGATGAAGCAATCTCTGTGCATAGAGTGCAATTTGTAGTGCATTTTGGGATATAAATTGCTGTAAATGTTGTTAATTGTATTAGTACTTTTCTACCCCGCTCATCTCATCTTCAGTTTTTGTACTGTATCTGGACTAAACATACTTCTGTGAATTATGTTAGAATAAACATGCTGAGTTTAGAAAGTGTGATGTTTTCGCTCTCATTTGCATGTACTATACGGAAATTTGCCAGTAGGTTTTCACCAGTTAAGAACCAGGGTTAGGAACTGTGTTGTAGATAAGTCTCTTGCTGCCAGAGCCATTTCTTTACCGTTATTTTTATTTTAATTGCTTTTCCACAGGCGTAACTAAAATAATGGTAAAAATGGTTCTGATCATGGGAACATGGTCTACACTGCATGTTTCACCAGTTGATCTGAAGAGATGGGAAATTTGTGGTAAACTTCCACAAATTAGACACAGCCAGAGTTACTTTGTGAACATCATTTGTATGGTGAACAGTTTATTCCAAGCAGTTTCCTAAATACCAGGAAGACAGGCATAAGCAGATTTTTTGTGATAGTTGTGTGTATCTGAACAGCAGGGAAGGTGTAAACAGGTGCTAAAGAGCAATTATTAGCATGCATATACCGGCTGATGAGGTGTTAAACAACATCTCATGCAGAGGTGTCAAAACCCTGACCAAAGAAAATGTTCTAACCGTATGAGGCTGCACAGATGAAATAAACCAAAACAATACTATAAAGGACTTCAGGTACAAATGGCGTGATCAAAACTAGGAAGATGTCTCTCAATAGGGATGTGTGTTTATATAGCGATTATCCATGTATGCATTCAGAATCAACACACTATATTCTGTAGTTCTTTTTAGGAGAGGGTGACTTATAGTCATGACGTTTTTCCTGACTTTAAGTAGGGCATTTTTATTTTTTTTTTGCAATGTATATTTGATTTGATATGTTCCATTATTTTGTGACTCATTTACACTATTTTTGTTCTTTGTTGAAAGATAGCACTGGGCTGGAGTTGACTGCAGATTTTAGTGATCCTAGTTAAATCATTGCCATTTTTCTTCTGCTTATGCTGTACAGCTCTCTCTTTCTCCTGCTGCTTTTATTATGCTTAGGTTATCAGGGTTCTAATAGCTATTGTAATTTTTCTCTTTCATTGGTTGCACTATTTATTCTTTATGTACTTAGTTATTTCACTAAACTAAGTATGTTCACCTTTACCAGAACGTTTCTCCTTTGATTTTTTTTTTTATTATTCCCTATTTCCTGCCGTAAGTATGGCTGTGTTGACGTATTCCTCATGTACTGTCAATGTATCCTTTGTTATCTCAATCTCCAGTCTATTGTCTTGAATGTAATTCAGGATTCGGTGTGGAACACCAGAACTTCCTACTGCAACAGCAGCCACTGCTGCTAACATCTGCACATTCTCTTTATATTTACGCTAACCCTTGTCTCGAATTTAATGAAGAGAACAGAGCCTGGTGTTGATAACTGGATGATCAGAATATTTCTCTTCCATTTGCTGCATCCCTTCCTTAGATTTTTCATTCTCAGTACCTGGAGAGAATTTTAGAATTTGAGTGCAAGAAATTTACCTAGTGAAAACTGCTGTTAATATATGTATAACTAACCTGATCCTGTGAGAGTTCTGGATGGGTGGACCCCAATTATTGACATCAGTAAACTCTGCATAAATACAAGGGTCCATGCTCTTCAAAGGATTAGGGCCTAAATTTTGAAGAAAATCACGGTCAGATTTGGAGTATGTCAAAACAACCAAGAGTTGCATTTTGGTGCTTTCCTCCTTTTTGTGCCGTCCTTCTATCACCATTGTCTCAGCACATGCTTATTCATCTTATTTGGAGCAATCCAAAGGGTTATTTGTGAGTATCCATAATCTCTGGAATGATATTATCCAGTTTAGTCCTGTCTAGCCTCACTTACACTATAGAAGAACTTTCAAATAAACTGAGGTGGTGATAATGATCAGAATAGTTTATTGCATCTCAGCAGCTTCATTGCCACCTTGATCTCCCAGGATGGTCTCCTTGGTTACTGTTGTACGGGGCTGGTATCAACAATCAGTGACAATTTACCAGTGAGACATGGTATCACCCGATTTGCAGAATGATAATGCAATTTAATGAGAACAGACTCACTATAGCTAATACAATGCTAATATATTATCACAATGCTATACTTGCAAAACCCATAAAGATGAGTTCTCACCCAACAGGATATGCACAGGAGTGTTCTTTAGGAATCTTCATCAGATGGCTAATCTGGCAGGTATTCCATGTACTTTTCCAGTGTTCTTCAATTCACCCATGTCAATCTTTTATTATTTACATTATTCATACTATCAAAACTATTATAACAACAAACAAAACATAACATTCTTTCTCAGGCTAAAACTATTTGGCTCTCATATTACTCATGGGCATGTCCAGACTTAAGGCTGCATTTCCTAAAAACATTTTTCTTTTTGATTTAGACAGCTGGCTTGTGAGCATGTCAGTGGTCAGTAGTTAAAGGCTGCCAGCATACAGCAAATGTACAGCAAAATGTGGTCGGTGCTGAAGGACAGAACCAGGCCCATGGACTACTATTACATCTGCAAATTTGGCTTGATGTCCAAAGAATTAGAAATAGCACCAGCATACTGATTCACCTGTCTTTTTACCCCTCAGCTGTCATTGCAAACTTACGTTACTTGTGGTATTTTGGGGCTTTGACCATCCTTGATGTAAGGGCCTGATTCTATGGGGTACTGATCACTTTCAGCTCCATTGAGTTTTCAATATCTATCAAATGACTGAACAATGGAGCTTCCACTACTTTTCCTGTGAAAGATTTCCAGGGCAAATGGGCTCCAGTTCAGCAAAGCATTTAAGGACATACTTAATTTAAACCACACGAGTAATCCCATTCCTCTTTGGCAAAGTATTTAAACCCATGCATAAATCTCATTGAAGTTTAAGGGCCTGTAGTATATGCTGCAAGTTGAACACTTGTGAGAGATCAGTTACCAGATTTAAACTAGTCACTCTTGCAAATCATTGCCAAGGAGCTTAACCTCTACATTAACTTAAGAAAAATCACTTGAAATTCTGAATCTGAATTAGTTTTATTTTGAGTTCCTGTATTCAAAATATACCTCATATCTTGAAAGTAAGGAGTCGCATGTGAACATGCAAACTGAACACAAAGAAAATAGTTGCATTGCATGTTCATGAACTGAAATGGTTAGATTTTACAGAACCGAACTGTTGTTGCTAATGAAAGGAGGAAGGTCTTTGTTTTAACTATTCTTGGAGTATGGTCCTTCAACCATTTTTCACGCACCTTTCAGTAATTTCATCTAGACCACAGTGTACCTAGAAAGTGAAGTGGCAGTTTAAAAGAGAATTATTGAAAGGTTAGGTGAATGGGCAAAACTGGAGACATTGGTTCTCAGGTAATGTGGTGATAGGCTATTTTTCACCTTTGCCACCCATCTGCTGTTTGACATTGGGCAAGTCACTTATGCCAATTTTTTCAGATGTAGCCCCTGACTTTTTTTTACCCTGTTTGAAACATCTTGGGCATGATTTTTCAAAAGTACCAATCACACACACATCTGAGTGAAATTAATGGTAACTGTACCTGTGAACATCAGCTACCTGGTGTCTTAGATGGTATGAACCAAAATTGGGGCATCCCTAAAATATATTATTTTGAAAATCTGTCTGTTAACTTATGGTGCCTCTGTGTATAAAATGAAAAGGTTTGTCTACTTCTGTGAAATAAGTGCTTTGAGAGCGAAGGATGAAAAATGCTAAGAATAAATTTTGTTGCTAGTCACTGTTACTTTTAAATAGAAATTGTGACTCTGCATCAGTTCTTGAAATTTGATTAATTTATTGGTTATATATTGTAATCTTATGGTTTTCTTTAAAGAGATGAGATGACAATGAATAATATTATAAGCATAGGTGCCCTGTCCTCAGCTGGCATAAATTGAAGTAGTGTCATTAGCTTCAGTGGAGCTAGGCTAGTACATATCAGCTGAGCTCCCAGACCATTATAGTTAACTTTTCTTATCTCTGAGACCAATGCACGCTGTATTAGTTCTCATGAGAAATAGATTTTCATGTGTTGCAGAACCTCAATTTCATGTAAAACAAGTTTTCAATACTTACGCGTTATAAAGGAATTGGTTTTTTTGGATCTCAGAAGTTCTTCACAGGCACCCATTAATTAGATTTCACAAAACACTTGTGATGTAGGTAAATGCTACTATATTACAGAGCGGTTGTGTGATTTGGCTGAGTTTGGTATGTTTACACTTATGATAGCAGGTAGAGTACAGATGCTGCATGCCCAGCTAGCAAAGTAGACAGTGTAAATAGCAATGTAGATGGTGAAGCAGAGCTTAGGAGAGTGGAGTGCCCCACACACCTGAACCTAGATATATATCCTACACAAGCTTTCTACATGCCCAACCAGTACCTCCCATGTCCCTGCTATTTTTAGTAGTATAGCGTCCTGTTGTCTCCCCATTGCCAGAGACTTTCTTCACTGCATGGGAAAGCTGAAGCAGCAAGAAGGCAGAGGGGATAGGCTGCAGCAGCTCCCTTCGGACAGAGCCTTTCACTGCAGCATGTAGCTGTACATGCTGTACTTTACACTGTTCTATAGGTGCAGACAGATCTGACAAGCATAGGTGAAGTTTAACTTCTGTATTTGCGGGAGGGGGAGCTCCAGTCAGGCCAATGGGGCTGGAGGTGCAGGGGGCAAATTCCATGCCTGCCCTTCTACGCCCCCTCCCAGCTACACCCATGTTGACAAGTCATGTGGGTGACAGCCAGAAAAGGAACCCAGATATTCTATTTAGCCCTGTTATTCTAACTGCTTAAATGCGTCTTTTTCTGGAATTAGATTTTATTTTAAAACTTTACAGTTTTGGTTACTTTTAAAAGCAGCTGGGATCTTTAAAAAGTAACCTCTGGAACATTATTATCATTTTGTCTAGAGACTGCAGACTGTTAATAAGGGACATGGTACAAATCAGGGTCAGCATAATTTCAACATTTTTCAAAAATGGTACTGGAGAAACCAATTACAGGGATTATTTGTAAATTGTGGTTTCAAAGACTCAATGGTGGTGGCTTTTTTAAAAGGAATGAGAATGTACCAGATGGTTTCCATTAATGTCCACTCAGCTGAAGCATTATCGTTGCTCCATTAGGCAGTGAAACATGAGGAAAGTACAAATCTTCTTTGTTCCACCTTGTTGTAACTATTAGTACAGTCAGTGGGGCTTTATTCTAGATCTCAGCTAAAGACTCAAAGGTTGGTAAAATGGCTGAAAAGGGTGACTTTCCTACTGGCAGTGCATATTGTTTGTAAATTCAAGGAAGTTTCTACTTGAATCAAAGGTTCATTACTAAATAGCTGCAGAAGCAGGAATTAAGGAAAACGTTTTGCTGCATGTTGCACAGAATGTTCAATATGGTCTGAAACACTTTGAACCCCCAGATTACAGGAGGAAGTTTTGGGGCTCCTCTTCCATGTACTCATAAAGAAAAGGAGGGCGGTCATAACCCCCCTGAAACTGGTCTGACACCCCTTTTCCCCAGAGGATAAACAGTGTAGCTGAACTTCTTGTTGCTATACTCAAGAGTTTTAAAATCATTATATTCCACCAATAGCAGGCTCTTTTTATTGCTGTACGTACGAACATAAAGAAATTTCATCTTCACAACAAAGTTCATTTTCACTGTTTTACTGGTTGTGTTCAAGGCATAAGGCAAACTTCCCAGTAAATGTAATTGACTAATTTTTAAAACCTGGTATGAGGCAGTTGAGTTTTCATAGCTTAATTACAGTGTCAGCAGGTTGCCAGTTAATTAAATGGATTTCTTTTGTGCAGTCTCCAGCTGTATTTAATTAGACTGCCTGTTTCTGGGAGAGGAGAGATGGCTATTGTCTTCTGAGTGGCTAGATGAAGCTGCTGCTGCTTCTTCATCTTCTTCTTTACTTTTACTGTTTGTGGTACTTTGCTTCCTGTTGAGAACTTTGTTCTTCTTAGAAATCTGAAGTCCTCACATCAGTATTAATAATATACATATATATGGTTGTATAGTATATGAGAAGGTCTGTCAGACGTAAGGTCTGTAAGCACTGAGGTTAGTAGCTTGCTTTCTAATATAAAAGATAAACTGGAAGCTTCAGTGGATTATTGTCATTTTGGGGGGTAATTCAGATGCTATGAAAGTTCATCAGACAAAGAAAAATAATTCTGTCAAACGAAAGACAAGGTTGCATAGTCACAAATTGGAAGCTGAATGAAAGTAGTTCTGCAAATGTAAGACATTTTGTATATAAGGATCATATTTAAATTACAGAAGAAAGATACAAATCTTAGTCTCATTAGACCAAAAAAAGACTTTAGTTGACTGACTACATCCAGGATTTGGCCCTAAAAATAGCCTTTGTAGCATGAATTAGCCTACTGTAAAGGATATTATAAAATTTGCCTGAAAGGATAAGACAGCCTTTTATATCTGAACTGGTGAAACTTTTAGTATCTCTGCATAGACCACACTTGGTTTTTCATTTACTGGGAGCATACCTACTTTTTTATCAAATACATTGTGGTGAAAACAAGCAAACCTCATGATCCCTTTGGAGACGATAAGAATTACTCTCAACCAAGATTAGGGCAGTTTCTTTTTTCTTTCTTCTCAGTGTCCTCTTTACCTTGCTGTCTAATTTAAATGAAAATGCAAGAGCAAATTATCTGTTTAGCTTTTCTTCTTATCTCTGATGCTGAAACATCACTTAAGCATGTTCTGCACCACCACAGGTGGAGGCATTGCCCCAGGCAGTGTTAATTATCATAGAAAGTTGCAGGTTGGCAATTGGGCACCAAAAGTGCAGTAACAACATATGTTCAAGTAGGTGGTTTTAGGAACCTCAGCTTTTACTTAGGATATGTGAATTTCTGATCTGTGACTTATGCGGGAATGGTGGGGAGGGGGTTGAGGAGCAGCTACTCTGCAAATAGAACAAAATATTGAATGATGCCTTGGTGCGTGAAGAGTAGGTAATCAGATTTATGTATGTTAAATGTCCCATTTAAATGGAATAGGAATAGTTGTAAAATACAGTTCGCAATAGGTCAGGCTGCCGATTTGTAATGTTTTGTACTTAAACTACTACCATTTAACATAAGTACTTGCCTTTACATTTGTTTTGCATTGGCCTCAGGCTAGGTCAACAAATGATCCTGCAAAAGGTTCCTGGCATCTTACCTAGCTAGTTTCCTATCTTTTAGCCAGTTACTGATCCAGAAGAAGACCTTCCCTCTTATCCCATGACCGCTTACTTTGCTTAAGAGCCTTTGGTGTAAGGGACCTTGTCAAAGGCTTTCTGAAAATCTAAGTGCACTATATCCACTGGATCACCCTAGTGCACGTGCTTGTTGACCCCCTCAAAGAATTCTATTTGATTGGTGAGGCATGATTTACCTTTCCCCAACCAATCATATTCATCTGTGTCTGATAATTCTGTTATTTACTATAGTTTCAACCAATTAGCCTGGTATTGAAGTTAGGCTTACTGGCCTGTAACTGCCTGGATCACCTCTGGATCCTTTTTTAAAAATTGGCATCACATTAACTATCCTCCAGTCATTTGGTACAAAAGCTGATTTAAATGATAGGTTACATACAATAGTTAGTAATTCTGCAATTTCACATTTGAGTTCCTTTAGAACTCTTTGTTGGATACCATCTGGTCCTGGTGACTTATTACTGTTTAGAGGAGGTTTTGGAACAAATTGATAAATTAATGACACCTCAGTCTAGGACAGTTCCTCAGATTTGTCACCTAAAGAGAATGTCTCAAGTTTGAGAATCTCCCTCACATTCTCAGCTGTGAAGACCGATGCAAAGAATTCATTTAGTTTTTCCGCAATAAGCTTGAGTGCTCCTTTAACATCTCTATCATTCAGTGGCTCAACTGGTTGTTTAGCAGCTTCCTGATTCTGATGTACTTTAAAAAAATTTCTGTTACATTTTGAGTCTTTGGCTAGCTTTTCTTCAAATTATTTTTTTGGTCTTCCTAATTCTATTTTTACACTTCACTTGCCAGAGTTTATTCTTCTTTCTATTTTCCTCAATAGGATTTAACTTTCACTTTTTTCAGGATGCCTTTTTGCCTCTAACTGCTTCTTTTACTTCTGTGGTTTAGCCACAGTGGCACTTTTTGGGTCCTCCTAGTATGTTTTTTAATTTGGATATACTTTTAAATTGAGCCTCTATTATGGTTTCCATGCAGCTTGCAGGGATTTCACTTGTAGCACTGTACCTTTTAATTTCTTTTTAACTAACTTCCTCATTTTTGTATAGTTCCCCTTTCTGAAATTAAATGCTACCATGGTGGGCTGCTTTGGTGTTTCCCCCACCACCACAGGGATATGTTATAGTTATTACCAAGCGGTTCAGCTATATTCACCTCTTGGACCAGATCCTGTGCTCCGCTTAGGAGTAAATCAAGAATTTCCTCTGCTCTTGTGGATTCCTGGACTAGATGCTCCAAGAAGCAGTCATTAAGGTGTCAAGAAACATTATCTCTGCATCCCATCCTGAGGTGACGTGTACCCAATCAATACGGGGATAGTTGAAATCCCCCATTATTTTTGAGTGTTTTATTTTTATACCCTTTCTAGTCTCCCTGAGCGTTTCATAGTCACTATCACCATGCTGGCCAGGTGGTCAGTAGGATATCCCTACTGCTCTATTCTTATTATACAAGCATGGAATTACTATCCATAAATATTCAATAGCTCAGTTTGGTTAATTTAAGATTTTTATTTCATTTGACTCTATGCTTTCTTTTACATATAGTGCCACTGCCCTACCAGTATGACCTATTCTGTCCTCCTGATATATTTTGTACCCTGGTATTACTGTGTCCCATTGATTATCATCATTTCACCAAGTTTCTGTGGTACCCATTATATCAATATCCTCATTTAATATGAGGCACTCAAGTTCACCTATCTTAGTATTTAGATTTCTAGCATTTGTATATCAGCACCTAAAAATAGTCACTTTTTAGCTGTCTGCCATTATGTGATGTAATTGAATGGGACTCTTTTTCATCAGATCCTACTTATATTTTATCCTCTTTCATCCTTGACTCCTTACTAGGATATAGAGAATCTCCATTCATACATCCTCCATTAATAGAATCTCTATTAATAGATAATAGGCACCAAATCCACACATATGCCACCCACCCATAGGGCAGGTAATCCTACATGTTGCACTCAGTGCAATAAACTGGATAGCCCCCACTCTGTTACTGCTTTTACTCCTGCAGCTCTTTTTTATTCTTTGTTTTTTATTGGAGAGAGGGTATTTATTTAGTTTACAGAATGTTAATGAAGGCAGTACTTGGAGATACGTCAGTATGTTTCAGATGGAGAGTGTATAAAGTGTATTATAAAAACACTTTCAGGAGGCATCTAGTACCATGCATACAATACTGGCATCTTTTCACTTGCAAACTCTTTTGTGATCCTAAGTAAGCTGGTGGATCTCCACTGACTATAACTGAGTTGATCCCGCTTAGTCTCGCAGTTTATTTGTCTCACTGCTACTAAGTCATATTAAGAGTAGTATAAATCTATAAGTCCACCCTTTTTAAAGTTTGAATTTGACCCGCATTGCCTTCAAGTTCAAGATTAAAGGTAACATTCCAGCCAAATTATTACTTCATTATTACCAGCACAAGGGCCAAAAGCATCAATAAGCATCTAGAGTGGTATTTGTTCCATTTTTGTATACTGTTTTTAGTAGTTCAGTACTACAATCTTTTGCTCAGTCTATAGCAGAAATCCACTGAGTACCATCAATTGGTGGCTGGCTACTGCTCATTCTGGTGCACCAACCAAGGTTCCCTAAAGACTACAGGTATTTTGCATGAGTAAAGGCTGTGCTATTTGGGTTCCTAGTAGTTTGTCATAAGATATTTAGAGTTCTGAGCCTGCAATCATCTGTGTGAGCAAATACTTAAGCCGATAGAGTCTCAGCAGGGCTTATGTTTGAGGTTTTAAAGAAAATTTACCTTTGCAAAATGGAGAAAAGGAGAAAAATCAGTAAAAAGAAATATTGTCAGTCTTCTATTGCAAGGTGCAGAATAAAAATGTGAGTCCCTTGACATTTTTTCTCGATGGTCCCAGCTTTTCTCTGCTCATTTGAATGTCATTCTTTGATTGTCCTACATGCAATAGTGAAATATAAATATGTTGGGGTCCAGGAGTGCATCATTTATCTGTTGTAAAGAAACCAGCTGGAAGGAAGCAGGCCCCTGAGCCCATAGAACCTAGGGACATGTTAAGAATGCACTGAAAGAGATTATTTATCAAGAAAACACTAGGTGTTTGATCTGAATAGTGAGCTAGTTCATCAGATAGACCAACAAGTGCAGCAGCTAATATTCTTCCTATGAAATATTGTTCGCAAGTGGGGTCATATAGCAATTTATATAGAAACTGTTTGTGTAGAGCTCAGTTGCTTTCTGGTAATAACACTTTTGCAATGAAGTGAACCATAGGGCTTAATCGTGTCACTTAGTCATCATCATTGATTGAGAAGGGATCATAATTTGAGAAGCAGTTTTGGGGTTGTTGTTGTTTTTTTATTTATTTTTTATTTTATATTATCTATTAATGTGATTATTTCTTTTTTAGAATATTTTTGGATCATATATGATACAACAATCCAGAACCATGTCAATTCTATTTTTTCTTCTCAATGTGTATTGTCATAATTGATGTATGAGATTAGATTTCTTTAGTCTTTCCCGTAGTTCCAACATCTGCTGTACTTGATTATCTTCCCTTTTTGTCTTCATCATTGCAGTTGGAGTCCAATATATTCTGAACATCTTTGAATTAGTTCTTGCCTTTGGTCTTGTGAAGACTATGCAATTTTGTCAAACTAAAAACAAACCAAAAATGAAAACTGACAATAGGATTGAAGTAATGCTGAATGTTTGAGAATACAACGAAGAAAGTTGTCCTTTGGAAATGGAGTAAAATTCTTTTGAGGAGCTAGTAAAAACCTCAGAAGTTTGATTAAACTGGCACTAAGTGTCTGTCTGTGCCTGCCCTTGTTTATAAACACTCAGAATATGGTGGTATTTCACAGTTAGGTAGTAAAGACCTTTGTCTTGCCACAAAGATCTTTATAAGCAGTGGTGTTATCCATGTGATAAACCCATATCTATCATGGTGGACCCTTTAGTATCTTGCCTGCACTTTCCCCACAAATCCTTCCATGCACAGACTACTTCTAATATTCCAATGCTTGAGCACCTTCAAAGAGCACCCCCTTAAAAAAGTGCACAAAACATTTCTGCCAAATAACTATTTCCTTCCTTTCTTCCTCCCAAAATATGGAATTTCTCCTCCAAAATTACAGTGGCATGAGGCCCAAGATGCATCATTTAGTTCCAGACCTGTCACCAATTTATTGTCCAATTGATAATGAGTTGTAATATGCTGGAGCCAGAAAAAAAGATTTATCCCATTTAAAAAGCCTGGACACCGACTGTCCAGTGGAATTCCCTGTGTGCTCAGCAACACTTGTTTGTTCACCTTCAGGACACGTGGCAATGGTTATATTTTATTCAAGTCTTTATTTGTGGATGGTGGACTGAGTAAATGGAATTTTATCTGTTGACTAGAGTTTTCCTTTTTTAGTAACTCTTTTTAAACCTAGTTTTTATCTCCTGGAGATTGTGATGGACACATTTTTAACAAATATAAAACCCTGCAATACAATTATTATGCTTTTTCACACGTCACAGGTTATTACACTGACAATTTTGACATGGACATTGGGGGAGTGAGAGAGTTGCTTATATGAGAAAATAGACGATGTATGTCCTAATATCATTTTTTCTTTTCTATATGGGATGAAATGTACACACATTTTAAAATCATGTACATGCTTTATGGGTCTGTAGGGTAAGATAAATCTGCTTTGGCATTAGTGGAACAAAGCTGGATGTTAAGAGAGCAAGGAAATGCTTGGAAAAACAATGTAGGAGATGAATTCAAATAAACTTGTACTTTTTTCTTTGTTTCAACAAGCAGTTCTATTGCCAATAAATCAGTCTTCCAGACAGAAAGGATAATTGTGATTATCTAGTCTGACCACCTGTATAACAGAGGCCATAGGACTTCCCTGAATTAGTTCCTGTTTGAACCAGAGATATCTCTTTGAAAAAACATCAAATCTTGATTTTGAAGTTTCCAGGGATGGAAAATCCAATCATTGGGAAACTGTTCCAATGATTAATTAAATTAACTGTTAAAAATGTGCACCTTATTTCCAGTCTGACCTTGTCTAGGTTCAACTTCCAGCCATTGAATCTTATTACACCTTTATCTGCTTTATTGAAGAGTCCTCTGTTATTAAATGTCTGTATCCCAGGTAAGTACTTGAATGCTGTAATTGTCACCTCTTAACCATCTATTTAAACTAAATAGATTATAAAAATGTCTCATAATGATATACAATCCTTTAATCAGCCTCAGCTCTCTTCTGAACCCTCTCTAATTTACCAACATCCTTCTTGAATTGTGTGCACCAGAACTGGACATAGTATTGCAGTAGCAGTCACACCAATGCAAATACAGATGGAATGCAACCTTCCTACTCAGTATTCTCCTGTTCATCCAAGGATCACATTAGCTCTTTTGCCCAAATTCTCAGGCTAGGCACTCTTGTTCAGTGGATTATCCATCACAACATCCAAGTCCTTTTCAGAGGATAGAGGTCCCCCAACCTGAAAACATCGAGTAATTTCTATGCACATAGATGTCTTCACACTTCGCTGTACTAAAATGCATATTTTGCTTACACCTTGCTCATGAAGCCATCCAAATCACTCTATATCGGTGATCTGTCCTCTTCATTATTTACCTCTGCCCCTAGCTTTCTGTCATCTGTGGACTATATCAGTAATGATTTTGATTTCTTCTGGATCACGGATAAAAGTGTTAGATAGCATAGAGTCAAAAACTGATCCCTGAGGATACATCAACACTGCAGTTAGACACACATGGTCAGCCCTTATCCTCTGGCTCAGGCTTGGGCTGCAAAACTGTTTAATTGCAATGTAGATGTTCGGGATCAGGGATTCCACAAGGGGGAAAGGATTCCAGAGCTCAGGCTCCAGCCCAAACATGTATATCACAATTAAACAGCCCAGTACCCCAAGCCTGAGTCAGCTGATATGGACTAGCCACAGGTGTTTAATTGCAGTGTAGACCTACCCTGAGGACCCTACAAGAACACAACTGATCGATGGTGATTCTCCATTTACAGTTACATTGAGACCCGTGAGACAGCAGGACCAGAAGGCAGCAGGAGGGTAACAGAAGGGAGATATATAAGCCCCAGAATGGTCAGAGTCTTGTTTGCTGTGGACTGAACAGGGGTTACCACAAGTCAGTTAGGAGCACCTGAGGCCAATTAAAGCCCAGCCAGAGACCTGATAAAAACCCCTGCTCCAGACAGAAAGGAAGGAGAGCTGGTGGGAGTATTGGAGGAGTGCGATGACTGACCATCAGACCAAAGAACCAGATGAAGGGGAACACTGCGAGGGAGGGTTTCCTGCCAAATCCCTAGCTCAAAGGTACAGAGGCCTGAGGGAAAAGGACCTTGCCAAAAGGGAGGGATCAGGACTGAGAGACTCCTCCAGGCAGGAGGATTGGGAAGAGAGGGGTGGGGAAACCCAGGAGCTGAAAGGACAGAGGGGGAAAGTAGCCCAGGGGAAAATTGCAGCTGGAAGCACTGTGATCAGTGCATAGCTACTGCTATTAGGGCCCCTGGGCTGGAACCCAGAGTAGAGGGCAGCCCAGGACCCTTTCCCCTCCCCCTTTGTCCCACTGGGCATTATTGGGCTGGCCATCAGCCAGAAATAGGAGCAATAGGCAGCCCCCTGACCTTCCACGTGAGCCAGCAGTTTGCCATAGACCTATTATCCAGTTCTTAATCCATTTAATGTGTACCATTTTTAACAAAACTAAATTCTTGCAGTGATCAAATGAACATCTGAGGAACAAGAAAAAAATGGAGAAAATTAACCTATTTTCTGCTTGTTCTTCAGACAAAATGAAAAGCAATAGTGACCATCCAGCCAGTGTCTTGACAGAGTATTCCATTTAGCACACTTCCTCATTAAGTCTTTTTTGACTCCTCTGGTTAACATTACAGGGCATCAGTTTATACAGCTGGCTTAACTCATCTACCAGAGAACTGTTATCCAGGTAAGTAGTCTCACTGACGTCAACAGGACTGCTCACATGGGGATAGTTAAGCACGTGTGCATATTTGCAGAATTGAGGCCTAAATTGCCCTCAGTGAGTTGGATGGAATGGCAGAGCTTGCATTCTCATAATAATGATCTATTTTCAGGAGTATTCTTTGGACCCATCCATGCATACCACAGAGATGTAGCACTTTTTCACAAAAGCAGAGAATACTTTTTAAAGAGCCCTTTGATCAGTCAGTGGTGGCAAAATAGGAACTGCTGATGAAATACAGACCTCCTCCTTTCCTCTTGTCTGTAGTGAAGTCTGACATGATCAGCAGCTGCCAGTATGACAGCGTTATCGTTTACCTAATCTCTCATGCATGGAAGTGGATGTCTTCCAACAGAAATAGAATAAAAGTAAGTCCAGTCTCAAAAGAACACAGTTCACATACCTTTTACCTTCTCTTCTCTTCCCTTGTTCATCTTCTCTGGCACTGAATATGCTGTTCAGAGAATTGTTAAATCTCTGTGACCTCTTTCAAGTGTGAAGGGAAATAGAAATGCTCAGTTTGACATCTCTCAACAGATCAGGTAGAGTAATCGGTAACATTTACCTTTTTTGATCTGAAGTTCAAAAAGAAACTTTTTTTTAATAACTTATAGGCAATGAAATTACTGTTCTCCATGATAACCTAATTGTCCTCAGATGCCCACAGGGCTACAACATAAATACAAAAGGAGATCCTGAGGAAGATGCAGGCAGAGGAGTCTGATGCATCTTCCGGTGCGAATTGTTAACTTTCTAAATGCCAACGTTTCTGAATATCATCCACTTATTCACTTGTTCTTGTGCACCCTTTCCCATACACAGTGAACATCAAGGGAATTCCCATACTGTCACAGTGTATATCCTCCATGTGTGTATCACACATGATTAACCAAACCTTGTCTAGATTGTGGTTTACAGGTGCATATGTAATCTTTGAGCAAAATATGTAACTAATCAACATATCTGCTTGGCACTGCATAAGGCATAGAGAAATATGACAATTTTTTATGAGCCAACCTGAACCCCCTGCCATCCAACTAGATGACTGTTGTAAGCACAGTTTCAGTTGCTCTATTTCCTATTCATTAGAACTTTTGCCCTGAGGTCATCCAAAGAGTAGTTACTTTATGGTTGATGAAAACTGAATACCATTTTATTAATTATTGGTCAAATTTTTCTACATCTTTGTGTGGCATCCAAAAGCATCTGTG
This sequence comes from Emydura macquarii macquarii, assembly GCF_026122565.2. Classification (NCBI taxonomy): domain Eukaryota; kingdom Metazoa; phylum Chordata; order Testudines; family Chelidae; genus Emydura; species Emydura macquarii. Next base: position 30,565,152 of record NW_027131390.1, on the reverse strand, counting down.
AATTTTGAAGAGGTTAGAATTGTAGTTCACCTGCATTATAATTCTTTTACATCATTGCTTGCTAATCAGAATACTCACAAAACATATCTTTACATATATTTTAAAAAGGAATCTAGAGTTAGTCTTCTGAATAGAGCTGGTTGGAACACTTTCAATTAAATGAAATTTTGTCGAAATACACTGTTTTGTTGAACCCACATTACTTTGTAAAGGTGAACCTGTTTTGACAAAGTGGGATTTTTGGGGAGTGGAGAGTTGCTTGGTTGGTTTTTGCTTGTGAAGGCTGGGAGAGAGAGCAAGGGAGAGATCACACTCCATAACTTGGTGGTTAGGTCATTGTCTGGAATATTGAAGATCCATTTCAAGTCTCTGCTTTCCTAGATTCAAACTGGTCTGAGATGAGAAACTTTGCTCTGAATCAGGCAGTTTAAAGACTTGAACCTAGGTCTTCCACCTCCCAGACCAGTGCCTTCACCAGCAGATCAGAGTGGCATATACACAACCCCCTGTTTTCACAAAAATATTCAAAAGGTTTTGTTTTTGTTCCAATGTGGAATGAAAACAAATTTCAAATTTCCAATGTTTCTGTGAAATGGCCATGCTCTATTAATGTAGGTACCTACATAAGTGGCCAGATTTTCAAGAGTGTTCAGCTGCTCCAACAATTCATTTGAGCCAGAGAGTTTAACATCCATGAATAAGAATAAATTCATAAATTGAGCTTTGGAATGGAAAGAAAACACCATCACTCTGACCTACAGAATCCATGGAAATCAGGAAAGTAAATGTTCTGTTCTGCTGTTAATAACAGTCTATTGCAGGATATTCTCTCCATATAAATGACCCTCATTAGTGATTGTTCAAGGTAAAGTAAAACAGCAATTTTAAATCTTTTCACAGACTGATTAATTGGGTTACTTATATTTACCGCCATCTTACATGTTCAGTAAACATTCAAATAATGCAGGCTGGGGTAATCAAAGGATGACATTTCTGTTAAATACAACTGTGAGGTAAAGAGAAAATTGTAAACTGGGGAGTAGAAGTGTCAAATTCCAATGTTAAGTTGTATACTATAATATGTTAACTTGTTCCAAACTCAGAGTTATAGTCACTGAATACTTATGATAGGGTAACCATTCAAGCTTGTTGAAAATTGGAAAAAAAAGCAATTAAACATTAGAACTTTGGAGTTGCTTCCATATCATAGGATTTGAAATGAAACAATATTTTAAAAACTTTTCTGAAAAATATTTTCTGAAAAAAAATTCAGATTCTGTTTTCTCTCCTTTTGACCTTTTTCCCCACTGTGAAAAATGAAATTGGTGATGTCCAGGATTTTTTCCATTCTAATGTTTTTTTTAATTATTCCCTCTAACTTCTCAAAACTTCCTAAACAAGGGAAAAATTAGAGCAGCTAAGTTAATGTTTCCTTCTATTTATGCAAAATCTTTTGAAGTCTTGTGTACATTTATTTTGCAAAAGTTTTGGCTCTTTTTTATTGAGTAAGTTACTTAGAACATTTTTCATTATTCAGTCAGCTCTAATTGAACAAAACCAATATTTTTGTGGATAATTCACAAACAAAAAGGAACTAAAATTATCTAAATTACTAGCAATTAATTAAACCAATTCTATTTAAGAGTTTCAGTATAAAGCTACATATTCCTAAAGTGTGTTTTAAAACACTTAAAATGAAAGAGTTTTTTAGACCACTTTAAATATGATCATCCTCATATTGCTGAGTGGCAGGAGACATTTTCTGCAAATCTGTCTCTCCACTGCTCAAAGATATTGCAACAGGACAATGCTGCTCTGCAGCATTAGGCAAATCCCTTATTCTTTTTGACTCAGTCTCTCCCTCAGTAAAGTGGGGAGAGTAACCCACAAAAAGGCTGTTGCAATGATCAGTTCTTCAATGCGCTAAATGGAGAATACGGTCCTGAAATTTCAAGGACATGTATTATATAAGCATACCCTAGTAGTTCCAGAGGGGGAGCCGTGTTAGTCTGTATACAACAAAAACAACGAGAGTCCTGTAGCACCTTAAAGACTAACACATTCGGGCAGAAATTTGTTAGTCTTCAAGGTGCTATAGGACTCTCGTTGTTTATACCCTAGTACAGTGTTTCTCAACCTGGGGGTTTAGAGGGGTCACAAGTGCAGAGCTGGTATTGGGGGTGGCAAGAAAGGCAATTGCCTGGAGCCACAGGGGCGCCATGAAACTAAGTTACATGCCTCAGCCCCGTGGGGGTGGGACTCAGGCTTCAGGGGTACAGTAGTTTGGAAAGGTTAAGAACCACTGCCCTAGTAGTTCTTTCCTGAGTCTAGATTCTATGGGCCAAATTCAGCCTTGGCATAAATACTCGAAACTCACATTGAGTTTCATCCCATTCTAACATCTGTAAACATCTTTGAAAATGAAGTGCTGCAAGCATAGATGAGGAAGTGAAATATCCTTCCAAACTTTCTTAAGCTGTGATCTGATATTGGATGTACATCTTTTAGCTACATCTGTACTGCAATCACAGGCCTAACAGTTTGTTCCCAAAATGGTGCTCTGAAAATTTATTTTTCCTGTCTCTCCATTAGCTTCCTGTGGTGGTTTGTTAGTGAACTATTTGTAAGAAGGCCAGAAATATTTTTTTAAATATGCCATTGTTCAGCTAATAAATAGAACTGAATTTCAAAAGGTCTCCAGAGCAAGTCACTGGATTTCATCTTAAGGAATACATTCACAAATAATCATTTTCCTCTCTTCACCCATGTTCTACCTCCAAGAGCCAAGGGTTGCACATAATTTTGTTTAGGCATTGTTAAGGGAACATCTTGGACTTCAATATTCTAAGTCAGATACACAATGCTTTTCTAAATGATCACAGCCCTATAATACCCAACTCCCTCACAATCTTGGAGAATTGCCTGGCTAGAAATTGCTATGTCCAGGGCATATGGTTTGTCTCGAGAGCTGATTGGCACAAATTTTTTGCACCTGAAATCAGGATAGAAATGAAAGGAACTGGAAGTAAGAAGATACAAACATAGGAGAAATGTAGACAAAGCTTGAAAAAGTTTGCTTGGTTCAGGAAATCCAAAACATATGGCCGCTATTTCACTTTATAGCTGATTTTAATTATTTGTTTTGGAGCAATTGCATGTTAAGTATGATGATTTTACTTTGCTTATAGCTGACAAATAGAAATTAGATAATTATTCTTGCCAAGAAACTATCAATTATTTGTGTTTGGAATTGTTTTGCTGTTAATGCATCTGCCAGGTTTACCTTGGGAGTGCAGTGCATCTAAACCTCATTTTTGCACTGTTTTTTTTTTTTTTTTGGTTGGAAATGTTTGGGTGTTTGATCACTTATGGCATAAAGGTTTCAGCTCCATTAAAACATTATCTAAAGGACAAATCTGAATAGCTGAATCAGTGAAAAATGTGGGGTTTCCTATATATGGGAATGACAGTGAAATAAAACCCGCCATCCAGAGAGTTGGATAAATACCTTGAATAAAATTTTGCATCTCACCCAAGCAGTCTTTGGATAGGGGAAAATATATCTTAAAAACTTAGTGCAATGTTCAAACTGCTTTGCAGAAGGAGACAGAGAGGGAGAGCAGTCCAAGCAATAATTGACATCCTATTAAACTGTATGTTTAATCACTTATATCAAAGTGCAATGGTAAGGAAGTACTTTTATGAGAACAAGTGTACCTGTGCTGGCAAGATATACTGTGAACAACCTGGAAGGTCACAGTTCTCTTGTTACTTCTGAGTTATGGCATTATTTTAGTTGGTCTTTGCCCACTGATCTGCATGCTTAATTTGCAGAAGAGATGCCTATGAGCATGTGACTTTGATATCAAAACGTAAAATATCTCCATACACAACAGGATTAAACCTGGGGTTAATCCCAGTGTACACACAGTCCTTTGTGTTGCCCCACTCTACAAACTCAATGGGCCACTTGACATTGAATATTTCCAGTCAATAATTCTTATTGTATTTAAACTACATGGAGAAATTAAAAGTGTGTGAGGTGCAGAAACTGGATCACTGAGCAAAATGAAATAAAAGGGTATAAATCAAGTGTTAAGAAGGTGAGTTATGTGTGCTTTGGCTTCTGGCTCCATTACACTAAGTCTTAACCTTCATTCCCAAATAAAGCATTTGGGAAACTCTGAAAACAGTCACAGTAGCATAAAAGATATTTGTCATTATTTTGAGCACAATTTTTTTGGAAACAGAAGAGACTGTTCATTAACGTGAATCTTTCTTTATAACCAGCTCATTTCATGGGTGAGAGAGTCTTTTCTACCTCCTATCTAACACACACACAACCCTCGGTCTCAAAATGAAATTTCTATCAGAAACTATATTTCTACATGATTTTACATGTGGTCTAATGACGGCTTTGGCAAGAACTAGACCAACTCTAATGGGTGGTAACAAAGTCTTTACATGTAACAGCTGCTGCAAATTTCTTTACATTTTTACAATATTTTACCATATTTTAATAATTAATCCAATAGAATTAATGATTAGGTGTGTGACAGAATAACTTGTGCATTTCTTTTTGTCAGGCTGACAATCAGCAAAAATGCCATATTGCTTTACATGACTCATAACTTTCACCCCTCCACACCAACCATATAATAGCAGATGAAGAAGTGTTATAAATTTCATGGTTATCTCAATTTATAATGCTTTGAGAAAGAAAGTTGAAGTGGTTTGGAAATGTTGTACAGATGTCAAAAAAGCTGACAAGCCCTTGAGTGGATACCACCTGGTGGAAGATGAAAAAGAGGAGGACAACAACTGACATAAGAAAACCAATGAGAAAGATGCTGCTGTCATGGAAACAGACTATAACATAGCAAGAAACGTGTCATTAGACAGACTGAAGTGAAAAGAATGGGTTGCCTCATGTCACAAGGCAGGAGAGCATCTAATAAAAAAAATATCAACTTTGAAAATCCTAAGTCCCGTCCGAGTAGGTCTTCTCATAATGATAGTGGCCATTAGTTTTCTTTCTTGAGAAAGGTAAAGGTACAGTTTAAGGGCAAAAGGCAAATTCTGCTGCTGTGAGATAGACTTTCAAGCTAAATGTTAACCAAATGATCAGGCTCACAATGGGAAGAGACTGACCTGAGAGAGGTTAGTTACACAATCATCAAGATCAAAAGTTACAAAATGGCTCTAATATGTGAGAGGAAAAACCTCTTTTTTTAAAACCTCCTTTTTTACACCAAAATAAGTGTTTTGTTTTGTTTTGTTTTTTTAAGTTTTCTTCACCTGGAGAAAAGGGAAAGACTAGTTTAAAGACAGTTATAAGGAAATAATTCAGAGTCTAGAGAAAATCCTTAATTGTGAGGAAATGAAGTGTTAGAATTTTGGCTGAGAATAACTGACTTCTATCAGCTACTGTTGAGGCTGAAAGGGATTAGAAAGAGCAGTATCGTAAGGAAACTCCTCACCTGGAGCACCCTCCTGCACCATGCCATGGCACATCTGCCTCAGTTTGCCCATCGTAGTCCCCTGGAATAGTCTTTAAATGCTCACCAAGTATAAATAATCCTTGTCAGGTTAACTCATTACAAAAGTCCTGTTCACATAAATCATAACTAAACAAATCCCTGCACTCCATCAATGATCAGCCCCAGCATCCCTCTCCATGTTCCAGCATTTCTTGCTCCACTTCATCCCCAGGTGTCTCTGACCTTCCAGTTTCAGCTCCTTTCCAGGGAGAGCCTGAAGAGAGATTTCTACTATGTGCAGCTTTCCCCAGAGACATTCTCCTGTTTTCTGACTCCCATGTAGTTCTCATGTGCCCTCTTCCTGACTGATTCACACAGAGTGCTCGGAGTCAACAGGTCACACTTCTAGGGCCTACTTGCCTTCTTTTAAGACCAATGGGGACTCAGCTATTGAATCACAGGTACACTGGCCCTTGTTCTCTCTTAAAGGGCCACTCACCCTATGACAAATTACAAAGATTATTCTCTGTCAACAATAATTGATGAATGTGTTTGTCCAAGGATACAACCTAATCGGCCATGCTCTGTTCAGTTTGTAGCTGCTACCACAATGCCCTGTCTATTCCTCAACACACACACACCCACACACAAATAAACGTGGAATGATAACAAAAAGCAACAGTGCAGGTCACAGTTGAGATTGATGGGTCATCTGATAGCTGAATGGTCTGCACCTTCCCCAGCTTATGGAGATTCACAGGGCTGGCTTGCTTGCTTGCCCTTCTGCTGGAGCCACAGGAGAGTGTACTCCCAGTCCTCTCCTGGTCCCAGGCTCTTTCCTGGAACTGGGACACTCATTTATATCTCCTAGCTGGGAATCACCAGACCCAGTCACTTGATGTTGTCAAGCTGGGTTGGCTGACTCAAAGTACCTGCCTTCCGGGCTTCTCTCCATAACAGGGCTGGCTGCTCCTTGGCCTTTAAAGAGGCAGTCTGCCCTGTTATAGGAAACGTCCAGCCACTGCATCTTAGTTTAGACAGACAATAAACATAAATTGAGTATCAGATGATGGTAACTGACTAAGTTTCACACCCTTCCTTTCCACTTCCTCATCCCATGACTATTCTGCAGGTGGAGCAGCTGCTGATATTATGGGTCCATGCCTTAGTTGAGCCAGACTTGGGTAGGATTTACCCTGTGGGGATATGCCCCAGTTGGAGCTGGGCTTAGATTGTGTACACTTCCAAGCATGACCAGCATGACAGATGTTAGTATCATCCCCCTCTTAATGAAGGGTGTTGAGTTTTTATATTTAGTTTTTCTTCAGATACCAGCATGTTAACTCTCAACCCCAACAGAATTTTATAGTAAGTTTAATGATTTTGTAGCCAGAGGCGCATTGCCATTTTGGCTCAAATCCAATGGTTTGGGAAGCAGATACTTCATGACTGATGGCCGTGTCCCTGCTAAATCAACTGGTTAAATTATGCTGCATTTGTAAATCATTCTGTGAAATGTTTTTTTCTAAGCTGTCTTCTCATTAGCATTTGTAGCCTGATACTTTACAAGGTATTACTACTCAGAAATTAAGGGGATAAGAAGCCTGTTATCTTATGATTCCTGGTGCAAACCAAGTTAACAAAAGCAGCTTACTATTATAGAATCATAGAGTTGGAAGGGACCTCAGGAGGTCATCTAGTCCAACTCCCTGCTCAAAGCAGGACTAACCTCAACTAAATAATCCCAGCGAGAGTTTTGTCAAGCCACCCACCTCTCTAGGCAACCCATTCCAGTGCTTCACTACCCTCCCAGTGAAAAATTTTTTCCTAATGTCCAACCTAGATCTCCCCCACTGCAATTTGAGACCATTTCTCCTTGTTCTGTCATCTGCCACCACTGAGAACAGCCTAGCTCCATCCTCCCTGGAACCCCCTTTCAGGTAGTTAAAGGCTGCTATTGAATCTCCCCTCATTCTTCTCTTCTGCAGACTAAACAAGCCTAGTTCCCTCAGCCTCTCCTCATAAGTCTTGTGCTCCAGCCCCCTAATCATTTTTGTTGCCCTCCTCTGGACTCTCTCCAACTTCTCCACATCCTTTTTGTAGTGGGGGGGGGGGCCAAAATTGGACACAATACTCCAAATGCGGCCTCACCAATGCCGAATAAAGGGGAATAATCACTTCCCGCGATCTGTGGCAATACTCCTACTTATGCAGCCCAATATGCTATTAGCCTTCTTGGCAACCAGGGCACACTGCTGACTCATATCCAGCTTCTTAGCCACTGTAACCCCTAGGTCCTTTTCTGCAGAACTGCTGCCTAGCTCGTCGGTCCCCAGTCTGTAGCTGTGCATGGGATTCTTCCATCCAAAGTGCGGGACTCTGCACTTGTCCTTGTTGAACCTCATCAGATTTCTTTTGGCCCAATCCTCCAGTTTGTTTTGGTCCTTCTTTATCCTATCCCTACCTTCCAGGGTATCTACCACTCCTCCTAGCTTAGTGTCATCCGAAAACTTGCTGAGGGTGCAATCTACCCCATCCTCCAGATCATTAATGAAGATGTTGAACAAAACCGGCCCCAGCACTGACCCCTGGGGCACTCTGCTTTTGACCAGCTGCCAGCTAGACATGGAGCCATTGATCACTACTCGTTGAGCCCTATGCTCTAGCCAGTTCTCTATCCATTTTATAGTCCATTCATCCAACCCATACTTCTTTAACTTGCCAATAAGAATACTGTGAGAAACCGTATCAAAAGCTTTGCTAAAATCAAGGTATATCACATCCACCGCCTGCCCTACATCCACAGAGCCAGTCACCTCATCATAGAAAGCAATCAGGTTGGTCAGGCATGACTTCCCCTTGGTGAATCCGTGTTGACTGTTCCTGATCACCTTCGTCTCTTCCAAGAGCATTAAAATGGGTTCCTTGAGGACCTGCTCCATGATTTTTCCAGGGATTGAGGTAAGGCTGACCGGTCTGTAGTTCCCTGGATCCTTTTTCCTCCCTTTCTTGAAGATGGGCACTATATTTGCTTTTTTCCAGTCATCAGGGACCTCCCCCAATTGCCAGGAGCTTTCAAAGATAATAGCCAATGGCTCTGAAATCACATCAGCCAACTCCCTCAGCACCCTCGGGTGCATTGCATCTGGCCCCATGGACTTGTGTATGTCCAATCTTTCTAAATAGTCTTGGACCTGTTCCTTCAGCACTGTGGGATGTTCACCTCCTTCCCATTCTGTGCCCCACAGTGCAGTAGTCTGGGAGCTGACCTTGTCTGTGAAGACAGAGGCAAAAAAGGCATTGAGTACCTCAGCTTTCTCCACATCCTCTGTCACTGGGTTGCCTCCCCCATTCTGCAAGGGGCCCACACTTTCCCTAATCTTCCTCTTGTTGGTAACATACTTGTAGAAACCCTTCTTGTTCCCCTTCACGTCCCTTGCTAGCTGCAACTCCAATTGTGCTTTGGCCTTCCTGATTTCATTCCTGCATGTTTGAGCAGTATTTTTATACTCCTCCCTAGTCATCTGACCAAGCTTCCACTTCTTGTAAGCTTCTTTTTTGTGTTTAAGTTCACCAAAGACTTCTTTGTTAAGCCAAGCTGGACACCTACCATATTTGCTATTCTTTCTGCACATCGGGATGGTTTGTTCCTGTGCCCTCAATAAGGTTTCTTTAAAATACAGCCAGCTCTCTTGGATTCCATTCCCCCTCATATTAGCTTCCCAGGGGATCCTGCCCATCAGCTCCCTAAGGGAGTCAAAGTCTGCTTTTCTGAAGTCCATGGTCCGTATCCTGCTGTTCTCCTTTCTTTCTTTTGTCAGGATCCTGAACGCGACCATCTCATGGTCACTGCTGCCTAGGTTGACACCCACTTCTACTTCCCCTACCAAATATTCCCTGTTTGTGAGCAGCAGGTCAAGAGAAACATGGCCCCTAGTTGGTTCCTCCAGCACTTGCACCAGGAAGTTGTCTGCAACACTATCCAAAAACTTCCTGGATTGTTTGTGCTCTGCTGTATTGCTCTTCCAGAAGATGTCAGGATGATTGAAGTTCGCCATGAGAATCAGGTCCTGTGAACTGGAAACTTTCCCTAGTTGACTGAAGAAAGCCTCATCTATCTTGTCCTCCTGGTCTGGTGGTCTGTAAAAGACACCCACCATGATATCACCCTTAATGTTCTTGCTTCTAAGCTTAACCCAGAGACTCTCAACTGGCTTATCTCCAGTTTCATGCTGGAGCTCAGAGCAATCATATTATGCAATGTCCAGATGTGACTTCATCAACCAGATGGCTGCCATATAGTTTGCTCTCCAGTAATGTGCCTTATTTTTCTCTGCCTGACTGGGGGTCAAGCTACTTGGCCACACCTGTTAGGTACTTCAATATGCCATTAAGGAGTATGAATGGAGAAGGTCTTGGTAAATTTAATGGCTGCTGGGAACGGTGAGTGTGATCCAGCATACAGATTAAAAGTAATGGCCATGAAATAGTTCATTATAACTTCACTTTGTAGTTTTATGTTAGCAATAATTACTGTATTTTGTTTACTGATATCTCCTCCTGGCTTCTCCTAATATGAGTGGCGGATGGATTTTTCAGGGTCTAAAAACAACTACGTTGGTCTCATTCCTCTCCTAAGGGTTGGAGGGCTTGGGACTTATCCGAAAACTTGAAATAAGGGACCTCTTTTTAATAGTTTGTTCCGTTAATCTGCTGTTCCATACAGGCAGCGAAAGAAGAGCAGATGGGTTTACAGAAAATAAACAGCATTTTGTTGAGGAATAACTGTAAATAGGAATGAATTCACACCTAAAGTAATATAACAGATTTACTCTTTTATATTACATCTAAGTTCCCTTGGACTATGGTCTTAAGCCTTGAAAGGGCTTGTCTACGTGGCACTGGCAAAGTCCACTAGAAGGGTGTGATTTCAAGTTAATGCTACATTACATTAACTAAGTACCTTTTTAAAGCACTCCCACAGGGTCTACATGGGGCAGTTAGAGTTTAGAATGCTAGTGAACTTTATAGATCACACCTGTCTGTCATGTTTTGCTATGTCATGCCAATAAGCATCTGGGATAGAGAACTTTAAAGAAAAAAAACAAATTCCTTAGGAAGACCCAGTAGATAGCATTCTGGGTGAAACAATGGGTGAAATCCTGGCTCCATGTAAGTCAATAGCAAAACTCCCATTGACTTCTATAGGGCTAGAATTTCCCTAGAATTTCTCATTGCACTGAGGTGGAGATGGTGATGGTGCTATCTCTCTCTCTTTTTTTTTTAATGGGATACAAAACCCAGGATGTGACCATGTGTGAGCATCAAATGTCTTGTGTCATGTTTTACAAGTTCCCTGTGTCGTCCTTCATGTCTACATTTTTCAGTTAATGAATTAAATACAAATTGTGGTGGCAATATCATTGTGAAAGGGGAAAAGGTCCGCTGCAAATTGTTTAAAATAAAAACCCAACTGATATATACTTAGCTTTTACAATGACATGATACAATTGGGTGTTTCCAGAAGTTAGTGCTGGCAAAGTTATAACAACTGTTTCTAAATCCAAATAATTTGAATTTATATAAAATATAGGAATACCTTTTGGGTGAATTGTCAGTCTCAATTTTATCAGTGCACTGAGTGGACTAGATAAAAACTAATTAGTATCAGATCTCCCAATTCCTAAAATAGTGCCCTACATACTGGGCCATCCTTAATGTCTAAATATTTAAAGATGTAAAAGTGTGGTACTGGGATGAGTTACTGAGTTTGAGTAAAAACATTAAACAATAAAAATGCTTCTTAAATTCTAGTCAAGACAAAGCAATTGTGCTTTTAGCATGTACTAAATGTTAAAATTTACAGGGGATTCTAGACTCTAACTTGACCACTTTAGCACACTCTAACATATAATTGGTTTGTCTTGACTAGAATTTTAGAAGGTATTAGACTGAGCTAGATAATTCAGTGTAATGACATATCTTTTAAATTCTAGTCTAGGCACGGTCGTAGTGAAAACCAGTACTTATCTCAAAAAGTCAAATCAAGATTTAAATAGTCAAGACACATAGAGGATGGAAGGGGAAACAGTAGCAGAAAGGTGACGTGACTTCCCCAGGTTTGCACACCAAGTCACTGGCAGAACTGGGAATAGAATCCAAGGCTCTTGTGTTCGAGTTCAGGAACTGCATCAAACTACTTCTCTTAATTAATAAAATTAAATGCCATTTTGAGATTTACTATAGAAGTTAGCTCAAATGAAGTTATTTACAGCCTTTTCAGATCTTTCGGTGGCATGGTCCTACAAATTAGCAGCTACCATAAATATTAGCATCTGTAGTGTGACAACACCTTAGCTATGACATGCACTCCAGTAAACTAGGGTGTTTCCTAAATGTCAGTGACAGAACAAGATAAATTGCTATTCTAGCTGCAACACTTTTTAGCTGAACATTTTTTTTCTCAAGCCCCTGTAAGAGAATACCAGTTAGATGACTAAACATTTTTAAAGACATTATTTTCTTGCACAGTGCTACAACTTGACTTTAACTGAGGTATTAACTTAATAACATGGAGTGAAACCATGTCAAAAATAATTGGTAACGGTCAGATTTTGACATTCTGACTCATGTCAAGTTGTAATTTCCGATGCATGTAGTTCTATGGATTTCAATGGAACTATTTGTAGAATAAGGTGAGGGTAGCTGAATCTGATGCTAAAGGACTAAGCCATACAGTAAGGTTGTGGAGTTACCATCCAGACTTCCAAAAGAGTTCAGCATCCCCATACTGGCCTTTTCTTCACTGGGTTGGGGAGGAGAGCGAAGGGCTGTATTTTAATGTGTGTTAGCTAACCTAGGAAAGGATTTAGGTCAACCAGCTAATATGTTAAAATACAACCATCTTTTCTATACTTGCATTTTAGCATAAATTGGCTAACAGATGTTTAAAAATACACCTATTTTTCTAGTGAAGACAAGGGCTTAAGTCCCAAGATGTAGTGGCCTGATCTTCAAAAGTGTTCAGCTCACCTTATTCTCAAGCCAACTCATCGTTCTCATTGGGAGCTGCTGGGTATCGATCATTATCTCTTTAATGTCTCCTCTCTTCCTTTGTCATACATGGAAAACACTGCATTTCTAGAGACTCTGCCCTCTCTGTCAGCTTTTTGGACTGTGTTGGTTCTTGAAAGGCTCCTTCCTCACACACAGCAAGAGCAACAGTGGCAGCCACCATACCCCTGAGCTGAATCTGCTCCAGTGAATTAAATGTAAGTACTCTCTGAAACAAAACAAAAACCTTAATGTGCTAGAAGGCTTATTCAGTACAGAAATATCAAATATTCTAAATGTTAAAACCTGAAGGGAGTTCACTTTGATCTCCAGATATAGTGCACTCTCTCTGTGCACTGAAGAGTAATTCAGCTAGAGGAAAACCAGAATGGACAGGATTAGTTTAGAAACTTGGCTTGAAAATAATTGTATCTCAACCAGTCTTTGTGAGAGAGCGTACCGAGTATATTAGCAATGGATCATGACACAGATCTGGCACTTAGGTATAACTGTTCATGTAAATTAACAACAGCAAGATTTGTGATCCCATACATTTTGTATAGTCATTCACAGCTCATTAAACCTTCAGCAGTGCTGTCATTCACTAAATAAAAAGGTAGCATGAGAACAGCATAATTAAGTAGGTTAAGTCCAACTTTTCTGCAACTGAATCTCTGAACAGTAAGTGTGCTACCTGCAATACAAAAGTTTATGGAGTAAAAAAGGCCAGTTCATATAAAGAACAGAAGCAACACTTATTAAAGCTGACCTCAGCAGCTATGGCTTTTTTCTGTTTAATTGAGTTTTAATGGGTTTTTTCCCTTGTAAAAAGAAAATTATATATAAATATAAAACCACATATTCTAGTTATTGAAAAAGACTGTTGTCTTCCTCCATTATTATCTTCTGCAGATTTTCATGGTCTTGATATGTTCCATTACTCTAGTTTTTCTAATTTGAATTGTGATTTTCAGGGATTTGTAACATCAGACCCAATCCTACAATATGACACACACAAGTGGGACCTTATGCCCCTATAGAGAGCTATTGAATCAGTGGAGCTCACTTGTGCAGTGATATGTCAGCATAGAACTTGCAGAACCAGGACCTGTGTTTGCAAATTGTCAGGTTAAATGTTGAACTACAGAGAATACTATGCTCCTGTTCTATTTTATTTACAAGTGTTTAGATTCCCCAAGATTATGATGGCAAAAGCTGCAACAAATATTTCACAAGTGTGGCTTCATTGTCAGAATTATAGTGTAGGGGGTGACACTCAGGTTCTACACCTTCATCCTGAAAAGTAATATTTCTAGCAGTACTGGCCCAGAATACACTTGGCTAGTATCATTTCATCACAAAGGTGTCTAAGAAAAATCAATGTCCAGATGGAGTAATCCCATTTGGGATTCTCAATCCAGACAATGTACACATACCCATCCACTTTCAAACAATAGGACTTCTGCATTTAAATCAATAGGTTTAACGAAGTAGGTATGAATATGGATGTACCAACTGTCTGTTAATCATGCTGTGTTGGCAGCTGCTGGAGTTCTCTCCAGTCATGTCAGCTATCTCATTTCAATCATGTTTTAGTTTCCCACTCTTGATTCAGCAGTTGTATTGTCAGGTAGAATGGGGAAGCTGAAATTCTGCCTCAGCTCTGAATAGCCACATGTGTAATCTGCTAGGTTTGTCATGGCTGGATGATACAGAGTAAAGACTGGATGACTGAGGGGTTCATGATGGGATAGGGAAACTTTACTGAGAAGGTTTCCACTTCATAGCTAGTTAACTTTGGTCATTACCAACCTAAACGTGTTGCCTTTTGGTAGCTCTCCACTAACCTATGTGATATGAGGCACTGCTGGAAAAATTCAGACAATACAGTTTCTGCTTGAAATTGCTGATTCATCAAAATGTTCCTTGGAGATAGTTTGATTTCAACAAAGTTCTGATGGAAACCTTCCAGATTTTCTACCAGCTTGCACACCCAGCTCCTTGGTAGCTCACTTCATGGGCTACTGGGGAGCCTGGGCTTCCATGGTACATAGCTCTGGTGAAGCCCATCAGATGGAGCCTGGGCTTAATCCCCTTTTACAGAGATTTCAGATTTTTTGGTTTGCATTCTGAATTGGAACAAAAGCAATTTATGCACTAGCAAAATCCTCCTCGAAATGAAATACCTTTCTCTGGCTAGCTCTGCTGGTTAGCATAGAGCCTTATCGACAGTTGTGTGTCTTTTGAGCTACTTCCTCCTCACTCCCTGCCTCCCTCCCCGACCCCAAAAATACCATAATTTGGCTCCAATTTTCACACTTGTTGGTCGAATGATCAAAGACTGCATGGGCATGGAGAGTGAACTACATTTACTAAAGCTCTGACTTCAGCTACAGAACTGACCCACATTGGCAGGGGGAGGGGCCAGCATAAAGAATCTTGCCTTACTGATACCTACTGTGTAGCTATGACCCTGACATGCAGGGTAGAAATAATCTCTTTACATAAAATGACGCAGAGGGCAAAATAGGACTTGTATGTTTTCAGAGGAAGAGTGCCGGACACTTCAGCACCCCAATCTCCCAATGCCATCCCCGCTTTCACTGTAGCTTCCTTGTGTGGTGATGGTTTTCCTTTTGGGAGAAGGGATAAGGTGCACTACCAATTGTGTTTCTTCTGAACCCCCTGACCCAAGTTATACACCTCTACTTTAATCATAATAATAAAGAGGAAAGAAAGAAAGAAAGATCATTTTCCATCACAGCCAAAGTGACTTGACATTCAGAGCAGCCACCTATTTAATAGACAGAGCTTGACACTTTGTCTGTTGTCAGTCTGTTCCTTATTTTAGACAACTGAAGAGCCATGCACAGAGCTGCAATACAAAATAGATAATGACAACACTTAGGAGCACTTTTAGCCGTGTTTTGATTCAGGATTGATGGATAGGGATGTACTGTAAACTAATGGAATAATCACTGGACTTAGCTTTAGAACATTGGCAATGCTTTGCTAGGTTGTTTTCGTTGTTCTTTTTTACATTGATCACTGTGAGTAAAATTTTTCAACGTGCTTAAGTGAGGTAGGCAATCTTTTGAGCATTCTTGAACATTTTACCCAGTGTACCTAGTAGATTTAATCTCTAATTTTTCTAATGTGTTTATTTTTTACCTCTAAAGTTACATTCATTATTTGAATATATATATCCCAAAATATTGCACAGTGCACTATCTTCATAACCAAGTTTAGAAGCTTTCAGTACTTGAACAAAGCTTGGTAGAATGGTGCTGCTTTGTGTTTTGGTATTGCAGCTTTAATGCTAATGGTAAATCCCTTTTTTTCTTTGCTCAAAGCATAATGTTTTTATTTGTGAAAACCTTGCTTTTCAGTGCTGTTTTATACAGTCTATTGTTTGGATAATTAATGTAATTGCATGTGATTATGTAATTACTGTAAATATATGTAATCAGTTATTATAATGTGTAATTATATAATTCTGATGTTCACTGGTATAAAATCCTTACAAAACATAGTGGGGAAAAAATACACTGATCATGTACTGCAAACAATTAAAACTTCAGTATTTCAGATATAACACAACTTTTTCCCCACATACCAATAGTAAATGTGTTTCCATTATAGACTAATTGCTACAAAATTTGATTTTTATAAAAGTTAATCATTTAATTATAGAAGCCTAAAAACTTTGTTTTCCTACCCTCTTATGTTATAGCTCTAATGGAGAAAGAAAGCAATAAATGAGCAGAACCCTGGGTACCAAATTTTAACGCCAAAATAAATTACAGTAGTGATTTAAAATGAAATTACAGACCCGTGATAGGTTCTAAAGGGAAAAAAACAAGTGTCCTTATGGGCCCCCAAAGTAACCAAGTTTAGACTGGCTGCACAGAGGGCCCACATATGCTGAGGATATTGGCTATCCCATTCAGCAGAGGAAGAAAAAACTCGTCTGCATTGGGGTTTACATAATTACTCAGGGGAGAAAATCAGAAATAAATTTAGATTCCTACCTCTTGCACGTCAAAAGATCCTGTGTTTGTAATCGCCCACTCACCTCTTGTCCCCTTAGATTTCTTCTCCTCGCCATCCTTGAAAGAGTTACAGGAGTTCCTTCACTCTTAAATCCCCCATGAGTTTCTTTAAAGGAAGGTGGATGGCTTTTGGGAGCTCGTTCAATTTTCTCTCTCATAATTTTAAGAAAATCATACGTTTGGATATTAGGATTTTTATTATGTTCTATTTTGTAATAGCCGTTAGTCAACCGGCTTGCTCTTGCACTATCAACTGCTTCTGATAGACTCTATGATCTTACACAATTCCTTACTTGGCACAGATAAAAATATAATACCACATCAGTTATTGCAATCACTGAGCGCTCCTTTCTTTGGTATCTTTATTATAACCCGATTGGTCCACTCATCTGGAACCTTTTCCTTTTCCCAAACTTTTAAATAGAGGGGCCAGGATCGATGCTGCTAATTCAGGATTAACCTTGAACAATTCTGCATTCAAGTTATCCTTGCCAGGAGCTTTCCCATTTTTTAAAGATTTGATGGCTGAATGATCTCTTCCTTTGTTGGGGTATCTGTGATGATAACAAGATCTTCTTCTGCTTCCCGAATGTTTGTTTCTTTTTTAGGTGGCTCCCAGTTCAGCAATTCTTTGAAATGCTCTATCTAACACATTTCTTTTTCTTTTTCTGTTGTTTGTCCCTGATGACAGTATTTGTTGGTGTCTGCCATTTACTACTAATAGGCTGCATCATTCTGTAGATGGTTCTTTGTTCACCACAGACAGCTGCATCCTCTGCTTGTATTGCCAGCTTATCAATATAATGTCATTTATCCACTCTCACAAGGCATTTAACTTCCCGATGTGCCTTACTGCTCATGGTATTTGTCCTTTAGCCTCTGAGATTTTGTGTCTAAAACTTTTTTCTTAAGGGATCACCTGATTTCTATGGCATGCCATGTGCTGCATGTAATCCACTCCTGTCTTTTCTTCTACTTATAGCCTAGACAGGTCTCACTACTCTGTTTATAAATTGTTGTTTCTTTGTCCCACTTCTTGTTGATCTACTCATCTGGGTTCCCTTCCTCTTCATCAAGTGCCTGAAGCCTGTTCTTTAACTGCAGAACAAAGACTTTATGCATTCCAGGTGGCTTTAGCTTATCAACATCATAACATCTATATCTCTTGTTTGTTACGTATACAAGCTTGGTATTAATTATTAGTAGTAGATCATGAATTTTGTACACACAGAGAAGTTGCAAAAAAACATAAATATTCTTTCTGAAGATCACAACATAACACTAGTTTATTTTTTAGAATTCATAACAATAATACACAAGAACCCCAAAACAGAGAGGCACAAAGCTGGCTGCTCCCTAAGATTAAAGAGGAATAATTCACTGCATCGTACAGGCTTTCTCTCTGCTAACTGACTCTGCTTGTCCCAGATCACATGTTTCCCTAAAGAACCCACAACCTGCAAGCTGGACCAAGGAAAAAACCTGAGCATTTAAAGTGATAAGATTTCCTGACCTGAAAATAGTAAAAAGTTTGTAGAAGTGTTATTGTGAAAGGAGATTTGGTTCTACTATGTATCTTTTGAATTAAGGTGTTTGATGATGGTTTGAATGATCTCTTCCTTTGTTGGGTTATCTGTGATGATATCAAGATCTTCTTCTGCTTCCCGAACTATATCTGCCCACAAGCACACATGCTATCATTACTACATAAGTAATTAATCAAAAGTGCTTCCTTTATTTAGCCAGTATGTCTAATGCCATAGAATCCTATCCGGTAAGTACTTTACTGGAATATAATATTTGCCTCTTAAAATTTCTTCAGCTCTGCAGAAAGGGAGTGTCTTTAAGACAAACTTAATGTTACTCAACAGAATTTATCCTGCAGGGCAGGAGGAATTTTAAGGGGCCAGGGCCCTCTCTTGGAAGTGTTTAATTTTTGTCCTTTAGAAGTTGTCATTTTTAAGTAACCTGAAAAAGCAAATTAACAAAATTACTTTCCCTCTAAATAATGGACAAGCATTTTCTCCTCTTGAGAGACCTGTGTGTAAAGTAGAAAAATTCATGGAGTTAACACAAAGGATGAATTTGTCCATGTCTACAATGAATATTTGAAAGGCTAGCATGTCCTGTCATACTTACTTTAATAATGTGCTATACACAAAATTCAAAGGGTGAAATCTTAACCCTATTAAACTCAATGGCAAAATTCTCACTGACTTGACTGGGACCAGAATTTCATCCATAAACTTCAGAGATTCAGTTCTGATCATTGCTTTTTCTGATCCTTTCAGGCCTTCACATTTGTGCTGGGAATCTCATGAGAACAGGATTTTGAGATTTCAGGGACTTCTGTTCTTTGCTGGAATAAGAAGCTGCAGAGATGCATAAATGTGAAAAATATCTGCATGAATTTTCTCTTTAGAAGCTCAAAGTATTTAGTTCAATGGTCTGGACAAAGGTTTTAAATTTATTTTTATTCATATAGTTCATTCCTACGTATTGCCTGGAACAATCATAATGATTTTGTTGCATATCCACTCCTTTTAGGCTAATTGCACAAAAATGTAGCATTTGTGTAAATGTTTTTCTTCTGTAAGCCTCTTTCCCATTCCCTCCATTTTAACGACTAAGTGCTGTCAGTCAAAAAAAAAAAAAGGAAATATGACTTTCTGGCAAACAAGTCATTATGTTAAAAAGAAGAAAAGGTGAGAGCAACACAGTCTCTTGTGGAAATGGAAAATAGTACCTAGCTGAGTTTTCCAATTCAGGTACAGCCATTCCAATGAAGTTAACAGAAACAGATAAGGCAGTCAAATCCAAGAATCAAGGCAGGGAAAAGGAGCTTACTCTCGAAGGGCAGTTTTCGTGCTCTCTTTCCCTGTGGAATTAAATCTTTCAGAGTTAATTTCAAATCAGAACCAATATGTTTTGGCTGTCATATTTCAAACTCTAAAGTCCAGCTATATCAGTGGTATTTTTAGGTCATACTTTTTTGAAGTATAAAAGAATCTGCTTATTGGCATAAGAAGCTGCATCAACCACTCCCCAGTCAGCAGTAAGGATTTTTAATATAAAGCAGTAAGTAACTGGTTCTAGAGCTCCATCCATTTATAGGTCCTAACAATACTGTACAAGCCTGTTGATAAATTGGTTGTAAACCTGCTGAGTATGTTCTGCTCTTTGAGTCCTTACTTTTAAATGATGTTTTTGCTCCTCTGCTTACAGAAGGACTAGAGCTGGGAGAATTTTTTGGACAAAACTTTTTAACCATAAAATATAGATTCGGGTCAACCTAGATTCAGGTCAACATTTTGTGAATTCATTTCAATTTCACCAAATTATTTCAGCCCATTTCATTTCATGTTGTTCAGATTGAAAAAACTGTTTAATTCAACCTGAAATGAAATTTTTTTTTTTTTTTATTCTTTCTGTTCGGCCAGCTAATTGAAAAATCAGTTATTCACAAAGCTCTAGGCAAATGCATCTGAGGAAGATGCAGTGGCCTTCCTCCAAGCCTGGGCCTGAGGAAGGGCCACAACGCCCAGAGCAGGCAGAAAAAGGGCCAGCCGTCGAGTCTGCCCAGCAACCAGGGAGCTGGCCAGCGATAGGTCCCGTCAGCCGGCCAATCCAACAATGGAGGGGCGGAGCCTCCGCCAGGGCTGAGAGTATAAAACGCAGGCCCCACAGCTCAGTTAGGGACAGGCTGTCGCTGGAGACAGACGTGCTGTGTCACCAGCTGCAGCTAAGGCTGGAACCCAGCCAGGCCGCTACCCCAAGTGAGCGCCTCACAAAGCCTTGGACCCGGGGATGGTCCCAGTGACCACGCCCCAAGGGTTGGATAAGGCCTCTGGGCCTCTTAGACTGGCCTAGGCCTAGGCCTACCGGCCCCCAGGACTGGACCAGGCCCCTGGGCCCCAGTAATTGGACCGAGTTCCCTGAGCCTGTGGGCTGGGGGATCCCCCTCGAGGCTGGACCTGACCTGGGAAGCTGCTGGAGGCTGAGCCATCCCCCGAGACAGGTCAGGACCTGGAGGAGCTGCCGGAGCCCCCGAACCCTGCGACCTGGAGGAGCTGCCCCTCACTGAGGAGCTCCCCACCCTGCCGCCAGTGGACGCAGAGGGACTGACTAGCCTGCCGTGGTCTGTGTACCCCTGTGACACCGAAGATCCCACCGGTACAGGTACCTGGGGATAAGGGGAGGAAGTGGCCCAGGGATAGCCATAGGCGTGGCTGTGCAAGGGGCAAGCCCCATCGGCGTGTTGCAGTGGAAGCCCTGCCGACGTAGTGGCAACGCCTTTGCCACTACTAGGGCCCTGGGCTGGGACTCAGTGGAGTTGGGTGGGCCTGCGTCCCCCTCCTCTCCCCCCTTATCCTTGCAACCCAGTGAAGGAGTACCGTCCCCAGCTCTCCTGACTCCAGGAAACTGCTCGCCCGCCCCACCCCGCCAAGGGCCGGGGCGATAGACTAACTGGCAGTCCGCCCTGCCTGAGGACCTGGACGGCAAAGTATCCAGGCGCTAACGTTCTCCTTTTTGGAAGGTGAAGTGGCCTTCCTCCGAGCCTGGGCCTGACGAAGGGCACACCAATGGGGCCCAATGAGCCCCTGTACTACAACATCCTATGAGATCTGTACTGATTTTCTTATTATCCATAACAATTTTAAAAAGGGGTTAGAATCCTTCTTAGCTCTTTGTCTCAATATTACAGCAATGAGTTCCACAGGTTAATTATGTGTTATGTAAAAAAAAAAATCATTTTTGTCAGTTTTAATTGTTACTTTTCAGTTTTCACTAATTGTCTCCTTGCTTTTTATACTGAAATGTTGTATACTTACTTCCCTGTCAATACCATTCATTATCTTGCATGCTTCTGTCATGTTCCCTCTCAAATTGATTAAGCTTAATACATAAGTATTGTAGCTTCTGGTTGAAATACTATGCCATATTAGTGTTATTGATTTATTTAGTTAAAGATTACATCATCCTATAAAGTGTTACCAAATATACTTTGAAGATCAATCCTGCATTGGCTGAAAAGAGGGTGTTGTGCAGTCGAGGAATGCTTAGCAGTCTTTCTGTGATTTTACAAAAAGTGGAAGAATGTTAATGACTCAAGTTCCCATGGATTAAGTGAAATCACATTTTAAAAACACTTTGCTGTGTAGGTGTCACAAGGTGACCGGACCCTTTTCAGAGGGAGCAGGATCCATTGCTTCTGTGTCTCTTCAGCTGCCTCCTAACTGGGAGGGCACTGGGACTGCATAAATGACAACAGATGGGATCAGGCAGGCAGGTGAGAGCTGCCAGAGATCAGTAGACTGGAGGACATATTTGGAGAAAGCTGCAGAGAGCAGAATGCTCTGCTGGGCCTCCCTGGAAAGAGGGAGGTATTGTAAGGATGCAGTGAAGGGGCTAGCCACCTGACCTTCCTGAGCCACAGAGCCAGTGATGGGTGGTTGAAAAGGTCTAAGGACTAGCAGACCAGTGGAGAGGCTAGCCTACCGACCTTCCTGAGCCAGAGTGCCATTGCGAGATAAGGCAGGGGAGGGCTGAAGGCTGAGAGCAGCAGATGTAGATGCCAGCTGGCTTTCTGAGCCAGATAGCTGAAACCGAGATGCCAGAGAGGGATGAAGTGTGGGGAGAGACATCAGAGCTGTACCTCAGAAGTGAGCATGGTAGGAGATGTTGGAACTGCACTGGAGAGCCTGAGTTTTAGGTGTGTTGATGGACTGTTGAGACTTGAAGATTGAATGAACTGTTTGGACCAAGCTGGAGAATTCTGGGTTATGGGACTTTTGTTACGGTTTACGTACACAGGGCTTCTGCAATAAATTAACCCCGCCAGGGCTATGCTTGGAAAGCCATTGTGGACTATATCATGGGCAAACACAAGGGGAAACTGAGGTAGACACACCTATTATGCCAGAGCTTGCAACAGGAGGGTATTTCAGGCAGGGACAGCCCTCTGACAATAGGTTTGTTGTAATGATGGGCAGAGGTACTTGGTTTGGCAGGGAGCTGAAGTTGCTCTACAGACAAGTTTTGCCAATATTGTTCTGCAGGGACAATCTCTTTAATAACTCATTGGTACTACCAGTGAAAACTCTAAGCACTGTCCCCACCAAACTACCTGGATCTGTTTCATAGAAGTGTCAGTCAGAAGAGGGCAAATGTAGCAGAGAGACTTTGTTTAGCAAAAATGATAGCTCAGATGACACAACGAACTCATGTCTGTGCATTTCAAATTATTGTGCTTAAGTGGTAGCAGTAGCAGGCTGATCTGAACTCAGTCTAAACTGATTCCAAGTAGTAATGCTCTTGGGTTGGCCCAAGCACAATCAGTTTAGAAACCAAAATGGTTTAAGTCCTAGAACTCCCTAGATTGGATGCAGTTATACCAGTTAAAAGGTGCTTATACTGGAATAAGCAATACCGATATAAGCATCTTTTCAGCGATATCATTTGCATCTACACTAGGGAGTTATAGTGCATTAATTTTATCAGTTGTTAAATTAAATATAGCAGTATGAAAACACTGTGTAGATAAGCCCTAAGAAAAGCTTTGGGGGAAATGAATCAGACACTACATTTGTGTCTGTATAATTTTGAATGTTCCTATAAATTCAGTGACTGTACTTGAAACTCTGACCGTGAACAGACTGTTGGCTGAATCGATATGTTCTCTATGCTATTCATAAGAAATATTAAAACTAGTATCAAATTTTACGTTTAATTCATTTTTTAAATGTAAAGCATATCTAGGGCTTATGAAAGTTTACAGATGGATAGTACTGGTGACTGGACAGTGTTGGAAAGGTAGAGAGGTTTTTAGTGGCCAGTGTGACTCACTTCTGTCCTAGGAAGTAAAGACCATCTCTAGATGTGTACCACTGGTTAAATTTTGAAGCCTATTCTGCAAATGGCATAGCTTTCATACCCACTTTGAAACATGAAATAAACATGGAAAGTATAATGATGTTGTTGTCATTGTAGCATGTAGGAACTGAACTGCAACCACAAACTTCATTTCACATAGGTCAGTGATGGTAACTATTTTCAGTCACTAAGAACCTGAGCTGAATTTGAATTGGTGGCCTAGACATGAGATTCCTGCTTTACCAGATTTATGAGCTAACAGTCCACTATATTGCTAGTTTGTGCTACATCACCAAACCTTAAACTGGCCAAAAATCAATGAATAAACCTTAGTTATCTGGAGGGTGATGTCTTTTGTGTCTTGAGTAAGGTTGGCGCAAGATGCTAATGGGAGAAGAAGAGTTAGGGTCCTGCTCCCATCGGTTTAAATAGAGTAGGGTGAGGCCCCAGCTTATTTAAAACAGGACTTTTTGAAAGATTGGCCTGAGGGGTTTGGTTTTGTTTGTTTGTTTGTTTGGGAGGAGGGGGTTGTCTTTTTCTTTCATTTTTCATTTCAGGTGCATTTACCAGATTATATTTTACCATAAAATGATGCAAAAGAAACTGGTCTCCCTTGCCTAAAGCAGCTGCTTTCTAAATATGATGCTGTTATTAATCCAGCTGAGCTAGTGAATCATTTTGCTCTCTGTTCTAAATACTGGAGTATCCCAAATTGAGTTGCCATTATGGAAAAATAAATATAACAATTTCACAGAAAGATAATCAAAATTTCCTGAGAAAAGAGATGTGGTGTTTTTATGTAACAAACCTGACACCTCAGTTTAAACTCTAAAAGAGGGAGACAAAGGGTTCAAAATCTGAATGTTGTCCAAGTCCAATTTAACAGGCCTTAGCTGAGTATGTATTGACTAGTGGCCTAATGCTGCAAGGCGCAGAGCTGCTGCAATTACCAGTGAAAACCATTTGCTTTGTAATTGCTCAGCACCTCTCAAGAAGAGGCCTCTGTTAAGAATTTTGAAAATGTCTCTCAATGCTTTGATCAAACTGCAAGCTTGTCCAGTGAGGTCACGTTGCTGCTGTTGCTTTGGAGCCTGCCTCATGTGCACTGCCTAGGGCCATGGAATAGGAGCCTCCGTATACTGTCTACACCTGGAAGAGAGTTAATTTTTTAACAGCTGTGACTTGTGCACAGAATTGGAATTATTTCATTATTAAAAATAATGTATATCGTACCAGACATTTACATAGCACTTTACAAACACTGACATGCATCCCGGCCTGAAGGGATGAAAATAAGTTTATTTACTTTGCTTTTTAAGTGGGTCAGTGCCTGAAGTGCCGTAATTACAGAATTACCTTTGGGGAGAGATTTGGTGTTTTCTTCTTTAAGAATCTTGGTGTCTCACATTTATCTACCATTAATATATTAGCATTTGTTTCAGAGTGAATGGTTATTCAAAAATATTGTTCTAGAACATTATTTTTTGCCATCACTCAGTTTGCTTTCCATCACCATCCGATCTCTGACAGACACAATTTCCTTGATGGTTGTATTTATTTTTTTCCTCTATATGGGACTATATATTCATAGATATTACATTTCGTAATGCTATATCTCTTTTTGTTTGGAAATATAAGAGAATTTTTTAAATCTCAAAACACACATTTTTTTATTCCTGCATTTTGGACAGGAATGTGTTTGATAGGATTTAGAATAAAATACATTAGAGACTGGCATATTCCAATTCTGGCCCATGTTTGCTATCAGTTACATTTGGAGTGATTCCTCTTCAATCAGTGGAATCACAATGTTCATAAATTTGGAGTAAATGAGAGGAGGATTTGTCTTCTTCAGATATTGGCAGCACCAAACACAAAAAGCTTTATTTTGCCAGCTGCTTCCAGCTTGTTTTTCACAGATTCTATGCAACGTCCAAGCTGTTAAAAAAATCTTAATTCAGACAGTGCAGGAAGTTTGCTGCTATTTTAGCAGGTTTGTATAAACTGAGAAAACTTCACCTTAGTAGAATGAAATCAAACACAGTAACTAAGGCAGCTGCTGCCTATCCCTCATCTCGATGGAACCTGATTACCCATGGAGATGTATTTCATGAACTGTACGGGCATAGACACAGACTTCTGAATGACTAATCAAAGCACACACCTGAAAAATATATCTGGTGGTAAATGGGACTCAGAAACAGGTGCTAACAGAAATTCTAGCTAAGCAAAGCCTTGATTGATCCTGTCAGAGACCCTGCCTCCGACAGTGACCTATTATTACTTCTTGCTCCAAAGGAAGATGAACTGTAGCACTCACCTCCCTACATATCAAAATGTTGGGCTACAAATGCCGCCTCATCCTGGAACAGAGCAAGAAGCTTTTAGTTCTTGACTCAAAAAAGCTTATGACCTGAAGGATATGATTGATGTAAGATAGTCCAAAAGCCTCAGTCAAATGGCTTTTTATATTAACATAATGGTCTGTGGGTTAAATTCTAACCCTTCCCCCATCAAACTGAGCCTCTGATGGAGAGAAGATAAGGGAGAGAATGAGAAGGCCAGCTTTCTAGTCCCCAAAGCACGACTATTTGCAGCCACAGGCTTTCCCTAGCCCTCTCCCTTACAGATGGTGAGTAGAGATTGTGCGGGCCAGCTGACAGTGTTAGATTTGGTCACCAGAGGGCAGAGTCCAGCTTCCTGCCTGCTAACTACATTGGGAGGAAGAATATTCTTGCCTCAAGCTTGGAACAAAAGGGCACCTACCACCTGGAAGAAAGTGTAGTTAGAAGGGTGAAAAGAAAGCATCGGGAGGTACTGAGGGCTGGAATATAACAGTGGAGATGGAGATATGTGGTCCAGCAGTAACACAATAATATATCTGGCATATAATGGAGAGAAAATTGAGAACTCATAGTTCTAAGCAAATTGTAATGTGCTATTTTGCATATTTTCTCATTTGCATATCACCACAAATTTGTGTTTGGAAAATTTCCCCATCTGCCAAACTCCTGAAAAATGTGGGGTCGGCTCTCCCTGAGTGGGGGGAGAAGGAACAGGCCCCTGATGTAGGGAGCGCCCACAGAACTACTGACAGAACCCTGCCATGCTTAGATGTGTGGTTGGGGCATATGGCCCCACATGTGCATGTACACACTTGAATGAAATAAATATAGGGCATGCTCCTACTGATTGAGGCAGAACCTTTGGGGAGGAGGGAAACTGAACTTATTTATGGAGACAGTGATGGTTGCCACCTCTGAGACAAAAAAATTAGTCTGTGACCAACCCCAGCCCACCACCTGAAACAGAAACCAATGAAACTGGCCACTCCCTTTCCCACCCACAAAAAAGGATTCTAAGGCCAACTATAGCTAATTATTAAAATGTTTCAGAGAACCATTTTACATACATATACAATTGTGTATTTTTGTTATTTTATTATTTTTCATACCTTATTTTAACACGGTGCCACAGTCCAGACTACCAGGGTATGAATTGTAGAGCATGCTAACCTATCCCAAGTGGGGGGAAAAATCCAGCTCGTTAATCTTTTTAACAAACAAAGCAGGACAAAAACCTGGTGGCTGTTTAAAAACTGGCCTGGTGGAATCCTATTGCCAAATCCTTGTTCCTCCCAACTTTCAGGTCTAAATAAATCCCCTTATTTTGGATGCAAGAGATTATTTCAAATCCATTAACTCTTATTGCTAGTTTACCCATACAAGTATGCTAGATACTTTATAACACAAATAAGACACTAGCACTGGATAGCTGGCAATCTACCTCTAAGGGTGTGTTTACCCTACAGGATTCTTTCGTCAGTGTGTAGTGTACATACGCTGTAGCCCTCCTAGCCTGGGTATAAATAACAGTGTTGAGGGGTTAGGCACAGATTAAACCAGTAGAGTAAATACATGGCTGAAGAGTCTGCGTCTGTACTTGGAGAACATACCCTATCCGGCCTCCACCAGCCCAGCTGTGCCTCCTGTCAGTGTGGTGGCCCACTACCTTCTGCTACTTGAGCCTCCCTCAACAGCAGGAGAGTCCAGCAGTTCTCCATTGCTGGATCCCTTCTCCTCCTCAGGAAAAGGATCTGGCAGTGAGGGTGCAGTAGGGAAAACTTGCTAGGTCCCCACTGCTTGAGCCCTTCTCCTCTGCAGGGAAATAGAAAGGAAAGGCTTGGAGCCCTTCTCCTCAACAGGGAAAGGTTCAAGGAGCTGGGAAAAGGCTCAGGCTTTCCCTGCTGCTTCTCCCCACCAAAGCCTTTTCTCACTGCAGTGAAAGACTCTGGCAGCAGGAAGCAACTGAAGCCTTTCTCTGCTGCCTCCCCTCTTCTAACACACATAACTACACAGCACAGGGTGGGCACCATGTTCTTTTCACTGTGGCATGTTGCTACATATACATTACACACCACCGAAAGCAGTGTGTAATATGGACGTAGCCTTAGATAAGATGCTATGAATGAGCATAATCCACAGTCAGAAGGGAGTAGAGGAAAGGATGAAAATATTTACAAAAATAAGGTGGTGCAGTTGGCCCAGGTCTTGAAGTTTTCAATGTAGGTGTGAATTAATACACACACATCCCTGGAGAGGGTGTAATCACAGTATGCATGTTCCCATTGTTCACTGCTCTCTTTCACAGTGGCTTTTAAAAGTGTTGTGTATATATGTATAATCATAGCTTTTTTCAAATTACTTTTAAGTTATTGTCTTTTTAAAGAAAAGCCATTCTGTAGTGGTGAGTGATGCCATTTTTTGAATATTGTCACTCATCAATTGTATCTTTAAAAAAGCAAGGAATCCAGCACAGCGTTCACCATATATCATAGTACCTAAAAGTCTGATAGTTAAAAGGAGAGAGTTAGGTGGTAAGTATTTCAATCCTGGCCCATTTTCAGTGGAGTTTAAATGAGGAATCCATTATAGCTACAGAATACAAAAGCATATAACTGTACACTGAATCCTTGAAGATGGCTTTTGTCTAATATTTAAGAATGTTAAACCATATCGTACTGAGACTGCAACTTAAGAACTTGTACAAGTCAACAGCTGTGACCTCAGTGAAGCAGGCAACAGAGTTTGCAGATAGCAAGCTGTGCCTCATTCTTCTTTGGCTGGCGCTATGTATATTTAATTAGTGTCCTCTCACCTTCACACTACGTGTTTTTCCACTTGACAGTTCCTGGCATCAAAAGAATGTCCTTGAGGAAAAAGTCAGGCCTATTGACTCCTAAGCATATTATTTGACTTGGTGTTCAAGTATTCTGAAGAAAGAGCTGGAAATAATGAAAGACACTGCAGTGTGAAGCTGCCTTAACTGACAGTGTCAGGTGGGTCGAAGCTATTGAACAGTTCCTATTAAATTAGCCTACCTTCATCTCAGCTAGTTACAGCTGGCATGCTGACAAATTAGTTGCTTTCTGTATATAAAAGAGGAGAGGGAAGATGAGGTTCCCATTTTGGAGCTTAGTGACAGTAGATATGTCTCATCACAAGGTCAATAAGAATCTGTCTATGGAAGAAATGTAAATGTTTGGCTGATGTCAATACATTCTGCATTAAATTGTAGAATATTCATTCCTAACGCAAATGAGCTCATACCTACTAATAAAGACTAGTCTGGTCCAACCCAGTTAATTACAGTGATTTATACTGTCTGTTTTAAATCTGATTACTACTTTTGTTTACCTTTTCTAATATTAGATCTTTTGCAAAATATCTGCTATTTCTAACCAAGGAGTCTTAATGAAGAAAGTTATCAGACATGCTTTGTATGTGGAAAAAGGTTTCTTTGTTTTTTGGATTTTTTTCTGTTCATGAGAATAAATAGATATTACAATTCCTTTTAAAGGGAGCTTCTGAAATAGTCCTGGCCCTTGTTTGAAATTCAAATAGATAAATAGTTTCATTGGTTTGTCGTAAAAAACAGAGAACCTGTGTTTATTTCCTAAACTCTGAGCTTAGTTAAACACTGTTAAAGAAACTCAGCCATAGACCAAATGGGACTTACGCTATTGCAAAGTTAAATTGATTTTTCCCTATTTTGTCACACTGTTCTGCTCCTATCCTGTCTTTTCAACCTCAGTACATTCACTGCAGTACCATAATTGTCAGAGAGACTCTGTTGCCATTGCTGGCATATTCAATTCAAACTGCTCGGCTTTGATCCTAAATTGTGTGCTGGCTAAAAGGCTGCACTTTTCCATCTGCCCAGAGTAATCTCTGGTAAGGACATCATGCCCTTTACTTTAAGCACGTTGTCTGAAATGCACTGATAATTATTATAGAGCTAACTTGTGTGCTTTGAATGAAGTCACTCTCCTAAATACAGAAATGTTTTTTTAAAATAAAGCTTTTACTGAGATTTTCTCTAGTTATACTTCACTAGTTTAACTAGTACATATTCATAAGTCATCACAATATACTGCAAACAAGGTAGTGGGGGTTCTTTTGTTGTTCTTCACATTAGCAACTTAATAAATCCTTGTACTTTGAAATGTGGAATACCAAGTTGCCTCTGAAGTGGAAAAAGAGTCCTTAACTACAGGAATTTTTTTCTCTTTTTCTCAAGATTGAAGCTAGTGGGAGTGATGTCTGAATAGAGTTGACAGCATTGGGTCCAGCATGATCTGCATTCTTCCATCTGTATTTAACTGAATTTTTACGACAGAACAGAACCATGATTCAGTATCAAGTAGTTTGATTAATGGTGAAGCTGCCTCCTGGAATAATAATTCTACTAAATTTCTGATGATTTACCTGTTGGTACCTGGTAACAATTTAAATTCAGATGATCTAATTTAACACTCACTTTCACATCACTTCAAGAATCTACTTCCAGTCTTTGAACTAAAGCACTAGGAGAGGTTATGAAGTGGTTTATTTTTCAAGATCTTCTAAAACTTAGAAATCAAGCTTGAAACACTTCCAGAATACATGCATCCAAGAACCTACATTTCCATCTGTTTGAGGCTTTGTGTGAAGAGATTGTGATGCCATATTTGCTGACTCACCTCTTTCCTCCCACTATCCCACACACACTTTATGAAGGATAGCAACAGGCATACCATCAATCAAGAGAGCTTATTTACAGCTGGGAGTAGACACTGTTATTTAGAGTGTACTCTTCTTGGACATGGAGAAGAGTGCATTCTCTGGTATCTTGTAGTATTTTGAGAGGCATATATAATCTCTCTCTAGGTAAAGAATATGATTTTCTGATTTATATAATTCATACTAAAACCAGGCCAGCAGATGAATTATTGTATGTCTAAAACTGGAGGGATTAAATCCTCTAGTTCCAATCTCTTCAGTACAATATCATCAGCCTGTGGCCTACCCTGTCAACTCCTCTCTGGCTATTCCTTAATTTACACGTTAAAAGAAAATTTTGCATTTTGTCCCATAACTGGGTGAGTCAGTGGTTGTGGCATTAATAGAATAAAAATGGTAGTAAAACCCTTCCTTTTGTATCCCTGCCTAATTTAAAGGACAAGATCTATTCTTTACACAATGCAATTCAATATCTTTATCACTCATTTGGAAGAAAATATGAAATCTTTGCTGGCAAAGTTTGCAGATAACACATAAATTAAAGTTTTTTATTGAGAAAATATTTCAGAAAAAATAACAAACAGGTAACCCATAGATTTTTAAAGGGGCGAAGTTATATAGCATCCAGAGACATGCGCAGGTTATCGGGAGGTGAGGGGAGTGGCTCGAAGTCTGGGGAGAGTAACAAAGGATAATCTGCGGGGTCCTGGATGGGGGGGTGATGGTGTGGGCATTAAAAGGTACAAGGGAGTATATGGGAATGGGGGAGCGTCACTGAGTATGCTTATGGGTTACTTTTTAGGGGTTTTAACAAATGGAGTAAATAAGTCCATACAAAGTGGGGTGTCCCCCATTAAGTCTGATGCATCAGCAGCCGCCGCGTCCGCCGGTGCGTCCCCCGCCGCGTCCGCCGGTGCGTCCCCCGCCGCGTCCGCCGGTGCGTCCCCCGCCGCGTCTGTCGTGGTGGTCGTCGGTTGGGTCCGCCGGTCCGGAAGGAGGGTCCTGCGGTGGTGCTCCGTCCCCCTCCTCCTGGTACTGTCGGTGGCCGGTGACGTGCTCTACGTAGATGTCCCTGGACCACCGGATGGAGTCCGAGACCATGAGGCGCCGCATGAGCTTGGCGTAGCGCCGACCCACACCGCAGGCCCAGAGCACGGGCTCGTTGCGGGGGTCCCAGGCGCCCAGGGCTCCGACGACCAGGGCGTGGACCTGTACGTCGTAGCCCTGCTCCCTCAGGGTGTCGGCCAGGGGGTCATACTTCTCCTCCTTGCGGGCTCGGGCGGCGTGGAAGGCCGGGCTGCGGTTCTCAAACGGGACCGTGACGTCCACCATGACGATCTTTTTGTGATCCTCGTCGGTGATGACAACATCGGGTCTCAGCGGGCTGTCGGTCCTGGGGATGGTGCGGTTGACGGCCACCGCGCCCTGGTGGGCCGGGATGGCCTTCACCAGGCGGTCCTGGACCGCGTTGTGCCTCAGCTGCCAGGCAAGGGAGTGGGGCTTGCAGCCGCAGAGGACGTGGGGCAGGGTCTCGTTGACGTACCCGCACCTCCTGCAGCGCTTGTCCCGGTTCCCGTGGCAGACGGCCCCGTTCAGCGGGAGGCAGTTGAGGCGGGCCCGGTGGATGAACCGCCAGTCCGCGAACCGGGTGTAGCCGCCCCCCGCCAGGAAGGCTTCACAGAGAGATCTGGATTTCTCAGTTTTAACATGCATTTTAATATGCATGCAAGATCGTCTGTCTAGGAACAAAGAATGTAGGTCATACAGCATATAGGGGGTGGGAAAGGCCATCTTTGTTTTGGAAAGCAGTGACTCTGAAAGGATCTTGGGCCCATAGTGGATTGCTAATTGAACATGAGCTCCCAGGGTAATACAGTGCTAAGGAGAGTTAATTCAATCATTAGATGTATATGCAGGAGAATATAGCATAGAAGTATGAAAATAGTTTTACCACTGTATGTCAGTAGCAGGGCTGCAGCTTTGTCCTAGGGGTCGGGTATAGAGGGAAGTCACAGGTGTTATAGTTACTCCATTTCTCTGTGGCTTTTTTTTCCTGTCCTTGTTTTTCCCAAAAGATGGGTCACCTCATCAGTATGGCGGGGAGGCAACAGAGAGGCCAGGGAGGATGAACTCGGCAGTGTGCTTGGCCCATTGAAGAGGGGAGTCAGTGGGGTAGGAGGAGGCTGAAGGGTGAGCCATCCCTGCACTCACAGGGTCACCGCATCACTCAGGCTTGCCCCCCCCACCATGTTCCCCCGTCATAGAGGGGAGCAGGGGGCAAACTTCAGCAAGCAGAAATGCAATCTAGCACATGGTATTACAGCACTACTTGGGTTTTACGACCCATCCCTTCATCATGATGGGGAATGGGGAATTCAGATCTGAGCGGCGCTTTGATCCTGCGTCCTATGTCACAGCGCTTGGAGTGTGGCATCACCCCAGCCCCACAGACAGGAGCCATTGCTGTCTGGGGTGAGTGTGAGGTGGGTTTGCTCTTCAGTCCCATCAGGGGGCAATCAGGATTATGGTGCTGAGGTAGTGGATGCTGCTGCAGATGGTCAGTGCCCTCTTGGATGTGTGAGGAAGGGAGGGGATTTTTATCAAAAAAATCAGTGAGCAATCATGGAAAATGTAGTAACCCGTGATGTCTACTAAATGTACAATGATTGCATCACAATTTTTTATAACAAAAAATTCTGTGACACTTCAGCAGCCCCAGTCATAAGTGAGCCCGTTCCCGGAACATTGTGTCTAGTTCTGTCATTCATACGTTAAAAAAGACATTGATAAAATGGAATGAGGTTCCAAAAAGAGCTACAAAAACGATTAATTAACAGTTAAACTCTTAACTTTTACATAGCCTTTTCCTCAGTAGATCTCCTCGCACTTCACAGAGGAGGCAAGTATCACTATTGCCATGTTACAAATGGGGAAATAGAGGCATAGATAGGTCTGGATACTTGTCCAGTGTCACCAAGATGGAATGAGGTCTGGAAAAACTTCCTTACAGTGAGATTTTAAAAGCTCAATCTATAGATTATATCCAAGAAAAGCATAAGAGGGGACTTGATCACGGCACATAAGTGCCTGTTTGGGGGGGAAATTTCTGATAGAGGGCTCTTTTGTCGTGCAAACAAAGACTTAATGAGATCCAATGGCTGACAGAGGACAAACTCACACTCAAAATAAGACACAGATTTTTGACAAATAGGGTAATTAGCCATTGGAACAGTTTATCTAGAGATATGGTTGGAAGACTTAAAATCTTTCATTCAGGATTGGGTGCTTTTTTTAAGAGACGCTGTAGCTGTACCAGAAGTTATGAGTTTGATTCAGGAATTACTGGGTGAAATTCTGTGGCCTATTTAATGCAGTATGATCAGAGAAGATGATTGTAATGGTTGCCAGTGGCCTTCACATCTATGTAAGTACCCCAGGCAGAAGGGTAGCATATAATATACCCTTTGCACAGTTATAAACAAATATGGATGATGTAGAACTGTGAAGGGTCAGGCCCTTTGTGAGGATCTTGACCAATATCTCTTTTTCCATTGACTTTCTTTAGGGAAATAGTGTGCATTTGCTTGCTTTTCCTAGACTATTCTACAGGGATCTAGGATTTAGTTAGTGAAATGCTAATTCTCCCTTTCTGAGAAATAAGTGTCTGGAAAAGAAAAGCATAATCTGCTCTTCAAATAGTAATATTAATCTGGAAACCCATTACCCCTTGTGACCTATCTCTTATATTAGGGTAGCTTTTCTCCTTTCTCTCTCCCTTTTGTGAAAACTGCATCAGTCAGGTGGAGCAAAATGATTTTCTTCGGAAGCTGATCTAAGTTAGCAGGGTGTTTAAGTTACAGAAGAAACTTTATTCAATTTCTTTATTTTTGCAGGATTAGTAGATACATTTCCTTGTAATATTTCATTAGAATTTATAATTGCCATTTGCTGTGACTTGTACTCTGTGAGCAAGCCATTTTCTCACCTTTGCCCTTTGTTGATAATTTTTTCTTGTGTTCTACAAAAGATTTCTGCTTTGTAATTATGTCTTGAAGTTTAGCATTCCATCATTTTCAACTTGTTCATGAAGTTGTGAAGTCTCACTATTGCTACCCCGGGTGGACGGAAGAACAAAGCTCCATTGGTGTGTGAGGGGGCGTATTAGCCCTGCACTAGAACTGACAGGATTAAAAAGCAACTTTGGGCCCAAATGATTCTGCCCAGCTGCACCTGAGTAGCATGCACTAGATGAAGGAGGGAGTGGAAAAGGGAGTCAGACAGCTCAGAAGGAGGCTGACAAGGCAGGGAGAAGGACCTGTCCTGGCAGCTCCTGAGACAGGATGCTACAGGAGCCCACCACTGGGGAAGAGGAACCTACTTACTGGATCGTGACAGACTGAAGATGCAGTTAGTACCTTTTTCTATTATCTGTTCACAACAGACTGCAAAACGTGGACTATTGAGCGGGTGGTGGGAAGTGCCGCAGAAAGAGAAGCCTTAAGGTGCTCCTGGGTGTCAGTTTTTTGCTGCAGGTGGTCAGGGCCCAGGGCCAGAGTCCAGTGGAGTGAGAGGTTCTGGGCTCCCCTAACCCTCCTCCACATTAAGGAGGGTCCAAATCCCTAACCACTAGTTGATGCTTCCAATGAGCAGTGACCATCGCAGAGTATTATCAACTTCAATTCTATCTTCTTAATGAAATTCAGGAGCTGCAGTAATGCAAAGGGCTCAGTTTGACAAGGTGGCTGGTGCCCCAACTCCCTTGAAAACCAGTGTGAGGTGAGGTGCAGGATCAACAAACAAAGTTTAAACAGGATTTTTAAAATATCAAAGAGTTATTATAAACAATATTCAGATTAATTTCTCCTTACCAATTTGTGTCTCAGAATTTCAAGCCCCACATTACTCCAGCGAGGATGACATCAGTCTACTATGTTTCTCAAAGTACAAAGTCTGTGCATGGTACATACAAGCACATCTGTTTTATTTGATTTGCATCACTAGACAGAAAAATATGTATTTCCTATAGTTGCTCGAGTGATTCTAGTTTTTGCAATAGTGCTGAGTCTACTTTACGCAGGGACTCACCCATCTTTTCTAAAGAAGTTGTGAAACTGGCAAGGAAATTAATATAATGATTATCTACACCATCTGCACCACAAGAACATGCAGATCTTTTGGTATTTCCAGTATCACTTTCTCTCTAAGGCTCTGATCCTGCAAGCAATTACATGTGTGCTTAGTTTGAAATTGATGGGACTACTCTCACAAAGCACATTCATGTTTGTAAATTTAGGGCCTAAGTATGGTCCCTTGTTTCCAATGTTCAGAAAGTCAGCCAACTACATAGCATTCTTAAGGCAATATTCTGAAGGACTTCCAGAAATTCTAGTTATCTAATCATAGATCTTATTGGCTGGTACTAAAGGATAGAAAATGGCCAAGTCTTCCTATTATGACTATGGGTTTTTCTTGTCGGGGAAAAAGATTGGCTTTGATTATTTATTTATTTATGGTTTTAGAACATGTTAACTAGAACATGCTAAACTAACATGATCATACTTGAAGGTAGACAAGGCAAGTTGATGGGCTGGACACACCGTAAAATATAAGTTGCCTTGCTACACTGGAATTTTAGAACATGTAAGTTACAAAATGCTGGCTAAAAATAAATCTCTTTATCCTAGTCTAGACAAACTCTGTGATTAAAGCATTATTCGGTATGACAATCAGCATCATTTAGTACCAAATTTCACAGGCCTTTTAGACTCTGAACAGACATATGAAAGCTGAACATATAGACCGTCAATTACAATTGGAGAAATATTGGGCCTGATTCAACGCTACTCTACTCTGCTCATTTATACCACTGCAAAATGAGTGTAATATTCTGCCTGGTAGTCTTCTACTCCCACCATGCATTTTTGTGAGTAACTACACTGGGTTCAAGAACTTCATTTTCTCTCTTAGCTGTTTTAGGTGGCTCCATTTTTTTATCGCTTCTTCAGAGTTCTTATTTCTTTTCCACATCACTCAGCCAAACTGCCACGAAGAACTTTCTCTTCCTCACTTGTGAAATTTCATAATAGAGCCGCCTAGCACATCAAACATCTAAAACTGGAGGAAAAAAAGTCACTGGGGTGAAAATCAGAACCTGCAGCTTAATCGTTATGATTCATCACTAGAGGCCCCCCTTGTGACAAATTTGCTGTCATGTAAGGAGCAGAGCTTTATCAATACTTGGGTCCATTTAACATTTCTACCTCTTTACAAACTGGAAAGGCAGTCAAGCTACATCAACATCTTGCTGGGAAAAACATGATCCGTATAAATAAATAATCTGGAATGATAAGGGTACCTGGTGGGATAAGAACTGACATATCAACTTAATGTGTTGCTGTATACCTGCAGGCAGGAGGGAAATAAAGTAACTGCTATTTTGTTCCTCAGCTTCTGATGAACATATAACAGACTATGGAAATACAGAGGTATTAAAATATAAATCTTTTATCTGACATGTTCAGCAAGCTTGTTCTCTTTGCCTTATCTATCCTTCAAGCATAACAGTCTCTACTTTACTGAGGTTAGAGAGATGTCTTAATGTTTTAAATCAGCACTGGCTCTGATGAGCAAATATAAATTACCTTCTGGTAGTGGGCAACCTGGAGCAGCAGATCTCAGCAGAAATTAAGAGTGAGTGTTTGTTACACCAACATTACTTTGTTTGAATTTGGCAGCAGGGTAAAAAGGGAAAGTTGTTACGTACTTTCCTTCTTGATACTGACAGGTGTGTGTGAGCGTGTGAATCTTCTGCTTTCTCACTGCCACACTTCCACGCACATGCCCCAGTCAGGGACATGGGAAGAAAATTTGGCAAGTAAGTAAAGGATTTATTCTTGTGCCCTTATCCATAGTAGCTGATTTAACTGCCTGAGAGAAATCCATAATTGGCAAGCTATTTTATTCAGATCTGCATTTCCAGAAATGATGTAACATCTGCTGTTGAGGTGTAATCTACATAAATATTTGTGTATTATAAGCAGAGTAATAAACCATGCCTGGAATATCCAGTGTGCACTTCTTCTAAAACATCACTTGCTAATGCTTCTAACTTACAGCACCAGTCTGTAAAGACAGAACATCATTGTGAACTCTCAACTCCAAATGATTGCAGGATCAAGCCCCAAAGTACTTCAAATGGTGCAGCTAAAGCAATCAGGAACCCTTTTCAATTTCCAGCAGCAACCTACCAAGGTGAATGAAAATTTGTCTGTCCTTCTGAATCAGTGTCCATTCTATTGATGTATAGTGAGCTTTACTGAAGGCTCTTTTTGCGAAATATTGCTACATACTGAATTTCAACTTTGTGATGAGCACCCTTGACTTCTCCGATCTGTGCCTAGAAGGGAGAGTGTGAAAGGAAGCTTATGGAGATATGGAAAGACGTTTAGAGAAAGGTGGTAGGAAAAATGGGTCCTTTTCAATGGTCAAAAGCCTAGCGAGTGGTAGAATTTTCATTCTGAAAGTGTTTTGGAAGGAGGGCAAAGGGAAGTTTAGTGAGTGTACTTTAATCGCTTTTCACAGCCTCCTAAACCATTTAGGAGCGTAAGTCCCATTGAAGTCAAGGAACTTGTGCTCCTAAATTACTTAAAATCGCTTGAAAATCCCATCAGGTGTGAGGTTTTTGTCTAATTGTATGTTGTTGGGGGTTTCCCCCGTGTTTTGGGGTAATCCATACCCTTCCCAGAAAAGGATCATCCGGAAAAGGGGGAGAAATGAAGGGGAGGAGGCAGCATGCTGTCAAAAAGAATGGTGATAGTGCTGAGTTTAAAGAATGACTTTGGGGAGGCTCCTGTCTGTGGCAATGGGGAAACAAAAGTGTAGTGAGGGATCAAGTAAGCTATTCACAATCCCTTCTTTATGAATTTTCCAACTGCTTAGCACCACTGTGCTCACAACTTGGTTCTGGGCAGGA
Source organism: Emydura macquarii macquarii (assembly GCF_026122565.2). NCBI lineage: Eukaryota > Metazoa > Chordata > Testudines > Chelidae > Emydura > Emydura macquarii. The sequence goes on along the minus strand of NW_027131390.1, from coordinate 30,526,661 downwards.
GTAGGTAGAGAGTGAGGATGTTACACTGAAATGGCCGGTTTAAGTAGGAAAATATTGATGGGCTATGGAAAAAGTTCTTTCTAGCTCTGATCAGCCAGCTGATAATGCCCGTGATGTGGGGCAGTCGCTGATAAAATAGATTTCAGCATTAACCTCTTTGAGCTGACAGAAGGTATATGGCAGTCACATTGCCCATGCTGCCCAAGGAGCGTTGGTTATCCCCATCTGTTTTCCAAATGTTTCATGAGATCTTCTGCTTCCATTGCAGCAATGGAAGCTTGTCTCATCCAACAGATAACACGCAGTGGATTGTAGTGTTAGCTTTGGCTAGGATCCAAAGGTCTGTTGCGGGACATGAAATGACAACCTTCCAATCCAGAATTGAGTGCTTGCCAAAGGAGTCTTCTTCATGCCTCCCCTACTGTAAAACTTGGCTTTATAACAGGAGGCCTGGTTCATATTTGCTAAAGCTATTGGCAAGAGCAAATGGCTGCCCACACTGAACTGCAGACCCAAAATCAGGAAGCTACCATTTGAAAAATTTTGCCCCACCTGCTGCCAAATCAAATTAATGCTGGATGAGCAGCTCTGATTGCAGAATTGGGGCATTCAAGTCTAATCCAGCTCCCAAGATGCCACTGACTACAATGAGGGCATGATTGGGCACTTAACAAGGCCAGTAAGCTTTGTCCAAATCTCCCTTCAACCCCCTTCTTCTAGTAGTTAAGCTACTAATGGAAATAAAAGGAGGGGACAGAAGGCTTTGTTCCCTTGGCCAAAAAGTGAAAGACTCAAATGGTGATAAGAGCAAGTGGGGCCATGGGAGGACTGCTTAGGAAATATACTGGGGTAAGAGTGGGAGAAGATGTGATGTCCTCACATTAGAGGAGCTTTACATTTGCACTGTTGTCTTAGATGGAAACTCAAAAATGTCCCTTTTGGAATTATCCATTGTAATTGTAACTTTTCGTGCACTTATCTTCTATGCTCAATTTCCTACAGATTTTTCTGGTCACCAGTTTCACTAGAATTCTTATATGTATTCAGCTAATGCTACTGAAATACTGCTGCTGAGCCTACAAGTTTCTCAGAGAAGCCATGAAGCTGGGGCAACATACTAATGTGATGTTTTGACACTCTTCCATCAAATATTTAACCTCTCTCACTTCTGTTTTACACACTGCTTATTCCAGCAGCTCTGCTTTAATTGCTTAAGGCTCAATTTTAACAAAGTAAAGTGGTATCCTCCTAACACACTTTTAGTGCCCTCTTATCCATACTGATGACAGGAGATATAGGAAATGGGAGAACTGTAAGCTGCTTCCAGGTCCTTCGCTTTGCTTGAAGAACCTGCTGCTGTAGAGTTAATTTGATTTGGTTGCATAACTCCTGAAACATACACAGTCGAATTTCCAAATGGTGGCTTTTAATTTTGTGCCTGCAATTCTATTATGTGCCAGGTTCCAAAGACAACATTTCTACAGGCGTGAATGTAGGAAGCCAAGCATGGGACTCACTTGGCAGCACTTTCTTTGTGATGGAAGGTCAGTTCATGTCTGACAGGGGGCTCTCCATGGATGCAAGAGTTAACCTCCATTATCCAGCTGCAGGACTGGAGCCTAAGCCATGGGGGAGAGACTAAAATCTCATTGCCCCTTTGTTATGAAGACTGGTTCTCAACCATTTAACATTGCCTCAAGCCCTGAGCTCATCTAACTTATCATCAACTGTATGAAAATGTCCTTCTCTTCAGCCGTTATTACTAAACTGTAATGCCTTTCACTTATCTTTACAAACATCAGTGCTCACTACATACCTTCTTGTCCTTTTTCTCCAGTCTTGGTACTTCAGGGACTGCAAGAGCCTGATTTCATGTTCCATCCTTAACCGCTACTGCTATTGATAGTGAGGTGTCTATCGGACTTCATTTTGAATTCTTCAGGCTGCTCTTAGCTTTGGAGCTTGACTTTGCTAGAGAATGCATTGTGTTTGAAGATGTGTGAAGAGTTGTTACCTGAAACAATGATGATTGTGACTGATTTGTCAGCATAGACCAGGCCAAATCCTATCAATCATCTTGCCTAACGGAACCTTAGTCCCAGCTGAGTCTGCAGTTGATTTATGGTATGTCTGAATTGCTGAGTGCACCCACATACAGGTACCAGGGTTAGCCAAGCCTCCCTGTGAGCATCCACACTGCAAAGCCTCACTTGAAACCAACCCGTGTCGCTGTGTCCATAGACACTGGCACTGTAGTAACTCAGATTAGGCGCTAGGATTTCTTCGGTCATGTCTCATGGTTCTTAGTGCTGAACTAGAGTGGAGCTGCTGTAGTAATTGTTCCACAGAGTATTAAGGGAAAACTTGTCTTGTCCTTCTCAAGCCCCTGTGCGGAAGAAAATTTAGCCCATCGACACAATAAACTAAAGCACTTCTAGCTCTGCATGCTCCTTGTCTCCGTCCATTCCAGCAAGTGCCAAGGCATTGGTCCAGCTCAGGTCAGCCACCTGTTCCTGCTTTTGGCACTGTTAATGCAGGAGGATGCAGATAGAGGGCATGAGACATGGTGGAGTGGATTCCAGCCGTGGCTTGTGGCAGGCTTTAGTGAGGAGATCAGGCAGGCTCCATGGAGACATGGGGAAGTGGAGATAGCTGAAGCAGGTAGCAATAACTGTGGATTTCTCCCCTGCACTTACCGATTCCAACACAAGACCACAAGCACAGAGTGGTGGGACTGCATCATCAGGGACACCTGGGATGACCAGCAGTGGCACCAGAACTTTCGCAGCATCAGCTGGGAGTGGGTAGAAATTCAGATGAACATAAACAGGATGCTGAACTAGGAAACAAAAAGCTTGATTACAACAGATCTGCCTTTTTGTTCTTCTCACAACTTCATCTTGCCCAAAGCGCATATCATGGGCCAAAAGGACCAAGATACCAAGTACCTCACTAATGCTGAGCAACTTTTTCACTTACTACAGCCAGTGGGACTTATAATGCAGGCTGTCTGGAAAGCTATTCTAATGTTAATATCAGTATACCAAGGTTGTAAAGAGAGTCAAGTGTGATATATAACTGCATATTAACGTACTTAAAGATGGGGAGATACAAGTTTAACAAGTGTGTGTGTGTGCTCTTGCTACACCTGTATTCTCACAGCTTTGAATAAGTTACTTAGCAGTAATTAGTTAAATCCTGGCTAAAGTAAATGACTAGTTTCATGTTTTAAATATTTTCCCCCTGCTTGGTGTCCACCTTTGATCATATATTGGCGGGTGGGGGAATAGTGGGGGGCCATAGTGTAGCATCCACCCTTGCTTGAAGCAAAGTCCACTCCGTGGCATGTAATTCCTCTTTTATAATAACTGCATTGGTCATAAACTGGTGAAACCCTTCCAAGTGCATGGCGTTTTCCCCACAACAGTAACACAAGTGGTAGTGTCTCCTCACGTGGCTATGGTTCCAGCTCCAATGCCACTTCCTCTCCAATCCATTCTCTAGGTTCATCCCTGAACAGGCCTGACTCTGGCCTGAGACCTTTTCCTGTCGCTTGGGCTGTGTGCTCTGCTCTGGGGTCTTTTCTAACCCCTCTGCCATGCGCTCTCCCTTTGGCTCCGCTGGTCCCTCTACTTCCGATCTAAAAATCAAACCATTCCATCTCAGAAGACCATGAAGCATGATAGTGGGCTTCATGCTTGGGGCAGGGCTGAGCACCTGGTGAAACTCTTTGCACTAATGGCAGGTTGATTGGGAATTTTCAGACTTGCTGTGGCATCCATTCCCTTGCAGTACACACCCTTAGGGTTTTTAATTCTCACAAGCATGGTGCCCACTGGACTCAGACCCATGTGATCCACCAGAACCTTGGTGTTCACTGCGGGACAGGTAGCATCATGCTGGGATGAGGATTTCATGGACAACTCTTCTAGTGCTAGTAAAGCGAGCTGAGCTGTGCAGAAAAGAAGCAGACCACATGGAATGAGGGATCTGAACACCGACCACTTGTCTATAAACTGGTGGGCATCTTCTGATGCACAGGAGACCAGTAGGAGGTAGGTGGGTAGACAGGGAAGAAAATACAGCCCCCAGGGAATATTGGGAAGGCAGTGGAGGACTATCACAACCCAAGCACTGCAATCCAGGTTCCACATTGCAAAGAGGCCAGTTTAGAGCCCCCTTTAAAGTGAAACCTGGGTTATAACCTATGTCCCAACATGGGTAAGCAAGCCCTGGTTCAAAGCACCTAAAACAGGGGTGAAAGATTTTTGTATGTAGATGGTAGGGGAATTTTGGGCTACAGGCAAAGTAAGAGTCCAAGTTAATTCTGCATTGAAGACACACACTTAAGCAGCTGCAGTAAATAAAATATATGAATATAACAAAATGACAAAGGGAAAATAAATGTGGCTTCTCACTAGAGATGAAGAACAAAAATGTGATATAAATGCAAATCATTTTGACTTATTGAATCTGAGTCCTAGTCTCTAAAACAGGGGAGGAGTTATGTCTGGATTTTCCATATGGGAAACATAGGATTTAAGTTGTGTGGACATTGGGTCCTTATGTCTGTTTTATAGATACGGAAAGTAAAACACAGAAGTTGTGACTTGCCTCATGGGACTTGTAGTCTAGTGGATTAGAATGAGACAAGAGCCCAGACAAAAATTTGATTTAAGCAAACATTTCAAACCTGAAGGAGCTACAGCTAAGCACATAAATAAGGGAGCATTCACAGCTCCCACTGATTTTAGTGGGACTTGCAGGTACTGAAGAATAGACCCTTTTCACTTAGGTGCCTAGCCTTAGAACATAAGGACAAAGTTTTCAAAACCTGAGCTCCTAACCTTAGTTCTGGCACAGACTTACTATGTAAGTTTAGGCAAGTCACGTCACAGCTCTGTCTCATTTTTCACCTGTGTAAAATATGGCTAACGATATTTACCAGCTAAATAATAATCTAGGTAGCTGCATAGGGAATGGGAGAGGTGGGCATAGAATTTACATATCTCCTAACTCCCAATTCTGGTCTAAATCTAGTAGGCCATGTGACTTTGGGAATAGAGAAGATTCTTCTGTTGCCATCACATTCTAACTGTAAATGTAAATTGCTTGCACAGCCTTATTTTATGCAAAAGGCAGCAGCTAGCAAACTGCTTCGTCACCTACATTTAAAAAATGGTTCTAATAAATGGCAGAAAATGCTTCACGTGAAAGTATAGAACCAGTATGTGCCACTCTGACTAGAATTGAAGATTATAATGAAATCTGGTCCTCCCTTTTCAATAAAGTGTTCCTGTGAGAGAAAGAAATGCTTGTATATGGAGTTTTTTGAGTTTGTTGGTGATATTAATATCCCTGGAAGTCTGATGGAATTTCAGTTTGCTTTTCTCACAATTCCCCCACACACTTTTGTGTGTGCTGTCAGTAGTGCTCTGATTAAACCTTAAGCAACAGAAAAGTTTGGATCCAATTTTTTACATAATTATTCTGAAGAGAAAATATGGGTATAAAAAGGAGGTATTTCTTTTTAAAGTAAATTGGCACTGTGGTTACATAGAACAGTAGTTATCCAGAGCTGTCTTGAATAGTGGATTCAGCTAATATAAACAGTGGCCTAACTTATAAGAGGTTTTGAGCAGCTACAGCGCCTCTAAATGGGAGTGGCCAGCTCACTGAACCTCCCACTGTTAATTTAATGGTTATGTGAGGAAAATCTGTTCAAAAATTGAATTATTTTTCTATTGTTTTCTATTGATGTCTTTGCAATATCTTTGATGTACCATTGCAATTCAACTAAAGAAAACCTGTGGAAAATGCAACCAGGTAGGACAAATGAATTGTGTGTATGTGTCCAAAATAACATCTAGAGAAGAGGAAAAGAAATGTACATGTCTGCCTAACATTCCCCAGCATTAGTCAGAGTAAGTATTTGCATACCATCTCGAATGAGGAATATCCATAAGGAGGCATTTTTTCTATAAAAAGTTTATTTTTTTAACTTTAAAATCATAGCCATATGTCTCTTTCCACTACTTTTAGGAATGTGGTGTAAAGAAAAGGGCAACAGTACACTCACTAGTTTTCTCCTATACTTCCAGTGAGGGCGAGGTGTCATAGATACTTAGCAATTCAAAGAAGTTTTAATTTTTCATTACCTCCAATTAATGTTGACTCTTCATGTTTCATTAACATTACAACTGCTGACATGGGAATTTATAAAATGTACTAGAATGATCATCAGTCTAAATACTTAACCTAGAAATAAACCTTCCAAATATGTTTTACTCTGGATGAAAATGGGGTTCACTTAAACTGACTAGGAGCAAAACTGAGAGGGATTGGGAAGAATTTGGCACAATTACCAAGCATTGTTCCAGGAACTTTCCCACCCACCACTTTATTAGCACACACATTTTAAGTTCATTTGCATTTGATATCTGTGCATTGACACACAGCTATTGAAATTGCTGGGCAGGAATGTCATCTTATCTGGAGAGTTAGATATGCAAGGTCACTGAAATGGTGCATGTCTTGGAAAAATGAACATGCAAGGAGTACAGCAAAGGCCCACAATTTTATTGTGCAAGGAATGCAGGAAAAGGGCTTTGACACAAGTCTCAGAGAAACTTGAATTTGGTTTAACTACATGGCAATGGTTGCCTATACTGGAAATCAGTGTGTCACTTAATGCAAGAAATGGGCTCCAGAGATACTTCCCTTCAAGCCATTCATATGCCATGATAATGAGCATGGTATAAATATCTCGGTAGATAGTGATTAGAAATGTAATTGAGCAGAATTCTCAGGCAATTCCCATGGCCATTTATTTAAAGTATATAATCAATTGGTTGAACTGAAATTAGATGCACCTGTGAAAATGAAAACCCCACAAGCAATTATTTAATCTGCTTTGCAAAAGAAGGGGGATCGTGAAATTAAACCTATTGGCTTCCTGTTAGACTTGGAAGACAGCCAGTTCATTCAGTAGGTAAAAGAATGGTGTGTCCATCTATGGTTTATGTAGACTTGGCATTCAAGTTAATATAGTTTTTCACTCATGAGTATTAATCAACAGGGAGAGGGGGAAGTTTCCTATACTGTTTTCTAGGCTAAAATTTTGGCTGAATTAAGGACTAATTGATGTATGCTTATGTACAAACTTGGATCCACTCCACTGGGGTCTCTTGTCTATCTAAGGGCTAAATCTTGCTGTCATTGAATTCAGTGAAAAAAACTTCTGTTAACATCAGTGGTGGGATCAGGGTCTAAATGTTCAATGTCATCTACATCAGCATAGTTTTGGAGACTGAAATATTGAGTGGAGTGGCCTATTATTCAGAAAATCAATACCCTTCTAATATCCAGTAAGAAGTGGTAAGCACGTGAGGACTAAGGCATATGAATAACATTCTTATTTTGGAAGTTATCTAAAGACATGATAAGAAATGCAATTTCCACACACAGTATTCATAAATTCTTGAAAGATACCTTTAACAAAGGTTTGTCGACAGGTCCATGTGGCAGCTTGGAGAGAGAGTTAAACTATATATGTAGGGCCAGAGCTGAACATTAAAACAATTTTCCAGGCAATCCACCCTTTGATGTTAAAGGGCAGAAGAATCATTCCTCCACAGAAACTTAATGCACTCTTTATGATCCTTAATGGAAGTACTATCAGGCATCATTATTTCATTTGACCGGCCACGCTGCTTTTCTGGTTGCCATTTCTTCTATGAGAAGAACAACTGACTCCAACTATTAGTATTAAAGGCAGACTTTTTCATTCAGCTCACTAAAGACAAAGTATTGCGAACTGAGGTCTACTCATAAGGTTAGATTTTCAAATGTACTTCAAATCAGCCACCTTTAATATCTGCTCAGTTTGTATCCACCAATACCTGTGTGCATATTTCTCAAGTCCCTTGACTTGGGTGCACAAGTAATATATTCTGTCATAATATCACTGTCTTTCAGCTGGCTGTTGTGAAACTGGTACATGATTTTCAGCTTGAAAACATCTCTTCCTGATGTCAGGAGAATGTATACAACAGGCCTGGCCTAGTACAGAGGGACTCATTAAACTAAATGTTAGTAGCATAGCAATTTTTTCTCAATGTAAACTTCACATGAGAATTTTTGAGAGAATAAATAAAGAACCACATAGTGTCATGTTTACAAAATCAGTCTTTAATCCATTTCTAGTACAGAAGGTCATATTCTCTGGAATTAGGACCAGTGTCTTTCAAGGTCCATTTTTTCAGTTGCCTCTCCCTTTAAAAAAAAAAAAAAAAAAAAAGCTTTGAAAATTTTTCTCGCTCTTTAGCATTTTTGAGAAGTCCCAGTTTGCAGAGATTAAACAAAAGGAAAACTTTCCTCCCAGAGTTGAAGTTTGGCATTAGTTAACAACCCAAAATATATATTAGAACTATCCAGGTGGAGAACATTTCCAAGTGCCTCATTGCCATTCAGTAAAACACAATTACTTTCCTTGGTCAAAGTATTTTTATGCTCTCTAAATTTATAACATGTTATGCCATTTTTGTTCATTTGTATCATGCCAGATTGTAGCATGCTGCAAGGTAACCCAATTTAATATGACAAAGCACACAGGAAATTAAAAATAAGTTCAGGTCTAATCTATTTATACAAAGAATGTCCAATTAAAAATAGAATAAGCAAATAGAAGTAGAGAGAACAGCAAAGTATAGGCAGTCTTTTTTTGAAAGAAGCAAATATCAGAGTTTGGAAAATATGCATTCACTAAAAGAAACCTGCATAAAAGAATTCTTTGTATTCTTTCTTTCCAGGAAGTTCTAAGGCTTTATAATGCAGCTGAATGGTGAATAAAACATTCCTCACCGAACCTGACTCCAGTTATAATACGAAATTGCCAAAAAGAATAGATTTTAATGGAATACAATAATACTAAAAATGAAGCCTGCAACATCTGTTCTACACTCGTATTCTTGAAGAACATATTTCACAATTATATCAATAAAATTAAGATAAAAGTAATTTATATGAATACACGTGTCTTGTTTGTGCAGTTCCAAATGCATAGACAATGTTTTCCTAGCATTTCAGGCCTCAGCACAGGGAAAAGTTTTTCTTCTAATGTAGTACATTTCCTAACATTCAACTAATGGCAAAGAGGCCTTTTCATCAGTCCTCTTTTATCACTGATTGAATCATCTAAGTAGGTTAAATAGAATACTTTCAAAATAGTGGGTTTTCTTATGACAAAAAATTAGACGTGTGTGTGTGTGTGTGTGTGTGTGTGTGTGTGGTTTTTTTAACCCTCAGATTACCACATATTTGTTGAGAATTCATTACTTGGATAGGGCACAGCTAAGATCTTCCTTTGGAAAAAATGGACAATTCTAGCCTCAGTAGTTATCCTTGCAGAACTAGATCTGTTGTGCCTTTGCTGGGCTTTGTTTATGGTACCTCATAAATAGAAGTGAGAGTAAAAAGGAATGCAGCAACTAAATCAAGTCATTTTAAATGGTCACAATATTGAACAAAATAGAATTCCGAGCAAGTTATTTTTTAAGTTATCAAGCAAAAGCACCCCTGCTTTAATAATGTATTTCCCCACTGTACGTACTTGTGCAGGTCTGTTTCCTGTAGTTGGGACCATTGGCTGTAAAAGAGTAATTCATTTTTTGACCACTGAGTTTGGGGACTATATTTGACCAATGATTTCCAAGTATGGTATAAACTTTCATCACTGAGACTCTTGTTTACAAGGCCACAACCAAGTATTAGACTACAAAACTGTGGCTACAAGACTCTGCACTAAAGCAGACCTATAAGGAGACATTGATGCAAAGAGCAACTTCTCTTCGAGAAAACAGAATCTACAATCAAACATGAAGTCTCTCAATTTGAGAGATTCCCAAGAGATCTGAAGCTGGTTCAATACACTACCATATTCCTTCAATCATCAGTCTATTAATTTTGTGTTGGCTTAGCTTTGCAAAGCTGAGAGGCTACCATGTGTGCAGTTTTCCATTGGTATTCACTTCATGAACTGGAGCTTGCACTATCCATAGTGTTCAGTATTATATTCTTTGCAGAGGTTTGTTGTTTTGTTTCTTTTTCCTAACCCAGGCACCAGCTGTGAATATTGCCCTGCATCTGTGTAGAAAAACATATGCAATATTACACACAAATAAACTTCATAAAATGAAAATTATTAGAGTTGCAAAGTCAAGCAGAGAAAAGCTTGGAAATGCCAGAATTAAGGTTGCTTGTGCAATCTTATTTGGCCCCTTTATACATATGCGTACTCTAATAACAGGATCACACGCTTCTTTTTCCAGAGGAGCCCTGCCTCTTTCAGTGCACTAAATGGACCATACTGAATTAAGGACCAGCTATTCAATATTTTGTTTTCTCATCATTGTTCACCATGTAGCCCCAGGCCTTATTTACTGCACAATGTTCAAATCCTACTTTGAAGACAGAATTATTAATGTCCTCAGGGGGTTTTGATTGTGCTGCTCACTGTAGTAACTAAGTGATACATTCATTAATAGCTTTGAATTTTCATAATACCTCTGTGAAATTATGAGGTATAATCTCAATTTTACTGATAGGGAATTGAGCTACAGAAAGAATGAGGTCAAAAGTGTTCACTAACTTTGGATGACCAATTTGAGATGCCTAGGACCTGATTTTTCAAAGTACTTAGCATTATATAACACTTTATATGTTCAAACTATAGCGCCCATTGACTTCAGCGAAGGATGAGAGAGTTCAACACTTCTTCAAATCAGACCACAGGGTCTCAAGTCAGGTACCCAGATCTACTGGCCTTTCAAGAAGAGGGTGCATTATTGAGGGTCCAGTTTGATTGTATGAAGAAGTATTAAAATTGTTCTGTAATATTTTCTGGGTTCTTATGCTGTGTGTGCCTGTAGTATAATATAGGTGTATCCTATCAACTGAAAAGACTAAGGGCCAGATATTTAAAGGTATTTAAGCACTTTAACAATGCAGATAAATGCATAGAGGGGTTTTCTAAAGCACTTAGACACCTGTCTCATCTACTACATGCTAGGTAGTGACATGAAGGGACTCCATGTTTCTAAAACTATACTGACTTTTTTGTTAACAGAACTATTTACACCGGTGCTGTAACTGCAGCCAGCATTCCAGCCACATGCACACAGACTGTCTTCCTGGGGCCTCTTCCCTTCAGTAACCTGGGTTTTTTCTCTCCAAGTTTCATGCAAGTTACTAGAGCTCCTAACACATTTTAGTTCAGTGTGATTTAAACCTAGGCACTTTTGAAAATCCCTCAAGGCATCTGTCTGCATCTTTCAGGTGCTTAAATACCTTTAAAAATCTGGCTCTAAGTAAATGAAGTTTAAGAGCCACAGCTATATATAATATATATATATAATGTGCTATGACAATAGATGAGATCAATCCAGAAAAATAGATCTTACAATGCATATTATAATTATGTAGTATTTTATAATAAGCAGGTTTCCATGAGACACCGTAAAGCATTGGAAGATCTATTTTTCTGGATTGATCTCATCTTCCCATTAGCAAATCAAATTATTTTCCACTGTATTTACAGGATAGTTAATCAAGCTCATTTCATTCCACACGCATTCACCAGCCCCACCCTTCAATCTTTTAAGTCACGAGGAATGGAATTTATTTGTTTAAATGATCTATACAGTAGGGACTGTTATATTCATCTTCATTATATCTTCAGCTGTAGTTTCATAATTTTGAATAATCATAAACCAGCTAGGGCATAAAATATCCTCCTAATATTTCTTTAAAAAAACTATTAATTTGGGATCTGTCTGGAAGTAGGATAAATAAATAAATGGGCAACAGAAAGGTTACTACAGTATTGTTTAGCACATAGTTTCTAAAATATATTTACACAGTAGTGTTCAACAAAGAGATCTGCAGCACACTGACACCCAAACAGCTCTTTAGAAAACTTGTCAAGGCTTTAGGTTGTAATAAAAATGTATTTCTTAGTTTTCTATACAAACTAAGCAGACTCTGGGCATTTTCCCTTCTTCAGGGAATGTTGGTTTTCCTCTAACTATTGTCTCTCCTAATCTTTTCTACAGAATCATTCACTTGAATGCTTGTCTCAGAGGCTCCTATTTCTTTCCATACCAGGAGCCCTAACAGGTTTTAAGGTTTGGGGTACTAATGCCTATGTGGCATCTTCTATGACTCTCACTTTTCTCTTAACTGCTTACATTTCTCATTCATAACTCCTAATGCAGAATTCTCTAGCACCGAACAACCCCTGGCCATATGCTCATTCTCTTCACATGTACAGCAGAACCAAGACATAGGTTAAAATTCATGTAGTTTAGGACAGTGTTTTCATTTGTATGCAGCTACTTTTGCCTGAAGCTTTCCTTTTAGAATCAGGAAGCATGGGGTAAATGTCCCTTTACCTTTTTATCAGAGAGCCTTTTCTAAAAACCCACAATCTGTTTAGAAAGCTTTTCTGTTTGCCGGTAATAACTTGCTACAATAATTCCCTACTCTCCATTGAAGAGAGAATTCCCATAATGCAGCCTGAATGGGATCTAGGGCACCACTGCTGTGTTTTGTAATTATACATTCATCCAGCACAGTTTACAATATCAAAAGTTAGAGATAGAGAACATCTGTTAGGTCTAGAAGTGGGGCAACACTGCAAAAACACTCTCTGAATATTTCTTTTTAAATTGTCGCAAGTGTGGCTGATGTCTTAGACAAGAAAGATGTGGAGATTACAATTTATGTGCCTGATCCAAAGCCACTTGAAGTCAATGGGAGTCTCTCTATTAACATCTGTATGCTTTGTAGCAGGCCCTAAGTTATGACAAGATGTGGTAAACATAAGGCGAGACAGGGAGAAGTGGGGAAAGACAGCTCTTCAGGAGTCAAGCGTCAATACATTTAGAGCTTTGAAAATGAGGATCAGCAAGCTGAGTTGGACCTACTACTAAATGGGGAACCAGTGCACTGCAAGGACTTCTTGTGTACTCTATTGTTCTCTCCCTCCTCTGCTTGGAAAAGGAAATAGATTATTGAAAGGTGTCAAGCACCCATAGTTCCCAATGAAATTAATGGAATCAGTGGGATCTCAACATCTGTGAAAAAATCAGATCACAAGAGGTCTAGTGGATTAGGTTTAGGAAGAAGATTTAGGAAATTCAGAATAGCTGTATTTCATTAATGAGTTATTGTGTGATCTTTGGTAAGTCACATAACCTTTCAGCCTCAGTTTCCCCTTTTGAGAAATGGGGGAAACTTATACATTAATGTTTGTAACATGCAAAGTATTCTTTAGGCCTGGCCTTGGAAGAAACAGAACTAGGCCTCAGGCTCTGTACTTAGCCTCTGCCCTGTATTACGTAGCTTTCGTAGGGCACCACTACACCATCTTGTCTCTGGTCCTGGCTGGATTCCTAATTATAAATTCACAATTCCTCTCCTGGTCAAAAGTGTGCATGAAAGGTGTCTGTCTAATTTCCATATGTCTCCCTATAAAAATAAATAAAACTTTTTCTATTAATACCCCTTCCCCCAAAAAATTGGAACTGAAAATATTGTGCAAAACAAACAATCCAAAAAAGAGTAAAATTTGGGGGAACGTGTCATCCAATTTGCCCAGACCTACCCATTTCACAGTCATTGCCCCTTCTAACTGAATTTTCTGTACTTGGGTCACATGTCTCACTTGTCAGCACTTCATTGTGGAGTCACTGAGCAGGATTGCTTTTCTCTAGGTTTTGGATCTCTTTTACTACTTTCTACTTACTCATTGATTGGGTAAGTATGAGTCCTTGCCCTATTCTTGTTTTTCCGCTTTGTAGAAGGACACAATACCTATTGTAGATGACACTGATAAAAGACTCTAGAGATTGGTTTATTTCTTTATTAATCTTCCCTGTTACCATAGTCTTCTACCTACTGTCTTGTTCCTCTGTAACTATTCCAGTCTTTTCAACTTGATGATTGTTGCCGTTTCTTCCTTTGTACTTCATCTGAGTTGTGCCACCTGTGTTTCTCCCAGGGAATGCTGTTCAAGACCCTGTAACTTCTTTTCTTCAGAAAAGGAGTCCACCTATACTTGATGTAAATGTAGCATTCATTGATCAGCTTCCATGGTGGGTTACTCTCATTCCCTTGGCATCTATTGTGTATCCCAATTGAATCTTCAAGGGCCCTGTGATGGGGTGCCCACCCTACACAGGATGGATAGGGATTAACTCCACAGTTAACTCCACCATTAACACAATTAACTCCACAGGCAGTGCCTGGAGGAGGAGCCAGGGAGCAAGGAACTAATCAGAAATAGGTTCAGCTGTGTAGGAACGAGGGAGAACTATATAAAGCCAAGTAGCTGGCAGTGGGGGAGGGTTAACAGGAAAGGCTGATGGAAAGCAACCAGCAGTCATTCTGAGAGAGGCAGATTCTTGGAGCTAGTACACCCAGAGAGGGAGAGGGAACGGGAACCAGAGCATAGGAAATGGTCCAGGGATGGGGTAGAGGGAGGAAGCCCAGAACTGCTGAGATAAGGCTCCCTGGAGTGGAACCTCTAATAGAGGACAGGCCCAGGTTAACCTATCAGACACTGAGGGAATGGCACCATGGGGCAGTGAGAGAGAAGCCTGCCTATGACTGCTATGAAGAAGGGACTTTGCTACCCTAGAGGGGGGAACACTGAGTGCACCAGCTGGAGGACTGAGTCACTAAGAAAATGCTGCAGTCCTCTTCCTGGAGCAAGAAAGGGGCTGCAGACCAGAGGGAGAGACAGAGTGATGGCGTACAAATGGCAGAAGGGGTGGGGGTGTCGATCTCAAAAGCTAATCCCTAGAATGACCAACAAGAGGCAGCACTGTGTTAAGTGGACCCGTCATAGGACTTTCTTGACTTATTGTGACTTTTCAGTGCCCAGACACTTCAGTCACTTACACTGTTCTTGAAACTCCTCTATTGACTGCTTATTGTTCAATGAGTTAGAGGGCTTTTTACCTACAACTCCACCCACCTCATTTTAGGCCTATATAGAATTTTCAAACGAAGAACCTTAGAAACCCTCCTTCTAGAATAATTTAATACTGGATACTAATTCAGACACTTGTACCTGTTGAAGAGTCACCATTTCCTGTAAATGACTGCAAAATGACTTTTCTAATTTCCTGACCTCCCAATTTATACACTGTTCCTGAAAAGAAAATTCTTGAGGCAAAGGCTGTTATCCTAATAGGTTTCTTTGAGGATCCTCACCTGATGGTTTCTAATGTCTTATAGCTCCCTTGTGCATTGGAAATGGAACAGTTCCTTAGTCCTCCTAACTGAGTGGACAATTCGTAATTATCATGTTCACTTTTCTTTGTTCACTGGAAACCCAGAAACAGATCACAATGTTCCCAAGTTTATCCACTATTTGCTTAGCATTTACTACTAAATTATCCTGTCTGCAGCACGTGTACTTTTTCACCGCCTTCTTGTGTTTCAGCTGTCTACCAGAAAAAGCTTTCCATTTACTATGGCCACATTATTGAGCAGATGGAAAATCATTTTTCTAACATGTGGTAGAACAAATTATTGCACAGGAGGGGGTTAATGAAATTGTCTGCCAGAGGAGTAAAAATAACTGAGGGGACAGAGTTCTGGTTATTAGGTTGACTAGAGGCTTGGTGTCCTAAATTATACCTTGTTAGAGAATGTATGCATTTTCAGTTGAAACACATGATGCTGAAGCAGTATTGTACACCTGATACTTTCATGTGTGGCAGGTAATTTACTCTGAAGTGTTCAATATCAATGAAGCTGCAGCACTTTTAAAATGTGTACTTTAGGTAATATGAAGGCTTCGTGATTTGTTTTACAGAGAAGTTCCTGTGATTCATTTATGACTCTAGATATATCATAGACACTGTGGATAGCAGCATTAAAAGTTTGTGTTCTGCGTGTGAAGAATTGTCATTAGAACCAAAGTTATAGATGCTTTTCTGTAGTTTCGATCAACACTGCTAATGCTGTCAATACTCTAAATACTGCATTCAAATTGCTTTCCAGCTTCTTTTCATTATGCCTCCCTTAATTTCTGGTTTGTTGGGAAATCATTTCAATGACACAAAAACAGTAGCTGCTGTCTCCATATTAAAAATCTACAGACTACTACATCTTACATCAGATCACAGTATGAATTTGTATTCATACAAATTTCCCATGTCTACCCAGTTATAGAATTTAAAATTTATATTTTAAAAATTACATTTCTGTTTGATTTACTTTTTTACCTGCTCTTGTTACAAGTAATACCTGAAACTGAACGACTAAGAAATATTTTCCTATTTTTTTCAGTTTGTTTGCCTTCAACATTTGACACCACTCTGTATGTAGTCAGTTTTCCATTTCACAGAGCAACAGAAGAGGGTATTTAAAAAAAAATCTGATTGGGTGGTTTTGCAATCTGAGAGAAGGACTCTGGAGCAGTTGTAGAATTTTATAAGCATTTTTAAGACTAGATCCTCAAAGGTATTTAGGCACCTCTGAAAGAAGCATGCACTGTAGATATACCCTTAGAGAGATTCTTAGAGGTATTTAGGCACCTAAAATGTATATAGGCACCAATGAGCATTTGAAAATCCCACTAGGTGTCTACGTGCATCTTTAGGAACCAATAGCTTTAAATAGCTGTCTCTTAAGGTCCATCTACACTGCATGCTTCTTGCAGAGGCGTGTTATGTACATACACGCTTGGCACCCTGCCACCCTCCCCACTCCCTCAGCACAGATATAAATAGCCGTGTAACAATGAGGTATGGCTTAGGCAAGTAAAGATACAGCTGAAGAACACATACCCAACACACTCTCTGCTTGCCCAAGCCATGCCTCCCTGTCTCTCCTGCTATTTTTAGTATCCTGAAATGTAGTGTCCCACTGCTGGAGTGTCTCCTTGCAGCAGGGAAAGGCTCTGGTGGCGAAGGCAGTGTGGAAAGGCTCTGCCTCTCTCTCTGCCAGTGCCTTTCACTGACATATGTAGCTACACACTGCAATGTGGGTGCATTTCACTGTGGTGTGTTGGTACATTTACACTATGTTCCACTGCCAGTGGTGTGTAGTGGAAACATAGCCTTTGACTTAGAACATATAATGTGTGTTATAGCTTCCCAAATGTCAAAGCCTATAAAGATGGATTTCAGTTCAGCATCCAACCAGCTCAGAGCTTCAGCCTAAAGTTAACCAGAACTTTTCAACAGCAGAATTACTCAAACTCCTTCAGTTCCTGCTGACTGGTTATTTTTCACCGAGTGACTCAAAATAGGTACAGCTGGGGTTAGTTGGAGCTGGGACGATAACAGGAAGATGATGCTGTCAGAAAATAGTTAAGTCAGTCTGTTTGGCTCAGACTGGAGAGAGGAACTACTACTATTTTCCCTGCTCAGGTAGGAGTTTCTGCCTTCAGAAACTGAAGAGACAAAACTTATGCAAGGCTATGTGTGTGAGACATTGGTGTCTCTTCCCCACTTTATCTATGAACACTACATTCCCATAATATTGAGGTGCTTTAGTTGAGCTGCAGCCCACTCTTACGTAGCCTAGTCTACAAAAGTTTGGGGAGCATTAAGAGCCACTAAAGAGAGGGGAAGATTCTGGACTGCACTGCACATGGGGATATAACTAGGATTAATCATATAAAACTGGGGAAAACTGAGTCTGAATATCCAAGGAACCCTGTGGGAGGGGAGGTTACATAGCTGAAGATGTTCAAGTTCTGTTTTTAAACTGAGACTGTCATGCCATGTGACTGATAATGGCAAGAGGCATAAAATGGACTAAAGTAGTTGGGTAATCCCATGTTTTTCTAATCATTGGGTTGATAGGAGATGGGGGGAGAGGGGAAGGAAAGAAGAGTGTGATTCCCATCCACGTATGTTCCACAGTAGAGGCCATGGCTTTCATTTTGAGTATATTGGCTATTTTAAGTTCTGTTGCGCCTTGTAAATGTATTAACAGACTGTGCATTTTTTTTAGTGCCTGATATTGTGGTTCAGCAAGTCCCCATGATGGTTGGTGGCATGGTAAGTCCAGCTAAAAATCCATGCATTGTGGAGAAGTGGTCTCTGTGTCTCATTTTTTTTTTCTCAGATTGAGGTTAATGATGCTTCAGGACAGAAAAACTACCAGCAGAAACTGCTGATGGTTGGCCAGGCGATGTTTAAGCCATTTTTATGAGGGGTGAATTGTTTCCTGCCTTATGGTGTAAACCAGTGTCTTGGTCCTGGTAGTGAAACAGAAAATAGTCCATAGATGCACCAAAGGGACTGAGGGTTCCTTATGGTCCAGCAGAATAGGGAGCATTCCATGGTCTGAACAGTTTTGCCTATTTTCTTTCTGCAAGAAAAATTCCTTGATCTATATCATACACCCAGTAGAGCTGCAGCCTCTGTACCATTCTTCCCAGATGGGCTGTCAGCCTCTTCTTTGTGGCCACCTTGGCATCAAGATGTCATTTTCTTTTTTTTAATTTTCATCAGATCCTATTGGAGGCCAATCAAAGTGTAATAGATTGAAAAAGTCTTGAGAAATCAGTTGTGCAGGACTTCCATGGATTTCTCCCATGCAGAAGCGAGGCATAGTTTTTGCCAAATTTGCATAACACTGCATAAAAGCATTTTACAAAAGCTTGGAGATTCAGGAAGCTAGATACTGATAACCTCCACCACCCTATTAAAATCTATAACACAGTACTGTAATATTAACCTGTAACACGCATTTTGCTGCTCTTTATACTTAGAAGTTTATTTAAAGGTATTTTAAATCTTTCCTATATTTGGAGTAGAGTAATAGGATAAGATGGTCATTATGATTACTGCAATCTATCTATAAATGCTATCTATAAATATGTAGGGTGAAATCCTGGGTCCATTAAATTCAGTGTAAATTCCCTTTGGCTTCAGTGAAGGCAGGATTTCACTTCAAAATCTTAGTAGTGCACACCTTAGATGTTAGCCTCCCATGACTACTCTAAATTCAATGAATGGGTGTAACTGATGGAAGAATTTGTTACTGAGAGTATAACGATTATTTTAGGCTTGGTGGGATAAACTGGGAGCAAGCATTGTTTGTGACACAGTTCAAGGCAACTGCACTTGTATTTCCTTTCCGTAGTCCAGCAAGCTGCCACCTGTTGCGTTTCATGGGTGGATACATGTGTCTGTCTCCCTTCTGACCAGGGTATTTCCAGGCTCAACAGTTCCCTTCCTAAACTCTGATATCCCCAGCAAAAGAGGCTCTGTAAGCAGGTTTCCTTTGTTTTCTTTTTAGAGTTGGTCAAATGTGTAATGACCATACTTAATCACACACCTGTTTCTAAGCAAGCACATTTTATTCTTAAGGAAAAGCAATATATAGAAAACATATTAAAAACAATAAAAGAACCTACCAGAGGTCCCCCCAATTGCAACATGACCTCTGGCAGGTAAGCAATCCTTCAAACCCAACCTAGGATTATTCCTGTGGTTTTAAGTTCATAACTCCCTTTATTCAAAACAAGAACCCCACTGAATCTGTGAATGAGTCCTTTATCCAGTTTGAGGTCTCTGAAGAACCCATGAACAGGTAACCGCTAGATAATGGTCCACTCCCCAGGAAGAAGCTTCAAACTGCAGAGTTCTTGCCTAATTGGAGGGGTTACATTGGCATACCCCTTCCACATAGAGATTTCCTGGAAACCCACTTAATTTTTAAAGTTTACATTTGTTTCAAAAAGTCCACTGAATTTCCCAAAGTTTACATCTGCCATGTCTCCTAGAGAAGTTGCATTCAATTCCACAATAATAGAGACAATTGCATTGTTAATATGATGGATCCCAAAAAGGTATTAAACTTAATTCAATGAGGTTTAACTTCATTTGGTAGGGCGATCTCCTGAATAAACCTTATTTGTCACAATCTGTTGCTGCCACAGTTTCACCAACTGTTTTGGCTTCCATCATTGTATTGAGCTTAGGGACCAACTGCATTTTATTCTTAGTGAAGAATCCCCTCTGAGCTAGCTGACCCCTGTATTGAACAAGACCACAGATGGGGAAAGCTAAGTGCCAATTAAAACAAGATGAAGTGGAGGAGCTATGGAAAGAGGTGCTGAATTCATGCATGTTCTTAACCAGGCTTTGAAGCTAGTACTATTCAAAGGTCAAAAAGCAACAAGTAATGCACAAAAAAGCTTCCATAGCTGCAAGTATTTGCTACCAGCATATTTAATATATCTGATACTTATTTCTGTTCTTCATTATACCCTGAGACCTTTAAAAATCACAACTGCCAGCAATAAAGACATTATATCAAGATATCCCCAAGGGTAAGTTGAATAAAAATTCCCTGGAGCCTGTTTGAAGGTGTTAACCTAATCACTAGTATGCTTGTCAAACCACAAGGAAAGTGATAAGTAAATCAGTAATTTCATGAAATATGGACTTTTACTTATCTGACTTGACCTTTCTCCCTGCTCTTCAACCTTTCCGCTCTCCAAGTCTCAAAAAATGGTTGTGTACAAAGATTAATGTAAAGCAGACAGCTACTTGGTAAGCTGACACTGTATACAGTGCTGAAGTGTATTATTTCACTTCTGGAGGGTCGGCTTGGAAGTAGGACTTTGGAAAAACTGACATAATGCAGCTGCATTTTTTTCTATAAATTAACAATATGATTGTCCTGTTCTGAAAGGAAATAGTTTACATGCGGATACAGACCTTTATATAAGAGTTAAAAATTTTGTTTTTTGTGGGTTTCACCTTGGTGGGTTTTAAAGTAACTTTTCTCTATCAAGATGGAGATTCCCAAAGATGAGCTGTTTTGCTAATAGCCTATTTCCAAAATAGAATAATCACCAAAGATTCTCTTTTGCAAAAAGAACGATGACATTGATCATAAATTGTTCAATTTATTTTTAATATTCTGATAGATGAATGCTGAGTGACTGGTGGCTAAAAAAGAACCCTGGCAATTAGCTATTTTTAAGGACATTTTTAAGGAATGTGAGCCCAGACTTGAGTGGATACTTAGTTAGTCAACCTAAAAGCCTCACCAGCTCCCCCTAACTAGCCTTTGTTTCTCACACTAGGCTTAATATATACTCTTATTCATGGATTCTTAAATATTCTTAAATGCCTGAACAATTGACCTCTCATGGTAAAATTAGTTACTGATCAGTGATCTAAAGGATGATTACATTTAAAGATTGTTTTGGGGATTAAAAAAAACTGCAACCGTTTGGGATGTGGCAGCTGAATTTGTGCAAAAATCAATACATTTATTATATTACAGTTGATTGTAAAAATTCAGAAAAACGTACACCAAATAGTTGTATATCGTTTAATCTATTAGAGAAATATAAAGTAATTTCTGAATGAGAATATTCTTGCATGTTAAATTTAAAATAAAAAATCTATTTATATATGCACTAATTGTTCTATGTGGTCAGTAAACTAACTTTTGTGATATAATCACATAGCACTAATAGATAATATATCACGTGTGGGGGAATGGTCATGGATCTTTGCATGAAAAGATCTGGAAGCCTTTGTTTAGTCAATGATCCTTTGTGACCTACAACAACCTTGATTCTGCAAGCACATGTTTAACTTTATGCTCTGATGTAGTCTCTTTCAGTTCAGTATATGTGTATGTGCACAAGTGTTTGAAAAACTGCGGCCTATATGTGTAATAAATGGCCAATGGAGTACTTGGATAGTAAATATGCTGTTAGCCAGTACGCACTCTAGGTTCTGACTGGAACACAGCACA
The DNA here is from genome assembly GCF_026122565.2 of Emydura macquarii macquarii. Classification (NCBI taxonomy): domain Eukaryota; kingdom Metazoa; phylum Chordata; order Testudines; family Chelidae; genus Emydura; species Emydura macquarii. Next base: position 30,504,854 of record NW_027131390.1, on the reverse strand, counting down.
ACAAATTGTGTCTGGATATGGACAGCTGAAGTATTTCCCTTCTATTAATTACCCTTAATTAGTATTACCCTTAATTAGTTCAAAAGTTGATTTTAGGATAAAGAAGTTAGGATGCTTAACCAATCCTGGGGGCAGGGGTAGAGGGGGATGAGTGTCTATAATTCTCATAGTAGCAGGATTTCTCAAATGATTTGTCACTTCTAGCAGAGCCAGAGATACTCTGGGAATATCTTTCCATTGACACTTAGCAACACAACCTGCAAGCACAGAAGCAAAAATCAAGAAAATAATTTGGGGCTGTCGGGTGGTTGTGCATTTTTTTAAAAGCAGTTTTGAAACTTGTAGTTTACATTTTGATTGACAGTTGGGGTTGATTCCTTTATTCCAACTGGGTCACCAAAGCCTGCTCTTGGGCATATGTGTGTGTGGGGCTGAGACCATAGAAGCAATTTGTCTTTTTCAGATTATTTTCCCTCTCTTTTTCTCTTCCTCCTACTATTGCTCCCCATCAGACTAGAATCCTCACCCACATTCATGCAAACCTCTTTATTTTGAGGTCCATTCCTTCTATTCTTCTGCCTTGAATAGGCTCTTGTCTTAATGGAGTCTTCTGATTGGGTTTTTTTTTTTTTTTTTTAAATTTCTAATGAAACTATAATATCTTAATTATGAGTGCTTCCTCTGCATAGCCTTCAGCTAAAGCATCCAGGCTGTTGTGGTTATCTGTGTCAAATGCTTCTCTCTCCTTGCTCCTTTCTTCTGGAACCTGTGGCTTTATATCTCTCAAAGTCATCCTATCCTGTGTTGTTCCAAACCTGCCTTTTATGAGCGAATGATGAAATACTTGTATCACAGAATTTAGCTGTTCAGTTAAAACGGTTGTCTATAAGGTAGGTAATCCCTTGATCTCACCCTCAAAAGCCATATAGAAATGCCAAGGCCACTATCCCCTCATATTTATAATTTAATTCTTGAAGTGTGGTTTGGGGGGATTTAATAAGGACTGATGGGCTTTCCTGAACTTCTGCTTCTTTTCTAACCACTTAAAATTCATTTGTAATTATATTTCCCTCACCTCTGTTTTCCAGCCAGGATCTGAATGGGAGGCTCCCATACTCCTTGTTAGTCTTCCAGTCTAGTTTCTCAGATTCATAAAGCTTGAGTAATATTTGTGGGAGCATTTATACCTCTGAATGCTATCTGAATTACGCTGGAACTCCAGACCCATATTATGTGGACCCTGCTGACATGCATTCACAATTGGTTAATGTGCTTTTATCTAGTGCCATTTCAAAGAAGATCAAAGCACATGCACATGGACAGTTGGTCTGTGGCTGAATAGTACAGGGTATATTCAGATCCCAGTTTCCTGTAAACAGGGCTTCTCTACACTAACATTAAGCGTTTGATTTTTTTATATTTTTGTATAGTATAGATAGATATAATCAGGCTATGAAAGCAATCTTATGATATTCCATGAATTAGAGATAAGAGGAATATCTGGCTTGCTCCCAGGCAATGGAGAGATCCATAGGTGAAGTATGAAAAGCAGCCACTTTTCTAACCTTCAGTATTAGGTGTATTTTCCCTGCGCAACTGTTCTTTTTGTTCCCTGAAAGTGCCTCAAGGCTTAGAGACAGATTTAGATGTTTAATTCATTTTCATTATTGGTAGGTTTCTTTCTACAAGCAATAAAAATAAACACTGTAGTTTTTGTGGTACAGTTTCATTACCATTTATCAGTCGCTTTCAATATATGCAGTGCACTTTGAAGTTTCTTGTGGTGTGTTTTGAAACACTAAATAGTTCTTCTTTCATCCTGTGATTTTAAAATGTGTTTCCATGTTATGTATATACTCCGAGAATGTAAGGTCAGATGCAATTATTGTGATTATCTATTCGGACTTTATGCAATTCTATGGCCTATGTTATGCAGAAAGTGATTCCCACAGCAAACCCTTATGTTCTAGTCCAACCAGAAGCTATCTTTTACAAAGATAAGAATCAACCACACTCCTAGGTAAATTGTTCCATTAATTAACTACCCTCAGTGTTAAAAATCTGTGCCTTATTTCTTGTCTGTCTAGTTTTACTTCCAGCCATGCCTTTGTTTCCTAGGTGAAGGAGTCATCCACTATCAGAAATCTTTTTCCCATATAAGTACTAGTAGACCATGATCAAGTCACCTCTCCAAGTTCTTTTGGATAAACTAAATAAATTGACCTTCATTAGTCTTGCACAGCAGGGAATGATTTCTAGACTTTGAATTATTCTTGTAGCTCTTTTCTGAACCCTTTCTGGGTTGTCAAGGTTCTTTTTAAAGTGTGGACACCAGAATTAGACACACTATTCCAGTAACTCAGTAATGCTGTGTGTACAGTGGTAAAACCACCTTCCTACTTCTAGATGATATTTTCCTGCTTATACATTCAAGGATCCAAGTGGACTTTTTAGCCACCATATCACACTGGGAGGTAATGCACAATTGATTATCCACCATGATGCCAAAGTGCTTTTGAGTCACTGCTTCCCAAAATACAGTCCCCCATCTTCTAAGAGTGACCTACATTCTTTATTCCTCGATGTATCAATTTGCATTTAGCTGTATCAAAAAATACATTGGTCAAATGAGCTAGCTTACTATGTGATCCAGATAGGTCTACATCAGCTCATCTGTCCTCAGCATTATTTACTATTACATTAATTTTTGTTACCTGCAAATGTTACCAGCAATGATTTCTTCCAGTTCATATGGACTTATTTTCATGAAATACTCCCCTTTGACACAGATTGCTATAACCCATACTGAGGCAATGAGAGGAGAGAAGAGGACCAGAATCTATGGAGAGTCATTGTGGAGAGCAGAGAACTCACTTAAATGAACTACTTGCCATTTCCTTCCCAAGAGTTGGGCACAGAACAGGCACAGACTCCAATTTGTACTTATTCTGGTTTCCTGTGGGATTGATCAGGTTGGTGCTGAATAGACATAAGCCCCAATAAAGAACTTCTGCACACCATGGTGCTGTAGAAAAGTTGGTCCAATACCAAACCCTAACACGTAAGAATGAATGTATAAATGACGTAACACTATTGTGGTGTTCTCCATAACCCCACTTTTTCCTCGTCTGCTTTGTGGCATGCACACACAGCCTGTTGAAAACGCCTTTCCTTATAGTGTGACAGATCTCTAGAGTGTCACCTTTTAGTCTGCACATGGCTGGCTTCAATTGTTGCTTCTATAGGACCTGATCCTGCAAAGGGCTGAGCACGTGCTTAACTTAAACTACTCCAGTGAGACTACTCACAAACTTAAAGTTAAGCACGCACTTAAGTATTTTTCTGCTCACATTGGAATGCTCACACCCCAATGCACCTTTATAACTTCTTCATCTATGCATATTCATTAATGTTCTCAACTCTACCCCTCATCCTTCTCTCTTTCTGTCACTCACTCAGACACCAAGCCTTTGTCATTTCACTAAATATTAATAACTTTAACTTTGATTGTGCTTCTTTCTTACATGGTGTAAATTTTAAACAACGAAGGAAATAGACAAGGAATGGGGAAAACCTATTTAAAGGAAGACTTGGAGAAAAAGGGAAAAAATCCTGAAAACTTTCACAAGGTTATACAACTATGACAAAATATTTGAGAATTTTTATTTTTGCAAAGGAGATGTTTGAGGAAAAGTATATTCTAGGTGGAAATGTAGTGCCCTTTTCATGGGGCTAGCTACTAGATTTGGACTAGTTTTCACCTAAAAGACCTGATAGGCCAAATTCTGTACCCTCTCATGCAGCACAAAAGAGCAGAAAAAGTCCCTTACTAGTTCAAAGGTTGGCTTTGCACTCACCTTACTCCTCCTGAGGATGAGTGTGCCAAATGCCATGAGGAAATGGCTTTTCTATGCCTTTTATGTGCTTAACCTAGGGAGCAATTGGGGGTATAAGTAAAAGAAAATGAAATGACCATCCGGTTGTCTTAGTTTGCCATTCCTCATCTCTTATCCAGTGCCATTGTCTCTTGCTCTTGAGCCCAATACTCTCTAACCTGTATCTCTTTATTTTAGACTGTAAGGGCAGGAACCTCATTCTGTAGTTTTGTAAAGCATCAGTCACAACTGTGATGATACATATTGTAAATAACAGTAACAGGCTGAGCAAGTTTTAGTTATTGTGAACAAAAGTGTTTTGAGAGCCCATAGAGAGATGAAGCATTTTCCCACTTAAACTACCTTAAAATCAGTCAATATCTGGGCAGCTCAGACATTTTAATCCAGTCTTTCAGTAAGAGATTTCTTTCTAAATGTCTATAGCACTGTTATAGTTTAACCAACTTGTTTCTAAGGCAACTATCCTTGATTTTTAGTAAGTTACAGAAGGGGACAATTGGCACACATTTAATTGTTATACTGCTTGGAATGCATAGAGGGAAGGAAAATGTATTTATCAAGCACACATGGTGTCACACTGGCTGGATTAGGGGGGCATTTGTTATATTATTTAACATCAGTATGTCAAAATCATAATAATGCATATGAGATATGCTGTGTTAGATACTGTTAGAAAGGCTAAATGTGCTAAGTAAGATGTTTCTGTTCATGTGTTATATGTGTAATGGAAGCTATGGATATGTTTGATATATCTGCATTTCAAATTGTGCTGTGTCTGGGTGACACCCCAGACAGGATGGCTGCAGCACAAGTGCCTGCTTAATGGCCCATTAAGGAAACTCACAGGTACAATGGGCCAGGGGGAGAAGCCAGGGATATATCTAATGAGTCACCAGGACTTACTCCTGTGACCCTGTACTCCATCTTATTCCTGTAAATTTCCACAAGCAGCATGGCAAAGGCCAAAAGACATAAAAGGCAGCTGCACCACATCCATTTTTGTCTTCAGTCACCAGCCTTCAGCCTACCTCTAGATCAACTCATCTACAATTGAACTGAAGCTGTAAAACAAAGGACTGAGACCCATCTAGGTACTGGATGTACACCAGAGGGACTATACAAGCCTGCAAACTCCACAGTTCTATTAGAAACCTAATATGTATGGACTTTCAAATCAATTGTATGTGTCTGATTGCTTTAATCCTTTAACATTTCTCTTATAGTTTCTTTAGTTTTAATTACTAAAGGATTGGCTGGCAGCGTGGCATTTTGGGTAAGATCAAATTTATATTGCTCTGGTACTGTGGCTGACCCTTTGGAGTCAGGAGAAACCTTTTTGGTAAAGAGCATAGAGTTTAAATAACTGGTCTCTTTACTGGACCTAGTGGCTGATTGGGAGCCAGAGACTGAAATGCAGTGAAGGGGGTGGTGTATATTTCTGTTTTGGCTTCTCAATAACCGGTGTGGGGAATCAGAAGCATTGCTTGTGGCTGGTTGGGAAGTCTGACTTCAGCGTCACCCACCAGTGTTGGGAGAATATGCTCTCCTTTTGCAGCCTGCCCTGACCTTGGCATTTTCAGATGGCTACCCTAGGCACGGACGGATCACACATGCCCATTCCAGTCATCCACCCACTCAGACGTAGGATATTTTCTGTTACCAGAAATGTATTCTAGCAGTAGGGTTATTCATGAAACCCTGAGACTTGTTTTCTAAAGAAAATGCATAGTTTCCTAATGGTGATTTCAGCTGTTAAATCAGACTGTTTCAGAAGAAAATAGGACATCTTCCTACCATAAGACACGTGAAAATAATCACAGCAAATACAGAAACCAGTTAGAATTTCTATGTCCAGGTTTTGCTACAGACTCTAAACTTACCCTGAAAGGGTCACAATCCTTTTGACCAAACATAGCCTGAGGTTTTGATGACTTCAAGCTGATTTATTGTAGCACCTAAGATCCCCAGTCATGGCCCATTGTGCCAGGTGCTATACATTACAGGAAAAACAGAGTCCCAGGACAAACCCAGATAAAGTGTAAAGTTTTTATTGAGACTATTTCTTCAAACCTGAAGCCAAAGCAAAGCTCAAGAATCTGAGCCGCACAAAGTAAATGTTTTTACTAGAGCTGTTCAAAACTTTGAATTTCCATTCATGGGAAATTTCAATATTTTGAATTTTTTTTTCCTTCCAAATTGGAATGAAAAATTTCAGAATAGTTGAAAGGCCATTTTCAACAGAAAACAATTTTGATGTAAATTTTCCAAGCATCTCTGGTTTTTATAAGACACTAAGATAGTGGGAGGGGTGCTTCCAAGTTTTTCATGACTCTTCAGCACTTACTCCTTAATCTCAGTTTCTATTACTTTTAATAAAGTTCTGCATTTTGTATTTCCTTAAAAGTAAAAATTCTTCCCCACTGCCTGCTTTTTTGCATTTCTCATTTAAATCCAACTGCATGCATGTTTAAAATGAAAATAAAATTGCTGAAAATCCCTCTAAGTTCCACAAAACTGGCACTTTGAACCACTTCAGCTTACTTGCAAGATTTTTCAATACCTGCAGTTATATTTACATTTTCCGGAACAGATTACAAACTATAAAAGGGCAACATTCAATAGGTTTAATCAGTCAGGGCCTGTTCCATCAACTCAAGCATTTACAAGGTGGAAGGATTTGAGGGTATGTAGTTTGTCCTTGCTTAGTACTATGTGCGATCAGATTCTTAATTGTCATTAATGTTCTCTCTATTGAAAGCAAACTGGATTCAATAGATTGCACTGGTGCTTCTGGAATTTATATTCCCCTTCAGTATGAAAGAAGATTTGCTGAAAGAATGTTAAGCAGAGTTAAATTTGATGGTCTTTAGCACATCTTCCACGTGGGGTTGAGTTGTTATAAAGCGAAATTGATTTCCAAATGACTTTTTATATCTTTATGCCATATATCTTATGGCACAAGAAGAGCTTTTAAATAGTAGTGTCCATAGCAGAAAGCACTTTATATGGGATTAAAAAGAAGGCTGATTGTTTAAAAAAAAAAAAAGCACTTATTAAACAATGCCCTGTCAATGTACTTGGGTATCAAAGACTTAAATAAATCAGAAACCCTTAACAAAAATGTAAGCAATAATCAAATCTTAAAATTAGTAAGAAAGCTCTAAAATAAGTACACTAAACATAGTTACTTTAAAAAAAACAACCTGTGATCTCCATTTACATTGGTGATGCGAGTTTGCAACATACCAGCGTGTATAACATGGGAATATTAATGTGAATTACTGTGCAATTTCTTTTATTGCCAGTAGAGCTGTGTATTAATATGAAATGAAACACATGCCCATTTGGCATTCCAAGAAGGAATTATTTCTCCAATGGGCAGAGGACCAGGGAGTTTTTTTTTCACCTTCCTTGCAGCACCTTCAAGTCACAGTAGGTGAAGTAGGAATGAACTTAGTACCTACTTGAGGTATTTGAATGAGTTGTTAATACGTTGCAACTTGCAGCTTGTTTCCAGAATAGTTAAAAGGATAAAATGAATGATTCCCAGAGGTAAAAGACCTGAGATTTTGGTGATGGTCCTTGGACTCCTGAATGAGGGTCAGACCTTGTAGTCCCTGTGAGTCAAGGTCCTCACCTTTCTACATCCTCTGTCCATCTTCTGAGGGGGAGGGTAAGAAGGACTCAGAGTGAGTTGAGTCTAGGGACTATGCTGAGGAGCATCTAGCCTGAGCTATGGTAGGAGCCTCGTAACCCCCTGCACTTGAATTAGTTAAATTCCTGGTTATAGAGGAATAGGTCCTATGGGTGGGTAGTGCCCCCTTCCTGTGTTTAAATTTAATATAAGTTGTGATCTGCCATTTTAAAATACATCCACGTGTCCATCCTCATTTCACCACGATGTCCACATCAGTGAGCTAAGTTCTACTTGAAGACTTGTTTGAGATTGGTGGCGCTATTCCTGATTTACATTGATGTAGCTCAGATTTTGGCCTAGAATGTTTCTTCACGGTATAACTTTAATGATGGAAGTGGGAAACCTGTTTTAAGTAATCAACATATGTGTTAACACTTTACACAAGTTTTACATGTCCCTTTACTGTGGTCAGCACCTGCTGCATCACTGAAGTTTCATACTGTGATTAAATACAAAACTGAACAAAAGAAAATCAGCACATCAACAAGTGCAAGTGCTGGACCAACCAACTAGGGGCCGTGCTTCTCTTGACCTGCTGCTCACAAACAGGGAAGATTTGGTAGGGGAAGTAGAAGTGGGTGGCAACCTAGGCAGCAGTGACCATGAGATGGTCGAGTTCAGGATCCTGATGAAAGGAAGAAAGGGGAACAGCAGGATACGGACCATGGACTTCAGAAAAGCGGACTTTGATTCCCTCAGGGAACTGATGGGCAGGATTCCCTGGGAGGCTAATATGAGGGGGAAAGGAACCCAAGAGAGCTGGCTGTATTTTAAGGAGACCTTATTGAGGGCACAAGAGCAAACCATCCCGATGTGCAGAAAGAATAGCAAATATGGTAGGCGTCCAGCTTGGCTTAACAAAGAAGTCTTTGGCGAACTTAAACGCAAAAAAGAAGCTTACAAGAAGTGGAAGCTTGGTCAGATGATTAGGGAGGATTATATAAACACTGCTCGAACGTGCAGGAATGAAATGAGGAAGGCCAAAGCACAATTGGAGTTGCAGCTAGCAAGGGACGTGAAGGGGAACAAAAAGGGTTTCTACAGGCATGTTGCCAACAAGAGGAAGATTCGGGAAAGTGTAGGCCCCTTAAAGAAAGAGGGAGGCGACCTAGTGACGGAGGATGTGGAGAAAGCTGAGGTACTCAATGCCTTTTTTGCCTCTGTCTTCACAGACAAGATCAGCTCCCAGACTGCTGTACTGGGTGGCACAGAATGGGAAGGAGGCAAACATCCCGCAGTGCTGAAGGAACAGGTTCAAGACTATTTAGAAGGATTGGACATTCACAAGTCCATGGGGCCGGATGCAATGCACCCGAGGGTGCTGAGGGAGTTGGCTGAGGTGATTTCAGAGCCATTGGCTATTATCTTTGAAAGCTCGTGGCAACAGGGGGAGGTCCCTGAGGACTGGAAAAAAGCAAATATAGTGCCCATCTTCAAAAAAGGGAGGAAAGAGGATCCGGGGAACTACAGACCGGTCAGCCTCACCTCAATCCCTGGAAAGATCATGGAGCAGGTCCTTAAGGAATCCATTTTAAGGCACTTGGAAGAGAGGAAGGTGATCAGGAACAGTCAACACGGATTCACCAAGGGAAAGTCATGCCTGACCAACCTGATTGCTTTCTATGATGAGGTGACTGGCTCTGTGGATGTGGGGAAGGCGGTGGATGTGATATACCTTGACTTTAGCAAAGCTTTTGATACGGTTTCTCACAGTATTCTTATCAGCAAGTTAAAGAAGTATGGGTTGGATGAATGGACTATAAAATGGATAGTGAACTGGCTAGAGCATAGGGCTCAACGAGTAGTGATCAATGGCTCCATGTCTAGCTGGCAGCCGGTCACAAGCGGAGTTCCCCAGGGGTCGGTCCTGGGGCCGGTTTTGTTCAACATCTTTATTAATGATCTGGAGGATGGGGTAGATTGCACCCTCAGCAAGTTTGCGGACGACACTAAGCTGTGGGGAGTGGTAGATACCCTGCAAGGTAGGGATAGGATACAGAGTGACCTAAACAAACTGGAGGATTGGGCCAAAAGAAATCTAATGAGGTTCAACAAAGAAAAGTGCAGAGTCCTCCACTTAGGAAGAAAGAATCCCATGCACAGCTATAGACTGGGGACCGACGAGCTGGGCAGCAGCTCTGCAGAAAAGGACCTGGGGGTAACAGTGGATAAAAAGCTGGATATGAGTCAGCAGTGTGCCCTGGTTGGCAAGAAGGCCAATGGCATATTGGGCTGCATTAGGAGGGGCATTGCTAGCAGGTCACGGGAAGTGATTATTCCCCTCTATTCGGCATTGGTGAGGCCGCATTTAGAATATTGTGTCCAGTTTTGGGCCCCCCAATACAAAAAGGATGTGGACAAGTTGGAGAGAGTCCAGCGGAGGGCAACAAAAATGATTAGGGGGCTGGAGCACAGGACTTATGAGGAGAGGCTGAGGGAACTGGGCTTGTTTAGTCTGCAAAAGAGAAGAGTGAGGGGGGATTTGATAGCGGCCTTTAACTACCTGAAAGGGGGTTCTAGGGAGGATGGGGCTAGGCTGTTCTCGGTGGTGGCAGATGACAGAACAAGGAGCAACGGTCTCAAGTTGCAGGGAGGGAGGTCTAGGTTGGACATTAGGAAAAAGTTTTTTACTAGGAGGGTGGTGAAGCACTGGAATGGGTTACCTAGGGAGGTGGTGGAATCTCCATCCTTAGAGGTTTTTAAGCTGCGGCTTGACAAAGCCCTGGTTGGGATGATATAGCAGAGGTTAGTCCTGCTTTGAGCAGGGGGTTGGACTAGATGACCTCCTGAGGTCCCTTCCAACTCTAATATTCTATGATTCTGATTCTATGATCTGTTGTCTAGTTTTGAGATTTAATATTTTTAAATGTTCTAAATAGGCACATTTGCAGACACAGTTACTACAATGGCATGTGCAGTTAAATCCCAGGCATGAATGACCAGTAGATAGGTAACTGTTTACCTACAGGCATAATCTTCAAAATTGCACATGAAATATCAGTATATTGCAAGACTTCTTCAGTCTACTTTCTCCTCTGTCCTTTAATGCCTTTTTCTGTTCTCAAGTGACCAGCATTCCTTCTCTCCCTCCAACCTCTGAACTTCCTTTCCCTTACTTCACAATACCCTCTAGGTCTTACCCATGCCATACAAGCAAGCTCTGCTATCCCCATCCTCAAAGTGCCATCTCTCAACCCCACTCTCTCCCACTACTGCCCTTTTGTCTCTTCATTTCTAAACTGAACATGCCATTTTCAATCATTGATTTTAGTTCCTCTGCTTCAGCTTTACCGAGGATCACTTCCAAACTTTCTTCTGCCCTCTACTCTATTGGGAATTCTAATTAATGGCTGTAGTGACCCCCTCAGGGGCTCTACTCCATCTTCCTTGACCTCTGTGACACTTTTGACACCTTCGATCTAGCTCTCCTTAACATCTTATCCTCAGTTGACTTGTGTGGGAGAGAGAGAGAGAGAAATATATTTCACATGCACACATACACCATACCTATCTGAACATTTGGTCCAGTTTCTCTCTTTGAAGATCTTTCAAAGGTCTGAAGTTGTCCCCTCCAATTTTCCTCTTCACCTTTGTTGGGCAGTCTCGCCTACTCATATGTCTTCTACTATCATCTCTATGCTGATCACTCTCAAATCTGCCAGGCCTCACCAGTCTTGTATTTTTTCCAACTAATCCTTCATTTTAAATCTGTCTTGGATGTCTCACTCTCTGTTTACAAATATAATATGTCCAAAACGGAAATCCTTATCTTCTCATCCCAGTTCCTCTCCACTAGCTCTGTTTATTGTCACTGACTGCATTAACAACCACTGTGTCTGAAGCCAGAAACCTTTGGGTTATCTTTGACGTTTCTTCCCTTTTCTCTAGACAAGTAGGCTGTGTCCATGCCTTGCTGCTTTTTCCTCTGCATTAGCTCGAAATGTGGGGGAAACATGTTTAAAAATGTCAAAGTGCCTTCTTCCATGCTGTCCTTTATTCATAGGACATCCTTCCTGATCTCATTCACCATGCCCCTGCACGCTCTTCATTCAAGTCCCACAAAGGATGCACTTCTCCTGTAATACTTATGGGAAAACTAGCTGACTTACACTGGCAAATATATGGAATTATTAGGAATAATGTATGCATTTAAACAAAACCTGTTAACTTTACATTACCATCCCATCACTAGTCATCACCATGACTAACCCTTTAAGGTTTTTTGTTCCTACCTTTCTAATCTTTGTCTGTTTGCCTGCCTATAAATTATAAATTCCTTGAGCATGGTCCTTTCTTTCCCTGCATTATCCCTCCTTGGGAATGTTACAGGCACTATCATAGACAAATATTGGTAAATGAAGCTTCAAGTGTTTGAAATTTACCAGCATGCTAGATGACATGGAAATCTGTATACAACTTATGGGTTGTGACAACCCATTAATAAAAATATAGTTTTTCAGATATCTGTACTACTTGCACTTAAAAACATTTCTTCTATAGCTGTTTTTGTTTTCATTTTGAGTGTACTTTAGAGAGATGTGAAATGTACTTTGAAGCATGTTTTAAATGCATTCATGAAAATTTCATACAACTTACACAATGTAGTATTTTGAAACTAAAGGATACATCTGGTTTTAAAAAATTCTTCATATGTGTAAAATGTAAAAGATATATTGAGCACAATATGTCCAATATTATTGGGAGTTATGTGGGGTAAATATATTTATTCATTTTATTTTTATCAAAAATACCAATTTATTTTAAGTTTCTTAAAAACAAAATCCTTCTAATAAATTTTGGGTTTCGATAAAAATACCCATGGATGCTTCTTTAGGCTATAGGAAAATGAATGTGCTTAAATATTAACACTTCTCTTAGGACAAAGAAAGATAATATCTCAAGAAGACTGAGATACAACTCACATTTAGATGCTCACCTGAGTATATTAAAACTGTCCTGAAGTTTCCAGTCCCAGACTAACTAAATCTATTCTTCATTCTTTCACAATGCCACAAAGTTAGGTGCAAACCTAATATTTTCATGAATATGTCTTAATTTAATCCAGGGGATTTTTTTCTCTATTTACTTGTAAATTTTTTAACATTTTTATTTTTTTGCCTTGAAATGACACTACTTTCCGCATAAACTTCCTTTCAGTTTTCAAGAAAAACATGCTGTTAATAAAAATATACTTGCTTCTTCACCATCTTCTGAAAACAACCCCAATTTTACCAAAATAGTGAAAACGTTTTACTATAATATCTGAATTACAACCTACACTCTGAAACCCCTTTCTCTACATTAGGCCACATGTCCTGGATATCATGTTTATGGGTTGAAACTGTCTCATGTCTGGTACGTTATTTGTTGACTCACTATTCAGATTTCATTCATTCCAGATATTGCAAAGAGTAGACAGTCCAGAATGCACTAACACTGAAATGCTCTTATCCGCCAAAATCCTAAACTTTGAAGCTGCTGTTGTCCCAGGAGACTTTTGTCAAACCTGTTGAGGTGACCATGAGGTGATAAAGTCTCCTGCTAGGAACTGGATAGACAGCAAGAGGATATGAACTTTTTCATATTTGTTTCTTTTCCCACATCAGTTAACAATTTTGCCCTTCATCGCTCTATGAATTTATATGCTTAATAACTCAACATGCCAGAGCCAAAATCTGCATCCAAACATCACAGTTTTTATGAGAAATCTCTGGATCCAGATTTTATAGCAGGACCTTCTCTCTGTAAAGTGCCAAATCAAAACCCCAGTTCTGAACAACCACAGATTTTTCATAATTTGGATAACTACTTTTAATTTCAGGCTACCGTCTCATGGGGTCTGGTATTTCTGAATGCTAGTTGGTGAAAATATTGTCTCCAATGAACTTTTTATTTACACAGCCACACATTTATTACATCAGATGTAGAGACAAGCTGGTAGAGAGTAATACTGTGCAACAAAACAGAATACTCACTTGGGTCTGTTCTTCTGAAATTAACTTCCATTGTCTTCATAGGACTTCTTTGCTTCCCATGCTGAGACGAAAATATATTGGTGTTCTGTAGCACTATCTCCCCAAGAGCAGTCTGAGTCCTCCCAGCTAAAAGTGCTGTATTAGGTAGTTGTGCTCTTGAGAATATCTGGGGATGCTTGTGGAGTCCTCTCGATGTTCTAGTAGGAGTGGGTTCTTCTCTGGCTGACTCCATATAAGCCAGATGCTTCAAGACATTTTAAACTATTATGATCCTTTAATTCCAAAAGGGGAAAAAAGGACAACCTGAAGGTGTGTTTAGCTTTGAACTGAACTGTGGCTTGGAATAGCAAGTAAGGATTTAAAAACAGTGACACTTGCTTCAAGAGACGCCCAGTTTATCAAAGTTGTATTGAGGCTGACTTCGGTGCACTTGAACTTAACTAAAAGCCATTATTATTGGCTACAGTATTATTCATATCCCCAGCGGTACTCTGTTGCTTGTACACACTTAAAAAAAATTTCATCCTTAACTTCCTTTATTTCAAATATTGACTTCTTTCCTGAATCTTTCTTTTTTCCAAATTTCCAATACGAGTTCCTCAAATGTTCTATATTTTCCCTTTTTGTTTGTTCTTTCAACAAAGTGTATTCTCATCTTGTTTTCTTGAAACTTTTTATTTTCTATGAAATATGGAAGTAACATGATCTTAGTCCATGATTATTCTCAAAATATGGAAGTAATCTTTCTAAAGGCTCATTCCTGGTCTCAGCTGCTGCGATTCAGCTTTCATAGCCATGCAAATTTATCACAGACCAGCTTTCAGATTCATTGACACATTTTATTCCTTCTCCTATGATGCTCAATTGCATGAAAGCTGAATTCTTTAGATCCTAGCCCAATTAAACAATCTCTGTTTGCTATGGAATCTAATTTCTATTTTTCAACACTCATGCTAGTTTTTGTATTGTGGGAGGGATTTTCAAAGGCACAGTGTGAAGTTGTGTGCCCAACTCCTGTTGAAATTCAAGGTCAGTAGGCTGCTTATTAACTTTTCAGATCTTTGAAAATCTACCTGGGTTCTGAAGTGTAACCAACGTTGTAATTCTTCTGGATTTTCTTTTTTGAGGGGGAGAAGAATGTAGGGTAAAATTTAATCTTAATTTTTTATCTTCTTCATTGGGATGTTCTGATCTTTCCTGATGTTTTTGGGTTTTTTTCAAATTTTCTAATGAAGATGACATTATCAGCATATTCTAGCATGTAGCACATGCTTTTGACACCATAATTAAGAGCAAAGTTACATTATCATATCTAACAATTGAAGAGATGTGTTAAGAAAATGTGCTTATTACAAAGTCATTAGACAATGTTTACTCTGAAAAAAAATCTAATTATGATATAGCACTGAACTGATTTCTTTTCTGGAGTCATCCAGAATTTTTCAGCACAGTTAGAAACGTCCTCTTTCTGAAGATAGTCCAGTCCTAGATGTATTTAAATTGCTATGTTTACAAAGGCCATAAAATGACAATGTGTATAAAGCAAAAGTAGTTTAAATACAGTTGCCTATTGTACAAAATGTCATGGTAGTGAAAACATTATGCTAATCAAGTCAGTCACTTTTATATAAAATATGTAAAATTAACATGTAGTAGCTCTGTCTGGTACCATTCTAAACCTTGGACATGGCAAACTAAGTAATGTTTTGAACTTCATTATGTAGTGCAACTTGAAGACTATAAGATGGATGTACGGTGTTTTTAAGCTGCCAGTTATAGCACAAAATGAAAGAAACAATTTGTTTTTAATACAGTGAAATGGAAAATGAAGTCTTAACAGTGCATGTTCTCTTTAACAAACTGCATCTGAACTGCATGCAAAATGGCAGCTGCCTCCAACAGAGAAATGGACTCTTAGCTTTAGTGTGGCAGTAAATTATATTTTAGTATTGCATATAACAATCCAGATACAGTATTGCAACAAGCAAAATGTAGTTATTGTGCTTTTTGTTCTTTAATGACATTTTTAGTCATGATGAAAGTTTGATCAATGTTCAGACTACTCAAAAGATTTGATATCCTCTGTCATTCTTTCAGGTGACCAACAGAAGCTAGTTTGCCAAAGAAAAAAGTGTCTACCCAAACTGTGGTTGGTCAAAAAGTATTTTTATTTTCTGTGGGAAAATGTTTTTTAACAAAACTTAATGTGTGTTTTTCAATGTAAATATTTAAAATAAAACATATTTCCAATTCAATTCTAATTTTACTTTTCATTGTGGTTCTGTTTTCAAAACCAGATTTTGTCTTGGTTTGTCTTGGCTTTTGGGGGTGGGGTTCTTTTTTACCCTTTTCCCTTTTTTTAAAATTTTTTAAAGAAACTTTTTACATACTTTGGTTTGAAGAAAGTGACGTTGTTTTCTTGCTGGAAAAATATAGAAGATAAATGCCCATAAAATCAGCAAAAATAGCATTTTTCCCTCCCTTCTTTCTCTGTTTTACCTTTTCCTATTGAAACCAAAAATAGGAGGGATATTTAAAAAAAAAAAAAAAAATGCAGGGGGTGGCTGGAGGAAAAGAAAAGAAAAAAACCATATAAAAGTTTTCCTTCAGAAAAATTAGAACAAAAAGAATAATTTAATTTGATTGTAAATGAAAATTTCTAAGAGAAACACAAATTTTCAGTTAAGAATTTCACATAAAAACCATGCACAGAGCATCGATATAAAGTATGTGCATGGTCAAATAAACTAACCATAATTATCTTTCCAGATGTATTAATGATGTCCTCCATAATATTCCTACTGATATTTTATCTACTTACTTATGCCATGTATTTAATTAAATACAGCAGGTGTAAATTAAAAGTTTATAATGATTTATCCGCTAATATAGAAAGTATTACCTGTCTGAACTGATAACCTCTATATTTAAAAGAGGACCCTGTTGTGCTAGACACTATACCAACAGGTAGTAAGACAGTCCTTGCCCTAAAAAGGTGACGTGTGTGCACGCGCGCGCGCATGCATGTGTATGCGTGTTTAAAAAAAATTAAATGAGAATTTATTTCTAGAGGAGCAATTTATTGCAGACCCTTATTTTGCATCTTTGATAAACACATGCTTTTTATATTTTGGGTGTTCTGAGGCAAGTATTGTCTTACTGCATGTTTGTGGAACACCTAATGCCCTTGATCATGGATAAGCTTCTGTGTGGTACTATAATACAAGTAATAACTAAGCTCTGCTCTGAAATAATTCTCTTTATATTTTTTATTTTATTCATCTAGATAAAGTGTTCTAGCAATTTTGAGGAAGTTTTAGTTTTATGTTCAAATCCCTGTCCAAAATAATACTCCCTTATGAGATCTCTTTCAGGTCTGCAGTTAATTTGAATAGTTCCAGAGGGGTGGTCGTGTTACACTGTATACAGCAAAAACAACAAGAGTCCTGTCGCACTTTAAAGATTAACAAATTTCATTTCTGCAGGCATAAGCTTTCGTGGGCTGCAACCCACTTCATCAGATGCAAGAAATAGAAATCAGATAGGGGATATATATATACATCCAAGGGTAAGGAACAACAATGGGGAGAGTAGGTGTTAGCAAAGTCCATTCAGTTAGAGTAGATGAGGCCTATTCACAACCATTGATTAGAAGGTGAGAATGTATGAACAGTGACAATTACTACTTGTAATGAGAGAACCATTCCAAGTCTCTATTCAGATTCAGTTTGATTCTGTCAAGTTTGCATATGAGTTCCAGCTCTGCAGTTTCTTGCTGAAATCTGTTTCTGAAGTCTTTTTTGTAGAAGTATAGCAACTTTCAAGTCAGCTACAGAGTGTCCTGGGAGATTGAAGTGCTCTCCGACTGGTTTTATGGATGTTACCATTTTTTAGGTCTGATATGTGTCCATTTATCCTGTTGTGTAGTGACAGTCCGGTTTGGCCAATGTACATGGCAGAGGGGCATTGCTGGCACATGATGGCATATATTATATTAGTAGATGTGCAGGTGAATGAGCTCCTTATGGTGTGGCTGATGTTGTTAGGACCTGTGATGGTGTCACTAGAGTTGATGTGCGGGCAGAGCTGGCAACGGGGTTTGTTGCAGGGATAGGTTCCTGGATTAGTGTTCTTGTTGTATGGTGTATGGTTGCTGGTGAGTATTTGCTTCAGGTTGGGGGGCTGTCTGTAAGCTAGGATAGGTCTGCCTCCCATGGCTTGAGCGAGTGAGGGATCATCTGCTACGATAGTTGTAGATCTTTAATGATGTGTTGGAGAGATTTTAGCTGGGGGCTGTAGGTGATGGCCAGTGGTGTTCTGTTGTTTTCTTTGTTGGGTCTGTCCTGTAGTAGGTGACTTCTGGGTACCCGTCTGGCTGTGTCAATTTGTTTCTTCACCTCTCCAGGTGGGTATTGTAGTTTTAAGAATGTTTTATGGAGACCCTGTAGGTGTTTGTCTCTGTCTCAGGGATCGGAGCAAA
Organism: Emydura macquarii macquarii; assembly: GCF_026122565.2. Taxonomy (NCBI): domain Eukaryota; kingdom Metazoa; phylum Chordata; order Testudines; family Chelidae; genus Emydura; species Emydura macquarii. The sequence goes on along the minus strand of NW_027131390.1, from coordinate 30,486,806 downwards.
TCCGGTTGTATCTTAGGGCTTGGCTGTAGACAATGGATCGTGTAATGTGTCCAGGGTGGAAGTTGGAGGCATGAAGGTATGTATTGCGGTCAATTGGTTTTCGGTATAGGGTGGTACTACTGTGACCATCCTTTATTTGTATTGTAGTGTCCAGGAAGTGGATTTCTTGTGTGGACTGGTCCAGGCTGAGGTTCAGGGGGGGTGGAAATTATTGAAATCCCGGTGGAATTCTTCGAGGGACTCTTTCCCGTGGGTCCAGATGATGAAAATGTCATCAATGTAGCGTAGGTAAAGGAGAGGTGCTTGGGGACAAGTTTTGAGGAAGCGATGTTCTAGGTCAGCCATAAAAATGTTGGCATACTGTGGGGCCATGCGGGTGCCCACAGCTGTGCCACTGACTTGAAGGTATAGATTGGCTCCAAATCTGAAGTAGTTGTGGGTCAGGACAAAGTTCAGCTACCAGGTGTTCCATATCATCATCAGGGAAAATGTAGTCCATCTTTGTGTGGAATGTTGGTGTAGAGAGCTTCTACATCCATATTGGCTAGGATGGTGTTTTCTGGGAGATCGCCAATAGATTGTAGTTTTCTCAGGAAGTCAGTGGTATCACAGAGATAGCTAGGAGTGCTGCTGGCCTAGGGCCTGAGGAGAGAGTCAACATAACCTGACAGTCCTGCTGTAAGAGTGTCAATGCCTGAGATGATGAGGCATCCAGGATTCCCAGGTTTGTGGATCTTGGGTAGCAGATAGAATAACCCTGGTCGGGGCTCAGAGGGTGTGTCTGTGTAGATTTGTTCCTGTGTTTCTTTAGGGAGTTTCTGAAGTAGATGTTGTAGTTTCTTTTGGTATTCGTCAGTGGGATCGGACAGTAGTGGCTTGTAGAATGTGGTGTTGGAGAGCTGTTTGGCAGCCTCCTGTTCGTAATCCGACCTATTCGTGATGACTACGGCACCCCCTTTGTCTGCCTCTTTGATTATAATGTCAGAGTTGTTATTGAGGCTGTGGTGGTGTTGCATTCTGCATGGCTGAGGTTATAGGACAACCGATGTTGCTTGTCTACAATCTCCGCTTGTGCACGTTGTCGGAAACACTCTATGTAAAAGTCTAGTTTCGACCGTCAGGAGGAGTCCATGCAGAATTCTTCCTCTTGTAGCGTTGATAGGAAGGTATCTGAGGGTGGGTTAGTTGTTCTGTGGTGTAGTGGAAATATTCCTTGAGTCGGAGACGGTGAAAGTAGGATTCTAGGTCACTGCAGAATTGTATCATGTGTGTGGTGACACAATCAAACTGGGTGTGAATAGGGATTTGGAATGGTTATCTCATTACAAGAAGTAATTGTTACCTTCTAATCAATGGTTGTGAATAGGCCTCATCTACTCTAACTGAATGGACTTTGCTAACACCTACCCTCCCCATTGTTGTTCCTTACCCTTGGATGTGTGTGTGTGTGTATGTGTGTGTATGTATATGTATACATACCCCCTATCTGATTTCTATTTCTTGCATCTGATGAAGTGGGTTGCAGCCCACGAAAGCTTATGCCTGCAGAAATTAAATCTGTTAGTCTTTAAAGTGCTATGGGATTCTCAGGGTTTTTTTTAGTTAATTTGAATGTTATATTTTCCATGGAAATCACTGTCCCTATACATTAACCTTACTCCAGCCCACTGATGCATTCCTGGTTCTTGGTAAGCTTTTCAAAGCTGAAGAATTTTCTCCTCACTGTTCCTTAAAGAATACTGAGGGGTGATTCATGTGGGTCTTATACAAAGACAACTTTTAATAGGTTAAGTTTTGGAACTGTTATATCTGTTCAAGTATAAGGATAAAGCCTCAACATCCCATCTCCAGGAAAAAGCCTTCCTATTCTATAGAAGGTGACCTTCATGTTCTTTTCTGAATACCATGGTAAAGAATTCAAGCCCTTGTTAATATCAACCTCATCAGTCACTTACTTCCCATTCATGTCCCTTAGTAGCCCCAGTGGAGCGTATGTCTTTATGCCGCTTAGAATTATTTTTAACCGGTTCTTTATTTTGTAGTATACATTATTTCTGCTATTTGCCACTCATTGATTTAGACTCCTATTCCTTTGTGTTCAGACTACATACTACTATTCCTCTGGCCAATTCCCCATTTGGAGCTTGATTTCTAATAAGCTTATCATTTATTCTAATTTCCCTTATTTTTCTATAGCTTATTGCATCTATTTCTTAGTGGTATACACATTTTGCTCAGACCACGTATGTATACCTGTGAACAGATCTCCATTGCACTACTTTTAAAATTGAAATCTCACTTGTGTTAGGTCTGCAATATGTGACCAAATATCTGCAGTTAATATGTAACCTAAGTTCCTAAAGTTTAGCACTTCTAAAACAATTGGTTCTTTAGAACCTGAGGTTTTGATTGAAGATGCTCAATGAATACCGAGTGATGTCACAGCATAGGAATCATCAGGTGTGTTGTGCGTCCTCACATATTAAGGGAGTTGTCTCTTAATATAGCAACCATCAGCAGTGACCTCTGTAGTTAAGATTGTACAAATTCCAGGAAGGGGACTCAGAGGGAGGAAAGCTTTTTGACCAAAAAGTAAGAAAAAAGCATCCTTTACTCAGGCTGCTGGATGCTGAGAAGACCAAGAGAGTTAAGAGAACCTGAACTTCCAGTTGTCAGCAGATGAGGTCTCCTGAAATTCTGGCTTGGAGTAAGTCATGAGTGGGATTGCTGTGTGTGATTCCAAAATCTGAACAAACTCATTTCAGCTGTTTTTTGAGGCAAAAGAGTTTAAAAATGCTTTCTCCTTGAGCAGCAGTAGTAATAGGTTCTTGCAAAGGGATCACTCCCAAATGGGTGATCAAATCTGTGCACACTAACCAAAATGTGCTGGGCAACAAGAGAAACAATCCCTGCCCTTATGAGTTTACACTGGCTGAGCTAGTCCAATCACCATTTGCTCCCCTTGCTTGGGTGTGGTGAGTGGATTTGTTTTTTTGGAGAGAGGGGTGGTTTGTTTGGGGCTTTTTGTACCCTGTGAGGTCTTTGGGGATGCATCTATGCTTTATTTTGCTTTTATACCATGTCTAGCACACTGAGAGCGCTTTCAGAGCAAATATTCATAATATTGGGAAACTTAAAAGATAGAGAAAATACAGTGTATACAATGTGGGATAAAAACTCAAATGAATGAGAAGTGGATTGAAAGGGGACAAAGATGCTTCCCTAACAAGTGTGTGGGGGGAGGGCGGAGAAGTGTTGGGAGAAGAAAGAATAAACAGAATCTTGTACTGTAGGTCAAGTGTGTTGGGCAAAGTGTGTGAAGGGTTTGGAATGTATTGTAAGGAGGTTTTTGCGCATGTGTTTAAGGAAGCCTGGCTATTATTCGATCTCATTTGACTTCACAAAGCCTGAAAAGGCTGAGAGCATGTGGGTCCATGGTGGTGGCTGTGTCTATTAACATTATCTTTTGTGATTTCATCTTCCCATAATGGCTAGGAGGTTTGCTTTAAACTGTGATTGTGACTGGTGAGATAAAATTTTCAGTAAGATACACAGCACTCACGCTAGTGTGTGTGACAAATTGCAATGACAAGGCTGTGTTGATGGCAGTTTATGATGTGAAATGAAATCATGACCACAATACCGTAAAGAGGTGTGCTTAAGGCATCCTTACTGAGCTCAGAGTGAAGAAAGGTAACCAGGCCCTATATCCACTACGTGCACTCAGTTATGGCCAGACTCAGCTGGTCAGGTAGTATTCAGATGCCACATTTGGAGGGGTGCAGGGGTGGTGACTGACTTTGTGCATCATTCACAAACTAGTCCTGTGTTTCAAGGATATATATGCTATTTGAAATTATAAATGATCTTCATTATAAAAATAGTGATTGTGACTATGGACTGTTCAAACTATATGATTGATCTTGGAGATTAGCTGCTCATTCCTACCATTTTGTTTCTGGGTAACTGATTCTTGTTAAAAGGAAAATAATGGGAAATGATGAACAGCTAATTCAGCTACCATACAAATTCATGAAACTTTCAGGATATTCAGCCATTTCTTATGTACCTGGCAGTCATCCAAATGTGCATAAATAACAAAGTTTGAGTGCACAAAAAGATGCACATGCATTTGTGAATCTTTTCAAAACGTGTGTCTACCTGCTATAGTTAGCTCAATACCTAATAAAGTTTGTGCCTTTGGTTAGCTCTAGACAGGCAGTTGTAGCATCCCACACAGCCTGATTGAAAGCCCAATGAAGATATTGGAAAGACTCCCATTGACTTCAGTGGGATCATGATTAGGTCATAAGCGATGCAGAGGATTGGCAATTTGGAGACAGCGTGCTGGAAGAACCAGAGTTCAGGACCAAGTTTTGTTCTATGCTACCCAACGGAAGTGCTCAGAATATTGCGGTGGCAGTGCATTCTGTCCCTTGGGAGGAGAATGTGTCATAGAAGTGGACCTGACAGGCTCTGCAATGTGCTGACTGTTTTTGTGAGCAAGAGGGTTGCTGCAAGAAGGGACCTCTCAAGAGTGGGTAAAAACAGAGAGGAAATAATGGGCTCATCTCTGGAACAAAAGAAAAACAAGCAGGGCAAAAGAGTGAAATGTAAATAGGATATTACATTTCTCTAAACCTTAATGCTATGAACTAGTAATTAGAACAGTAATTAGGATTTAAATCTGAGAGTGCCCCTGAGTTAGGACATAGGGTTGGAGGTGATATGCAATTGGTACGGACGGATTACACATGCAGGGCAGATTTCCAAAGGGACTGGATGGCCTTGTTGTTTGCAGACAGAACTGCCAAAATGAATTGCCACTGCAGCTCGGAGTTCTTGCTTTTCTAACTATTTGATTAGAATATGGTTGCAACATTTTTGAGTGTGAATTGTGCCCCAAAATAGAAAGGTAACCCATGAACACATTTCTTTAGTTATTATTTCTTAAAATTTCTTTTCTAGTTAATTACCATTTAAAGGATAAGCATCCATCTTTTGGTACACTATCTATTTATAGTCCCAAGCTTGCTAAGATTTAGATGACAGTATGCCTGTTTTCTTTGAAAAATTGTGGTTTTCATCATTTGATTTCTGGCCCATCACACTGAACTGATTAGTGTACTATGCAGATATTCTGACTACAAGCATAAATCAGTTAAGCAACTTTTTAACTGTTTTCTTTGAGTAGAAAATAAATTAACATTGACATGGTTTCAAATGTTTTTTAGAACCACTCCAAAAAGACTTTTACACTCATCTTATTCTCTCAAGCAACGTACATTTAAACAATGTAAATAGAAAACAGAAGGTGCTTTCCTAATGAAAGGGGGGAAGAAGTAATTACCATATAAAACCTTTAAGTACACATGAACAGGCAGTGATTATGATCTACCAATAGGTGCCAATATAAGATAATTGAGATAAGGGATCTCTAATGACACTTACAGCACATCATAGAAAAACAAAATAAAAATCATAAATAAAATGTGTTGTATTTAATTCAAACATTATTCAGGTATGCTTTTTCAGAGAAAGGAATCAGAAATTCAAAGGAAGGAACAGAAGAATCATTTTCCCCACCTTAGTCACTTACTAAGTAGTTTTTTTTTACTGTCTTCAAAGGAATTGTCCATATTGTATGCAAGCTTGATTTCAGCTATGTACTCCATCAGCTTCTGCATGTACTTTCTGCAGCATAAGAGTTCTCTGACATCTGCGGCAATTCAGCCATCAAGTAAACAAGACACAGATTTAGGCTGGACCTCTGCGTCAGAGAAGAGACTATGTGATGCAGAAATTGATTTTTGTCTCCTCAGTCTCCCCTTTTAGATAGGGCATAGTCTTAGTGATGTGAGGCATAAGGTAGGTTTGCTGAGAATTCTCTATTCTTCCTACCACAGCCACCACTATTTATAAGGGGGTAGTGGTTTGGTTTTGAGGTGGTTTTTTTACCAATTGGTCTGTATTGCAACCAACCTACTTTACGTGGTGTATTTCAATTCAGAGAAATATTTTTCAAGGATGTTATAAGGAAGAGATTCATGAAATATCTGTAAAAAGCAAAGTGCCCAGGTCACAGGAGAGGGGGAAAAACAAAAAATGTGGTCCACAACAAAGCAAAATTTCCGTTATTAAACCACAAACTGGCCCTAATTCATGAAAAAGCAGATGACAATTTTTTTATTGGTTAAGAATGGTGTGATATCAGGCAATATGACATTTTGTCTATGTTTTTTCTTTTTTGGTTATACAGTTTCACTCCGTTTCTTTTTAACCATACAATAGCCAAAGTTCACTTAATACTCAGCCCACGTGAAATTTGGCTAACATAGTTTATGTTAACATTCCATAACAAAAGCTAAAATCCAATGACACCTGGCTTAGGCTTTCACTCTGAAAGTTTTTTTTTTTTTTTTTGCAGAGTTCAGCTCAGAACCCATCCTCTGATCAGTGCCAAGTACAGGTTTCTATATGAAACATACATTGGTCTTTGTCTAATTTTACTGGAGATGTGACCTTTCAACAAACCGTAGCAGATTTATTTACAAATCTAACTTTTATTCCTACAAATCTGTTCCCTATCAAATTGAGGCGTAGTTGATCTACGTAGGAACGTGGCTGCTGATTAAGGGCTGCATGGCCAAATAACCCCCTCCTGCTTCTCACTTTTACGGCCAGTGGAACTGTTTAGAGACCAATTGGACTTCTTTGCATGACAAGGTACCACTCAAATTGAGCAGAAGTGGCAGAGTCAGGCCCTTCTTTGGGTAAAGCACCTAATGAGTTGTTGGACATCTGCTGCAAAATAACCTTTACCTCTGCTAGGTAAATAACTACTGTCTCTGCCAATTATATTTTTAACTTATAATCTTCCCCACTTCGCAAGCTGAAAGCTTTAGATTTTACAAGCGTGGATGCCATAAAGAGAGTGGTGTTATGCCAATGCAAAAAATAATTTTGGTTTGGAAAAGTAAAAAGATCTTTGAAGCTTTACAAAAATACACTTGACATATTGGAGAAAATTACATGGAGTAAAACACAGTAGCTCTATACAGCACTTATCATAAAAGCAGTTCTTTGTTATCCAGTTTACAAAATGTTCTTTATTTTCTCTTTGTCATGTTTAGTCTACAAAGAAACCGAAGAGCAAAATAACTACTTTGTCTCAATCAAGTATTAATCTGAACAATAGGAAACATCACTTACTAATGTTTATGCAGTTTTGATAAAGTAATGAGGAAGCCCTAGGAGGTGAAAGAATGCTGGATGACAAACAGTTTTGCTGTCCCATGAGAATTTTGAAGATTCCAGAAAAATTGGGACACATAGTGAATCTTAACAATTTTCATGAACTGAAAATCCAGAAACACTTTGATCAGGTCAACTAAAAGACTTTGTTTCAATTTTGACCTCATTTCAACTTTTTTACTATATATTAACTTACATTTCTAAACAAAAATTCATTACAAAGCAAAAAAACCCAGAATGTCTAGGATGTTTTTGGCATTTTCAAAACTTTCACATTCTTTTAAAAATGGAAACAGTCTTTTCCATGAAAATTTTACCTCCCCTTTTTTTAGAGTGATGGAATAGAGCAAAAAGGTAAAGAAATCTGATATAGGTTAACAATAGATGGATGTTCTGATACATCAGGGGTGGACAAACTTTTTGGTCTGAGGGCCACATCTGGGTATAGAAATTGTATGAGGGGCCATTAATGCTCTGGGAATGGTTCCAGTCAGGGCACCACTGGGCCCATGCAGTGGTAGAAAGGGGAGGGGCGGGCTGTGCAGGGAGAGCGGCCACTGCGCTCCAGCCACCGTGCCGCTGGGCCCACATGCTGGGAAAGGTGGGGGGAAGGGGTGGTGCTGGTTGGGGCCAGAAGCAGCTCCCGTCAGGGTGCCACTGGGCCCACATGGTGGATGAGGGATTGGGGGAAGGGGAAGGGTTGTGAGGGGGGAGCGGCCATCACTGCGCCACACAGCTTGTTCCACAATGGAGCTTGCGGACCACCTGAATGGAGTTTGTGGACCACTGACTGAGCTGGAGGACAGGATGAAAAGGTCAGACGGGCCGTATGTGGCCCACGGGCCGTAGTTTGCCCACCCTCATGATACATGCTCCAATAGTTGGCTGTTGGGCCAAAGTCTTTGTTTGTTTATTTACTTATTAGGGAATGTTCTTGAACACAAATTTGTTTGTATTTATTTGCAAAGTTACGTGTGCTTCATAATATAGAAGCAATTGCAAAGGCTGCGAGTCTGAGATAAGCATGTTAAATAGCCCCATAAGTGCTGAGTTAGTTGTTGGTGTAAAACTATGTTGTAAAGAAAATGAATGACTTTCCTTTCTGGGTTCAGTGATCGGCAGGGGATATTAGGTTTGTAGCATCCTTTGATGTTGAGCAGATTCTAATATCCCACCAAAAATGTATTATTTGTGTCTTAAAAATCTGTCAGCATTGGCATACAGAAATGTTTTTTTTTTCACCTGACACTTAAACTTTTGTAAAGAATGATGATAAAACATACTGAGGAGTAGCCTGTTGGTGGCAGCAATAACTTATATTTAACTTCCTGTGAAAAGTCTGGAAAATATGCATCCCACAAGCAAACTGTAGGCAACTGCATGTAATAAAGGGAACTCTAGTTATGCATTTGAAAATTCTACACTGATTCTTAACTCTTACTTTTTAAATCCAGATGTAAAATTATAAAGTGGGTCTAGTCTATAGTTAATAATTTTGGGAAATTGTGTATGGACATGTGAGTCAAGATAAAGGCATGCTGCTCAATGTGGAAGTTAAACTGACAGACAGGTAAAAACACTTTTTTTTTTTGACTGTATGATCATTGACTAGCTGGGCAAGCCACTAATTCATTAGTCTTAGTTATGCTAGCATGGATCCATGCATATTCTTGATAGTGCCAGTGACTACCCAAACAGCTGCCTATCCAGGAATAACATGGGCTAGAATAATTCCTAGAAGTACTGCTGCTGTAAATGATGTGCAGCAAAAATGCAGAGTTCCACACCCCATCTCTGAGTGCCCATCCAAAATTGCCACAGAGTGCTACAGATAGCAGGTGATATATCTGGTGATGACAACCTACAGATAGGTCTGAGTTTGACTGTATGCCCTACCTGATTACTCACAGAGGGCCAGATAAAATGTATATAGTAAAGCAAAAATTCTCTTGAGCTTTCATTCAAAACTTGAAATGAGCCTTTTGGAAGGTTTTCTCAAAGGAGCCCTTAAAGAAGTCCTAAATTACTGGAGTGGTGTGATGTATCATTAGACATGCAAAACCACTAAAAATTTAAGATGGAGAGGGGTCATTACTGCACCACCTCCCACACACTGCTTCATTCCAAGTAAGAAAGTAGGCTTATTTTTATGACAGTTTTTCTACTCCTGCATCTCTCTTCCTACTCCCACAAGAGGCAATGGGTCAGTTTTTTGAGGGGAAAATAAACCTGTTCTTCAAACAAAGGCTTTTTGACATTCATATCCTGGATGTGCGTTTTATCACAAACTTTTTGTGCAAATAGCCATCTTGCCAAAGCTGTGAGAGCTAAACCACCTGAAACAGAATGGCTAAGTTTCACAGGAAATTCCTTTCAACAAAAACTGTGTTTGGAACAGCTCTGATTTCTCACACTTTTCCAAATATTACCCATGGGGGGTGTTTTCCATGGATAATGAGATTGCCATGATGTGACAACATGCCATCATTCTACTCTCCGTTCTCCCTTACAGAAAATAGTTGGAAGTCTCTCTTGCTTTCTGGACAAACTTTGTAGGCCTCATCTTTGAGGAATGCTCAGCTTCCCCAAGTGGCTTAGCAGAATTTGTTAGTAGCCCATCTGCAGTAGTTTTCTCTTGCTGACTTATCCTCTTAAAATCTGAATGTTGTATTTTGAAATGGATGAATCACTCTTTGAGGTCACTTTGCATGTGCTCTGAGCTGGAATTATGGAAGTTGTGTGGCATTTTATTCATTTTCCTGATTGGCTGAGCCTACCCCATGTGCTTGGGATGGTCCGCTGAAATCACTAGCTCTTTTTCAGGAAAAAGTGACTCTGTTTTGTGTTGTATCTCTCAGCCAGTGTGCACATATGCTGGACTTCAAAGCTCAATGATGTATGGTCAATACCTTTGTAACCATAACCCAGAGATATGGGACCATCAAGTTCATCTGTCTGTTGTTTTGTTAAGTGCAGACAAGGAGCTTGTCATGGGTACAAGACCCAGATCAGAGGGGGCTGGAAAATGGAAAAAAAAATTCTTCTGAAAATGTTCATGAATTGTCATTGGTAGTTGAAATTCTTTTGATCTACATTTAGGACACTCTACATGAAAGTCAGATAGGATTTGCCTAGAAGCCCCCAATCTAATAGAAGAAGGTAGTAAGCAATGTAAGGGATGAATTTGGATTAAATATTTACTGCTCCTTGAGGTTTTTATGATGTACTGTAGTTCACTGGTCGACATCATACCTATTACGAGTGTTTATAGCCTGTTGTAGTTAACTGAAATAATTAGATTTATTGTGAGGTCTTTCTCAGGAAAAGGCATGTTTTGCTACTGGAGATGACATACTGAATGTAGCATATATATTTTTCATTTCCACATTGCCTGTTCTTTCAATTCTGCTGCTGAAGTTTGCTGATTTATGTCTTTGGGCTGCCTGCCTATCTTGAATTCCATCATACATGCCCCACTTCCAAAGTTGGCGCACATGTTTTCAACCAATCTACTATAGGGATGAAGCTGCATTACAACGGAGAAAAGACTTGTTGATCAGTATTCAGTATACTGATGCACTGTGTTTAAAAGCTCACCGTAATAGTATTTTGGGAAGAAAATTAGGACAAAGGGTGTCAGCATGTAAAATTTTGTCCATATTAGTGTTATAAGAATTAGAAATGAAAATTTAAGAAGATTCATAGATATTCCAACACTGATGTTCTCTTCTCATTCAACTTTTTTTTTTTTTTTTTGAAGAAATAATGCATAAGGGTTGTAAGTTATTTCCTATCTCTTTATCATATAATAGGCTTAGCTGAAGATATTTGCAGCATTCCTCCTTCTTTAATCATTCTGTACACTTTACCAATTGTTTCTTAAATTAATTCTCCATTTTCTTTTGTAATTCCAGAATGAATCAATTTTCCCCAATACATAACTTGTTCTTTTATCTGTATGAAAGATTTTCCCTTGACATTGCCCAAGTTTTTTCTTTTCTTCCTTTCCACCCCCCCTTTTAAGACAAAAATGATGAATGTCATGCTGAGATGAATAATGGATTGCAAATACAAGTTAAGTGTGATTCAAATCCCAAAGTCATGTACGTACCTAGTTAGTTCATTTGCCCAAGACTGATGCCCAAAGACAACATGCTCATTTTTTAAAGTACATTAGGGTGAGTATTAAACTAAATTCCATGCAACTTTAAGGCTTGCTTTATTAAGGCTCATCAAAACTTTTTTTAGCTTTTAAACAATTCTAAGAGGCACTCCAGAGCAAGGTGAACAGTAAGTCTGCCCACTGTACTGTTAGGATAAAGAAACCTATCAAATAGGAGAATATAGTTTGTGGGAAAACACTTAAAATATAGACATATTAGTTGTCCTCTTTTGAGAATTTATGGGAGTCAGATTAGTTTTGAGGATCTTTTCCAGTTGTCTAACTGAATAAAGTTTCAAAAGTTATAGACCTCTTCAATAGCTTGTAGTTTTTTGAGAATAATGATATTTTTCACTTCTACCACTTCTTATGCCCACTAGCGGTGAAAAAACCCTTTCTCACATGCTAGAGTGATAGTGCTTAGATTAAGAAAGAATACCATTGCCTCTATGGTTAGAGCTGACTTGAAGATTTATTTCTCTCGGGTATATCAGAAAGGATAGCAAAAATAATGCTACCTCTAGCATCATCCTTGTTTTGCATGTATGGATCTTATAACCCATTTCCCCATGTATTAGATCACTTTTGGTGTCCAGTTTCAGGAGTCCCAGAATAACTTGTTGGGTTTCCCCTCAAACCCCCTCGTGGCCTGGAGTTCACAATCAATGTCATTTGCAGCTTTAAAGATGATGCTTTTTTTAACCTGACTTGGCTCTAAAGTCCTTCCAATTTTCTTTAAAAGTCACTGATTTATAACATTTTTGTTGTAAAAGTTTGGACATTGCTATTGCAGTTTGTTTGTTTGGTTATGGTTAAATTCCATGTAATTATTTCTCTGCTAACTTCTGCGTACTCTTTTCTTCAAATCCAGTTTTTCCTCTATTGAGGACACGATTTTGGTAGAGATTCCACCTTAGCATGCAGGGCCAAATAAATTCTTCTTTTAAAAGAGTTAAAAAAACCACCCTCTTGTTCAGGCAATATTTTCAGAAGGAGCAGGACAGGATTTGTCTGTTCCACTTCTATCCAGATCCTGATGGCTTCTAAAAGTCTGGGCCATCCAGTTCCCCTGTAAAGGGACACAGACCTGTCTAACAGTTTGGAACAGCAAGAAGCTTGTTTGAATTTTTCATCTGCTGTAACTGGAACTGATCCTCTCTCCTTTGTATTTAATATTGTTTTGAACAGTGTCTCCACCCACCCTACCTCAACATTCTCCGTGCACATTTCTTTTAAACGGGCAGCCATGTAAAACACCATACCTAAGAGAGAACCATTCCTTTCAGCTGTGTCTCCAGGGTGCACTTATGAACTACAATCAGTCACTGCAGAAGACTGAGTAAGAACACTTACTGAAGGTAGAAGTAATATAGGTGACTTGACAGGAAGCTGCTATCGCGTAATTTGTCCAATGTTTATTTCAATGGCAGGACATTGTAGAGGTGCCCACTGTTAGCTTCTTACTCTGCATATCCCTAGATTCTAAGGTCCATCAAAAAAACACCGAAGCATGAGTTACTCCCAACTTTCCTGCTACAGAATATGATGGGGGGCCTGAACTTAAATGTTTTAAATTTAAATAATTTGGCGTTGTTCATTTTTGCTTATGCAGCAAGTTTTCTTATAAGTAATGTGGCCTGTCATAGCCTTCTGCCAATTTCAAATCCTAGAGGCAAAATACATGAATAGGAGCAATTTATTCAGGTCTACAATTATTCAAAAGTTTTAAGGGTGCATTAACTCTAGGGGTAGAAAGGAACCACAGTTTCCATTTCACTATTTCAAAAGGTTTTTTGGTTCTGAAAGAGAATGAAAGCAAAAAAAAAAAAAAAGATATTTGCCAAGAACTGAAATTCCAAAAGAAATATTTCAAACGAGTCAAAACATTTTGTTCTGATTTTGAACTTTTTAAACTTTATAACTATATATTAAAAATTAATTTTCTTTTGAAACATCCTTTTGAAATGTAAAAGTTCCATTCCAAAACTATTGAAATATCCTAATCCAGCATTATCAAAATCCCTTGTTTAGTTTTCACAACAAAATTTCTTCAAAACTGGCACATTTGCTTGAACATCCATTTTGATAAAAATGGCATTTTCTTCAAATATCTCTTTTTGACAAAAAATTTCCGACCAGTTCTCACTGAAACCATTGAGTATCACTAGTTCAATTATATGACTGTGAAAACCCTACTGTCACCTGAACATCTTTCTGTAATTGATACAATTTAGTCTTTTAAAGATGCATCTATGCATTTGCAGAACCAAGAGTACTATGCTGTCCAAAACATATAAATGTCTTAGAAACTTACTTTCATAAATAAAATAAATGCTACCTATCTAAATGGATATTTTTCTCATCCAGGTGGCAGTTTGTCTAAATCAAAAGTATAAAATCAACCTCAAAACTTTGTGCCCCTTATTACAAATATTAAGTTGGCATTGATATTCATTTCAATATTGTAACTTCAAAGTAAGTTCTGATATTTTAATTCTGCATGACATTTGAGGAATAGTGTAGTCTAAAGCGATTTGCTATAAATACAGGGACTATAATATTAAAAGACTTTATTCTTTTGGTAGAAGTTAATAGTACTGTTACCATGGCACATTTATTCCTTTAATTTCATGTAAATTTAAATTTTATGATGTTTGCTTCTCCAAGATTATATAATCCCTTTTTTATTGAAAAGAATCACAATTATGCAAATGATGATATCCAAGGAGACAACCAGCAATTAACTGTGAAAGACAGGCTGTTACCGTAAGAGTTTTATTCACACTGAACAAAATAGGAATTGCTTTAAAATAAACCTTTATTAAAAAGATTCAATTTAGTGTAGTGTTTAAAAAAAGAAAGCACTTCGTTCAGACAAAAGTTAGTAGTCTCAGTGATAGTTATCAAATTTATTAATGTCTTCCGTTTTTATTCTTTTTACTTCAAATAGATTAGTCTATTCCCTTGCTTAAAAAAGAAAAGGATGCTTCAGTAATGACTAAAGCACTGATCCTGAAAAACTCGGATGAAAGTCCATGAGAGTTTTGTCTCAGTAGCGACATCAGGATGAGACCCTTTCTATCACAGGATTTATATGAAGTTATAGATGAGCATAGGAATCTTGATCCTAGATATGAGCGTAGTTGCAAGTGGAGTTAGTTGTGAAGTCAAATGACTCACAACTTGCAATACTGGAGGAAAATAATGCACTGTGCTTGTAGGCCAAACATAGGGTTTAGCTAATGTAGAAAATAGCCTGTTTAGTGCTATCCATATCACACTCATTACATCTACGCTCAATACGATGCCTCACCCTCTGTTTGCTTCTGAGGGCACTTTTTAATGTATACAGATGGCATGAGTCCTGGCTACTTTTAGCTTGGGTTCCTTTTCTAAGGTTGAGATCATTAAAAGTACCATAGTGAACAGTAGATATTTTAGCTGGACTGCCTGTGTTGCATTCCATACTTGAATGGATTCTGCCACCCTGTCCTCTTTGCACCTGTGCTCAGGCAGTGCCCTGCAGTACAGGGAATAGCAGCTGGCTGATGGCGATAGCAGCACAAAAAGAAGCCTATCCTCAGCTGCTCTGGTCCTCTCACTCTTTCCATCACTTAAGAAGCAGAGACTCTGAGGGAGAAAACACAGAAGCTAACAGTAGATTTTGAGCAGGTGAAGGGTAAATTAGAGAGCAAGCATGCTGGGCCACCATATTATTCACATAAGGGAAGTGGGAGGAGGTAGTTGAACAGACCCTGAGCTGCTGGACTTTACAGGCTGGGCAGCAACACACTTTTCATTCCTTCGTGTGGAAAAAAAATAGTGGCCAACCTTGCTTTTGCCACCCTTCTCTTCCCTTCCCTTCTGGGTAAAACACCTCCCAGCATTTAAGCATGTGAGCTTCTCTCTCTTCATTAGGGTATGTCTATGCTGGAGATGTAATTTCCAGCTTGGGTAGATACACTTACACTTACACAAGTTTACACAAGCTTGGTAATCTTTTCATTGGTGCCAATTGTCTCCTCTTCCCATCTGAATACTGTCCCTGTTCTCAATGTGAACAGTAGTCAACTGAAGTAATTGATTAAATACCTATTGGCCAATGTAGATTTAACTGTCACAGTCCACTCCAACAGTTTGATTAATTAAAAAAAAATCTGTCTTTCTGAGTTTAATCTAGGCTGGTTATTTCCCTAAGGAGTAACTAAATGGTCATGTAGGAGGAGAACTCTAAAACTGGTGATAGCAGCAGTTATTACCAATCCTGTAAACCTGTACAGTCATATCCAGAGAACTAAAGTACATTTAATAAACCAAAACTCTGCCCAGCCCTCCCACTACTCTGAAGCAGAATCTTTTTTGAGATAAAAAATGAAGTGGTTGGTCAATTTTCATATATATTTTTTCTTCCTCAGTATGTCCTCATTTCAACCAAAATACTGCGAAAATTGCTAACTTCATGGTGTGTCTATCCCAGCCAAACATGCTAAAATCTTGTATAAAAGCCTTATGAAATTTCAAATTCAATTCCCCCTTGTTTTCTATTTCTCATTTCAGGGGAAAAGATGGAAGGTTTGTTCTCTGGCTGGTTGTCAATGTTAGCATTTTGATAGCTGCCCGCCTCCTCTAGACTCTTCATCTTGTTGCAAATAGAACTTGTACATTTACCTCTGTCAGGTTTGCATGTTCACTTTTGGATGGCTGGCTGACTTTCAAATCCCTTTTCTCCTGAGAAGTCAACTCTACCCTAGTTATTAAAATGGAGGGGGAAAATCTAAACATCCCCTGTTGAACATATAGCATAGAGGCAGAATGTTAGAGAACAAATTTGTTTTCCAAGCTTTGGTGCAAAATAGAATATTTTTCTAAGTTCTTCAGTAGGTCTGTAAGTAAAAATACAGTACATAAACTCTGTCAACTTTCCAGGGGCATTGTCATCCTATGGCTTAAAATGAAAAGCAATGAGTCCTTGAGATTTTCCTGGTGAGAATAAACGGTCTTGTTTATCAAAAGCCAAGTCCTCAGTGAAAAGCTTACTTCCTGCTTCTCTGGTAAATACACATACACAGTGTAAAATGATAAATATGCTTTAAGTGCTTGATTTTTACCTTTAATTGCCCAGTACATTCTCTGTATCTTTAGTCCTCCTTCTAGAATGAGTAAACTAAAGTGTAATAGCACATAATAGAAGACATGATCTGTGCACACACAAATGTGTTACGTGATCATTTTAAACTGACTTCCTTGCTATGCAGGTGTGAGTATCTCACTGGATTTATATTATAAAGTAGAAAAGGAGGAAAGAAGGCTCTTCAGGTGGCAGCAAAAAAGTGGGAATCATAATAACTCAGAATAGCTACATATTAAGGATTAATCCTATCCTTGACAGAGCTGGTATAAAGAGAGTTTCTTGGCTGTGTATAACACCCCCACAACCAAGTTGTAATGTTGTATGTGCAATGTAACCAATATTTTATGTGACTTAATCCATCTGTTTAAGTTTGTGCTAATGGACCAAGCAATACTTTGCTGAAAAGGCATATCTCTAGGCTCCTAAATCAACAAAAATTTATACTGTCCTCTGCAGCAATCACAAATTTACTATGGTGACCAGAGAGCAGTTTGGGACCTCCTGAAAGCAGCACCAAAGAGTATCTATAGACTATTGAGATGGACATGAAATCTTTGACAGCAGAACTGACTGCACTCAGCTTTGTTTCACTGTGGAAGCTGTTAGGTGCACAGGAAGGATTTTGCCCTCAGTTTCCTATATTCCTGTGTCAACACTCTCTGATTGTGATGGCCTTGTCACAAGCTCAGAATCCTCATGATCATTGAAAAGTTCAGACCATACAGAATAAATCAGGAAACAATAATAATTTTTTCCAGCATCTTAATACAACGTCTCTTCTAGGCAGAAAATGGAGTAAGATGAAACTAAGACATTGAATTCCATCCACTATGATTAGCAGCTCCCTTCACGCTGTACATAGGCTCTGTAGCACTTGTGGATCACAGAGAGGGAAGAGATAGAGGGACCAGCATGTATGTTTTGGAGCACTTGATCCAAGGTGAATCAGTCTTCTGAGGTTAGCTAATCACTACCCCAAACATGACACTGAACAAGAGAAGAAAGGATACAAAAAAGCAGCTAACTTCAGTACTGAGGAATAATAGCCAAAATGGAAAGTAAGTGTAGAAAAAAAATAGAGCCAAATTTTGCTTTGTCAACCCGAAATAAAGCTGGAGTCATTCCACTGAAGTCAAATCTACAGTGGTATAATTTACAGCAGACTTCTTTCCATAATATAAAAAACTTAAAATCACTGGCAGACCCCACTTAGAAATTCAGCTACTCAATGGGTAATTACTGATAAATATATTAAAATGTTAGCTGTGCTTTTTCGGTGTAACACGTTTAATGACACAAGGCAGCACTGATGCAGAAAAGCACATTCAAAACATATGTTCTTTTTTTAATCACAGCATGTACGTTATATAAAGAGTTTTTAAATAGAAGACAAATGTGGTTAATGCAAAGAAAAATCTGACTGCATTGCAGATGGGTGGAGCTGCTACAGGTTTAGAGACTCATTTTGGATATGTTTCAAAAAGTCTGAATGACCTGATGTTTATCCCTCCTTGCCATACTCCATTTTCATCCTTCTTTCACCTGCACCCAACCAGATGCTTCTCTTTTTCCTATGCATCCTCATACCAACTCCCAAATCATTCCAAAATTCTCCAGCTTCTTTCGCTCACCTACTCCTGTCTTCCTTCCTGATACCAGAGAACCCTCTGAGACTTTTGCATTGTCCGACTCAGCCAGTCTTTGATTTGAACATGAAAGTTGTCAATTATGTAAAAACATTTTTATATTCAGTTATTCTATCATTATTAACAACAGAACACTTCATACAAATATTAACAAATTTTATTCATGACCTATATTTTACCTTTCAAAAGACCCATTTGTGTTGGGTCCCCCTGTGAACAAAATAAATCCAGAGATGATAAAATTCCAAAAGTGATAACCATACATTATAAAATCTACTTGATCCTAATATAAGGTGGTCATTTTTCTATTAATAGGCTTCCCCAAACTTTATTTCCCCTGACATTAATGTCAGGGGAATCTATCCTTTTTCAAAAAATGAGCTATTGCATAGCGGCTGCTTGTAGTAATTGTTTTATCAGTGGTTCTTCGTCCTCCTTTGGATTGTAACCTGATAGAATCACCACAGGTTCTGTGGGTAGCGTAACTTTAGTTACCTTGAAAAGTTCTATTTCTGTTCCCCCAAAATACTATTATCTTAAGGTATGCTCACTGTATATGCAAAAAGAACCGTATTCTTCCACATCCTCTCCAGTTCTTATGACTCCCTTTCTTATGCATTTTCCTAGGCACTGGGCAAGACACCATTGATGAAATATTTTGTTGTAATTCTCCTTAATATTTACACATATGGATGATGATCTGACCCTCCTCCAGACATACCTGCAAAACTTGTATGGGCCCACGACACTTTTATCAAAACTTTGAAAAACTCTGCTATCTCTGGTAGGAACCCATTATTCAAGACAGTGCTGAGAGTTAGTTTAGGTTTCATAAATAAATGCTCCCTTGCCAAGTGTATGTTTTCAACTTCTGCTTTGAAACTAGAACTTCAGTGGGGAAATTCAATAACTCTCACAGGAAAAATGCTCTCTCAGCAGTTGCAGGCCAAATTCCAGCCTGAAGTCCAAGGGTTTCATAAAGAGTTCTCTGAATATTGGTTGTCTGTACCAAATCCAGACTCCAACTTTACTAAAAACTGTACAAAAAGCAAATGCTAAATATTTAGAATCTCTAGAATGGGATATTGATCTATTCAACTATCCTGTATAGGTGATTGTAGTACATTGCAGAAGCATAAAATAAATTGATCCTGTATCTCCCCCTCACTCTGCCCCTTAATCCATCTCCCAGGTCATATTCTAACCCCCTGAGCAACCCAAAAATTAAATCAACCAGGTAAACATTTCTTCCTCCCATCCACAAATATGGGATTTATCCCCCAAATCACACTTGCCTGAAACCTAGCATGGAGGAGCTTGAGTTTTGGGTCAGTTAACAACTTTTCTTAGGAAAATATTTTGCCACTTCAAGGTCTGATAGCCCTATAAGCACCTTTGTTTAATTGGAAAGAGCTAATTTATCAGCTTTCCAATGGGACCCAGCACTTACTTGTAACCCTGCGAGTGCTAGAGACTTTTATACCATGCAACACCATCATGCATTTCTTACATGTAAAACATGGCAATAGTCTGAACCCAAGATTGTGTTAGGGAACTCCCTGGATTCTAATTCAGGCTCTAGCCCCGGCTTTGGGCAAGAACTTACTTAAAGAACTCACTGCAAGATTAGCGTAAATAGATGATTGCATCTCCATATCTCAGACTGCCCATCTGTATAAGAAGGGTGCCACAACATAGTTGTGTTATGAGGATTAGTTAGTTAACATGGACAAGGTACACAAAGGATTAGAAGCATAATAGAAGTGCTAAATATCATTATGATGTAATTTCTATATGGGATTTGGCACCCTTTATCCTCCAGCTACGCACGTCTATCAATACCTAGGACAGATAGATAGGATTATCATACAAGGTAATCCTAAAAGGACTAGTCATACTTCTTCAGTGTATTTGAGCCTATTAAAGGCATTAGAAAAATTAGGTTAAAGGTGGCCAGAGGTTAAAACGAACACACACAAATCATTTTAATAAAATATTATAATATTAAAAAATTACATAAAATAAGTGGGTTCTTTCTGAAGGTAAATATCATTCTATATTCTGGCATTGACATAAAAATTAAAAAAGGAATAACAAAGAAATAAAACCTCTAGGTTCTTGTATTGTCATTATGGCATCTGAGGGCCAGATCTTCAAAGGTATTTGAGATAGATTTTAATAATCTAGCTTGGAGTGCTTATCCAGGACTCAAGTAGTCACAATTCTCTGGGGGGACACTTCCTGACCACTCAAGGCTTAAATTGTTTCACAGTGGCTACTGCTGGGTTTATTTTATTTCTTTAGATTTAATCATTAAAAAAAACCTGGCCCATACAGAAAGTCTGAGAGCCCCAACAACAATTACACTTTAGTAACTATCCAGCAGTATTAAATACTAATATACAAATTCATTCTGCCAGCTAGCAGCAAAAAAATAATCAGATGGAGATGATGATTTACCTCAGTGAGTGAATTAATCAAAATAAAATGAGAGAGAGAGAATCTCTTGTAGAATCCCCTTTTTCCTAATTCTCCTCCACCCATCCCTTTCATCCTGTCCATAGTAAAATATGCTGTGATCTAAATCTACTTTCCAAATAGACTCATGCATGGGAGCTGAGCAAATTAAACACCCCTGCACCAGAGTAGGATTTACTCTGATAAAGTCCATCAGTTGCCCAAACTTTGTTGTTCAGCATGACTGCCAGGATGCATGTCTGCATTAAAATACTTTAGGTTATCTAATACAACCTGAAGTGCATTACTGAAGCATTAAGCCAAATAACTTGAATTGAGCTGACTAAACTTGAACCTCTTCCATCTCCTCCTTAAGCCTTCAGTCATTGTGCAGGAGTGGAGGTGGGACTGTGGGATTGTAGTTATGTAAATAAGTAAAAGGGGGAATTCCCATATTGGTGGGGGAAGGAAGAATAGATCCAAACTAGTTAATCTTACACTTTATTATTCAAAAAAAATGTATCAGGATGGAAATATAAGATGTAGAAGGAGGAGCCATCCCCACCCTTTCCTTTAGGCGTCAGCTGCCATTTCTCTCTCATGCTCAAGATCTGAGGTGAGACAGTGTGCGTCATCAGTGACAGGAGGACAGGGAAGGATAAAATAGCAAGAACAATGACAAAAATAAGAGAGGGGTCTGGTTTTTCCTTCCTATTTATTATCTGACAGCATCTGTTTTACTGTCATACTACATTTGACCTCTAATAAAGCAAGCTATTTCTATACACAAAAGCTATTCCTCTATTGTGTTAGAAAAAGGAGCACTTGCAATTGTTCATCCTTCGATGAGAGGAAGAACAACACAGAAGGAGGGATGCAGTCATCCACCCTCTCTAAAGAGACAATTTATTTTGATTCTGTTGTGTTATAATGATAAACACACATTCATTTCTGTCTCTTTCCTTCTCCTCCTCTCCTTTTCTGTAAGGCTTTTGACATCTAGTCCAATTATTTGCAGTTTGTCTTCTCCAGGCCTTGATTTTCCTTAGAGAATGTCTGAGAGTATTGGATAGAGTATTATCCTTCTCTGTGGTGCCTAAGGAATATCTACCTTTTCCCCCTCGGGGTGCTTTGTGTCAGACATCTTCAATGCATAGCAAAACTCTGGCTTTGACAGAAATACATATACTGACCTTCAATTAGACTGCAGGTTAAGACAATACTGGAAAATCAATAGCTCATTTTCTCTCTCTTGTGCTCAGATTTTGATGTTTACTAAGATAAAGGATGACAATGCTAAAGGCAGGAATCTTGGCTGAACATCCATTGATATTACCATGGGCTCAAGGGTTCATGCATTGGCCTAATCGTTGCAAAGCTTTCAAACTCAGATTTGTCAATAAATATCAACCACCGCTTTATACAACAACCACTACTTCCCCTTTGGCATCAGCTATCACTTTCTCTCTTTTCTCCCCCGGACTTCTCACCCTTTGCCTTGCCGGGGAAGGTACCAAGTAATTGGAACGCTGTTCATGGAACTCTGTGGCACTGAAGGATGTTGTTTAATTTTATCACTGTTTGCAGTTGTCTAAACGTACATTGCCTCCCAAAGGAGTGGAAAGAGGTATTCTGATGTCTGTCAGAAGTGTGCAGGTAGAATGGTATAGCAATAAAACTGTAGGGAAGAAAGATAATTATGAAATGTCCATCAGTTTTGTAATCTGGGGAAGTTTGTACTAAGAATGCAGGAGTGATTTCTGTTACCTTGGTTATTTTTTGTCTCAGTTAATGTAGTTTGTATTCCTTCATTTAATACCCAGACTAGCAGCCATAGTTATGTTTCATATTCATACTGTGCTCTAATGATATTAAGAGACAGACATAATTCAACAAAAGTCAGGAAATTCTGTGTTTAAGATGCCATCCTCACTGTTACTCTTAATTTTCCCTAAATACTACATGGTCCAGGGAACTGAAACAGGGAGTCAAAAACCTGGTACTGCTTTTCCCAATTCTTCCACTGATTTTAATGAGTGGCCTTAGACAAGGAACTTAGGCCTAAATTTCCAAAATATCCACTGATTTTGCTTGCTGTAATGTGACATTTACATATCTTGAAATGAGCACATAAATTGAGGCACATATAATTAACGGACACTCAAAAATTAAGGCTATAATGTTTCTATGTGCCTCTTCCCTAGAAAAATATACACCCAAGTGCTAAGGTCTAGTCTCCTAGACTAGTTCAGGAGCATGTTCTGAAAACCTAAGCAAACTCTCATGACAAGATGGTAAAAAAAATGCTTCAGCCTTTTTATGCTATGCTGCATCATTGTCAGAAAATTGTTATGAATTTTTTTGTTGTAGACAATTGTCTCAATTTTTACATCAGCAAAATGGATGTAATGATTATTTCTTCTGACTGAAAAACAACGTGCTATGTGTTTTTATTATTTTGGAGTAGGTTTTTATAAACCTAAGCAGAAATCCTAGATTGACCTCCAGTGAGACTGCTCAGAAACTAATTTTTAATTATCTATAAAACTTAAACACTTAATCCAAGCAGAAGTATTCCTGCTCATTAAGGACTACTTAGCAATTACAGAAAACTTGTCATTTCAAACCTCAACTATTTTCTCTATGGTTGGTTGTATCTTGAAAAGGCATGGCTAGATTTATATTTTAATGGAACATGTATATTATCTGCTGAAATTTAGTTAATGGACATCAGTTTGACCTTTGACCTTTACTACAGCATTTGTTACCTGTGAAAGTCTTCATAAATAATACACATAGCCTTATAATAGATGTTATGTATATGTAACAAGTCAGATTTAAATAATCAGTGGCTACACACTATGCACTGTGCCAGACACCAAAATGAGCATGTGCATAAGGATAGCATAATGTTTCATACCAATGGTCCATCAAGCCCAGTGTCCTTTCTTCTAACACTGGCCAATGCCAATTGCTTCAGAGAGAATGAACAGAACAGCGCAATTATCAAGTGATCCATCCGCTGTCGTCCAGTCCAATCATCAGCAGTCAGAGGCTTAAGAACATCCAGAGCATGGAGTTGCATCCCTAAGCATCTTAGTTAATAGCCATTGATGGACCTATCCTCCATGAATGTATCTAATTCTTTTTTAACCAGTTATACTTTTGGCTTCCTTTTTGTTTGTTTTAAGCCTGCTGCCTATTAATTTCAGTGGTTGAACCTAGGTTCTTGTGTTATGTGAAGACCCTTAAAGTTCGCACTTTAACATTTACTTTTCTCCACACCATCCATCATTTTTATAAACCTCCATCATATCCCCCCCTTGACTGACTCTTTTCCAAGATGAACAGTCCCAGTCTTTTTCTCTCTCCTCATATGAAAGCTGTTCCATACCCCTAATAATTTTTGTTGCCCTTCTCTGTATCTTTTCCATTTCTAATATTTCTTTTCTGAGATGGGGCAACCAGAACTGCACAAAATATTCAAGGTGTGGGCATACTATGGATTTATATAGTGGCATTATGATATTTACTGTCTTATTATCTATCCCTTTCCCAATGGTTCCTAACATTTTGTTAGCTTTTTTTGACTGCCACTGCACATTGAGCAGATGCTTTCAGAGAACTAACCATGATGACTCCAAGCTCTTTCTTGAGTGGTAACAGCTAATTTAGAACCCCATCATTTTGTATTTGGATTATGTATTCCAATGTGCATTACTTTGCATTTATCAGCATTGAATTTCATCTGCCGTTTTATTGTCCAGTCATTCAGTTTCCCTTAGAGCCCTTTGTGGCAATATGTATGTGGGAATATATGAAAAATACATGGTAAATATATTTACTTGAAATTTTATTTTAGCCAGAAAGGGCCTAGTCTGCATTTTGAGCTAATAAACCATGACATAGTGATAAACCTTCAACAAAAAGCTGCATTTAAAAAACAAACCAAAAAACACTTCGGCATAAAAATTGAGCTAGGTAGTTTTTTGGGAAAGTGTCTCTTAAACTAGCCTTCGAGCTGTGTTAAGCCTGCAGTGAAGGAGTATCCCACACTGCTTTACATTCTCCCTTCTGGGGAGAATAATTTTAGGTAACTCTGACTGGCAGCGTCCAGGCCTTGGCTGAAAATATAGTAACTGTGATGTGAGATCTTAAAGGTGGTGAAGTGTAAAGTTAGGAAAACTTATTAAGTCCCTTAAGAGCTACTTGAAGGAGGTGAAGTCTCTAGAGACTGTCTGCCAGTGACTAAGAGTACAAGGAAAATGGAATAGTATGTCTGAATGAAAAATGTTTAACTTTTGTTTCTGCTGGCTTCCAGAGTACCTTTAGTTTCTTTTTTTCAAATTCCTACAGGCTGGCATCTCTCCTGTCTTCAGGTCTATTTTCCTTAGGCCCTGCATATTGCATTTTAAAAGGAATAAAAAAGGGAACAGTTCTCCCTAGGTGAGATTTCTGCCTACATTAGTAATCCCAGTGACATGCTGCTTTCTAAGGTACAAGCTGTACATTAGTGCGAGCTTTTAGAGAGGCAGAGCAGCACAAAAGTGCTTGAGGCAGTTTTCTAATGAGCTGTCCATGTTTCTTCCAGACTCCCTACATTCTAGGGCCCCCTTGATACAGAAGGGGCTGAGGAATGGGATCTCCTTTCTTCCCTTTCCATACAGCTGTAGGTATGATATCCATGTTTTTTTAAAAGGAAGGTATACTGGGAATGCTGGCTCATGGAATAAAAACCCAGCTCATTTGTGGATTCTCAGTGTAGGAATCAAAGGAATTCACACCTGACCTCTCATGTGCATAATCACTGCTTGAATGAATCATGGTCTGTAGGCCTGAGCTTATATTTTTGTTGCTTGTTTGATTATTAGAGTAAAATTCTTAGTCCACATTGCAGGTGATTATTGCATGTTCTGCACTCAGAATTTCCACTGATGTTGGAAGAGCAACAAGGGTATCATTTCAGAAAAATGGGACGGTGATGGAAGTTGTCAGTATATAGAACATTCTCTGTCCCAAATACATAATAAATAAGAAAAACTAAGCAGTTGTTGCTTTCCCAATGACTATGTCCAAAGCCAGGGGTGAGGGGGCAGCTGCCATCCTCCCCCCATAGCAAATAATGCCTCTGAAGATCATGGGGCCACACATGAATTTTAGATGCAATGTCATACACAATATTTTTCTTACCTCTTCTTTACTTTTCCAAGTGGAGGTTCTATGGTGATGAGCATGATGTCAGAACCTAGCTTTCTATGATTCTGTGGTGATGAGAGTGGCATGAAAACCTAAATGGAATAGAGGTATCTGAATTCATATATGTCCAGGCTGCTTCAGAGGATTCAGATGTGAACTTTACACTGAGATGGGTATTTGTGAGTGGGTGTTTTTTATTTGCAAATTTGTGTCCACATCTAGAGTTCATTGACATCTGAATTACTGTACTCTTAGCCTCTGTTGGATTGAAATGAAAATGCTATGTGTGGGATGTGTACAATATGCAATATTCTGTACTTCTGATGAATTCAGATCAGCTTGGGTTAAAGCAAAGGGAAGCAGAAACAAAGAGTTTCTCACTGGCTTGGGAGAGCAATGTTCTTATTTCGCCAGAAAAGTAAGCTCTCCCTCCTCAATCTGCTTTTAGCCCGGAGATCAATGGCAAGATTTTATTTGTGGGATTGTACGCTTCCTTAGCTGAACATTCCCAATAACTATGGACACCAAAGAGTTTCTCAGGCCCTTCCTGTGGCTGTTGGGTTGTGCAGTGAAGATTGGATGAATTCCTGCTTCCCTCACTGAAATGTAGCACAGAAAAAGACCCTTTATTCACCTTTGATCTGAAAATTGGATCCTGGTTCTTTTATCTTCTTGGATTTTTGGTAGATCAGTGGCTCTGGTGCACAGCTCAACATTTGGAAAGAAGCTATATTTGCCAGCACATAACACATTGTTTCATTCTCCTGGGATGAAAATGGAGCTTTTATGAGGCTGTGTGATGTGGGGAGTAAAATACGTTTGAAGCTGGCCTCAGAACATAGGCTGGGAACATTCTTTTTCTCTAAAAATAAATAAATGGCCATTAGATTTTACAGATTTCATCCCCCCTCACAAACTCCCAAAATATTCTAATTGTTGAAATAGTTGAGCTAAATTAGTCAAATTAATCATTGCAAATTATTTGCTCGGTTCCCTTTTTGGTACTCAAGGACTGTCTGTTTGCAGTGGTGTTGTAGGATATGACACAGGCAAGGTGGATGAGGTAATATCTTTTATTGGATCAACTTCTGATAATTCTGCTATCCATCCCCAATTGTATTTGGAAAGAAAATCACATTTATTTTTTTTCTTTTGGAAGTGTCACCCATCTGATACTGGTGGTACATTTGGCATAGCTGGCAGCTCCACTGATTTCCTTGGCTCAAATACACCAAAATGAATTTTTCATCTTTGATTGGGATTTATTCATCTGATCTTGTGAGTTAGAGCCTGAGTCTAATCTCACATTGCCTTGTGAATCATAGAACTCTGAGGAACCTTGAGAGATTGTCTTCTAGTCCAGTCTCCTTGTGGTCCACCAAGGCGGAGGATTCGTGGTTAGATATCCCAGTAGCGAGAAAAGAGCAGCCGGACGAGGAAGTATCTTACACTGTTAGTTTATTTAAGCAGCACTCCAACTGTGAAAGTTACAAATCTTAGACTATCATTAAACACTCAGCTGCTGGGGATATAAATCAGGCACTTACCGCAATAAGGGAGGGGAAGCCCATTACCCCCCTGTAAGCAGACTGCAACCAGGGAGCAAACCTGCCACGCAGCACCTGCTGGATCCTCTACGGGTCTGTGGACAGCTTCAGGGCCGGGCAGTACCCGGGCGGTCCCAATATACTTCTTCCCCCCACTTCTAGCAATAAGCTCATTGGTTATGTCTCAATCCACTTGGGGATTGGGTCCTAACATTTGTTATTCTCTCTGCTATTGGCACTTAGCTAGGGACCAATCCGCTCTAAGCTGTGGTTACTTGCATTCGTCTCTAGCTGCTCTATTTCAAGCTCATATCTAGGTCATGGTGCGGTTAACGTATTTCCTGAGTTTATGCTCAGGTCATGAGGCACCTAGCTTTGCTTGAGAGGCCTACCTTTGCTCATGGGGCCTAACTATCATTACTTATTCTAACTCAGGCCTAGCTTTGTCACTATGCTGCCCCCGCGTCACAAAATTCTTCCGCTCCTTACACTCCTGCACTTAAGGCACAACTAAAGTATTGTCTAGACCATCCCTAAGAGATGTTTGTCTGCTCTTAAAAATTTCTGTAACCCTTCTGCCAGACCGCGTCGGCAGCAGCAAGGGCCGGGTTCTATATCTAGGGGTCCCTCTCAATGATACAACACCAAACTGGCTTGAGCCCCACCCAGTCACCTGGGAAATTATACACTATTCCCTGGGCGCCCCCAAAGGGCAATACTTCCCCTCTCGCAAGCACAGAGTCTGAGTGTAGAAAGAAACCTTTTAATAGCAAAACAGAGATAACACTGCACTGGTTTGGGAAACAGTGCAAACAGAGTTCATGAACTCAATGAGCCCAAACCCTTCTCCTCTCCTTCTCCTCTCCCTTCCTTCTTGCCCCTGTACTGACCATCGTAGTTGCAATATCCACCTCTCAGGTGTGGCTCCGCCCCGTATGCCGCACCGGTCCAACACAGGCTTGTCCAGGCCCCCTCTGCTGCTGTCTCCTATCGCCTGTGGGCCTCACTGAGTCCCCCACCGCTGGCAATGACCACGCTGATCTCCCACCAACTGCTGGCACCAACCGCGCCTGGCTCCTGCCGACTGCTGGCCGGGCTGGCATCGACTGTGCCGGCCCCTCCGCCGACTGGGCTGGCACTGACTGTGCCGGCCCCTCCGCCGATCGCTGGCCACCCTGGGCTGGCACCGACTGTGCTAGCCTCCCACCAGAGTTGCCTGTTGCCCACTCAGCTCTCTTAGTGGTCAGGCAAAGTTTTCCAGATCCTCTACTGGTTCAGCTCTTAGTGATTTCAGCTCATAGGTAAACCTTCTGCTGTCATACAGGAAATGTCCCTGCTTTCAAGAAACAAAAGACTCCAAGGTGAGTCATTAAGTCTACCTTTTAACAATGGGAGGCGAGAGTCACTCCCTGCCTGGGGGCAGCCCCTTCACTTGGCCCCTGCAATCCCAATAGGAGACTCCTCCACCTCCACCTTTTCCAGGCTGAAACATCGGCCTGCCACCCTTGGGGAGCTCTGTCTAGTTTTGGGTGAAGTGTTCTATTATAACAGACTAAGCACAGTTTTGCTGACATCTGTTCATACAATTGAAGGACAACATTTCATTACCCCAGCAGTTAACACAAAAGTGATTTGTAACCCAAACCCAGCCCTGCTAACCATTTCCCATTATGCTCCGCACCTAGGTAAATTATGCTAAGTACTTAATTGTACTCATGCAGATACAAAGCCCATCCAAATAATGTGCCCCCCTTTACTCAGACACTCAGACCTTGCTTACATTTCAAATGACGGAGATTCCACAGCCTTCCCAAGGAATTTATTCCAGTGCTTAACTACCCTGGCAGTTAGGTTGGACATTAGAAAAAAACCTCCTAAAAGGCCCTTGCTACAGTTTAAGCCCATTGCTTCTTGTTGTATCCTCAGGTTCAGGAGAACAATTTTTTTGTGTATTTGAAAACTGTTATCATGTCCACCCTCAGCCTTCTCTTCTCCAGACTAAAC
Organism: Emydura macquarii macquarii; assembly: GCF_026122565.2. Lineage (NCBI taxonomy): Eukaryota > Metazoa > Chordata > Testudines > Chelidae > Emydura > Emydura macquarii. Next base: position 30,457,409 of record NW_027131390.1, on the reverse strand, counting down.
AAACCCAATTTTTAAAATCTTTCCTCATAGATCATGTTTTCCAGACCTTTAATCATTTTTGTTGCTCTTCTCTGGACTTTGTCCACATCTTTCCTGAAATGTGATGCTGAGAACTGGACACAGTGCTCCAATTGAGGCCTTATCAGTGCAGAGTAGAGTAGAAGAATTATTTCTTGTGTCTGGCTTACCATATTCTTGTTAATACATCCCAGAATAATGTTTGCTTTTTTTGCATCAGTGTTACATTGTTGACTTGTATTTAGCTGATTGTTCCGTCCTAAGTGGAGTACTTTGCATTTGCCCTTACTGAATTTTATCCTATTTACTTCAAACCATTTCTCCAGTTTCTCCAGATCACTCTGAATTTTAATCCTATCCTCCAAAGTACTTGCAACCCCTGCCAACTTGGTATCATCTGCAGACTTTATAAGTGTATTATCTAAATCATTAATTAAGATATTGAACAGAACAAGACCCAGAACTAACCCCTGTGGGACCTCATTTGATATGTCCTTCCAGTTTGACTGTGAGCCACTGATAACTAATCTCTGGGAATGGTTTTTCAACTAGTTATGCACCCCTCTGATAGTTGCTCCATTTAGGTTGTATTTCCCTAGTTTGTCTGAGCAGGTCATGCAAGACAGTATCAAAAGCCTTACTAAAGTCAAGATATACCACATCTACCACTTCCCCTCCCTCCCATCCACAAGGCTTGTTATCCTGTCAAAGAAAGCTATTTAGGCTGGTTTTGACATGATTTCTTCTTGATAAATCCATGCTGACTGTTACTTATCACCTTATTATTTTCTAGGTGTTTGCAAATAGATTGCTTAATTATTTGGTCCGTTATCTTTCTGGGTACTGAAGTTAAGCTGCCTAGTCTGCAATTCCCCGAGTTGTCCTTATTTCCCTTTTTGTAGATTGGCACTATATTTGCCCTTTTCCAATCCTCTGGAATCTCTCCTGTTTTCCATGACTTTTTGAAGATAATAGCTAATGGCTCAGATACAGCCTCAGATAGCTCCTTGAGTATTCTAGGATGTATTTCCTCAGACCCTGCTGACTTAAAGACATCTAACTTGTTTAAGTAATTTTAAACTTTTTCATTCCCTATTTTAGCCTCATATCCTACCTAATTTTCATTGGCATTCACTATGTTAGACGTCCAATTGCTACTAAACTTTCTGGTTAAAACTGAAACAAGAAAGTCATTCCTGAAATTCATCCCTGAAAGATACCTATTATATCTTCTATTATCTCTTTCAATTTTTGACGCTAATATGCCCCAGATCATTGTGTGCCCCTACACTTGGAAAAGCATTATAAAAATCTTTGACCACAGCTCCGGTTTGTAAACAACTTTCTTTTGTGCTTCACTTGATTAATTAATAGCTTATGTTCATTTGCATTTCACAGAATAAAAGCATTTATAAAATCCACATTCAGAATAACTTTTCTATTAACCTTGATAGTAATTTCCTTTCCCAAGTCTCACATTAGCAGTGTGTTTCAAGAACATGTGCAGCAGGGTATCCAGGTGTGACTGCTGGCAAATAGATGCCTTCCTCATCCCCATCTTGACACATTTACTGGGATCCAGTAAAGATGGCAACTTTTCTGATGGCTAAATTTCAATTTCAGTGGTGTCAATGAGGTTTTGAATGTTAATCTTTATTGTGTTCCAGGGACCCAGACCTAATTTAACTTTCCAATCTCTGCCCCAGATGTCCAATAAGACACTTTAAGGTTACTTTTTTAATGATATGTCAGAGTATAATTTGGCTGCTGGCTTGTCAGATCCCACTAGATTTTTTCATTAAATAAGTATCTTGAGTAATGCCAAATTACAGCTAACATGGTGATAAAATACATAACATTTGCCAGGACTGTTCTCAGTGTAGAGTAACTTATAGGTGTAATGTGGCTGCTTTTGATACAGAAGATCATTACTTTCGAGTTATGACACCAGAGTTATTTTTCTCCAGTTCTTACTAGACCATCAGATTTAAAAAATATATATATATATTTTATTTTCAGTTCACATTTACCTAGCACTTAGCACAACAGGTGCAGGCATATTTAGGAAGCCAGAAATGAACAGAAGAATCCAGCTACCTCCTTTGTGGATTTGAACTTCAAATGTTTGTCATTCCAGCTTTTCATTGCAGGTATAACAGGATTTATAAGTGTGGCTTGGAGCCATTGTTCAAATCCCAAGACAGCCAGTAAGCTTCTAAGTTGTTTCAGTATAGATAAACATGAAATAGTGGTAGGGAGGTGTCAGTAGCAACTCCATCATTAGAGTGTAGACTTTTGGGCTAATTCCTCAGCTGCAGCCTAAGGGCTGCTCTGTTATTCTGGCTAAGATGGTTCTATAGGGATTGATCTACAGTCCAAACATTGCCTGGAGAACTGTGCGCTCCTTACTCACCTCTTCTGTGCCTGAGGACTGGAGAAGGTGACACAAAGCTGGATCTGTCTATTTTGAACTTCTTGAGCAGTGCTGAGGGGACATGAGGAGGGCCAAAGGTATGGCCTTTTCATTCTAAGCCTGATTTTTTTTTCTAGCACCCTCTAAAGGTTTTTTATCTAATATTATTGATGTTATAATTATTAACAATAATAACCCCCCCAACACTTCAGTGGAAGTAAACAACATATGGAAGATACAAGCATTAATCATTAACTTTTATACACAAAACAAAATGCAAATTATATAAAAGGCAACTAAAATATAGAGGAGACAGACAGAGGGAAAGGGAAGTTACTCCTTCTGGAGTCCTAGCCCAAACCATCAATGTATTCTGCCATTTCTATAGTCTGCCCATATATCAGTGAACTTGTCTGTAGTTCCCTCTAACTTTTTAATAAAGTAACTTATTCTTTGGCAAATAGTTATTCTTTAAAAAGGGTGTCAGAAACTTCATTGGAGAATTTATTGAGGACAAAATTAAGTCAATGATAAATTTTTCCCAAGTATCTTGTGTGTTTAATTTTTTATTTTTTATTTTATGGAACATGTCTTCACAGCTTCTCAAAGCTCGTACCATTGCTCAGAGATGGCTCACCTGTCACAGTGCAGTATCAATTAACAGAGTATTTTCTCCTTAGGAATGCTTGTCTTTATGGACTGAACTAATGAAGAGTAGGAAGAGATCCAAGGGAATATCCTACCTGACTGTTACTGTAAACCACAGATGAGTATATGTTGCAGGTACCCTCTATGCTGATCTGCAGAGGATGTGAGGCTTTTGCAGCCTTAGGTAGATAGCATTAGCTCAGGTTGTAGTAGCTACGTTTTTAGCTCTAAAGAGCTAGCTCATTTCAATCCCCTTTGTGTCAGCCAAGATGATGACTGTCACACTACTACTTTCTAATACTGCAGTAACTACATCTGTGGGAATGATGCCACAGTATCCTCTGGCTGCTACCAGAATTGTCCAGCACTAGAGGTACTGGTTTTGGTGGTGACAGTTCCCAATACCAGACTTGACAAAATACTTTGTCTTCTACAAGAAAGGAGAGAAATTGCTTGGAATAAAAGTATTGTAACTGCAGAACTCTGATTGTGTCTACTTGGTGATCCATACTGCATGATAGGGGAAGTTTTAAATATAGCTTGTGTAATATGTGAGAGAGAGAGAGGGAGAGGGAGGGGTATGGAAAGACTTCCACAGGGGGAGAGACTGAAAAGATTGTGACTAATAGCAAACATTAACAGAGAAGAGTAGATACTTTTTTTTGCATTTGCACAGTGCATACACCAATCTGTGGAGGTAGTAGGTTTTAAGAAAATTAATTACCCATTATATATTGATAAGAATATCCACAGTTGTAGTAAAGTGAATAAACATGAGGGATTAGCCAGATACAAAATGGTGTAATTAGAACAAAAATGTGGTAATGGGGAGGATATTCCCTTATTGTCTACTATAGGGTTATTGAACTTTCCGTGTAGTATCTGGTATAGGCCATACTACTATTGGAGGTAGAATACTGGATAGACAGACCACCCCTATGACATGATATGGTAATTCCTCTCTTTCTTGCACTGTAAGAAGAAAAAGTACAGCATAATGCTATGCAGCAAGCAGAAAAGTATTAAAGAAATGGTGGTTGTGAATTTGCTTTCTTACTCTTGCTGAAATTCTGTGTAACGGTGCCTAAATTTATTGTAGAAAGCTCTTTGTTTCTATTGGAAAATAAATGTACCATGTGAATTTTTATTGCATGCCACATATGTAACATACATATCCACCATTCTAACTTTAACAAGGTGACCCAATCTTTCTGGCTATAAAATTTTAGTACTTCATTTTATTGAATCCTAATGAGCACAGCAAGCAGTATCTACACTTGGAGCCCTGAGGAACTGTAAGTAGGTATAGCTCCCACTAGCCCAGAAAGGAGAAAAAGTATAGGTTCATTAAAAATACCTGAATCTGAATGATGTTCTCCTGGATAAGAAACATTAGAACACACCACAATGAGTTAAAGGCAAATGAGATTATCAGAATTATGTTCTCTATAAATAGTTGCAAAGAAGCTACCTGTATAAAGAAAATGTAACATTTCAATGTGATGTTACATTTCAGAGCTAGTTACAAAAATCCCCTGTGTAAGATGTACATTAATAAATGGGCATAAACATCACACTGCACACCTCACCAGAATTGTTCATATGTCCTTTAATGTATTTTCAGGCAATTTATTTGGAGGTAAAATGGCTATCAGCCAGCATTTCAGCAATAGCTGCCTTCCTCAAGGCTTAATCCAGTATTATGAGTTCTCTATATCACATGGTTTCCATTAACAAAGTAATAAAATGACCCCAACCATGTGGTGTAGAATTACTCCCAACTATTTAATCAATTTAGGAAATTATATGTTGCAAATCACCCAGGTATTTAGCCACTGAGTAGAGAAGTTAATGATAAACAAAATTATTTGATTCAACTGCTCTGACCTACACTGTCTTGTATCATGTCCCTGAGGCTATTTCCCAGTTTGGGAATTGCAAGAAAGCATAGGCCATATACCCAGCATGCACCCTGTGCCAAATGGGGTTGGGAGAGTGTAGTGTAGCGTCAACGAGGCCAGCACTGTACTAGCTGGGGATCTTCTTAAACCAAAAAATCCCCAACTGCCCTGGTGGATCAACTATATTATTGGCCAGAATCTGGCGCTGTGTGTCAATAAAGTTTTCACACATTTCTGTCACTGCTTCCCTTAAAAATTGGAGGAAACTGTATTATGTTAGTCCTTGATTTCATGTACCTAAAAGTTTTTATTTTACACACAGAAATTCAAACTTTCTTTGGAACCCCTAAAAATGTAACCACCCATCTGAGGAGTTCTTTACCATTTTCTACCAGAAAAATGGATTCCAAGTTTTTATTTTTTAAAAACAAATCCATCCAAGTACTGCTGGGAGGTGGAATTGGACATAATGTAGTGGTCCCCCATGCAAGGTATTAAGTAGGTGGACGACCCCAGGAGTCTCATCCTCATTTGTGGGCAAAATACCCAATTGCTCCTTCCTCCTCTCCAATTCCTGTTACAGAGATTGACCATGGAAATGAGTCCTGCACAGTAAGTATGATCATATGTGCAGAACCCTGCTCATTTCCTCCTCCATGCAGAAGAACTCCATAATTTCTAGTGAGCTAAATGTAGAATAGAAAATATGAACACTAACTCTTTGACAAATTCCATAGAATATAGTCTTAAAACTGTTTTTACATATCATTTCTCTCAATATAGCCAAGTAGTTACAATGCCCTTTTGGAATTTGTAATGGCTATCCATTTGCTGATATTTCTTCACCTAGTTTCTTATGCTAGCAGAGTTTAAGGTAGTGACTAAAAACCTTCTTTAATTTTTTCGGAATTTATTATTCATCCAAATAGTCAAGGAAATGTCCATCACATTAACTTTTGCAGCAAGAAAGAAAGTTATTTCATTCTTCATCAGTAAAGCAGCTCTGACTCCTTTATTTTGTCTATTCTTTTATTAAACTATATATGCTGATATTTTAAATACCCAGTGATATTTTTTAATAAATCCTATATCTGTAATTCCAACTGTATCCTTCCATAAAGACACATGGCTCTCATCCATCAGTCTTACACACATATGCTTCTAGAATTTGTGTAAGAAGAATTAATTCACAATGTCCTTTTCTCTCAACTTTTCTTTCGCTTTTCCTTAGTAACTCCTCCCTTCTAACACTATTAATCTACAAATACAGTATGTTCAGTCTGTTTGGGGTTATCTCCTTTATTCTATCTTTCCTCACGGTCTACCTCTAGGAGGGAAACAAATAATTCTAAATCAGTTCAGCTGTATTACAAGATCTGCTCCCAAGTTGATGGAGAAGTCTAAGTGCATCACTTGCTAGTGAAAGAACCATGCATGCTATAAGGGTTCAATCCAACTTCTATTCAAGTAAGAGAAAAGTCCCTCATTGATCTGAATGCTAATCTGAATCAGATCTTTAATAGGTGATTATACATCTATATTGATAGACTATCCACCTATATTTATACCCTGAGCTGGGACACCAATCTATATAGAAATAGCTGTTTCCCACCACCTCAAACAGAGGCAAAAAAAGTGAAAGTAAACAATGGCAAAAACAAAGTCAAAATAAAGGGATTGTTTTTTTTGGTTTAAAAAAAAAAAATAGGAGAAAGCACTGAGCAGAAAGTAAGATGAAAATGAAATGAGACAAGGAGATTAAATTTCCTATTTTAGCTATAATCATTGATTTTGATTTTTATAGGAAAATACAACATCATTTTTCTGTGTCTAAGGCTATTCGTGATTTACCTGAGATGGTATATTTCTTCATACAGATATCAAAATTATTTCAATTTTCTATTGAGAAATTGATAAAAATGACTTCAGGAGATATAAGCGTCTCTAAAGAGGTCATACATAAAACTACCTGCACCTCATTTACATAAAGAATAATGAGCAGTGAAAAAAACACAATGACCATATTTAGATAATTAACAAACCTTTAAAAACAAAATGCTTTAAAATATCTTCTTCCTGATTCTCAGCTGGGGTAAATCAGTGTTAGCTCAATTTGTTTCATATAAATTAAACTGATTTATTCCATCTGAGGATCTGGTATCCCTGGTTTCTTTCTCTTTTTTTTTAATGTAGTTTTACTAATTCTTTATCGTTATTTTAAATCACATATTCCCTTAAAACTGTTTCGCTTAGATGAAGTATTCATAGTCCCAGGTTGATTTATTTAATTAAGACTATTGCTAGATTACCTCTAAGCTAAAATGCTTATAAATGTGGTGGGAGAGGCCTGAGAGTAAATCAAATGATATTTAAATTCACTGAAAAAATGACCTCTGTAGTCATAGATACTATTTTAGGTCCCCACCACTGAGCGATGCAGAGATGAAGCAAATCCATGGTGCCAACAGATGGTGGGAATATGGCTGTGCACGACGTTTTCCATCCCCCTGTAAAACATCCTCACAGTCCAGGAGCCACGTGGATAAAAAGCAACATTCAGGGGCACGCTTCCTTTTGTCAGACTATAAACTACAGGAAAAATCTTGGTAAATTCTTTCTTCTGGTTGATTTCTCAACATCTTTCATCAGTTAGTCTAAAAATTGACCATCACCATAATTAGCAGTAATTTAGCAACCTTCCCCTCATACGGCTATGAACTGTGTCAAACAGTTAATCCCTTGCATTGTTCAGCCAATTAGCCTAAAAGATGTATTATTTTGTTTACAAGCAGACAGTTCATCACATGCAGTTTCACTGACCACTCACTGTAGCTCCTTCCAATGAACAAACAAATTAGATGAGTTCTAAGTCTACTTTTCAATTTCAAAATATCATTAGATAATTAGACCCAATAATAAAGGGATTGTTTGTCGTTTTGTGCCATTTTGTAAAGTGATAGGCCAAACTGCCTTTCCAAAGAAATTAAATCCTGTTATAAAATGAAAGGTTGAATTTCCAACTACCACAGTATAGCCAGCAGAACTTGACAATATTCAGTCATTCCACAAGGAACAGACCATTCTGATTGCAGTGAACTCATTTTTACTCAATGCAACCCTGTTTTTGAATAAAAATCTGAAAAAATACAACTATTTTGTGAACCTGAATCCCAAATATTTACTATTTCAATGGGAATATTTCACACTCCTCCTGCATTTGTTTACTAGATTAGTCTAGTATTATATCTTCTTAATTAGTCTCATATGTGTTACTGACTTTATTTTCCACTAGCAATCTCTCCTCAGGAGATACTCGTAAAGCTGATTAAAATCTGGGGAAGACCATTTCAAAACAAGATTGGATAGGCTTTGAAATGGAACCATTGTCTGTTTTTCATAAATATGTATATTTTTGTTTGTCTAATGAAACTTTTCTCTTACTGAAAATAGATTATTTGGTAAACTAAATTTTTTTTAAACTATTTTGATAAAAATTTGAAAACTTAATTTAAGTCAAGAGTTTTTGCTTCACTTTCAATAAAAGGCCCCTTTTAAAAACAAAACAGCTGTCCATACTGTTTTCTGACTGAGGATCTCGAAGGGCTTATCCGCTGAATTTTTGTTTCCATCACCCCTCAGAAGTAAGTATTTATTAATCCCTCTTTTCAAAGGAGGAGTCATGGCAAGGTTAAAGGACTTGTCCAGAGTCACACAGGAAGTTTTCATCAAAGCTGAGGATCAGTCTTAGGCTTCCTAGCTCCCAACTATGTATATCACTGGAAAGAATCCTGATTTCTTTACTTTGCTGGGTCTTCTTAGAAGTAACTCAGTTCAATCTGGAATCAAGAAAATTATTAACTCTCAAAAAATGTCCAGCCAGTGAATTACACTGAAGCAGAGCTGAAATCTTGGTGTGAAAAAGCATGTTATTACCACACAAAATCCAGCCTCACCTAAAACTTTAGTAAAAGAATCTGAGCTAATCATTTTTCATAGCTCATCTACTGGATCTTACAAGAATTTCCCTACACTTTCATTGGGCCCTGCAGTCCCACTTTACTGGATTTTTCACTTCAGTCAGTGTCAGTACTTCCAAGATATACTTGTATGAGCATACCATTTCTTACCTGTAGAATCACAATTCTTTATAAGATTGTAAATATATAGTAAAGTAAAATATACATAGGTGTGTGTGTGTATGTATCTTTATATAGTAAGCTATCATCATATTGGAACTAAACATAAGTACTATATTATGATGGAACCCCTTGGTTTTGTAGCATGTCTCCTCTAGCGATGTTCCCTCCAAGGCTGAGGTTGTACGTAGAGATTATTAGAGTTGCTCTTGCTATGTCTGGTGCATGGGACAGTATGTTTCCTCTTAGCACTATTTCAATGGACGGAAACTTTTCCATTTCTATTCACTTCAATGGGTTTTAGATCAAGCCCAAAATTTTCTCTTAAAACTTGGTGTTTGGGTTTTTTTTGAGGGACATTTGTGTCCTTTTAGCTAAAATTTTTTTCTGTATGTTTCTTCTTCATACTTTCACAAGTATTTTTAGCAAATAAACCACTATTCCACTCTTATTTTGGAAATACATACAATAAGATAGGAAATGGGTCTGAAGTTTCCCATTGAATCCATATGATTTTGGATAAGGTCCCATGAAAGTGAAGTAACATCAGAATTCTTTAAAATATTTATTTTTGCTCATTCTAATTTATTTTGATAAGTCTTGAGCTCCCAGGAGGCTTCATTCTTTATCTCCAGACTAAGTTACAAGCACATTATGCCTAATTCAACCTGAAAAATAAATCTGGCAATTTAAACATTGTAAACACTTTTCAGAAGTAATGTTTCCTATAGTGGAAAACGATGGATTCCTACAGTGGTTCTACTATTATAAAGCTGTATCATGAAATTTTAATAGGTTATTCAATATGTTGTGGCCTTGGGCTATTGATAAAGTAGTTAGTATCCATGTCTGTGGAAAAGCTGTAATTTGGAAACCTTTTTTCTTTTCACATGTAACAATTTAAGCTTTCTTTAGTTTCCTTGTAATAAACTGGAGCTTTTTCAGACTTTCGTCTCCCTATAACAAAGCTTTTCAGAGGCAGGTAGCTTTTTGTCTCTGTCGTATCTCTTTCCTACCACTGAAACATTGCACACTGTTTCCAGCTGTAGTGAAGAGACCTGTACCCTATTAAAGAGCACAGCTTTCAGTGGATAGAGTTGCATATATTTTCTGTCTCCTGGGGGCCTTTGGTTATTATTTAATATGATTTTCAGGAGTCCAAGCACTGGATTGGCTCCTGCCCATGAACCTTCAAGCTATATATCAAGTATTTATTTGACAGAAACCAAAGCAGGAAAACAGCATATCTTTTCCAGAGGTCTAATTTAGCCCAACACAAATCAGTGCATAGCCATACATAGTAATCTCCCAGCAAACACTTTATTTTAGCATGCACTTTCCCCCTATAATTAGAAAATATTAACTACTTAGATTTTTGAATGTATAAAAAAATTTGTGTGCTTCTGATCAGTAATAATAGAATCAAAGAAAAGCAACCATGTTGATGGAGAGGCTGAATTTCCCAATGTCTTTAGTTCTGTTCAGGAGTGAAAGTGAGAGATTTTCCCTGCACAGCTCTACACTAATCGTAGGGTGAAGATTTGCTTCCCAGCATTTACCTTTAAATCATCAAATTCTTGTATCCCACTGTCATGAGACTAAAAACTTCTATGCTTCCTTTTGAAGAGAGTGGATGGTTTAACACTGTCAAAGGAGAAATCCTTCAGAGGTAGCAACAGCATTTCAGTGATCTTTTGAACTCACCATTCAACATCACACAGGGCACTAATAAGAGTTGTGAACCAGCCAACATGTAATGACAACATGGGCACAGACCTATCCTTTGATGAAGTTAGCACAGTTATCAGTGCCAAGAAGAACACCAGGGCTTCCGGGTCTGATGGCATTCCTGCAGAAATACTCAAGTACAAAGGTGAGATCCCACTGAAGGGACTATATGGACAATTTCTCAATATATGGAGTACTGAAAACATATTGCAAGACTTCAGACACCACCATTGTCATTATATACAAGAGGAAAGGTGAAAAGTCAACTGTGGCAACTATTCTGGTATCTTGTTATTCTGTGTCTCTGGAAAGGTTCTGACTAGAGTACTCTTTGATTGTCTGCTACACAATATCATTAATCACATGCTACCAGAGTCTCAGTGCAATTTTAGGCCAACCCAAGGCATGGCCAACATGTTATTTGTAGCCCATCAGACGTAGGAGAAATTCAGAGAACAACAGCAACAGGCACTGTCTTTATTGATCTGGCTAAAAACATTTGACACCATCAGTAGACCTGGACTTTGGCAATTATTACCTAAGTTTGGTTTTTCAGAAATATTTGCCTACATTCTGTGGCTATTTCATGATGAAATGCTCAGACAAATCTGCATAGATAGTGTTTTGTCTGTCCCATTTCCTATCACTCTTAGTATTAAGCAGGGCTGCAAAATTTGGTCCAGATACTGTAGAAAAGATTCAATTGATTATAGGCAGATTCACAGTCTAGAGAAAGATACAGGCTGACAAGCTGAAAAAGACAGAGGTCCTGTATAAACCTGTGCCAAGGAAACCCCACATGAAACCAAATGTCACTATCAGAAACACAGCTGAGTGGTATTACAGACTTCTGCTATCTAGGTAGTATATTGGCTAATGATGCTACAGACCAGGAGCGGACAAGTCATATCAAAAAAGCCAGTTCATCATTTAGCAGATTGTCAAGCAGAGTCTGGCTGTAACATGGTATTAAACTTCAAACCTATTTAAAAGACCATAAAGCGCTTGGGCTGTCCCACTTGTTGTATAGGTGTAAGACCTGGACCTGCTACAGACATCACATTAAGCTTCTAGATAAGGTCCATTGATGACATCTGTGTCTCTGCATCAAATGACAAAATAAAGTTACAGGTAATGAAGTTCTGGAACGTAATTACTCCACAGGGATTGAAGCCAGGCTTATTGCATCACAGTTACAAGAGGCTGATCACGTGTTGAGAATGGACGATATTAGAATGCCAAAGAAGTTGTTGTATGGCAAAATGAAAGTGGGCAACTGCATACAAAGCAGCAAAAGAAAAGCTTTAAGGATACACTGAGCATTACTTGAAACAGAGCAATACTTAAGTTGGCAGCTGGAAGTTGGCAGCAACAGATAGATCATGCTGGCATTCAGTCAATGATGGGATTACCCAGATCAAGATTAACCACCGTATGGCTTTTGAGGCACAGAAGCTAAATTGTAAACAAGCAGCAGATACAGATTATAATCCCTTTTTCAACATCAAGCTTCCTATGTGCTTCACAAGGAAAGGACAGCCACTCATTCATCGGTCTTTTTAGCCACAATTGTACCAACAAGATTTAAAACCATCATCAGCGTCATCTTCAGCCACATCCACCAACTAAAACAACCTTGAGATGGGGAAGGAAGGATGGTCTTGTAGTTAAACGTTGGACTGGGGCTCAAGATCTGGGTCAGGGAGGGATTTCCCCACTATCCATTTTGTATTCTGGGTTGGGGGGTGGGGGCGGTTAATCTCCTTCATATGAAGTATGAGTGATGGAGGTGGAACACAGGATGAGAAAGGCCAGGGTTCTGAGATGCCACCAAGCATTCTATCTCTCAAGTGCTTGGCTGGCTAATTCTTGCTCTCATGCTCAGGGTTTAACTGATCATCATATACATTGGAAAGGACTTTTCCCCCAAGACAGATTGGCAAAAAAATTGGCGGTGGAGGGTTGCCTTCCTCTGCAGCGTCTAGGTGCAGGATTATCTAGGTAATTCACTTGGTCATTTCCCTGCCATTGCAGAGACCACGAGCACTGGTGCATCTCAGTCCCTCCTAGTCTCCTGTGGACTCTAATATTTTGGATTCATTTTGGTTGTTGGGTTTAGTGTTTGGATGCTGGATGGGGTGAGTGATATACAGGAGGTCAGACTATATCTAGTGGTCCCTTCTGGCCTTAAGCTCTATGGCAACCTTTCTGTATGACCTTCAGCAAGTCATTTAATCCCTTCTGTAAAATGGGGATAACAATACTCCTTTCTCCCTCCTTTTGTCTTTTCTATTTAGATTATAAACTCTTCAGGCCAAGGACTATCTGTAACTATGTAGGTATAATGTCCAGCATAATCATGCTCCAGTCTTATTCGAGGCTTTAGGTTTTATTGTAATAAACTGTAGTCCAATAGTGTGATTCATCCCCAGAGACGATATATATTTAAGAATACCACTAAAATACTCGTATGTAATTTGGTTAACTTAAGATGACCTAGTAAGTGACCCAGGAAGTGCAGGGCCTTCTGATTTTCCTTCTGAGACAAGTTTACAAAGAAATAATATCATGCTTGTGAGAAATGTGAACGGCAAACTTTCTGAAAATATTTTTTTTGGCCATAGTTGCCATCACTTCCATGATAATTTTACACACTTTCTGTGACTTTTTTGGGTGTAGTTTCATGCTAAAAAGTAAAAAAGAGAATATTGGTTGACTCTAACGCTCTTAAAGCTTTAGCTTTCAAGAATGCCTAGAGGAAGATGGATGTGAGCAACAATGCCTCTCAAAGCTACAGCTAAACCACGTTTTAAGTTAAGTACCTTAGAACTTGTGGGGGTTGGAGGAAGGTGAACCTTGTAATCCAATTAGTTGGAGGAGACTGCAGACTTTTTTCCCCTCCAGCAAATGAAAAATATTTAAAGTGCTAGCCTATATAAGAGGCAAAGTTACTAGCTTAGCACAGAAAAGGTCAAGGGAACACCTATTGGTTTTGTGTATTGCTCTCTATTACTGAACAATGGACATTTTGTGCGTTTGGAGGCAGTTGTTAGACTTTTTACCTCAGAAGAGGTGGCATCTTCTCAATGATCTGCCCAATGCTGAGTTATATTCCATTCCTGAAGGCAGTACCTTAGTCCAGTCCTGAGGGATGGATTAAAGAACAGGTCTCAAATATCTAATTTTTGTCTATTTTGTGGATTCAAGTTGCTGCTCTTCACCCTCTGGCATAGGTAGTGATAGGGAAAGGAAATAAACTGTGACGTTAGCTCAGCTGATCCCATGTTATTGGCTTTCAACATCTCAGCAGTCCTGGTGGCATCAGCTTTAAGATTCATGACAGCTGTCTATCTCTTGGGACATGATCACCACCTCCAGTCTGTGTGCAGATACAGTCAGGGAACTGGATCCATCTCTGGTACAATCACAAAGGATTTACACCAGAGACGCTGTATGACCATGAGAGAATGTAGCTGTGGATGCTATTGATCAGATAATAATCCCAATGAAAAAATAGACATGAGAAGTATGCCCTTTTCTATTACAATGACTAATAGCAGCTAGGGTGTCGTGTGTTTTTCTTGAATATTCCCACACCTTTGGGGTGTTATTTCCAGTCCCTTTTCCCTTAAACTCTTTGACTTTCTGTTTGCTTTTTTTTTAAAATCAAGAATAATAAATTTCTAAAGCTATTTCTGATTTAGTAACTTGTGGCATGGGAGAATTATGGAAGGAACGCCATTTTCTGAGGCAAATTGGGTTTTTTTGGTTAATTTTTGGTTTTAATAAAAGGATGTACATAACTTTACTAGCTTCTCAATAAAAATAACTCCTTTACGGAAAGAATAGCATCAGAGTTTAACAGTGTTATACCACAAAGGGGAAAAATAAAAGCCTAATACATTCTTCATCCTGTCATCAAGCATTATCCACCACAATTCAAAGCACTTATCAGTTATGATTTCTTTTGCCTGATATCCAACTAATGCTCTTGTTTTTTCTCTCAAAGAATTTCCATCAGTGACACTGATATTGATCATCAGTGGCATCCCAGACTTTCTGTTTACTTATTCCTTTTCTACATTTTTATTCTATTTCCAACTCTTCCATTTTTTTTCTCACCCTTGCATACTCCAGCTAGCTTTACAGAATTCTTCTTTAAAATCAGCCATATTTCAGGAACACAACATGTGAAAATATGACTACTTCTGAATTCAGGGTTAAGAAGAATACCTTCTCCTTTTTCCGTCTGTATGCATGCTTCCCTGTTTATTATTGTTTTTTTTAATGTCTGCCTCTGCAGGTGGTACTTTCAGAAGGGATGTTCTAGTCCTGAAATCCCTGAATCAGTAGCACTTGGAAGTGCTAATTCCAAGAATTGGGTCAAAACTGTCACATCTAAGAAATCCATCAAAGTGTAGAATTTAGATGCATTAAATTTGGTTTGAAAGCTGACTTGTAAAAAGGTAAATCATCAGTTCATTACAACTGAAGGAGAACCTTCATTAAATAGTGGAATATGCTCTTCCCAGAATTGCAGCCACTGGAGGCTGAGAACATTACAAGTTTATAGCTTTCTGCTTAGCTCAAACGATAGAAAATCTTGAACCTTCTATTTTGCTCTAGTTACATTTTTTTGGTTCATATTGTGTCCAAGTTCCACCACTCCAGGACCTTCCATTTAATTGCTGATTCCTGTCAATATCTTAATTTGATTCAATGCTTCCTTCTCTAGAATGTTCCTCAAATGAACTTCTGTGAAGCCTAATTTAAGCAGAATAGCAGGCAAATCTAAATTACTATAATTACATTTATGATGATTGTATGAAAAGCTGTTACAGGAAAGGCTGCATCAACTATTTACCAGAAAACATGATGTTAATGAAAGAGTTCAAATGAAATAAATAGTCCACAAACACACAATGTGGTGATACTGATCAATAAATTCTCTTCAGATAGAGGTAATTAATAAATTCAGTCTGAATAAGAAAAATCCCAAGTGATCTGAGAATCTTTAGGAAGGGAAATGTTAAAATCTTTATCAACAGAAAGGTATCATATTTGTAAAATTAGTGCTGTAGAGTTTAAAATAAAGTATGTACTAGAAATGAAGTTCTGCAATACAAACAAAATGGCTCATGTGATTAAGCAAACACAGAAGATGAACAAAGAGTCATTTGAAAAACTTTGTTTTATCATCTCTTTTCCATGGAAAATCCCAGAAGTGTGTTTAAAAAAAAATCCACAAATATTTTGCATGGTTAAGTTTCACAGAAAGTGAACTGAATTTCTGTTGGCAGGTAGGCTTAGAAAGAGGGCAGTAATGTTGGGGCAAATGTAGAGCAATAAAAGATCCATGGAAATGGATGATCCTGGCTCTGCAGATCTTAAGTCATTTATGTGTAGCGGGCTGCCTCTGCTTACATACCTCAGCTCTTGTCCCCATAGATCTTGGCTTTTCTGCCATGCTGCCATTGACATCTGCAGCACAGTTTTGCACACCTGTCCCTGACTAAAGAGGCTGAGTCTGTGGAGTAGAAACGTATGCAGCAATTCACCATATAACTTAAGACGTGATGGCAGCATGCTGCATAAAGCAGTTCTACCTGCCTGATGATCATGCCCTTCCAATGCATAGCTTTAAATATGTATTGTTGATGTAGAAGGAAGGGCCAGTGGTAGCTATGTGGTGAAGGGGACAATAATGTATAACTATCTTGTCCTTTGTCTGACTGTTTTCTTCTCTCTGCCATACAGACAATGACCTAGGGTCCTTGTCTTTTCTTTATACACAGGAAAAACTGGCCACTAATTTTTAATATTTTTATATTTAAACTGAGACTGAAATTAAGCTCTGTGATAGACCAATTAACTATGACCAAGGCCTCTAGTATTCTGCGATGGGAGAATTTCCTTCATAATTTTCCTCTTGTTGCATAATTCACACTTCTATGATGACTGTAAAGAAGTCTCTGTCTACCATTCTTTTTTGCCTGGATTTGCTTTGCCCTTTCCCTGGGATGACAGGAACTTATTTGAATGAATTTTAATTGGCAAATACATTATTCACATAGCTGTGGCAGAGATAACATTGTGTGTTAGAAGCACCTTGTCACAAATCAATTGTCACAAGAGTGGCTCAAAGCATACTGTTGCTCAGTAAAGCACTGAGCCTGCATCCCTTGCATACTACTCTTAGAAAGGAACAGCGTTTTTAGAACTACTTCTTAAAGGCATACACCTAGCATAAATCAAACAAACAGTGAATTGTTATTACAACAGGCATGTAGTTCCAGGAATGCCCTTCATTAGCTCATTCTTCTTCCTATATATACAGTAGAACCTAAAAGTTACGAGCACCTCGGGAATGGAGGCTATTCGTAACTCTGAAATGTTTGTAACTCTGAACAAAATGTTATGGTTGTTCTTTCAAAAGTTTACAACTGAACATTGACTTAATACAGTTTTGAAACTTTACTATGCAGAAGAAAAATGCTACTTTTAACTATCTTAATTTAAATGAAACAAGCACAGAAACAGTTTCCTTACCTTGTCAAATATTTTTTTTAACTTTCCCTTTATTTTTTTAGTAGTTTAGTTAGATGTTTAACGCGGTATTGCACTGTATTTGCTTTTTTTCCCCTCTGCTGCTACTTGATTGCATACTTCCAGTTCCAAATGAGGTGTGTGGTTAACTGATCAGTTCATAATTCTGATGTTTGTAACTCTGAGGTTCTACTGACATCTGTGAAGTTCCCCAGACATCTAAGAATATCTCAGATGTTTGGAAGTATGTTGCTCTTATTCATAAGAACTAGACTGAGTGATCTGTAGGACTGACAGGATTGTTGAGCCATAGTGTGCATTTAACTGTATTGTGTTCTCACTCTGAAGCTCGTGATAAAGCACCAGTAGCATGGCAATAGGATTCCAATCCTACCCTAATTGAAGTTGGCCCTACAAAAGGGTATGATAGTTTAGACCATAATGTTGCCATTGAATATATATTCTGCTTCCTTTCCAAGCACTGTTCAATATATTTATATAGAATTTCAAAGCATTTGAAATGAGATTTCAGTTTTCATTTTGATGCATTCATAAATCTCAAGCCATGCCCACAGACATTTAGCAAATGCAGTTTGGAATCTTCCTCCCATTCAGCTTTAAATAGCAAGATCCTTTCCAACAAAGCCTGGCACCAGCTGCTTTGGACCTCAGAGGTTTTCGTGGATTTGATGAGACTGAAGCATGGTAAGGGGTGATGAAGGGTCTCCTTGGGAATGAGAACAGTTAGGGCAGCAAGGACAGTTCCCCTTGGAGATCTCAGTTTTTTAGCTGAATTTAAAGTGCAATTTGAAGTGATTATTTTAATCCCAACCCATGAGAACCAAACTGTGAGGTTCAATTTGTGAACCCCAGACACAAAGCAAATCCTGCTACCATGCAGAACCCTTTCATATGTTACGTACTTTTCTGTACAAAGGGGTGTTTAAGGGCAATACCATGAAATGCACGTATCAGTTAAACTTGAAGTGCACTTATAACAAACTTCATTAGGGTCCAGGTTATTTGAACCATGCCTCTAAATTTATTCTTCACTAGGAATAAGAAAGTAAATTGTACAAATCAGATCTGATAGAGACTGAGGAAAATTAAGGATCCTAATGCTATCTCCTGAGATAGATGTGCATACCCAAATGTGTATGTAATATTAAGAAGATATACAAATGTTCCAATAAACTTCTTGTATGGTTGAAACACTGAAAATTTTCCAGTTGCATTAACCGCACATAACTCTGTGAAGTGAGACACTTGAAAATTTGACCCGAAATCTTTGATGATTTTATGAGAATATGGTTTGCCAGCAGTGAGCAAAGATTTTTATACCATTCTAGCAGGCACTGCATTTTCTAGTAGTTAGAACAAGGGTCTGGGAATTAAGAGACCGGGAGGCTTTTTTTATATCTTTGAGATCCATTGATGAAGAGCTTTAGGGCAAGGACTGTTGGTGACTGTATGTTTTCATGGTGCCTGGAACAATGGGGCCCTGGTGTGCTTTTCTTCTAGGCACCAGTGCAATATAAACGTTACATGTAAAAGCCAAAAACAAACAAAAGTTCTAAAGGAGAGAGCTGAAAAACAAGAATGGGAGTTAGGTCATTGACTCTCAGTAGAAGGTGAGCAATGAACTGCCTTTTTGTGCCTTTTGAGAATCTTCTCCTTAATACTGCTTTTAAAAATAGTATTTATATTACAGTAGTGCCTACAGGCCAACCAGGTTGGAGCCTCTAGATTGTTTTCAGCAATTAATATTTATTAGTAACTAGTACCACAGTCATCACTAAATCATCCTATGTTATTGTAGAGGTTTTGATTGCAACTATCTATTAGCAGTACCTTTTTTCTCCCTAGTGAGAGTTTGTGGTCGGAGTTGCTAGTCAGATTGAAGCATAGTTATTAGTTATTTATTGTATAGTAGCTTCTAGAGTCTTCAACAGACAGAAGGGCTCTGTTCTGCTGGTTGTTGTACATATGCATTATAAGAGCTTGCACCAGCAGCATAGCTGTCCATTCCCTGAAGAAAGGATTGTTGGTTGATAGTTCCCTTTGAGTTTAAGAATGTCCTATTAACTTCTGCCATAATGTGCTCCAAAGGCAACTCCACTCTGTGTCAGGTTACAGAATGTTGCTGTTAATGCAGGGGAATGCCTTTATTAATAGTAAACCAATTCCCCTTCTACAAGCAAAAAGTTCTTCAGAAGAAATAGTTCTATGGAGCTTCATAAATATTCAACTACCCCATTAGGCTAGCTATGTATGCTACAGGAGGTTTCTAAATGCATGCATTTTGTAACCAAAAAACACTTTTTAAATTAAAAGCAAATGCTCTCTAAGACACCAACCTGCTGGCTTCAGGTAGTCATAATTCAGAAATGTAGTAGTTACAACTTATATAGCTCTTTTTTAACAGCAGGGAAAACAGGAGAGGCCAACACTTCACCCTCACAGGGATTGTCTTTGTCAAGGACATTAGAGGAATGATGGTACTTGACACATCTGCATTAAAAATGCATTTATTTCACAAACTGCAGGAGAGAGGCAGATAAAGGGTATTTTAGTACTTGCATTACTCTCTTTGATGGTACCAATCTAAAATTCATATCTCCAATTTAAAACACCATCTGATTACACAGCACTGTATGTTCCATTAAATATCTTTAAGGAAGGAATGCTACTCTTTACTTCCAGTGTCCATAAGCACTTTTAATTCAAATTGAGAGATGGGTTTTTACAGATACTAAAGTTTGCTCCTTCCCCCCAATTTTTTAAGTGTAGTTAGTGCTTATGAAAGGTATTGGACAATAGTGGAAACAGGATAGGTACAGAATTAGACTTGGTCTACACTTACATCGGCGATTCGGCGGCAGTCGATGGGAGTTATGCAAAGAACTCGCGTAACTCCTGTCGACTTCTGCGCTTCTCTTCTGCACGCCATCTTCAGTGCACTGCGCCGACGGAAACTGTGTTCCCATTGATGCAGTGCTATGCCACTTGAGAAGGTGTTTTTAGTACGTCGACTTCTGGATCGACTGAGCGGGTCTTCACTGACTGCTCAGTCGATCCAGATAAGTTGATTTGATGGCTAAGGCTACGTCTACACTGACAGCGACAAAGTCGCCACCGTCAAATCGACTTATCTGGATCAACTGAGCAGTCAGTGAAGACCCACTCAGTCGATCCAGAAGTCGTTGTTATTAATCCAGCCCCACAAGTGGCCCAGTGCAGTGAAGACGGCGCACAGAAGAGAGGCTTAGCAGTCGACGGGAGTTACACAAGTTCTTTGCATACTTTGCGTAACTTCCATCAACTGCCGCCGAATCGTGGAGGTAAGTGTAGACCAAGCCTTAGAGAGGGTGGGGAGAGAGGCCTCATCACTGGTGTGACTGATATCTGCTGTGAAGGGACTGTACCCAAAGGCTAGCTACTAATAAAGTATAAATATTCATAGTGCTTTACATCAGGCAAATATATCCTAATAAGGGATATATTGTAGTCTCTTTCCCTTGATGCAGATAGGTAATTCTTATTATTATTAATGACAATTGTGTGCATATATAACTAAAAAATCATCTTTTTATTATGTCTTGTGCCCATTGTTATAAAAGTAGCATGTTTAATTTGGTTTGTTTATTGCAAATGCCACCTCTCTGAAACCTGACATTTCCTGATTAGTCTCTTGCCCAGCTTGAGTTACTTCATTATTCATAAAAAGGAACAGCTGAAACTTTTTTGTCTTATAGAAAATTGTTCATTAGCAACAGCAAATAACTAACATTAGCCAACTTGAAAAGAACAGCTTAGAGTGTTTGATTGTTCAGTGATGAAGTATATGCACAACAGATTATTTTCCCTCAACAGAATTAGCGGCTGGGCCATTTGTGTGGGTCGGGGTTGGGGGATGGAAAGGGCTGACAGGGAGTTGCAGAAAGAGGGACGATGTTAGGAAAAAACAAGATAGATACAAGAGTTTAATGTTAAAGGCTTTATTCTTACCCTGATGTGCATTTAACTCCCCCTAATATTGTTGGAAGTTACATGTGCATCTGAAAGCTCTTAAGAGGAGTGATTACATTTGCGTGATTTTTTACAAACAGACCTGATTCTTCACTGTTTTATACCAGATATGCAAGTGTAACTCCAATATGGTTCCTGAGACCAGAAACCCTCACATCCAGTATGGGTATCACAAGCGTCTATTCCCTGTTCTACTGCTGCCTGTTTGCTTTCACTAGATAGGAGACCCGTAGGGGAGAATAGACCAAAATCCATGAGAAATGATCATTTCAATCTGTCTGTGTAGGAAGATGAGTCCCTTCTGAGGAAAATTCTTTGGTCTCTCTTTACCACAACATTGACTTTCATCATGGGAAGGATAAGGGATATTCGGTAGGTCCTGCTCTGTCATTGACCTATTTGTGCTATATAGCAATCACTCTGTCTTTTCCAATCATAATTTTAGTAAATCCTGCCTTTCAGAAGCTGTAGCTGCCAATCTTGAGTTGTCTGTACAGTGTACATACCTTCTGTACACTACTTGGCTGCTTGACAAAATACACTACATTCTTCATTCTGAGTAATAAATATTGTCACTCCCCCTCCACTCCGCCACACATATGCACATAGAGTAAACTGTTATGTGCTTCCAAACTTCAAGAGTGTCCCTGCCTCTATCTGGGTTCTAAATCAGTGACTTGTTGTCCGCTTTACTCCTCACTGAGACACAAACTGCTTTTATTTGTTTTGTTTTTAACTCCCACCTCTTGGCCATTCACTTCTGGTTTTCCATTCATTTCTAATTCAAATGCCTAATTCCCATCCTTAAACTCCCACTTTCATTCCTTTTCTAGCTGGACTCATTGTATGTGCTCTCTTTCTAGCCTTTGCCTTTCTTACAGCTAGAAGGGGTTATTTATGGTATATTTAATGGTTTATTTGAAGGTTATGTTATGTCATCAACTATTGCAAATCCATTTGTCTTTTTAAGGATTGGCCATTTCCTCATAAATGGCTTACTGAATATACCTAAGGCATTTATGAGGAAATGAGGGACCCTTAAAATATGGAAACTTCTATTGCACTGGTTGCTGAGGAGTTATAATTGTTCTGTACTGTAAGTAAACTGTAAGCTATTTGTAAGATATTAATACATCTTGGTACATTATGCAGCACACTTGTGATCATAATATTAAATCTTGATAGCTCATTGAGAGATCAAGCATAAACCAAACCATTACCAAAAATACTGGGTGTTTGTATCACCACTGTGCGCAAGAAACCTTTCTAACACTTTTGCTCTGGTCACCCAAAGAAGAAACTTTCCCCTCTAATGCTGAGATAATTTTGTATTAGCACAGCATGTCAAGAAATACTGGCACTTGCTAAAAGGCTAAAGAAATACATGAATAACTGAGCTGAGAAGGGAGAATTTTGAAGGAAAGTTGTGGAAGATTGACAAGCACTGTAATGAAAGGAGTTGAACCATGTTATCTACATAGGCTGTATACCCTATTTGGCCATGATTCACTTTGCTGCTGATAGACTTAAACCTATCTGGTTAATATGTTGTACCTCTGCTTACTCCGTGTGTGTTAGTAACCCTCTTATTATATATCTCTAATAGTAAAAGTCCCATTTTTGTATACTATCCCAGGTTTGTAGCTTTTTAATGAATTTGTCTCTGTATTTTGGATTCATCCCACTAACTAATACTTATCAGCTATATTCTAAGATAACTGTATCATTTACTTTTACTTCCTCCATTTTTTTCAGGGCTTCTTTCACTCATTTTCAGATCTAAATTAAGTGTCTTTAATTGTATATTTTTAATATCTAGTCTCTGAAGTGTGAACAACCACTTCATTCCCCCTCATCACTAGCCACCCATTATAAACACATCACAGCAGAGTTTGCTAGAAATGCTGCCAACAGATGCAAAATCGAAGATGTAACCAGCATATGGATTAAACTAGTAGTAATGTTTTTAGTTACAACATTCATTATGGTATTGTAATTGCTGATAAGTTGAAGGGCCTTCAAAAAAGTTCACTGCTCTGTTAAAAAGTCAGTACATCACAGTTTGTTAATTTAACTGGGGTACATGCACCCTTCCCTTTTCAAACACAGCACTGAATTTGTTTACAGTAAAATTAAAACAAGATTGTTAATAAAAGAGCATGGATTAAGTGTTAACAAGTTAAAGAGAGAAAAGTAGAGATGGTTACAAGCAAATAAAATTGAAAACATGCTTCTAAAAGTCTAAAGCTTAATCAAGTAAGATACTGTTTTTGTTCAAGATAGTTTCTTTTACCTACAATCTCCCTTCCTGCTTTGCAGTGGACAGCCTAGTCAGGACCCATTACAGAAATCAGATCACTTACTTTCTTTGTCTCTTAAAATGAAAAGTAAAAATGGAGTCTCTCTCCATTCCTTATATCCCCAAAGGGATGTTTTTGTCTTACAAGTCAGGCAGACTTCCCAGGGATTCTGCCTCCAGGGGCAGGAGCCATGTTAATTCTCGGTCTCTAGAGTTCATGAGCAGGTTTAAAACTGCTCTTTTAGCTCAATGGCTTTGTTTACTGCTAATATGTAAACTAAGGTAAACTCACATTTCTTTGTGTAGGACAGACTGGTTATCACCTTTAGCTGGGCTATACTGTCTGGTCTTAATGAATATGTTCTAATAACATCAGACTGAGGGAATCTTTAGCTTTACATATAAAGTTAACACACATGAAACAGTGTCGAGTGGTTCAGGAGCATGAGTACAAACCTGAAGGCAGACTGCTAAGAAGCAGGGCACAAACTCCAAATTGGTTTTGTGTTCTATATTTAGATTTCACTAACCAAGTATCAAGTGTGAACTCCTCAAGCACTATAACAGCCTTAATAAGGAGTCACATACAGTACCCTTCGGTACTCCAGTCTACCTTGCCAACGTGATAGATGGTCCCTTACATCAATGATCATAATAATATCAGGTTATTCCCAATCCCAAATGACCAATCGCTTACCCAAAGTCAAGGGCACCCTAGATCTATCACCAAAGACAATGCTTGTAGCAAATTCTATAATAAACTGACTAAAGATTTAGTAACTAGGAAAAAGAAATAAGAATTATTTACAAGGTTAAAGCAGGTAAACATACACACACAAATGAGTTACTTTTAGAACCTAAGACTCTAATAGAAACTGCTATAATGTGCAAGTTCTATATGTCCTTTAGGCTAACCCAGGCCAAGCACTGAGGAACTCTTACTTATGCTTAGAAATCTTTGCCCTTCTAAGTTCAAGCCGCGTAGAGATACAGTTCCTTTCCCCAGAGTTCAAGCTGATGGCATGAGTCCATCTGCATGTTTCCTTTTCTTGGGTATCTGGGGGGAGAAGAGGGAAGAGTGGCAATCAACAAAGTCTTTGTTCTTTGATGTTTCACAGTGGCTTATTAGGTTTCAGTGGGCCTTCTTGACAGCAGGACCTAACATCTTCTGTAGGAAACCAGCATTTCTAATTAACTAACTAACTAATGCTTCTTTCCTGTTTGACTTAAACAGAGGATTACAATGCAAACGCTTAAAATTTATACCCATGTTCTAAAGTGATATTATAAGTAAGATTAATACATGCAACATCCTACGAGCATTTCATAAAGTCTAAACACATTTGTATACATCTAATACCTATTTTAACAATACTAACACACAGGGGTGCCATACTGGTTTCTAGCTAAGCATTTGTAAATGTTCAGTGAGGTCTACCTGTCTTGGCATGAGCTGGCACCTGGCCTGCCAGCATCACAACATATATTTTACAATGATATTAATAACCAACATGTTATTTGCTTTCATATCATAATTCACAAAGCATATTTTGTACCAATATTATTGTGGCAGTGTGAAAGGTGTGAATACAGGAGTGCTGAGGGTCACACATGCCCAGCCCAAGTAATTAAGTATTGGGGTACTACCAGTTAGATAGGCCCAGGCCAGAGCATTAGTCATCTAAGGCTGGCAAGAAAGAGTCAACTGGAACTATAAGAAAAATTGAGAATGTATGCATGTTGTGGTGTTCTCTCATTCACGTAAACCAGAACTTAATTCAGGGAAGGTATGCATATTTGGGGAAAGGGAGAGGTAGGAAACAGATGTACTAAGACCACTTAAAATACTTTCTTCTATATTACTATGATTTTTGAATCCACCTCATCAGTGTTGGGAGAGATTTGCTGGGTTTGATATGGTGCTCCTGACTGATATGTAGGAAGGTACTTATTGGTTATTCTGTCTGTGCTTGATTTTGAGTATGGGAATAGTCAACACAATGATTTTCTTATGCTAGCCATAGATTTCTATACCAGCAGAAAAAACAGAACAAATACTCCACCCCCCAGTGATAGCATGAGCTTTGGCCCAAGATAGAAAACAGCAATACTGTAGGTCAGGAAAGTCAGAGATGAATTAGAAAGACATTTTGGAGGAAACTGGCTAGTCTGTTTGGCTGCAACAGACAATACTATTACTTCAAAGAACATGTAAGTTTGCCAAACAGCTTTACAAAAATAATTTGTGTGTCATCACCTCAAAACAAGAAAGAGAAGTGATCATGAGAATGGAAGAAGGAAGTTATTAGTTTAGTGAGAGCCCATATGTATTACAAAGTTGTCGTTCCCTATTGTAGCTAATGACAACCAGCATTGTGCCTGACAATTTTAACTTCCATTTTTCTTTTTTACTTTAATTCTCTTATATGAAAAATGAGATTTCCAAATCTGGAGAGCTTGAAAATACAGATAAATGATCGAAATACTGCCTATTCCTTCAGGAAGCAGATTTTCTTTCAGTGCCTTTTAGTTTTAGATGTATGTTTTTCAGGAAAGGGACTGTGCTTTGCTCTGTGTTTGGTAAGCAACTAGCATGTCTTGGGTGCCTACTGCAATATAATAGTAAGTGTGAAAATTTTGACATTTAGCATTAACTAAAAGAACAATTCACAGGTTTGCTCACATTTTGAAAGTGTGTGATAACTACCTTTGGGGGAACAAAAGTCTGTATGGATTTTGTCTGAGATGACCCCTTTTTGTAGGGAATAGATTAAACACACAGCCCAAAGTGCCAAATGTTTCCCTTTTTGCAGAACTGAAGAGTACGTATGTGTTAAAATATGTTTCCAGCAATGTGAATGTTTTCATCCATCTCTGCTGTTTATTAAGGACCAAAATCCTCCCATCTGTCCATGTGTAGAAATCCTGTTGTGGCTCAATGACCGAATGAGACCTGAAATACTAATAGGGTAGAAAAGAAGTCTATGGTGCCTCTCAGTAATTTAAAATTCCTACTTGCAAATTGTTATTCTATTTTAAAGATATTTTGCTCTTCCTCCAAAGATAATTACATTTGAGTCAATCTATTTAAAATTCACCCCAAATATTTATCAATCAAAATGTTTTTGAAATATGAAATGGTTGGAGAACTAGCTGTGATTCCCTTATCTCCTACACAGTCTCCATCAGCAGTAACTGTTTTAGAAATGGTGAGAGATGTAGGGAAAAAAAGTTAGTACCTTCACAAGAAACCACAACAAAGATTGCAATAAAAAAAATCATAAATACTGTCTGACAGCTATAGAAGCACTCCAGTTTCACTTTGAAATTAAATTTGTTTAGCCTCAACATTTCTGTGTTAGAGAAGATGTGTACTGAAGAAAAATCCTTTGTTAGTTTAGAAGAGAAAGTTACAGATTTGCAATCGTACACTGCACATTTTTAAACTCTCTCTGGTGTGATGACTAAGGATAATGCTTTTATACTTCATAACATTGGAAGATTGGAAGATAATATTAAATCTAGAGATCTGGGGTTGCCTGAGAATTCAGTGCGTTTAGATTTAACTATGGTATTATCTTTAGTGTGTGTGTGTGTGTCTGTGTGTGTGCTAGAGAAATTTACCCACCATTGCATAGTCTTACAGCATTTACAATTTCATTTAAATGTAGATCACTGATTTCAACAATTCTGTCATCTCACTTTGGCTACTGCATTTACTTCCGGTAGAGATAAAGGGAGTTATGTCTGTAAACTGGCAACAAAAATTGAAAGTAGTAGGATAAAGAATCTCCATCATTGTACATGGCAATTCAAATTCATCACAAGAAACTTCTGATTTTAAAGTTGATGAGATTCTGTGTTGTACTTCTGAGGTGCAGGACAAAACTCAGAGATTAGGGGCAGGAGAACTAAAGTGAATTTAAGGCACCCTTGCATCTTGCTAATCCCTAACTATCCCCAGGGACTGCGGTAGGCGCTGGCATAATTTTATATTACCATTAGAGCCTGTCTAAACTATGGCAGCCTCCAGGGGTCCCCTATAAGTGGTAGTGCTGCATGCT
Organism: Emydura macquarii macquarii; assembly: GCF_026122565.2. NCBI lineage: Eukaryota > Metazoa > Chordata > Testudines > Chelidae > Emydura > Emydura macquarii. Next base: position 30,429,627 of record NW_027131390.1, on the reverse strand, counting down.
CCAGACCACCCCTGAAAAACCCAGGGTTTGCAAGGGGGTGGTCTTCAGTAGGCAGCCATACAGCTATTTTCTGCAGTGTCTGCACCAAGGGAATTCTCCCACAACCAAAACTGGGAGTTCTAGGGCACCTTCATGTTATATTGCCCCTTTTTCCTGGCATTAAGGGACTGGGCAGGGATCTCACTCAAAATTATATTAGTTGGCATCATAATACCTATATTAGTTCCCCAAAAACTTTGTGGATGGGGGAAACATCTTTTATTTGTTGCTAAAGGTTTATTATCACAGTAACTATGAATGTATTTAAAAAGAAACATCAGATGTAGGTAGATTTTTCTACTCAGCTTATTCCTGAACAAGGGATGAGGGTTTCTCTCTGCAATATTGAATTTTCACCTGAATGCTCTGTAAAATCATTTTCTCCCTTCAGGTTGCTGTAGATGTACTTTATAGAACTTAAAAAAAGAAAAGAAAAGTAACTTGACCAGTACTATAAAACATCTATCTTGAGAATTCCCATCCTGTGCTTTTAGTGAAAGATTTTGCAGTACTAAATTGTATGCCCTTATTGTTAGACAATATTTTGTCATTTTATCAGTATTTTACTCTTGATATTGTTAATTTTTAAAATACACCGAAATTCAGCCTGAAAGGTGAATATTTCGGAAAGGTTCAGTGGTTCCCAACCTTTTTGGCTCGAGGGCCACCAATATCATTTTTACAACCCTGAAGGGCCACTAGTCTCCACCAGCCAGATGGAAGGAGTTCACTGAGAAGGCTGCCTCCTCACTGATCTCCTGTCTCCCTGGCTACAGCAGGGAAACCACTCACATCCTGTAGCCCTGTGCGCTCCACCTGGGTCCCTAGGCAATGTCTCCCTTCTGCAGCCAGGTGGACAGAAGATCAGTGCTCCCCTCCCTCTGACTTCAGCAGGGACCTCAGCACCTATGGATCTAGGCGGAGCACTTTGCCATGCTCCCTGCTACAGACAGGGGGAGGGAGCGTTGATCTCCTATCCCCCTGGCTGCAGCAAGGAGCCTGCCCCGGTCTTTTAGGCCCACGGAAACGTGCTTCACCTCAGTTCTTAGGCAGCGGCTCCCTTCTGCAACCAGCAGGAGGGGAGCCGCGGGCCATTTTGAAAGCTCCCGTGGGCCACTTTTGGCCCTGGGCCACAGATTAGGAACCACTTGTGCCATTAAAGCATGTGCAGACAAACTTTTATAATTGAATTTATAACTGTTTTAATTCCTGTTTGCTGGAATAAACAAAGATGATAGAGACCATTCTAAAGATTTCTTTCTTGAGGAGATAGTAACATACAGGGTCAAATTCTGAACTGAATTTCATGGATTTAACTTCCATCCACTTCAGAATTTGGACCATAGCTGTTAGTTGAGCTTCTCCCATTTTTCTAAAATAGAAAAGTGCATCATTTAAAATTAAAATGCTGCCAAAAATATTTACTTCACACTCTGGTAGGAAAATTGTGATTACCACAATGTCTGGAAAAAAATCTTTGTTTTAAAAAACCAAAAAGCTTGTATCAATTTCTCAAATTTAGATTAACATTTCAATGTACAGTCTGTCATGGTGCAAAATTATGCATAAAAATAAGAATGGCTGAGAGGATAAGCAGAGTGACCTACAATAAGAGAACTTTTTAAGAGAAATGGGAGGCTATTGTGTTTCAAAGGTCAGGCAGAAAAATGAGGTCAAGGATCTTTTTGTGGAACATTTTGAAATTATCCATGAGGTTGGCTTGTGTCAGAAATCATTTCAAAGGTAACTAGATTTTTCTGTTTGTCCTCTCACCAGTTTTTCTTTGTTAAGATTTTATTTTTTATTTCAAAATTAATAAAATCCCACTTATATTGAACCCACAAATCTCACAACCTACCAGATGTCCAATACTAGCCTTTAATCAGGAGGAGAATCTTGTGCCTTCATGAATATATAAAAGAATAAGTGCAGGGTTTGTTTGTTTTTTATATTGACATTTAGGGATTTTGCTATGGGTTTCTTTCCACTGTCCCCATTTTTAATACTACATTTCTATGTGAAGCAGACAAATCATTTGAGATGTTCTTCCTGTGTAACTGTAGTTTGATAACATTTTGAGCAACTTAACGGATATCTACTTTCATAACCTCCTATTTTTCTCACTCCATTATAGCACATAAGGTTAAGCAATTATAAATTATGTTGTAAGAAAGGGTTAAAAATGGTTCTTCTAATACACATTGCTGGAGCTTGGTACATATAAATCACTAGGCCAAAGTGGTGTAAGCCAATTTAATATTTTTAATGTAGACATAAAGATAAATGTTTCCAGGATTTCAAATTATAAAGTTTGCATTTGCACACTTTTTATGAAAACCATTTAGTTGTGACAGGATGTTCAAAAGGCAGAGCACAGCACAAACCAGTCTCATATTATCCATGTAGATATCCTTTTGAAACATCACTTACCTTAAGGTCCCACTATTCCATCTCTCTCTTTATTCCTGCCTCAGCTGCCCTCGTGTCAGTCATCAACAGGAGTCTTTTTGAATCTCAGTGCAACTTTGATAGAGTTTGGATAATTAGCACTTAGTGAAACTCAATGACATGGATGAAATGTACCTTTGGATAAGAGTTTTCCTACTGTTAATAAAAATAGCAGTAAGACGAAATGATACTTTTTCAAAGAGCAGGCTGCACAGGGTGGGAGCTCTTCAGGGCTCAGTTTTAAGTCCTTCTATTCCTGCTGTTCTCCTCTGGACACTTGAAATTATCTGTATACATGTACACAGACAATATTCTACCATGGGTCATGAAATAGATATATCAGAGAATGAATTGAATTAAAACTTGGATATTGTAACTTAGTGGGCAAAGGAATATAAATTCTAGCTAACTCCGGCAAAAAAAAATCTGCCTACTTTACTACAAATCATAGGAGGCTCAACTACAGTCCAAACTGACATTGGATAGATATGGTATTGCCATTGAGAGGAACCTGGTATACTTTGGAGTAACCATGGACACAGAACTAAGTTTGGACCACAAGTCAGAAAGATGGGAGCCAAATCAAAGAAGAAATTGAATGTTCTGCGTTGTATTGCCAGTACCTATTGGGGTTCCATTGCTGGGATACTGAAAGCAACATACTGCTCAGTAGTTCATCCAGTACTTGAATATGTCATACCTGTCTGGTCACATATTGCTCTCAGTAATCTTGATAAGATCAACTTGGTGCAGGCATCTAAAGTTCACACAATAATGAGGTGTAAGATCTACTCCAACAGCAGTTTGTGAACAAGAGTCTGAGGTTCAACATCTTGAGAATCTTAGCAAAGAACAGCTCATTTGGTATGGGAATCATCTTTGCTCCCTTACTGAATAGCATCACTTATCTGGTCTATTCAGAAATTGGAAAACCAAATCAAGGCTGAAATGATCATCTTGTTTCGAAGGGTGTACAAAAGCTACTAAAGGAACAGGAGCATGTGATGATGTTATGAAGGCAGAGTGAGCAAAGAAGTTTGTTTCTCTAGTAATTCTTCCACATGAACCAATTTGCTTTAGTAAACCTCTATCCCATTTGAAACCTTGCTCGAAAGAACACATGGACATAGCCATCCTAAGGAAAATTACAGAAAAGACTACCTAACAGTATCTGTAACAAGGTAAAAAGGTTCATGTGTAAACTGATGATTCATCAGACAACTCCTTCAAGAATGGTAGCTGTGGGGTCCCCATCCAGTGGTCTAATGGATAGAGCACAAGAAACAAGATTGATTCATGATATATCAGCTCCAACTATATGGCTGAACTGAAAGCTATTTTCACTGCACTGCAAAAAGTAAACTGCAGAATTAGAGGCAGATGTTGTGATGTCTGTCGACTTGCAGGCAGCAATCTTCAGTCCCTTTGGAAGAAACCAGAATGCTGTCAACAGTGCAATTCATAAGGAGGCTCATAAGATCAGAATGGAAGGCAATAAATTAATTTTTCAATGGATTCCATCACACATTCACATAGCTGATGATCTGGACACAACTGGAAGACTGCAAACTCAGATTGGAATTACAACAGTTAACAATATTGGCAACCTATCAAGGGAAATATTAGCTGAAATAAATGGTCACAAGATGAAAGATCCTCTGTCTGATACCAAAACATCTTGGAACATCACATCCACTATCTGAGATTGTGAACAGGGCAGGGCAGTAATGAAACTCAGTAGAGATAGGATCAAGTATATCTAGGCTGCAAGACACCTGGCGCAGGCATTACCACCATACTTTTGGATGTAATATTGGAAGGAAAGGAAAGCTTTTCAGAACCGACACCTTGGCTCAAGTCCTTACAAAGGACCATGTATGAGTTGCCAATTGCATTCTCGAACAAATGCTCTGATATAATTATCTCAGGGCAAGACTACAACAATAATGTGCCCTCACAATTCTGATCTTCAACATCAATGCTATTCTGCTAAGTAGGTAACACCATACAAAAGAAATATTCTGAATGGACTGAAAGTTTTAGTAACCGGGACTGTGAGAGATGATGAATGAAGTTACTTCAGTCACTTCCTGAAATTTCTATAGTATTATTTCTCAATCTGAAACCTATCCAGGGCCATCTTATTTCTGTGTTGGTTCAGACCACTGGTCCATCTAGTCTGCTATCTTACCTCCCACAGTCGGCAGTACATTAAAATGAATAGAGAAGTCAACCTCTTTGGGATTTTTGTTTCATTGTCTGCGTTATAGTCAGTCCTGGCTCAGCGCCAACAAAGAGCAAGGCAATTTCAAGTAGCCTCATCATTCAGTAACTCTGTTTTGAGTAAAATATAAGATGAATTCAGGATTCAGATGGAAGCCACCAGCAGAAAGGCAAACTCAGTAGTGAGTCTGAAGCTAAAGCCATGTAAAATGCTTCTGTACAAACAATGGACAACACCAGGTACACAAAACTTTTTTCTTCTTTCCCTGGTGGTTTTTAAATCACTAAAATGCCATTAAAATTTGTCACAATATAAAATAATCATAATAATTTAAACAGAGGCATTTCAGCATCGAACATGTGAGCAAAGGATGGTATCAAGAGTTTGTGCCAGAGAAGCAAGCTGACAGTGTACAGTGTCCAGCTAGAAGTCAGGTTGATTGAATATTTTGGTAGGCATTCTTGAGACATTCCCAAATGGAACTAGAGAGTAAGTCTCCAATGCATCCACATTTCAAATTCCTATAATGTAAGTTCCTAACAACAATATACCCAGCTTTCCTGTTGTCAAGCTGCATGGGTCTTGAACCCAGGTCTGGGGTTTGATGGGAGTCAATCTGGGGAGTTACCACTCCTCAGTCCTACTCACAGACAGCTGGAACTGGCATTCAGGAAGCACAACTGGAGCACAAGCCCTGCCCCTGTGCTCTGACTGGGAGTGCTCCAAGGCTCCTGATTGACTGTATCCCCTATTTAAGCCAGAGGAGGAAACAGGAAGTTGCCTATACAATTGGGCTTCACCCTGCCACGAATTGCTGGACTGGTGTTTTTGCCTGTTCCTGCCTTCTGATCCTGACCTATTGGTATCCTGATTCTTGATAACTGCCTCCTGGATCCTATCCTCTGTTTCCATCACCTGATCCCCATCTCCTAGTATCCTGACTTGGTCTGGCTTTTGGTAAACTGCCTCCTGGTTCCTGCCCTCTGGTTCTGTCACTTGAACCTGACCTCCTGGTATCCTGAATTGGCCTGATTCTTGGAAATGACTCTTGATCTCTGCCGTCTAGTTTTTGGACCTCCTGGCATTCCACCCTGGCCTGATTCCTGGTAATTTGCTTCTGGCCCCTGGACTCTCAGCCTATGCCTAGCACTAACCAGTAAGCCACACTGCCTATGTATCTGCCCTTTCAGATGGAGGTTGATAGATACTGTGTTGCCAATACTTGAGATCAAATAGTCTATCCTGTACAAATCCATATGAAATTTGGATCAATTGAGTAAAGACACCATTAGATGCATTTTTAAAGATTTCTTCAGGTTCGAGTCTATAGTTTGCTAGCATGGAACAAAAGTCTAAAGCAACAGCAGGACAAGTTTATACACTAAAAATCGGGGACCAACATTTTCAAACTTGGCTGTCTAAAGTTAAGTATCTAAAGCCACATTTAGGCACCTAAACAGAATTAAGTGATGTCATTTTCTAAAGTAGCTGGAATTCCTACTGAAGTCAATAGGAGAAACTGTGAGTTCTTAGTATCACTAAAAAAAACTAGACCACTTTTAAGTATGGATTTAGGTGCTGAACTTTAGAAACCTAAGTCTGAATTTTTTGTTCAGAATTATTACATTTCTGAGAAACCGCAAATTAACTACCCTCCCTGCCTCCACCTCTTCCCCATTATCATTGTTCCCCTATCATCTGAAGTCTCAACTATTTTAATAAAAATTGAGGTACAGTATAGCATAGAGCTATATTTATTTTTCCAATTGCTGATCCTTAAATCTCTCTAAGGTTACATTTTGGAAATGATAAATCTATTAAAAGTCTGCTGGCTATCTGGCCAGTATGCAGTCTAAAATAAACCCTTAAAGGCTGCAAAGACTTTTCCAGGAATACGTGCTCTTGGTGGCACAAATAATTGGTGAGACGGTAATGCTTTATTTTACACAAACTGGCCTCTAGAAATTTCTAAATGAGTTTAGTCTCTTGTAGTAACATAGAGTTTTACTGTAACTATTGGTGTTTATTTTCTTAAACTAAGCTTAATTACCACATAAATATTTCAGTTACCACAGAAAACTGTTTCCATTAATCTGTATACTTTATTCACTGTATACAATTAACATCCTGACTCTAGGGCTCTGGTTAACAAGGACTTATTCTACAGAGCTCATCTACTCTCATCACACCAAAGTCTTTTGCTCTTTTATATCCTCAACAAGAACGCAACAAAATCACTAAACAAAAGCTAATTATCAAAGTTGAACAATGAGTTGCCTCCAGCTGACTAGACTATGTTCTGAAGGACTCATTTTACAACAGGAAATTATGTAGATTTCTAGTGATTATGAAAATATTATTTAGCTAGTGCCACTAGGTCCTCAAGAAGGAAAACAAACATGATGCAAACTTGTGAATAACATAATTTCTCAAACCAAAGAGTGCCATAATAGAAAATAAGTTGCAGGAAGAGAAAAAATGAACAAGTGACTTAGAGTAAAAAAATGGTCCAAGGGTTAGCTCTCCTTGTCCAAGAACTGTACTCTGCATCAAAGACCATTGATGTTAATGAAAGTATTTTGAATGACTTTTAATGGGCACAAGTTCCAACATTCTTTTTAATGTGCTGAATGGGGTGGCACCAAATGACTATCAAAGCCTCAAGTACTTGGGTGGTGTTTTTTACCCACATTGATTCATATGGTGCCTCAGATTGAGTTCTGGATGCTCGGTGATGTCAGTGTTGCAGATTGTGTCTGAAATGTCCTTTTCATTTGCATCTTATGAAGTCAAATCCATAGTTTAAATCTAATGTCAACACATCACTTTCCAGAGAAAAACTAAGGAAAGGCCTGACAATACATCCTGTGCTCATCTAATGTGAATTTTAATTCAGAATATTGAGTAAAAATTTTGAAAAGCAGCTATATCAGTTGGAAGCTGGCTTTTGAAATGTTTAGTCATCATGATCAAAGCTTTAAAGTAGGGAAGCGGATAAGCTTGTTCTGTTGACTCAAAAATCAGTCTGAATTTGCAAACATTCTTCTGTATTTTAAACCATGTTTTGTAAGAATGGTTCCATTTTTTTCATAAAAGATGTTTACCTAGCACAAGGAGCAAAGTGAGTTGGGAGAGATGTTGCTTATCCCCTACAATCTCTTCAATCAAAAGCTTTCCCTACTCTACTGGGTGCTCTGAATACGATGGGCCATTTCCTCAGTTGGTATAAATCATTATAGCTCTACTGAGGTCAGTAGAGCTACCGAAGCTTACACCTGGCTAAGAATCTGACCCAATACACCTGTATTTCATTTGCATTTCTTTCTTCTCCTATCCGCTCCTCGGTATATTTTGTGGTGTCTCTGTATTTGTTAAATGTGCCCAAACTGTGCTCCGTTTTGTCCTGTTTTCTCCTCTGTGCTCCTTTTCTGCTCCTATTTATTTATTTATATCCACCCTTCTCCTAACAGAAATCATATCATATAGTATCATGTAGTGTCAGTCAAACTTCTATGTTTGCAGTGCTAAAGTGGGTTCAAAATTAAGTTAACTAACTTTGCCAGTCCCTGTTTTTATGAGTCATTTACAGCCACAGAAGATCACTTGCTCACACTTTCCTCCTCCTTCCCCTACTGAAGTCAGCCAGCCATTGTGGAAAGGCTCTGGGGTCAGGTCACACACCCTTTGGGGTGTTTAGCACTGCTGATGACACTAGTACTTCTCCACTTCAGTTGTATGTGGCTCGTGGCTGCCCATCACATTAGGCACAAAGGGGAAAGGTATCTTTTGTATGCCTTTCCCCCCACCTTGCTCCCATCAAGTAGGGCCATCCATATTCTGTCTCTCAGTATTGGACAAAATGTAACAAACAAACAAAACCCCCACAACCAATATACAATGGGACAGATCCCACAATCCTTATTCAGGAAAACTCTTATTGACTCCAAAGAGTTTTGCTTGCATAAGGACTGTGAAATTTGACCCTGTGCTTTGGGTTCTTTGCATGTAGGACATCTAGAACTTCATGAATCCTGGAAAAAATGTGAAATCTCACATTTTCCAGGTTTTCCTAATCTTACTCTAATCTCTCTCTTGTTCTCTCTCTCTCCCACACACATGGCTTGATTAATATCAGGCTGGAAACTGGGTGGTGGTAACAGGAATTCAGTGACCTTTTATGATCTAAACTACCATAATCACTACTGTACATTATGGCAAGATGAGGGGATAACTCTTTTATATGTTACCGTGACAATTGAGTGAAAGTGTATTTAACAAGATAGTCTCACAATGTGCAACATTTCATTTTCAGAGAATGGGAGGTACAGTGTAATATGTATAGAGTCAAATTCCTTTCTTGATTACATTGGTGTAAATCTGTTCTTCCAGTTATATATTCTTGAGAGGAGAATTTGGTCCATTCTTTCACATTTGCAAGTTTAAAATCGCCAAAATACCGCAATAAAAAGGTTTAATACAGAAAACAAATTATAAAAACACCATTTAGCTTACCATAAAAGGCACAGTACTATATAAATCTCATATAAACAAGATATATAGCTTAAATGGCGATATTACTCAAAATTACAACTGTCCTATAAATAGCCTTATAAGCCATGCTTGAAAGATATTCTGCTATTTAATCACTTGAGCTCAGGAGGAAGTCTATTCCAATCACCTGGGGCTCCAGAAGAAAAACCTCATCTACCAAGTTATTTCTTTGTCTTAGGTATTGTATATCTAATTGTATATCTAAATTACAATAAGGACCTTAAACCATACGTTACAAAATTCTCAATTAATAACCTTTGAAGATAAGAGGAAGCTTTTTTTCCCCCTGATGAAATGAAAATCAAAACTCAGCCAGGGAAACTGTCTGCTTTAATGTGGTGTAGTTAATTTAGCTTTTTGTAAAGGGTAAAGCAATGTGTTTATAGTAATTATAAAGCAAAACAAATCAGCAGCATATGATTTATTATATTTGAGATGCAGCATTCTTACTCATGTTTTAGCACAATATTTTTTACTAGTTTAGAAATGTACTTATCTGTTCATTATCTCTGACATGCAAGTGAATGGGGAAACAGAGAATAGGGAGGTGAACTTCCTGGAAAACATAATGTTAAAAGCAAAGTGAATTGTATTACCTTTTTTCCTTAATAAAGGTGTCTAGAGCTTTCCACAAATATTTATCTGAAATTACTTTCATTTTGAAATTTATTTAATTTATTATTATAAAGTAAAAAGTCTAAAGCAGAACAAAATTATCAATATGAACAACGTTCATATAGTGCCCATATAGCAGACTGTACAAACACAGAGTAGCAGATGGTCCCTGCCCTGAAGAATTTACAATCAAAATAGTCCAGACAGACTCGGGGCGGGAGAAGTTATATAAAATAATCAGAATGATCAATGTGATGGCATCAGGGTAGTGCCACAATTTTTTAGCTTTGGGGTGGATTCATTTAGGAGAGGCGAAGTTAAATGGAAAGAAAAGGGAAAGAAAGAAGGGTGAGAGGGACAGAGCAAAGGAGAAGACGGTAAGAGGGGCAGGTATGGAGTGAGTTTGAGGTGAAGAGACTGTGATGGGAAGGCAGGGAGAGAATTAGAGCAACCAGCATATCAGCATAGAACAGAAACTGTAGAAAGGTCTCTTAGGCCTGGTCTACATAGTAAACTTAGGTCGACTAAGATATTTTGTTCAGTGCTGTGAAAAAATTTAGGTCCTGTATGACATAGTTCAGTTGACCTAACCCCATTGTAGATGCAGCAAGAACAATGGAAAATGTCTCTGGCTGGCTCCTTTCTGCAATTTTCCCTCCAAGCCACATGGTGGGAAGGGGAGACATCAGCTGGACCCTAGAGTTCCCGGTGTGGTGAGTTCTCTTCTTCTTAGTTCTCAGTCTGTGGGATGCTGGGGGGAACCTGGGCCCCATTTCCCTTCCTCTCATCCTTAATTCAGCAGTCTCTGATTTGGCAGCTTTTGCTCCCAAATGAACTGTTTTGACTGTCCTGGACCAATTTTTTTTAGTAGTGTTTTGTAGGAAATTTCACATTTCTTTTCATTTCAAATTGGAATCAAAACACATTTTGAAATGTTAGAAATCCCCCACAGAATGGAAAACCTGAGTTTTTTGACTAGCTGTACTGTTAAATTAATCGTATCTAGGCTCCGATTCTGCAAAATGTTTACGCATTTGATATGCTTAACTTTAAGTCCAAACCAAATAAATGTTACCTACTTTGGAATTTTGTTACAATACATTTGCACAACTCCATTTTTGAAACATTTAATTTTGAGAGAGTTCCAAAAAGTGTAGTATGTGTTGTATCCATTTGGGATGAAGATCCCAGAGACACATTAGCAGATCCAACTTCACTGACTTTGTCACAAGGGATACATTTGGCCAAGGATATCCAGTGTTTTATTTGAACTAAGAAATCAGCTTCCTCAAGAGCCAGAGACAATACAAATAACAACTTTGAATTTGTACTGGTTTTCCCCTAGTTTGCCTGTATATTTTTAAGCCCGTCTTTTGGCTCGTTTAGCTCCAAAGTGGAATCCCTCCACATGTGGTGTTTAATGAAGTACACGGGAATCAGGTTTGTCATGAAACAATGCTTTTCTTAACCATATAAGCACTTGGCTCAGGTTTCCAGAAAGATTTTAGAGATTTTCAAAGATGGAGAGGGCAGTTAGGTGCCCAAATTTCACTGTGAAAGTCAAATAACTGCCCTATCTGCCCCTCATTCTTTCTCCTTATTTCACATGGGGCATGCTGAAATACTTAAGATAGGTATAGTCACTACAGTTGGGTGAAAACTTTCCACTGAAAAATACAGTTTCATCAAAATCTGTAAGTTTTGCAGGAATTTGTTGATCATGACAAAAGCTTTTGGCAGGCAAAAGTCAAAACATTTCATTTTAGTAGTGATTCATTTAATTTATTTCAGATTTTTAATACTGTATATAATCACATGTAATGTTATTGTAGTATATATTATATGTAATATAATAGAAAAACTGAGAATAAGAGGATCAAAATGATGCTATCAAAGTAAAACTTTTGGATCGTTCCAAATATACTTTTTTTTTTTTTTAATTCTTGTTTCACAGGATTTTTTTTTTAAATCTTGTTGTGTTCTGAATTAGAACAAAAAACTCCCAAAACATCAGAATTCCAAGTAGAACAGAAATTCTGGTTTGTAACCAGCTTTAATAATCACATGCATTGTAACATGATAGTCTTATTTACACACTTGTCCTGATATTTCCCACAGCAAACTTTTCTAAATTCTGAACTCCTACTCTGATGACAGTCTGTATTGCAAAGGTTATGGTAGTTGGCTAACAATAATGAATCAAATACAAAAACCATACCTGTTTTGTCTTCAAAACAATTAATTACTTCACTTATGGGAATGATAGGTGGAGAAATATTTAGCTCCATTATGAATTAAGGAGGAACCAATTAATTTGTACCTGTTCATCATTATTCTTTCAAAAGAAATGGTGAATTTGGAATACTAAAAGAATGGTGACATTGGCCTTATGATTTTGAAATAATTGCTGAATTTGGGGAGGGATACTTGGTACTGTGTTTATAAATCTCACCATCACCTTTTCCACACAGGTGATGAAGTTTTGCCCACAAAGAATACATTTCACAGTAAGAAGTCAATTCAGACTCTTACGTAGGATGCAAGTCAACAAGCAGAGCTATGGAAAACTGATTTTTTAATGTTTGTTTTTATTTAATATCATGTGACACACCAACAATATGAACCTACTTGAGGCAAATCAAACTTCTGTGCAAATTTAAATTGCCAAGTTACACTCAGTTTTGTTCCCGTCTTTTGCCTTACCCAGATCAGAAAATGCATGTGGTTTTCCCCCTGTCCGCCCCTCCCCAGTGTTAATTTGTTTTACTCTCCTCATGTTTCACCTGCCCCTCTCCCCTAATTTTGGCATGACTCTATACTTTAGGTGCAAGAGCATATTCTGTTTGAAGCTTAAAAAAGACACCATTGGCTAACTACAAAAGAACCAGGTTGGATCAAGATCAAAGATAGACGTGATTTAAAAAAAAAAAACATAAAACTATTATAAACCTCCAGGGCAGAGTAAGGAGGTAGAGCAGGAAATGTTTGTACTGATAAGGGAGTCCTAATGAAAGACCAGAAATCTGATCACTGCTGAATTTTATCTTGACATTGTCTGGAATAAGAACGGAGAAATGGTCAAGAAATATGACAGGTTTCAAGAAGATTCCTGTCTTCCTAGTTAATCAGCAAACAAGACACTGGAAAGAGGCAATCATGAATTTAGTCCTAGGAGCTGAACCAGATACAGTAAATAGGATAAAAGTTTGGAAGTGCCTTATGAGTGATGAAAGCAGATGAACGTAAGAAGAGTTAGGAAATACACTTTGATAGATAGAAGCATTAAAATGCTTACATTTTACATTGCAGATGTTGAGACAGTACAAAATGAGCAGAAAAGCAATAGCTGAAATCAAGTAATGTTTGGATGCGCTATTATACACACGATGGAAGTGACTGAAGAAAAGGAAGTTTTAAAGATAACTGAAGGTCATTACCATAAAAATAATAATAATTGGGAGAGTTGGATGTGAACCTCTAAAGCTATATATTTGTACGTTTTGACTTGAGTGACTTGTCCTAAGGGATCTTTCAGTAGTGATTTCCCCCTCGCCCCCCCCACTCCTCCTGGGGAAATCAGGCTAGTTATTTTCTCTGACTATTTTTTTTTAAAAATCAAAGCTGCTTCTTGTTAGACGTTGCCTTTGTAGATTAACACCTTGATCCTATTGTCCTGATCTCTGGACCCATGCATGACTGCATTGAAGTCACTGAGGGTCCACCCACTTCTAGCTCCTTGTAGGATCGAGATCTAGATCTTAACATTTTCAAAAATAATATTTGTTGCTGTAAACAATACATTTAAACAAAATCATTGAGACTGTAATTTTTACTCTTTAAAAATGGTGCATTTCTTTCTCATGCAATACAATTGTGGCATGCAAAATTGTGATTGATTGGTATGTACTATAAAGTAATGACACAGGAATCACTTTACATAGGCCAGTTGCAAACATTTGTCTGAAGGAAGAGCAGTGTTTGGCAGCAAAAGTGGAGAACAGTATGCAGTTTCCCTCAATCTATATAAAAAGGGTATAAATATGTCTAAATGAACTATATTGAAAAGAGATTAAAATGTTCTTTGCTTAATAATTTTTAACTTTTTCTGGAAAACTGAAAAATTTAACATGAAGACAAGTACATGTTCTACACTGGTGTGCTGTGACTGTTAAAACCATTCATTGACTAGCCTCTCAAGTGTGAAGGCCTTAAAGAATTTAACTATAATTAGAAACAACAGCTTCTCCCTCTGAGTCTGTGTAGGTATGGTTGTGTTTGGGCTGAATACACTTTGATTTTTGAGCAAATACTACAATTTATTGCCCCAGATATAGCCTTGTTATTTCATGATTAACTTATGAAAAGACATATACAGTTGTGGTATGTGTAATGGATTTTACCAAAAGTTTTTATTTGGAATCCATGTTAGGCTATAAAATATTTGAAGGGGAAGACTGAACTCACTGATAGAACTTAAACTGTTGAGACAAGATTACACAAATTTTCCCAGTCAGTCCTCAGATAAACTAATATATGTACACTACAAATTTAGCATAATTCTTTAACACTTCAGCTTACTTACACTTATTGGTCTTTTAGTTAAAGGCCTCAGTACTGCCTTCTCTATTTTTCATAGAAAACTCTTTTCTTAATTTCTTTAATTTTTTTTGTGTAGATTTTAGTTTTGTTTCCATACCAGTTCTCCAAGATACTGAAAACAATTAGACTAGTTGAGCCTTGTATCATGAGAAAAATATTTCTAAATGAAATCTTAGAAGTATCCATGGAAACTAGTTGCTCTCAATCTCTCCTGCTGAAGTTGTTCCCTTTTTGATAAATAATCCAGGAGTCATAGGAGCAGGGGGACTGGACCCTGGGTGTTTTAGCTCTTAGGTGGGTGCCTTAACGCCAGATTATAGAGATTTTCTCACTCTCTCGCTCTCTCTGGCCCAACCACTGTAAAGAATTTTTACAAAGTGGAATGGCTTCAGCAGGAGAGATTGAGAGGTGAGTGTTCTAACTGCTGGGATAAGAGGAATATAGCATCACCTCTTCCTCCCCATCCCCCCAGATTTTGACTGAGGCCCAGTCCATGCTCTGAGCATGCCTACTGGAACTGGCCCCACAGATGTGTTAGGAATTCCCCCGCTCATCCTCTGCCCATTCATGGATAGTGCTGCAACTTAGGCAGGAGATAGGCATGCAGATGCCTAGTGAGTTGGCAGCATAGAGGCAGTAAAATTTTACGTACCAAGTGAGTTTAAGCATCTATGGAATTAGGCAGCAGCCAAATGGAGATTTAGCTGATCACAGAGGAGCCTAAAACCTAGATGGCTAAAACTGCTGTGTAGGTGGCTAAATTCATTCATGGATCTGTGCCTCAGTCTACCTCTCTGCTGCAGGAAACATGAGCGGGACTGTAAGGAGACTGAAAACCACTTTTTCCTGACTTCTCTCCCACTTGGAATCATTGTAACATCTTAGTACAAACTCCCTAATCTTCTTGCCCTTATTTTTCTGCTTATATTAGGAAACCTACTGAAAGCAAAGGGAAAAACTTCTGGTAAACTGAGAGCGCAACCTAAAATAGATAAGAAAGCCAAGAGTATAAAAGAGATTGAATGGAGAAGAAACCCAAAAGGATCAGAATGGTAAAGGAGAATTGAAGATAAGGCCTAGTGTCACTGCAAGAGCTGAAACAGTTGTAGAGAAATAACAGAAAGATGTGACTGGAAAAACTGAGGCTACATTTACACTGATGGCGGCAAAATCACCGCCGCCAGATTGATTTTTCAGGATTGATTGAGCGGTCAGTGAGACCCGCTCAATTGATCAGGAAGTCAACCGAGTAAGTTCACCCCCTCAAGTAGTGTAACACTGCGTCGACAGGAACGGCTCACCACAGTGTGAACAGTATGCAGAAGGGAAGCTGAGCAGTCGACGTCAGTTACGCAAACTACGCTGCATAGTTTGCGTAACTCCCGTCGACTGCCGCTGAATCGCAGGGTCAGTGTGAACCAGCCCTAAGAGAATTCCAAAGAGAGAAGCTGAGTGCCTGGAGAGCAGAGAAAGGTAAGTAGAATGTATAAGAGAATAGATATTCCCATTAACCAGGAAAAAGATTGGAGAAATTCACACACTCCAAAGTCGGTTAAGGTTCAGTTAAGATAACCAGCTCTTATTGCCTTTTCCTTTGCTTCTGTTCTTGCCTGTTGATCTCTCCAGCTGTCACTCTGGCAAAATAAAACCTCAGGATGGGAGTTCAGTGGGGTTTTTTCCATGAAATTTGAATAATTTTATTTAATGCATCCTCTTTTATCTATTTGTGAAAGAGATTCCATTAAAGAAAAGCAATTACACACTGAATTGTTTATAATGTTATAAAGACACTAGACAGAGAAAGTAGCAGGGCATTCTAGGGTAATTACCCTGAGTGCTCTATTAAGTGCACTGTGGCCTACTTTAATCAGCCAGTGGTTCTGAAAGCAATAGTAAACATGCAATGCAGAATTTTGCATGGGAGAAATTAAGTTAGGAACATTTGGAGCAAAGATAACGAGGCTGAATGAATGAACTCGAGAAGAAAGAAGAAGCGATGTATCCTATAATGACTGCTGGCTGTTCTGCTACTGAATAAACATTACATCAGTGGGGATCTGGACAAGTGTTGGCCAAGAGGATGTGAGAGATTGTGGGCTTCAGACCCAAGCCTGTGGGTCCCCAGGCCATGATCAGACCAAGACCGCCACTCAGAAGCTCACTGGAGCAGCCCGAGAAGGGAGCCAGTGAAGTTCCAGCCTGCAGAAGACCTTGCCCCAAAGCTCCTGATTGGGGGAAATGACCAACACCCTGGAACAGAACTCCCTAGCCATTTAAACCAGGAAGAGGCACAGGACGTTGTCTGAGCAATTGCAGAAATCCCTGGATGACTGCTACAGTAGACCTTGCTTGCTTATGTGAATCTTGGTTCCTGTCCTCCTTATCCCAGACCCCTGTCTATTCCCGGATCCTGCTTTCCTGCCTCATTCTAAGTCCCTTCTTCGATGTCTTCCTTGACTATCTCCAGCTCTGACTCTTTGCTTGGCACCTGACTCTAACCCTTTAATCTGACTGTCACACCCGTCATTACAGAGTGGGGGAAATTGTAAATGTGCATTTAAAATAACAGTCTAAATGTATCATCATCATGTAACACTATATCTTCAGCTTGCTGTACTGATGTCACTAACTAATTAATCTTGTGAGTATTAACTAATCAATCAGTCCCTTGTCAGCTTGGTTAGTCAGGCATAATTACTTACCTGCAATTTGCTTCTCTAAGGGGATCATTAAATTGAATATGCCCGTCACCATAGAGGCTTAAAACATGCTTTGAGTTCCAAAGCACCCCTTGTTTCCTCGTGACAAAGACTGCTTTATAATGCTTCAAAGCACTGGATGGCATGGCTTTTTGGAGCACCTGTTAGGGCAGACCTGCCTGACAATAATGGGAATGAGAGTCTGGGCACTTGGATTCCATTCTTCTTTAACTGGCTCTGCTACTAATTGTGTGATGCAGAACAAGTCATGTAATCTAAATTTTCAAAAGTAACTAGTGATTTTGGGGGATCCAGTTTGAAACACCTTAAAAGGACTTGATTTTCAAAGGGTGGGTGCTCAATCCTAATGAAAATCAAGCCCACTTAATGTCTGAGGTTTAGATACTCCAACTCAATTGTCACTTCAGAAAAGAGGCCTTAACTTCTATGTGCCTCATTTTCTCTCTCTGTAGAGTTCACTCCTGGAAGGCACTGCAGTGTGGTATAAAAACCTATATAGAATAGAATTCCTACAGGTAGTATGGTCAGACTGATTTCATACATATTTTTAACAGGCATCATTATATTTTTATAAGACGATCTTTAGAAGTGTTCAATCATTATTGCTAATTACAAAGGGTTTCCCAAGATATAATTGTATCCTATTTTTATTAAACAATCACATGTTTTTAAAAGGATCTGTCAGTGTTTTGGAAAATTACATTTTTGTTTGGTGTTTTTCCAACGTTTTAATCTCTACAAACCACTGTTTCTATGTCAGGCCCGTATTAATGCTCTGACTGACTTAGTTTAACTTCTTAAGCCTTCAGATGTGGCTACATATGATGTCTATAAAGGATTCCTTTTGAAAATTTTTGTGTCCATTCATTTCAAAGAGAAATACCTGTAGCATTTATATCATCAATTAGATATTAATATTGACTGAAATGGAGAGAGGTTTTTAATGTACATCAAACATTTGACTTCTTTTTAAATAGTATTACATTTTCCACAGAACTTTTTAACCATGTTATCATTCCAATGGCTTTTGTCTTCTATTTTATTATTAACCAAATACTTTTGATCAGTGTCTCTGTGATATTTCTACTGAAATAAAATAATGGTTTGATCAGTGTATGAATTAAGTAACTGAAGAGGGCTATTTCTTATAGGAAATGTACTAAGCACTTAAATTTGCTATTTAAATATTATGCATTAATCCAAGAATTGAGCCAGAATTCAAAAGCCACAGACAATCTTTGCCTAATATGTACCAACAATATAGAAATGTTACCTGAATAATTTGAAATGTCAGCGTCTGAAGGGCGTTTGACACATCTACACTATGTAATGGGTAGTTACCATTTGGAAAACACTTAAGATCATTTAGTGGAAACTAGAGGTAATCTCCAGAGTCTGCTTGGCGATGTATAGATATGAAACTGGCTCCAGAAGATCAATAATATAAGGTGGTGCTGAAGGTGCTCAGTGGACTGTCCATTGATTCAGAACTGAAGACAATGTGTACATTTTACTTTTCTGCCACCATAGATGGCGGGAACAAAGTTGAACAAAAGCTGTTATTGACAGTTCTTAAGTGCATTCCTTATTTACCTAATGGCTTGGAATACACTATTACAGTTGGGTTCAGTTTCCTCAATTCATTTACAGAGCTAACCCAATACAGAAGGAGGAAACATTTGTCAGCTATATTACACACTGGGGGTGAGAGTCACTCCCAGGTTCATAAGAAAGGCCATACTGGGTCAGACCAATGGTTCGTCTAGGACAGTATCCTATCTTCTGGCAGTGGCCAGTGCCAGTTGTTAAAACTAACTGGGCAATTGAGTGATTCATCTCATCCCAGCTTTTGACAATTAGAGGTTTAGAGACACCCAGATCATAGGGTTGCATCCCTGACCATCTTAGCAAATAATCATTGATGAACCTCTCCGCCATGAATGTATCTAATTCTTTTTTGAACCCAGTTATATTTTTGGCCTTCAAAACATCCATTGGCAATGAGTTCCACAGGTTGTGTGTGCAGTGTGTGAAGAAGTAGGTTTGTTTTAAACCTGCTGCCTATTAATTTCATTGGGTGACCCCTGATTCTTGTGTTATGGGAAGGAGTAAATAACACTTTTTCTCCACAGCATTCATGATTTTATAGACCTTTATCATAGCCCTCTGTCACTGTCTCTTGGTGTGTCTTTCTGAGCTGTCTCTGCTTCTCCTGCCTCTTTAGTTTGTTTTCAGTCAGATCAGCTCCTGGACCCTCACCTCCAATTAAGTGTATTAGCCCTACAATTTTAGGGCTTGCAGTCTCCTGGCTGTTTTTTGGAAGCAGCCTGGTGTAGTGCTGTCAGCCCTTTGCTATCCCAGGCCTTTCTGCCTCCTCTTCCATCTTCATACTCTCCCCTTTATAGCAGGCCTTGTTTCCTCTATTGTTTGCACATGTGGGTGCCTGCCTCCATGACTGGCAGCTGAATGGGGGGGTGTTCAAGCTGCTTGCTTGTAAATTGGAGAGACCCTCTCTGTCTGTCTGTGCTCACTATGTGGTTTGTAGACCCCACTACACCCTTCTTAGTCATAGCTTTTCCAAACTGAACAGTCCCAGTTGCTTTTAATCTCTTCTTATGTGGAAGCTGTTCCATACCCCTCCTGTAGCCCTTCTCTGTACTTTTTGCAGTTCTACTACATCTTTTTTGAGGTAAGGTGACCAGAAGTGCACATGGTATTCAAGGTGTGGGCATACCATGGTGGCATTATAATATTATATATCATACATACATTATATTACATATTGTAGTGGCTTTATGATATTTTCTGACTTATCTATCCCTTTCCTAATGGTACTTAACACTGTTCACTTTTTTGACTGCTGCTGCAGCACTTTGAGCGATGTTTTCAGAGAAACATCCACAATGACTTTAAGGACTCTTTTTTGAGTGGTAATAGATAACTTAGATCCCATCATTTTTTGCATATAGCTGGAATATGTTCTCCAATGTGTATTACTTTACACATATCAACAGTGAATTTCATCTGCCATTTTCTTGCCCAGTCACCCAGTGAGATCACTTTATAGCTCTTCGCAGTCTGCTTTCGACTTAACTATCTTGAGTAATTTTGTTTCCTGTGCAAAATTTGCCACCTCATTGTTTACCCCTTTTTCCAGATCATTTATGTGAATGTGTTGAACAGTATTGGTTCCAGTATAGATCCTTGGGGGACCCTGCTATTGACCTCTCTCTACTATGAAAACTGACCATTTGTTTCATGTCATTTAACCAGTTACTCATTCATGAGAGGACTTTCCTCCTTATTTCAAGACTGCTTACCTTTCTTAAGAGCCTAGGTGTGGAACCTTGTCTAAAGCTTCCAGAAAATCCAAACCCACTTTATCCACTGGATCACCCTTGTCCATACGCTCTTCCCCCATAGAACACTAATAGATGGGTGATTGAGTTCCCTTTTCAAAAGTTGTGTTGACTTTCCCCATCATATCATGTTCATCGTGTCTCATCGTTCTATTTTTACTATTGTTTCAACATACAAGCCTGGTAATGCCCCTGGGAATGGCAGACCTGTTTGAAGCAACACCAAAAGCTCCCTATAACCCCCAACAATACAGCCTGTGAGAGCTTGATGCCAAGAGATGCTCTTCTCCCACACAGCCAGGGCTTCTATTAAGTCCCAGAAAATCTTTAAAGATGCTTCCTATAATGGAATCTCTGCATGAGGGCAATGGCAATACTTTTGCCACCTCCTCCAAGAGTTATTTCCTTATACAATGCAGCTATTAGCATGAGTGCAGGAGACAGAGCTGCTCATGGTTCTCAGTGGGGTCTGCCCCTGTTATTATTGGGAATGACAAATGTAAATGAAAACTGCATAATACTCTAAAATGTTAAATTACATTTAATTTACCTTTTAACATTAGATATCACTCCCATTCACCCCCAGAGTGACGTTTTCTCCCATAGAATGAGAGACCCAGTACATAAGGAAAATAAAATGACTAAAGAAAATCCAAGTCTTGTACAGAATAAGTAAAGCAGAAGCAAGAGTGACATCAGCTCAGCTTGGTCCTTGCTAAACCAAATAGAATCTGGGAGATAAGCTGGCAGTTAGCACTGCTTGCTTCGTGGATCACTGCTAGAACTCCAGTGAAACTGACTACCCCTAAAACAACAAAGTTCAAAATCAAGTGCAATACTACCCAAAGTAATGACAAAATGTATTTGTCTACTTCACTATGTTCAATTTATTGATGTCTTTTAAAGTAATGTTTATTTTAAAATAGCATCCATGTCTGTTTTAAATGTGAGTGCCTGCAATTCTTTGAAGTTAGAAACACACAAAAGCCTTGCTTGCAATAGCTTGACAAGCACAGATCACAAGCTTTCCCTTTTTTCCTAACTTCTTTCTTCTCTTTTTTCCTTGAAGAGTCAAATGACTATGGTTCAGACGTATAACAATGTATGGAGGGCCAATTCTCATCTCCATTACGCTGCTATCAATCCATAGTGATGCCTCTTGATTTTAGAGATTTACACCAATCTGTCAGAGATGAGACTGAGACCAGAAATTGAGATCATTTAATCTTACTTTAGCTACTGGGTTGTGCATACTGTAAATGTATTTAATTTCTTGCTGTAAATTTATTTATACTTTTCCTTTTCACTATGGGGTTGAAATTCATCCCAATGCAAGGCCCAGTGCACCCCTTAAGCCCCATTCTGGACCCACTTAGAGATGTGGTTATGAGGAGAAGGAGGGAGGCAAACTGTGGTGCTTTTCATTACGCATGAATCACTGCAGAGATCTTCACTGCATGCGTGAGTTGCGGGGCTCAGACTCAAGGAAAAGCTGCATGCTCTGCCACAAGTGCTTCTGCATTCAGTGGGGGAGTGTGAGGGTGAGCCAGAGACTGTACTACAGCTGTGTGCACTCTCTCTCTCTTTGTTGTTGGTTTGATTTCACATCCCTCCCTTTCCTGCATTTCACCTGAATGAGCCAGATAGTTTCTGGTTTTATTCTGGAAAAGTAGATTTCACACTGAGTTAACAAACCTGAAATTAAAATGGCAAATCATGAAAAATACAAGTTTGAAATACTTCTGAAATAGATATTAATGAGGGTGGAAAGAAAATTGCAACTAATATTTGGCTGACATTAATTTAATGTGTATTGATCTCAGCATATTTTCTCCTGAGATTTATCTTAAATGGTTCTGTCCAGGTCCATTCCTTTTAAATCACAGCAGAGGCTTAATAAAAGAACTAAACTCTCTAAATCTTGCAGACACAGAGTCTCAAGATTGCAAGTGCAAATTACATATTTGGTACTGTAACTTGCAGAGGTTTTTATTGCTTCATTTAGTGAAGTCTCATAAAATATGTCAGCCTTAAACATTTAGGAGGGATAACTTTGCAAAACAACTTTCAGCCTAACGGGTTTTTAAATAAGCCCTTTATAAGGCTTAGATGCCAGTTAGTCTGTCCAAACCAAACAGGTGCCATAGCATTCAATCCTTTATATGTAACATTATTCAGGTAGCAAACCTCATAAAATGATTTTTATCTTTAATTTGATAAGTTAAAAAAATTCCCTGCAAGAGACTGAGCCCATAAAAGAAAACAAAATGCAGCTAAGGAAGGATATCTGATCAAAGGGAAGGTGCTTTTCTAGCTTTTACTTTTTATCTGCAGTAGCAGGAAGAAAGAGAATGTGTCATCCAAAATAAGGGTAGAGAGAAAACATGGGAGAGGGGGAAATAAAGCAAGAGGTATATATCAGAAAATAACAAATGAATGTGGCTGGCAGGGGATATCAGCAGGCTAGTTAAACTCAGATTTATTGCATCTGACGAAGTGGGTTGCAGCCCACGAAAACTTATGCCTGCAGAAATGTGTTAGTCTTTAAAGTGCTACAGGACTCTTGTTGTTTTTTCAGATTTATTGAAGTCCAATATTTACATGCAATTACAGAAGCTTTCAAGCCCTGCCGATACCACATGGAAAACTCTGAAAAACAAATATTCTATTTAAAGACAATTTTGCTGGCAAATCAAAATATTTTGTTGTTGTTTTTCTTGCCTCACTTATAGTCACATCTGCTTAAAACTTAGGATAATTGGTTCTCCTTCTAAACTCATCTATAGCCCTGAAAACCCAAAGGGATTGTATCAGCATTAATGGAGTTATGCTGAATTTATGTTAGTGTGATTGAGACCAAAATCTGATTCCAAATTCTGATTTTAAAAGTTCATCTACCTCAGCTTCCCATTCCTCTCATTGTTCTGTGAGTGACTCACAAGCAGAACAATGCTGTAGGAAAAAATACAACTCTTCCCCAATTACCCTCCTGGTCATTCTCTGTTTTATATTGGATTTTTTGAAAAAACAAAAAAACAGAACTTGTTAAACTTACATGGCATCCATATTATTACATATGTATCCTGTAATCACACTGTTAGACCTCAATCAGTGTTCCCACTCTGAGAGGCAACGTGCAGACATACTCTAAGATATGCCCCCAGACAGTTTACTTCTCTTCCTGAAATGTCCATTCCCAATGCTAGACAGAGTTACCAGTTAAGATAGCTAATTTGCCTCTCTAGCAATACTGTACTGAATGGCTGAGATGCATGGGTCTCTTGTAGTGGCCTCTAGGATGGAGCTGTCAGCAGAACAATACAGTCCCTTGAAAATGTCCTTTGTGGCCCTTGAAACTATTGATTTGTAGGGTGGGGAAAACCTTAGATGCAGGTCATGGGAGGATTCTACAGCCTGCAATAATGAAGCTAGGGAAATCACAGCAAGTTTCTTAACTGCAGGTGCTTGTCATACTGAGAGGAGAATTGGATTAACTGCTGAACAGGTGATGCAGTCTGTGGCCAGATGCTGGCATAGTTTCATAGCTTGAGGTTGTGTGGGTTAGTGGACCAAGCAAGGATCTGAGACCAAGCGAATCCTGTATTCTAATCTGTTTTCTAATTTCCTTTGTGGCCATGGCCAAGTCATTTTACCTTTCTGTGTTAATTCCCCTCTCTTTAAAATGAGGGTGTATATTTATCTACTTAATAGGAATAGTGGGACAGATAATTAGTTAGGGTTCATAAAATGTTCTAGGTGCCGATAATTTTTATGATGGGAGAAAAAGAGAAAAAAATAGAATGTGGGTGGAAATAAACAGGGCAAAGAGATGAGAATGCTGGGCAATACATTAGTGGTATCCTGAAGAATCAGCTCAACAATCTTCCCCAGAATTCCCCAGTACTGTGTATTATGATTGAAGAGGATGCAGAGGAGTCAATAAAGTTTAGGTGAGGGACAGAAAATGATTATGCAGTCCCACTTTAAGGTGTAAAGGCAGTTTCTGCTCCTGCAGGGCAAATAGAAAGTCCACTCTTGGAAACGGATAAAATAAAAAGCAGAATTAGGCATTGTGATGGGAGCATTTCTGTTTCAGAAAAGCTGCCATTCTGAATGGATGCAGAGTCCAGGAGTCCTGCATAGAATCCATGGACAGCAGTTGCCTTCTTTGGTCTGGGGTGAGTGTCTCAAGTGTGAAAATGGCTTCTACTTTTGGATGTCAAGAAAGTGCTGTGACTCCACGCTTAAAAGGAAGAATGTGTAAGTGAAAAACAAATGTAAGAGTAAACCTTAAATGTCCATTGTTATATATGCAGCATGCAGAGGACACTCACTTTAAAAATAAGTTAGCCAGCCAGTAGGCTCATACATCAAGGCTTTCTTTGAACTGAGACTGGTCTCAGAGCTTTAAAGCATGACCAAACACTGATGCTGCATTAATGCAGGAGCCTTGACCCCTGAGACTACCTACCGAATACGCTTACTGAATGTCTCCAATGCTATTATTGCAGGAGAAAAGAATCCTTACATAAATATTGTATGTAGCAGCTCTAAGGCATGTCTTTAGTGCTCAAATTGCATGTGTTTACTCCTGGAGATATTTATCTATTCAAGCGCATTAAAAAAACAAGTTGTATAATGATGTTCATGCCATGGAAATAAGTACTGCATAGCAGCAAACAGCAACAGGGGAAAATGACAAAAACCTAGGTGAGTTCATAACAAGGGATTAGTGCTTGTCAGCTACTTTTGAACCTGTGACTACTCTTCTGCAGCCAAGTGTGCCACCACTGGAGTACACCACATTCCACTTGCTTGTTAGGGCCAACATTCACCTTTTATATCTGTTCATATTATTCCTTTTTTAATATTATTTGGAAGAAAGGGCTAAATATTCATGCATATGGCACTGCTTGCCCCAAGTCTTTGAGTTTGTTGGCCTTAACTAAGTACTAGATAAAAAGGACAGAGCTACGCTTTATTCTGTTTCCCCTGTGTCTTTTTCTGAGGAAGAAAGCATAGGACAGCTATAGACAACTCTGTACCCATGGCTTTTCCTGAACGTGTTCTTATAATCACTGACCTTTGCAGCCTTTTTCTCCTGTCCTACCACTGCATGCTGCTTTAACCACTAGTAAATTATTATCATGTGATACTCCTTTAAAAACTTTTCTAATGTTATATTAGAAACAACTTTCTTTTCCCTATCAGCTTTTCAATTCAAGTTCAATCCTCTTGAATTCAGATTAGGTTTGTTCAACTCAAATTCTTAACAAAAAATTTTAAAAAATTAGCTCCAGTTAATGATTTCGCCAGTAAATTACAGCGTAAGAAATTCTGAATTGCAATAATAGAAAAAGAGGTAAGAACTAACCGATATAATTATTAGAGGGAGTGGGTCAGACTTTGGCATAAAATTGGTATAACAGAGTGCAATGTGATTCCATCGAAGTCAAAGACATCACACTCATGTAATGGAGTGGTGAAGCAGGCCTAGCATTTTTCTCCATTGCAAAGTCAATGTTATGGAAAATGATATTAAAATATAATTTCCATACTTCAGGGATTACCAGAAAATGACTCATGATAAACTGAGTGCATTTCTGGAATTGGCATTACAACATAAATTTATCTTCTCTCTTCAAATCCTTAAATATTTCAGTATATAATTTAAGAACATGTCCTCCATTGCCTTCATTAATTCTTCTGGGGGTTTTGCAGAACCTTAATAGTAATTTTTACATCCACTATACTTAAGTAAAGGATTATGCAGGCAGCCTCGAAGGAAAAAAGATATTCTGGAATATAGGAGGCGGCGAAGGGGAGAAAATTCATGCTCTTCCAGTTTTGCTAAGGCAATATAAGTGCAATATCGGAATGGTGATAGACTCATCCCATGCACAGATGGCCAGGAAGGGAGGAGAAAAAGAGAGAAAACAGATTCTAACTAAAATTCACACCAATTAACAGAAACAAGGTTTGCCCTTGCCTTGACCCCATTCCCTGTAATTTAGGCCTGACCACTTGTCCAGCTTTTAACTCTTTACTCTCATACAGAGAGAGATACATTGCTCCGTGAATATGAATAATTTTAGCCTTTTTTCCTGTACTGGTTGCATTTAATTTTTCAAATAGAGGTGGAATTTTCACAAATACCTAAAATATTTAGAAGCACAAACCCCACAGGTTTGGAAAATCCCAGCCATATTTAACATGTAGGAGTAAACTCCATACAGTGATTTATTTTAGTATCATTTTATTACTAGTATGCTTGGAGATGGCCAATTTGATAAATATGATAAAAAGAAAAGGAATCAAAAATAGAAAAAATGTAGAAATAATCAATGTCCATTTATTCATGTATCACTTATGGACAAAAAATGTGTTTTAGTTGTAGATGTATTTTAAACTCCGTTAGTATGCCAAGAGAGTTTGTTTAATCTATGCATAAGTTTAAAAAAAAAAGAATAGAGCATATTTTCAAAGCAACATATAGTGAAGAGTCAAAGTCTGCAATCTGTGATCCATGAATGCTTGCTGGCAATCTGGAGATCTTGCTGGCCAGATGGTGCTAGCCACTCCTCCCTGGTCACACCTGCCAAATCACATTAATGACAACTAAAATCACATGTTTTGTTGGTATTGATTTTTCATGTGAGTAATTGCTGTAGTTGCCACAGAGATATTATTCGATTTCCCAGGAAAGGTTAAATAATTTTCACAATTAGAAATGGGAGGGAAGGTGGTGAATAAGGCTGTCTCTCTGTTGCTATGTGGTCTACTAAAAATGGGGGTAGCCCTGGCATGATGATATCTTGTGTTATCCATTAAGGGGCTGGTCCAAAATCCACTGAAGTAATTTGAAAGATTCCCATTGAGTTCAATACACTTTGGATGAGGTCCTGCCTGAAAACCTGTCTCAATCTTTCAGGCAAAACTTGAAATTATCAAACGCAGACAGTCGGCAAATATGGAGATTCCTTCACATGCTGCTTTTTGATTCATCACCTATTCACCAGTTGCTATTCACTATAACCAATGAGTTAAGAGGTCTTGGGTCTCTTGTTTATCTCAATTTTCTTCTTTTAACAATTTAATTTCCTGTCACTTACAATAGGCACCTTACCTGTCTCTATTATCCTAAAGATGTGAAGGAACAGCAGACTAATCTTCATGCATTAATTTATGATTGTCTGTAAGAATTGCCTTGTGTTCTTTCCTCCAGACATGCAACATTTATTGAAAATTTCAAAACCAGTCAATAGTGCTGGTGTTCTTGACTCCTGCAATCTGTTTTATTCCAAAACAGCAAAGATACGGTGCTTGGCCAATTCATCACTAAGCAGTACAACACATTAGAACACAAGTACAATTATTTCCCCATTGGCCTAGACTGAGAATCAAGTAAGTTGCAGCTTACCTGACTTAAATGTACATCAATAAACCCATAATTAAGTGCCGATACATAGTTACAATTAATCTAAATGCCCTTGAACATGTTTATATTTCCATCTTCTTTAAAACAAACAAAAAAAACCCCTGTGTTCCACATGAAACAAGGTAAGAAATCAGGATCAGCATTATTTCAAACTGTATTTATTTACAAGTGGATAGGGCCTATTCCCTCTATTTGGTTTTTAATTATAGTTTAAAAGCCTTTACTGATCACTAACGGGCCTCTTCTTACACCTTTACTCACTTTGAATAGCACCTTATTCCTTAAATTGTCCCATTAAAACTGTGAGGTCTACTTCAGCAAAGTGACAAAGATTGGCACAAATGACCAAATTAAAATGAAGATTAACAGTCATATTTAATGCAGTTCTAGTAATATTTTATGTGTAAAGCAGTGCTCTGGGAGACACCCATATGACTCCCACTGAAATCAATAGAAATTGTCTGCTGTTTCTCAGAGGGCAGAATTGAGGACTCGTGAAGAGAACTGATGAAAGTTTTCATTCAAAACTCTTTTTAGTGAAAAATGGAGATTCGGGAAATGGAAATATTTTGCAGATTTGTGTTGATTTTGCCAAATTGTTCGGTTGGTGGGAAGGGATGGCGGGGCGAGAATCAAAATGCTACTTTTTGACATTTGAAATTTGAAATACATTTTGACAAAGTGAAATGTTTTGATCTTTTTTGGCTTGAAATGACATTTTGTTTAAAAATTTCCTTAAAATGTTTTTATTTAAAAAATAATTAATAATGGTTGAAATTCAAATTGTTTAATTCAAAACTGTTTTCAGGTTTTGAAATTGCCAACTGACCAAAAAAACTGCTATTCCTCCAGCTCTATCATTATAATTTGTAGAGGTGCCAAGCACCCCAGTTTCTTATTTGAATCATTTGGACCTGCAGGTGCTTGGCAATCCTTTAAAATCAGGCTGCTAATTTCTCTCTGCCTCAGCATCTCCATCTGTAAAATGCATTTAGAACTGCACTGCTCCATGGGGATGTTGGAAGGATTCTATCATTAATGTTTGCAAGGCACTTAGTTACAAAGGAAATGATCATCATAAAAAGGCCTATGTATAAGGGAGACTAGGTAGACACCAGGAGGGGGGAAGGGATGTAACAAAAGCAGGTGACTGAACCCTGAAGTTAGAATTGCCTCTTGAAAGTTTAGTCATTTCTGGTGGGGACAGGGTGTAAAGATGATGGCCAGGATTTTCAAGAGTTTGAGCAAGAAAAAATGGCAGTTTAGACATCTAAAAATGGAGTTTGAGGCTCCTCTAGTCATGTCTAGTCTTTTCAAAAGATACATAATAGACATACTACACCTAGGCTACGGCTACACTGACAACGGCAAAGTCGCAGCCGTCAGATCGATTTCTCTGGATCGACTGAGCGGTCAGTGAAGACCCGCTCAGTTGATCCAGAAATTGACATACTAAGACCACCTTCACAAGTGGTGTAGTGCTGTGTTTATGGGAACGGTGTTCCCGTCGGTGCAGTGCAGTGAAGAGAAGCAGAGAAGTCGATGGGAGTTGCGCAAGTTTTTTGCGTAGCTTGCGTAACTCCCGTCGACTGCCGTCGAATCTTGGAGGTAAGTGTAGACAGGGTCCTAGATGGGACAGAGGGAATGAGGTGAGTCACAGGCATACTTATGGGCATGGCCCTTTATCTCATGTTTTAAAGAGCCCTAACAGGGCCCCACACACCCAAATAGGTGTCTAGTCTATCTATAAGTCAAACACGACTGATTCACCAGGCATAAATTAACACATTCAGCTAAGCTGGCCATTCATTGGCTCACAGAGATGCACCTACAGAACCCATTACTGAATGACTGGTAGGCCACCTAATACAATTGCCTGAGACACCTATGTAATAAGTATTTGCAGCACTAAACCTATTATTGTGTCACAAATCTTTATAGAACAATTTGGCATCATAGGCTGATAGAACTTCCCACCTTCATCTTCTGTTTTTCTAGAGTCCTGTTTTTACCTGTGCCTCCACTATTATTAGTGTTGGGTCAGTCAGTACCTCAAAGGAAGAGGGAAATTGCCAGTAATTTATTTTGGTGAGTCCTGCTTCCCCTTTCATAAGTTCTGAAGTAGTTTAATGAATAATGGATTTTGCAACAATCATTCTATTTGGCTTTTTTTCACAGGATTCTCTATAGAGCAAAAACACATGTTCCAGTTCGTTTTCCCTCCTCTGTAGTAAGAAAAGTTTAATAAAGTATCAAAATTAAGAAGAGGAAAGGACCTTCTCTGTGTGCACCCAGCAAACAGGAAGAAAAGGAAGATTTGTGCGGCCTTTAAATGTTTTAAAGTACTCTGAAATCTCTATGGACTCTCAATAGACTACCTGCATAAGAGACAGGCACTGAAAAGGTTACAATTACCATTGAATTCTCCCTGACTCAAAACATTTGTCTTAGGTATCTCTGAATGCTAGAATTCTTTCTATATGTTGCATGAAAATGGAAAACCATCAGCAAAGACCTGGAAATCTTTGAGTGGAGGAACAAAGAAAATAGGATCAGGTTGGGGCATTGATGCTTTGACGTATGCTGGAGGGGATGCAGGGGATATTCCTCCAGTAGTCTCACATGAAGTGGGACATGCTATTGATGGCCGATTCATCACCCTTTAATGATTGATATTTGAACATGGCCTAGTGTCATGGAGACAGACAAGTGATTTCTCAGTGCCAGCCAATCAGAATTTTTCATGTTGAAATTTTCACTGTGATATTAGTATTAAATTATGAAGACTTTGGAGCCTGACTCTAAAGATAAAGGGAAAAGATAGGAAAATATTTCTGATATTTCAGCCTAAGAAAGATATCTATTAACATGGAGAGTAATGCTCCAAGAAAGTGTTGGAAGCCCCATTGTTCCTGGAGACTAGATAAATATTAGAGAATATCCTGCAATGGCACCGAGATGAACTGAGCTTTTTCATCTTTAATTTCTATAATACTCTGGAAATAGTGACTCATGCAGATCTGAATATGTTGATAATTCTGCACGCACTAAAAAGCACTGATGGGAGACTATAAAGTTTGAAGATTAAGTTCCAAAAGTACTGAAAACTTCAGGGGGCTTTCCAAATTGTATTAAAACTTATCCAAACCTCTTTTGTCTGGAAATTCCATGAGGATAGTTTTTCTCCTGGTATCTTTTGGTATCTCTGCTTTCTTTCCTGGATGGAATCTTACAGCATAGAAGTGGCGAAAGATAGTGGTAATGGAAATTTACTGTGCTTTTTAGAACATTAAATTTAAAAATGAAATAATCAGATACTAGATGAAGGTTTAGGCAGGTTCTTTATTTTATCTGAACCATTAATCCATCCTATTAAGGAGAGGCAATGTTGGCAAATTGCCTTATCTGCAGGTTGCGTAACACGCTCATCGATATCTCTACCAGGAACGTTACATAAAGGTAATTCATTTATTGGCACATTTAACCCTCCCTATTTTATGCATAGCTTTGTCAAGGCCGATTGGAATCAAATCAGTCAAATGGTCAAATTTACTAATTCTAACAAGCAGCAGCCTCCGGTTACACAGTTATCAGAACACTGCCCTTTCCTAGCCCTCTGCAAGGTGGATCAATGCAATTATCATCCACTGACATATGGCAAGGAGCTATGAGTATTTTCACATGAACTAAATTGAATGGGACACAAATCATCATCTTATGTCAAGGAAACCAGAGTCAGCACCTGAAATATAGAAAATTTCAGTGGGAATTGACAGGCAGTGAGTGAGGAGAACAGAACAGCATGGTGCTGATATTATTGTGGACAAAAATCACTCAATCATGGTGCAATATTTGCCCTGTCACCCAGAGCAAGTAAAGAAGTTGGTGTGATCTGCACTCTGCACATCTATTTTACTTATAGATGTGTTTGCTTGTTCATTTTCATATTCTTTGCAGTGGGTAAGTGTCTTTATTCACTTTAACAAGTAAGTTTTGTTAAATATAATCAGGTACACTACAAAAGCACCTGGCAATCCTTCTTCTCTTCTTTCATTCCCATCTGTCAGCTCAGCAGTAACAATGGGGCCAAATAAAGTCTTTCCACCACTTTCTGTCTGGTATCAGTTTCATTGCTTTATTCACATTTAAACCTTTTTGTTTGATGTCATGCGTCACCATGTCTGGCCGATGGTTTTCCTTTATTTCTAGTTCCTTGCACTCTGGTATGTATTTCCATGTATGATCCCCTTTCTAGGTCCATTCCTGATATGTGTCCAAGCCATCACAGTCATCTTTCTCGAGTCTTCTATAACAGTCATTTTCTTATCATTTCATTTTTGAAACTCTCAGTATGCACTTTCAGCCGGTTCATTTCTGCAGTCAATAGCCTTCATTCGTCGGCTTTCTTCATACGCCAATGTTCTAATGCATACAGTAATATTGGCATGACAGTTTTCTTATAGATGCTGGGTTTTGTTTTTATCTAAATGTGTTTAGTCTTCCAGATCTTGCAGAGTTTTTTACAAGTGCAGTAGTGGCTAGTCTGATTCTTCTTTTTATGTCATCTTCACAATTCCCATTCTTCAATACAAGTCTTCCAAGGTATGCAAATTTTTCCACTTGTTCTAGTTCTTCATCTCCAACGTTAATCTTTACCTCTTCCTCTTGTCTTCCAATTGCCATAATTTTTGTCTTATCTGTGCCGATCCTCAATCTGAATTTTCTGCTTTCTAATCTACCTGGTCATTTATTCTCTGTAAATCCTCCTTGGTCAATACTGTGAGGTCAATATCATCAGCAAATCTAAGGTTACTTATTGTCCTCCTACACAGTGACTCCAGCTGTTTCATCTGTCAGTGCTACAGCCTTTTCTGTCCTGCTCCTGGAAATATGTATGGGGAATAGCAAATATTTCAGTGGTACTTTTCTCGCACAGCCATTCCAGCACCATTTCTCTTAGCTGCTTAATGGTAATTGGAAAGAAATCTTGTCATGGAGTCTAGATATGCCATGATGGCCTGGCATCCAAATGTTAAGCAGGAACTGCTGGCCAGTGCTGATTGGCAGCCTCACACCATCTGGGAGAATGAAAAGCCACCCAGAGACAACACACCAGAAAAGGGACAACCAGATCTACAAGCTGCAGAAGCCTTCAGACCTAAGGAAGGGAGGAAGGAGCTTGTGGCACAGCAGGAGTTGTTGAGGCCTGATTCCACCTGCCTAGTTCAGGGCCCTAAGCTTAGGGCTGGTAACCAGTGGAGTCGGTGGGCCTGGATTCCCCACTCAATCCCACAAAGGGATTTAAGGAGGTTTCCAGACCTCCTGAGTATCAGGATCAACTGCTCCACCAAGTATAAGAGAAAAACCTGCATACCCCAGTGGGACTGAAACTGGCACTCTTCATAGCCCAGAATGGGACTATCATAGATAATTCAGGCAAGAGAGCTGACTGACATCCCCATGAGACCAAATGAACTCTATAACTCTCCATCTGACCAAATGGGGCATGGTTGCTTTAACACAGCAATTCACACCTCTCTCTTGTGTATTGGCAGAACTGTGTTGTATGACATTAAATATAACGATGACATAATTAGAGATGGACCTACGAATATGATTTCAGATTTCTAACCCCACAAGATGCTGGAGGAGTGGGTGGTGGTTCAAGGCCAATTGGTTTGGTTCAGCCTATCTGAGACGTGGTTCCATAAAGATGAGAGAGTGTTAGCTGCAAGATGAGACTCTGGGTTCATATTCTAAATACAAAAAGTTCCGGGCTCTTAAGATCTAGGGTTCTGGTTGGATCTCATCTCCCATTATAGGAGTAAATATACTTTATATATATAAATCAGCTTTCATTCCAAAGCAGCACAAAGCACAGACTAAAGCAAAAACTACATCTAGAAAAGTTATGGTATATTTCCTCTCTAAGCCATTTATTTTTCCTTCTTTAAATTGCCATCATTGAGAAATGTGGCAATGCATTAGATAGATATACTCATCTCCTACACTGCATCATTCATTCCTCTTTTCTCTACATACTGCAATTTACCAGAATCACATGTTTGAAATGTAATGCTCAAGTTGCCCTGAATACTATAAATCTGCATACCTGCTAATTTCATTTGATTTTTTCCCTTTACTTTTTAAAGTCTTTTCCTTAATAGTTCAAAGGTGAATTAGCCCTGTAAAGTATTCAGATTTGATAAGTACAATAATGATTGACAGGTGTTGACAGCTCTGATGCAGAAGCAACAATGGTTAGAAAGACAGCTAGCATGGCCTGTGTGCATAACATAAGCAGAGTATACAATGTGCGACTTTTGTTTGACCATGCTCGGGATTAAGTACAATTAAATCCTCAGTCTGGATATCAGACATTCTAGTGCAAAGTTATTAGTGTATTGTGAGGGGTAGGGTGGAAAAAACCCATGCAATTAAATCAATGAATTTTTAGAATCTTCGCTTCTAACCTTCAGGCTACCACGGACTCTTATCCGTTTCCTCCTTACCCCATCCTTTGGAAAGGAATATGAAAAAATAGCAGCTGCCTAAGGATTAACTTCAGAGCTTATCAGTTTTTCTCTTTTCTGCTTCTCTTGAAAATGTTGAAAGCTCCTTACCCTTCCTCAATTACCACAGGTCCACTTTTCTCCAGACACCTTCATTCCATTGACCAGTTTTTTACAGGCTCTTCTAATTTATTTGGCTTTAATCTTAGGACTGTCTCCACCCAGGCTTCATCCAGAAAAGCTTTAAAGAGAAAAACTCTGCTACAAGTCCTAAAGGAAAAACTGAACACAAGACGGCTTTCAGGCCTTTCATATGCTGAACAAGCTAAAAATTGAGAAATAGACGTTTAAGGGTTTTTAACAAGAAAACTGTGACACTGGCAGGCTAAATGCTCTTGCCAGGACTGCAGGCATTAGCTAAGAAATAACAAACTCATAGTTGGAGAGCCAACCAGTTCACCTGTATGTTAGTTTTGCTCAAAATAGGTATTAGTCATGTGAGAATGTATTTATTGTTGTTTAGACTCTATGGTATGCTTGTAAATTGTTGCGTGCAGTAATCTCACTTGTAATGTCTTCATTCCCGGCTGTAATAAAATATATTGCTTGATAATTTTGATGATGTTTGCTCTGAACTTATTAACCCAGGCATGAGAATTGTTCCGCCCCCCATCCCACTTACCCCCTCCCCCCCCCCCCCCCCCATCCAGAAGAACTATCAAAATCACATGGGCCATTAAGGAACATCACAATTGGTTAATGTCCCTATCGCACTTGAAAAATGCTAAGTATAAGGAAGCTTATCCGGTGGACTTGGAGCTGAATGAAGGCAATATAACAAAGTCACAGGATAATTTTCCATCTCTTCTTTGTTTGAACTCTGACAGCACTAGACACACGGAAGCCAGAGATCCCAAGGAGATGCCCTGAAAGACACTTTGAATTGACAGATCACTACAACTCTGTCACTCTTAGAATTTTGATAAGTCATTTGTATATATATGTTTGCTTGCTTTAACATATAAATAACTCTCATTTCTTTTTCCTAGTTAAAAACCCTCTAGATAGTTTATTACGGGATTGGCTACAGGCAAAGTCTTTGGTTGACGATCTACGGTACCAACTGATCTGGAGTAAGTGACTGGTCTCTTGGAGCTGGAAGCAATCTGAATGTGGTGTGATTCTTTGGTAGAAATGGGAATTTATCACTAAGTCCAGTTTGTCTTCGTGGCAAGATAGACTGGAGAGTCTAAGGGGACTATCTGTGACTCCATGGTAAGACTTTACAGTGATCAAGTTCACATTTGTTATTGGCTGGGTGAAATCTAATTATAGAACACATCACCAGTTTGGGGTGTCTGCCCTATTTTTGGCAGTCTTCCCTGAGGTAGGCACTCGCAGTAGTGAGCCACTCCAGATAGCGTGACAAAAGCCACCACAAGTACACTCTGTGCCTAGTTCAGTCAGTTTAGGGGGAAGGTAGCTTTAAACCACTTATTGCTCCCTTAATCTGGTGCCGTACAGGGGCCAGCAATGCCTCGGGTGTTTGAGCATCTTTGGGATGCTCTGACTTACCCTCTGACTAGTCAAAGAGCAGTGCACTCCCACCACAACCCTGCCTCTGAATGCTGGGAACAGGCCAAGTGGAGTTCTGCTTTGATAGCTCTATGCCAACATGGGATTCCCCTTCATGAAGACAGTATTTCTCAAGGGCCATTTTTGCCCTTCAGGAGACACATAAAGCAGCCCTTGTGGAATGGAGAATAGAACCCTAGGAATTTTTAAAGCTGCAAATCTCTTCAAGATTTATAAAAAAAATTATGAAAGGTCACTGTGCCCTCCTCCATGTTCTGCCGCTGCTGGTCCTTCTCCTCACTGCTTAAATATTTGTTGGTTTGTTTGTTTTTTTGTTTGCTTGTTCTGGTATTATTTGCTTCTTAAAAATGTTTTAAAGGACTTGAATCATAGTAGGAAAAGTGATTTTGGCCTCATACCTTATGCAACAATTTCCCCCCTGTGTACAGCAGGATTTCTTAATTATAAATAAGGGTGCAGCTTTGTTATTCTAAATTCTTAGTAGTGGAGAAAAATTAAGGTCCTTTGCCAGTATGTCATAGTTTCCTTCTATGAACTATCATTCCTCCTATTTCATCCTGTCCTCTATAGAACAGAGGTAGAATGGACCTCCTAGATCTACACTTGAGCATCCTGCAATAGTGCAGATTCCCAAAATCTCTGAGACAACATTTTGAACTTCAAAATCTTCTCCATTCATCCTTTTGAGCTCAATGTCCTTTGCAAAATTGCATACACACATGCTAACAGGTGATTGTACATGCAGCACTGAGAATTGCGTATTCTAATGGGTACTTCTAAAAAAAGTAAAATAACTATGGAAATGGGAAAGTTTTGTATTGGTTGCAAGTTATCCATTGTTACTTTTCAAATCAAACTTTAACCCATGAAAGATGTATACTTAAGATGTATACACTTTTTTTTCTTTCAGTAGGTTTTATTTTTACTGTCCATCAATTCAAATTTCAATGAGATTTCCTGGGTAGCATTTAGATTATTTTTTTCAGCCTGTAAAGGCACTGCTTTGCCTAGTTCTAACTCATTGTATAAATCAGGCTGGGGAGGCATTGTGTTAGAATGGAAAACAGTTTGTGGACCTTTCCATGTTACAACTTATTTATACATAGATTTAGATAATAGCATCTGGTTGTTTAGAGTGGCAGGGATTTTTTTCTAATGGACTAACTATACCATAGGATCAAGGGATTCCACCAACTCTTACCAGCTACAGAAGTGGTTCAAATCCATGTGTATCATTTCTGTTTATGCAGGTGTGACATTTATCTGAAGTGAAGCCCTACAATGTATACCAGGCTTCAATAAGCAGATAAATACCTTCTGTTGAGAAGATACTATTCCAATAGCAGACTAAATTGTAAGTGTTGTCAATATCTACATTTCCACTCTTAACTGATACTGACTATTCTGCTGAGTTGGTTTTACAGGTTTTATATTACATTTACACTGCCTGTTTTACAATTAATATTACGACAACTTATTTTCCCAATCATTAACACTTAGATGGGTGTCTCTAAATTATGTGGTCTCGAGTATCCGCCATGAACTCTTATTTAAATGACTTGCAGTGTTATATGGTATTTCAAAGGCACACTCTTTGAAATTTCTGTTCTCAATGATACTCTATTGTTCTTATTTGCCTTTGGGGAAGACGATATTGATAGAGAAGGTGGAATTAATATTATATATTTAAAACACCAACTGTTTCACTCAGCAGGGAAGTAAATTGCTGAAGGAAATGACAATCGCATCATACAACCAACCTTCAGGGTCTTCTATGGCTGTATTGGCCTTAAGGATTGTGGAACACTAGTTTGCGTAGTATGTTCATCATTATGAAACCTTTCAGATGGAGAAGGGCATGTACATATGATTCTTAATGTATATCTGTATTTAAATATTAAAGCAACAAAGTAGAGAATATGTAATAAACTAGACTAATCTGTTACTAGGTAGTCCTGAGGTAAAGTCAGAACCAGATATCAACAGGACACTCAGAAGCATTTCTACTCAGTGAGAACTGGTATCCCACCAAATTTCAACTTTCATTTCAGTGTTATAGCTATGCAAAAATATTTCAAAGCTCCTGAACCATTTTTGATCAAGCTTTCCACAATTACTCACTTTTGGGCATAGACTTAACTTGAAAAATGTCAGAAAAGTAATTGTTTCGTGGAGCAGAAAAGAGAGGGTTAGAATGGAGACCATTATACAAGCATAGCCATAGCACGTGTCAATCTAACTATGCAGATGAGCCTCCCATCTGTTTCTACCTCAGTCATAATAGAGGTGTATTCCTTTGTGTCCCTATGTATGCATTCAATTGCAAGTGTCCCTTCCCTAGTCCTTCCTTTATTAACAACAGCTGGCACCTATAATGAACAAGGAATTTGTGTGTTTTACTCTTTGCCACATGGCCAAGAATTTCCTTTCCAGTGGGTGGTGACTTCTTCCCTAGTTCTCCGCTTCTTCATGTTCAGGTGAGTTTATAACCTCTAAACTATGGGAAACGTTAGCATGCTACAATATGCTAGTCGTACTTTTGTTATTGCTTTTTCTCTCCTTTGTCAATAATATTATGTTCCTATACCACTTATATGAATCCCTCCCAGCCTCCAATCTAAACACAAGTAGTATATCTGAGAAAAAATATTTTAAATATGTTGTGCTTTCTGGAATCTGCCAAATTATTGAATTTGTCTGAATACAACCTTTCACATTAAGAATCCATCCACAAGTGGAAAGAATGAAAAATAAAAATAAAATTAAACAGAACCAAATTAACAATGGTCACTTCAGGTGCAATCTTTTCTGTATGTCTTTCTGTGGAGAGATTTCAAGAGCAATTACAATTCGAAGAGTGGATCTACCGTGGTGGAGATGTCTTTTATTCTCTCGATAAATTAAGTTAAAGTATATTATTGCCAAAATTAGCAGTGAGTCCTCAGTATAGTCTATATCATTAAAACAGTTTGTAGATGGGCAAAGGAATTTCATTTCAGGGATGGCAAATTTTGTTTGGTCTAGTCTGGCTCACCTAAACATTTTATAAATGGGCAGAAGTAAATTATCTTTACTAAGGCCAGTGAAACTAAGGAGAGTATTATCTGAAACAATCTTGCGTCAAGCAAATTAATGACTATCAAATTCAAAGTAAATCCCACTGTTTCTTGCTGTTTATAAAGATTGGCTTAGTCTCCTTTCCAGGTAGACATCATCTAAACAATCTGTGTTTAGCAAGGGAAACTATTAGTACAAAATTAGCAGATGATACAAATTTACCCAAGATAGTTAAGCATACTGCAAAGAGTTACAAAGGGATCTCACAAAACTGGGTGACTGGGCAACAAAATGGCAGATTAATTTCAGTGTTGATAAATGCAAAATAATGCACATTGGAAAACATAATCCCAACTATACTGACCAAATGACGTTGTTACCAGTTATGAAAGAGATCTTGGAGTCATTGTGAATGGTTCTCAGAAAACACCCACTCAGTGTGCAGCAGCAGTCAAAAAAGTGAACAGAATGTTAGGAATTATTAGGAAAAGGATAGGTAATAAGAGAAAAAATATCATAATGCCTTCATATAAATCCATGGTACTCAAACACCTCTTGGATACTGCATGCAGATCTGGTCACACCATCTCAAAACAGATATATTGGAATTGGAAAAGGTACATAGAAGGGCAACAAAAATTATTATTAGGAGTATGAAACAGCTTCTGTATGAAGAGAGATTAAAAAGACTGGGAGTTTTCAGTTTTGAAAAGAGACAATTAAGAGGGGATATAATAGAGGTTTAAAAAATCTTGATGGTTTGGAGAAAGTGAATAAGGAAATGTTATTTATTCCTTCATATAACGCAAAAACTAGGAGTGACCCAATAAAATTAATAGGCAGCAGGTTTAAGACAAACAAAAGGGAGTACTTCTTCACACAGCACACAGTCCTTGCCAGAGGATGTTGTGAAGGCCAAAAATATAACAAAGTTCAAAAAAAGAAATAGATAAATTCATGGAAGAGCGATCCATCAATAGCTATTAGCCAGGATGGACAGGGATGCAACCCCATGCTCTGAGCGTCCCCAGCTTCCATTTGCCAGAAGCTGGGAATGGACAACGGGCAATGGATCACTTGCTGGTTGCCTGTTGTGTTTATTCCCTCTGAAGCACCTGACATTGGCCATTATTGGAAGACAGGATACTGGGATAGATGGACCATTGGTCTGACCCAGTATGGCCATTCTTATGTTTTTAAGTGTTTGCATAGTCCATCTCATGACGAGTCTTGTCTTCAGTTTGCTGAAAACAGTCCTGAGCTGGACAGCTGCATCTTCTTGATGCTGAGAGCAGCTTCTGTGTTCTTAGCTGTCTTGTTGCTGCTTAGAAAGATAAGATGAACAGGCTGAGCTGAGTT
Source organism: Emydura macquarii macquarii (assembly GCF_026122565.2). Lineage (NCBI taxonomy): Eukaryota > Metazoa > Chordata > Testudines > Chelidae > Emydura > Emydura macquarii. The sequence continues at coordinate 30,389,110 of NW_027131390.1, read as the reverse complement.
TTGAGAGTGTAAGTGTACATAAGAGAGTAACTTGTCTAAGAGTGCATCAAGGTAAGAGAATAAGGAAGAGAAGACATACACATAAGAGTTCATGTCTTAGCTCAGAGGAATTTATACTCATTTTCTGTGCATAATCCCATTGAAGGTAGAAGGCACATCTCTTTCAGAGCTTGGCTCGATCCCAAGATTAGCTGCTTGCACCTTTTATTGGCTTAATTCCTTCATGGGATGGCTTTGGAAACATCTTCAGAACCTATTCAGTTACAGAAAACCCTTTTTCTTCTAGATTCAGTTTGTTGGTCCTGAACAAATTCACATGAAATTTGGCTAATGTTCCTGTTTTCAAACTAGAAAGTAACTGAATCTTTTGTTGTTTCATTTGAAAGGTGAACACTTCTTTACTTTGAAGTACTGCTGTAAAGTATAGTATATCAACAACTTGAGGTAATGATCCTCAAATTCTGCCTTTGATATAATCTTTTAGTTCCTGTGGCATCAGGGAAAGCCACATTTATGCCTCCAAGGGCAGAATTTTGTATAAAACCTTTTGAAATGTTGACTCAATTCATGGCCATATACAGCTATTTTAAAGACAGTGGGAGACAAACAGTCGATCTAGCATGGTCAGGGAAAACCAAATCTCTCAAACCGTACAGAGAAAAACAGTTGTAACTATTTTGAAATTCTCTCCACTCAAGAATCTGGCCACCTACTCAGTCACATCCTGCCCTCAGATATTGAACTCTTACCCATTCCTTTTGTTCTCTCTAGTGCCACTTAAAAATGGGTGACTATGGATTAGAGTAAAAAAACAGCTCAGGTTGGGAACACTAACCTCAACTAGAAATTGCAACTGATAAAGAAGGGGAGAGAGGGGGAGCTTGAGAGCTCAGAGTGCATGGCAGTGTTCAAATGTTTTTACCATTAAGGCTAGAAGACTTTCATTTGACACCTACAGAATTAGATACCCTGAACACATAGGTAAGAAAAGCAGAAGAGTAGACAGATCCTAAACTAATGCTGTTCCCTTTTTAAGAGACTTTTTTAAGTCACCACTGGCAAAAATAAATCTACTCTTTCCGATATATTTTTGCTGGGCTTGATTTTATTTTTGAAATAGGCTGGAGTTTTTTTTAACATTTAATATTTTTACACAAATGGCACATATTTTCAGCCTGCTTACTCCTTTTATTCTGTAAATTTTCCCTTAAGGTTTACATTTACAAATAATAAACCTACTCAGTATTTGAAGTTTCAGACTTGTACTGCAGTAAGCAGCTATAGGCAGGCAAAGTGATTGCATAGACATAGCAAAAGCAACCCTGTGACTATGCAGTAGCATGTGGTACAGGAATACTTAAGCCTTAATAAGGATCTTGAATCTGCCCAGAGGCTTATCTTAGTCTGCCAAGACATGTAGTCCAACAAGTCTTAAAATCTTCCATTAATCAGCCTATCTACTAAGAGCTGCCACATACTGGTTTGGGGAAACAAAGCATCAGAAAAATTCACAGGAGCAACGGAGATGTTGATTCCAATAGCTATAAAGACATGAGTGATATTAACTACATTGTAGCCAGTACAGAATAGAAATGACTGAGGGCTTAACTGGGACAGACTTAGTCCCCCGCCCTGGGCCCAATATGCCACAGGAACCTGGGGGAGGATTTCTCGGTGCAGGTACAATGTAAAATCAACATACTCTGCCCTAGAAAAACCTCCTCAGAAGCCTTGGTGTATGGGTGGGGGCAGAGACATGTCAGGGGGGTAGGGAAGCCTCAGTAATGCAGTGCAGTTCCCTAGGAAAATTCTGGACTGCTATGGAATGTGGAGAATCCCCTCTTACTATAAATTATGGGGAAGGGAGGGAGGAAAAAGTTGAATTCTGCATTTGTGGCATAATGCACCTTTTTAAGACCCCATGAAAAGCTGTCACTAGGTATTTCAGCTTCTGAGAATTGGAATGTGTGGAGAGGTGAGGATGGAGATGGTGGAGGGTGGGGAAGGGATATTAGCTGGGTTCCTGCAAGTTCTTCTAAAAGCGCAGTAGGAGTTGATAAAATATTAAGATTCATCAGCTTTCATTAGTTTCCCCTTCTGTGCTGTGGAACCCTCTCCTTGGGGAAAATGGAAAGGAATCTGTGCAAGAAAAGCCATGACCAATGAGCCCCTGGCAGTACTGCTCTAGTTTCCTCCTCCTTACATGGGTTATTCCTGTGTGCAGAACAACACATGCCTTTTGTCTTTATTTATTTATTAGCTATTTTTTTAAAGGTGCAGAAAATACCTATGGAGGAAGTAGCAGCTGGAAATCAAAACTTTTGATTCAGAGATCTACTTCACACACTGGTTAGAAACACGTCAAATTATAACTAATAGTTCCAACTAAAATATTATTTACTTAATATTGGGGGGGAGGGGAGGGAAGAGGAGAAAGTGGTGGTGGTGGGAAGTGTATTCCTGGCTAATTTATTTCTGAGAGCCATTTAGATTACGAAACCATCTTTTCAAGAACTGCAGTTACCATAGCAAATGTCACTACAGTCACAATTACCACATCATGTTGTAACATATATTCCACATGATGATTCAATTGCTATAGTAACTATGTAGTTATTAAACAGAAGTACAACAACTTTGAAAATATTTTCAATGAATTGTCATCTTGTTCTATAAATTTGCCATTTGTTATAAGTGGTCCCTTATTAAAAAATGTTCATTAGTACCCACACAATATAAGAACACAGCAATTATAACAAGTGTAGAAAAACAGATGTACAGTAATCTATATTCAGAAAATGAATTTATCATAAATAAGAAAATATTGTTAGTCCCAGTATATTAGAGAGACAAGGGGGATGAGGTAATATCTTTTTATTGGACCAATGTGTTCATGAGACAAGCTTTCAAGACCCACAGAGCTCTTCCTCGGGTCTCGGAAACTAGTTGGTCCAATAAATGATATTACCTCACTCACCTTGTCTTCCTTTTCATTAGAAAGATACTATGACTCAAGACTTCTCTAGCTTCTAATTTTCATTAACATAGGATAAAGCTAAATCATTGTATATTTATGGAAATGTAATCCACTGATCAGAGAGTATTATGTGTCCTTCTCTAATAGCTGAGCTACAGACTTTTGAGTCTGCTACTGCATTCAGCTTGAGGACTTAGGATCTGGGAGAGGATCCCTTGGTGCAGGTACAGTGTAAAGTCAAGATAAACTCAAGTAGTAGAGGGTCATACTTTTATTATTATTATGTGTTGTTATTATCATTTATATTATGGTAGTAACTAAAGACCCCAAACAAGAATATGGCCCCATCATCTTGGTTTCTGAGCAAACATAGAAAATAGACAATCCTTGCCCTGAAGAGCTTACAGTTTAAAGAGCTTTTAGAATTAGGTCCAAATTCTACTTTTAGCCTTATTGGGATTGGTTGTATGACACCTAAGTATGGCTTGAACTCTGGAAGATGACAGACACTTGAGATGACGTTTCCCAAGTCAGAAAAGCATGTTCAGTGTGTTTCATACTCTCCTATAGTGGATGTTCCCTGAAGGTTGGTCTGTTGTAATCATTTCACTAAGATTTTCAAAGGGTTCTTTTGAAAATCCCAACCCCAGTCCCTATAGCTTTGAAGGTCAAGAATTCAAACCCCACTGTCTGGACAGTCAACTACCGAAACATGTCCTAGGGCTACCTCAAGAAGGTTAAATAGCAAGCTGTCAGCTATCCAAAAGAGTAATTTTTCCCTTTGCTGTATAAAGGAACAATCATAGGGCAATAGTGAGGAACAGCTCTTCTAGATTTAACCTTAGCTAATACAACCCAATTCTTAATTAGGCTTCAACATCCATTTACTATATTACATAATAGTGGAAGTGATGAGGGGTGTTTTTTTTACTGTAAAAGGTAAAAGCAAATTGGCAGCAGTAAATAAACCTGTCTATTAATGTACATAAAGTTCTGTGTTACGGAATGGGATAATGTGACCATTAGAATGAATGCTTTTATTTCCTATCAGTGGAGAGGTTGTAGTTGCAATGAATGGCCAGGATATGTCATGAAAGGAAACATGTGCCACTGTTTCATCTTTACATATGTGGAACATTCACAATGAAATTATCACAAGTGAAGATGCATCATAGAGAAGCACCATGACTATGAGTCATGTAACTCCATCAAATCCACCACTTCCTTTTAGGCACAGCTGAGGACTGTCATCTTTGACTTAAACATTTCTGTTTTTTTCAGTGAACGTTTTTTTGTCACTTCTTCAGAATCAGAGAGTTAAAATACTTGTACTCCAGCTTTAAGTTTGAGCTTCCTGTTACAAAGTAAAATAACTGCTAGGAAAGAAGAACTAACCCAGTGTATGTCAGAGGTCCCTTTATGGTGATAAACTTTAATGGAGGATGAGCAGCCCATATTTTTCTGTGCTGAGATAGGTACCCGTTTTGTCTGCTCAGACTGACAGGTCTGAAAATTAATTATTTTTTTCCTCCTCATGATGGATACCTTTTCTAGACATACTGCAGTATAATAGACAAATGTCCCCTCTTAAAGACTTGCTATATAATTTGAAAAAAAATGTGTACCCCTGAGACAGACATTTCTATCAATATCCTTTGGGAATAATGAGGCCCAAGAGCAGAGTTTAAGTCTAGGAGATGGTTCAAAATACTATGCTGTATCCTTATCTCCTTTTCACAGATAAGACAGGAGAAGGCTATTTCTTACTCATAGAATCAGAAGAACAGGCTATAAAATAGTAGCAAAGAAAAATCCACAACTGAAATTTCCTCTCTATCCTTTGAAGAATATTTTTTTTTTCTAAAATTCACCTTTGTTTCCTCTTACTTTACTGTAGGAGAGCAGTATTTAATGAAACTATATTTATTATAAAATTAATCAGATATGATTAATTTTTAATACATGAAGTTGAACTGTATGTTTTGGTTTTTAATCAGAGATTTTTATTTTAGTATTCCAATGTCAAAAATTAAAGGTTTGTCTGCTGATTGGGAATAGTCCTCATATGATTTGCATTTAGGTTCCAAATGGTTTCAAAGTGCTATGTATCCCGGATTATGAGAATAGTGGTATTAATTGCTATGCATTTCAAACATTTTGATTTCTCAATAAACGTTTCCATTATTTGGGTTATGCTTCTGAGCTGTATGTCCACTTTAAGGCCACAGTTCAGCAAGGTACTTACACAAATGCTTGTCTTGCAGCAGGTGAACAATCCTATTCAAGTCAATGAGATGGTTGATGAGCTGGAATATAAGTGCATGCATGAGTGTCTATAAGACCAGGGTTCTACTTTTAATGTTAGATCATGTCTCCAGTCTGGAGCAACTGGGCTGTACACTGAGGATCTCCATTTTGGACAGGGAAGGGCAGAATCATCTCCTCCAGTACACTCAGTTTTCCATGCTAAGTTGCTGACAATGGGTGACAGCAGCTGGTGCAGCTCTGAACCTGGTTTTAACTGCATGGGTAGCCAAGGACAAACCTTGTTTGGAATCATTTCAGAAAATGTTGTTAAAACCTGCAGTAAAATGCTCCATTCAGACACAGAGACAAATGAGGTTTGTTTTTTTTAACCAAATCAATCATGATTTAATAAGGGGATTCAGGATGGGAACATGGGGACATTAAAGTTTGGACTGGTTTTGAATCTTTCAGGCTGAAATCACCCATCACAGTAGTTGGTAGAAATAACATCATTTTCATCTTGTATATAAAATGCCTAGAATAGCTATCAACACTAATGTGCCAGAATTCTTACGTTCTTGCTTTGGTATAGTGAGGAACAGGGTTAATACTTAGGACATGTCTACAAGTGAAAGTTGTTCTGAGTCATGCTTATCCACGTTAAATAATCAAGAACAACTGATGCACGAGCAGTGCATCCCTCCACTTTTTTATCCCATGTCAAGATACTTCCCTTTTGGATGACTGCAACTATACAGCACTGTGTTGTTTCAAACTAAGAGACAAAGTGAGTGAGATAATACCTTTTACTGGACCAGCTTGTGTTGGTGGAAGAGGCAAGCTTTAGAGCTTCCCAGTGCTTTTCTTCAGGTCTGGAAAAGATAGCCAGCGTGTCATAGCCAAATACAAGGTGGGACAAATTGTTAAGCATAAGGAGATAACACATGTTGCCAGAAACCCTTTTGAAATGGACTGGGCAATTATCACCCCTGCAATCATAGGACAAAAGAGGGTTAATAGGCTACAAATTATTGTAATAAGCCATAAAACCAGTGTCTTTTAAGACCATGATTTTAGTGTCTAATAGAGTTATGAATTTAAGTTCCCAGACTTGTCTTTTGAAGGCACTGTTCAAGTTTCCCTTGAGGAAAAGGATTGATAAATTAGATGTGGAGTGATCTCTTTGTGAAAATTGTTTGCACACAGGTGATAGGATGATTTTGTTTTTTATTATTTTTCTGTGTGAGTTCTTTCGACAGTGTAGTGATTGTCTAGTTTCACCCACATAGCAGTTGTTGGGGCATTTGATGCACTAGATGAGCTACACCACATCTTGTGATAGGCATGTGTAGGACCCATAGATCTTGAAACATGTTGTGTGGGGGGTATTGGTCATCACTGAAGTGGAAAGATATCTGCACGTTTTACATCTGTTGCCTGGTGCCACTTTGAGTTGATGTGTCCTGATCTGTGGGAAGCTTGCTTCTGATTATGAGCTTAGTATGGGTGTGGGGTTTGAAGGCCAAGGTGTCAGGAAAGATATCAGGATGTGATTCCCCTATCAAGTATGGGTCGTAGTTCTTTGAGACCCCCTATGGGTTTCAGCTAGGGGTGCGTGGTTGACAGGGTTGTTTTTCCTGCATTGAAACTGGTTCTTCTGGATTATTTGGGTGGCCCATTCCATGGTGCACTTTACTTCTCTGGTGGAGTGCCCTGGTTTGGTGAAGGCAGTTTTAAGTGTGTTTAGTTGTGTACCCCAGACTTTCTTCTCTGAGCATATTCTGTGGTTTCTGAGTGCCCGATGCACATAACAGATTTATTGGTATGTCTGGGATGATTCCTGGGTCTATGGAGGTAAGTGTGGTGATCCATAGGTTTCATGTATGTTGTTGTCTGTAGGGTTCCATTGTTGAAGCTGATCATGGTGTCCAGGAAATTGATACTGGTGCAGGAGTGTTCTAGAGAGAGTTTGATGGATGGGTGGCAGTTGTTGATGTGATGGTAGCAATCTATGTGAGAGTTTTGGTCTGTCCAGAGGATGAAAATATCATTGATGTATCTCAGATATATAATTGGTTTTGTGGTGCATTTTTCCAGAAATTTTCCTCAAGGTGGCCTATGAAGAGGTTGACATATTGAGGAGCCATTCTAGTACCCGTGGCTATTCACGTAGTTTGGACAAAATGTTTGCAGTTAAATGTATAGTTGTTATGGGTGAGTTTGGTGATGTGTTTGGGGTGGATATAAGTGTTTATCCATTTTCCTGAAGATATTTGAGGCAGCTAGTGATGCCATCATGATGAAGGATATTGTATAAGTAGGTGGCATGGATGGTATCCTAGGGGAAGTTTCCAATGTTGTGGAGTTCCTGGAGGAAGTAAGCTATGTCCTGAAGGAAACTGTCCCTTTGTGTGGTGAGTGGTTTGAGGATGGTTTGTATGGGTCCTGATATTCTTTCTATAACAGTACCATGGATAGATATGATGGGTGTGCCTGAATTCCCTGTTTAGGTATCTTGGGAACCATGTAAAAGGCCTTTGAGGAGGGTTCATGGGGAATGAGGTTGTAGAGTTTATTTTGGAGTTGTTTGCGGAAGGATTCTATGGTATTCTTAAATTCCCGTGTGAATTAGTGTGGGGTCATCTTTGAGTTTTTTATAACAGGTGGTGTCGGAGAGTTGTCAATTGTCCTCATCATGCATGAGGACTACTGTAGACTACCCCTTTGTCCACTGGTTTGATCACTATCCGGTGATTGGATTTCAGGGACTATAATGGCTATCCTCCTGATGGTGGTGAGTTTGTGGTGGATGTGATGTTTATTGAGGATTTCTCAATTTAGTTCCTGAAGCAATCAATGTCATAATCAAATGTGTGGTTTGTTCTGAAATAAGTGCACAGCATTCTGGGCAGACATGTCATGGTTCGATGTTCTGATGCTAGAGTCTGTGCAATCTTGGATTTCTTTTTCACTCTACATTGTGGGGACCTACCAGAAGTCTCTGGAATGCTGGGACATGGGATCAAACTAAAAAAATATCCCACAATTCTTGTCTTCTCCTATGGTGATTGCTCTCTGGAAGCTTGCTACCACTGATTGCTACCAGTCAGTAGCCAGTTTGGTGTTGATAGATTAACTGTCAGGGCTGTTGTCATCAAGGTGTGCGCTGCTGTAAAGATGTTGCTGTCCCCCAGGTCTTTAGGGTTGGCAATGCACAAAAATGTATTGATGAATGTGCATGTTAGGTGTTCCCAGTTTGTACTGGGGCATTGATGAGACCCATCTGCTTATTCTTTGCCTCCTCTTCCCCTCCTCCCCCCCCAACCAGACCTTGGAGTTCATCAATAGAAAGGAGTATTTCTCCATAGTGCTGCAAGGTTTGGTTGATCACCATGGAGGGTTCTCCAGGATTAATATGGTGTTGTCTGGAATGGTCCATGATGCCAGAATCTTTAGTAATTCTACACTGTTTTCTGCAGTGACAACTAGAAGTCGTGCTCCCAGAATCACGATGTATCCAAGTCGGAAGGATAGAAAAGGTCAAACATAGGCATAGGGAGAGAATGATGCAAGAAAAATGACTGGCATCTGTCAAATATCATTAAAGATTAATCATAACAATGAATGTAATTTACTTAAAATCTGCATAATAATCAATATGGAAAACATAATAATATAAATCAGGTAATAAATGTTTGAGAACATAGTGATTGTATGAGACAAGGCATCACTATAACTACTTTCCTTACAAATTGCCACTTGTAATTGATCAATTGTTTTTCATTTTTTTAAATAACAGACCATCCTATTTCTAAAGTGTCTCCAGTTTTTAAAATTGCCTCTAGCAACATATCTCTCTTTTCTGCATTATGAAAATATTGTATGCAGAGTTATTGTAGCCATGTTAGCCCCAGGGTATTAGAGAGACAAGGTGAGTGAGGTAATATCTTTTATTGCACCAGTTTCTGTTGGTGAAAGAGACAAGCTTTCAAGCTTACACAGAGATCTTTTTCAGCTCAGTGTACACAGTGTCACAGCTAAATACAAGATGGAACAGATTGTTTAGCAAAAGCAGTAAATATGTATTTCAAGAGACCATACAAGGTAAAGTGGCAGCTGGAGGTTGTTAGTGGCTTATAAATTGTTGTAATAAGCCATATATTCAATGTGTCTATTCAGTCCATGATTTTTAGTTTTTAGCAGTTATGAATTTAAGCTCCCAGGTTCATCTTTTGAAAGTGTTGCGCAGGTTTCCTTTGAGGAAGAGGACTGATAGGTCAGATATAGTATGATTGTTCTGTGAAAAGTGTTCACTCATTATTCTGTTTCTATGGACAATGAGATAAAACCCTTCTTAACAGTATACTTTGCTACATCTGATTATATACCGGAAACTACAATGCAAAAATCTTATTTCTAACAATGGAAAAAAGTTCTCAACATGAGTATGATACTGCAAACCATGCTAGATTTCACTAGAACATGTGATTTGATTCAACTTGATTTGATTTTTTGCACATTACCAGACAATTCTTTGATAAATAGATTGCATTAATAAAATATTATTGCCACTTCTGACTGGTCTAGAATAGTTCAGATTAGTGGAGTGGGCTGTCTCTCCACAGAATAGTGTATTCCTATTCTATTTTAGTCATAGATATTCACACTATTATGATAAAAGCTGCAGCAAAAATTAACGTGTTGCTTCACTGTGCGAATTCCAGACACAGCAAAATTCCCATTAATTTCAACAGGAGTTGTGCTTGAATAATGGATGCAAGATTCGGCCCTGTAATGCACAGTTGCATAGGATTTTCCATTTCTGGGTCTCAAATGCCTAATAAATATTAAATTATTAAGCCTCAAACAGCTCTATTAGGCTTTCAGGTATTTTAGCATATCCATTTTCCTAACTGGCTAATGAAGGTGCAGAAAAGTTAAGGCTAAAGTGTTGATATATGGGTTCCTGCAATTCAGGGACTTAAATCCACAGTAATTTCCAAAACTACTGGGTAGCTGCAGAGGCTTCCAAAGGCGTCAAGTGCCCATGAGATCTGTGAGAGTTCAACACTTCTGGAAATCAGATCTTTTATTTAGGTAGCTAAAGATGGATTGTTGATAGATTATGGATAATGCTGCCTATTTTAAGGCATCCAAGTCTGAAAAATGTGGCCTAAGTGATTTGATCAAGGTTTGCACAGTAAGAAAGTTGTGAAGCCTGAAATAGAATCTGATTCCCAGACTGTGGCTTTAATCACTAGAAGATACTGTCTCCCAAAACTAATAGGATTGTAGTCTGCAGATTAAGTCAACTACAGTGATCCTTGTGAAAAAGTGAATATTTACCAAAAGTTGCCATGCTATGCTCTGCCGTGTTGTTGTAGCCATGTTGGTCCCAGCATATTAGAGAGACGAGGTGGATGAGGTATATCTTTTATTGGATCAACTTCTGCTGGTGAGAGAGACAAGCTATTGTGCTTACACACAACTCTTCTGCAGGACTTCAGCAGTCTTCTTCAGGATCTGAAGAAGAGCTCTGTAAGCTTGAAAGTGTGTGTGTCTCACCAGCAGAAGTTGATCCAATAAAAGATATTACCTCATCCACCTTGTCTCCCTACATCATTGAAATATTTTTCTGCATAAAATAGGTAGAATTTGAGAGAGAGTAGTTGCTGTGCTGAAATATTAATAGCACTACCTTTTTGGGAGGTACTGGCTGAGTTACAGTACCCCTGTTACAATTTCAGCTTCTAACCATGAGCTATTTGTCTTAAAATCAAATAAAATCCCTGGAAAACATATTTTATAAAAAAGTTGTCTTCTATTTTTTCAGAGTTTTAAAAACAGATTTTTAAGCACAAGTATAATGTGAGTTCAATAAATCTGTTTTTATGCTAAACTCTTCTGATTCCTTAGTATATACAACAAAAAACAAGTTTAAAAAAAAATCCAGGAACAAGGTCTGATTTGTAACTGAGGACATAAATCATCTGACCATGGCTGCTATGCTTGTCATGAGGTCCTCACCTTTTTTGGATATGTGTGTGTACGTTTGTTCATGTATAAGATGGATATGTGTGTCATGATCATAACTACCTGTGTCATTGTGTGTGTGGAGGGGTTGTTGATGTGGGCATCCACGCACTCACACTCTTGTATGATCTGTAGATCTACACAGTTTTTTCTTTTAAACTTCATTAATCATCCTTGCAAATGGAATGCTTCCCTGGAGTGACATTTTTATGTTAAAATTATATTATATTTGATTTGAAAGCAACCTAATTAAGGTATGCTTCCTGTAAGCTATTTAAGTCTCACCTCCCGATGGAATCATGGAACATTTAGAAAAATAATGAATTACATCTTATATGATCTTTATTGCTACTTTTTAAATGAGTAATATATTCCATTTTGGTTGAAATAACATAACCCTGAGGAGCAATTCGTTTCCACAAATTAGATTGGCTCCTCACATATGAGATTGTTAAGCAGGAAGAAGAAAGTTTTTTGGCTCTGTGTACCACCCCTCCTCCCCCCCCCCCCCCCCACGGAATAGTTTTTTTTATAAAACTGAACTATAAAATATAGTCTGATTCAAGGTAAAACTGGTTAATAAAGAAAAAAAAAGGATGCAGCAACAGCTTGTTCTAAAGTACTAGTCTCTTTTTTTTTTTTCTTCCCACTTCTTTGGTCTTAGATCAGGTGAACCATATGTACGTGATTGATTTCTAGGGCTCAAAAGCGAAACACAAAAAGATGGAGAGGCCAGTGTGCATCTCTGACTTTGTAGCTTCTGTGTGGCTTTTTTTTTTTTCTTTTTCTTTTTTTTTTTGCAGCTTTCAGTTTCCCTTCTAGTTTTACACATCTGTTAACTATGAATAAAGCCAAGGGGATTCAGTCACCTTGTAAAAGAGGGTTGAGTTACTTAGTATTTCTGGAGAAAAGTATGATTATTTCTCTGGGGTAAAGTGGTGTGTAGCGTGTGCATACAGTGCCAATTAAATATTTTATGAATGTGATAGTTCCCCTGCAAAATGATTTGAATATTATTATGCAAAGTACTGTGGAAGAGGGTTTCCAGATGATAGCACTAAAAGATTTTAAAAAACATTGCCTGAGATAGTCACATGATTCTCAGTTTATCCTTTTTATATAGTTACTGTAAATGAGTAATTAGCTTTGTGGTTTGCATCTAGATAGATATATAGACATAATTTGTGGAGTATTAATCAGTTCAGGGAATGAAACAGCTAACAGCTGAGGACTCTACTGTAAGTTACAGCCTAAAACACACCAAGATTTATAATACATCCAGAACTAGGCCATGAAATGTCTGTTGTCTGTTCTTTCTTGATTAAATAGTGTATATTAATATCTGATGTAGTATAAAGCCCTGATCCAGCAAAGTGCTTACCTTTAAATTTGAGTAGTGCCATTCAAATGAATAGGATTACTTTTGTGTCTTGATAATTGTCTGCACTGGGGCCTTAATGATGAAGCTGTTGCAAAGCTTCTTTAATACGTAAATAATGCCACTTTAATCTCCCTCTTTTGAGAATTTTACCTTCATCAAACTAGTTTTTTAAAGTTAATTCTGTACTTTGCCTGTACGTCATTCACATATCATCTAATTTATGGCTATAAATTTGGGAGACATTATTTGTATTAGAATATCATTGTATTTGTATTATTTTGTGAGAGAAATAACAGAGGTTTAGACATGATGTCACTAAATACAGTACACATTTTTATATAGATTTTCATCTTTCCACATAAAACAGTTCCTGCAGCTTCCTATGAAATGTTTTTGTTTGTCTTCTCTGAAATCTCTTGACTTTGACAAAAAATTTTGGTAGCAAGGTGGCCAGAAATGAGTACAGTGTTACAGGTTTCATACTGCCATAGCTATGTAGAGAGATACCATTACCTCTGCGATATGATGTCACTGTATATATGTTCAAAACTGGGAATTTTTGCTGACGTGGCATATTACAAAATCTGATCTAATCTGTTGTCCACAATCACCTCTAAGCCTCTCCTGGGATCTCTACTTTCCTGGATCCCCACTCTTATTAAATATAAGCACTTGAAATGGTTTTCCAAAGTTATATTGGGTTTCACAATGTGCTCATATTTAATCAGTCTAAGCTGTTCTTTATCATTTCTCTGTATACAGCGCTTTTTGCAATTTGTTTCAAAGTATTCTCTGCAAATATCATCAATGCACACGTTTAGGCCCTTCAGTAGCTGAATTACATTTTATGGCCAAGATTGTTGGAAATGTGTGCTTAAAGTTAGGTTCCAAATACCATACTTAGACCTAAATAAATGACCTGTGTCAAAAATGACCTGTGTCAAAAATTACACTTTTCAAAAGTATTGAGCACCCAGCAGCTCTAATTTTTCCCCACTATGTAGCACTAATATCGACAGGCCTCTGACTGACTCCTAGGATCTAAATCTGCTCATAGCTCATCTAAATGATACAGTTGTTAAAATGTTAGCAATTGCGAGGGCTTCTTCTAAATTAGAGCTGCTACCACTGGTGGAGCTGAACTAGTGGTAGCAAGGGTGCGAAATTTTAGGGAGAGAAATAGGTATAGAGGTACAGATAAGACTTTAAGCTCTCTCATATTTTAATAGGAAGGGCTCTCAGATCAAAAGCTAGAGCAGTAGGCTGGGGCTTGGAAGACCAAGATACAATTCCCTGCTCTACCACAGACTCCATATGACCTTGGGTAAATCAGTTGGGGCTTGTGTATGCAACAAGCTGAGGGCGGGGGGTGGGAGGTGAATCTAAACTTCACTAGCCTGTGGCACATTACCTGTCCTTTACCTGGCCCTACTGATCACACTAACAGTTCGTTAGTGCACTTTTATCTACTCCTATTTCAAAAAGGACTAGATCAGAGCACATTAATGAGTTGTTAATGTATGTTAGCAGGGTCCACATGGACTGGCATGTTCAGCAGGCTACTTCAGGTTAGATTCACACCCCAGCTTGCTGCTAACTAAGCCTTCATGTAGACACGCCCTTAGTGTCTCAATGCCTCATCTGTGAAAGAATATAACATGACTTTTCTACCTCAGAGGGGTGTTGTGAGAATACATGTATCGAAGATGTTTTTAATGAAAGCAGAAACTACAGTAATGTGGGGCCATATAAGAACCTAGATAGAACTTTCCATTCAGCAAACCTTGGAGATGTGCCGATTTAATACAATAACCCCTGCAGATTGAACCTCTTTGGTATGTGCACATGTGGATATATGATACCAGAGGAGTATGAATTATGCTTCTCTTCCTTCTCTACTTTACTGCTGCATTCTGTCTTCTTAAGCTTTTCCTATATCTTAGAAGCTGCTCTTTGGTTTTGATCCTTTTGCCTTAATAAAGAGCTCTGTTACCTGATGAGGGAATGGTAGGCATTTCTTCTTCCCAGTTTGATTTAGAAACCTCCTGATCTGTGAAACAGACTGTCACTCCCTGTCAACTGTTGCTATTAAGCATAGGCTAAAACTGGAGCTAATCTAAAGCATCTCAGGTGTGGCAATCAGCTGCTAGCAGCAGCAGTGGCAATAAGGGAACTGATGATGTACCAAAGACGAGAAGCAGTAACTGTCAGTATACTTCAGGAGTCACCTCTGCTCATAGCTCCAGGGAAACAGGTTAAAATGTAGACGAAAAGCTGAAGTAATAAAAAAAAATTCTGTGTGGTACCATGCATCCGTATTCTGGCTGGTGCTGAAATGCTGGGAGGGAAGTTGTGGTGACTTGTGCATTGGCTGAACCCAGAAGTAGGAAGTACCTTGCTGAATTCCCTGCTGGCAAGATTTCCGGCCACCTTTATTTCTTGTACTGCACACTGGGTAATAACATGAGAGGATTCCATGTTTCTAAAAACTAAGCTGGCTCTTTATTAAGAGGACTATTTACAGAGGGGCTGCAATTACAGCTAACATTTTAGTCCTATACATACAGACTGACTCCCTGATACCTCTTTAAAACTTTTCTCTCATACAGCCTGTGCTCTTCCCTCCAAGCTCCATGCAGTGAAAACCCAATAAGCTTTGATAAGGTCCTGCTATAAGCAGATATGGACAGAGGAGTCAGCATTCAAATCTGGGTCAGTTTTAGAGTAGGGTCAAAATTTTCAAACTTGGGTGCTAAAAGTTGGTCCCCTGTACAATTGACATGGGCCCAATTTATATGGAGGTAATTGAAGTCACTTGTTCTTCTTGTTTTTTTAGACTTAGCTACTGGCTTAGTGAATCCATATAAATTAGGATTTGGATTCATACAGACTTTTGTTTTCCTCACTCAGATTTTTTTTCTGGTTAGATTCTGGGCCATACTTTAGGGGGGAAACCTTTTTTTTAAGCTTCTCACGTTGGTATAAAGTCACTTTGAGTTCTTAGTTGTGTCTGTTATTTAATTCCTCGGTCTGCTACCTTGTTACTTGTCCAGAATGAGCATTCTATTAAAGTTGGCTATTTTTGTTTAACAACAACAGTGAATTCAAATTGAATAGCATTGTATCATGCCTCTTTGTTCACTAGATTTATCAGTGGTGTCAGCATAGTTCTGGGAATAGTAATAGTAATTAACTGCCACACTCTGAGCAAGACGTACCTTTCAGGCTGGTGGGATGTGCCAAGTCAGCACCTCTGGGTGCTGTGCAGGAAACATTACAGATTGAACTTAAAGCTAAAAATTTATATCAAAAGAGAAAGAGATGAGAAAGGAGGCCTCTGAGAGAAAAATAGGTCTTGTGTGCTTTTGATCCCTGCAGACAGAAGTCTTCATTTTCAGAATAAAGAAAGAACAGAACAGGGATCCGTAAACAGCTTCCCAGCCTACCATTGCTCCTCAGATTCAAAATAAAAATATGGTTGGCATTTTCAATGAAGACTAGGATCAGTGACTATTTTACCCAAACTTGCTAGCCAGTCAGGCATTTACATCTAATGACATGGCATACATTTCTTGGGGTCACATGACATTTATGAAAATGAGTGAACAAGGGAATTGGCAGGAATCAAAGTTATTTTGAGAGATGCCATACACTGTCCAATGTTTCTGGCATATCTCTCTCAATTCACTTCAGGCCTTACCTGAAACCTTACTGCTGTTTCAGTCCAGGATTTCTACTGAACATATGTTAACAATTGTGCTGCATTATATTTTTTGACAGAATTCAATTAAATTTCTAGTGAGATTCTCTGAATTTTCTTTCGTTTTCTAAGCAGTGTATGAACTTTTAAGGTAAAATCCTGGCTGCACTGAAGTCAGTTGGAGCCTTGCCATTGATTTCAATGGAGCCAGGATTTCACCCTCAGGTTTCACAATTGATAAGCTAATGCATTAGTTTCCTACATCCTATGGCCCCATCCATCTTGTCTGAAAACATGAAGGTGAAACACAAATTTCAGATTCTAGCATCCTTAAAATCTTCCCATGCATTTCTAGAGGCAATATCATCTCTTTTCTGCACTGCAAGTCACTGCCCAAGATACCCCTATGTTTGTCCAATTGATAGCACAGTAAGTGAGTCACTGGAATGACACTGAACCATACCAGCCAGCACTTTTTATTCTCTTGTATCTTGGCCTTTTGAGAACTTTAATATTCACCAACACTCAGCAGTAAAGCAAATAGTTTTATTCATTACAGCTGCTGACTCATTGCACTTCTGCATAGAATTTATAAAACTTTCAGTGTCTTATCCCATATCTTGTGTAAAACCTGATTCAGATTTCTTCTGGGAATATCTTCCTTTTCATTTTCCAAAGTCTGGGCCCAAAAGTCAGATGGGATGTTTCCTAGGTTATTACTAGAGCTGGTCAAAACTTTTCATTCAAAACTTGTTTTCAAATAAAAGTGGACTTTTCTGAAACAGACAACTTTCACAAGAATCTTTTGGTTTACAAATTTTTCTCATAGACTCATAGTCTTTAAGGGACCATTATGATAATTATGATAAGGGCCACAGAACCTCACCCACCCACTCCTGTAATAGACCCCTAGCCTATGACTGATTTATTAAAGTCCTCAGATAATGGTTTAAAGACTTCAAGGTACAGAGAACCCACCAGAGAACCCACCAGCAAGTGACACCATGCTGTAGAGGCAGGTGAAAAATCCCCATGGTCTCTGCCAATTTGCCCAGAGGGAAAATTCCTTCTCGACCCCAAATACTAAATCTTGAGCATGTGGGCAAGACTCACCAGCCAGACACCTGAAAAGAATTATCTGTAGTAACTCAGAACCATCCCATCTAACATCCCATCAGAGGCCATTGGGCATATCTACCGCTAGTAGTCAAAGATCAGTTAATTGCCAAATTAGGCTGTCTCATCATACCATCCCCTCCATACATTTATCAAGCTCAGTCTTGAAGTCAGGTAGGTTTTTTGCCCTCACTGCTCCCCTTGGAAAGCTGTTCCAGAACTTCACTCCTCTGATGGTTAGAAACCTTTGTCTAATTTCAAGTTTAAACTTCTTGATGGCAGTTTATATCCATTTGTTCTTGTATCCACATTGGCACTGAACTTAAATAACTCCTCTCCATCCCTGGTATTTATCCCTGTGATGTATTTATAGAGAGTAATCATATCTGCCTTCAACCTTCTTTTGGTTAGACTAAACAAGCCCAGCTCTTTGAGTCTCCTCTCATAATTGGGCTGTCCAGCGTATGGGAGTATGACTTGGGCAACTTCAAAGTTCCGGTTTGCTTCAGGTGCCATCCACCAGCTGAACTGTTGGTAAAGTCTGGTGCCAAAATTCTGGAGGATCTGGCCTGGGAAATGCTATACTGATGACATCATGCAAGCTGTCCAAAAATGTGTGTGAACATTATATCTAAAGATTACATCATTATAATATTTCTTTCACCTACTTCTTTCACCCTTCCCCACAAAGAAAAATTCCCCATCCCATCTATTTCATATATTAAAAATAAGTGCTTGTATTGCCCACAGTCCTACATCAAGCTCCTCCAGCATGGATTCCTGCACTCCATCTTGGAGCTTCCATATGGCACACGGGCCCATGCTAGCAGAAAGATTAGTGCCATTCTTATGAGAGCAACAATAATGCAAACTCCAAATAGCAAAGAGCTCATGCAACAGTAACACTCCCTACATTTAAAGAGTTGTTGGTTTCAAACAGAAACATTTTATAAGGGAAGAAAGCGCAATTTTCTGCAATTGGACCCTGCTACATGCTTGCTGTTGGACTTCTGGGGAGGTAATGACTGTACTTTAAAATGGAAATACCAGCAATACTGTTGCCCCTGTACCAAGGATAACAAATGTCCAGAGCCTTGCAGGACAGCTTTCTGTGGAGGAGAAATCAGTCATGTAGAGCCTAGGTATAATCTAAAAATAATTCAAACACACACACAAATCAGTCCTAGAACAGCAATGGTCAAACAGCATACACATCAATACTTTCCTCCAGGAGTCCCAGCCCACTATGTAGCACCCAGGGAGCAATTCTGCCTCAAGAATTTACTCCAAATAGAGAGCAAATTCATCTGATGCTTGTACAGTTCCCTCTACTCAGAACCTTCAACGACAAAACTAAACAGCAGCCAGAGCATATCTTCCCAAGACAGAAAATTTGCTTGCATTCTGAAAGAGAGATCTTGGAAAATGATGGGTATGTCTATACAGCAATCGAAGGTGTGACTGTAGCACATGTAGTGATACCCAACCTAGCTTTGATCTTGCTAGTTCGAATAATAATAGCAATTAATCTGAAGCAGCACAAGTGACAGCAAGGGCTGGACAAGTTCGGCCAGGACCCTGGATATGTACTTAAACAGGTTACCTGTGATGCTGTGGCTTGGCTGCTATTGTTATTCCAGCTAGCTAGTATGTCCACCCATGCTGTGGTCACACTTCCAATTACTGCGTAGACATATCAGGTGGTACTATTTCACACAGGGGGATACCTGCCATAACAATACTCATCTACCTCCACAGGCATCTTGTGAAGCTAACTTCTCTCAGGAAAAATGTTTTGACATTTTAAGGTGAAATGTGCTGTATTCAAGTAAATATAGTCTGCCTTTTATGTGCACGTACAAGAGTGATATGTGTAGATTGAGGGCACTACATAGATCTTAGTCTGGATTCTGGAGTGATTTAAAGAAATGCTTGCTGTACTGGCAATTACAAGCCTATACATTCCCCCATCATCTTCTCTCAGCAATGTCTCTCTCTCTTTCAAGCACACACCCAGAAGAAAATAGACAAGAGCCCTATTTAAAATATTCTTCTCTGCTAAGTTAAAGGTTCCTACAAATTTGTATTATAGGCACAATAAACGCACAAAAGGAAGTAATATACTTACAAAGGCAGAGTCAGTGGAAATCTGCAGATGCAGATTTTCTTTGTTACTCAGAGCAAATGTGATCATTCCTCTTGATGAATTAGAAGCAGAAGACAGATTAGGTTTGCTATAAATCTCTGTGCACTCATTTAAATGGTTATATTGTTGCATAGTTGGGTGATTATTCATTTGACAATTTTAGAAATCACATGAACATTCAGAGCCAATGGATTTTTACCAAACTTTTCTGATGTTACCGTAACATCAATTTACATGTTTCCAAGCAGTCAGCACAATTTTTAAAAACTGTTCAGTTAATGATAAATGAGGCTGTTTACTGCTACATGAAAAGATGATGGCAAAACTTTTGGTCAAATTAGTATCCTTATTATAACAAAGAAAAGTCTTTATAGCTTAGTATTGCTAACTCTGTTTATATTAGCTTTGCAATGTGCCTGGGGCTTGACAGCAAAGAAAATATAAACTGGTTGGCAAATTCAGGTTTTTCCCTCCCACTTCCAAACTGAATGGCTTTGCTTGACAAACTGATCTGAACACTGTCACTTGCTTTTTAAAATCCACTGGGCCAAGTGATCAAAATGACTTGTAAAAAGCATGTAATTCCATCAATCACACGTGCCTCTCTTTGCACAGAAATCAAGCCACAGATTAATCGTTTGCTAGGTTTTTAGAAAGAGTAATGGGTAGTTTGTCTTTTAACTGACTCTTTTTCAGAGATGATTCCACACTTTCATCAAAATGTTCTTTGCCACCCCTATGCAGTTTGTCTACTGCATAAAAATGTTAGATCCTGAGGCACTATCATTAAACAAAAACAAAGAAACTCAACAAAAAACAAAAACAGCCTTTGGAAGCACAGCCCAAAATAGAACAAAGAAAAAAAGACCCATGACTACTACCACCACCACACAGAATGCAATGTATATCGCGTCGTAGCTGCTTTTGCTATTCATTCATCTTAGTTAGACATTATTGACTGAGAAGGTTAACGCTCTACATTTCATATAAAATACACCCTGAAAAGGGAATCACTGGGTTGACTGAATAGTGAAATCTACATCCGCTGATAAAGAAAAGAAATCTCCACTTGATGCCAGGATCTGAACAGAACTGCTGTGTCTCACACTTTTAGTCAGCTTTTGGTGAAATAATGACTAGTAATTAAACTACTATGCCATGAGTATTGTTTGAGAATTCTACATTACTCAGGATCATAATCAATCTGAATGAAAGCCTGAAGCAGCAGAAGTCCAACAAAGAACTCTGATTAGAATATTAGTGGCAGCAAGTACAAGCTCATACAAGAAAAGAAAGAGGGATAAAGCTGCAGAAATTTCAGCAGGAAACCTTAGAATTACGACATCAGTATCTGAGCAGAAAGCATGAGAAGTCAGGCCGGAAAGAAATGATAAATACATCCGGGTCATTTGTTACAGATTTCTCAAAAATCTGAAGTTAAAAGCGCTGTACAAGTATCATAGCAGCAGCACATGAAGGTTGTCTCTGCAGCTGAAGTGTGATCTTTTTCAGTGAGAGTCAAATTCTATTTGTTGTACTAGGTCCACACCTTTTAAGATGTTGGTGAACTGAGGTACAGACAGAAAGCACTGGCACTTTCACTGTAATTAATATGGCACCTATATAGAAGATCCATTTTAATAACCAAGCCTGGCTTACATATTACACAGGCCAGGGCAGAGGATAAGACTATTTTTTTCCTGGCGGGTGTGTATGTTTGGGGGGTGATTTTGTTTTTAATTTAGGACCATGTTTCTCTAGTTAACCTATTTTAAAAGAAAAGAAAGATTTTTTTAAGATTTCCAGCTCTTGTATTCCTTTGTCTAAGTATTTATATTCTGCTGCTTGTGCTGCTACCTCACCTTTGGAATAAAATAAGGCCCAGCCCAGCTTTTCTGTTACATCTGTCCCTCAGAAATGGTTGACTATGCAAAAGGCATGGTATCTAATGTAATTTTAAAAATAACTGCAATAATAGCATTCAACCTTTATCCTCCCTCTGCCTCTGGGTCATTTGGTTTTAAACAGCTAATGCATCTTATAGTATCTCGTTACTAAGTACCATCAAAAACTCATTTTTCCAGGAAAGCAATACAAGTTCTATAAAAAGTTGGGAATTGACTCATACCCGGAAGCTAAACTAGATCCCTAAAAATGAATTCACATCACCAAATACAAGTTGTTACACTAAAAATTTCTTGACAGTGACTGGATGGTCTGACATACATCGACCCCCTCCCCTCACCCCCCGTATCAGTCTGAAGCAAGATGCCCAGACTATTTTTAATAAACTATATAGTGCATGAACTTTCTATAGCAAAGCCTTTTTCTATCACCTTCAGTAGTATTTGGGAACTCAACGCTTGTGAGTAAATACAACTCAACATGAACCAGGGCAGCAGAGTTGGACCTTTTAGTGGCAAGTTCACAGCACTATAATGTTTATGAAAAACAAACTGGACACAGCATCCTATCTAATAAGTTCATGTGATCCTAAGAATGACCAGAAAGATAATGGGAACTACTCTGGCGAGTACATCCTAATTAATCCGGCCCTAGAGCTGGTCAGAAAATAGAAAAACCAATTTCACCAAAAAGTTTTTAAAAAATTGAAGTTGTTTATATTTTATAGAGTTCCAACTTTCTGAGGTTTTGAAATTGTGAGACATTTTCATTTTCCTCCTTCATCCCTCCCCCGCCCCCCCCCCCCCCCACACCCCTCTGCTAGAATAAAATGAATGAGATCCAGGATTTCTTTCCTTCCCTCCTGACCACTCAACTTCTTCAGTTTTCCTTTTACTACTATAACTTTATAAAACCTCCCCAACTCTTGAGAAATGGCAAACTTACAGAATTTTTTTTCTTCATTTTGCCATACTGTCCAAAAAGCTTTGGAAAAGCTTGAGTGTCTGTGTGTGGGAGAAAAAACCCCAAGGCAAGACATCCATGCTACTGCATTCAGTGGCAAAAAAGGGAAAAGAAGAGGACCACAAAAACCTCAAAATTCATAAGTTTTAAAAATTTTGGTTTCAAAGAAGAAACAGAAGACTGAGCTTGATAAGTTTATAGCGAGGATGGTATTTCGGGACAGCCTACTTTGGCAATTAACTGATCTTTGACTACTAGCGGTAAATATGCCCAATGGCCTGTGATGGGATGTTAGATGGTTCTGAGTTTCTACAGAGAATTCTTTCCTGGGTGTCTGGCTGGTGAGGCTTGCCCACATGTTCAGGAGTTAGCTGATCACCATATTTGGGGTTGGGAAGGAATTTTCCCCCAGGGCAGAGTGGCAGAGGCGCTGCGGCTTTTTCACCTTCCTCTGTATCCTGGGGCATGGGTCAGTTGCTGGTGGATTCTCTGTACTTTGAAGTCCTTAAATCATTATTTGAGGACTTCAATAACTCAGTCATAGGTTAGGGGTGGGTGAGGTTCTGTGGCCTGTAATGAGCAGGAGGTCAGACTAGATGGTCATATTGGTCCCTTCTGACCTTAAAGTCTATGAAATAGGATAGGGCCTCATTTCTACGAGGGAGCTAAACTGAAGCATGATGTCTAAACACTCCTGAATGTTGGGGCTGTTTAAATGTAGATCTGAAGTCTGTGGCTCATGCCCATCTCTGCTTGCGCTTAGGTACCTATGTTGGCTATGAAGTGCTGCCTTGAAGAAAAATATATAGTTTTGTTGGTAAACTCAAGACATATAGTGTTGTACTAGAGGATGCAGGTATTTATGGTGCCATTTTCACAGTCGCTCTTCTGATTACAGCCCCACTTTAAGCAGCGAAATTGTGTGAAGTGGTCACAATGTTTGTTTGATGAGCAATTTTCACTTTCTTTAAAAAGAAAAAAATAAAAGAGTCAGACAAAACCAAACCTCTGGATTTAGAATTAGGAAAATCAGGGTCCCACAAATCAGTATGAATCACTTCAGCAGCATCCTTTTGGCTATAGGATATAGTCTCCTGTCAGTAAGCAGATGTAACTCATTAATACTAGTAGGAGTTACTTTGGTAATATTCCCTAAGTATGCAAGATCCATAGGACAAACTGTAGGAGCTAAGTTTTTTTTAGTGCCTGCATCTGTCTAATTCACGCTACAACCAAGTGCTGAACAAAAAACAAAGTATGAAGAAGAGTGGGAGTGACTCAAAAAATTAAGTGATGGCTGAAAGTGGGCAGCATGGTGTCTGAGCATTGTCTGAGGCTCAGGAACAGAGGAGCAACTAAAATAAACATGAGACATGGGTATTGAAAATAAACCATTGCTATTTGATGGCTTGTTGGTGGCCTTGTGAAATTATTTAACTGTGCTCTCTCCATCCCATGTCTAGCAGGCAGGTATTGACATTCCAAAGTCACCATTGCAACTGGGACCCTTTCTCAGAGATCTCTGAAGAGACATTAAGTTTTGCATGGGCACAGAAGCTAGAATAACCTTACCCTTCTAGATGTGGTCCCTCCTGGACTGGATTAAGGCAGATTGGGTAAAGCAGATTGGGTAAAACAATGCTGGGGAATATAAAACAATGTTTGGAAAACTTGGACTCTCTGCCTCTGCTGCACCTGCTCTGGCTCCACATATCAGTTTGGTGCCTTTTGTGATCACAGAATTTAATTTTAAAATTAAATCAGATGTGTGTGCCAGCTATGTACAGAGCTGTGTGTGTTATTGCTGTGCTGATCCATTGCCACAGCTGGTGGGCTGGGTGACTCATCACAGAAAATACACAAGGCCGTTAAGAAGAAACTAATTTTTCTTCTCCCTGTTCTTTTATGTCCTGTCCTTTCTTTCTCTTTTTCATTTGTTAATTTTTTTCATTGACTTTAATTAGGCTCTCACTAGACTTCTGATCTTGCCTGCTACAATACATGAATTTCCAAATCCCTCACAGCTTTAATCTGGAGCCTTTAGAGGACAAGTTTGCTGTCCAACTGGGACTCAAAATGACTAGATTTACAGGTATGATTAGATATAATGTCTGAAATTTTTTATATTACTTGTTTCCAAGTTCCAAGGTCCATTTTCTTTGTAGCTAGGGTCCTATTAAACACTCTTTGTATGTACAGTGTTTCCTGTACTGTATAAAAGACTATTGTTTAGATCAAAAGCACAGAGCTCTATTTTGATAGCCACATGCTGAACTTGGGGGTGCTGCAGAGGTGCACCATGCTAGTGACAGAGGACAGAGAGATGGAATGCTCCTGTGGCATTAGGGAAGCAGCATGCTCCCCACCAGATCTAGTCTAGGGCTCGCAGCTGGTACGGAAAAGTAGCGGGGGGGCAGGGAGAGGTCAGGGAACCAATGACCATGCTTCCCTATGTGTGCTGTCTTCCACATCATGCAGCACGTTCGCCTGCATCTTACAGTCAGGGGTTCCAAATAGCGGGATTTTGAGCCCTCTGCAGAAATATGTAAGGGGGGCATGGATTTTCTCCCTATCCCTTCTATCCCTACACACCATTCATTTTGCAGGCATCCGAGCAGGAGTAACTAGAATCTCTCCCACTGAATTTGTAGTGCTTGCAGTAAACCGGTATGCCTTGGTACAGCATACAGGCTGTTTTTCCCCTCTATTGGCTATAAAAAGGGTACACATATATGGTCGCCATGCTTGGATTTCACCAGCACTAAATTGTGATCTGCACTAAGACAATGGGGTTATGTTTGTCGAACCTGTTATGTTTGTGGGCTAGCAACAATTGTGGCCTTTGAGCAATTTGTAATTATATGACTTGGTAAGCTTGGCTGGAATTGCTAAGGGGTACGGTAATGGGGTGGCTGAGCTCTTCTGTTCATCCTCTCTGTCAGCCAGTAATGGAAAGTGTAGGGAGATGTTGGTTGGTTCCAGCTGATTCACTATAGCAGCTGTTAGAAACAGAGTGGCAGAAACATCCACCCCAAAGAGTTTACAGTCTGACCAGCTAAAGGCAAACACAGGGTTGGGGGAAAAACCCTGTAAGTAGAGGGAACACCGTGATGGTTGGCAAACAGCATATTAGCATCTCAATTTTTCTTTTCTTTTTTAGGTGGGCTTTAGTGAGGAGGGGATTAGACAGACAGACAGACGTCACAGTTCAGAGCAACTACATGTGTATTTCCCCTGCTATAATCCAGCACTTGGCCTAGGCTTCAAGCTCCCCAGCCATCCACTCTCTTGAGTGGAGACACACACCTCATTCCCTTCTGACCAAATATTTCCAGGTTGCACAGTTCCCTGATTGTACTGTGATATCCCAGCAAGAGACACTGTTTAAGCAGGCCTGCTCACTTTCTATTCAGAGACGAATAACAGACTAATCACTCACAGGCACAACGTTCCTATGCAACCCTATTTTATTCTTAAAGTAAGAGCACAACAAAAATCAACAAAAACCTACACGAAAACCTACACGCATGCTAATAAGCTTACCAGAGTCACCCCAACTCTAACATGGGCTCTGGCAGGAGCAGTCCTTTAAAACCCCTCCCAAGGGGTTTCCTTGTGGTTTTAAGTTCATCACAACTTCAGCTCAGAATAAGCATACAGTCTTATGGGGTCTCAGTAGCCCCAATCCTTCCAACCCTTCCCATAGGAGCTCTATGGACTAGGGGACTGGTCTATTTGCTGGATCAGGAAGAAGGCCCTGCGCCTGTTTAAAACCAGGCTATTTATCCAAAATTCCATTTTGTCAGTGGATCTCTGGTGAATCCAGTCTGAACTGGTATATGCACACCTCTCCAGGCTTTAAAATGGAGGAGTTACATTAGCCCCCCCCACCAGAGGAGTAACATACAATTCTACAATAACATGTACACAATTGCACTTCCAATACAATGGACCCTAAAGGTATTATAACTAATTCAATAAAGTTTAACTATAAGTTAACTATAAGTTTAACTATAAGGTTTGTCCAGATATAGTCAATCTGTAACCGCAGTGAAGGCAAAGGTCCAGAGGGATGACGATGATGGGGTGGGGAAAAGAGGGATGGGGCATGGATGAAGGGCATGTGGAGTGAGGCTAAGGTGTAGAGTGTGAGAAGGTTGGAGCAAAGAGCCAATCAGCACAAGGCAGAGAATGTCCACTGAAAATTCCAAAATCATCTCACCATCAGTTCATTAATCCCACCCTGAATATGAAGAAGGTAGGAGGGGTTCTTGGATAGAGGGAATTGGATCAAAGATGGAGAAGAAAACATTAATAACTGCTATGTTTAGGGAGACACTTATGTGTTGGTGGTGGTTAGAGTAATTTGTTAAAGCAAAACCCCAGGAAGGATGTAAATTTAGATTACATATGATGGATATAGATTCTGTTCAGAGAACATGGTGGGAACTCCATCTGCTCTTAGGTGCTAGTTGGTCAGGACACTGTTTTTTGGCTGCTGAGATTGTGGGGTGGTCACATCACCCATTTGTAGTCAACTGTGTGATTCCCTCCATCCCTTTTGGAGTTGTAACTTTCTACCAGAACCACCACTTTCTTTTGTTTTTAAATCTTTTTTCCACTGGCCAATACTAATGTATGGCCAATGAGTGTCAGCACTTTATTTCTTCATTTCAACTCTTGTCTTGTGTGTTCATTTTAGGGTGACAAGATGTCCTGATTTTATAGGGATAGTTCCAATATTCTGGGTGTTTTCTTATATAGGCACTTATTACCCCCTCCCCTACCCCATCCTGATTTTTCACTCCTGTTATCTGGTCACCCTAGTTCATTTATATTGTATGGTGGCATTCACAAGTACCATGGCATTTACATTTATGATGAATGAACCAATATTAACACTCAGCTATGTATCACCAAAACAACAGTAATAAAATTACAACCATTGGCTTCAAGTGAAACAGAATGGAGCCCTAATACAATAAACTTTGAGCCTTTGTAATCAAAGCAAATGTGTTTTTTTAAGTGCAGCTATTCAGCATTCTGATTACGTTTACATCTTATTGTTGATTTATAAGCCAAATAAAGGGAGATCATTTGTTTAAAGGACAAAAGTTATCATTCCCTTATTTTCAACCTCAAGCATATGAAAAATCTTGAGTATTAATAAAACAGAAAAGTACATCCATTTAAATCAGTAAAACTGTTTTACAGATTAGTGATTGCTACAGTTAAAGGTTTGTAACCACTGCTAATATAAATCTATTACTAGAGGTTTATATGATTCCCATAAATGTTCACTTCAGGCTAAATTCTTGGTACATAAAATCTCAGCTCAGGACTTTTTAAAAATTCTTTTTGAAAAAGACTCTTTGGGATCATATACTATAATTAATTAAAGGAATGTATACGTTTTATTCAGGTCAGATTATTGCTCCTTTTATGAATATTGTTCACTATTGCAACCTACAGGGGGTCACCCGGAGCAGGGAAAAGATTGCAGTGCTAACCCCAGTCACTAGGAGGCACATAATGAGGGTGGGGTGTTGCATTCCATCCCAGTCCCTGCTTCAAGTGGAAGAATCAGAGAGAAAACTCCACTAGCAAACCGTGTGGAATTTCTCATCTCTTACACTAGCAGCTTGCAACCACTTGCCAATGTTGTTAACACTGGTTCAGCTCCACTATGGGCTGGTTTAAATGGGCTGCTGACTGGCACCTGCACTGGAGGTTCTGTGTTGATTATCCTCATCTGGGCAGGGTTAGATGACATTATACTTCCTATGTTGCAGGAGGGAGGTGGTGCTTTCTCTTCTTTCCACCTCTCATCTGTGTTCCATGCAGCAAGAGGGAGATAGATGACGGTAAGATCCAAGACATTGTTATTAAGTAAGCTAGCTGATCCCTTCTGCTAGCTTGTCCTCAAGGACTCAGCTTGAAGTCAAATCACTTTGAAAAAAACAAAGGGATTGACATGTTTACATTACAAATAAAATACACGGGCCAAAGCCCCATGCCTTCACTCTGCTCATACATAGTCCTCACTCAGACAAGGCTCCCACGGGACTCTTCAGGAGTGACAAAAATACATATCTCTGTAAATGATAACAAACCAGACCAAACATGGCATTTGTAGAGTGGGCAATGCTCAGTCATTCAGTGCTAATATGTTTTGTCATTTGCCACTGCTCTGCGTTGTTGAGGGAGGGAGACACTGGCAGAATACTAAGGGTTTTGGTTTTATAACTAGGGACCTGATTCTGCCTGATGCAGGATGCTCACACCCACCCTTGAAATGGGATGCTTCAGGTACTCATTAATCTGCAGGATCAGGCCCAAATTTCCATCCCTCCATGGCAATTTCTCAGTACAATGATAGAGCCATGTACTAATATAATTTCCATTGTCCTGCTGTGTTCTTAGTATGTTGAACAATTTGATGTCATCAAAGACAAGGGATAAGAGAGAGAAATGCTAAAAGCTGAGCACTGGGAATTCAGAGCTAGATATGCAGCCAGTTTAAATTGGTGTGGCTTTGTTGAACTCAAGGCATCTAACAATAACTCCCTGTGCACTACGTGAAAATGCTTCCATTATACCGTTTTTGTGCCAAATGTGCATAATAGCAATATGTGACATAACTAACTCTATGGTATTTGTATGATATTCGAAGGAAGCCAGTTCTTCATCCATGAAAATAACTCTTCCTCCTGCTGACTTTGCTGGACCAAGAGGTGGAAGGATAAGCTGTTACCTAATGCTTCCTAACGATTCTTCAGGAGGAGCAGAGTGGACAACTCTATTCCTAGAAGAAGTAGGAGGGGAAAGGCCATCTGTCCCCTCAGTTCATCTTTTTCTTCCCTATAGTAACCTCCCTATGTGAAAGCATCAGCCTAGTGCAGGCTGCAAAACCCAACTGTGTGTATAATAGAAGTGGATTCTGGCTCTTTGCAAAATCCTCCAGCCCCTCATTACTTCTGTGATGAGTTAAACTAATGTCAAATGTTAATTATACCTGTGTGGCTGATTGGCAACCAAAGCACAGAGGTTATAGCTCTTTGGATTTTAACACTGTGATAATATAGTCTGTCTTGCATAATACAGGCCATATCTTTTTAACCAGACATGCATCCAAGATTTCATGTGATGGAGAACTTCCCACATCTCTTGGTAAGTTGTTCCAATGATTGATTACTAGCTGAAAAATTTCTGTTGACTTTGTATATTTTGTGTGTGTATTTGTATATATAAAATTTGTTCCAAAAAGTTTTTGCTTTCCTCAAAATTTTTCAGTTTGTCATTGCAAAAACAAAACCTTTTCAGTTTTGGGGCCAAAATTTTTTCACTTTTCAGTTTTTTTAATGAAAAGTCAAAATTTTCCATGGATGAAAATAAAAATTTCCCGATCAGTTCTATTAATTAACTTCACTATTCAAACTGTGCACCTTATTTCCAGTTTTAATTTGTTTAGTTTCAGCTTCCAGCCTGTGGAACTCATGATGACCTTCTCTGATGTCTCTCTATTTTTTCATCATCTTTATTAAAGAAATGGACACAATTCCGATAGTTGTCTCACCCATTCCTGATACAGAAGTGATATAACATTCCTGCTCTTATTTAATATGCTCCTTGAGATTTCCTCACAGTCACACAGGGCTCAGCTGTGAGTCAGTCTCTGCATCTGCCCAGTGGAGTAAGAGGCACAAAGTACCCCTTTACATTCTGCATGGGCCACATACATCTCAAGTCACAATGGAGGTGGGGGGAGGGAGTAGAATAGCAACTATTGTCTGTTACCGCTCCTCCCATGTAGTTGGATAGGGAATAGATGGAGCATTGGCTCTGCCCCCTGTGATGCACCAGCCAATCACTGAGGGAAGGGGGATGTGCCAAGAAAAAGTGCTGGCACCACTTCCTTCCCCCATTGCAAAGGTGTCGGGGGGGAGGAGGACATCATTTGGTCCCTCGTCTATTCATGTGACAGAGAAACTATATGTTGCCCCTTTCTCTGGACTGATTGCAAGGTGCCAGTGGAGCCCAAAGTGTGCTAGTAGCAATATTACTGACTGTCCATTCCCTGCTCTAATTGTCCACACTATCTAATTGTATTCTGGTTCTTTAAAAAAGAAAAAAAAAAAAAGGGCGGGGGGTTCCAATATTGTTAAAACTTAAGGCACATACTTGCATAACTCTCCCTGCATACCTATTCTCTCATCACAGTTGTAAGAAGCTGTAGGGCTAGAACCTGGGCTAGGTGTAACCAAAAGGACCGTGCAAAGCTAGGCTCAGCAGGAAGTACCGCCACACAGGGCCTGAGTGGCAGCCCCTCACAGCCCAATGATTGGCCAATACCTGTATATAAACCAGGAAGCCATGATGGAGAGCTTTCTGAGAAGACTGCTGCCTGCCTGCTTCTGCTCTAGGCCCTAGATGCCAGATTCTGACCCTGGACCACCCTCAACCTCATTCTCCGATTGCTGTCTGTAAGCTGCTGCCCAACCTCCATCTCCATGTAACCTAACCCTGTCTGTCTACCAACATCTGACTCTTGGTCTGCCCTCTGGCCTATCTTGGACCTCCTGGCATCTGATTCCTGACTCCTTCTCTGACCACAAGGTCAGACCACCCACATCGTGTTTGTGATAACTGTGGCTCTTCCTGTAGCTCAGGACACATAGTGGGAGGGCTGTAAACCTCAATTTTCAAATAAGGGGAGTGTGAAAAACAATGGGAGAGCAGAAGGGCAGTTAAAACTCATTCTAACACATGTACATAAAACCCTTGTGAGTCTTTTTAGTTAAAAATCACAATATTAGTGTGATGCTCAGCTATTAAAATCGATTTATTACCATTATTCATTACTGTTCATAAGAACTCTAGCTGAAGCAAGCAAAATAAAAACAATTTAAACTGAAAATCAAAACATTATTGCAAATCATGAGACTGTGAAGGAAAAAAATTACCATAGAGACAATAAACAAGATTGCATTATATTGTTTATGCCATATGAGTTCTCTCTAATTTCTTGGGCTAACGAACAGTCCCATCTAATTACAGAACCATTTTTCTTGATAAGGATGGGCTAGTCCCTACTTTCTTCTTGCTACACTTGGTGAGCTGATGAGCCAAGAGTTGTCTCAAGAATATTACAAGATCATTGCTGTATTTTTATGTAAAGGAAAAAAATATTCAGGGTGCAATTCAGCAACAATTGCTTTTGCCCTTTCATGGGACAAAATGTCACAAATCATCACTCCCTGGGGAGCCTGGTCTACCAAGGAAGACCAGTAGAAAACTGTTTCCTAAAATGTTGAATACACTCATTTTAAAATCCTCACATGCAGCCATCAATGGATCTTCAAAGACTAGAGAATTGCTTTGCTATCACTGTGAACAAGTGAGACATAGTGGCTTTCCAGCTGTCCTTACCAGAATTCTCAGCAGAGAAGCCAAAATATACTCTGCCTCCCCTGTGAAGGACCTCTGCAGGTCAGCTGGAATAATGCATCGACAAGGTAATGCAAGGGGCTTGAGCTGATGTTGTTGCTCTTCGGGAGATTAAAAGGAGACTTCCATTTCTAAATTCATCTCCTTACACAAGCACTAACTATCCCATGATGAAGTGGCTAGTGTGTCTGTGTCGCCATGATGCACAGAATTGCTCACTTACCAATATCTGTATGCCCTATGCTGCTAGTAGCTAATGCAGATGCTCATTTACATCAAGTGGAAAAAAGAGGCTTGTGCTTTTGAAGCCGGTGTATTTTAGTTCCAGCCCTGCTTTCCCCTCACGTGCTGAGTGGCCATGATGTGCAAGCAGCAATTACTGCAACCTCCTCAATGGATTTTTTCCCTAATAGTTCAAAAAATAAAGAATAGGAGATGAGGAATGAAGGGAGGGCCCTGACTTATGGTTGGATACCAGTACCAGCCATTTGCTTCTAGGTATGTTAAAACCAAATGGCTGGTGACTGTGTCTTATTTTGGCTAACTTCAGGAATACACTTGTCCAACAAGGGAAAGCCCATCTGCAAGGGTTAGGTTATTGTCTCGCTTCCCTGACTCAAGTACTGAGAGACAATGAACGAAATAAGGTGAAGTAGTCACAGGGGGTGTCACATGGTGCTAGTCAAAGATTTTAAACAGGTCTTGCCTCCAAACCAGAATACCCGCCTACAGGTGCAGAGTCCCTAACTGTCCCATCTTCAGTCTCCTTGCGAAAATATTTTTTTTCCTATGCTGTGACCGTTAACTTGAACTGGATAGATAAAAAAATTTCTAATAAAACTTTTTTTTTTTTTAATAATCTACTTTAGGTAGCTACCTTTAGCTGACTTTTACCATTAATTACACCCTGTAGTCTAATGATTCAATTATAGTGAACATTTAAATTGAAAAAAAAACCTATTGTGCTCCAAAAAGGCTTTTTCTTTCCAAGCTCCCTTTGCTTGGAATTGCAAGCCTGCTTTATGTCTGCCTATGTTTATAGAGTATAATTACTTAATTGATCAGTGGTTCTGGGTAATTAAAAAGAAAAGGCTTTATAATAGTTTTGATATTCTTTCTACCATAATTTATGCTTAAAAACAATTTGGTGGCCTAAATAAACCCAAACTATATGCTGAGTGGGATTGACTGTTCTTACCTTGTATATGAACAGGAATGAATGCAAAGATATTGGTCAAATGCGCGTGCACCCAGAAATTACGTGTATATAGTGCATGTACAAACAGTACTATGTGTTGAAAGTCTGTCTTTCATTATGATTTTTTTGTATCATATTAGCGCCAAAGAGCACCAACTAGCTCGTGTCCCACCACAGTGGTGTAGGCATTATACAAATACAATAAGACAGTTCCTGCCCCAATGAACTTCCATCCTAAATAGACAAAGGATATGATGTACAAGCAGAAGATCGGGAACGGAAGAACAGAGAGATTAAGTGACTTGCCCAAGTTCGTGGAGGAAGCCTGTGGCAGAGCCAGGAACTGAATGGAGATCTCTGACTGATCCCATTCCATTGCCTTAGCAATTCCCTTAAAAAACCCTGGCACACACACTATTCATAGTAAAATTAGTATCACGAGTTCTGCCAACAAAACACGCCTCATCACACAGGAGAAGTGCATACAAAAAAGGCCCCCTCATAAAGACATGGCAGCAGTGGCACAGACTCTCAAATCTAAATTTTCATGAATGTGACAGGTCCAAAATCCTGACTACTTCTGAATATTGGTATCCAGACATATCCCAAATACATTTCATAATTCTATATGAATAAAAGTGAAAGCTTTTGAATACTGGACATTAAATTAATTAAACCCTCAAAATGTAATATCATTTAATTACTGTGTTGTATATACCCTTCATATAAAGAGTTACTGAAATAATTTCCTCCATTTAGAAGCTCAGATTAGGTATCAGAAGATCATTTTATTCTTTCAGAGCAGTTCTTTTTTAAAAGGGAAGCGGAAGGAAGCATAAAGAGAGGATGAACAATTCATCTAAAAATCCCAATTGCAGTGGCTCCAATGAGATATGATCACAGGCAGAGGAGGCATGAGAGGAACCACTTAATGGTATTTCAGTTTCCTAGCTCCCTGTATCAGAATTATCTTGGATTAAATTGATCCATCATTTATTAATACCACTTTCCCAGTCCTTTGGCCTTTTGTTAATATAAATTAAATTTAAATTATATGCAAATATTAGGATTATGGTGAAATATCCAGGCTGTATGTATTACCACAGTGACACCTGAAAACACTTCTGTACAAAGATTCTATCAGTGTTTTTCATTATAAATTCCATTTTTACGTCAAAGTGATTCATTTCATTTTCCTTTTCTTTCAGGTTCCATCCTGAGCTGGGACTTTGTGTGCCAAGCTTCCACCCAGTGTGAATTTTAACAACAGAGATACTGGTGAGCCTGAAATTAAAAAGAAGCATTTTTATGCCAATCTTGTAAATAGCTTCCCAAGTATAAGGCTAACATAGATGTCAGCCTTGTATTGCACAAAAAATATATCTTGTTCATGCTGTGCATCCCTAACACCCACAGCTAGAGCTAAGAAGGATGGTCTGAGACTTGAGTTCAATTCTTGGCCCACTCACAGACTTTGTATGTGACCTTCAGAAAGTTGCTTAATATATTCTGGGCATCAGTTCCTCATCTATAAAATGGGTCTGTGAGACAGCAGGGTCAGACAGCAGCAGGAGTGTGATAGAAGGGAGATATATAAGCCCCAGAATGATCAAACCTTGTTCTCTGTAGACTGAGCAGGGGTTACCACAGGTTATTTAGGAGTACCTGAGGCTAATTAAGGCCCAGCCAGAGACCTGATAAACACCCCTGCTCCAACGAGACAGAAGGGGAGTGAGGAGAGCTGGTGGTAGTGTGAGAGGAGTGCTGAAGTTGACCAGAGGAACCAGATAAGAGCCACAAGAGATCTACAAGAGATCAGAGAGAGGGAAGTAGTCCAGGGGAAAAAAGCACAGCTGCATGTACTGTCAGCAGCGCATAGCTGCTATTCATAGGGCCCCTGGGCTGGGATCAGGAGTAGAGGATGGGCTCAGGTCCCCCCCGCCCCCTCACCAGGCACTACTGGAGGGGCTGACACCCAGAGATGGAGGCAACAGGCGGCACCCTGACCCACCACATGAGAGAAAAGTGCGGAACCCACCATAGTGGAGCCGGCAATTTGCCCCAGGGATTAATACCTCCCTACCTTAGGAATGTTGTGAGAGTGAAATATATCAATCATTAAGACAGGCTTAGATGATGAGAGCCACGTAAGTTATTCCATAGATACTTTCCTATGGAAAAATAGTATCCAATTACATGAATAATAATATTTTACACTTTATAAGGTGGGTGCTGGCACCACCTCCTCCTCAGGCCTTTTTTTTTTTGTGTGTGTGGTACAAGACAGGTGCCTCACAAGAAACACTTTAGGAACCTAAACACCTAATTCCAGGCTGCTTCTTCCCATCCATGGATTGTTGTGCAGAGACAGGTCCCGGTCTGCAGTCCAGAGTTAGGCGCCTATCTCTGAGAGAGGGGCATGGCTTAATGCACACCCTTGTTGTCCATATCTCTGATTGACTAGCTTAGGCTGCCCTGTCCTTAGTGTATTGACTTTTATGGATCGCATTCTTAGGCATATCTCTCTCCTTTCCCCATCATTGTATTGGAGCCTCACTCAGGCTTTGTCAATTGCAGTGTTGTTCCTGTGGTTTTCTAGGTGCCGTGAGACTCAGCATTGCAATGCCTTAGTCCATTCATAGACCACACCCTTAGTAACTCCAGGCATTATCCTAAACCCATTGAAGTCAATGGGAGATTTTCCATTGACCTCAATGCATTTTGGATCGGGCTTTCTGCCTCAGTTCTCCCATCTGTAAAGTGTGGTTAAGACTTTCCTACCTCACAAGGACATAATGAAGTGCTTAGATAACTATAGTGATGTGGCCAATTTAAATAGAAAGATTCTATTTTCACCATTTCGTCCTATTACTACATGAATATATGTGTGGGTTTTCTTATGATATGAGTGTCTTTCTTTGGCATGTTAAGGTTAAGCCAATCTTTAAGAATGTAAGTTGGAAGCAGAAGAGGTCTGGGGATGGGGGTGAGTTTTTGCAAAGTGATGGGTCTTACATTTCACACTGAAAATGGGCAAAATCTCACATGTAAATAAGGAAACTAGTGTAAGTAGCAATGTATCATCATTAATTATTTATTTTATTATTTTTATTTGTGTTAGCATAATGCTTAGGCGTCATAGTTGTGAACCAGGACTCCATTGTGCTAGGTGCTGTGCAAACATGGAACAAAAAGACAGTCCCTGCCCCAAAGGTTTTGCAATCTAAGTATAAAACAAGAGACGACAGATGGATACAGACAGAGAGCTAGGAGGGTACAATGATAGGCAATGGTCTCCTTACACCAGTAGCCTAGCCATGTTCAAGTTGCTGTAGGTGTCAGGGAAAAAGAGGGTTTCAAGGAGGATAATGAGGTAACTTTGTGGATGCTTACTGGGAGCTTCTCACAAACAGGAGGACCTATGTGGGAAAACAGAAAATTTAATAAGTGGGCAATGGAGTCTGATGCCCTTGTCTGGTCAGAGTTGTTGCTCTGAAGACCAGGAGATCATTGATTGATGTTCGGTCGCCAGGTTGATGGCATTAGTCATGATTTCTCATTTAACAGGGATGGCCACATGAAAGCTGATATCACTACTGTGCATTTACCTAAATACTCCTGGACCGTATCAACCTCCAGAGAATCAGTTCCTTTGTCAAGTCAGTGATCCCCACAGAAAAGCGGGTTATGGCCTAAACACAGTTGTTGCAACCAAGTTCTGGCCTGTGGAACGTACATTGAAGCTGGATTCCAGAGGAAATCTAAGTCCAGTGCAGCCTTTGTAGACCTGTCATTGGCCTACGACACCGTCTGGATTAAAGGCTTGATGCTGAAGTTCACAAGGATCATTCAATGCAACTTCAATCCTGATAAAGCTTGGAAAGCCAAATGGTGTTTACGAGAAGTTACAAATAAACACTTATTGAAGACCTGACACACAAGGTCCCTGGCTTCGATATCTCACGAAGCTTATGGGCAACACTAAATCACATCTGCACAAACCATTGCAGATGTGGATACTTACATAAATGGAAAATTAAAGACAACTGCAGTCACCTAAAATAGACCATGGAACAACTCAATGCCTCCTTTGTATTTGTGAATCGGGCATCACAGCAATGGACTCTGCAACTCCATACACAATTATCTGTCTTAACCACCTGAAAGTAAAATTATAGCTGTTGCTCTATATTTACATCAGCCACACAAAGAAGGAGGACTGATCAGAGGTGGAAGGCAACATCTCAATAGGGAATGAGAAATGATAAGTAGATGAATACATCATGAAAGTCCTTGAAAATGAAGACTAGTAGTTTATATTTGATGTGATAAAGAAGGCAGAGCCAGTGGAGGGTTGCAGAGAGAGGAATGATATGGTCAAAGCAACAGGGTAGGAACATGATCTTTGCAGCAGCATTCTGAATGGATAGTACTGTGAGATTACTTGGAGATAAGGTGTAGAGAGAGAAGAGATGGGAACCAAGGACAGAGCCCTTTCAAACACTCATAGAAAACTGAAGCGTGGGGGGGCGGGTAGAAGAGGAGGATCTGCCGAAGGGCACACTGAAGGGGCGATTAGAGAGGTAAGAGAAGAACCAGAAGAGGATGGAGTCACAGATGCCAAGGCAGGATAAAATTTTGAAAAAGAAGAACTGGATCAAAGGTGGCTGACAGGTCAAGGAGGATGAGGATGGAGTACTGGGTTTGAGCTTTTGCCATGAAGAAATCATTAGCGACTTTGATGAGAGGGGTTTTAGTGGAGTGGCAAGGGGAGGAAGCCAGACTGGGAATGAAATCAGAGGAGTGAAACTCCAGATAGCAATTGTAGACAGCGCTTCAGTGAGCTAAAAGAGGAAAGGGATGGGGAAGTACTTGGTGAGGTAAGGGTGTGAGAGACTAAAACATACTTGTGTTGTGGCAGGGAAGAGTCAGATGAGACAGAGTTTGAGAAGGAAAAAAAGGGAAAAGATGAGTAGACACAAGGCAGATCAAAGAATGAAATTGGATCACTGGGACAAGTGGAAGGGTTAGAGAACAATAGCAGACAAGAAACCTCTCCATCTGTGACAGAGGAGAAAGAGGAGAGAGTTGTAAGAAGGGAAGGGGATCACAAAGTTAGTGTAACTTGATGCTGAAGGTTTAGAAAAGAAGTTGCAGCAGGAAAATAGGATTTGCCCAGCCGAAGGAAGGCCCTTTACAAATTCTTCTTGTCCTGCAAAAGGAAAAGTTAGAGGGATTACGTTTGGGTTTTTTTCCAAGACCCCAGTTATCCAATGGAATTCTTCATGCAGGGATTTTACATAGTGAGGAATGTAATAAAGTTATTCCTTCCCTCTGCCCATCTTTCCAGAGTCCAAGCAGAATGGGAGTGAGTGCAAGTCCCATTGAAGTCAGTGGGAGATATACCTACTTCTTGTGGGTTCTAGTTTGGGGCTGTAGGCACCAGCTCAGAAACTTGCCTCTTCAACACTTTCTATTCAGCCAACGACACCCTCGCTGCTGCACCCTATTGTTGGCCCTTCCGTGTATATCAGACTCATGCATGATCCTAATAAAATTTGGTACCAAAACTGCTTCATGTGTCAAGCTGACATCTTACCCCACGGTGCTAGATCTGCATGGATATAGGAGGAACTAATTATTGAATTTCAACCAACATCATAGGTCAGCACAGGCTACAAAAATGCACGTAAACCAAAACTGACAGCTATCTATTTAAATGGAGAGTTAAATTTCTGCTCTTTGGGGAGTGTTGCATGTGTAGGTGGGGAAACTAGAGGAATACCGTCAGAGAATGGGAAACATTTAGTTTAAACTGTGTTAGAATGACTACTTGGGAAGCATGCTGCAATCTTTCCTTTCAAGGAAAGCAGAATATGTATCACATGGCAGGATGGATGGGGGATGGGCTTTGACCTCAGAACCATGTCACAAATCTTAGCTCCAACCATTCAAATGTCAGGATATTCAAACAGTGCCCCCTTCAAACCAGACTTCTGTAGCACAGCAGCTAGAGTTATTGTCCCTTTTTCCATTAACAAGTTGTCCTAGGGTGTGAACCGACCCCCATCCAAAGGGTGGGAGCTGTGTAACAGGATTTCCTATTCCAAGGAGTATATTAACTAATGCAGCCATTTACCAGT
Source organism: Emydura macquarii macquarii (assembly GCF_026122565.2). Lineage (NCBI taxonomy): Eukaryota > Metazoa > Chordata > Testudines > Chelidae > Emydura > Emydura macquarii. The sequence continues at coordinate 30,349,854 of NW_027131390.1, read as the reverse complement.
ACTTTATGGATGTTTGCTGTGGAAATAATAGAGTGGGTGCTGCCTATCTCCACCCTTTCTGTGACAGGTGACTAATTTTTACTATGTCTAGTGTGGCTACATAGCTGCCACTCTCTTCCACTCTGTCCGACTATTTATCCAGTATTTCTCAGACTTTGGTTCCCTCCACGTCAAAAGATGTAGTAGAAGTCAACTTGCCTTTTAACACTTCCTGCCCGCACCAAAGATTTGCCGCACTCTGAGCCCCAGATAACAAATGAGAGTGAGAGAATCAAATGCCTTTGACACAAAATAAAAGAAAAGCTTCCTCAAGACAAGCCTCTGATATTTGCCACCTTTCTAGCTGAATGCCTAAATACATATACGCCTTGTTGTACTGCAAAGCCTAATGCAAATGCACAGCAATATACCAAATACTATAACTTGATTGACTACAGGCTTCTGCCCTTCTATGTTTACTGCAAGCAAACAAAAAATAAATAAATCCCACTTGATTTCAAGCTTTGGCCAACTTGTCAAAATACATCTCAGATCAATACCATTTCATCCCTTAGCCATTCCAGATTCAATAAAAAGACCATGTATTGCTTTTGTGACTCAGATGGTGATCAGATTTTACTGAATTTGGCTTTCAATGTACAAAGACTTAAACTCTGAATTTCCTGGCTGAACACTACATTAAAGTTATCCTTGGAACGCCCCTGTGTATGGCATATTGTTCTTTTTGTTCAAACACTGCTGCTACATGGAGAAGTAAGACAAGTCCCTTTCGTTATCTAAGTGAAACAAGCGTTTTTAGTTAGTTTGTCTCGTGATGCACCCCATGCTCCCATGAAAATTCTGTAGCCATTCTAAAGAAAAAGCTACAGACCATTTACTTCACCCTCTATAACTCTGCTCTGTATGAGATAAATGCAAAAGGACCAGCAGATCCGATATCACCTCTTCGGCACTTTATCACTGTAACCATACATTGTGTTAACTGAAAAAAGAAATGAAGATCCTAATTCATGCAGATGTAAATTAACTTGCTTCTGTGAAATATATAGCGGGGGTTAATTTGACACTGAATAATATGGATTTATTGAGTCTGATTCTCCTCTCTCTGCACCCCTGTAAATCAGCTGCATTGAAGTCAGTAGCGGAAAACTGGAAGAGTCAGGCCCTTGGATTAATAAAAAACATATCCTTTAGGAAAATACATGCTGTTAAAAGATTCTGGAAGATGCTGCGTGTCCCCATTTTCTGCTGAATTTAGCACTCAGCAGGAAGAGTTCAGCACCTCCCTGGATCAGGGCCATAATGTTGTTTCTTTTTTTCCTGAAGCTTTGTTACAATTTTGCATGCCTCTGAATCAGAAATGTCCTAAATTATCTGTAGGGAAGCCAAATAATACAGTGAATAGTGCTGGGCTAATCTGTTCAGTGAACTTTAGATACATCTGAGCATGGGATTGTTTGGAAGCCTGCAGGTATCACAATGAATAGTGTCTTTGCACTTTAACCTTATCAAATTAGTCTTTAGATTTTGAATAAGATCAGTGGCTGCTATTAGGACAATGATAGTTTACTCCCTTTAGCTGCCTGTTCAACTTTTATAAGGCTCTTATTCAATCATAATGCACACTGAGAGGTGTATTATGACAAGACTCTGAATAGACTGCTTACATTTTAACGTATTCCTTTTATTTCTTTGAATCAAGCAGAAAGGAAAATGGTGTGTAAAGCCATAGGGATATGCATCCGGTGGAACTTAAGTACTTACAGGCATGAAGAAAAAGGAAACTGTTTTGGTCCCTGAGCTATCTGAGGAAGTCTGAAGAAAGTTCCCAGGGGCTGAAACATCATTTTCTTTTTCTGTTCACTCTTGAAAGAAAAAAAACAACAGAAAAAAAAAGTTAAACCAGAAGAAGTCTAATTACGCTCTTTTTATAATTAAGACTGGAACTTCATCACGGTGAACCTAGTGAAAAGTAACAGTAGAGAGAGAAACATGGCAACAATTTTACAAGTTATATAAAAATGATGGTCAGGGATATGTTTGGAAATTATTAGTGAGAGAAGTGGGTCATAAAAGATCTAGTTCCCATAAGCAGTTAAAAGTATGGATATGTCAGAATATTTTTTCAAAGTTTTCATTCTTTTTGGAATCCTCCCTCTCATCACCATCTAAGAGTTTTGGTATTCTTCCGCATGTATAGTTCCAGAAGCCCTAGTTTCTTCTCTTAGAAATCTTTGATTAATTCCTAGCTGATGGAAACCAAATTGTCACTCTTCTTTCCCCCTCCCTGTCCCTTTTTCTTTCTATTCCATTATTTAATTTTGTTCTTTTTGTTTCTTTTTAAATCTCCCCTTATTTTTGGAAAACAAATCAAATAAAATACTTTGAGGGGTATCAATTTTTGTATTATTAATAAAGTCAATGTACATCCCCTTACTCCTATGTTAGCAACTGTGAGGGGGACACACTCCAAAATTAACCTGATGATAAGTAGGAATGGCGCTATCAAACACCTCCATTATAAATGTAATTGCTCCAGAAATAAACATCAAACAAAATAAAGAGATAAATAACAGCAGAATAATAAACATAGAAATCAAAATCCTTTCTGGTTGTCTTAGTTAAGTGGATAGAGCATCCTTTTTTTTCCCTCTCCTTATGTCTGACCCTGAGCTCCTAAATTCATTTCCACGTGCAGATGATCCCAGAGTTCCAGTGTTTACAAATATAGGACTCTGATTCAGACTTGAAGAATAACAGAGAGGAGCCAGCTGTGGGTTTTAGATCTGAGCCTGGATGTTCTTTCTGCTTGGGATGAGTCTAGGGCTCTGCTTCAAGGCCATCTACAGTTCTTATGAGTATGATCTTTGAAAAAAAAAATGCAATAATGAAACCATTCCACCCCAAAACATAAACCTTTAATTTTTGTTTGCAATACTCTTCATGTCATAGACAGGATGGTCTCAAGGACGGTTTTTTGTACAAGTGGAAAAGTTCCATTTACATAGATTTCCCCACCAAAAAATTCCAGTTTAAAAACCATATCTTACCATCAGTTCTTAAGCAGAACTCTCCATTGATATCTATAAGGAGTTCTGCTTAAAAATCAGCAGTGCAGTATGGCCCCATGACTTTACCCTAGTAGAGTAATAAAATCACTGTCTTATTCAGACAGTTCATTTCTGGATTTAGTTTTGTCCTACATGATGAATCTTACTCCCATATCATTTTCTTACTTTTTTCCCCTCTGAGCTGGCACTTCATTTGTGGTTATGTGTGCCCACTAAATCTTGCTTTTGAGAATTTTTATTTCTAGATGTTTTAAAAGTAAATCTAACTCAGTCAAGCTCTTGAAATGAAAATAAAAGTTCATTTTTATCCTAGGGTAGAAATTTCTCTCAGCTGGATACTCTCATTTGACTTACTGCCTCCTGCAGTTTTAACACATTTTGACAATTGTTCTAGCTCCAATCTGTTGAAAAGAAACATGATTTCACCATGACTGACAGCAGAAAATTTCACAACTCATTTCAGCGCTACAAGTAATTAGTCAATCACTACAATGTGTTTCACTTAAACAGTAGAATTTACAGAGACATTTCCCCAGCTACTTAGGCATAAATTCATGATAAAAAAATTAAGGATGTATCTTGCCAGGCGCTGTAAAATGGAAGGTTATAGTTACCTTGCTATAAATAAATAACTAAACTTGTTTTTTTTTTCAGGCCAGATCACATCTAAAGCTATTATCAAACTACTTTGACCACAGCAGGAGCGTATTTGATTAACTACCAAAAAAAAGAATGCAGTGAATAACGAGCCATCAAAGCCACCAACTTTCCGACAGCACTTATTGAGCTGTGATTAATGAATGACATAAATAGAGACAGTGTAACCTCCACTATATTTAAGAGAGCTAATCAAGTATCATGCATGATATGAAATTTAAACATCATTAATTGGTGAAAAATAAAAGGCAGTGGCTTAAAAAGTAATACAATTAAAATTTCCTATTTGGGTTGGTTTAACATTTATATAGGATAACCTGATATGGAAATTGAAGCTTACATTTCCAAAGAAAGAAAGATACCCTCCACTGAAATGGTTATACTGCTTAGGATGATAGATAGGATCCTGGCAGTAACCATTATAGTTACTTCTTTATTCATAACCTGTGATGTACAATTTTAAATACCTGTATTTATTGACTTTATTCTGTGTTAGTAACTGTTGCCAATTCTGCCCATATCAGTAAAATAGTTCTTTATTAATGCACTATACTTCCAGAGGGGAAAGTGGAAAGAGACTACAAAAAGGAAAAAAGGAGGAAATTGAGAAGCATCATTGATGTGTGGGGTAGAAGGACGTGCTGTTTTATTTTACTGCCACTTGCATAACTCATCCCTGCCTCTGGCTGATGTCAGTGCTAACTCCAGAGCAAAAGAATCCCAAAACAGTACACTTCCCTACCACAATCAGGTGTGCATGTTTGGGCCTGGTTTTCAAAACTGCATGAGCAAATGGCCAAATACATCTCACTCTGCAGTATATGTACACATAGGAAAACTCCATTGCTAGCTAGTGAAGAAAACCTAGTGTCATAGCCATAATGCTGTCAGAGAGTCAGAGTTGTGAAAAACAATAGGTGTGCCAAGTCACATGCTGGCCTTTCTTCTTCATGGCTTTTTCAGTTCTGCATTTCATAGTCTGATCTGCATCCAAATTATGCACAGTGCTTAATTCAGCACATTTCTTAGTGGTGTCAGGGAACACAGCCCCTGAATGTGTGATAGCTCTGCATTGAACTATGGCAGTGTTTACATTTCATATACTTACTGTTTAAAACTAGGCCCAACCTAACTGCCATTGAAGGAAATAGCAAGGGTCTGTGTAACTCCCCCCGATACTAAGGGTTCCCCTGTGAAAATCTAGGTAACCTGTTAAAGACATTTAGATTGCCACTATCAAAATGGATTTTTTTTAAGACTGTAGATATTTTCTTAAGAATTTAGTTTGCATATCTTTTCTGCCATTTCAATGCATTTTGAAAGATTTTATGAGAATCACAGTAACTTTCATTCTCTTTTAGTATGTTCTCTTCATGGGGTACTTGTGCCTTATTCCTGTGAGAAACAAGAAGGGGTTAAAGCCCTCACTGGGCAGACTGGAGGAGTTACAGATTGCTTGAGCTGCCAGAGTTAGAGAGAAGTGTTAGCAGCTGTGGCTCGTTAGGCTCAGAGGCCATGAAGCTCACACAGGGTGCTGTAAAGGTGCTTCTGAAGACTTAGGAAAGGTGTCTGGTTGTTTTCCAGACCAGCAACTTGTTGAATCAAGCCCAGGCCTGAGATGAGGAGGGTAAGTGGATTTAACCATGTTGTTTGAATTGGGGAGGACTCAACCAATGACTGGAAATTGAAGTTAGACAAATTCAGACTGAGATTAAGGTATATATTTTTACCAGTAAGAATTGTCCAGATGGGATGTTTTTCTAGAAGATCTGCTCTAGGAATAACTTTGAGGAAGTTTTATGGCCTGTGTTATACAGGAGGTCAGACTGGATGATCACAGTGTTTCCCTCTGACCCAGGAATCTGTTTTTTATATTTAAAAAAAAAAAAAAAAAATAGGGAGGTCTGCTTTTTTTTTGTTTGTTTGTTTGTTTGTGGCTGTTTTCTTAACTGTACTCTGCTGCAGAAAGCAGGCTATAGTGGTAGCGGTCACTTGGATTAGATGGAGGAAAGCTGCTATGTGTCTGGTTTGGTTTGCTGTTTATCTGTGGCTGAAGGAAATCACTCTTCCAGTCTCAAATTTAATTCCAGTCTTAAATTTAAAAAGATAATGATCCCATGAGGGGTGGCCAGTTGTACTGTCATAGTTCTATTTTTGGATTTTAATTTGCAGAAACATGCACCAGAGGAAGGCTGTTTACTTGATTGGTGGCTTTTTTTTTGTATGTTTGGGTTGTTTTATTTTTAGTGGATTTGGGTGTAAAGGCAGCACAATATTTTCTTAAATATGCAGGGCCACAGTCCCCATTTTAGTCTTCATCAAAACTGATGGCACCATGTGACCCCTTATTTTCCATAATCACACTTCATTGGGTCATAGTAGTCAGGTTCATTAATGATTATCTCAATCTCAGATTTTTACAATGGTTTAGTAAGATGTAATTGTGACCTGGCCACACCTAGGGTAGCTACCTGAAAATACCAAGGTCAGAGCAGGCTGCAAAAGGAGAGCAGATTCTCCCAGCAATGGCGGGTGACACTGAAGTCAGATTTCCCAACTAGCCACAAACAGTGCTTCTGATTCCTCCCAACTGGTTATCAAGAAACTAAAATAAAAATACACACAGCCCCCTTTACTGCATTCCAGTCTCTAGCTCCCAATTGGCCACTAGGTCCAGTAAAGAGATCAGTTATTTAAAACTCTATGCTCTTTACCAAAAAGGTTTCTCCTGACCCCAAAGGGTCAGCCACAGTACCAGATCAATAGAAGTTTGGATCTTACCCAAAGTACCACACTGCCAGTCAATCCTTTGTAACTAAAAGTTTATTACAAAAGGAAAGAAACAAACCATAAGAGAAATGTTACATGATTAAAGCAATCACACACATACAATTGATTTGAAAATCCCTATATATCAGGTTTCTAGTATAATTGTGGAGTTTGTAGGCTTGTATTGTCCCTCTGGTGTACGTGCAGTACCTGGATGGGTCTCAGTCCTTTGTTTTACAGCTTCAGTTCAGTTGTAGATGAGTTGATCCAGAGGTAGGTGAAGACTGAAGACAAAATGGATGTGGTGCAGCTGCCTTTTATGTCCTTTGGCCTTTGCCATGATGCTTGTGGAAATTTACAGAAATAAGATGGAGTCCAGGGTCACATGAATAAGTGACTCATCAGGTATATCCCTGGCTTCTACCCCTGGGCCCACTGTACCTGTGAATTTCTTTAATGGGCCATTAAGCAGGCTAGTGCTGTAGCCATTCTGTCTGGGGTATCGCCCAGACACAGCACAAGTTGAAATATCAAACATATCCATAACACAAATAACACATGAACATAAACATAATCATCTTACTTAGCACATTATAGCCTTTCTAACAGTACCTGATATGGCATATCTTATATGAATTATTATGATTTTTGACATATTGATGTTAAATTACATAATAAATGGCTCCCCAATCCAGCTAGCATCACACCCCAACATGAAATTGGTGTAGGATGGAGTAATCAGAGCTCCCGAATACACCTCAATGGCCCCGCAATCCAGCCAGCGGCACAGTAATAATACCCAGTGTTAACTGCTACTATAGGGCAGAAGGTTGTTATCATGAGAGTTCATATTAAATCTAGGCACGTACCGATAGTTGAAATGTTGGTGCTTCATTCAGTTCAGAGAAGAACTTAATCATCCGAATGCTTATCCAACTCTGACCTTCTTGTGTTTTGCAACATGGAGTTGGAGTGCTCACAAGTAACAGGTTCTGTGCTGAGATTTCTTGTACTTCCTGAATTCAGTCAGGCTGGCAACAAAACACTGTTGCACTCACAGCCAGTTGACAGAAAAACAATTATAATGAAAGAAAACTTGAACTGAGAATTTCCAAACATCAAGCCCTGCTCCGTAGGACTCAGCTTCAAGTCTTGGGGCAGGGAGCGTAAGGTCGCAGTTCCTTGTGCTCTAATTCTGTCAGCTCACAGCAGCTAAGCTGATTTGGGCTGTCCTAACTCTGAGCTTGGGCCGGGTGATGAAAGAAGTCATGTTGGTGAGTCAATAAGTAGAACTCCTTCCTCTGAATTGATATATTTCATTGTGGTGGATGGGGACTTATTGAACTGATCCATATATTGCTTGTGGTCATTAAAGAACTTCCTTAAAAATGAGGGGGGATTAGCTGTGGGTCCACATTTTCAAGAGATCAATCCCCACAAATGGGACCAGATTTTCAAGCGAGCTCAGTAAGCAGCAGCTGCTATTGTGGTGTTTGTAGCTGGATTTTCAAAGCACCAAACACTGAGCTCTCCTGAAAATCAGGCCACTTCTTTTGGTACCTAAAAGACTACCTGAGTTCTTCTGCAAAACTGGCCTTAAGTGTTTTGGCCCATCTTGGGTAATTTACTTTCTGGGTCTAGTTTCAAATGGATATAACAAACTACCCTAATATTGGTGTATGCTTTTACAGTTGCTACATTTCAGTTACAGAATCAGTTATACTTGTATTTTTAGTGTGTTCATCTCTCTGGGATTTTCACGGATGAAAGGCACATAAATGTAAAGTACGTCCATAGTAAAGTTCAACCTGAGCTGCTAAAGTGGATTCAGAATGTACCAAAGTTCAGGATTGTTTGAATTCAGGAGCTTATTTGGATAATAAGCTAGGGGGCTGGGATATTTGCCAGCTGCAACTGCATTTTATGTTACAGAAATCAAGTATAGGGCCAAAGCTTTGCAATATGTCTCTGAGCAATCAGTTATTGTGATGCTAAATGAATTAAGATTATGTTTAGGGGATTATAATGGAAGAGCTGAAAGATGGTAGGTTTGATACAGGAATAACTGACTTAAATTCTATGGCCCATGTTATGCAGGAGGGCCTATGTTACGCAGGATGATCATAATGGTCCCTTCTGGCCTTATAAACTATGAATCCTTAGTTTCTGGAGTTTGTTTGGCAAAAATGTTGCCTTTTACTGAATTTGGCATAGTAAATTCCAGTGTGCACATGTTATTTTGTTAACATTTTATACCTTTTCAGTTATAAATCTCTTTGTTCCCTCTTCCTCCCCCCCCTCCCCCCCCCCCCAAATATTCACTATTCTTAAACTGTGATTAGCTGAAAAGTGACTCTAAAAATAGCACCTTCTTAATCACAAATTGGCTCTGTGGATGTTCAGATTAATACCTGCTTGGTTTAGTGACAAGGGCTTTTTCCTATTAGCTCCGTGAAGCTAACACAGACAGGAGAGTAAGTTGGAGTCTGTTTTGGCTCAAGCAACCACAGAAAGCAATAACCAAATTCTAGTTTGTTCTAAATTGGCTTGCATAGATGTAAAGGGAATATAGAACTTGTCCAATAAGCCCCTATTACTGGTGAAGATACATAAACCAGAAAGGGCAAACCCCAGTGAAGGTTGCACAGCTGGTTCTTGATAACCATATTTTTAACTAAGCAAATATGATATGAGAGTCAATAAATATGGTTCTATTTTGCCACTTTTCAGGGGAACACAACACTTTTTGATCTTTTGCATTTTAAAATATATTATTTATCATTGTCTTTACACTTTGCAGTTCAACTTGAGAATGATCAGTTGGACTATTCGGGGGGTGGGAGGGATGTTGTGTAATGCAAAATAACTATTCTCGTCTATGCAGGGAGTTAGTGCTATAATGTTTCATTAAACAGGCTACTGAGCATAGTGTTAGGTTAATCATGTTTGTTGTACCTAACTCATACCTCTTACCCTCATAAATTGAACTGGGGGTACATTTTGAACCTCAGCTTGAAATACTGTAATAGTTGTGTGTGATGTTTAACTAAACTCATTTTAGAAACCGGTTATGCAGGAGAGGATAGTTTCCCTTTTACATAGGTGCTAACAGCACAGAAAGGAGTTGGGAGACAAAACAGACAAAGAAAATTACTTTTAATTTGTTTTGGGGATTTTTCCCCCTTTTTCCAGAATGTAATACAGCTAAATGTTTAAGCACGAAAACACAGAAATAAAATTAGGCTAAATTCCAGGTGCTAGAAATTGCTGAATGAGGCAGTGTTTAACTGCAATATCAGAAGGTTAGTGTGCAGAAAAGAACCTAAGACAAACATGCGTTACCAGTGCTGCTCTTGCAATTTCTTCAGTCACTTTAAATTTCCTTCTCTTTCTTTCAGTGGGAAGGACAAGGATGTGGAAGATGTGGGCCCCAGGTTTTTAAAAAGATAAAACCAAGTCACTGGTTTATTGATCAATCCATGCATCCTGCCTCTAAATTCCTTGCCTGAATAATATAACTTGCAACTGACAGTTGTTGGATTAAAATAAACCAAGGCACCAACTTGATAAAACACTGGCCAGGCAATACAGAGTGCCCACCTGGCTTTCATGCCTGTGTAAGCACCATTTTGTCAGTCTGATGAACTCTTCCCAATAAAATTTTGGGCCATATTTGCCATTGTTGTGAGGGTTTTTTTTTTTTTTTAAAGCAGAACTCCCTGCTGATTTCAAAGGGGGAGTGTTACTTAACAATCTGTGTTATAAAGCAGCCCAGATATGTATAGTACAAGCCCAAGTTAATAAATAAATAATGAAGTACCCAGTGCCAACACAAACTCCCTGTCCTCTCTGCAGTGTTGGTTAACAGAGAATGTAAATCACTTTTGTTCTTGACCTTCAAATGTAGGATGATCCTTTCCCCAATCGGTTTCACATATATTGTTTTGATAAAATCCCAAAGAAATGCTTCTCTATCAATTTTAGTGCCATACTGGGATAGATATCAATAGTAATCAGTTATAATTACCCATCTCCCTTACTGTTTTATGAATGCCGTCTAGGAAGAGTGCTGCTCTGGGAGCTTGAAAATCTACCAGATAAACTATCAGCACAAATAGAGTGCAAGGCTGCAGAATCCACTCAAAAGGCTGCATAATAAAAGCTGACTCCTGCTAAAGTAACAGATTTTCTGTGCAGAAATTTAACACAAAACCCTACTCGTACCATGACTTCCCTCTAACGGATTTCTGATGAAGGATGGGGAGATATACAAGCTGTCCAACAAAATGAAATTGTCATGTAGTTTTTGCCGTGCTTTGCTCAGTATGTCAGAAGTTTTCCATGGCCACTGTGCTCTCTCACTCTTTGTCAATACATGACAAATGAGGTCTGAACAGTTTATATGGAGTACAGAAAAGCAGTGATTTGTCTCCCTTTTGGGGTCCATGCAGGCCAAAAACTCTTCCCTTTCCTCCTGAATATCACTGGATTCCTTTCAATGGCTGTTTTTCCTTTTCTCCTCTCTGCTGCGATTTTCCATTTGGCAGCTTAGTCTCAGCACCATAACTGAAGAAATGGAACTGTTGCTAGGCCTGGATGGTTGCAGGTCCTTTAGGAGCACTGAGAAGAATTAACTACCTCTTGATATATTTGACTGACCTCCCTCTGAGACATACATTTTGTCATTGAGCCAAAATAGGAAGCCTAGCACAGATGGGGGATAGAGGGTATTGAATTTCAGCAACCTTCCTAGACCACTTTTGCAGGGATTACTTCTTCACAGGCTGTAAGGGCCAGTGTTTGCAAAGACTTCTCGTTCAGTAATGTAAGTAGTTTATCTTCCCCTTCACCCTCAACTGCAAAGGCTGCACACCCAAGGGCATCTTGCTATCAGAATGCCCTGGATCCTTCACTGCAGCTTGGAATGGGCTATAGAGACTCTGTCTAAAATTATTTACACTAAGGCCTGGTCTGCAGCCAAGATAAATGGGTAAAAAGAAGAATTATCCCATAGCACCAATAGTTTACACACATTGATAAGGTTTGGGTTTTTTTTTTTTCCGTTTAGTGCTTGTCTGTTACTAGCTGATGATTGTAGTAGCCAGTTTTGAGGAGGTGGGACATGCATGCTCTGAGTTCTTCCCACTGCAAAAAGCAAACTTGCAGGCTTGATCGGTCATTAAGTAATAAGACCATAGTTTCCCTTCTCCCTAATGCAAGCAAAAAGAAAACAAAAAATAGGGCCTGGTTGGAAGGGATGAATGCTTTCTTTCTAGTTCCTGGGCCCTGTGGGAAAACCAGTATGCCAGAGCTTTAGGGGCACTTGCGAATGAACCTCTGATGGGACCACATGGAGCTGGAGAGCAGCCTGTCTGTGGTATGCTCCAGGGACATAGCCATGGGTGGACCTGAGTGGGCCACTGCCTATCCAGTTAGTACCTAGGCCCACTCGGATTTGAGCCTGTGTGAATGTTTAGGTGGCAGCTCAGGTATCAGACAAACTGGCAGGGGGGTGGCTGCTACTGACTCACTCTGTCTGTGTGCCTGCCTGTCGTTTGTGCCCTATTCAGCCCAGGGGAGCTGAACCTGGACCCCGCTCTCACCTGTACTTCAGGATGCCATGCCTCCCCAGAAAACTGAGGTGCTGCCAGTCCAGGTAACCACATCCACTTGAGGCTTGCGGGAACGAATCCCAAGGCAGCTTCAGAAGCAGTGGTTGCTCTTTGCTCACAGAAGCTGGAGACAGCAATGTAGTACATCTGATGCTGTTTCCAGGCAGGCAAGGTCAGGGTATGTTGTGGGAGGCAGAGACTTAGCCCTGGGCTTGATCCAGCATCTGCCACCTCCCAGGCCTGGATCAGGCCCAGTCAGTGCTTGCCCCCTTCTCTGGAGAGTAGCTGAGTCTGAATGAAGCTGGGACGAGTCATTGTCCATCCACCACAAGTTGGGGCCTACCCAAATTCCATTCCTAGCTTTGCCACTGGTATGCTCCACTCCAGATCCCATGTATATCTAACAAAGAATTCATGCTGCTCCCATCTGTATTCACTTCTGCTTGGTCCTCTCTATAGATGCTACTTTATGGGGAAACCAGTCATTGTTAGAGCTCTTCAGGGAGCCATGAAGCCAAGGTAAAAGGGGTGGTCTGGAGTCCACGTGGAAGCATTGGGTTGCCATAGCTGTAGGGTTCATCCAGCATCCCATTCACTGTAAGGTGTTACACGCATTCCTGTGATGGAATAATTAGCAGGATGCTCCATTAACTGAAATTTACAGATTTTCCTGCCTCTCCCCCCCTCCCCCTTCTGTGTGCCTTTTTTAAAACCCTGAGTATGGGTAAACATTGACCCAGGATAATGAAGAAGTCAAAGAAATATCTTCCAGTTAACTTGAGCACTGCATTGTACACACATTTTTAAAAAACTGTTCTAGTGTAACTTTTGTATCCATTTCACTTAATTTCTTTTTATGGAAGAAATGTCTCCATACTGTCTTCACCAATAGCTTATTAAACTGACTTTTTAAGGCTACTTAAGCATTAAATTACTAGTACGAGTTGAGCTAAATTAAAAAGTTAGCATTTCCAGAATTTACCATATGGCAGTATCAGAGATGCCACCATCTTCTGTTTTTCCCCCTGCTTCTGTAGAACAGTAACTAACGTATGGGAGCTGTGTGGTAACTGTAGGCAAATGTTAGCTTGTAAATTGAGATCACTGTACCTCCTACTGTGCCTTGCTGTCCTTAGCTTCTCTTCCAGTTGCCTCCTATTTCCTTTATTAAATATTAAGATCCCCAGCCATGCTGTCTACTGGGCTCTGTCACAATTGCACAGTAAATTGCAACAATCTGCTCTGGATAACACTCTGAGGGCACATGACTAATTAGCTCAGCCGTAAAATATGATGCATATGAGTGAAGCATCTCCAAAGGGAGGCATACCTCTGCATTCCTACTTCATTTACCTGTGACATTCTAAATTTTGCTTCAGTAGCATTAAGGAAGAGATAATAAGATAATTTAGTTGCAAAGTCAATGCTAAACTAATTCATAAAATGTAGGTACTTTGCACTGGAATCTTCTTTCCAGGAACGTGAATTCTCAAGTTAATTTGACTTTCCTAATGTTGCTTGGAGGGCAATAATCTGATTTCTTTGTCTGGGATGGTAAGTAGCAAAAGAGGAGAAATGATGAGCTACTGTACAGAAGCAAAGACTCCTTTAAATGCACTGGTACCATGGTGTTGTGCAATTCACAGAATATATTAAGAAGAATATATGCTTTTTTAATTTTACCAACAAGTGGAGGGATGGTTATCAATTATAACATATAAAATGTGCAAAAGTTGCCTTAAATGTTGCCTGTTCCAAAAAACTAGTGTTACTGCAGTATTGCATAGAGCAAATGCCACTCTAGAATTTTGTCCTGTAGATAATTAGCATGTAAGATTTCATTGGGTTGGGGGTGGTCTTCAATAGCGTCTGAGTGAGCTGATCAGATCCCACTGACTTCTTAAATGGTGTTGAACATATCACCCCTTCAATTGCAATCATTGTCAAACTTACTTAGACTCTCTGAGTATGTCTACACTGCACTATAAACCCAGGCTCAAGCCTAACCCCCCTGCCCTTGTGACTGCACTGCAATTTCACTAACCCAGGGTTCAGACCCAGAGTCTCAGGGCCCTGCACAATTGGAGTGTCCAAGCTCAAATTAAAACAGGACCATCCAAGCCCTATTGTTCTGCAGTGTCAATGCAGCCCCTCTTGACTCAGGTCCTGGGGGTCAGCTGGAAATATCCTACTATTCCATGGGACAGCTTCCTTAGTCCTCTCTATCCCAACAATCTGCAATCCACTCTATTGAAAATGGAATCCATCCCCTCGCCTCTGTGAATTGCAGAACTCAGCGTGAATCCATTCTCTTCTGATCACTCATGTCCCAGCACACTGTTGGAGAGCCTTTGGGTTTGCTGTGGAGAGTGAACTGATTGAGGCTTCTTGAGAAGAGAGTGGCTTCAGATTTCTTGTAATGTGCAGGGTGCCCAGTAAAGTTTGCCCATAGTGCACCACAGTTCTAGGGCTAGAGTGGCTACAAGTTAATTTGACTTTCCTAATATTGCTAGGACGGGAATACTGATTGCCCTCCAAGCAACTAGGGATTCTAGGATATGATTATTTTGACTCAGGCCTGCACACTGCAGTATGGATGCCAGAACCCTAGGTTCAAGCACAGTTTAGAAAAATCTTAACGTAGGGTTAAAATACAATGTAGATGCTCAAGACCAGAGTTCTCTAACACAGATCAGCTGTTTCTAGTCCCAGTAACCCTGGCTTACATTGCAGTATAGACATACCCTAACCGTATGTCTACACAGCAGTGTAAACCCTGGCTCGTACTTAGGCTTGCACCCAAACACTCCTTCTGCCTACACACAGATTTCTCACTCAGGGTTCAACCTAGGGTCCTCAGCCCTGGGGCAGGGGTGAAGAGTTCAAGTCCAAATTAAGTCAGGACCCACGTTTCAAGCCCTATTACTCTCTGGTGTAGACACAGCGCCTCCTGACTTGAGTCCTGGGAATCCTCCACAAATATCCCACAAAACCATGGATAAACTTTCTGGTTATAAAGCTTGAATTTTTCAAATCTCAACGTCTATCATTAAATAATTGTCTCTGACCCACCCCCTCCACCCGGAGTTGCCTGCAGCTGTGAAAATGTAAATTGATAAAAAGAGGAAAAAATGCTTAAAAATAAACATACATTAATTATTTTTTAAAATTCAATTATACCAAGCTTAAGTATAAGTTGAAAAACAAAAAAGAGAAATTTGCTTTACTGTGTCTTTTAAAAGGTATTTTTAAATTGTATATTTGTGGTCAATGAAGCTCAAGTTTTTGTGCTCATGATGAGTTACTATGAAATACCAGGGTACAGATACTGGAGGTACATTGTCCTTTATGTATTTAGTGCCTATGTATCTTACTGATTATGTGCTACAGCAGCTGACATCATGAGTATGCAGCCATTCACCTGGGAACCTTGAGACAATAGTTGGAATATTAGACTTTTGAACTATTTAAGAATTTCCTTCTAAAGATACAGATGCAGTTGGGAGAGTTGGAGCTAGGAATATCTGCCAACTGAATTTAGCAATAACTAATCCAAACATCACAGGGCTTTTAATCATAGAAAGCACCCGGTCAATTCCCTGTTGGCAAATCCTGGCTTGCTGTGAGATTACCACAGCACACAACCACTTTTAAATACTTCAGTGTAACTACTGAGGGGAAACCTCCAGGAGTTCAGAAACAAAGGCAACACGGTCTATGTTTACTCTGGGAAAATCTTAATTTTTATTTTCTATAATTTTGACAGATCTATGTTTATCTTTAAGCATTTTTTTTTCTACTTTGACAAATTTCAAATTCCGTTACATACAATCATGGGTGGCTTTCAGCTTTTTTCCATTTTTATCTATTTAATTTTTCACAGCTGCAGGAAATTGTGGGAAGGAGAATAAGACAATAATTAATCACAGTAGGCATTGAGATTCAAAAAATTCCACCGACTTCAAAATTTATAACCTTTAAGACACACTGCCAACATCACCTGTAACATACAAAGTAAATATCCTTAAATCAAATGCTAACAAGTTCTCAAGCAGCATTTTTTCTTTCTTTGCATATCTATACACTTTGATTATCAATGAAAATATATTTTTTCATTGTATGGTGAAATCATTAATCATGATGTTTACCAATACCAATGTTAGGGACACATTGTGCCAGACTGAAGAGTGAATGAGTGCCAAATCAATCATGAGGGTAGTTAACCATGGGGAACAATATATTGAAGGACATCATTTGAAGTCTTGGAAAGACATCCAGTCTTGATTTATAGATATGCTACAGCTCAATCAGAAGTTATGGGCTTGATGCAGAAATTATTGGGTGGAGTTCTGGTGCTCTGTGCAATTCAGGAAGTCAGACCAATTGATTATAATGGTCCCTTT
The DNA here is from genome assembly GCF_026122565.2 of Emydura macquarii macquarii. NCBI lineage: Eukaryota > Metazoa > Chordata > Testudines > Chelidae > Emydura > Emydura macquarii. The sequence continues at coordinate 30,333,342 of NW_027131390.1, read as the reverse complement.
GGGCTTTTATGTCTCTGAATGTTTTCATTGACTCAAATGGAATTTTTGTTTGGAGGAGTCCTGTGCAGGGCTCGTGTGTGTATGTTTTTATAAATTATTATTTTAACATTTTATATCATTCCACCCCACCCCCGGTTGCTCCAAATAAAACAGGAAGTCAACCACACCCCACCAATCACTTTGTTACTGCTGGTAGTCCTCAAGTTGCTGTTGCTGTGTGATAATGGAGTGGAGAGTGTGCTTATAAAATCTGCGGATGACAATGCTGTACCTCGAAGTAGCACCCTGTAACCCTTTGTTCATCACTTGTATATTGTTCCCTGTAAAAATCTAGGGCACCCCACTTAAACCCTACCAAGGGTTCAAGATGGGACCCACTTTATTTAGGTATCCCCACTCTTTCCCTATCAAGGGCTCAGGTTAAGGCACCTACCCTTATCCCCGGGGCTAAGGAAAAATCTGGTCACTTTTAAGTACCCACCCCTTTCCACAGGGTTTGGGGCTTGATGGATCTGCAGAATCTTTTGCCAGTGAAAAGGCCTTACACAGTGTGCTCTAAACATCTATTAGTCACACACGCACAATACATATGCCAAGCAAATCTGTTATACAGACCAACGTCATCTGATGGCCAGTCAGGATCCACTCATCTGGGGTTGCCGTTGATACCTTTGCATCACCATGACATGCAGAGGAATAAGAGTTCTAGCAGCTTGTTGTTGAACTGCAGTCCAGTGAAGTTCTCCCAAAGAGTATTGTTTTTCATTTACATTGTAAAGGAGGTAGGTAGTTTTACTTATATCTTTACTAAACCTATCCCATTATTCAATACCCCTAGGTAATAAAATTTAACCAATCACACACTGGCATCTATGTTTTCTTCTCCCTGCTTCTCCCCCCCATTTTTTTTTCTTATGCCCAAATTGTAACTTATTTATGATTTTCTTTGTCTGTGCAGATGGTCAGCATAAATTCACTGTTCAGAGCCCTTTGCTGGCTCTTTCTGTATCTTCAAAACCATTGTTTTGTCCAAATGTTTATTGTTAGTGTGTATGAATGTATGTGTATGGTTGTTACTGAAATATGATGCAAGTTTGAGAGTCTGTACTACTACATGGTAATCCACTCCCAGGAGGGTATTAAGCAACCCCTAATCAACAACTAATTCAATGACAGATGCACATAATTGGAGGCCTCCAAGAGGGTCATATTTCAGACTATCAAGACAAGGCTCACTTAGGCCAGGTCTACATTTACCTGGAAATTTGGCTGCAGTCGACAGGAGTTATGCAAGCTTCGCAGAGTAGCTTGCGTAACTCCCGTCGACTTTGTAACTCCTCGTCTATGTGGCGTCTTCACTGTGCTGTGCCGACGGAAAATGCGTTCCCGGCGATGCAGAGCTAGACCATTTGAGGGGGTGGTTTTAATACATCGACTTCCGGATTGATTGAGTGGGTCAGTGAAGACATACCTTTAGGCCAGGGGTGGCCAACCCATGGCTCGCGAGCCACATGCAGGTCTTTGCTCATACAAATGCAGCTCTGTTCTACCAAATGTGGCTACGTGCATTGTATGGGGCACCAAAAAGTTTTTACTTTCAAATGTGAAATTGACCAGGTGCAAGCTGCCACCGAAATTGATGGATCAGCACAAATATTTGGCGGAGGGTAAGGTAAATGTGACTCTTTGCAGTATCTATAGCTATTTTTGGGCTCTTCGTCTCTGACTGGTTGGCCACCCCTGCTTTAGGCTTTGTCTACACATGGGGTTTGCTCTGGTAATAGCAATCTGCACCCAGCCACAGGTGTAAATTTCTAAAGTAAGGGAAACTGCTATTTGCTCCAGGCACAAGCAGACATAAACAGCATTAGTGAATCTAGTGGCTTATAGCAGCTTCCCCTGTCTACACTATTAACTGCCCCAAAACTTTGTTAAGACAGGGTTAAGCTGTCCAGTGCTGACTAATGCCCTTCCAGAATGTAGAAAAGGGTTTAACTTAATCCTTTGATAACCAAGAAAGTAAGTTACATCATGTCGTCATCCCAAGCAGAGATGCAGTCCAGGGGAGTGAAGGCTATAGGAGCCTCAAACCAACTTTGTGCCTCCTGTTGGATTGGTTTAGACAGAATAAAGGGGCGAAAGAGTCCAAGGTGGTGTTGTGACTCCGACTCAACACTAAGCAGTTTCAAGCAAGGTTTGGTATACAAAGACTTCAGTCTGTTTTATACCCTGGCAAACACACCATTAAAAATCCCTTTGACCCTTTTATTTCAGATACAGAAAAGAAGGAAAAACAGTTTTAAAAATTTGAAATGTAAGTGTATTAAGGCTTTCATTTTAACAACATCCCCTGCTCTTTTTAGCTAGAGAGCATTTTTAGAAGAGAAAAAACTTCTTGTTTAATAGTCTCTTATATGATAGTAACTATCCTTTTTGGGGGGAAAAGAGAAAAATTAGTTAAGAGCTATTGTTGCTGCTGCTGCTGTTAAAGTCCAATATTATTCCATGAGAATACAAAACAAGATGAACATACACAAAAGGAAAAAGAAAAGAACACCAAAGAGAGAAAATGCAGCTCCTGTTTCTGGTATTGACTTTCACTTACAGGCTCACTGCTTGAAATAGGCACAGTGCCTGGTCTTATCAGCCACTCATAGACATACCAGCATTGGGCTGTTTTAGGGCAGTGTTTCTCAACCTTTTTTATGCCAAGGACTGGCTTGCTGCTTTTCTAAACTGTGTCTAATCTGTGTCGGAGATCTCAGACTGGCACTGGTCCATGGACCAGTCATTAAGAAACACTGGTTTAGGGCATTGTTTTTAGCTGCCTCTTTCTAGTCAAAGGCTTACAGCAGTATTGTGAAATATAAAATCTTGACTGACTAAGCCAAACTCTTATTACACAGAAGGCAAAAGGGGGAAGAGAGGGAAGAGAAGAAATAATGTACGGATGGAAAAGGACACATAAGTGGGCAGGGGCAGACAAAGTCCTACATTCCAACTGGTGTTTGTGATTTAGCTAGGGCCAGTGGAGGTGAGATGCCATCTGGCTCCCTTTCTCTGGCTCGTTCTGGTCAGGACATCTCTGAGGATTAGGATGAAGAAGATCTGAGATCCCAGGAGTGGGTGGGGATGGCAGCTGTGATGATAAAGCTCACTGCAGCAGTTGTTGGCAGACGGCTGCCACTACTACTAACTTTTCCCAAACGTCGTCTTGCATTGTAAGAACCCCCAAAAGGAGTGTGTGAATAGAACAGCCATCCTTGCATTATTTTGTCCACCAATAGGCCTAATTTCAGATGCACCAATTCTGGCTCAGTGACTTCCAGTCCTCTAATCCTCTTGTTTACCAGACATAGTTATAACACAGTCCTTGAATGGTATCGGTCAAACCTTTGCTGTTTTAAATGAATTCAGTTTTTCTGTAGCTGCCTTAATCTAATCTTCAACAATTTTATATTACTGTTCATTATGACAGTTGATGAACTTTCACTTTTTACATTGGAGATTACAACTAGAATACATTTATAGGCCCAACTGTCACAATAGTCCAAACCTTCGGTTGCTCCATGGCTCCTTAGTACAATATAAACAATAAAATGGCAGTGTCCATGGGCCTCAGCACTGCATGCCATGGCTCTGCACGTGTGGTGGCCTCTGTGTTCATATCTGTGAGAGGGTCCTTGAACATGAGCTTGCTTTCCATCCTCCTCAATGCTATGCTGGTGGGGGGATCCCTGATGGTTAATAGCTGAAATTGAGGGCTTTTTGGAAACCAGTATTTTCCATTCTAAAAAATCAGCGGAACTATTTCATTTGAAACTTCACCACAAAACTATTGTTTAAGCAAAGAAATGAAACCGGTTTGTTTTCAAATTGAAACATCTTGCTTCGTTTTGATTTTTGAGAACTGAGAAGGGTTTCTATTTCCCTCCCTTTCATTGTCTTTCCCTTGTCTTCCTTTTTTCCCTTTGGAAAAGGAGGGAGGGAAATCCAAAACCGCTTGGTTTTCCAAACTCCCAAACAGTTTTAAATTTAAATGTATTTTGTGTTTTGGGGGAAAAAATCAGTAGAAATGAATATTTTTCCATGGATTTATTTCAGCTCTGGATGAAATTCCTCATGTCACTATGTCTAAGTTGTTGTCTGTGTTGCTGGACCAAGGAAAGAGGCCATTTTGAATTTGCTCTTTTACTGATCGCCATCTGTCCGAACGACAACCCCTGAGTCTTGTACCATAACTCTGCAAGGTATAGGACCATTTTTCTTGTTATCCAGTTTAGACTATTTCCTCCTGTCTTCCACTGTTCTGTTAATTTATAGGAAGCTTATCACCATAGTAGGCAGCTGCATACCTGCTGATGCATTCAAATGTAGGATGAACATGCTGACCTTTAATAAGTATTGTCTGGCATACTGATTTACTGGGTTTCGTGCAATCTAACCTTGTGCTAACATGTCTATTCACGAATAATTCTATAGGCATTATCTAGTTGTGCAGTTATGAGAATAATAATGGAAAGGAAGCAAAAGAACTCTTTAACCTATCAAAGAGGATAAAGCCACAGGAAACTTCATGACGGGAGTCAAGATCATAATGCAAGAATGTAATGGAGTCTGAACATATACAGGTCTGAACATAACGGAGTTTCCTCTGGATTTGCACCCAATAAATTTAAAATTCTTCTGTAAGTATTGCAATATATACAGCTTCAGAGGTCATGGGTGACTCTCAACTTCCGTTTCAAATACTGTTCTTGGCCAGTATTTGGTTCTGCTGGTCATCCTGTCCTTTAGAAAAATCCATTGTCTTCTAGAAAAAAATAGTGGGATTAGAGTATAAAGTCTTACCCTGTTAGGTGATCAGCTTACCCAAGAAGGAATTGCATAGCTCTTAAATCAGTAGGAGTTTTTAAATTAAAATAAATGAAACTTATTTAAAAAGCTCAGGATTTGGCCCTACAAATAATACAGACCTAATCTTTACACTTGGATATTACCTTCCCTCCAGAAACCTGGGAGCTTCAAAGACATGAATGTATTAAACCTAACAAAATGCCTGTGAGGGAGCAAGAATCTTCAGATTTGGAATCTTGTGTGTTTTTACCCACAAGGCTAAGCATAGGCCCTACCCATGCAAAGACTTGCTTGTCTAAGACTGTGACATCTTGTATGGTTAAGAATTACTCCCGAAACTCAGTGCTGGGAAGATTTGACTCTTAAGTTCCTCTTAGCAGATCCTGTCGCTCACTTTCTGCCTTGTACAGGCTCACTGTCTGCACTTAAATAATAATCAGCAGTGCCCTTGTTCCTTATGCTGCACCAATACCAGAAACTGACCCACAAAGCCCCAGTGTATGTTTTATACTTCAGTCGTCTCTTAATTGTTGAGAAGATTTTTCTCATTACATTTTTCATAAATAGATTCAAGGGCAGTAGACCCAATTATCTCCATCCTTCTCTTCAATAGTAATGGGTACTTTAAATGATAGTTGAGTCTGATTATTAGACAAGGGAAACATTGTTTCAAGTGTCTTGCATTCTGCTGCAATGCATTTTGTCTGTTTACAGACTCGAGGTCCCTTCCTCCTGCGAGACTTATCTTTTTAATGGCAGTCATTTTTAACATGCACAATTTTTTTTGCGAGCATGACATTCACTATCTCGGTAATAACAATCATTTGGTTTATGATTTAAACCATTACAACAGTATCCCATGCTGTGAGATGCAACTGCTGGCTTCACTTTGATGTTGTTTACTGCCGGGTTGGTGTGTTGACATTTTGTAACTGTTGGCTACTTCCACATCAGCTGTGATTTCATAAAATCCTAGCAGAAAAAAAGAACAACTTCAGACAACAGTCATTGCTGAACTGCTTCAGTAGACATGCTGCAGACTAATTGATATTCCAAACTCCTTGCTTGGATATTGGATTAATTGAGTCAAACGTGGTTTAAATTAAACAGTAAATAACGTAAATAGATGCTGTCTTCAAGGTTCACAATTTTTTTAACTGATCTCAAAAATACAATAGATGATGATCAATGAAAAGGTCAACATATAAAAAACTATATAGATGCTTCTATATAGCCAATGCAATGTATAACATCACATACATCCTCACTTTTGGTCGGAAAGATGTCTTCTAGACGAAATTAAATACAAGTGCAGTCTCCTTTCGAGATTGTAGTGCATCTCTCCTTTAACAGATGGCACCTTTTCTACCCCACAAAATCCCATTGGGCTCAGTAAACTTCTAGAAATGTAAAGCATCATGGAGGCAGTAAGAGACTCACTGTCTATGCACTGACGAGGAACAAAGATCCACATGATATTAGTGTGGATTATGACAGCATACAATTTAAGCTATTTCTTCTGGAAGGCAGTGTGGGAAAGTGGGAGAGACTTAGATCTCTTATGTTACATGGGTTTAATTCCTAGCTCTGCTTTAATGATTGTGTCCAACCTAGCAGCTGAGGTTTATGACTCTGCTACCGTTTCCATGCTGAGATCTGGTTCTTCAAGTGGTAAAGGCTCATGCTTCATACGGAAGCTCTATCCACACAGAGGAACCCAAATGGGGAGCTGGTGTTTGTATTAAGATGTTCAATCACTGATACAATCTGTTACCAAAATCAGAAATAGAAGCCAAGAATCCTTCAGCCCAGTGCTCTGCTATATTATACACATGTAACCCTCTGGCAATGTGTGGTGTCTCCCTACATGGGCTGTTCCATAGAGAATAACAGAATGTTTTTATACCGCCGTACCTGTTCCCTCACAAAAAAACCAAAAACGATTGCTTTCACTGCAGTGGAAGAGGTCTGAGATGTGGATCTAAAGGTTGTGGGATCATACACTGATGACCATTGTGAAGGGGGTCTGTATTGAAATGAATATGCATTTTACACACACACAAAAACTGTTAAAAGAACATTAATAATGTTAAAAGCCAGTGGAACCTACATCTGGTCCTCTTGTGCATGTGCATTGATACTGTCTTTAATTACCTGAACACCTACTATTTTGTTTTCCACATGTCCTCTCCCTCATTGTGCACAAAATGGATAGTGCTCACTTGATGAGCAGTCAGTATTTTGTTTTATCACAGTTCAGTGTGACACCCCATTCCTTATTTATTGCATGCTGTTCAAACCCTGCTCTGAAGACAAATTATTAATTTCCTCATGGGCTTCTCAATATTGCTCATAATTAGAAGCATGTGAGTGCATCACAGACATGAAATAATTTATTTTCACAATAGCCCTATGAGTTTAAGGGTATCTCCTTTTTTACGGATGGAAAACTGAGGCAAAGAAAGATTAAGGTAACAAAAAATTGATGTGCATTTTGAGACCCCTAAGACCTGATTTTGTTTAGAGTTCTTAACATTAAATAGCACTTCTTATATTCAAAGCCTAGCTTCTATTGACTTTAGTTGCAGATGAGTGCACTTCTGTAAATTGGATCCCAGGGTGTTAAGTCATGCATCCAACAACCTGAGGAACACAGTTAGTGACCACCTTTGAAAAATTTAGTTTGCGATTTCATTAACATCGCACAAGAAATCTGTGGTAGAGGCAAGCATAGAATCCAGTTCTCCAGTGCAACATTAAACTGCCTTAGCCCCAAGACCACTTTCTCTTCCTGTAGTCCTCTGCCTCATTCACTACACACCTTCCAGCTTCCTTGACAGATGAGGTGGGGGTCCTACAGATGATACCCTCCCATAGTACAAAACCCTGTGATATCCCCAGAGCAGGCCATCCTGTGCACTGAATGAGACCGGAATCCTGGGGGGGGGTGGTAAGTGATCATGTAATTAAAGACAGTATCATAACACATACACACAAGGGAGATGAATTGAAGTTTGCATGGGAAAGGAAATTCCAGAATTAAGCTAACTTGAGTGTTCCACTTTGCAACTGTAGTAGTGTTCTCTTACTGTTGTTTATGTAATTTCCTAGGTTTTAAAAAACAAAATGTGGCATCACATGGGTCATCAGCTGCATGGGACCTTAAAATCCACCACATAGACCTCTGCCAACTCTTGAGCTCATAGAGTAACTGATAGCTGTAATAGGTTGATAGCCTCCAGGTCGACCACTGGCGGGTGGGAGAATTTGCTAGTGGGTTTCACAAATATTTGCTTACAGCAGAGGAATGGTGAAACTCAGAAATCTTGGGTTCTCTTCCTGTCTGTGGAGGGATGTATTCTCTACTGGGCACAGAGTCGTCTGCCCATTTCCCCCCATGCATGACCCATTCTGCCTAATCCTCTTTCCCAGCCTTGACTCTTCATCCCAATCCCATTCTCACCTAGCCAGTTGCAGGCTCACTCTTCAGGCTTCTCATCCTAATCCCAGTCTCCTTGCCTAGCAAGTCCCAGGTCTCCCCCAGTCCCATTATTGCAAAAAATGTATTTAAAAATTTTGCAATACTGGATCTTATGCCAATATGGTTTTACTAGAGCATTTTATTTTTTCTTTTGGTTAGAGGGACTTGTCCTCTTGAAAAATATGGTATTTTACTGGCTGGGAAACAGGGAAAAAGTGTGGGTGAGATTTTTGCCTGGGTCTAGAGGATGGAAGATCTTGCCTGTCCAAAAGGCTTAGAAATTGAATTTACATTCTGAAAAGATTATTTTATTCAATCAAGCCTCATTCTCAAAGTTATAACACTGTTGCTGGGGACTGGATACTTTGAGTCGTTTATTTGCTATAGAGCATTTGACTTGCTTTCACCAATTCGTTATTACTAATCTTCACCACATTATCGCAAGTTTTGTGCTGTTTGATTTTTCTAAAAACTCCAGGAATCTCATGATCAGATGAGAATCCCTACAATTTTTTTTTTTTTTGTAGAGAAAAGTTGCCTTCTGGTTTCAGAGAAGTTAAGGAGCTCAGATTATTATTTTCAAACAGAAGAATGACCTAATCATGATTTTAAAAAACTCATGAGTTTTTTGGACCTGATTCACAATATATGAATTCTTTGGAATGACAATGCTGACATTTTGAATCTTGCATAGTTCAGCAGGGCTTGTTTTCATTTAATGGATGTGTGGCAGCCCCTAAAGGAGATAAATTTGTTTCTCTCTCTAGCCTACTTCCTGTTAGACACCTGCAAGTTCCACAAGATGGCACTATGCCACATGCTATCAGTGCTTGCCTGAGGAAAAAGAAAGATGGTATTTCTAGCTTCTCAATTTCCATATTGGTCATTCTGTACATTTGGGCCTTGTTCCATCAGTGCTTTTTAAAAAAAAAAAAAAAAAAATTGAATTTGAACTTCCCCTTCCTCAAATTAATGGTTATTAACAGAGCATCACATGTTGTGAAATCCCAGCATAGCAAACCCCGGGTTTTGTAAAACTGTGTGTGTGTATTTGGAGTTGGGGGAAAGGAATCCTGAAGCATTGATCCAGTTCTGGGAATTTTGACTTTGTTTTTAATCTTGAGATTAAAATTGCTGGCTAGAGAACCGTTTGTGCTAATGCAACTGTTGTTCAGTTTGAAAGATGAAGAACAGAAAGTTAATGTTTATCTGGGGAAGGGTAAAAGGTGTCATTCTCCACATCAAGTTTTTCAGATGCTGAATCGAAACAGACAATGCACCAGTTTTAAAAAAAAAAAGGCGTTTGAACTGGTACAGTGTCAATATGGAAGAATAGTCTCCTAAATCTCTTGTCATCTGTGATAAGGACATCAATAATAGTCATTGTCAATCTTCATTAAGTTCAGATCTTCCATTCTTCTGTCCCTTAGGGTGCCTTTCATTGATATTTTCCTTAGAAAGAGACAGGCCCCACATCAAGCTGTGTATAAAGTTTGATTCCTTTCCTCAGGGCATTTACTACAAAAAGAGCAAATTATTTTTAACTAGTCTTTATTAAGCTTCTCCTTGGTGTTTAACCTACTTCCAGATTCAGAAGAATTCTTTCATTTAAGAGCTTTTTTTTTAATTTTTAAATTCACAGGGCATGCAAGTGTAGAACAACTTGGGGAAAAAAGGAGAAAAATAAGAGTTTATATAGAAACCTAACTGTTTGTTTGTTTTCTCTTCCCTGGAGTTCATGCGAAGATCTTTGCTGGTTTCAATCTTGGCTCATACACGACTGTATTTTGAGTGCTAACCAGCCCCAAACTCCAAGATAAAATCAAGCAATACCACTGAGTTTCACCTTGTATTTCCTCAAAACCATGTGAAACTAGACTCTGACCCTTTGGCCACCCAAGAATGTGTTTAGAGTTTAATAAAACCAAGTGAGTTTGTGGTTTCATGTTTTATTTTAAACATGAGTCTGATTTTTTTTTTTTTAAGGGTGGCTGGGAGACCAATATTTTCCAACTTCATACAGCTTGTGCCCTTTTCTTCAGTTAATGCCAAAAATAAGAAGACAGTGAGTGAATTGTAGTTTCACCACATGCACATAACCTCTCTTGTGATTAACAAATGTTGTGTTGTACCTACAAGTTATAAGAGTCCATCAGTGAGATGCTGCTGCTCTGGAGATGGTTTAATATCCGGGAAATGTTTTCCCCTTAATTTTCATATACCTCTTATGTATTTAATATGCAAACAGTTTTTTAAACAGAGTGAAAACAAAACATTTTGAATTGGATATGAAACATTTTTGTTAATCCAAAATCAACTTTTTTCAGAATTTAATTTCATGAAAAATGTTGGGGTTTTGACCTGATTTTTGGAATGATTCACCCCCCCCCCCCATCAGATTTTTGGTGGAATGGAAACCAGTTCTAGTTTATCCCCTTACATGCTGAACTCAGTGTGCCATTGTAGGGTTTGTCTGTGTCTCAGTAAGATCAAATCAGAGTGTTTAGTTTACAAATACAAATATTTTCTTCTAACTGCCAGCCCTGCAAACTCGCCCTGAGACCAGAGTGCCAGACCAGGGTCTTTCTAGCTCTCTCACTATAATGTGTAACAAAGTTTCAGTTCTGTTGACTGGATGATCTAGTATGAAGTTTAATTTATTTTCTCTTCACTGTGTGGTTTCTGCTTTACTAGATGTTTGATAAATAAATTTTTGTTTTTAAAAAAAAAAAAAAAAAAAAAGGGGGGGGGGGTAAATTTTGAACCCTGTGAAATTAAAACAATTTTGAAGTTTATTGAGAACTTGTTTTACCTCTATCAAAAAGTCACCCATTTTCCACTTGATGAGTGCAGAGATCTCCTAGAACATGAAGCTTATTGTGAGAGTGGGACTACAGCAGAATGAGTAACTAATTGGGGGTGGGAAAGGAGATGGTTACAGAAAGTTCTAAACAAAATCAGGAAAAAATAGTTTTCTCAAATAAAAATAAAAGTGTTTGTTTAATTTAAATCCATAGCTAAATATTTAGATTTCAAGCTTCTAAAACTTTTTTAAAATTAAATTTAAGGAAACTTCTAAATGAAAAATAGTTTTAAATCAAACCATTTCTTTTAGAAAATGTTAAAACATTTCAATTTTTTTCAGAATTTTTTGTACCAAAAACATTTTGGCCACAATTGACACACATTCACTAAATGTTTTGGTTGACCCGATTCTGCATTTTTGAGGTGAAAAAGGTTTGAATAAGTTTACCTAGCTCTAAATTGGATGTCTCCCGATGTCCCCTGAAGATACCAGAAGGGGCACCACACTTGGAAAAAAAAAGTGGACAAATTGTAAAGAGTCCAGAGGAAAGCAACAAAAATAAGAATTTTGGAAAATATGACCTTTTTAATCTAGAGGAGGGTGAGGGGGCAGATATAACTGCTTTCAAATATGTAAACTGTTATAAAGAAGATGGCGATCAATTGTTTTCCATGTCCACCAATGGACGAACAAGAAATACGCATCTAGTTTTCAGCAAAGGAGATTTCGGGTGGATATTAGGAAAAACTTTCTAACTATAAGGGTAGCTAAGCAATGGAACAGGTTACCTAAGAAGGTTGTCCAGGGCTTGTCTACATGGAGACACACAGGAAATTGATCTGAATTAATTTTTAAATGGATTAATTAAACCATACAAATCTCCATATGGATGCTCTTATTCGGTATTAAGTGACCTTAATTTGGTCTTAATTAGGTTTAGTTTAATTCACTTTGGAAGTGAATTAAGATAACATAAATTAAGACCACTTTCATTCTGAATGAGAATGGGCACACTGGCATTAATGGTATTTAACTAATCCACTTTAAATTCACACCTTCTTGGTAATGTGGTTTAATTTCCCTGTGTAGACAAGCCCTCAGTCTTTGGAGGTTTTAAAGAAATGGTTAGAAAAACACCTGTCATGGATGGTATAGGTTTACTTAATCCTCAGTGTTTGGATGGCCTAGATGACCTCTTCAGGTCCCTCTCAGACCTACATTATCTATCTATCTATCTATTATTCTATGATTAGAGAGTTGTGCACTTATTGGCTGAGGCTCTTTTAAAATAAATTGTAACCAAGCGTTCCCATCCCAAGATTTATTGTGTAGACTATTTTGCACAGCCTAGATAGAAAGCTTCTCCCTCTGGTCTGTCTTTGAGATACTTTAGACAATGAGAATGTACTCAGCACTGACAAAGGATGATAGGGGACTTTATTGTAGTGTGTAAGTGCTTGAAATACTCATATCCAAGGCTTGAAGAAAAGGTACCCACAGTGTCATTAAGAGTTTTCAGTTCATGAGTTCAGCTCCTTTCATGCATTAGACTTCCATGGAGGCCAGTATGTGCTGGTCTAAAGTACACACCATGCTTTAAAAATGAAGAACTAGAATTAAAATAAATAAAAAGTAGAGTGAGCCTTTTTACTGCTGAGCTATATTCTGACCCAAGTCCCCCTAGAACATGGATTCTTCCAAAGCAGCCCAAACTGTCTCCGATGTCTCAGTGTTATGCAGCAAACTTTTGAAGGCACGGGCTCACTTTGATGTAGAGGAGGCAAGAAGGACATATGTCCTGTAACTTCATATACAAGTAGGGGCTGGATTGTGCACACCCCGAAGCTACTTATCAACCCCAGTCTAAATGTACAATCTGCATCATGTATTAAAAGGGTGCAGCAATCACCCCCTTCCACAGATGCCCAGCCTTGCTAGCTATTATGAAGAGGAGGTGTTGTAATACTCAGAGCTGGTGGTGGAAGATGAAGCTAGCAGAGAGCTAGGCAGCTGGCACAGACAAGTGTCTGTGTTAGAGAGAGCTCAAGGATTATAATTATGCTGTCTCCTCTGTGGGGCGACTAAAAGAATGGGAAAAGGCATCGTGTGCCCTTCTCCATCTCTCTTGTACATTGGTGCAAAATCCAGATCCAGTTTGGTCCTTGATGTGCTCCATAGTGCCTTGGTCTCAAGGTTTCGAGCACATGCCATATTCATTTTTTATTTTTCCACTCTTCGGACCACAGATATATGAATGTAGTTTCCTCTGGAGTTAGGTGCATGTTTATGAAAGCAGAAGTCAGTCCGTCTTGTGGATTTTTTTTTGGTTTTGTTTTTTGATTTTTTTGCAAACATAATATTTTGAGGGCTTCTGTTGTATAAACGTGGAACTCATAATTGCTAATATTTCCAGTGATTTACTGATGAGCATCTTAAATTTTAAGCTTTGCTGTGCAGACTCTTTTCCCCCCATAGTATTAAGAACTAATTTGACAGTAGCTACAGGCAAAGCTGCAAGATGACTCACATTGTCAAATGTCCTTTGTCCTCACAAATGCAAAATCCTCAAGCCAAGTTTCAAGCGCATTTCCATTTTATTCTGGTTTATTGTTCATTTGTCTCCTTGACATAGCAGTTTCCAAACACATAAGTACATCATTCCTTAAATGCTTGCTCACAATGTCAATCATCAGCAAAGAATATCAACCAGAGAGAATGTCCGATCAAGTACCTTTTTGAAATGTCTGCCACAACAATTAGGAGAAAGATAAATCAGACGCACAAAAAAAAAAAAGACCCTACAATCAAAAATACAAGTCCGATTTGTATCAAGCAGATGCAATTATTTTAAGCAGGCATAAGACTTTGAAAATCATGTGAAATTCATTCATTTTCTGCATATTTCTTAGGCTGGCTGGTTGGTTGGTTTGTTTTTTAACCATTGATTAATGTCAGTAGTGGGTAAAATACTAATAGCACTGGAAGTAGCAAAATGAAACCGCAAAATCTTAAGAACTTCATGAGGCTGCAAAGGACCTTGGAATCAGCCAAAGAATCGCTAAGGGGAGAATCACAAATTATTGCCCTGAGGGATGAATCTCTTTTAGATCAGATATTTGAAAAAAAATCTGATTACTTAAATCACTCTTCTTGCAGACAAAGTAAAACACATCTTCTTGAGCCATGGTCTCTATGTTTTCATTTTAAAACACATGCACCAAAACAGCAACCCAAGTACTGATGGCTCAGCTCGACTTATATTTGTTTAGTTTATTCTATAACGTAATTGCTCTTTACATAAATACATCAAAAACTAAAACCAGTTCAAAAGAGTTGGACTGGAGAATGAGAGTGGATCAATTTTTAAATTTAAATACTAGAATAGATTTGCTTTTTGTGTACCTTAATGAAAGTATAGTAATTAGCTTCTTTTAATCTGAAAGGAATTTAACAACAATTTATAGCCTTGAACTCCTCCTGATCTCTCCACTGTAGCTGCATGCAAATCAATAACATACTTTACTATAAGAGTTTGTCCTTGTCAGCTAAAAATTCTGGTCACCTCTAAATTGTCTTTCTGAAGGTTAGCTTTGTTTAGAATCTCTGTAGTAGTTACCAAACCTTTACACATGGAAAGAGGGATAATACTAAAGGGTGAATACAGATTCTTTGTCCCACCCAAAAAAAGAGCTATATATTATAGCTAGTTCAATTTTAATTCTACTTTTCCCTAAGTCCCAAGAACAAATTTAGCAGTACTTAGAAAACTTACAGTGGACATTTTGCCAGAGTAACAGTGGCAGGATTTGGCCCCAAAAACTTAAATAAGAAAGGTGACATTAGTTTGAACTCCAATGAGCAGCCCACTGTAACAATTTCGATATTCTCTTCTGTGCGGGGAAAGAGGCAGGGGACGCAAAGGCAAAACATAATCAGTCATCATGTAATTAAAGTGTATCATAATACATACACAAAAGGGGCGAAATTGTGGTAGCACGGGAAACATTAATTATGCATTTACAAACTTTTGAGTGCCTCACCTTGCAATCTTAACATTAATGTCGTTTTACATAACTTCCTGTATGTTGAAAAAAATTGCAGACAAAAAATCCCGTGTAGAATCATACAGACCTCCACGTGGGTCATCAATGGATTTACATTCATACCACAAACCTAATATTGGAATAAGTGGTTGCAGTAGTGGGTTGTTTGTTCTGGGAACCAGCTGCTAGAGTGATAAAAGACTCATCTTGCCAGTGGGATTTACAGCTGTTTGCTAAATAGGACAGGAATGTTATCTTTAGTTCAGTTCTAGATTCTGGAGTGAGGAGTATACTTTAGTAGGTGTAGAGTAATCTGGCCCTGCTCCTGTCTCCGTGAGTTCCTCTGTTCCTATTGCTCCCAGGCTGCTTCTCTTCATCTTCTCCTCCCTCAACTCTCCCCTGACGCCCGCTCCTCGCTCCTTTTGCTTTTGAATCAGCCCGTTTCCTCCTTCTCTATTCTGCCTGGGCATGAGCAGGCGGCATAGTCCCTCTTGTGCTCTCTCCCCCTGTTCTCAGTTCTGGTCTGTAGTGTCCCAGTAGCTGAGAGGAGTGATGCTGGAAAAGTCCTCCCCAGCCCTTTCAGGCTTGAGATGGAGCATGCTCAATTGCTCTGTGGAAATGGCACATGCACAATCGGGTCAGTATATAGCTGTGTGGAGATAGAGCATGCTCAGTGCAGTCTATTCAGCTAGTAAGACTTCCAGCCCCTAACAAGCCTCTGAGAATGTGAGATGTTTTCTCCCTGCCCCCTTCTGGCTCCCCAGAGGCCTGGTCCATGGCTATATTTGGGCAGATTTTCAATGAAATGGCAAAAAAGCACATCCTTGACAGCCTGGCAACCCACTGTCAAATTTCAAGTCCTTTTCCAAAACATGGAGTAGGCTAGGGCTTGTCAAACAGTTGCAGGAAATTTTTTTAGCTCTGTACCAGGAAATGGCTGAACTGTGTTTGCTGAAACTTTCCAAAAATATTTTAGTCTAAGGCAAACATCTAACATGGAAAAAGTTCAGCCAAAAGGTGAAAGCTTGGCGGAGTTATCAGCAATAGCAAACAGTCTTAAAATGGAAAATGTTAGACAGCCTTAACTACAGGTGGTGCCATCATCACTGCCTGTGTTAGAAGTTGCTTTATGGGTTATTATGCTATCAGCCTTTCCAGACTACCGTACCCCTTTCAGGAGTCTGATTTGCCTTGCGTACCCCAAGTTTCACCTTACTTAACTACTTGCTTACAAAATCAGACAAAATATATGAAATGTCCCAGCACACGATTACTGCAAAATTGTTTACGTTCGCATATTTACCATATAATTATAAAATGAATGTATTGGAATAAAAATATTGTACTTACATTTCGCAGTCTAGTATATACAGCTGCATAAACAAGTCATTGTCGGTATGAAATTTTAGTTTGCGTTGATTTCACTACTGCTTTTTATGCAGCCTGTCATAAAACTAAGCAAATGTCTACATGAATTGATGTACCCACTGGAAGACCTGTGCGTACCCGCAGGGGTACATGTACTCCTGGGTGAGAACCACTGCTATAAAGGGTCATCAAAAACATGATGCTTCATCTGTTGTTGCAGATCATAGAAATAGATAAGTTGATAAAAGTTAACATTTAGGATCTAAAATGGGCAAACTGGAATGTCCTCAAAATGTAGTACAGAACCCAATATTAAGACTAGCTTCTGATTTCATAAGGCCAGTTCTTCCCTTCCCCACCGCTCTCCTCCTACAGGAAGAAATTAGCAATGTGTGTTCTTCCTTGACCAGTTTTCCAAAGGATGTGAAGCAACATTTTATTTGTCTCCTTGGAGTTACGTAGCATTGCAAGGTAGCATAAAGCTATGTTACCAGGTTCTGTTACAAGTCCTGTTTTTAGGTTTCCTACAACTTTGTTTAGGAGAACAAGTGTAGGCTGAAATTTCCCATATATAATGTAAGAAACACTAGTCATTGTCTTTGATTTACAAGTTACTAAAAAAGTAATGTGGTATGATGTTTGTATTAGCATACAAGATTTTTTTCTTTCTTTTGTCCATATACTTAACTTACTTGAAAACCAATACATGGACTATATTTGAAGACAATAAGTAGAAATAGCAAAGTTATGCATCTAATTGTAGTGGTTTGTGTGGGTGAGGACATGTACATATCTGCTTCTTGTCTTCTACTTGCAAGTTTCAGCAAAACACAAGTTTCTTGAACTGTTCCTAATTAGTGAAGATTGTCTTTTCGTTTAAGCAGAAGGATTAAGGTTCTAATCTAGGCTTTTGATTTAGTAATTGGTTGGTCACCCATAGCAATGGCTTCATTGCAAAATAGCACTCATGTCTAGTTTTTGAACGCTGTTCTTGGGCAGAATTCTAAGTAGGGCAATATATAATGTGTATGGCTATGATTCTGTTGCAAATAGGTAGGGACATGCATTACAGAATCTTTCTTTTAACTCTAATCAGAGGTCTGTGTTGGGAGGGGGGATATGGTTTGGGGGGGGGGGTTGTTTGTTCAATTGCTCAAAAAAAAAAAAAACAGATTTCCAAATGCAGGGGGAGTAGCCAGGATGCAATGTGTTTGGAAGTTATTCCTTTTTGTAACTGATTCATTGCATAATGCTGGTGTGATAGCACTGGAGTGAATAAATCTTAGATGGCACTTTGGGGAGAGCAGGAGGGGTGAATCAGAAAATATAGAAAGAAGAGAACAAATCAGCTGTGGGTGCTGTATTTTGGTGAGTTGGCATGAAATACAGCATCCTGTTGACAGTGAAGCTGTTTTCATCAGTCAAAGTACACCAGTGATCTCCATCATTACTTATTGCTGTGGAAATTTTTGTACATGACACAGTGAATGATTGACTGTCCGTGATAAACTGCAGCACTGAAAATTGTATGTGAGTGTCTGGCAGGTAAAACAACCTCTCCTTTCACTTCTGTGGAAATTAGAAGGTCCACTTGAACTCCTGCAAATGTTACACTTTAGAAGAAAAAACGTTTTGCTTCAGCTTTTCATTATTGGTTGTCCAACTGGAAACCAAATATATACCACATGACTCCCACAGTAAATATTTCAAATGAAACGTGAATAATGAATCTTCTTTTGTTCACACATCTTTTTCACAAGCAAATATGAGTATTAGTTCAAATATCCAATCCTTCAAATTTTAAAAAGAACAAAACCTGTTTCCACTAATGAAAAACTGTTCTTGTGTTCAGTTAGTGCAGGAATCTTTTTTTAAATGAAACAAGTCCCAAATTATTTTTACTTAAATTTAAAAGTTTGCTAATTAACAGAGTAGAGGAAGTAATTTGCAACAAACACAATATTCAATTGTTCTTTGCAGTCAGAAAAATGGGAATACATTGCAAACTGAATAATAATCATGAGTTTGTTCAGCAGTAGTTCTTCATCATCGGGGCTAGATCATCACTCCCCGAGTTTTTGCACAGAAGAATGGATCAGCTCCCCAAGACCAGAAAACCAATCAGGTGCCAAGTACCTCCTATAAGTGCTAAACTGCTCCTATTGACTTCACCCTACTCTCTCAGTGTTCTGCACCACACAGCTTTGGGGCCTTTCTGTGCACAATTGCATGCATTAGACTATGTTAAAAGAACATTGTCGTTTCAAAGTCAACCACTTAAAAGTTAGGAAATAACCGTATTGTGGGTGTCTGTGCATCAACTATTAGACGTGCCCCTCATGTCCCATTATAAGATCCTGTTATCAGCTGCTTATAACTTTGCTGAACCTTAACTTTTGGGGCTGAAGTTTTTCTGGTTGGGTATCTACCAAAATGGTTCAGTCATTTCCAAGAATGAGACTGAGGAAAAATATGCTGTTTGGTCCATGTTTAACACTTCTTGAGAACTCTCTTTTTTTTTTAAATGTTCCAGGCCCCCATGCTTTGGAGCATGCACATGGAATTCAGAAATGGGGTGACTCTTTGCTTTCAGCCCTGCCTATAATATCATTGTTGTCCATTCTGTGCAAAGTTCTGATGAGGGGAGAGGTCACTCTTGGGGCCATCTTTATGTACAACTCTCTCATGTCTATGGGATGCTCACATGGACTGAGGAGACTATATAGACTTCTGTTGTGACTACTGAGTGACAACTTCAAATTTGTCCATACTGCAATTTCTGAAAGAACACTAAATCTTTGTTTATTTTGCCACGTAAAGCGCATTGCATATGGGCTAACCAATTTGAGACTTTAATAGCCAGTGTAGTGAAGCTCCCTTTCCTCCCAACCCGCTGTGTTAGGCTGAACTGGCCTACACTTTGTTTATATCGCTGCAGCCAGGGAACGTGCTGTTTTATTCAAAACACACACTAACTAAGCAAGAAGTAATGGATGGGTGGAGCATGACTCCAACCCATAATACCCCTTGATGATCACTTTACTACAGGTCTTTTAGCAGAATATCACTTAACTGTAAGGGTGAACTGAAACACTTGGCAAGCGGATATTCACTTTGCCTATCTTAGCTTAGCTGCAATAAAATGTGTTAATCATATTAATAAAACTTTGCAAGTTAAACAAAATAAACACCAGTGGTTGAAGCCAATAACACTGATAGCTGGATATAAATAACCTCAAAACATTCAGATTGTTCAATTCATGAACAGTGCAATTTTATTTTTACATAATGCAGCTCATAAAGTAGACCCATAAAATAGGGGTCTTAATGCTAATCATTAAATTGCAGTTGACTAATATTTTAAATTAAAAAGGAAAATAATTAAAAATATAACCTTTGATTTAGGGTAGCAAAGATGATTCAACACTGAAAGATCTAAGCAGCTGAAAATTGTCTTGATAACACTTAAGATGGCAATACACTGATGAAATGAAAATGTAAAAGCACTGGATTTCAGTAAGCCTTTCATTAATATAGATTCACAGGAAACCTTAGGGACAGCACCATGTAGAAAACCAATACCATAACTAATAGCAAAGACATGAACCTTTATCAAGGAGAAAGACGTAAAAGTCTTTGGTATCAGGATTAATCTATGTTAGAATCCAGAATGATGAGAGATAATATTTATTGGAAAAGATAATAATAAAGAGCCAAGCTACATGAGGCAAACCTGAGAAGCTCGATCTGCTTGGCAGGAGACAAGGCTACAGTGTCTTTTCTCCTTTACATCTTTATCAAGAAGATTATGTCTAATCTTCTCAGAGTACAAAAACAATAAAAGAATTATTCAAAGATATCCTCAAAGAAATGAATGATTTCCAGAATCAATAGCAGGGTTTTGATAAAACTGCAGCACAATCGTATCCTAAAGCATCAATTAAATTTCTTGAACACCAGCCTAATCTGGTCATCTGGAGCTAGAACACATGTGCTATTCATTTGTCTGGTAAAGTTTTTGGGAGAAACTTTCAGGACTATGTCAATAAAATAAATGTTGAGGGAAAAAACTTAATTCTTGAGTAACTTGAAATTGACATTGTAGAAAGCTTGTAAATTGCTTTTTCTCTCCCCTAACTTTTTTTTTTTTAAATGATAATCCTGATAGTAATCACCAGTTAGGATTACAATAGGCCCCGCTGGAGGTTAGCAGCAAAATTGACTCGGCGAGAGCAGGTTAGGCTCCAAGAATTCTATTTACATTCACTGACGTAAACACTTGTACACAGCTAGCTGCATTTCCTCCAACAAGGTGTAAGCATTAATTTGGGGGAAAGCTGATAATGTAATCACGCAAGAGCAAGGTGCAGTGGGGGAGTTTGTTGATATTGAGCCAGACTGTGCAAGCCTTACTGTTGCTCAAGTGTGCAAGAGCTAGCTCACATGAGTAAGGGTTGTGCAATCTAGCATTGTCTTACAAATACCTGTGGAAAATATGGTTGCAAGCAGCACTTCAGTGTGAACACTAGTTTGGGATGTTCTTGTATAGAAGATCTATGGGTAATTACATTTTATATTAATTTCTTTATAAAGTAGCTTCCCGCCACCACCTGGCACATGTATCTCTGCATCAATGTCATATAATAAAAGCACTTTCTTAAAATTTTAACAGCAGGGTGATAAAATATGAAATCAACATAAGTCATTAGAAAAGCATTGTGAGATTACTGTTGTGTGGAGAGATGGATTTGTATGGATTCATCTCCAAACAGAAGTGATATAGATGTGGTGTAGTGGTCCAGTCACTCAATCTCAACTTTGGGTTTAACCTGGATACTTGTGTTCCCCCGGTTGGGCCCAATCCTGGTCCTGTAAGAGCCTCTAATTTTTCTAGATAGATTGTGGTTCCTTTTAAGGCATGTGTTGGCCAAACTCAACTGCTATCCACTTGCACCCTAAGATCCTTGAGGATGATATTAGTGGATAGGCTCCACTGGCAATCATGACAGAAGCTAGTGTCCTAATGAGTTATCTTGGTTGTTGGCAAAGATCAAGCCCACTTGAAATCATGAGTTTTTGAAGCTTGAGCTAAAGGACAGAGTACCCTAGCTGGGAGCTGTAGTATATTCATCCTCCTGGACTGGGTAGAAAGTGGGACATATAATATTCAGCAAAAGCAGGTTACACTTTCATCTATCTTTATCATCAAATTTGTCGGATGACTCTAGACTGGAGCAGCATCAGTTACAGCCACAGCAAGAGGCAATGACAATTTTAAATCCTGTATTTCTTCGTTTTATAGTAGATCGGAAAATGTTCAGATGCCAATAATAAGCTCTCTCTCTCTCTGAAAAATCAATCAACATTCACTTATCTACAGTTCTCCTAAAATAAAATGTGCAAATTACTTTTGAGTTAACCAACCATATAACTGCTCAAAAACTGGTTTAGTCTTCAATACAGTGGTTATCCACTTTTTTGACTCAGTAGAACATAAGGTGGAGAAAAAAGGCTACATAGCTTTTTTTTTTTTTGTATTAAGCCTCTGGATGCTATTCTCTGATGATGGGTTGATTGGGAAAGTTAATACTCATGTTCCAGGCACAGATATCATTTGCACACATTTGTGGTTAGCTCACAGGGCAATGCCATCCCTTGGAGGAGGAATACAATTAATTAATTACACAAAGTATCAGCAAGCAGGATATTCGTTTACATATTTCAGGGGGAGACAGATAATCATCATAACAGTTTATAAATTGCATTTTAAATGAATTTCTATAGATTTTTTTTTAATAAATGTAAAGTGTACATAAAATGTCCAATATGTAGTAATCTCTGCCTCAAAGGAGATAATGTGAAAAGTTATCCAGATAAGTTATGTAGTGGAATTGCAGAACTTGGAGCTATTGTCCAAAACTGCAACTTCTTTATTTTGTTTTCCTCGCCCTGTTTCATTGTGTCCCTCACTTGGTATGAAAGCTAAACACCATTTTATTGAGGAACCATGAGAATTGCTCTAGGTTGACCATAAAGAAAAATGTATTCCGCCCACCCAGACCTGAGCCACTCCTTACTGGTTTGGAAAGAAGAGGTTTGGGAAGGGACTCTAATTCTGTTGGGAAATGATACATTCAGCAACTGGTCAGGATAAACTTTGCACCTTCTAGATTCAGGCACTGCTGTTTGCAGTACAAATAGTCTCACTTAGCTGCTTAGCACATGCTAGGAATCTAATTTAAGGGAAAAAGCAGCCAGTTTGTTCAAATCCAACTCCCTCTGTGTTATACTGCTCAGTACTTGAAAGGGTCCTTCTATGAACTGAATGACTTTTATCAAATACGCTTTCAGAGTCATAGAAGCCTTGACAGCTCCAGCTTGGTGCTGAGCTTGTATCAAAAGCATACCAAAAAGAGGAATAGTACCAAGCTGACCATAAAGATTTGGGGCTGCTGCAGCGAATGTCTCTGTGGTGGATGCTATTCCTCCATTTTTGCATTCAGAGAAGCTTGTGCAGCATCTCGTTTAAGGTTCTTGGCCTATAGAGAGAAAATAGTGAAAGGAGTAAAAGGAATTGTCAGTTGTACTTGTATTTAGGACATCATTCCTGAGATCTGTGTACTCCATGGGATGGGGAGAAAAGAGGGGAAATACAGTGCAGCCCTTGGAGCAGGGCACATGTATTTTCACCTATTGTTATGCATAAAACATTTCACAGTTCTTAAAGCATGTTAATAACTGAAAGATGTGGAGCACCTGCAAAATCTAATCAAGTGGTCAAGATTTTTTTTTTTTCTTCCCCCACCAAGATTCTCCCAAGTTCAAAAGCTTCTGTTGTTCTTATTGTGCATTTGAACTTTATTTGGCCTCCTTGGTTCCATGGATGCTAGATCATTCTTCTCTTGAACAGATCAATCTCCAGTAGGTTTTACCAGGGGCAAAGATGGGACTTCCTCCAAAGTAGTTGAGCTCCATACGTTATTTTAAGTCAAAACGAACAAATGAAATAAACACTGGGCACCCTAGAAGACAAGATACTGGACTGGATGAGCCATTACTGTATTCCAATCTGACCATTCCTGTGTCACCCTCTTACTTAAAAACACCACCCACCCACACACACACACACGGTAAGGGGCAAAATAGTTTTCCCAATCTGTCTCTTTTTCTGCTCCTGCAACCTACCTGCAAAATTATGAAGTTTGCCTTCCCAGATTTCTGCTGATCACGGTGTGAGACCATACTGTACCATACTTGCAGCTTGCGTCTCAATATATCTGGCTAGCCAGGGGGAAAGGAGTGTGGATAGAGGGGAAGGACATGGCTCTCCTTCCTCCCTACATCTGCAAGGCACTTGGAGGGCACATTTCCTTTATGTAGTTTAAGAAGGTATAGTCTCTTCAGCTCCTTCCTTCCCCACTCTCACAGTCAGGCTGTGACATCGTCATGGACCAATTCTCTCACAGCAAGGCTCCTTCTCAGTTTTTAGACCCTTATAAGGTGGATTGATTTGAATCATAATTTGAATCAGTGAGCAGGAAATAGTTATGTAAATAATCTTATTTTATTTGTTTGCACTTGTACTTTTTAGTTACTTCTTGGAGAAAGGTTTTTATAATTAGGAAATGCCTTTTGCTAACCAGGAGGCTACGCTGTCTCTACACATTTATTTAAACAATTATATAGCTCAGCATACATGCATTCAGCTTCTTAATTTTTTACATTGTTAGAAAATGGTGAATGAAGCATTTCTTATTTACTAAATTTATTTTTTACTCATGCTTGTGTCAAGCTGCATTTGGATGGAAATTAGCATTTAATTTAAAATGCACAAAACCAGCATTTTCAAATCATTTTTATTAGTTAAATGAAACTCTTTAATCATGCTGGAATCATTAGGAAGAAAAGTAAATTTTATCAAAACACATTTTACATTCAAAACTAACTGATTTATTAAACAAAGGAAGTGTTATCTGTAGTTCGAAAAGCAGACTGACTGTGCAGCCCCTCTTGACAATTCACCAGACTGCTGTGTGGGGATCCAGATACTGGATCCCATCTGTTTAAGGCTCCAGAGTCTGAACATGCCCAGGCATTGTGCCTTTCTTGGGACCTAAAGGCCTGCTTTCAGGGTGAAGATACTCTAACTAGCACTGCCTCCTGAGAGCTGCAACTACACAACCCAGCCCCTATAACCAATGCTGAGCCCTCAGACTCTTCCTATAGCTTAAACATATCCCATTCCAGAACTCCAGCCATATGTGTGTTCTGGCCCTCAGAGGCATGTGGTGGGTGTAAGAGAGAAAATGCTCAGAAACTTTCCACAGAATTCTAATGCATTGCTCTTTACTCAGCTATGAGAAATACACAAATCTAAACAAAAATAATAATCCATAGATGCATTTCCCTGCCTCAGTTTTCACACCACTCCAAAGTATACTTTGGGCTGGAGTCAGTCATCTTGGGGTATCCAAGATCCATCTGCTTCAGCACATGGCTTGCCTTCTTTCTTTATCTCTGGCCTTGGCTGATCCATCCCTTCTCTCCTGACCAAAGTTTCCTATGTGGGACTGAGAGTTTTCCATGTCTCTGGTTTTTTTTGTTGTTGGTTTGGGGTTTTTTTGTTTTTGTTTTAAAAAGCTAGCATCTGCACGTTGGTGTGTTTGTCCTGCATTTTGGAATTTTCCATTCTCCAAATGCCAGTCTCCTGTTTAGAGAAGTTGGAGAGAACTGGTTTCCAGTCGATTCAGTTACTACTTAGGTGTTTCCTGATGAGACCTTTCTAGGTACTGATAGCCCTTAATGATCAGTTATTGTCCCTGGTCTGGAAGGGAAGTGCTTAAAGACTTGTCGGTGGATTTTAGAATTAGGAAATAAAGTGTGAGAGGGTATTTTTTATTCATAGTTTGGAAGAGGAAACTACCTTTCCTCCATTTTCCACTCCCAATCAGGTTCTCACCTTTGAATGAACTAGTCTTTGCACTGAACTAGAAGAATAAACTATAGGAATAAAATATTCTCTCTGCACCTGCAGGAGAATCTATTCCTGTCAGAAGCTAGTTTAACGCTTCAGCAAATTCTGGTTCCAGTTGTTCAACCAGTGTCTTCCAGCAGTTCAATACCTGACTTTGTTTAAAACTTTGGTAGCAAACATGTACTTCTTGAATATGTTTTTATTTAATTTAAATTATTTTAATAGACCATAGGTAGGTTAGTCCTTAACATAGGTTCATTTTTGAAGTATGACAACCTATTTGAAATTATCTCATGTAATTTTTTTAAATCTGATTTTAATTAGTTTTGTAATCTGTTTATCCACCCTGAGCCTTTATCTGAACACCCTTTCTGGTCTTTTGTTTTCTGAACTGAGCGCACCCTGTGATAGCATGACAACAAAAGGGTTACCCGTTTTGAATGACTTCAACAGCTGCCAAACAGGCTAGGCAATCCCTAAAATAGAGGCTGGAGGGGTTTTTTCACCATAGCTACATCCCTGGTGGGAAAAACTAGCAGCAGTGTCTTAAAAACAGATTAACCAGACCTGTAGTAATGGTTCCATCACTGCTTTTAATCTTTGTTAATATTGTTTCCAAGGAGATCAGAAGAACATACTTAACAGGTAGCAGCATCAGGCTTCAACTTGCCTCATTAGCACTGACTTTCTGAGAGATCATTTCACTCAGGCGTAGGATGGGAGCTAAATTGACCATTATATTCCAGTGGGTGGGGAAAAGATGTACATAACATCTGCTTTTCCTGGCTTGTACTTAAACCAGTATTTATATATAGCTTTTCATACTTCAGGAACTGATCCAGCATCTAGTATACTTAAAATAGATGTGGAAACAAATTGGGCCAAATTCATTCTCCACTGAGCTGAGTTACACCAGGAATTAATATGACTCATTAGCACCTTCATTCAATTAATTTGTGGATAGATATTGTTAATCATTTTTAAAAGTGCTGTAACTGTTACCTATTACTTCTTAAGATTATCAAAAGTGAATTAATGTTAAAATCCTGTACTACTGTTTTCTTGTTGCAGTTTTCTGAGTCAGGAAAATGGAAAGTGACTAGTCAGTTTTCTTATTTACACAGTATTGAGTTTCTAATCAATGTAGTCTTTTCATGGCCTGCCTGTGCACTAGCACCTTTCCATAATATTTAGGTTGCAGACTTTTGTAAAGAATCATTTGTGCCAAAGTTTTTCCATCTGGATTTTTTTAGTGTCATGGAAATGTTTCCTTTGGGCTTTGTAAAAGGTTTTTTATAAAATAAACTTCTGGTCGTGTTTAACTTGAGGTTGTTCCTTTAATGAATAAGTCATAAATCTTTAATGCAGCTGAATAATTCTTTTTCTTTTCTTTTTTTTTTTAATGAAGTGAAATAAAAGTGCCTAATATCAAAACTAAAGTTTTAAAATATAAACAGGTGTTGTGGTCACTTGGTCTTTTGAAGACCGTGGGTATGATTTAATTTTACACAAGACACTGCAAGTGAGACGTCCTAGGCTTGGTCTACACTGACAACGTGGGTTGACAAAATGCAGCTTCCGTCAACCACACAAAGTATGCATCTCCACTGGCATGTCAGTTCCGCCGACCTAAATCGTGGTAAAATTTAACTTAATAAAACCACATCTGCAAGTGGCATAGCATTGAAGTTGACTTTTATGGGTCGAATGAATGTCAGTGTAGGTAGAGCGCAATGTAAATCGACATCATTGGCCTCCAGGAGGTATCCCAATAATGCTCTGTTGTGATTGTTCTGAACATTCACACTCTACTGCACCACAGCCACGTGCACAGGAAACAGCCCCTTTCCTCAAGCCCCAGGAAATTTTGAATCCCCATTTCCTGTTTGGTCAGCACAGAGAGAGCTTTGTAGCTGAACTGCTTATGGCGACTGCATGCCCCAAACGCGCTCCAGCATGGAGTCAACCTCTGAGGTGTTGGATCTCATCAGCCCCAGGGCAAAGAGTCTGTTCGGGCTCAGCTCCGAGCCAGCAAAAGAAATTTGGATATCTATGAGAAGATATCATGTGGTATTGTGGAGAAGGGCCATAACAGTGACACGCAGCAATGCCGCGTTAAAATCAAAGCGCGTAGGCAGGCATATCAGAAAACTAGAGAGGCGAACAGTCGTTCTGGTTCGTCACCAAAGACATGCTGCTTTTTTGAGGAGCTTCATGTGATTCTCAGTGGTGACCCCAGCACTTTACCACCATGCGGAAGGTTACCTCTTTAGAATCCCAGTCCAGGACGAATGAGGAAGACTCTGCAGACGAAGAGGATGAGGAGAACAGGTGGCAGGCGAGCAGCGTATTCATTCTCCCTGAGAGCCAGGACCTGTGTGTTACCCCAGAGCAGCCCAGCTGGATGCAGGACAGTGTGACTGAACGAGATGCCAGGGAAGGCACATCTGGTGGGTGTGTGTATAGCAAATTGTATTTCTGTGGCTACAGTCCTAGTCCAGCTTCTTATTCTGCAAAAAAAGTGTGTGTGTGTTTGTGGGGATGTGCTTCCTGGGTGTTGATCCACTTAAGCAGAGGGTTACCCCAAGAACAGACTATGTGCATGGGGATTCTCCGAGAATCCTCCATGGATATCTCCAGAAAACTTTCATGTAGGTACTCTGTGACCCTTTGCAAAAGTTTCTGAGGAGGGCAGCCTTATTTCTTCTGCCATGGTAGGACACTTTTCCCCGCCACTCTGCTATTAAATGAGCAGGAATTATTGCAGAACACAGCATAGCAGCATAAGGGACAGGTCTGTACCCAGATGCTTGCAGCAAATCTTCCCTTTCCACCTGTGTTACCCGCAGGAGACTGATATCATACATGGTCACCTAGGGAAGATGGCACAAGTTTACAGTACCCGACCAATATAGTCACTGTGTGTTATTCCCCTGCCATGGACAATGTCCTGGGCTTCAACACAGACAATTCCTAGCCATGACAGTGTGCTAGGTATTGGGTCTGGGAAAGGGTGCCCCTATGTTTTCTCCAGTGACACTTCACCCACACCCTCCTCCAATCCCTTTGGACCACCTCTTCCCAAACCGGTCTTTGGGATGGTAAAGGGAAGCCCAACAATCCTTCACCTTGGCTATGTGTGGATTGTGGAATTTAGTGCTACAGAGACTTCCCTATAATGGATTCAAGGGCCCCTTACTTACCATGGCTGGAACACCACTCCGATCCATGCAATACATAAAAATTGGTATGCGGGTCTGGCATTGTCTTGTGGATATGAAGGAGTTCTTTTTACATTGTAACATTGCTTTGGTCCATGGGATCAGCTAACAATAGAAACTTTGTGCTTTGCTTGACTTACAATGGACAGCTTGGCCTTCACCTCAGCTTCTACTCCTGCAGAGTGCCTTCCCCAGATTAGAAGGCAAAAAAAACTCCGGGGTGACCTGTTCAACAAACTAATGAACGCCTCCATGGCTGCTGACACAAAGCTCAGAGCCTGGAGGATGTCATTGCCAGAAAAACTGAACATGTACATGGAAAACAGAAAATCAGCTTAGGAGCAGGAGCGTGCAATGCAAGAGGAGATGTTGCATATTATGAGGGATCAGTCTGTCATGCTGCTCTTCCTGGAGCTCTACCAGATGCTCAGTGCCAGGACAGACTCCCTCTGCAGCCCCTTCAAAAAAGCCTCTTCAAAAAAGTCAGCAAGAACTGCAGCTACTCAGCATCTCTGGAAGTCAGTCTCTAGGTCTGTGTCAGGCACCCCAACTTAGAAGAAGCTCTTAATTTTTGGCCAAAGTCTCTCTGTCTCAGTTTCCTATCTGGAAACTGAGGATACTTGCTGGCTTTACATGGGAAGGTTGATTAATCCATGCACAGGCATTTGGAAAAAAATCTGAACACTATAGCAGAGCAAAATATAACGCATTTGTATTTACCTATTTCGATATCAAATAACTATGGTTTCCAGAACTAGTTTAATGAAAATGGAGCTTATTTTAAAGAAAACTTTTCATTTCAGTTATTGAGGGTTGAGAGAGTCCCTGCACTGCCATGTTATTAGTCTAACTCTTCCTTTTTGCACAGTTGCCATATCCTTTGCACTTACTTGGTTTTCTGCACTGGGTTCCTGAATCCCAGCTCCTGCCATTAATGCTTTGAAAATTTGTATCCTTTATATAGTATCTCTGCTTGGAGATGGGAACTATCCAGCATGTTCATATTTTTGTCTCCAGAGACAAATACGCAAGTCATTAAGACATGTCTCCATAAGTCTAATATTGTATCTGTCATCCTAGCTTTCAGATCCTATAAATATAATGTATATTGTGTTGCAATAAATGTTGTTTCCAAAGCTTTGTTTCCTTAATCAGTTGTATTTAATTTGATCCTGATGTCACATCTGTCAGAAATAATAGTTCTTGCATATTTTTATATTCGCCTTATGCCTTGCAAGAAAATGAAAGTAGTGAATGATTTGGTTTAAGCCATGCATTCGTGGACTTGTATTTATGCATTTTAGCCAGGACTTCAGTGCTTTTATTATTTGTCATCTGAAAGATAACTGTTGTTCACTGAATTCTCTTACTCCCTAAAGTGTCTTCAATAAGGGAAATCAATGATTTGGGCAATCATTCAGATAATCATCCTGGCTCTAACCATGTTTTATTGTATGCTGTTCTTCAGGGGGAACCATCAGTAAAGGAATTGTTAATTTTGACTTTTCCTCTGAACCTAAGCAACAGAACCAAACATAATTACATTACTGAGTTTTGTCCTACACATATAATCCACTGAACAATTTTTATTCTGCTTCACACATCCACTGCCAGCCAAATATGGTAAAGTCTATTAACTATTCTAATCTTATGAAATAAAAAGGAACAGAAAAAAATGGATGCTGTTGAATTGACTTGGTTCTCTTCAAACACAGCAAGATTTACTTTATGCTAGAATGAACAATGATTAAGACAGTTTGACTGTATTATTAGGAATCTTTAATTGCAAAAAGAGAAGCAGCTATGTAGTATGTGAAACATAATCAAAATAATTTGCAATAGCAAATTAAATATATTCATGAGTAAATATTCCAAATATTTTTATCTATTGACCTTTAAAATACACTGTATAATTTGTAGTATTGGCAATGCTGTACTCTTTTTAGCAGCCAACAATGCAGAAGTCTGTGGGTCTGATTAAGGTGTCATTTACACTGACTGTAACTCTTTTGACCCTTATGCCCAGAGCAAAATAGATTTCCACAGCCTAATAAAAGGAGCACTTGATATTATTGTTCTCTCCTACAAATTTACACAAGTTTTATTTTCCCCAGATTTTGGTGCCTGATTTTAGCGAGGGGTTGGTTGGCACATTTATCGTGGATAGGCAGCATTGCTGAATTACAGCTTTACCCAAATGCAAGTTACACAAGATTTTTTTCCCCCTGAAATTTTGATTACCACTGTGCTTGTAAATTAATGTTACCAGCAGTGACCTTACAGGTAGATTAATTTAAAACCAAGAGGCTTAAATTAAGTAATTCACTTATCACCAGCCATACCCTTTTTTTCTTGATTCACATTTTATACAACATTTTTCATTTATTTAAAAAAAAAATCTTGCTCCATGAACACGTTTTTTTTTTCTGTCTCCCTCTTGCAATGTACAGTCCATGCTAAATTACAATAGCATAGCTCTATTATTTGGAAGAGTCCTTTCCAAGATTTTCCCTACAGCCATGATACCATTCTATTTGCATCAATGACTAGCACTGGTTGGGAAATCTTTTCCTAAAAATATTTAGACTTTATTTTATTTTATTTTTTTTAATTTCATCAAAGATTCCTTCGAAAAAATTTTGGATTTTCATCAAACCTACATCCTATCCATTTAAACTTGGGGAGAGGTGAGAAGCCTCTGTTAGCAAAACGGAGTGTTGGCAAAAACCCAAGTATATCAGTCAAATTCATTTTTTGCAACTCTGTCCTTCCTCCATTGTTTGGCAAGAAGAGAACAAATATAATAGCAAACCATCTTTTGTTTATCTTTTCACAGAAAATAACGTTCCCAAATGGGGGAAAAAACAGCGCATGCACACACACACACACACACACACATAGGTACATTTCTAATATCAAATGGATGTAGCGATCCCAAAATGGAAATTGAACCTGAGATTTATGTTTGAAACAGTGTTGGCACTGTAGTGTAAGGATCTACAAAATGGTCTGTCCCCTGGAGATAAGAGAGATGCTGAACCAGCCTGTATGCAACAGCTGGATTGTAATGCAGGGATGGATGTGTTGTACAAAACACCTCCAGCCCAGCATGGGCTTTTAATTTATACTTGTAAAAATATTGTTTGCAGTATGTGCTAATTAATATGATTGGTGCCCTGTCTGTACTAAACTTTTCAATCATGTTAGTTCACCTGTTCATTCATGATTGTTCTTTTAAGTGTAGATGTTCCCTTCCTGCACAACTGGTCTGCTTGTAGATGCTTGTTGATGTGCTTGCTTTCAAAATGCTTGTGTGGGAGGGATCCAAGTGAAGGAGCAAGGGTATATGATGATATGAGTGAGATTATTCTCTTTCAGTTGAAGGGAGAAGGTGTGAAGATTCACTAGTGGCACACCCATGAGTGGATAATTGAAGCCATTGTGCTCTCATGATAAAAATATACATTATCAAACCCTACATATATTTCATTTTCATAAGATATTCAAGGGGGTTTTGTTTTGGAGTTTTTTTCTTTTTGTTTCCTCTCTCTCTCTCTCTCTCTCTGGGGAGTTATTACCATCTTATCAAGAAGAAATTTTGATGCTGGAATTCTGTTCCATGATTGAATTGGTCTGAAAGCAAATAAATTCTGAGATTTTTTTTTTTTTTCATGTTCTTCGGTTTAAAAAAAAAAACAAAAAAAACGTGTGATTTTCCCCAGGGTGCAATCTGGACTGCTGAACAGCTGTGATCCCTTAAAGCTCCAACTTGGGGTGCCTTTTACACTGCTTTGCTGTGAGAACAAACCTGGTCCTGCTCTCACACAGCCTCTAGCGTGCAAAATCACTCCCAGCTGAATACATGAATGCTCTGGCCAGCCATGCATGAATTCCATACAGGATGACCCCAGCAAATTCTCAGTCCTAGATCTTCCCCAAAAATGTGCATCTTGTACTGCCACCTCTCTCCTCCTGGACAATACAGGCTCATAGAAAGTCTGCCATTTCATCAATGGAAAATATATACAGACCTTGTTATCTCAAGTGGAGGTTCCCAAACACTTTAATTCCAACACACCAGTTTAGATAAAACAATAAAACTAGTTTATTAACTACAGAAAGATAGATTTTAAGTGATTACAAGTAATGAGGCATAAAAGTCGTCATTGCTTACAAAGAAAATAAAAAGATAAATGGCAAATTATACCTAAGTTAACAAGCTCAGTGAACTTAGAAGCAAAAAGGGTTTTCTCATCAAAAACTTACAGTAGTCTGGCTCAGATTTATTTTCTCAAGTCTAAACATGCCCACTCTTTTTAACTGTTCTTTATAGGTCCTCCTCCCTTTTTCCCTGCCTGTCCTTCCTGAAAAAGCTATCAATATTCTAGTCATGAGATATGCCCCACCAAGTCTCTGTGATGCCCAAGTCAAAATTTAGCTTATGTACTAATACACTGCCAGTTTTTTTTTTATTTAGTCCCCATATTCCTTGCATTTGTGAAGAAACATTTAAGATGTTGGGAAGACTCCCTCCGTGATTTCCCTCTGTACTCTTATGACCCTATTGCAATTTTCCACATCTTCCCTCTTCTCCCACCCCCAACATCTAGTCCTCTGCTAAGGTCACCTTTTTTATGCTTACCTGTGGGCTTTTGTTACCTGCCCCTTTGAAATTAATTTAAAGCCCTCCTCACTAGGTTGGCAAGTCAGGGCACAAAAATATTCTTCCCTTTCTTCATCAGGTGCATCCCATGTCTTCCTAGCATCCCATTGCTGAAGAAGCCAAAGCTTTCCCGTCAACACCATTTGTGCAGCCATGCATTCATCTCCAAGATGTGGACAGCTACCTGAAATTTCATCTCTGGGTCCCACAGAAAGGCCACTTGTATCCATGGATCTGAGTATCCATGAACGAGGAAGTAGTTTACTAAGTGCGATGTTGCAGGAAAATGTCTTGAACTTTTCTTTAAAATGTCTTTAGATGTCCTCTTGTGCTGCCTGGCTGATTCAGTAAGTGTGAGGTTCACTGGTATACAAATTGTCCCACAGCCCACCCCAGTGCCATGGGGAACCCAAGAAAAGCTAGCGCTGCTTGGTGCTGTAACCGCTCTACCATTTCTCTCTCTCACCCCAACTTTCACAAACTTTCTTTTTAAATGGGCTCCCAAGGCAAGTTCTGCCTCAAGTCAGTGTTTCCATGCAGGCGCCCAGACACTGTGTGTTTCCTGCTTGGGAAGAGCATTCAGCAGTCACTCACTAATGCACACCCAAGAATTCAGCAGAAACTCTGCAATGGAAACATCACTGTGGTGGTGTGTTTTTTCCTCAGAAGAGGGTGATGAGACCCTTAACTATTAATCACTTTGAAATGTAACAATGTAAGCCAGCCAAATTGACTCTTATTAATGCAAAGTTCCTGTAGCACCTATGGAGTGACAGACGAAATAAGGAATCTTAAGGAGATGTGCTAGTGAAGTCTGATCAGAAATGTGCTCTATTAGCATAACCACTGGCTTCCCTAGCCATACCCATCCGGACTGGCACTGCCTCTGTTTGTATTGGCTGCCCGGTGATATCCCTGCAGAGGTGTGCAGCAATACTTCACATACCCCTATTAGACTTTGTCCCTGGTGGCTCAATGCTTGGGGTTATGTCAAAGAGAGCCAACATAATTCTGGCGTGAGCATAGTGGAATGTACTTGTTTTAAGTGGCCTTAAAGTGAGTTGGGGCCTTTGCTTTGCAGGTGATGGCCATCGATCAAGCAGTAGCAGTGAAATGCAGGTGGTAACTGTCTAACAGAGACTCATGACAGTTAACTTGCATTATTCTTCACTCTTTAGTAACTTGTGGAAATTGGCTAGCAACACAAGACTGTCATTGTCTTAGAAGTGGTTAAACAATAATATTTGCATAATAGCCTATTATGGGACACCTTTTTAGTGATTTGCCGGGGAAAAAGCCATTTGGAGAGGGAAACATGCATACTTCAGTTCTGTTGATTAATTTAAATTGCTGAGGAATTGAGAAATTGTACATTTCATTTTAGCCCAAATCAGGGGAACAATTCAGATGCAGTAACAAGATTGGCTTGAAAGCCTTGGGGATAGAGAAAGCGCCTGCATGATACAATGGCATCTCTGTGATTCAGATAGCTTCTAATGATGGATGGGGGCATCCAGGAACACTTATTTTGTTTTATTTTCACTTTTAACATGTCTTTGTAATAAACATGCTCTTTGAATAAATACAGCTGGGAAAGTGAAATATACTGTATGCCACAAAGTGCCTGCCTACCACTGCAATACAGTAGCTGGAAAATTATGATACAACTACAGTGACATCATTCTCCCAGCACCGAACGTTTTTGCTCCTAGACAAGCTAAAAGTAAGAATAAGATAAATTTGCTTTTATGGTGCCATTGATCTTCTGTTACCTAAGAGGAGTGAACTTAGGTGTCAAAGCTGACGAAGGGCTGAGCTATCCCAGCTTATGCAGGGCTCAATGTAAAACTGTGGAAAGAACCTTATCAGCTTTTTCTCCGAACTGCTGGGGGGGAGGGGGAACAACTTTAGAACCAATAGCACTATAAAAGTTGTCAGGTAGCCAAACAAAATGAAGCTTGCATGACAGCTGCAAGTGCAAACTTCATGAAAATATAAATTCCGTTTAAAAAAAAAAATCTGTTCATAGGTATTGTTTATTTGCCAAGTACCATCCTGGAGTCAGATTTTATTACCTAGTTATAAAGTCCTGATGCAGAGGTTTGAAATGGAAGTATTAACACAAAATGAACTATGGATGCACTAACAGCCTCACTGGATCAGTGGTACTCTGAGCTGGAGAGCCAGGCCATGTCTATGCTGATGACGGCAAATTCACCGCCATCAGATCAATCTTTCTGGATCGATTGAGCGGTCAGTGTAGACCCGCTCAATCGATCAGGAAGTCGACGCCGGTAAACCACCCCCTCAAGTCTCGTAAACAGCGCACAGAAGGGAAGCAGAGCAGTTGACATGAGTTATGCAAGCTACTCTGCGTAGTTTGCGTAACTCCCGTCGACTGCCGCCGAATCTCCACGTAAGTGTAGACCAGCCCCCAGTTGGTAATACAAAGCAGTTGCAGGTAGTCATGTAATAACAGTATTGTGATGTTCTGATAGTCCAGCCCCCTAATACGTCTGAGCATTGCCTTATTGTGTAATAGCATCATGTCTAAGCATAAAATTGCATTGCAAACCTCGCAAGTTAACAAGAACATTCCCAAGATTTTGTTTCTCTTTTCTATTTCCCGGCTACTGTCAGACAATAAGGGTTAGTCCTTACCTCCTCCCCACTCTCTCCCTCCCCACTCAGCTGCTGGGGAGTGTTTGTACCCCTTCTTGGTTCCTGATAGGGATATCAACAAATCCAGTCCCCAGAGTCACTAGTACTTTCTCACTTGTCAGGCAATAAAAGTGCTCCTTTGACCGATGTCACAAGTATCTTGTAGTCATGCCTGCTGTCAGGTGTTCTCATCACACCAGTTGTGGATTCATTTGCCACTTATCTTCATCTCTGCCTTGGGGACTAGACCAATGTCCAGGTTTTGAGATCTCCCTGGTGATGTAGGTGATTGTTTACTAGCTCAGCGTTTCCCAACTGGTGTGCCCATGGCACACTGGTGTGCCGAGGAATTTTTTGAAAAAGTACATGTGAGAACAAGAGAGGTGGAGCCGCCTTCTGATTGGCCATCTACCTCACTGCTGCGTCTCCTCGAGGGGCAGAGCGACAAATCAGAGTTCAATTTCCCTCTCTTCCCTCCTCCCCTCCTGTGTGAACAACGAGTTGGCTCCTCTGCCCCCCTCCTGCAGCCACTGGCTGGGCATGGGGAAAAGAGGTCCCTGGAGCTTGAAGTGTGCTGCAGCAGAGTAAAGGTTGGGTACTACTGTCCTAGCTTGCACTTTCTGCGTGGTGCCTGCTGGGTCTAGGATGAGAAGTTCAGGCCTTTATTTCTCCAATCCAGTTCAAGTCACCTTTTATAGATTGTATATTTACACTGAGGAAAATGAATGAAGCATCTCTGTGGCAAGAATCCTTGAAAGCAAAACTAAACATGGCTGTTTGGAAAGAAATTGGCAGAATACAGGAAGCTGTCTGAAGCAGAGGAAGAAGATTTATAATTCAATAAAGTTCCCCATCCCTTATGGTTTTCAGTGTTTTCCTAAGACACCAAAAACAAAGGCCTTTAATTATTCAACTGTTTACAAATAACTTAAAGAATAAAAAACAAATATTTTCCACCCAAGCCCTACCTCACGCACATGAATGAAGTTTTTTCCAATTTATACCAGATTTCTGCCTGGGCACTAATCTTACTGTTGAACTAAGCAACTTGAAGGCTTATTCTGGCAAGAGTATTTTCAAAGACCACAAGTTTTATTTGTGCACATGAGCAGGTAACGGTTTGTGAATCTAACTTACGTTTTGTTAGTTTTAGAAGCACTGATAGTTCAGATCCAGAGTAAAATATTTTGAAGGTGGCTCATTTTGAGTGCAAAACTCAGGGTTTTTTGTTTTTTCTTTTTCTTTTTTTTAAAGCCACATACACTTTGGAAAGTGCATAGAGTACAAAAATGCTGTACTTAGAACAGCTGTGCATTCTTCTTGGATATTGGAATTGACCCATGCTGGCTGCACTTCTTACCGTGGGACAGGCGGGAACATGACTGCAGTATTCTGACAATCTGCGGCTATATAATGGCTGCTAGGCCATAAACTCTGAGGCTGCTCTAACTTGTACTGGAGATGAGATTGGCCCCTACACTGGGAGAAATGCAAAGATGGCTTGCACATTTGCCCCACTAGAACCAATACTAAGTAGCAGCTCAGTTGGATCCAAGGGTATGGTTCTGATTCTGTATTAATATTAATTCTGACAATATTCATGACTATATTCTTTGCTAACTTAAGACTTACAAAGTTCTTCACCAGAAAAACAGTGACTTTTTGCCTAGAAGCTTAAGAAAATTGACATAAAATGAAAACAAAATAAATAATTCTAA
Source organism: Emydura macquarii macquarii (assembly GCF_026122565.2). Lineage (NCBI taxonomy): Eukaryota > Metazoa > Chordata > Testudines > Chelidae > Emydura > Emydura macquarii. The sequence goes on along the minus strand of NW_027131390.1, from coordinate 30,295,550 downwards.
AACAGTTTTGTCTTAGACAACTGAATTGAAAATACAACCAAATTAACCCAGGTTTCAATCTAAAATTGATGAAATATAGTACCTTCTTAGCTGCTAGTAGTCCACTACCAGTAGAGCAAAGCTGCATACTCATCTGCTGCTGAACAGCAGTTATGGATTCAGTCTGACAGCGTGAAAATAAATGGGAGATTCTAGCTGTAGAAAGCATTTATCAACAGGTTGAACTATATGCAATGCAAGTCTTCTGTTATCTTATTAAATTGTAGCAAAGATAACACTGTCTTCAGCATGTCAAAATACAGATTTATGCCATGTGCTAGCATAACTATTGTTAACTTGATGAATGCTAAGCGATTTCAGGTTTCACGTTTAGTGTCCAGAAGTCTGTGGTGTGGGAGAAAAGCTGCTCGGATACAGAAATGAATGGCCTGTGCAAGTTGCACAGGGGCCATTTATACTGAGAATCAGTGTGATGATTTATGGTAAGGGGAGTAGAGTGATTGAGGAACCTCCAGAACTGATCCATTATTTGGCATAAAATGGTGGGAAATACACCGATGGTTAGGGTAATGTTTCTCCCTCGATACTATCTTCTATCCTTTTCATCATTCCAAATCCTTTATTCATAGCAATCTAACAACAAAATCTATGTGTGTGGGGAAGGAGAAGAGAGAGAATCAAAACAAGGTATGGAATGCCTTTGCCTGACTTATTCAGCATAACTTAGGCCTTTACGCTGTAATATGTTTCATGCTTCTCTAGACCTCCTCCTTTCTTGTGCCCTGGAAACTGCTACTCCTCTCCAAGAGTAAAGTAGACTAATGAAATTCCCATTGAAAAATCCTAACACAGATCAGGGAACCAATACCGCATGTTCCAAGCCTCACCATTCAATCAAACATCCCACACGTATCATTATGTCGCATCACATGGCTTCCTGTACCTTGTCTATTTAGATTAAGTAATGGTGGTAGATGTCTTGTCTCTAGGCTGCTGGGAAAGCATTTATCACACTATTAGAGTATTACTAAATACTTACTGGACACCAGGATCTTAATACATTGAGAGGTGGGATTCAGAACACTACCATTCTTGTACAAAATTATCCCCTTTTCTTGTTTTCCCCTTGGAATCACAACAACAGCATAAAAACATTGTATCATTTCCTTCACAGCTGAGATGCCCAAAGCCCAATTATTTCTAGTATTAAACAACTGTAACCTTGGGACCTAATGCTATGGGTAACTAAGCTCCAGAGTAGATAGTCTCAACAATTCCCACAATCAGACCTTTGTTACAACATGATGTCTAGAACTAAGCAAGATGACTGGAAGCAGGTGGCGGACACACCTGAGCCCCATATTCAGTTCTTTTATAGAATAAAATGCTACAGTTGGTACAGAAAAAGCACTAAGTACTTTTTTGTCAGACAGAAAAGGGATGGCTTCTCCTTGATCTATTCCAGAGGTGATCACAGCACAGATTAAAGGACCTGAAAGCTCAGTTCAGCCATCACTCAGCAGCCTGCTATACAAAAATGCAACTGTGCTCTCCTGCTATCACCTTTAATGACATCTTTCCCACCCCACACACACTGCAGTAATACTGTGTATAAGGGCTAATTGAATTTATCTCAATTAGCAAATGGATATGCGAGTGAGTATTTGGGGTTAGTGTGAAACAGCTGTCAACTAATAGGTACAGTATGTACGCCTGTTGAATTGATTCACAGCTTTCCTTGATGGCTCTTCCCCTCTGTGTGTGGGGAGGAGGACTCTAAAGGGCTATGTTTCTGCTGTGTAGAGTGGGCAGCCATAGAGGCAGCTTTGGTAGATTCTGCAACACCTGCATTAGTATGTAGTTCTGCTGTCCTGTAGCAGCATGAAGCGGCTGCTCTGGAGATCAGCAGAGAAATAGTAGGGCGTCGACTGCTATGTGGAAATATGTCTTCTCCAGTAGCCATACCTACTGAAACAACCCATGGGATGTAGCAATGGCAGTAGAGCAGTTACTCAGCATCAAGCTACTATGTTCCCTCTGCAAAGCACATTTACTTGGGCATTCCCCATGGGGACAGCAGTGTTTGTCCAGTTGTTTACTCCTGATTATCTTCTTCTCACCAAATGGCTGGTTTTACTGTTGAAAAGGAATTATAAAGGTTGCTGAGATTACTTTTTCAACTATTGCTCTTAATGGGCATCTATATATCTTCTTGGTCATTTGGGAGTTGATGTATGGGATTTGAAGGAATGGAGCTGGTAATCTCTCTTAGTCCATTCTTTGATCAAATGACAGAACTTAGTTTTCTGGGTTTTGGGGGGATTTTTTTGTTTTTGTTTTTAGTTCCTCCCTTACAAGTAGGAACAATGTATGCCAGAATAATGTATCAATTACTTCCCACTCACGTGACAGTTGATTATTCTTCATGGGGACAGATTTTATATAAATGTGTTAATCATTTCACAATGTTGCATTTAAACAGATAATGAGAAATCACCCAAAGTAATGAGTCTTAAGTACAATTTCAGTTACATCATAGTGTAAAAGAAAGATAACACACTAAAGAGGGCAGGCAATATATATTAAAAACCATGGTTAATTAACTACAAGTTGAAGCATTTAAAGTAAAAGATAAGTCTCAAGAAATTGTTCAGCTTTTTACATACTTAGAGAAAGAGCTAGAAGATCTGACTCTTTCTCTCTTTTGAGAGGTAAACATCTTGTCTAAGCCCTTATTGCCTGCAACCACCACCTCTCCAAGGGCTCCTTTACTTCACTCAACACAGCTGGAAAAGTTGTCTTCGGAAAGGCACCCAATCCTGAGTCTTAATCACACTGCCATCTTCCCTTCCCTTATAGAATGCTAGGTGTTGCTAAAGAGACATTAGCAATGTATATTTATACAAGGAGTAAGGAAATTTAAAGTGATGAGATCTGGGGTCAAAAGAGAGAGAAACCATGTTTCTTCAACAGAAGGGTGAAAATTAATTCCTCTAGTGAAGACTCACGGACATGCAAATCAAAAACACTCACCCTGATCAGTGTGGAGTGTCTAAAGAAGTGGAGATCAAGAGGAATTTTGAAATGCTGGACATGGAGAAAGGAAAGCTGGGGATCATACAGAAGTGATTTGGAGACACTAATCCTGGTATGAGGGACCTACACATTGGCTCTTCCTCCAAATACCTGATCAAACACCCCTGTTGGAATGTGGAAGTGACCTCACCTTTTGTGATAATTAACTGAAGGCTTGATAAGCAATTTGGGGGAAGGGTCTCTGGTTGCAGCAGTGGGGAGGTCTACAGGGAACTGCTTTCTAGTGACATTTATTTTTTTCTTTTGTTTCCGTCATTGCAGCAGGAAAAGACTGGGGAGGCAGCAAGCAATGCAGATGTGGGAGGTACTCCTTGGGTGTGTAGAGAGCCATGTAGGGTACAAATGCTAAGGTTCTGGTATATCTCTAGTCCCCTAAGAAGTGCCTCACCATTTACACTGCTAATAGTGGCATAGTGGAGCTGGAATGCAGCAGAATGCTATCCACTAAGCACCCTGCCCTCCACTCTTCAACCACCTCCACCCCACCCTCCCTAGCGTGCCCTCACAGCCCTCAGGTTAGGGCCGCATCCGGCCACATGCGCCAAGGGGTGAGGTTAGAGCAGCATGGGGACATAAGAATGGAGTTAGAGAAGCCTAGGAAGGGTTAGCGGGCCAGGTTGGAAGAGACCTCAGTTCTGAGACATTGCTGTTTAGGACTCCACTACTCTTCATACCCATGCTAGTTGGGCATGCAGTATCCATTCTCTACACACCGCTGCATGTGTAAACCTACCTAAATATCTTCGAGGATCTGGGCCTAAAATGAGGAGGCCTAACTTGTCTGGATTTTGGCTAATTATTTGTACTGCAGTAGCACCTAGTAGCCCCAATCAGGGACCAGGATTCCATTATGTTAGGCATCGTACAAAGCTAGAACAAAAAAAAGATAGTCTCTGCCTTACCAAGTAGCTAAATATTTAGATGAGGTACATTATACAAGCCACTTATTTTAATCTGATTCTCTGTTTCTTTTAACTCTTGTTTTAAGGAAGTGACAGTTGTGTGAGTGTTGCATTTGTTGAAGGAAGGAGAAGTCTTGCCATCTCTAAGGAGAGGAAGCTTAGGGATGGGGGGAGTTGGCTGGAGCCTAGGCAGCCGTCTCATTGCCTTAGTAAAAAGAGCATGGACAGAAGAGTTCCATCACAAGGAGGGAGTATGGCAAAGGTCTACAGCAGGTACATGCAAGGAGAGAAAGCTAAAAGACCCAAGGAGGCAGCGAGAGTTGGCGGGGGTGTAGGTAACATACAGATTCTAAGAAGATCAGCCTAATTTGATCCTTATCAGTTATGTGAAATATAGCTAGAAATATGGTTCCAGGTCATGGATCACTAACTTGAACCACAGCCTAGAGAACTAAGGACAGAAGAATTATTGAGGAAAAATAACTTTGATGGGGAGGCTTTGACATGTGGGGCTGGGTGCTCCTTTACAGCACCTAGATAACTGGGGAGTGAATACAATGTGATGTGTAATTCGGGGCAGCAGCCAGTACTACAAAAGTTGAGGGATGAATCAGCACAGTACAATGTGCAGTAGGGATTAGAAGCCAATGCTGAACGATGTGAAAGAGATAAAACGTTGTGTAATATAATCATCTCAGCAATTTTCAGATGAGTACAATGCACTGTTCAACTTATTGGGAAGTAGAATATGAGTTGAAGAGCATATATTTGAAAAGTGCTTACAACAATAGAATGAATAGTAGGACACAATAGTGAATGGTATTTTTTTTACCTATTGTAAATTTTTAACAATATTAACCTGAACTGACATCTTGCAATAGTACTGGGCAATGACCTATTGTAAATAAATCACAATTCAAAGTAAAGGAGAAATTCACTTGATATGGTTTGGAGAAAGAAAATAATGATCATTATGGACCATTAAGTGCAATAAGAAGGGGGAATCAATATGCTATGATTTATAAACAGAATGAAAGCCAAAAAGCAATACAGCATGATTTGAAGGTGAACTTGGTATGATGATTTTTCTTTAAACTCAGTAGGTAGTCTCATGGTTTCTGAAGTGAAGATCAGAAATGTATAATATGCAATAAAACTCAACAGAGCCAGTGTATCTCTATAGCAGGATGGGCTACAAGGATTTTAACAGGAACATTGTCAACCCCAGATGATTGGAATGGATAAATATTTTACTCTTCTGGGGCTCAATTATTTCCCTCAGCTACACCCTGAGTTACTTGTGTCTTGTCAAGATGGGAATTGGGTTCTTGGATTAATAATTTTCACTTCGGACTAAATTAATCATGAATTGATCAATCAGTTAATCATAAAATGAACTATGATTCCTATTGCCCACCCAATATATATCATATGACAGACACAAGAAGTATGTTGAAAAAAATCTATGCAACCTTAATTCAGCCCACTTGGGCATATGCACTGTGATATATTCTTTAATTACGTACATTTTTTTCCCACATAATGCAAACACAGAAGGGGACTGAATTAAGATTGTATAAGCAACCTTGAATCTGGCATTTCCTAACTTCTGAATGCTTGATTTAGGAACCTTAAATTGCTCTTTTCATGTAGGTTTGCATATAATTTCCTAGGTTTCTAAATAGCAAACTGAAGAAAAAAAACAATTTCCATGCATCATATTGGCACTCATCTATGGAACCTGTAGATATCCCATGTGCACCTCCATCAGTAGAACCAATGGAATAACTAAGTGATAAGTTGTCATCCTCTGCGGACCAGCACTAAAGGGCAATGGGTCTATTTGCCAGTCAGTTTCCACTGATATTTGCTGACAGCAGATGAACGGTAGGAGTCAGGAATTTTGGGGTCCATTCCAGGCTCTGGAGGGAAGGTGTATTCCCTGGTGGGCACAGACCATTTTGCCATGTCTCCTCTAACTTGTCCGTAGTTCCTCTTCCAGTCCTGTCTCTTCTCAACCCTGGCTATTCATCCCAGCCTCCTTTTTCAGCAAGTCCTAATCCTACTTCTCCAGAATCCCCATGCTGCTCCCACTCCCAGTTTTCCCTTTCAATTCTTTTACCCTAATCTCCTTGTCCAGTCTGTCCAAGCTCCCACTCCCCTTGATCAACCAGTCCTAGTTTTCCCTCTTCCCCCTGTCAGCCTCCAGTCCTCAGGCTCCTTGTACCATATAAGGAGTATAGTCCCATTATGGGGAATTGATCAGCCTTTAAGTTGACTTTTCACATCCACTGCATCAACCCTTCAAAGGTTCTGGAATCCATGTTACTTGTTAGAAAAAATTATCACTACATGTGTCACTTTCCTTCAAAAATCAACAGTATTCCAGTTCTGGCATAAGTTATGGGAGGACTTATGGGGCAGCTCTATGGACCATCACTAATTTGTTCTGCCTCTGCCTGCCCTCTGGGGGCTCTTCAGTCTGGAACCCTGATGTCTGATGAGAAAACATCCAGACCACATGGGTTACCAATTGTATGGATTTTATTAACTAAATAACCTAGCAAAAGCATAAAATACTTATAAACCAATCAAATAAAGAACAGTTAATAGCAAATCATCAAATTAATGATAAATCATCAAATACTTTATTTATGTGATCTACATAATAATTTGGAAAGCAGCTGTCTTGGTGGTGTCATCAGGTTGCAGAAGCAGTGCTGGACTAGAAGGTTATTTCTTCTTGATGCTGGCTTTTCTGTTCTGTCTTTTGTTGTTTGCTTGCTTGAAAGAGATGAGATGAACTGCCAAGTCAGTATTTCAAATCAGAGAGATTTTATACTTTCGCCCATAGTCTTACTGAAAGTAGAACATGCACCTCTTTCAGGGGCTTGGCAGTATCTGAGAAATGGTCTACACTAGAGAGTGTAGTCCATAAAAGTCAGCTCTTGTTGATAAAACAGTGGAAGTGTATGCATTCAAATGCTCCTTCCACCAATGTAACTCCTTTGATATGCCAACATAATAAAACCACCTCAATGAGAGGCGTAAGGCTTATGTCGGCATAAATAGGGCAAGACAAAGTCAAATTAGATACTGCATTCGCTTCCATCCAGTGGAATCTTGAAATTGACAAGAAAATCAGCTGGGAGCAGTGTGAAAAGCCCTAGGCAGCTGAGTGGGGGGGCAATGCGCTCAGAGCATGGGAACTTGTGGAGCTCCCAACAGGGAGCTGAGAGCCGGATCTCTCATCTCCTCACACTGCCCTTCTTAGGTCAGTGGAAGTGCTCATGGTGAGGACGTACTCCACCAACCCAAGGAGGGTAGTGTGGACATCAGCCACTGCAGTAATTAATATGATGGCTGTAAGTCGACTTATGTTAGGTCGACTTATTTTTCAAGTGTAGACAAGGCCTTAATATCAGCTGCTCTCACCCTTTCGTTGACTCAACACCTTTATGGGATGGCCTTGGTAGCATTTTCTGCTGATGGGTAAGAAATCTGTTAACACATCTGCAGCAGGGTGATAACTGCTTTTGTCCTTGTGGCTGGAAATTCTCAGAGCATCTTTAATGTTTAGAGTTTTAATTCTTTAATTTATTTAGTTCATTTTCTGAAACATCCCTTTAGATCTGTCAGTGTATTAACAGGAGCTGAAATTCTGTTTCAAATGAATCCAAACATTTCTACTTTATATATAAATGACTTAGTTTTAAGATAGTCTTTCTAAACTTACATGATTCTTAGAGTCTCTCACTTCAATAATTCTCAAAGAAGGCATTTTCTGTTCTTAACAATTCCTGAAGAGGTGGCTTTTGGTCTTTTTTGAGTTTATCAAGAGTGTTGCCTGCATTGCCAGCTACCAGATTAATTCCCTAATTAATATAAACCTATATTCAAATAGCTTCTTATACTAATAACCAGTTACAGCAAGGTCATTTGATTTCATATTGGCACATAAAACCCCTTACTATTCACACAGCAATGGTATCAGAAAGGTATCACATTAATTGCTTGCACTGAGATACAAAATATCTGCAATACATCTCACAAAAGGCACTTATACCATCTTAAGCATTTAAGAAATACACAAAGGTTTTCATCCCTAAGTGGAAACATAGGGTAGAAGTAACTAGAACTCTTCCCAACTATCCATGTTTTCCTTAGAATAAACTGAATGAAGGCTTTAGAGTGCTTTTAATGAGAGTCACTTCTTCAATAAGAATATTTCTAGAATATTTTTTGTGTGGGTTTAAACTGAGTATTTTCTTCTGTGAAGAGAGGAAGGGGTGGGGGGGGGGGGGGGGGGAAGGGGAATTGGAAATAAGAGGATCTTGGCCTAGCTGTTGTGGTTTTGATAAACCAGGTGCTGCCCTACACATAACTTTTCTTTGAAATCCTAGATGAAAAATATCTTTCTCTCCTGTAAGAAGGGGAAGGTGTCTTATTGTTTGAAAAGATGTTCCTGTTGGATGTCTTCCAAACAGTTCCCAAGATTTACAATCTACAATAGCTTCATTCACAATTAAAAACTTCTACCAAACACGCTCTATAAAAAACAGAAATCACAATAACTAATATTCCAATATCTTGGTGTAACATTACCTAAAATAAGCTATGTAGAGGATAGACTATTACAATAATAGAGAAACTTATAAAACTGCTTTCTGTGGTCTGCAGCTGGACAAACAGGTAATAAGCACAGATTTATGAGCCAGGAGTTGATATGCTCCTTGAAGATTTTTCTGCCTATCATTTAGTGGAAGAAAGCAGAGACTTCCTAGAAATTTCTTTAATTAGTCTGAAAACCCTTATTTAATAAAACAGGCAACTAAAACATAAGCAATAATTCTCCAAGCACCATCTATATGAAAATAACTATATATATTTTCTATAAGTCAGTCAAGGCAAAAGGAAAAGGTCCTAATGACCTAAGTTATAATAAATTATAGTGTATTAATAACCATTTTTGCATCAATATTGAGGTTTATCCCCAACAGAGATGGATGGGAAGGATGTTGGGCTGACGGCAGAGGTAGACATAGGATGATAGCAATGAGAGCCATATTAACTCAGCTACTTTTCCACAGCATACAAATCTGTAGAACGATTTACTTGTCCTTGTGGCTAAAAGACATGGGACAAGAGTGCTGTCCTCTAGATGCAATACTTGCAATATTTTCCCCACAAATTGGAAACAGACAAGTTTTTAAGTTTGAAATGTAACTGTTGTAACTGTGGAGTAGACACTTTCCAATATGATTTGAACCTGAATTGTGGGGAGCACATGTGGCATTAGATGTGTTCCTTCCATTAACCATAATGAGAATCTCATGACTCATTCCTCTCACCAGGCAAAAAATGTACCCCTGCAGTTCTGTACTGTGAATCTTGACTTGAATGAGACTTATTATACAAAAAGATTTAAATTGTAATGAGTCATTATGTCAAACATTTTGCTGATATTTTGCATACTAAGAATACTGCACAGTGCACAGTATGGTAACTACACAAAATCCTAGCAAATGCGATAAGATGTCAGCGGGTAGTTATGCAAAGACCATTATGAAAAGTCTTGGCAATATGATGACAGGGTGATAACGCTAAAAGACACAGACATCACGTTTCTGGAGCCTGCATCTCATCAGCCCTGTCCACTCCAGGGTGAAACTCCTTTAGCCATCATCTTTCAGTTGTGTATCCTTACTTGCCTTTACTGGGACAAGAAAGAATTTGTTTCATATACCTAAGGATGTCTCTGTCAAAGCTGTTCTTTAGGGGGTCTTTTTTTTGGGGGGGGGGGGGAGAGTGACTTTTTAAAATTCAGTTGTCTCTAATAATTCTTTTATCAGCTTGAAACTGAAATCAGTTTCCTTAATGATTGTCTAGTCCTCATTCTTCTCTGTTCAGTTATTTAGTGCCAAGATGATGTCATTGATTTCATTTTGTTTTTTTTAAATAAAGACTTTGTTTTAGAAGAAACAACAAAGAATCGCATGGGCTTTGTAAACAGATGAAAGAAAAACAGAAGTAGGTGAGCAGCCCAGAATTATGCACCCTTTTTTAATCAAATCAGAAATTATTTCTGGACTTAGAAACACGATCCAAACTTGCAAAATTATTCTTTTCACCCGCTTCTGTGTGTATACATGTGACAATGCATCTCTCAAGTGGGGCAACTTTAGAGTGTCAGAGCTTGCCAGGAAATATAATTGGACCCCATTTAAAGTATGTTTCTTTTTCAAAATGTGTAAGTATAAAGAAACAAAGCCACTTTTTGCAGAATTGAAAAGTCTGGATAAACATCTTTGCTTTTGGGTGATTACCCAACTGAACCTTAACTTTGAGATACATCCATGTTGATGACTCATTCTACCACCCTTCATCCTTTCTGAGGAGCCGTAACTGCTAGGTGAGTTGTTTAAGGAAGGGGTGAAAAAAATTGCAAGACTAATAGGGTATTTTATGTACTAATTTGGATTGACACCCCTCTCTGTAATCCCCAAATGTTTCCTCTATTCATATAAACTCAAACCAGCCGACAGGACTCTCCTGTATTTACTTTTAAATGCAAATTAATTTATTCATTTGTTAGGAGTTGCATGGGTTGCCTAGTAGTGGAATGAAGCACAAAGAACAGATTGAACACACTAATTCAGTACTGATTATTAGAAAAATACTCTTTTAACAGTGCCCAAAGGGCCTTCATAAGCTTTGTTTATATTTATATATATTTAGGTAATTTGACTGGTGTCGATAATAGATTAATTCCTAATTACAGTTGATCATTTAACACACTGAATTATTTTAGAACAAATTGTCATATGGCCATTCTTTCTGCACCTAACCTAGCTACATAACTCCCTGATGCACTGTACAGAACACCGTGGGAAGATTGTGTCCCTGAAGTTGCATCATCTTTTGCTCACACCTTTTTGAAAATTTGGACCAGTTAATAGTAGATGTAGAAGTAGGTAAGTGTATTCTTAAGTTCTTTGGTAAAGAATACCTTTCAAGGAAAGTGTCAGGATAAAAGTGCTTAGGGGTAGTCATTTTAAATAGCAGGGCAAGAATTTAAAGTTGTAACATCAGAGAGGAGGTTTTGTTTGTTTGTTTTTGTTTTGTAACCTGCCATCAAATCACTACTGCTACACTCCCTTTTGAGCTAGTTGTTAGCAGTGGTGTTCCTTATGTTTGCAGACATCTGAAATGTTTTAATATATTCTTACAGATTAACAAACTTGTAAAGCAGAGACCCGTTTTTGCAATCTTTTCTGATGACAAATTTCACATCTTACTGTATGTATCTGAGACTGAAGGAACAAACAGGTCCTTTTGCCCACTGCTTTTAAAGGCCAAATCTGGAAAATCTGCACATATTGAGTAAACCATCTCTAAACTCAAGGCTGCTAGTGACCAATATGAGTACGCAGATTTCTATGATGACTTCAGAATTATCTTTGTTTAACTATACAGGTGACACAAATCTTTCTATGTTGATTGGTTGGTATAAATCACTCTGCTCTGATTAGTTCCTATCATCAGTATTTCCTCATGAAAACATTCAGAATAAATATGGCTACTTCAGCTTTTGACTCCCTCCGTACTCCGAACACCAGAAATTAAATATTTAATTTAAAAAGGAATTTGTCACATGGAGGAAACCAGAAGACTGATAGGGAAGACCAACAAAAAGAAAATGGAAGCATAGAGCTTGATTTTGTTAAAGCTTTTGATACTGTCACACATGACCTTCTCATAAACAAACTAGGGAAATATAGCCTAGATGGGATATAGCCTAGATGGGTGTATAACTGACTGGAAAACCATTCCCAGAGAGTAGTTATCAGTTGTTCATAATCAAGCTGGAAGGGCATATCCAGTGGTGGACCTGGGTCTGGGTCTGGTTCTGTTTAATATCTTCATAAAATGATTTAGATAATGGCATAGAGAGTATAATTCTAAAGTTTGCAGATGATACCAACCTGGGATGGGATGCAAGTTCTTTGGAGGGAAGGATTGAAATTCAAAATAATCTGGACAAATTGGAGAAATGGTCTGAAGTAAATAAGATGAAATTCAATAAGGACAAATGCAAAGTACTCCACTTAGGAAAGAACAGTCAACTGCACACATAGAAAATGGGAAATGATTGCCTAGGAAGGAATACTGCAGAAAAGGATCTGGGGGGTATAGTGGATCACAAGCTAAATATGATTCAACTGTGTAACCCTGTTGCAAAAAAAAGTGAATATCATTCTGGGATGTATTAGGCAGGAGTGTTATAAGCAAGACACAAGAAGTAATTCTTCTGCTCTACTCCACACTGATAAGGCTTCATCTGGAGTATTGTGTCCAGTTCTGGTCACCACATTTCAGGAAAGATGAGGACAAATTGGAGAAAGTCCAGAGGAGAGCAACTAAAATGTTGAAAAATCTAGAAAACATGACCTATGAGGAAAGATTGAAAAAATTGGGTTTGTTTAGTCTGCAGAAGAGATGACTGAAGGAGGGCATAACTGTTTTCAAGTACATAAAAGGTTGTTACAAGGAGGAGGGAGAAAAAATGTTCTTTTTAACCTCTCAGGATAGGGCAAGAAGCACTGGTCTTGAATTGCAGCAAGTGAGGTTTAGGTTGGATATCAGGAAAAACTTCCTAACAGTCAGGGTACTTGAGCACTGAAACAAATTACCTAGGAAGGTTGTGGAATCTCTGCCATTGGAGGTTTTTAAGAACTGGTTGGACAAATACCTCTCAGGAATGGTCTAGTTATTACATAGTCCTGCCTTGAGTGCAGGGGACTGGACTAGGTGACCTATTGAGGTCTCTTCCAGTCCTACACTTCTATGATTCTATATCCTTTTTGATGGCTGAGCCAGACCTCAAAGGACTCCCTCATGTTAAATTCTAGTCTTGTTTAAGCCCTCAAGGTCAATAGAGGTTTACAGGGATTACCCACAGATAGATGAAGGGCAAGCAATCAAAAGGAGCAACAATTAGCAGTTGTCAACTATTGTCATTTCCCACCTCGATAGATAAACATTTCAAAATATGCTTCAGCTGCTTCCCCTTTTGCTGATAGGTTCTTCTTCCCTTCCCCCATTTTTATGTGAATATCTAATTTTGCTGGGCGTCTTTGTCTTGACAGACAGTTTACCAATGTACAAGGACCAATAGAACAGGAATCCCAGAGAAGCTTAGCAATATACATTTCTAATTCTAGACTTAATAGATGGGATTTATTAGGTAAATGACATGCTCTGGTTGTTAACCAGAATAAATCTATAGATAATTTTAGTCTCTCACCCTGCTGGATGAGTTAATGTGTGACAAGTTCTTATAATTAATATGAAATTAGGAAGAAATTCTGTAGGCAAATGCAATGATATGTATATTAATATTGTAGAGAATCCTACACTTAATTATTTTGCTAGGCCTGGCCAATCTAGTATGACTTGGAAGACAGCTGGGAGCTACACTTTTTTTTTTATCAGCATCTTATTTGGGAGGCAGCCAGGGAAAATGGTTTCTTTGACATCTCTTATAGAGCTAGTTCCAACATTCAAGAAAAAATATAAACCACAGGATTTCAAATTTATCACTTTTTTTCCTGATAGGATTATAAATTATCTTAAGTTTTTTCATCTTCAGAATGTCCAGCTGAACACATTGAAATATTCAGAGAACAGAAACAAAAAGATTACACAGCTGATGCAATCATTCTTTCCAACAAGTGACAGACAATCATACCTTTTTCCTCTTAACACTGTAACTATGGGGAATTCATTTTTCTTTTTTAATTTTCTACTGGATCAACAAATCACTGTAGGCAGATATCAATGGTAACTAAAGGTAACTATTTTTCTTCTTGGAAAGGGTATAAAAATAGTTGAAATGCTAATGTAAAAACATTATCAGTCCATTTTTATTTTCCTTAGAAATATTTTCTTCTGAAATAAATGAAAACCATTTTTTTTTTTTGCTCTGTCTTCCAGCACTTGGCAAGGCAATATTGCTTTTGTGTGTACTCCAGTAATTAAGTCTAGGCATTCATATCTTTTCTATTACTGTTTCTGTTCTTGGAGCTTAAGCAAGAACTTTGTTTGTGAAGTTAAATACACAAGCTTCCTTTTCAACATAAGTATTGATTTTTCTTTTGTCTTTTCACAGGAGAGCAGTAACTTCTACAGCACAGGAAAAAAACCTACCAAGCATCCAGATTTCAAAGTGATAAATTGTTGATTTTTGTTCTTCAACCTAATGACCGCCATAGTCAAGAAAAGATCCAACAGTACTCCAGCAGATATGAGGAAAAACCCTGAAATCTCAGTGTAGGTGAAAATGTGGCTCAACCCAAGTTGCCCTCTTTATTTTGTCTTCTCCAGCTTAAGACTGAAGGAACCAAATGTAAGTAAAAGCTGAATAGTTTTGTTCTCAACTTTGTGGCTGAGTCCTTTCTGAGTTTGACTTGCCTCAAATGTGCTAAATAATTTAGAGAGATTGCATCTGGCAGCTTGGAACGATCACTGTGACCTTAAGGGCCTGATTTCAAGACATGTATGCACACTTTCAGATGCCCAACCTCTCTTTGTGCAGCCCCTGGCTTGTGTGCACGCACGCAGATGTGTGCCAGGATGTGGTGTATGCACTTTTGAAAGTATCCTATTATATTAGCATCAATTTAAGTATTAACTGAAAATTAAATATCCGCCATTCACTCTGCTGTAAGGAGAGTTGCAGAGAAGGATCCAGTGTCTGTGCTATAATGGTATTCAGGTAAGTGATTGAATTCCTTTAAAACTACCAATCTGGCATCTTTTACCAGCAATACATTAATTAGAAAAAAAAAGCATATTCCTTTTATGGTGTATTCTGGTAATCCATGTTATCGTGTTAAATCCCAAAGATCCAACTCTTTGGAGTTTTGTCTGAGTAAGGACTCTAGAGTTGGCCTCAAACTGGAATAAGAAGACTGCTTCTTAAGGTAGTGTACGTCAGCATGGATTTCAGTAGAGCAGTGCAAATTTACACTGAGGATTTGGCACAAAGAATTTCTCAGGTTCAAGCATTTCATTTTTATTTGACATTAGATGAGTTAGTTGGTCAATCTGTCATTGATTTATTTCACCATCTAATTGTCCACACAGGATCTTTTTGCAGTTCTTACAGTGTAAAACGCACCAGGTGCACAGGGCCAGCACAAGACCCAGGCAACCACTTAATACTTATTTGGAGTACTTATTTGAGATCTAAGGGCACTTCTCCCTTCTGCTTGCCCTCTGCACAGGGGTGAATTTCACTCGTAGAGCTGCAGAATTAGCAGTGTTAGAAAAATGTGTTGAAATCATGAAATGTCAATGATTTATTTATGAATTTAGACACTGCAAATATTTTTACATTAAAAGATGGAGATGTTCCAATTTAACTCAGGTAGCTAGTAAACAAATGCATTGATGCCCACAGTACTTTTTGTGTTAGCAGAATGTGAGCCTCTGCTCTTGTGCCCAGTGCTAAGAAAGAGCTTGGTTTTAAATTTCTGATGCTCTGTGTTTCATCAGGTTGTGTCTCAGTACATACACGTCATGTCACATTTAAGCAGATGTGACAGAAGGTAACAGTGTAGTATTGCACTGGTGCAGTGTCAGCTAATGTGAGCGGCATGAAGTCAATGCACTAGAAAGGTCGGAAAATAAAGCACTGTTCATATAAGAGAAATGAAATCTAACTGACTCACTGGCAGAGGACAGCACCTAGTGATATAGGGTTTTTGGAAACTAATTCAGTTAATTGGAGTGTACATTTTAAAGGATTTTTTCCTTCATAAAAATAGTAATTAGTTACTGTACTTGTACATTAAACAATAAAGACTAGATTATCTCTTGGTTTGGCAGTAGATGAATATTGGTATTTAATTATATTATTTTTAAAAGAATTAGAAACACTCATCCATTTCCTCTAGAGTAGCTGTTAAATAGTGATTACATTGTATTAAAAGAGAGAGAACAGAGTAATAGTGACAAGGCACAACAGAAGTTAACCCATTTTATTACTGCATGCAATGTTTTCACAGATAAAAATGTAATTAAGGCTAACCACTGTGGGTACAATTCTTCAGCCTTTTCTCAGGTATGACTCTTGTTGACTTCAGCAAGGCAGGGAATTTCTTCCAGTATTGTTAACCTTCCTGTCTACTGGAAAGAGGCCATTCAGTTTGATATCATTAAAAGCATCTGAGTTTGGGTTCTTCCTAGCCTGAAAGTGCTTTTACACGATCTGTGCACTCTGTGAATTCAAAATGGAATGATCTTGAGTAATATTTCCCCAATTCATCATTAGGAAACTCCATTCTAATTTGGATACATGGACTAAATTATCATCCAAAACTTGGATTTATGTGTCTGTAGCAGCACTCACTCTCTGGAAGGGATTATTTACATTGTCCTACTAGGACTAGCCTTGTTCAGGAAAGTATTCCTCACAATTATGCAAGTTCCTTTCAGGAATCACAGCCCCAACAGTGACATACAGGTAACTTTAATCCACCTTCATTGCAAACACTATAGAATATCTGCAAAACTACTCTAAAGTGTTCCCTTTGATTTCGGTGGGAATCAGATTCTTGCCCTAACACACTAGGAAATATGATCTGTATTTCTTACTGTTTTTTCCTATTTCATGTTCTTCAGTTAAAAATGTTGGATTTTACTCTTTCAAATAACGTTAAAACTGTCCTTACTGAAAGCTTTTGAGAGCTATTGCCAAAATTCCCAGTGATGGTATTTATTTCTTTTTAAACCAATGCCAGTTCATTCATCATGTTTGCTAATTTCCTTGTATTGACACAGAGATGGTGGGCCCAGTTTTCAAATCTGAGCACTTTTAATAGGAGAGGCTATAGCCTAGTACATCCATTTTAACATGTTCTATCCTGACACTCTGAGCACATAACATTTCAGGGACATAAGAGATAAATTGAATGTCTAAGGGGTTGAACCAAAGTCCATTGACAGCAATGGAAAGAACACAAAATGTGGATGCGAATGTCCTGCTAAGGGGTCTAGGGCCTTGTTTCCCTAAGTGTAATGTTTAAGAACTCAATAATAAAAATACATTGGCATTTTTCTAGTCATTCAGTCATATTCCAGTGATTTTAAAAACCAGGACAACAAGATGTTTTTGTTTTTTGTAAAATTCTGCTCTTAAATATTTTTGAAGTATATTCCAAGTCCCCTAGAGCAAATCCCAGAAAGTTCTCTTTAACTGATGACTCAGAAAGAAAACAGTGCAGAACATTATACTGAAGAGATGTCATCTATGCATATTTATGAATTCACTGCTGTCACTGTTGTGTTAGCAATGAGTCCCATCACTTTATGAATATTTATGAATTCACAAGTAGGAGATGTGAATGTGCAGCACTGAGATTTGCTAATGCAGGTTCTCATTTCACAAATCCATCACTTATTTATATTTGCAAACTGAAAGCACCTGGTTTTATTCTGGGAGAGAGAGGGGATTCAGCTATACTGTAAAACTGTTGGCCAGGGTTTTCCAAAACCAGATGCCAAAGTTAAGTTTCTAAATCCATATTTAGCTTTCTGAAGTAAGTGGCCTGATAATCAAAGTTCTGAGCTCCAAGCAACCTGAAAATCAAGCCTCTTCAGTGCAAAAATATGTATTTTAGGAGCTTAACTTCAGGCACTCGTCCTTGGAAAGTCTTAGCCAGTGTCTTTAACAGTACATATCAACACCTGCAACCTTCAAACACTTATGCACAGGTGAATTCACCCACATTAAATTTAAGTGAGGGCACATTTGCAGGATTGTATTCTTAATGTATAAGATTTAAGATGACACATAGGATTGTCATGTGGACCAAGCAGTATATAGTGATATAAAGGGGATGAGAGTTTTGAATTGTGAACTCAGTTTTTTGTTCTCCGTAAATTTGGGAATCAGGTACTGCTTACAATCCCAAGAGAGGGGTTTTTGTGCATCCAAGTATAGCCCCTACTGCTCACTTTGAGGAGGGGAGGTTGAAATTGGAGGCAAGTTTTTTTTCTTCTGTGCCTCAAGGGAAATGCCTGTCTGAGAAAGGGAGAGATTAGGATACTGCTGCAAAAGGGTGATACTATTAGAGTTCCAGTTTGGCATGCTGGTTCCTTGGGAGAAGTGGATTCCTTTGGGGGAAAATGTGGCTTTTCATGAAAGAAACAGATTGGAGAGACTGATCTGCATTTTTCCTGAGATTAAATCAGGTAGGAAGAGTGTGTGTGTGCATGTACATCCAAAGAAGGAGCCAAGCTGCTTTTGTGGGATGACATGGGTGGGAAAGGTGTCACAACAGCAACAGATCCCCCCGCCAGCTCTTATGTAGTTTAACTATTACAGTTTCAATGAGCCATCTGGTTTTATCCAAGATGTTTGAATAAGTGGAATGTATCCTAAGGAAAAACAAGATGGGAGAGAAGAAGATGAACCTACAGCAAATTCAGAGTTATATGACAGCAAACTCTTCACCAAAGTGTGAACTTAGGGCATACACTATTAAAATACTTATGTAAAGGTAGTTGCTGTGAACATGCAGAACGATTTTATTTTATAACTGCTGCACTCATTTTTAATTTCTCCTGGGTTTGGCTTAGCAATACACACAAAAAAGAAACCAAAGAAAAATCAGTGCATGAAGCATTCCTTGTTCAAAAGTTTCATGTGCTATGGAGAGCAGATGTAGTCATTAGTATGCAAGCCCTGAGTCAAAGGCATGGTTTAGTAGGGCAAATTTTTGTATGTAACACAGAATGTTCATTTTTTATTGTCAGGTTTCTTCAGGCTAAAGTTTTCTGTGTGTTCTTCCCTGATGTACTTTGACTCTCTTGTGAAGTTTTCTCTTTCCTAGCACCTATCACATGAATGGGGTACTAAAAGGTGAAGCTGAATGTGAGAGTTTATAATATATTGGCCCTTAAGATGCTGAGTCACCTCAACTTCTGTTCAAGTCAGCTGGGATTGAAGATACCCACAAACTCTCAGGATCTGGTCCTGTACATTCCATCAAGTCATGAGGGTAAAGGCGGAAGGGTCGGGCCCTTAGCTGAATTATCTGTGGAAACAATATCTTGATGGAATTTTGGGGTCCTTCTGTATGAGACATGCCATGTAAATACAAACTATTAGTTCCTCTTCTGTTGCGTTACACCTGTGCATGCCCACAGACTTCAGTCTAGTTGCATAAGTGGAAGAGCAGAATTCTATGTGATTTTATTTAGTTTTATTTCTATTAATATAAAGGTTTTTGAAATTTAAAAGGAATCTAGACCGGAATTTTCATCTGAATTGTGACTGGCTAGAATCCATTATCTGTAATGATCGCCTACAAATGCTGCCAGA
The DNA here is from genome assembly GCF_026122565.2 of Emydura macquarii macquarii. Taxonomy (NCBI): domain Eukaryota; kingdom Metazoa; phylum Chordata; order Testudines; family Chelidae; genus Emydura; species Emydura macquarii. The sequence continues at coordinate 30,276,161 of NW_027131390.1, read as the reverse complement.
CGGGATCCCTGTACAGTTACAGTAAGAGGCAAATAGAGGCTTTTGTGTTGTGTGTTGAGTAAATTATGTGAATGCATGATTACATTTGTTTCTCAGTTGCTGGGGATGATCCAGTCATAATACACTTATATCATCTGTTTATGATCTCCAAGTGATTGTCTCTTAATTTCATTCTTCTGAATGTCACCAATAGACGTATTAAAGAGGTGAGTTTATATTTGACAGAGTAGTATTTCAAATAAAGTTTGTTTATATGTATTTAGAATCATAGAAATATAATCATCTATGATTCTAAATTCATATAAATAAACACCAGTTAAATTCTGAATGGATCAACAAGATGCAGGTGTGCATTGTAACTAAATACTAGAAGCTTGTTCCTTAGCTGTGAATTTCCCTTTTAAAATAGATTTGCTACAATTAATGCATGGGGGTTATTTTGTTATGTTCAAATGGGAGTGGATCAAGCTATTTCCAACAAAAGTGGCTTTTTCCAGGTGTTGGTGGTTTTATTAAGACAGGAACGCTCCCTGGTGTCCTTAGCTGGAATATTCAGTTCAATGAGAAATGTCTAAGGGTCCAGTCTAGCGATCTCTTAAATCAATGGAGAGATTTGACTTCAGTGGAAGCATTATTATGGACTTATGAGGAGAGGCTAAGGGAACTGGGCTTGTTTAGTCTGCAAAAGAGAAGAATGAGGGGGGATTTGATAGCGGCCTTCAACTACCTGAAAGGGGGTTCCAGGGAGGGTGGGGCTAGGCTGTTCTCGGTGGTGGCAGGTGACAGAACAAGGAGCAATGGTCTCAAGTTGCAGTGGGGGAGGTCTAGGTTGGACATTAGGAAAAAGTTTTTCACTAGGAGGGTGGTGAAGCACTGGAATGGGTTACCTAGGGAGGTGGTGGAATCTCCATCTTTAGAGGTTTTTAAGCTGAGGCTTGACAAAGCCCTGGCTGGGATGATATAGCTGAGGTTAGTCCTGCTTTGAGCAGGGGGTTGGATTAGATGACCTCCTGAGGTCCCTTCCAACTCTAATATTCTATTATTCTAAATCCCAAACAAGCGAGTTTTGTTCTGGTTGTTACACAAGGTTGTTTTCCATCCCTATCAAACACTTTTCCCCTGATGGAGAGAGGTGTAAATGTTTCCCAGCTGTGGACTGGAGTCTTCCTGCTTCATACTACTACACCTCCTCTTGCTCTCCTACCAGCACATGGGGAAGTGGATTCTGTCCCCCCAAGGGTACTGATTTATACAAATAAAGATGTTGCCAAGATCCTTGAGTTTTCACCGAATGCTTAATTCTGGGCCACAGTTTCCACTGTTGTTTCCAATCTTGCTTCTTGTGTTCTTTTAGTTGTGTCCATGGTACCCTTCTGTGTTATCAGGTTATTGTTTATGAGAGAAAATTCTTCAGCATGTACCCATTCCACTTTCTTATCGCTGCCTCTTGTTGCTTCCGGAACCTAGAAGCCTAACCTGAGAGTGCACTGAACTGTGAGGTATATTAGTGGAGCAGTCAGTGCCATTTTAACATGATAAACCAATAATATTTGCACATACCACTACCTCCAAAACACTTCCTAAACATAACTCATTAACAGCCTTTTTAATGTCCACGAAAAAGCTCTCAATAGATTCAGGAGCAAGCCCTCATTTATGAGCAGAAGATTAACACTAAGAGGCCAGGCTTTTAAGCACCTAGACAAAAATGAGAATTATATTCTGGTTGTTAACACAAAGCCAAATTCTACCATGTTAATACTACTAAAAATTGTACTTGGGGTATGAATGTCATTCAGCCCGGAGTTGAAGTGAACACTGAATAAATTACCAAAACAACTAAAAGGTTTGAATAATGTAAAATGATTCACAAATAATTTATTTCGCAATTGACAAAAATAGACATAATTATTTTGACATGTATTATTCGACCATCCCTGTTTAGTTGTAGAGAATCACAGTGTAGACTGCGAGCCCTCTGGTGTAATCTCTTATTCCAGTTATTACATTCAGTCAAAATGTTTTGAGGGACAGGACCATTTGTTTAATGTAGTCAAGAAGTACTTTGTATAATAGTTTAAACAAAGCATGGCTGTTTCCATATATAATTCATACTTTATTACAAATGGTGAGGAAGGAAGTTGGAAACTGACACTATGTGCAGGCTCAACTGTGCAAATGTCAATTGTTTTTGAATATAATATATGAGCTGTTTACCTGGTGAAATAACCAAAGAGAAATTTCTCTCACTGAATAAGTAATTTCCAGAAGGAAAAAGTAAATTCTAGTATAAGCGTTTTGTGAATACCAGTAATGTCTCTCCAGCATTACCCATATCATCAAAAGCTATACAGCCTTGCTGATTTAATCTGAATACACTTGTCCTGCATGCCTCATGAATCTTTGGCTCTCGAAAGTCTCCAGGATCATTTGTGTCCTTAAATCATAGTTATCCAGAAATGATACCCTCCTAGTGCAGTTTTTCAGAACTCTGTCCCTCTTCCTTGCACTTCCTGTATTTCAAAGAGAGTGTTCAAGTGTAGAGATGAAAGAGCATGCTAATCCTGTCACTCTAAAAGACCTGACCAGGTTAAATAAATATATGTTTGGCATGCAGGCCAGTACCGTATCATTAGATAGATTAGGTTACCTTGGAGTGTCTGATTTCTGGTGGGGGAAAACAGTTTTTAACGTATTCCCCCCTCTTTATTTTGTTTGCCGTTTTCTTGCATGTTTCCTCACAATGTGACCACCATATTATAGCAATGTCCTATTTTTACCCCTTAGGGTTTGTGGATAGTCAACATTTTTATTTTGTCTAATCCTAATGTTGACTACAAAACAATTCTGGCCCCATTCATCAATCATGTGCATGATACATTTCTGATATAGCGATAATTTTAGTATCCCACATTTATCTCCAACTGGTACCTTGACATCTGAGATTTATTTGTGAAATTCATCTCAGGAAAGCCAGATAGTCAGTCAGATGCTTGGTCCCATTCCTGTCCCATGATGCAGTGGAGCCAGAAAGCCAAGCTAATCTAACAAGTCAGAATTCCCCTAGTGTGGGAGGAAAGCAGGGATGGAGGAACTCGAGTTGGCACAGTAGACCATAGTGCTAAATTTACAAGATATTTTTCATTTCAGACTATAGTTACCACTTGTTTTCACTATATTTACAAAACAGGCAGAATTTAGAGTTAATGCGAAAGGGGAAAACAGGGTTCAAATAGTCAACCAACAGGTTTTGTTCTAACAATGATACTGTGTCTGTTTATACAACATAGCTGATCATGTGGCCTTCCATATTGTTTGGATTTTTTTTTTTTAAGTTTTGAAATAGCTAGGGCTGAGCAGATTAGGAAATATAGCACCATGAGTCTTGGATTCTATTTTATGATGCGTTTCATTTCATTTGTGTTTCTCCCTGCATTGGTAAAGAGTAATTGAGAAGTTGCTTTTTTGTCTGATCATTTCACATTAACGGCACTAGCTGTACGGCAAGGTCCTGTGCTTGCTATTCCTCCACAAGCTCCCAACAAGTTTCCACCTGCATTCTCTCATATGTTTGTAGGCTAACAATGCTCAGTCTCCAAAATGTCAAACATAATGAGAGGGAGCAGCCGTGAGAGAAAACAAAGTACATCTCTATCTATGGAACTACTCTCTTTCTGATTCATACACACTAATATCCTATCTGCGACTACTTTTCCCAAGGCCGATAAAAGAAAAACTGGTGGCAGCATCATAGCAGTATGGCTACTGGCTGCCAACTTGAGACAAGCACTCGCACCATTGAAAACCATTGGTGTGCAAACATGAGGACTCAGACATACATATTCCTTTCCTGCCATTACAATTCCTGAAAGACCCAAACCAAAAGCTCTTGCAGTGCTATCAAGAAATGAGGACCTTCTGGTAGATAGCGGTCCTAGGTTGTCTGGTTTAAATTATTAGTGACAAGGCCATGAAGGAAAATTTGTGCAGTTTTGAGACAATATGTCATGCAAGGGATTGATTTTTAGTACTGGTAGCAGTGAACATGTGTGAGATACTGCGTATGATCTTAGCTCCCCTCCAGACTTACTGGTGGGCTAGCTAACATCTGTAAGGTATGTCACCTTCTTACCAACTATAGATGTAGGTGTGATAATGGAGATGTACAGATAATATGTCAGTATGCAAGTAAGACTTCCCTAGTAACTAGTGGGAGATTCAACTACATAGAAAGTATATAGACCCTCGATCTGGACTGAGAGAGCGATCAGAAAAATTACTCCTGTTCATTCTCCTTTCACTTTTGTGTTTTTTAATTCTGCATTTCTTCATCAGATGTTCTGAAACAGATGAGAAAAACCAAGGCAAAATTTTCAGGAAACATGTTTTAGTTACCAAACTCCCTATCTATATGTTTTGGGTACCAGGGACAATTGGTCCTCCTGTTACCCAAATGAAAGATCCAGGTGTCCTTTGAGGAGTAGTTGCTGTGTTTAAAACTTGCCTGTTTCCACTGGCAAGTTCTTTAAAAAAGTCTGTTTTATGAATAAGCAATTTTTATTATACTTTATTATAATTCTTAGAAGATTAAGCTTGTTAAGACTCTGAGTTTTAAATCTTAAAATGCAGTCTTTCAATAAGCTTGTCTTTGCTGACCTATCACCTTTATATTATTTGCAGAAGAACTTTGATTAAGCCAGCGTTGACTAAGCCTTTTATTTAAATGGTTTGGAAAATGTGTCTTTAAATAGGTCATTTAAAAAAAAAATGAGCTGTTTTAGTGTCCCTCCTCTTTGGATTTCTTAATAAGTAAAGCTGGCTATCTTGAGTTTTCTATAGGCTGTAGTCTGCTCTAGCCCTATTGCAGCAAAATAAAGGTATATGGTGAGACCTTGATTAATTTTCTGCAGGGTCTGCTCGTTTCTTGGATAGGCCCAATGAGTGGGAGGGGGGAGGGCCATTGAATTTGACCATGAAAGGACCTGGATTTTCCCCCTTGCACATAAGGAACTCTCACTGTAGTCAATAGTTATGTGAATTCTACAGGGCACAATCTGGACTCTTTGCCTTTTCATTTTAACAGGTGATCATGATGTTATCCCATGCTAATTCCTCCCCTCTTGATCCCTTTATGGGGTTTTGTGCTACTTTTATAGTTTAATTTATTGTATATCTGCCCCACGGTGGTTCTTAACTGCTGTGCACTCATAATTTTTCACTGATTCTCACCCTGAAAAGAGATTTAACTTTATATAAACAAAACTGAAGGAATGGAATTTCTTTAATGGAATTTTCCATTAGTAAATGGGATAAAAAGTTATGTTTTAAGGTTTGCAAAGCTGTTTGATATACTTGGACTAAAGGCACCATAAAAGTACTAAGCATTTTAATTATCCCTACTATCTGTACTTCTTAAAACTGCAAAATTGGGCTGACAATCATGTTAAGGCAGGTTGTCCTATGGTTTTTTGTTTTACTTCTTCCTTTCTATCAGACTAGAAATAGCTTAAGTGCAGAGTAACCATCTCCATATATTAGCATTTGCATTTTTTGGCAGAGGCATGAACGAGTTATTTTTATTTTTTGTGATTCCTTAAAAAGACTAAACTTTTTCAAAATGCTCCATTGTTTTGGCCAGAGTTTTGGTGGAAGGCTTGGATCTTTTAGTTTATTTTGTCTAACCACTTCAAATACAATTAATCAAACAGCTATGCATTGACAGCTTTCAGTCATTACTGGCCTAGACTGTGGCAAATACTTATATACGTTTAAGTGTTTGCAGAATCAGGGTCCTGTCCTGCATTTAAACCAGTTCCCTAGAGTTAAAAAGGCTCTATATTATTACTAATCCCAATTCCCTGATTTATGAAATCCCCTGAAAGCTAGCCATTACTTGTGGAGAACAGGAAGATCACCACATTTTACTAACATAGAAGGTTACTTTACTTTTGAGAATTGCACATAAAACCAAAATTTGCTGTTCTGTGTGCACAATATTTCACACTTCATCCTATCAGATCAGGCATAGTGGAGTAACTCACAAAAGGAAAGCTGTCAGCCATATTTTTACTTATCAGTAAACCCCCAGCTTCTTGGTGTATTTTCAACTGACTTTTTCTGGGCTCGTTAACTAAGAAAGTGGTCATTACTTAGATTGTTTTATCTGCAATAGTTGCTTAAGTATTGTCACTTAGGATTTGCTTAGGGGTAAGATGCAATGAAGCAGTATTTTTTCTTTTGATGACCAGAATGTGCCCATTCTACTTATAACAACTATTTGTAAACACATTTTTTGCATAAACACCTTATATGGATTGATGCAGCAAATGTTCAGCCTTTAGGAAGTTTGAGCTATTAAGAAGACTGGCATAGCACTAATAAAATCTAAACACTTGTAGTCAAATCTTATTCCTGATGCTGCTAAATGGGAACTTACAACTTAACATAATAGGCAATTTAGCATATAAATAGGCTCCATAAAAAGCAGGAAGTTGGCAGTGCAGAACAATAAATGTTAACCTTCGGGCAAGCTGTTACCAATGTGCTAAAGGCTCTTGCAATTTTAATGAACTTGTTTGTACGTATGAGTCTTCTATACTACATTCCAGAATGCATTTTCTCATAGTACAATACCTTCAAGAATTCAAATGTGAGAGTTTTTCTGAAAAACTTGTCTAACAAATTCTATTTAACTATCATTATTCAAACTTTTGTCCTCCTTTAACCTTCCCCTGCTACTTGTTATCATAACTTTGCTCTGGTAAACGCTAAGGATGAGCAAAAGTCCAAGGAGTTAGAGGGTCAGTGCAGCTGGGCATCCAAATGCATTTGGATATTTGCATGAACTATCCTGAACTGTTTCATTCTAAACTGAGCTGGAGATTTCAAAACAGGTTCACACGAGACTTCCGTTATTTCCTGTTTCTGGTCAAGCTGGAAATATAGAGCCAAGTTCCCTGCTGACATAACTCAATTAAAGTCAATGGAATTACATCAGCAGGGAATTCGGTGTGTGATGTGAACAGCACCTCTTGTAGAAGTTCCATTTTTAGTCCCTGGAGACATACGGAAATGTCACTTTTTTTTTTTTTGGTGGGGAGGGGTTTTGGCTTTTTGTAGGTAAGTGAGTTCCAGAGAGGACTCTGATGGATCTACCTTTTCCCTTCAAGCCAAAGCTGAGTTTTTTATTCCTACTGTCTTTCCTCCTACTTGTTCTTCCCTACCCCTGGATTTAGTCCCATTGTGTTTTCACTTGGCCCTTTGTGATGATTTGGGAAATCTCGCTATGAACACGATATTAATTCTAATCTATGTTATGAAGTTGTCTCATACAATGCCTCTATGTGGACATGAAATGCACCACTTGCTGACAGTTTTATAGCACCTCTTTCCCAGATCAGATATAATGGAAGGTCATACACCTTAACCACTGTGTTCTGAAATTAAACAATGGACATGTTAAGGAGGTTGCCTGAGAAAGGAACAATTCCTCCCAACTTGTCCACAAAGAAAATTCCCCAACAGACTGAAGGGACAGAGGTAACAATGTAGGGGTTCAAAAAGGATTCAAGGAGGAACAAAGGGAAAGCCTTTTGAGGAACAGGAAGCTTTAGGCAGGAGTGGGGAAGAGACAGGCATGCTTTCATAGCAGGGGAGTCCATTTTAACTCTGGGACCAGTCAAGGTCAGAGACATGGCTATAGAAGCTCCATGTTTCTGAAGAGGTACACTGTAAAACAGAAGGCTCACACCTTCCGTGTGAAACTGGGGAATGTGTAAGAGCTGCTGGGGAGGCTTACATGAGATGGCACTGGTTTCAGGACCTAAGCAACTGGGCTTCCTTGTCCCCACTGCCAAATGAGGTATGTCTCATGAGGTCTGTGCCTGGAGTGCATGCCTACAGGCCTGATGCCAGGAATAGAGCGTAAACACTGTCCTAAACCCTAAATTAAGGGCATGTGGGATTAAGCATCTTGATCCCCTCACAGCAGTCTGAGTGTCCAAGAGGGCGAGCACACCTAGATCTATGACACCCTTAGACTTGCTAATGGTCTGGTGTCCAATGACTACATGTGTCGCCAGGAACTTTTTTAATTGGTTATTCTGTATGCTAAGGAACTTGGTGGTATTTTTTCTACTCAGCTGCTGTGAGGTTGATGTTATGTCAATGGAGGCACGGGATCAAGGTTTTAAAGAGAGCTTAGGGGGAATGGAAAAAGAATGATCCAGTATTCATATTTCTCTCTGTCAAAGAGTTCACTGCATTTGAATAATGCTATATATTATTAACAGACTGAAAAACAATTAGAAACATGAGAAAACAAGCAAGGAATTTCTGCTTGGAATAATTCAAGTCAATATGCAGCACGGAAAAAAACATCTTCAATAGTATAACAAGTGGGAGGGAGAAAGCTAGATGGTCGGAGTGAAAGAGGTCTAAAGTCAATGCAAGTATGCATTTTTGCAAAGGCAAAATGGGGCAGAGGTGTAAACAGACCTCCCCCATTCCCCTCTCCTCCAAAGAGCTGGTTCATCTGCATCTAGAATATTGCATTCAGTTCTCATCACATTACCAGAAGGTAACTATCGCCAAACTTTTATGGAAATAAAGATGTTTTCATTTTATTAACTATTTTGTTCCAGCTTTTGTCTCATTTTATTTTATTTCCATTTTCCCTCATTGAAATTTAAGAAGGGAGAGAATGTAACATGTTTTTTTAAACCTTTCTCCAGTTTTCCACAGGAAAAATGGGGGAAATAATGTTTAAAAAAAGAAGAAAAAAAAAAGAGTGGGAGAAGCAACTCTTGAGGAAATTCTAGTTAAACTAGATTCCAACATATTCCATTTAAAAAAAATTACCAACTTACATTGGAGGAGGGTTAGAGAAATCAACTGAAATGATTTTGGAACTGAAGTGGAAGAATGAAAGAAAATAAATATTATAGATTGTTGAAGCAATGACTTAAGCAGGGTCTTCAGATATTTTTTATTTCTGTACAGGTCACACTGTAACCTACTGAGCTAGATCCTACACTAATGAGGAAACGGATTTTAAGGGACTTTTACACAGGGTCACAGGCTGTTTATTTCACAACCAAGAATACAGTCCAGGTCTCCTTCCTCCATCTCCTGTGCTATAACCCTGAAACCATTCTCCTTTAGTCTACACATATCTGAAGGGTTAAACACCAACAATGCAGCAGAAATTATCATAATAAAAGGAATGCAATTAAAAATAATTGAATGAAAGTGAGACGTAACATTTGGAATAAATACAAAAAAGAAAATAGTTTGACATTGAAATCTATTAGTTTGTGGAATAGTCTCCCAAGCAAAGTGGTAAAGTCCCATCATTTGACACATTTCAAACTAGACTGGATCATCGGTGACTCCTTGAAAGTTGAGGATGATCTTTTTCACAGGTTTTATTTTATATGACTCCTTTGGTGACTGAGTAGTCTGATCCTTAAGCTGCAGATTCATTGGCAGATGTTGCAGATGGTGTTGGGAGGCGGGGTTGGGCCACAATTGCTGCGTGACAGTTGTTTATCCTTTCTTTTCTGGCATTTTTCTGCGACCAGGGCAAGGCAATTTTCCTCAAAAGTGGTCGTTCCTTCTCTGACAAATCTTCTCCAGTTAGCCCTGGGCTACTGTCTCCCAGTGTGTGATGATGATGCCACATCTCTTGATGTTTGTTTTGAGGATGTCTTTTAAAACATTTCTTTCTATCTCTCTGTTTCTTTTCTCCTTTGTTGAGTTGAGCGTATAGCAATTGTTTTATTAGGTTTGCATCAGGCATAAGCACACAGTGCCCGTTCCACCTCAGTTTGTGTTGGATAATCAGGGCTTCAACACTGAAGATGTTGATCTCCATGAGGACACTGATGTTAGTGCAGCGATCCTCCCACTTTATGTTGAGGATCTTCCGGAGAAAGTGCTAGTTCTGGCATTCCAGGGTTTTCAATCACTCCAGTCTTGCAGCCATAAAGGAGAATTGGAATTGCTACCGCTTTTGCTTACCAAGAGTCTAGTATGTGTTCTGATGTCCTGGTTGTTGAACAGGCAGCAAAACAATCTGCCGAAGGCAAGGCTGGCACAGCAGATTCTGTACTGAATATCAACATCTGTATTTGTCCTCTGTGCGAGATAGCTGCCAAGGTAGGCAAAGTATTCTACATTTTCCAGTTCCTCTCTGTCAACGTAGATCTTCCTTGCTGGGTCTGATGATTGACTGGGAGCAGGCTGGTGAATAACTTATGTTTTGTCGATGTTCAGGGTTAGCCCTAAGCTAAGCTTCAGAGAAGCAGTTACAAGGCTATTTGTAGGTTCTCCTTTGAGTGTGCAACCACAGCACAATCAGCTGCATAATGGAGTTTGGCAATTGTTGCTGGACAGGATAATACATTAGCAAATGCCCTGAGTGCTAAACTGGGATAGGGGAGCTAAATAGGATTTTTCCAGCTCTGGAGCCTATAACTGAATTATTTTTGTTCGGTGAGCCAATTTTTCCAATACTATAATTTTTTACTTTTTCCAGTGTACACTTTTTTGTATGGAATGACACTAAAACATGAAGAAATCATTGAAATGTCCTGCCATATTGTGTATGTTTGTCATTCAATAAGCAAAGCATTTAGACTGTTCTCGTACTATTAAATTATTCTTCCAGGTTACAGAAGTTAAGGTTGTTTTATCCATATCTAAACAACTTCAGTTTAAATGCTGGTTAGATTCCATGAAATCAAGTTCTCCCAGCCTCACTTCACTTAACAGAAAAACATATTGGGTCCTTGACTTTTCTCTTGTTCTATTGTACTTTTTTTTTCTTCTTTTTCTGAGAAGATAAGATGTATGTAGGGTATAGATTTTCATTACATGCAGTGCCAGCTTCTTCAGTGCCCCACACACACAATTCTCCAGTTACAAACCAGGATCATGGATTATTCTGAAACACTTAGGGCATGTCTACATTGCCAGAGCTGAGCCGGTGCTGCAGAATCAATTCCGTGGGATTGATTGAGCGGGCAGCGGAGACCCACTCAATCGATCGTGGAAGTGCTCTCCGATCGACACCATAAATCCACCCCCGCGAAAAGCATAAGGCAGCATCAGAGGGCATTTCTTGTTGGTGCAGCGCAGTGGAGACGCTGCAGTAAGTGAAAGTTAGTAAGTCGACTGAAGTGTAGGCCAGGCCTTAAGGATAATAATAACCTATAACTAGAAACATTTACCCTTGTAAATAGCAGTCTTTTAAAAATAGTTGGATAAATTGATTAGGCATTGGAAGTGGTAGTAAAACTTGCCCTCTGCTGTGCCTCATAAGAGTTGAAAAGGGATGTTTAGGAGTCTCCATGAACCATACTGTCTCTTTGCTAAGACTGAAACATAATTGCCATTTGTGTGAAACTGGGGAATCCTCAGTATAATAAATAACCTTAATTACAATGTCACACTCTTCTTTCCCTCTGCCTCCACAACCACACACACCACCGAGCACACTTAGCCTGGGCACATAGTTCCATCCTGAATATTTGCTGATGTTATTAAGGTTGTAATTAATGTTTTGCATTACCATGTGTAGAAGATTAATGCAATGTTGTTAATTCCATGCAATCAATCATGAGTCATGCCCCAAAATATCATGAGACTGACTAACAGATGAACTGTTTGGGGGCCTTTTGATGTTTCAGCCTTTGTGGTTCCAATTTTTTCCCCTCCATGAGGGCTAGAAATATATTTAAAAAAACCCAAAAAATATTCACTCACACAACTGAGATTCTCACTTATTCGCATGGTTCCAGCAAATGGAACTATCAGAACAACACCAGATATAAAATCATTAGACTTGTGATAAAATCATGAAGGTTGGCAACACTGTGTGGATGTGTAATTTATTTCCTTATCACTTGGAAGCAGAAGCAAGTACTTTATGATGATACTGACAGTGGAAACATTCCATAACAAATTTCCTTGATTTTTTTTAAATGATGGCTTGTCTTCAATGGAACTTTATGTGGCCTGTTGACTGCTCCTTAGTCAGTGTTCACATAGTGACTGATGAGGAAATAACAGCAAGCTAGATGGGCAGTATGGACATAATTAAAGCCGGGTCAAATTTTTCTACCAAAATGTTTTGCAAATTGGTGTTGGTTTAACCAAATTCATCTCTTAGGAGAGAAGGGGAGAAAAAAATTAAATAATCAAATTATTTCATTTCAGTATTTTCAAAAACAAAAAATATTTCAGATTTGGGCTTCAAAATGACTTTTCATTTCATAAATTTCCTTTAACTTTTTAATATATTTTAAAAAGTTTAAAAATGTTCAAAATCAAAACATTTTGTTTGACGCAAAACATTTTTTTTTAACTTTTCAATTCACTGGAAATTTAGGAAAAAAATTATGTTCGGTCCAACTGGAAATCTTTACTTTCTGAAATTTCCAGTGAATCAAAAAAAAAAACAAAAAACCCCAGTTATTCACCCAGCTCTGCTTACATTTACGTAAGCCAGATAGAAAAATATATATAAAACTTTGTCTTTGATCTCTCTTCCCCCACTTCAACCTCCTGACTGTTGTTTAATACCTGAGCTTCATTTTGCTAGCTTGTAAGCTCCTTGGGGCAATCTTTTACTGTGTCTGTACAACATCCACCTTAATGGTCCTGATTGGAGTTTCTAGCCAGCACCCTTACTCATGTTCACTAGCCTTTTACTTCACTACAGTCTCATTGAAATCAGCAAGATCACTCAGACTAAGGGGCTATCCAACAGGAGAAAAGGTGAGAGAATGTGGTCCAAAACAACAAACAGCATTTGGTCCTTAACATTGCTTCAAGCATTTTTCTCCACACTGTGGATATTGTTCCTGTTTGTTAATTATGTCTAAGAAAAATTAAATCTTTAACTACCGGCCTATCCTGCAAATGCCTATGGGAGTAACTTCACTCATGCAAATGTTTCCATTTGCTTTAATGAGTGTACTTTCATAAATAAAGTTCTTTACATACAAAAGTGGCTGGAGGATAGGTTCTGTTTGTTGTATCATTTCTTTCTGAAAATGAAGTGCTCTCTGAAAGAAACAATTACATTAAAAAAACCTGTTTTTTGCTTGGGACTGATTCTGCTCAAATATAATAAATTGAAAAGGAAAATTTAGGGCTCAATCTTTGTCCCACTTAAAATGGCTTTATATCACTGTAACTGCACTGATTTAATTAGAATTACTCCTAACTTACACTTCAGTATGTAAGAAGGGAATTGGACCCTGACCCTTCATCTTAGGTGTACGTATCAGATATATGTAGCTCTCAGAGGTGGAGAGGCTAAGGTTTGAGTTATAAGAATAGAATTTCATCCTTCACATTTGCTTCATTTGCATTGTTTGTATTATAATTCACCGTTGAGGTGTTTATACATGTCTTTTGTATTTTTTCTGTAGGAAACAAATAGAAAAATATTTGTACATAACTGAGAAAGAATCATTTGTCATTAAAATAGAAAATGTTCACATCCACTTAAACTTTATCTATGAAATGTACAGTTCAATGCCTTTCAATTGTAGTTTCTTGGTTTAACTTAATCAAATCTAAGGGTACTAACAGTGATTATCTGTCTCCTTTTTAGTACAAGAACATAATAAAACTGGTCACATTAGGAAGAAAATAATTTATTAACAATAGTATGACAAAAGTTAAAGAAAATACAATTCATGGAAGGTCATGTCATGCCTTGTGCTGTATTTATTTGGGAAGGTAAACTATTCCAACTTCTTGCATAAACTTGAATCTGACGAATTTTTAAAAAAAAATCCCTCTATATATGCTCTATGGAATAGAAATTATCAAAGGAATTATAGTCCTTGATCCATGCCATTTTAAAATAGTTATATTTCTTCAAAAGACTGGTATGCACTCATTTGTAATTATTCCAGTTCAATACATTTTTATATACTGAAGGGCATCATAAAAGTTCTCATGGAATGTCATGATTATATGTAATGCTTATGCACTGTAGCCAGTTTGTGATTTACACATAGTTTCTCTAAGTATTTATATGGCCCTCTTTACTTTGTGCAAGAATTGGTTCATTGTGACCTCCTTGCATACAATGTTATGAAAGATTCTGCAAATTAGTGTAAGAGATCCATCAGAGTTAATATTCACCACTTACAAACCACTCCTGGAGGGATAGTTAGTAGATAGCAGGAGCAGACAGTCTGCATATGTATCTTACCTCTGATGTACAGAGGAAAATCCCTTGGGCTGCAGTCTTTTTCCTCCAGGCTTTACCCTGTCCCAAACCCCTGGAAAAACAGTCAGTAGCATCATAGCTCCATGTGTTGGGAGTGCCAGGGTTTGAGCAGAAATAGATATCTCATCCTTCCCGTTTGCCTTCCAGAAAACACTGAAGATATATTGAAGAGGCTGAATTTAGAATCAACTCCATGAGGAGAACCTCAGCAAACCCTTTTCCCCACTTCCATCCCCACGAACCACCATTTCAAAGTATGATCAGGCTTTAAAATAAAATCCACCTCTTACAAAGACAGCATATGGTCCAAATTTAACTTTTGAGAACATGCTTTCTACTAACTCCTTAGGCCTGTCTAAAGTCTTTTTCATATATTGCAGTTGGGGTATTGGGAAAAACATTCTGTTGTGTTGTCTGCATCCAATGAATGAGACCCTAAAAGCAAAATTGACTAGACACTCACTAGTCTATTTTCATTGCCAGGCTAAGAATAATTTAAGGAGTGTACAGAAAGCAGAATAACAGTAGTTAGTGGAGTTGGGAACTGAGGCAAGACTCTGAATCAGTGCTGCCATTATTCACTGCATGTGATTGGCCCAGAGGCATACTTATGGGTGGGAAAGCAGGCCCACCCAAGTTCTGCTTAAGCTACTTTGGCAACTGGAGGTTTCTCGGATGGTGGCTTCCCGAACTTCCTGCTTCCGGTCACATGAATCACTAAGCTGCCCGTGGCAACTAGAGTGGCGGGCAGCTTAGTTTCTCAAACTCTTGTTTTTCAGATGGTCAACCCGTGTCAGCCACAGGGCCTGCCAAAAAATCACTTCTAACTGTGCCCCTGGATTGGCCAAATCAGAGCTTTAGTCTCTGTCAGTTTTCTGTTCTGCAGAAATATATCATCTGCTTCACATGGGTGGTGGTGTGACCTGATGCTAAATGAATCCCTGTGGAGCATGTTCTAATCTTTGGATAAAAGGCAAATGATTATCTTCCTTAGGTGTTCATCTGTAAAATTCCAATTTTAATAGGTAACTTAAATATTGTACATGGTCACCTGCTAAAATATCTTCTAAAGGTCTTTGTGGTGTCCTTGTAACAATTAGGGGAAGACAAGCTCATCTATGTAAGAAGGATACAAATAGTACAAGGTTTACTAATTAACTGAAGGGATTGTGGGGATAGACGATGTGTCCTTTTACCAAGCCTGTTCATGTTAGCATGTTGTGTTATTATGGAAGTAAAGTAGAACCTCAGAGTTTTGAACAGCTTCGGAATAGAGGTTGTTCCTTATTCTGAAATGTTCGTAACTCTGAACAAAACATTATGGTGGTTCTTTCAAAAATGTACAAGTGAATATTGACTTAATACAGGTTTGAAACTTTATTATTGTGATGTTCCCCTAGTGCAATCGGGACTGGTGAATTGCTGTCACCCCAATCTCCCACTCCTGGAGCCCTCTTACTCTGCTTTGCTGTGTGAACTCCCACTCCTGGGCAGCTCATCCATAGTCACCAATAATTAAGTTGACCTCTAACTCAATGAGTGAGTGCCTCTTGCCAGTCACTCATGGGATTATGCAATGGTATGATCCAGCCCTATCTCCGCTCCCAGTTGCAACCCTAGGAACCTCCATTTCACAATGTTCAGTGCTGACCACTGCAAGCTCATATGTTTGTCAATTTATCAAAGAAATTGATATGCACCAGCCTTGTCACTTCAAATGGAGTCTTAAACCAAATGCTCTATTTTAGGTAAAATAAACAAATTTATTAAATTACAGAAGGATTTTAATTGATTATATGTCAGAAGAAAGCAAATCAGGTTTAGTCAAAATAAGCAAAAGCATTCTAAACTAAGTTTAACACTTTCAGCAGCCTTACAAACGCAGCCTTACAAACACAGATGATTCTCACCACAGGCTGGCTGGATTCCTTCCCAGCCAGACTCTCTTCCTGGGTCAGCACTTCAGTTGCTTGGTTGATGTTTGTAGATGGAGCTGGAAAAGAGAGAGAGTGGAAAATGTCTCCTCCTTTGAATATGTTCTGTCTCCCCTCTGGGGCTTCGCCTGCCCTCCCCTTCAGGATCAGGTGGCCAACAACCTCAGTAGTGCCCTGAGTCAGTGAGGTCCTTTGTTGACATCTAGGCCAGTTCTTTGCTCCTGGAATGTTGAGCTGGGTTTGTTCTATACAATCCTTGAGGAGAGTCTTACATAGATGTGTTTTAAGCTATGAGCACATCTCTGGGCATATCACATAGCGGAGCCTCATAACCATACACATGACATTGCAACAAACTTATTACTATAACAACCATGTTCAGTACACCATGAGTATTCCAAACACATCTTATATGACATACTTTGCATTAAACAATACACAATTACACTATAAAGGTGATTATGCGGGTAGGGTGCAGCGTGTCACAACTATGCAGAAGAAAAACGCTGCTCTCCCTTTATTTGTTTAGTAGTTTACATTTAACATAGTATTTGCCTTTTTTGTTTGTTTGTGTTTGTTTGTTTTGGTGGAAGTGGGGGGTCTCTGCTGCAGCCTGAATGCGTACTTACGATTACAAATGAGCTGCATGGTTTATAGCTCTGAGGTTCTCTTCTACTGGCTGGCTGTGTTTTCAAAAAACACAGCACCTGGGAAAGGAAATCCCACATTCTGTTACTCCACCACTTGTGAACTACCATAATCAGTCTCTGCTACCAAAATGTGTTAATGATAAAATTTCAGACACACACAGAAATAAGCTACTGTATATGACTGATTTGTTATATTTCATACTTAAATCTATAAATCTGTTGCAGCGAAAATAATTACTTATTGGAGAAACAGATCACATGCTGAATGAGATATTAGCCATTGAATTAGATATATCATTTACTGCATCTGATATATTATACAGTGAGTCAGGTACATCCCCTGCTGAATTAGATGTATTACCTGCAGGATCCATATATATTACTTGCATCAGAAGCATCACCTTTCGAACCAGAAACATCATCTACTGAATTAGATAGATCATCTACTGAATCTAATGCATAGCATAATAAATCAAAGCTACCACCTACTGATTCAAGAATATTGCATTGAAGTTGTCCTCTGAGTGCATACATCTATAAGGAAGTCTGCATGTGTGCAGTTTCGTTTTTCAAATCTTATATTCTGCTTCAGGGAGGAACACCCCTTTCAAAGGGATCCAATAACAAGAAGTTTACAGCTTTCAGTACATTTTATTTATTTATTACTGGATCCATTTGGGGGTATTGGTTAGAAACAGCTGTAGTTTATTATGTGGAATGTAACTTTATTTTGCTACTGAAACTACCTCAAAATACATTTTTCTTTTTTAAAGTAACTTGGATTTTATTCTAAATGAGCTGATGCCCCACCAGTAAACTGCACAATATTACATTGGTAAGATTAAATCAAATACATTTACTTCATATGCTTACAAAATCCAGTGATATTGTATTTACTGGAAGAGGAGTCCCATGAATGCGTTTGGTTCCACTTTCATGTTCTACATATCATCTTTCAGCAGTCCACTATCTGAAACCACACATTGTAAACACATTAAAACAGAGCCACAGATTGTTTAGGCAAATATTTGCCATCTCACTTTTTCTCACTGACTGTTTCAACTTGTACTTGAGCAGAACATTAACTGTAGACATCCATGGGGGAGGAAATAAAGCAGGAGAGAAGATGTTTGATGAAGGGGTGAAGAAGGCAAAAAGAGGCAGGTTTTTTTTTTCTTGCTTTAACAATTTCTCTTTCAGCATTTTGACAGCCCCACTTTTTAATTTATTCTCACAAGATAAGGTGGCGTCTGTTGCTGGCAGACAGACTGAAATATTCTGAGTAGAGGAGCCACAGCAGAATGTGATTATGTCAGAGTAGAAAGATTTGCATGTTGTACAAATGCATGCCCTCTGATTAGCTATTAATCGATGTTCGCCAATCAATTTGTAAGGATTTAGGTGCTACATGGTGAATGAGAAATAACCATACAATGTTTAAGCATCAGACTCCCAAAACAAATCAAGGTAAGGACTGCATAACCAAGAAGAGGCAGAGGGCCGGGAGTTAAAGCTATATATCAGTATTCAACGCCCGCTGAGTTCTGATTGGATGAGACCCTTCAGTTTCACTGTAAATGTTATGGGATATTTGCCAGGTCAGCCATCAGCCTTGGTACCTATAATTTTGTCTACTTTGCAATATAAATGAGCCAATACCCTATTTTATGCTCTACAGACTGTATGGAGTATCAACAGGTAAACTCATAGACCCATAGACTCTAAGGTCAGAAGGGACCAGTATGATCATCTAGTCTGACCTCCCGCACAATGCAGGCCAGAGAACCTCACCCACCCACTCCTGTAATAGAGCCCTGACTTTTGACTGAGTTATTAAAATCATGGTTTAAAGACTTTAAGGTACAGAGAATCCACCAGCAAGTGAACCGTGTCCCATGCTACAGAGGAAGGCAAAACCCCCCCAGAGTCTTTGCCAATCTACCCTGGGGGAAATTTACTTCCCAACCCCAAATATGGTGATCAGTTAAACTCTGAGCATGTGGGACTCACCAGCCAGACACCCAAGAAAGAGTTCTCTGCAATAACTCAGAATTCACTGCATCTAACATCCCTTCACAGGCCATTGGCATATCTACCACCAGTAGTCAAAGATCAGTCAATTGACAAATTAGGCTGCCCCATCATACTATCTCCTCCATAAACTTATCAAGCTCAGTCTTGAAGCCAGATAAGTTGTTTGCCCCCACTGCACCACTTGGAATGCTATTCCAGAACTTCACTCCTCTGATGATTAACTGCGTCTAATTTCAAGCTTAAATTTCCTGGTGGCCAGTTTATATCCATTAGTTGTTGTGTCCACATTGGCCCTGAACTTAAATAATTTGTCTCCCTCTTTGGTATTTATCTCTCTGATGTATTTATAGCAAGCAATCTCATCTCCCCTCAATCTTCCTTTGGTTAGGCTCAACAAGCCAGGCTCTTTGAGTCTCCTCTCATAAGGCAGGTTTTCCATTCCGCGGATCATCCTAGTAGCCCTTCTCTGTACCTGTTCCAGTTTGAGTTCATCTTTCTTAAACATGGGGGACCAGAACTGCAAACAATATTCCAGATGAAGTCTCACCAGCACCTTGTATAATGGTACTAACACCTCCCTATCTCTACTGGAAATACCTCATCTGATGCATCCAAGGACCACATTAGCTTTTCTCATGGCCACATCACATTGGTGGCTCATAGTCATCTTGTGATCAACCAATATGCCCAAATCCTTCCCTTCCTCTGTCACTTCCAACTGATGCATCCCCATCTTATAGCAGAAATACTTATTATTCCCTAAATGCGTGACCTTGCACTTTCCACTATTAAATTTCATCCTATTTCTATTACTCCAGTTTACAAGGTCATCCAGAGCTTCCTGTATGATATCCCTATCCTTCTCTGTATTGGCAGTACCTCCCAACTTTGTGTCATCTGCAAACTTTATTAGCACATTCCCACTTTTTGTGCCAAGGTAAGTAAAAAAAAGATTAAATAAGATCGGTCCCAAGTTACCACTAGTAACCTCCCTCCAGCCTGACAGTTCACCTTTCTGTTTGACCTGTTGTAGTCTCCCTTTTAACCAGCTCCTTATCCACCATTCAATTTTCATATTAATCCCCATCTTTTCCAATTTAACTAATAATTCCCCATGTGGAACCATATCAAATGCCTTACTGAAATCAAGGTACATTAGATACACTGCATTCCCTTTGTCTAAAAAGTCTGTTATCGTCTCAAAAAAGGAGATCAGGTTGGTCTGGCATGATCTACCTTTTGTAAAGCCATGTTGTATTTTCTCCCAATTACTGTTAACCTCAATGCCCTTCACTACTTTCCCTTTCAATATTTTTTCCAAGACCTTGCATACTAATGAGGTCAAACTAACAGGCCTGTAGTTACCTGATTTACTTTTTTTCCCTTTCTTAAAAATAGGAACTGTGTTAGCAATTCTCCAGTCATACAGTATAGCCCCTGAGTTTACAGATGGATTAAAAATCCTTGCTAATGGGCTTGCAATTTCATGTGCTAGTTCCTTTAATATTTTTGGATGGAGATTATTCCGCCGCTGCCGCCCTCCCCCCGTGGATTTAGTCCCATTAAGATGTTAGATTTTGGCTTCTACCTCAGATGTGGTAATTTCTATATCCTCATTCCCATTACTCACCCTACCACTATCCCCAACCTCATCATTAGCCTCATTAAAAATGGAGGCAAAGTATTTGTTTAGATATTCGACCATGCTTAGATTATCTTTAACCTCCACCCCATCCTCAGTGCTTAGTGGTCCCACTTCTTCTTTTTTTGTTTTCTTCCTATTTATATGGCAATAGAACCTTTTACTATTCATTTTAATTCCCTTTGCAAGGTCCAAATCTATTTATCTCTCTATGTTCTGACCTCCAAAAGAGAGATTTCCTTGCTGATTCTCCCCCCGCCCTCCCCAGATCTTCCACTCCTTGTAGCCTTTCTGTTTTCTCTTAATCAACTGTCTGAGATGCTTACTCATTCAGCTTGGTTTACAACTCCTGCCTATGAATTGTTTCCCCTTCCTTGGGATACAGGCTTCAGATAGTTCTTGCAACTTTGACTCAAAGTAATTCCAAGCTGCCTCCACCTTTAGATCCATGAGTTCTTCAGTCCAGTCCACTTCCCCAACTAATTCCCTTATTTTTTTTAAAGTTAGCCCTTTTGAAGTTCAAGACCCTAGTTATAGATCTATTTTTGTTTATCCTTCCATTTAGTTTGAACTGAATTAGCTCACGGTCACTCGAACCAAGGTTGTCCCCTACAATCAGCTGTTCTATGCACAACACACCAATACCAAATCTAAAATGGCATCCCCTTTTGTTGGTTCAGTAACTATTTGGTGAAGAAATCCATCAGCTATCACGTCCAGGAAAATCTGGGCCCTATTATTACTACTAGCACTTGTCTTCCAGTCTATCTCTGGGAAGTTAAAGTCTTCCATTATCACACAGTTGCCACTAGTTTTACTTCAATAAAAGCCTTAAAGAGGTCTCTATCCATGTCCAGATCAGATTCTGGTTTTCTGTACCACACCCCAAGCACTATCCCAGGGGAAGCACTAGTAGCTTTCGTCCCCAATGTGATTTTCGCCCAGACAGACTCCATCTTATCAATTCCATCACTTCTAATTTCTTTACAGTCTACTTCATCATTTATATACAATGCTACTTCACCATCTTTGCCTTGATATCTGTCTTTCCTAATTAGCACATACCCTTCAATACTTGTGCACCAGTCATGACTACTATTCCACTACTATTCTATGTTTCTGTTATTCCTATAATATCTGGTTTCATTTCCTTTACCGGTAGCTCTAGTTCCTCCATTTTGTTACACAGGCTTCTTGCATTGGTATACAAACATCTTAATTTTTGCTGTTTGGCTTCGCTCGCGTTCCTTATCTGATTTGGCACAGTCATTCTACTGCCAATATCACCTATTAGACTGGTATCTACACTACCCTTTTTCCTAATGTCCATTCTGCTCCCACTGCTGTGTCCTTCCTTACTTCATTTTCCTCCCTCTCAATGCTAAAATCAGGCATGGAGATTACCTGGGCATCTCCCAACCATCTCCCCAAGCTCCCTAGTTTAAACTCTCTTAATCAATTGTGCCAGCCTCCATCCTAGAAATGTATTTCCTTTTCTACTCAGGTGAAATCCATCCCAAGAGAACAGTCCTCTGTCCATGAATGCCTCCCAGGGACCATACATCCCAAAGCCCTCCTTATAGCACCACTGCCTGAGCCATCTGTTGATCATCATAATCTTGACACGCCTTTGTTTTCCTCTTCTAGGGACAGGCAGAATCCCAGTGAAGATCACTTGAGCCTTGATTTCCTTAAGAGTTTTCCCTAGCCTGGCACAGTCTCCTTTGATACATTCCAGCAAGAATCTAGCTATATCCTTTATACTCATATGAAGGACAATCAGTGGATTCTTTCCCACTCCCGTTAGGATCCTCTTCAGCCTCAGGTCCACATCCCAAATCTTAGCACTCGGCAGACAGCATACCCTTCTGTTCTCCGGATCAGCTCTGATTACAAGCCTGTCTGTTCTTCTCAGCAGGGAGTCCCCAGTCACGAAGATGCCTTTTCCTGGTAATGGTGCGATCCAGCCTATCCCTTGTTCTTTCTGGCTGCAAGTCATCTGGACTCCTATTCTACTTTACAATCCTCTGCAACCATTCCTGTATTCTTCTGGGGCTTTTATCTGGTAGTATCTCAATCAGCTCATACAGTCTTTGTATAAGATTAGCTGCTCTTCTTTTCTTCCTTGCCCTCCCACGTTCAGCAACCACCTGCTGTGCCCCTTCCTCATTTTCCAACTCCGCAAACCTATTTCTGAGCTCTATTTTTTCTTCACTAGCCTGTCTTTTCCTCTGTCGGGTTCTCGCAGTCACATGCTTCCACTGGCCACTTTCCTTACCCAGCATTCTCCCCTCAGAGTTCGTTGTTCTGCTTCCATCTGCAGATCTGGGTTTTTCCCTTCAGCTTCCTCTTTCCTTTGCTCCATCATCTGCTCGAATCCCCTTCTAAACTCAACCAGAGTTTTTCCACCTGCATTTCCAACCTTCAAATCTTCTCTTCCATCAGCTTTATGAGGTGACACCTCATATAAGTGAAGCTCTTTTGAGGTACCCCCTCCAGGATCATGTACATCCCGCAGCTTCCACATCCAGTCTTCTTCATTGTCTCTTCCACTGCTTGAGTGACTGCCACTACTGCCTCTGTATCTGTCATAGCCTTTCCCCCTAGTTCACACTGCCCCTAAGGCCCACTCAAATTCCCCTGTTTTTAGCTCTGTTTGCTGGCTTCTGTGCTGCTGCAGCTGTGGGGGACAGAATACCTATGCAATACTTCTGCTTATGTGCATTCCAAATCAGCTCCATAGAGAACTACTTTTGTTTGTATATTTAGTGCAACATTTGCTCTAAGGCTATTAGTTTGTGGGGTTCTCTGAATACATGAAAATATATGATAACTGAAAATGTTTGCAGAAAACTTCATATCTTGAATAAATCTGAAAACAGGTATGACTCAAGCATTGCTTTATTCTATAGAGGACTGGATATACTTCCAGACCCCTGTTCCCAGAGTAGCTGAAAATGGTGAAAATGATCTCCCTGACTAGGTACAGCATGTGTTTGGATAGTATTCATAGCCCAGGTTCTGTAAGGGTGTACAGCAGTCTTGAGTGATACAAGCTCTGAGATAGAGAACTAGTAGAGATTTCTCAGTTTAAGAATTTTAATACCTCTGAAGTTGCAGGCTGCAGACATGGGAGACAGAATGGCTGCCCTGATTTATTGTGTTGGGCCCAACTGAACTGATCATGTCATAGCTTTCCCCTTTCCAAGGAAACTACCTCCTGGCAAGCGTCAAACCCCTACAGCCTAGTTTTATTTTTGTAGTTTCAGACCCTCAGGGTCCAAATAATTTGCTAAAGGCTGCCAGCACAGTGAAGAAGTGGCAGTTCTAGTATGTGAAAACTGTAATCTTTCCAAATTACATTTCTTCACTGTTTAAGGAACAAAAAAGGATTTACTTCCATAAAAAAGCACTTTGTTATATGAATTTCTCCCTCCTGTAGTTTTGTATCTTATATACAAATGGGTAAACTCTGCAAGTCAGATTTATATGCAAGTGTGTGTTTCGTTGCAGCAAAATCTGAGACAGCAACATCACAGAGAGATCTAAAGAGGGAGCAGACTGGAACTAAATAGACCTTATTTGTCATTTTCCATACTTGGAGGCTCTCATGGTTTTAATATACAGCCTGAAGTTTAACTATGGTATAAACTTCTGGAAAGGTGATGGGTAAAACTGACTTTCAATTGGATTTAGGCTTCTAAGTGCTGAACTCGTCTTTGAAAATTGAGACATTTTTGAAATATGAGCGCTCTCAATAAATACATCAGAGGGAGGGAGAGGAATTACTTAAGTTAAGCACCAATATTGACACAAGAACAAATGGATATTAACAGGCCATCAACAAGTTTAGGCTTGAAATTAGATGAAGGTTCTGGAACAGCCTCCCAAGGGGAGGAATTTTCCCCTGGGTCAGATTGACAGAGACCCTGGGGAGGTTTCACCTTCCCCTGAGGCATGGGGCATTTGCTGATTTCAACTAGAGTAAATGGTGGATTCTCTGTAACTTGGAGTATTTAAATCATGATTTGAGAACTTCAGTAACTGAGCCAAAGGTTAGGGGTCTATTACAGGAGTGGCTGGGTGAAGTTCTGTGGTCTGCAGTGTGCAGGTGGTCAGCCTAGATCATCATGATGGTCCCTTCTGGCCTTAAAGTCTATGAATAAACTTTATCCACATTTTTTGGTATGGAATGAATCTTTTGTATTTAAGATGCCACACAATTTAAAGTGTTTAAGTGTGTAACATAAACAAGAAAAGTGTTTATCTCAGGATATAAACTGGATTTCTCTTTATAATTTTGTTATTGTAGTAAGCTTGTAGTAATGCCAGGACCATAGAAGCTCACTGTTTTAGGAGCCTCAGTATCAATTATTATTGTCAATTTTTGCACCTACAAGCTCTAGTCGTGAACCAGGACTCAACTGTGCTACATGTTGTACAAAGACTAACAGCTGGAGGCAAAATCTACTGTCAATCCACTACATCAGTGACTCCTTGTCCTATCAATGAGGCAATGGTGTGTACAGCTACCCTCTTTAAAAATAGTCTGTTTTTACAAAGTTGACGTTTTAAACGTTGCATAAATAGCGTTAGTCATATTATTTCTTTTCAGGAGACTTCTGATACGTAGTTTTTATTGATATCTATGTACATCTAACTAACTGCAGAGTATTAGTTTGCAATATCCTCATTACTCCATTTATTGTTCTTTCATTATGAGGGCATGACAATGTATTAATCTAGTTTTTATATAGTTTGGTGCCTGCAAAAGCAACCAAAAGTTTTACACTCTTGTGCATAAATTATTAAATTACGTAAGCAATTCCAACATTGTCATAACGGCCTATATGCTCCGCTCCAGAAGGAAAGTGCACGGAGGGTAGAGTACCTAGTGGGGTTAGACCAAATCCTGTGACGTGGTGAGTAGTTGTACCTTTTGTTGACTTCAATGGGAATTGCAACTGCTCAACACATATCTGATAGTAGAGAAGAGACAGAATATGGATAGAATGAATACCCAGGGGTTACGTACTGAGGGCAATGGACACAGACTGCATAGATTTGCTTGGCTCCAAAGTGCCCAGCCCATGCCACCACACAGGGTTCATCTGCCCTACATCCTCATTATGATCATGTAAGAGGCTCCTAACTATTACAAAGGAATTTGCCCATTAAAAGCAGTAAGCTTTTAGATGGATCAAAATGGTGGTTTCAAGGAAAGCAGACATTTCCCCAAATTCTAACTTCACAGGTTACAGAGGCAGCAACTATGCAGTTTGCTGCCATAGCTAAATATATTGGTTGAACTGGAAGCATTTTAAATTTGAACTAGAAATAAATCGGACTCTTCTCCTATTCCAGATGTTCAGTGTTTGCACCATACTGGGTCATGTCCACCTACTCTATAATACTTCTGTAATCATATATACTTGATGATAGAACTGTTCTCAGGTTCACTGGTAGTATTAACATTGATTTCAGAAGAAAACTCAGAGCTGAGAGTAAAAATAGTCTCTGTCGGTTGACCGCTCCTTCATAGATCTTCAGAACATATCTGGGAATTTGATGAAGCTGAAAGGAGGATCAGGGAACTGGAAGATTAGTGCCATGAACTAGAATCTGCTAAAACTAATTTTTACTGGCAGTCTATTTACAATTAAAAGTAGATGACCCAGAAAAATCACTCCCAGCAAATTTATATATGTATAGATTACCAAAAAAGGATGCACAACTTCTGCGGTGCCCAATTGAATTTTACTCCCCTGTTATTTCTGCATGGGTTCATCATTCCCCAGGTCAATTAACATTGTTCTGCCAATTGCTTTTCCTCATCTGATTATGCCTGTTTCCCCCAACTAGAACAGTGAAAACAACATCCTCAAGTTAGCTAAGGGGGTTGTGAGGGAGGGCCAGTTACCCTTTAACTCCCATAAAATCCAATTGATTAGAGATTTTGTTTAGAGAGCCAGAGGTGACTAAGAGATTTAATGTTGAAGCAAACATTGGACTCTCTATGTTGCATATTCAGGGCCTGCAAAGCATAGCATGAGCTAGATAAAAGATCCATTTTCCTACTGACACCCCTCAGAATTCAAATTTCACTGGAGCATGACCTAAGTGTCATGTTGCACAGAATAACTGTTGCAGTCAGTCTTACCTCAGTAACCAATTTGTCTGAATTTTAGATAAAATATACTTAGCAGCTCCAGCTGTGGCAGTAGATTGTCCAATGGTCTAATTCAGTATGGCAATCTCTGGGTCTCTCTCAGTAACATGGATTTTCTGGATTGATGGTTCCTGTTTGTTTTTCTGTACTATCCTCATGAGACCAGTTCATACAGTGTGAATTAACTCTTCATTTGAGACCTGAATCTACTCCCAGACAGGTAAATGGGTGTTACTTTATTGACTTGAGCAGAAGTTGGATCAATGTCTTTTAGGTGATACAGGGAATAGACTGTGAAACAATATCTAAGTCTTGTTCTTTTAGTATTTCCAATCTCCTATGTGTAGGCCAGTAGTTAATATATATAAAGGTCTTTGCTTTTTTCCACCTGTGAATATATGCATTTGTGAAGGGGTTCTACTCACCACAGGGGTTCCACCTCACTTCATCACATGATTTTTTGTAATAAGATTTGGCTTCTTGCTCTTTTTCTTTATGCATTTATTTTTAATGTAATGGGTCCTTTCCTTTTAAATATAATTTTCTCCCAGTTGAACATTTAAATATATCATGGAAAGCGCAAAAGCTTGATAATCCAACTAAAAGTGAAAAATAAATCTCTATCCCCACCCATTGTCTGTAAATAGATTTGGTACTCAATGAATTAACTAAATTAAGGAATTTAATTTGGAAAATAATATAAGCCTGATTCTCCACACCATTACACTGGTGTAATGCCATAGGCGTAAGAGTGGAGAAGCAGGCCCCTAATCAGTGCCAGGGACATAAGTAATTTTAATTAAAGTATTAGTTGGAAGATAATCCTACATTATATAACATTCAGATATTATAGTGTTGTTATCAACATCATGAAAGCACTGAATGGACTTGTGAACAAGTAAAATCCATTTGAGGATTAGTGACAAAAAACCGTCCAACTCTTTATCAGGGGAGAGAGAGTGCTTTTGTTTTTAACTTAGATCAAACCTGACCATGAACTTCGTTGTGAACTGGCTACTGCTAGTGATTTTCCTGCATGACCTTCCATCTTAACTTCTAGTCCCTCTGGCAGACACAAACTCCTTTCATACTCATGGGCCAGAGTTTGGTGTGGTTGACAGGGAAAGTCAGCATAAGAGCCCTGCATCTCCATACTGAATTCTACAACTTGACATCCTGTTTTGGTGTACCTAATGTAGGGGCTCTTATTTCAGTTCATCAGATAAATTTATAATTTGACTATATATAGAAAAAAAAAAACTAAGACAGCTCTTCAAAATTAGGCTTGCATAGTTGTAGATTAATTGCATGCAAAAAACATGCATGGAAGTATCCAATTTCTCTGTGCACAAATCAGCCATTTGTGGGCAAATATGTCCACTTATGGACCCTCTGAGGACATGAAAACTGTTGCAATACAGCACCAGCACATGTAGGAAGCAAACAATGACTCCACTTACTTTTTTCATGTTGGATTATAGAAATATAGGCAGGATCAAGAAAACCTAGACCATCACTGACAGGTGTTGTCTAATCTGTTCTTAAAACCCTCCAAGGAAATTCATAACCTCCATTGGAAGCCTATTCCAGTACTTAATTACGTTTAGAGTTAGAAATGTTTTTCCTAGCATCGAACCTAAATCTCTCTTGCTGCAGATTAAGCCCAATGCTTCTTGTCCTGCCTTCAATGGAGATGGAAAACAATTCTCTTTATAACAGCCCTTAACGTATCTGAAGACTATCACGTTGCCTCTCAGTCTTCTTTTCTCAAAACTAAACATGCCCAATTTTTTTAATCGCTTGTCATAGGTCAGGTTTTCTAAACCTTTTATCACTTACGTTGCTCTCCTCTGGATTCTCTCCAGTTTGTCCACCTCTTTCTTTGAGGTATGGTGCTCAGACCTGGACACAGTATTCCCGTGAGGCCTCAACTGTATTGCTGAGTAGAGTGGAACAATTACCTCCCATGTATTATATATGACAGTCCTCTTAAAACAGCCCAGCATATTAGCCTTTTTTTTTGCAACTGCAGCACATTGACTCATACTCAGTTTGTGATTAACTATAAATTCCCAGATCCTTTTCAACAGTACTACCACCAAGCCAGTTACTTCTCACTTTGTAGTTGTTCATTTGATTTTTTTCTTTCCTTTACTGAATTTCATCTTGTTGATTTCAGACCAATTCTCTAATTTGTCAAGGTCATTTTGAATTCTAAACCAGTCCTCCAAAGTGCTTGCAGCCCCTCCCCGCTTGGTGTCATCCACAGATTTTATAAGCATATTCTCTACTCCATTATCAAAATTCTTAATGGAAATATTGACTAGCAGCAGACCCAGGATAAGCCCCTGTGGGCTGATATAATCTATATAACTAGATACGCCCTCCTACTTTGACTCTACTGATAACCATAGAGTACGATCTTTCAACCAGTTGTGCACCCAGTTTATAGTAATTTAATCTAGACCATAATTCCCTAGTTTTCTAAGAAACTAATGTGGGACTGTGGCAAAAGCTTTACTAAAATCAAGGTATCATTTCAACTGCTTCCCCTGTACCTGCTAGGCTGCTAACCCTCTCAAAGAAGGAGATCAGGTTGGTTTGACATGATTTATTCTTGGCAAATCCATGCTGGCTATTCCTTAGAGCCCTAACATCCTCTAGGTGCTTACAAATTCATTATTTAATAGTTCATTGCTGTATCTTTCCAGCTATTGAAGTTAGGCTATCTAGTCTATAATTCCCAGTTCCTCTTTGTTCCCCTTTGGAAAGATAGACACTATGTCTGCCATTTTCCAGTTATCTGGGACTTCAACTATTCTCCACGAGTTCAGAAAGATAATTGCTAATGGTTCCAAGTTTGTTTCAGCTAGTTCTTTAAATTCTTTAGTCTGAATTTCATCAGGCCCTAACGACTTGAATACTTCTAGCTTATAAATATTCTTTAAATTGTTTTTTCCCCCATTTTGGCTTGCAGCCCTTCCTCCTTGTTGTTAATATTATCTGTTTTGAGTATCTGGTTGCCATTAATCTTTTTAGTGAGGACTGAAACAAAATAGGCATTAAACACCCCTGCCTTCTTGATGTTATCCGTTATTAGCTCTCCTTCCTTGCTAAGTAGAGGACCTACACTTTGCTTTCTTTTTCTTTCTCCTATTGTATTTAAGAGCCTCTTCTTATATTATATATAACTGTGTGCAATTGTGTATATATAATATACTATAACCTTATAATTCAATTTTCTACGTATCTGATCTTGTGCAACATGTGAAAAGATACTAGTAACATGTTTTGGCCATTTTTTATCAATATGGAGTTTATTTAAAAAATAAAATCTTGAATTAGTCTTCGAGACCCCAGCTCTGCTACGCTACTTGTACCTAATCATATAAGATATAATCCCCATTTTTACACATGGGGAACTGAGACACAGTTTAAAAAGCTTGCCCAACATCACTGAAAATCTGTGACACAACCAGAAATTAAACCCAGATCTGAATCCCAGTGCCAAACCACTCCTTCCAAGACATACATAAATAAATGAAGAGATACACAGGAAACAAGGGTTTGTTATGATGTGGAAGACACTGAATCAGAGATAATTAATCTCTTACATCCCCCAGATCCACAAATCACTTTCCATATGGCTTTTTTTATGCAGGAGGAATTCATATCTAGAGTTAAAGAAATCAATTATTTATGCAGGGCTCTTTCAGATCGTTTTGCACGCCTTAAGAAATTGGACCAGAATGCAAACGAGGAATAATTTTAAATTAAGGAGACTTAATGCTTCTCTGCTAGGAATTCCTAACTTTATACATTTTTCTTGCAGGCAATACAATTTTGCTTTCAAATGAATTCAGTTCCCCTTCGGTGTCATCTCCCTTCTTTGGGGAGCCTGCAAGGCAGTTCTAAGAGGTCAAATTCTGCATATTCAGTGCCAGTAAGAGGAAAAGAATTATTTTACGGTAAATTTACTAATACTGAGAATAATAGCTCTAAAATGGAAAGGGATTACCTACTGCCCAGTTCATAAGAGGTGGCTACAACTTTCAATCGAGCCAGACAGTTCTATATTAATCAGGCAGTTTGCAGTAATGGTAGCATTTATGAACAGGAGAAAGAGTTTGGAAAACTTCTAAATTTCTAACCAACTGGACAGCAAAAAGCTTTCTGGCATCCTAAAATTTCAAAACAGAAATGAGCCAGGAGTCTGGAAATTACAAAGACACTGGTCATGCAGCTTCAATATTGCTTTCCCCGCCACCCCGATTCATTCATACATAGACCCCATCTTCAATTTAAAAGGTCTAAGAGCAATAATGGATAACTTTTTAAGCATCAAAAACGCTTCTCCAATCAAACTTGGCCTCAATTCCAGCAAGCCCTCAAGTGTCAAGTGATCTTCCTTGACTTTTAATGCTACTATTTTAATCTTACATTTTAACCCTGCGCCTACCCCTAGATCTATCAGAGAATAGTTAGCCCTTAGTGATTCTGTATTTAAGAGGATAGCCTCATTATCATGATATGAGTGCAATTCTTCTCCAGAGTAGCAGCATTAATATTTGGCAGTATGCAGCCGTCTGAACTTTTTTCTTCCCTAGTATTGGAATCGAACTCTAACCAGCCTCCCGATGCCCTAGCACAGGGACAGAGAAGGAAAGGTTTGTTCTTGCTGAAATTAAATTGATCAGTCAATCACAATATTCTAAAGGGACCATCAGGACCTGAGTTGTGGAGAGATAGGAGTTATCTCCATCACCTCAATCTGTACGCTTGTGTGCAGTGAGATGGGAAGGAGATGTCCCTACTGCCAAACAGGCAACTTTTAAAAAATAAATAAATAAATAAAATAAAATAAAAAAGTCTGACCTCTTGGAGTCAAGTTATGGAATCACTCCTAACTGTTGCATGAGAATGGGGACCAATCTAGGATTTGATAGGACCTTACTTGTGATGATGGAATGGGGAATTCAAAGCTGACTTTAGTTAGTCCTTTTACCGTGAATTTATGCAATTCTACTGTCCTTTTCCTTAATGTAATTTAAAGTTAGACACTTCATCTCTAAAATGTTTATGGCAACCTTTAATACCCAACTGTTGACACAAAAGAAGGCCAGAGGGTTCCTCATTAATTGTCATGGGAGGGATATGACTTCGTGAAAGATTATTCTGGTTTCCTGAGCTAAAATGATGATCCATTTTGATTAGCTCTGAAGGAATCTGAATCTTGGTATATACCATTCTTCTAAAGGTCTCTATGGAAGGAGAAGAGATAAATGTAGCCATTTGCAAGCAATGCTAAAATTATAAAAAGTTATCTAAATGTAACATGTACATTTTGTATCAGAATATGACTTTGTAT
Organism: Emydura macquarii macquarii; assembly: GCF_026122565.2. Taxonomy (NCBI): domain Eukaryota; kingdom Metazoa; phylum Chordata; order Testudines; family Chelidae; genus Emydura; species Emydura macquarii. The sequence continues at coordinate 30,244,113 of NW_027131390.1, read as the reverse complement.
CCAGGCTAGAGTATTTTGATTAGAGCAATAAGGGGAAATGCAGGAGATAGTATCTATTCATAAGATTTAAAAATTAGCGATCAGGGCTCTTCTGTTCTGTTCTAACTTTGGTCACATAGTATGGTTTACTGGATTGTGCTCTGGATTGGGACCCAGGAGACCTGAATTCTACTCTTAGCTCTGCTCTTGGCCTACTGGGTGTCCTTAGGCAGATGACTACATATCCTCATTTGTAAAATGTGGATAGTGAGACTGATTGACTTTGTGAAGCACTTTGAGATCTATGGATGAAAAGCACAATGTAAGAGTTAGGTGGTGGGTACCATTGATATCCTGGGCCAGCGGTTTCCAAAGTGTCCATAAGCCACCTAGGTATTTCATACTGAGCCAAAAACCAAGCCACACAACATTAGTTGGCACTTGGCTCCTGAGTTATATCTGTGGCAGAATTAAAAAATACATCACGTGACTCTGGAACTAATAATTTCCTTTCCTCCTTTGATTAAAAAAATGAAGGAACTTGGGCTTCAATTTCAAAGCATTCTTCAAAAAAGTCATGTTTTTATTCCTTTACTCCACTTCAGTGGAAAATCCTTAGAAGCTAAATTTACTAATGGATGAGAACAGAGAAGGGGAAGCCTGTTCATATTTTCAATAATTTTGCATCTCAGTGACAATTTATTATAGCTTTAGCCTCCCTTGCATGGGAGGAACATCCCACCCCGTCATGTGAAAAAAAGAATTAGCCCTTTCAATTTACCTTTAAAAGAGGTGATGCAACAAAACCAAGTAGCAACAACAAAAAAATCAATACAAACACCACTTGCTTCATTGAGTATTGGGAATAGGCCAAGTCAGTGACAACCACACTTTTTGGCTTTTCTTCCTTTGACAGTTAACTTACAACTGCTGTAGAGGTGATAAATAATACTGGCATTGTCTACTCCATGGGCTGTATCATATGGGGAGTGCCCACTCAGATCAACGAAAGCCCTAAGTTGATAAGGGCAGTGTTTTGTTTTCAGTTTGTTTTACGTGTGGGAGTTCATGTGTGGCCTCAACTCTGTATATGGATCTGCCAGGGGAACTTTGGCCCAGATCTTCCAAGGTATTCAGGCACCTAATTCCCACTATAATCAATGGGAGTTAGGTGTCTATGTACCTTGGAAGATCTGGTACCCATCAGGAGCCCCATTATCAGCATTTAGGTTTTACATGCATGTAGAGCTCTACTCATGCAGATCCAATTATAGGATCACGATCTTGATTTGTAGTCATTCTTGGATAAAGTCAATCAGTGTACCAAACAAAATGTGATTAAAATATATATTTTGTGTCCTCTGTACTGGTTTCTTTTTACTATATTGATTCTTTTGCATAACAGACTGTTTTATATTCTTCTAATAAACTGGTCTATTAATTAAACATTGACTTACTTAAGTTTATAGGTTTGTAACAGATCAATTTTATGTGTAAGTACATGAGGTTCTATTGCAGCTTAATTCATTTGTGTATGAAATGTATTGATTCATGATTAGAGTATATTGGTTTGCATGTGTAGTGAACTCTGTTTACAGTTTGTGTACCGTCTGCTGTGATCCATAATCATCTGCATTTAAAACAGATGGGACTGTGTATAAAACATATTGGGTTGTGTGAACTATTATAATATGCTGTGGCAGTTTACAGGAGTCCGTTTATGTATCTATACTAAATAAATGTTCATATTATACCCTCTATCAATAGATCCTTCCTATTGCATGGAAAAATCAGATTATGAGTAAAGCTATTTAAAAATATTTACTCATGATTCTTACTATTTATTTTTTACCTGTAACATGTACAAGTGATGGTACCCAATCCACCAGTCTCTAGTGAAGCAAAACTCCCATTAGATTCAGTGGTGGTTTTATATGAGTAAGAATTGCCATATTCATATATATTACTCCACTTCATATCCAACATGATTCATAATTTCAGCTGCATAGAGAAATAGTCTAGAGCAGTGTTTCTTAACCTGGGGGTTTAGAGGGGTCGCAAGTGCAGATCTGGTATTGGGGGTGGCAAGAAAGGCAATTGCCTGGAGCCACAGGGGCGCCATGAAACTAAGTTACATGCCTCAGCCCCGTGGGGGTAGGACTCAGGCTTCAGGGGTACAGTAGTTTGGAAAGGTTAAGAACCACTGGTCTAGAGTAACGAGCACAAAATTAGTGCAAAGTAGGTGTGAAAAACTACAGTTCTACTTTGGTGTAAATTGACTCTACAAAGAAGTGTAAGCGACTACAACAGATATGATGACAGTAGAGAAGCAGGTCCATTATATTAAATACTCTTGGTCAGGTTCCACGTTAAATTACACAGTGTAAATCTCAACTAATTCCATTAATTTCTGTGAATTTAACCCCACGTTATTCCAGAAAAAATTTACCATTAGCCTGATATATTTATGCAGAGTAACATTTTCTTTCCCATCTGAAATAAATCGTCTAATTAGAGATGGGCTACACGGGGTAGCTTGTTTTTTCCAAGAGTAAAATAGATGTTTTGGATTTTCCATTTTGTATCCAACTCTCCAAACAGTGAATGGGTGTGGGTTCAGATTAATAGTTATGGAACATTTTTACTTTAGTTGTTTTACAATTAGCTTGAGTAAATCATATTTATTTTGAAAGTTACTAGTAATGATGCATCAATTGTAACAATATATTAAACAGACTAATTATTACATAAAACTATACTGTTTGTTTCTATATTGGTTTGCAATGTGTGCATGCAGTAAGTTTGATAAGTGTTTTACTGGTGTGAATAATGTCCATTTGGTTGATCAGCTTTTTTATGTTAGATACTAACTTGAGTAGAAGGTTTAGTCTATTACTTTATACGCGACTGCTCTTAACAAGTGCTGAGCACCGTTAGCTGCCATGGAAAGCACTCAATACTTCACAGGTTTGTGCCCTAATTAAAACAAATTGGCTGTATATTCCTATATGTAATAGCAGTCAATATGTACCTAGGGATAGTAAAAGCCCTTAATGTGGAAGTTTCTTGGCTTCAGTGGCTGTTTGGACCCTATGCTCACTCCCTTTCTCCAGCCTTTATTGCCTTCTCTGTTCTGGCCTTTGTTCTGATGCTCTGCTATTCAATGTTCTAGTCTTCAGACATCTCCCAGACCTCATTGGATCTTGTCCTTAACCATTGCTAACCCTGTCCAATGCAAATCAAACCATTCTTGCGCTGTTTTTTTATCTTCACTGCCTCAGCAACTTGCAAAAGATCTTTAGTACCATTTCAGACCTTGGCATCTGAAAGGATGGCTTTTCTGTAAAGTTAAGGTATTGTCTTAGATTCAACCTCACTTATATGTATTTACACAAATGCTTTGCTATGTCAGACCCAGAATATCCAAACTATTTAGTTTTCTCAAATATTGACAATGAGTCTTGAAAGATTTTCTTTGACTTTTTAATGTATATAATGTTTATTTTTACTAGAACAAATATCCATCATATAATGTACCTATTCACAAAAGGGTCAATAACTCTATACATAATAAAGATGTTTGGTTGACATACTGCTGAATAATTTGCAATTTCAGTATAGAATCCTTCAGGATCAACTAGAATTACAACGGTAGCACAGACTTGACTGCCTGGTGCTACGTTTCTGCAATATTTTGGCTCTGTAGCTTAAGTACACCACACACTCTACCATTAGAGTTGTCATCAATTTGGCATTGAAGTTAATGAGAAATAATTTACATTTGTTATACTGTATCTGGATGAATAACTAGCCTATTAGCTTAATGATGCCATATACCTACTTACTGTTCATTACACCACCATTTTTTTTTTATTTCCAAGGATTTCAAATAAAAAAGTCCAATACTCGAATTGTTTCTTCAGGCAAAATTCTCATGAACTTCAATAGGAGTCGTGTAGACTTTGAACCTTAGGGCGTAGTCTCACAAGAAGTTAAAGAAAGAACAAAAGATTGCCAGAGCAGAAAGAGTTCACAGCCCCCAAATTAGATCAGAGTCCTTCTCTACAGAAGCATCCAAATGGGTGCTGTGTTTTGAAGTCTTACAGAAGACATTATTCTGAATCATGAGGTTTCGGTCACTAGTAAAGAAAGATTTGGTGGGCTCAGGATATTTTTCTGATGAGGATTTGTTTACTTCACAAAATCAGAACTACTTTTAGTACAAGAAGTGCATGGAACAGGATGTGGGAGAGCAAGGCAGGGCTCAGATGCATTTGCCGAGCTGTATATATAGCACCTCTGCCTCTACTGTGTGTGGCTCAGATTCCTTTCCTCTCTTCCTTAAGAACTATGGACCTGATCCAAAGCCCATTTTCATAGATTTCAAATTATTTTGGCTCAGTCCCAAATTCACATTCTAAACCCTCTATCAGGTTTTAGTAGAGCCAATTAAGAATAAAAATTATGTATTCTTCCGCACAGAAAAGGCAAATACTACAGTTGATCAAAGAGGTCTATGGCCAACATTTTGAGTTTTATATCTTGTGATAGGTAGAAGGCTTTTATGAAATGTCTAATGTCACTGCATTCAAGAATGGAAAACCTCAGAGACCAGTGCTCACATGATGATGAAGATTCATACCTATGTTTCTGGCTGCTTGATGGGAGAGCTATGTCCATGAAAGGGCTTTGGTTTCCTTGACCATGGGATGCTGTTCTGGGAAGGAGGGCTGCTAGGAAGAAATGGGGTCCACCTGACCAAAAAGAAGAGCATCTTCACACTCTGACTTGAGAGCTTTAAACTGGCTTTAAAGGGGGCAGGTGACAAAAGCCCACAGGTTAGGGTGGAAAAAAAAAAACTTTTAACAGGGGGTTGGTTGTGGGGGCGCATGGAAAATGTAATTGTGTTATAGGAGCAACAGTAGGAAAATCAGTGAGGGAATCTGCTCAGTATCTTAGATGCCTCTACACAAATGCAAGGAGTATGGGGAATAAACAGGAAAAACTGGCCATATTAGTACATAAGCTAATCTATTACTTAATTGGCATCACAGAGACTTGGTGGGATACATTTTTTTAATTGGTATTGTAATAACCTACAGTACTAGAACCTGAAACCATGGGGGTCTGGGGTGCTAATGCTTCCAAATCAACACCAGAAGCTTAGAGTAGGCTTCTGCTGGAGGACCCTGTGAAGCTAGTCACTGCAGAAAGTACTGCCTAGCAGGGCCTGAGTAGTGGCCCCTGCAGCCCACCGATTGGCTCATGCTAGTATATAAATGAGGAAGTTTGCATGGGGAGCTGTCTGAGCAATGTTGCAGACTGCCTGCTTGCTTCTGCTTTAGATCTTGCTTTGCTGTGAACCCTAGACTCTTATTCCTGATCTTGCTTTGTCCCTGACTCTGCTACTGGTCTGATGTTTGTAACTTGGTGCCTGACTCTGACTCCTTTGTATCCTGACCAGCTCAATTCTGACCCTGACCAAAGCTTATTAACTGACCTGTGCACACAGGCTACTATAACCTGGCCCTGACAGGCATAGAGGTATATGGCTTGTCCAAGATGGATAGAGAAGGGGAAAAGGAAGGAGGAGTTGCATTGTACATCAAGAACATATACATCTGTTCTCAGGTCCAGGTGGAGGTATGAAGCAGACCAGATGAAAGTCCCTGGGTAAAGATAAAAGGGGGAAAAATAGGGGTCTATTATATTGACTTTGCTCTCGCCCTGAGAGCAAAGGCAACCCTACTGGGAGCAGGGATGTCCCTGTAGACTCTGGCCTTTGGGGCCTCACTGCCTTGAGGCCAGGGACAGCTAAAAAGGACTTAATCTCAGGCCGATAGCACTCCCCTGGTCGAAAGAGGGGGCGAGGTGCCCTGGCCCTGTGACACTAAGGCACAAAATGAGTTACACCTACCAAGAAACATAAAAGGCACTAAGAAGAGGTCCTTTAAATACATTAGGTGCAGCAGAAAGATGAAGAAAAGTGGTAGGTCCTTCACTAATCAGGGAAGAAGAGCTAATAATCAATGGCATCAAGAAGGCTGGGGTGTTTAATGCCTATTTTGGTTCAATTTTTACTAAAAAACAAGTTAATGGTGACCTGATACTCCACCCAATTAATATTAACAACCATGGGGAAGAAGCAGAAGCTGAAACAAGGAAAGAACAAGTTAAAGAATATTTAGATGTATTCAAGTCAGTAGGGCCTGATGAAATTCATCCTAAGGAATTACTTAAGGAATTACATCACTTAAGGAATTACTTAAGGAATTACATCACTTAAGGAATTAGCTGAAGCAATCTTGGAACCATTAGCAATTAACTTCAAGAACTCAGGGAGCACAGGTCAGGTTCCAGAAGACTAGAGAAGGGCAAACATAGTATCTATATTTTAAAAGGGGAACAAAGAGGAACCAGGAATTATAAACTAGTATATCCTAACTTTGGTAGTTGGAAAGATGTAGGAACATATTATTAAGCAATCAGTTTGAAAGAACCTAGAGGATAATAGGGTTCTGGGGAATAGACAGCATGAATTTGTCAAGAAGAAATCATGCCACCCTGATTTCTTCTTTGACAGGGTTTCTGGCCTAGTGGGTATGGGGGAAAGCTCTACATATGTGTTATCTTGGGTGTTTTGTTTGTTTTAGTAAGGCTTTTGCCACATTCCCACAAGAGATTTTCATAAGCAAACTAAGGAAATGCTGTGTAGATCAGTGGCTCTCAATCTTTCCAGACTACTGTACCCTATTCAGGAGCCTGATTTGTGTACCCCTGGTTGAGAGCCACTGGTGTAGATGAATTTACTATAAGGTGGGTGCACAACTGGTTGAAAGATTATACTCAAAGAGTAGTTATCAATGGTTCACTGTCAAACTGTGAAGGTGTATCTAATGTAGTGGGGTGGGGGGCATAACTTCTTGAGACCATTTTACACTCAAGTTCTTAGGGTTGGGACATTTTCTTGCTCTTTAGTCTAAATAATTTTTCTCCTTTGTTAATGTTTAAATACTAAATGTTTATGGATTGCTTGAGTGTGCCACTCCTTGCTTATTAAGAAACCATTCCTGTCACAACTCTTTTATTCTAGATCTAGCATTCAGCTCTTACTCTTTAAGTTTTAATCTTCTGATGCCATAATCATCTTCTGCCAGAAAGTGATATACTTAAGCATTTTACATGAAGCAGAGCAAAGGGATGCTGCAACTTTAAGAAATTACTGTTGGAGGGCAACTTCCATTTGGCGTGTTTTACAAGGGAATGTCACAGTTTGACTTTGGAAGTTCTCATCCATCTGCTGCAATAACGTGTGGGAGAGAAGACAAAGGTTCCCCTGGAAACCATCCCAAAAGGGTTCAAATTTGAAGCCTGATCCTGCACTCCACATCCAGCAAACTGCCAGTATGCTCAATGAGAGTTTTGATTGAGTTAAGGAGTGTAGAATCAAAATTTTTCAATTCATAAACATCCGTAAAGAAAAGAAAAATGTCTTTCCTGTAGATGAAACATAAAACCCTTTTCCTGCTGTAGGACCCATAAATATAGAAAATAAAACCTCAGCACTATTGTTCAGTTATTGCATTTTAGGAACACACATGTGTGCTTGTATTTCAATGGGAGCACCAATGAGGTTAGTCTGGCAAGCATGAAACATGCATAATTAATTTTGCTCTTGCAACGCCCTTACACTTTAGCTGTTGCAGCAAATACCATCTTAAAGAAGTCCACTTGTTACTGTTAGTTGTGGAGGAATTGGGCATCTCTAAAAAAATCCCTTTTCCTTTGGTTCTCAAATTTGCCATCCAATTCCAGACATATGTTTGCATTTACTGCTTTAAAGCAGAGACCAGGAGAATGGCAGGTTCCTAGAAAAAAATATGTCATTGGTGATAAACAATACTGAAGTCACTGGAGCAGTTAATGCATTGCAGGTCAGAAACGACACCCCAGACAATACTGCGCGTGCAGGTAATACACCAAATGTCACATCTGAAGGGGGCAATGCTTTTTCTGCTGCTACATCCTCAACAAATTGTAGTACATGGCATGAGTTACTTGCTGACACAGAAGCATGAAGGATTTTTAGGAGGCAAAAGAATGCATTTGCAGGCTGTACAGAATAGAGCACAACAAAAAATATAGCACAATTAGCAATCCAATGCTCATCAAGGCTATTAGCCAAACAGTAAATCATGTTTGAATGTAATTGTAATCTGCAAACAAAAGTAATTGTTCTTTATAGCTGTACATTAATGGATTAAGCCTGCTAAACAGAAAAGCACCAGACCTTAATAAGGTTAAAAATTGGTTGTTTGTTTGTTTTTAAATGTGACATATTTTGTCCTTTATATGTGGGTTATAAACAATGCATTCATCTATTAAGGGCTGCAGATGAATTCATGTATATTAATAATTCCTAGTGCTCACATACCATACTGCTTTACATTTTCACAGTGCTGAAATGTAACTCATTAATCCTTGTAGCACTCCAGTGACTTAGGGAAGTATTCGTGTGTCCTTTTTTACAGGCAGTGAAGAACTGACCATGTTAAGTGATCTGACAAGGTCGTATGTTAAGTCAGTGATGGACCTGGAACTCAGGACTTTCTGAATCCCCGTGACATGTTTGTTGCACTAGCCCAGGCTGCTTCTTCTCAGGACTCTGCCTCAGTGCACCCCAGAGTTCAGAGGAGGATATGTCCCTCTAAATCAATTCTGCCTACAAGCAGAGCTAAACTGCAGAGAACACCGTAGGGCAAAAGTACTTAATGAAGTCCCTCTTCTTAGCCAAAAAGATCCCATAAAGCAGAGGTTGACACTTGTATCTGAATATAAATATCCATACATATATAGATATGAAGAGAATGCAGCAGCAATTCTATAATCCATTGTGTGTGGGGGGGGGGGGCAGGGAGGAAGCAATGCTTCCAATTAAATAGGCTCCCTAATGACATGGTGGCAAACAATACAATTTTAAAGGGAAAAATTTTTACCAGTCTCCCTTCTGCTGTATATAACATCTAGCTCCCCAGATTAGCTGCACAAAAATTGCTAAATTCAGCAGTGCACTATCCAGAGGTGGTATCCAAAAATGTAGGAACCGTTTCAGTTGGAGAGGATGGCAGGTCCATTTACTATAATGAGCTGCTACTTGACAATATGAGAATGTTCCCATTAGGTCTGATGCCAAGGGAAAGAGCGGCAATAGTTCTGAGTCATCATTTGTCTTACCCAGCAGGTAATTCTATTAATGACTTATAGGCCCAGCTTTGTGCTCAGTGTTTTAAGGATCAGACAGTTTGCCTGATACAGCAATGTGGTAAATGGTCTCCTACAGCAGAGTGTGACAGAGTCAGCATTTTCCACTTCACACCATGTAATCAAACAAGTATGAGCTAATAGTTCCAAGCTGAGAAGTGATATAGTTTAAGAAAGTTTTGCCGACAAGTCATGCTATATCCTGTGAAAGGATTGAAAAGGAGGCTGATAATCAATTACATGAGGCACCAGTGGAGTTACCTTTCATTCATGAGTCTAGGACAATCTGCAACGGTCTGCTATTGTCCTGTATATTTCATTAAATATTTAGAGAGGTGGGAGAAGAGTTGAGGGGCTGACTGAAACCAGGGGCAAGAAGGACGATATGGATTTACTATCCTTCAACTGCTTTATTTTTCACAATATTCCTTGCACAGCCTCCATGCCCACAGACATGATGATTGTGCAGGACATGTCAAACACGGAGCCATGAACTGTAAGGACTAGCAATGGTTGGAATGATATGATTAATTTTGGTCGCTTTTCCAACCCCCTCTCTGGGCCCACCTGCAACACTTCATAGGAAATTTTGCTACATTCTGCACAATCCATTGGTGCTGGCACAGCCTAGATTTTGAATTCCCAGAGTACATGGGATTGAAATGCCTTCAGCAAGTGAGAGGCATTACTTAATTGTCCAATACTATTATAGCAATACTCTATGCATTTTTCAAGCCTCTTGGGCAGATGTCTTCAGTTCTGACGCATAGAGTGCTACAGTACTCCATAATCCACATAAATGTTGAAGATAAGAGCATGTAAAGCAAGATGGTGATCATTTTGGTGACAGTCAGTCAACTGAAAGTTTGCTGTAGGAAACTGATTGCTTTATTTCTTATGGCACATGAAGGTTGGATATTTAGGAATTGATTTTTCGATTTGTCTGTGCCTGTGCACGTGGTGAAAGTTTGACATGCCTTGCCAGAGATATGATCCCTCCCTATGCTATGAAAGCATAGAGAGCTATTAACCAAGTCTTCCTTACTGCATAGATTTTGATCTATAGTGCAGTGGCCATTGCATGGCTTTAAGGACCTAGGTTTATTTAGAAGAGCATAATGAACAGGCAACTTTGACCTGATAGATGCCAGCTGCAGAAAAGCCTTAGACATTAGTGAATGATAGTGTTATTCATGCATTATTAATACAGTTCTGTTAAGTAATCTATGTTGTAATGTAATTAATGATAATTGTTAATAAACCTGCCACTTTTTAATGCCAATGGATGATTGCTAAGTGGTTTTCTGTGTGGACAAGGGGGTCTTAGAGCAATGTACAATTCATACTACCATTCTCTAACTCTGAGTACTCATGCATTTTTCATTACTGGAAGAGCAATTTCTGTATGCCTTGTACAACTACTGAATTTATGGCTATTGAAATGTTGCAAAGTCCAGGACTTGTCACATTCAAATATAAAATATACTAGATGACAATATCAGATCAAAACTGCAAACTATACATATGACAGGTGTCTATAATAGTCTTGTCAAATGCAGTTGTGATGGCTATATGTAGATGCAGGGAATAGGTAACAAAACAGACCCAACAGAGAGTGACTTAAAATACACAATCTATGGGGCCAATTCTGCCTTCACTTACACAACTGCCAGCTTATCTCAACTTCACTGATAAGTGAATACAAAATTGATCTCTGCATTTATATTTTATTTTTGTCACTGTTTTTAAGAGGAGACAGTTAAAAAGTACAATTTCTTGAAAGGCCTGCAATGAGAGTCTGAAATTTTTCAATAGAGCTAAGGAAAATCAGCACTCATTCTTTCCTGCATCAGAAACCAATCAATTCCATTGTCTTCTGCGTTCCATTTCTAAAGATGATGCTTTCTGTATGTGTGTCAGAGCACTAGAAGTGTGCAAATGCATTTGCACTAGTACAGAAAAATGAATTCAGATTTGATCTGATCAATGAAATAATTCGCTATAGATCAGATTTTTTTTTACTGGGCTAAACTTGTTCTGTCTCTGATTCCTATATATTTTCTCACACCTAGTGGGGGAAAAAAAACCATGCAAGACCTGGCCTTTTAGGCCACTTGTACCTAAAGAAAATAACTTTCAAAATTTTCTTTGGGGTCATCCACAGGATCACTCCTTCGATGGAAGCGTTCAACTCCATGGTAGGTTAATTGGATATTCTGAAGGCTTTTCAGACAGTAAAATGCCTAAGACAGAAATGATGCTAGCAGCTTTCTCCACCTACTGTTTAGCCATCATTGTTGCTTTCAGCTTTAGGAAACTCTTCTATTAAAATTTAGTTAGCAATACATTCAGAATAAAATGGCTTCTTAATGCTTGTCTCATTTTCACAGTAATAATCATTTAGATCCTTGATATTTTGTTGTGACTGAAGTTCCATATGTATTTTCAAGTCTCTTTTTTTCTAGAGCTGATGTGGAATTTTCTGATAAAACAAATTTTAGTTGGAAAATGCTGGTTTGTCAAACGTGAAATGTTTCACAGACTTAATAGGTTTGATGAACTGCCGAAGACCCACAAGCCAGATTCCATTGGAAATCTGCCTCGCTGCCTGACAGCTCACCTGGTAGGCTGCTGGGAAGTCCAGATTTCCAGTCCTGCCATGCCACCTGCCCCAGAACTGGGGACACTAGGGTTTCCAGATTTCCCACCATGCAGTCAAGATCCTAGAAGCATTGGGGACTCTGAGACCCAGTAGGTGCCAGGGTTCTTGAGGCTTCCTGGCTCCCTGCTTCCTGGCGGTAGGCTCCCTGGCCTGATGCCAAGATTGGGGAAAAGCATGAGGAGTTCCAGAGATCCTGGGTAGCCAGTTGCTCCATTTCACTTGGGGAAAATGAAAACAACAACATTTTGATATTTGAATCTGAACTAAAACTTTTTTTTTGAAATGTCAGTGTTTCCCACAGAATGGAAATTCCAAGTTGTGATCAGTGCTAGTTTTTTCCCGGGTCCCATGGAGCAGTTGTACTCCTTATCCTTCCAGTTCCAATGGAAAGACTGGCACTGGCAGCTGAATGCTAAGAGTTGACCGAACTCTTTTCCCTCTTGCTACCATCACCCATGCCTGTCACCTCAAGATTAGATTAGTGCAATATGCAAGGATTGCTCTATATGGCTACACCTTAAATCAACACAGAACCTGAAGCTTGTGGAACATGCTGTAGACTCTTTCGCTGGGAGCAGATGACACTGCTGCTATGAGCTGTACTGGCTGACTGTTGGTTTCTAGGTAGAGTTTAACTTGTTGAGTTTTTGATGTTCAGAGCCCTGATTAGTTAGGGCTCTGCCTGCATGAAACACTGCCCATCTCCAGGCAGTGAAGCCCATTCAGTATAAGAGAGGGAGCTGGCAGTGGCAGGTTCCAAACTCAAGGTCCCTCACAAACATCCCACTTCCTTCCACCTTGGTTCTAAACGGCCAAAATCCCTCCTTTAGTGACTGTGCTGCAAGGGCCATCTTTGCCCAGGCTCATAATAAGGGCTGTCAGTTGGAGCGTGTTAGCTGAGCTCTTATTTATCTTTGGATAATAGTTTTCTGCCTTTTGGGCACTGAGCTACTGCTGACTCACTTTCTTTGAGTTATAACAAAGGTGTGTAGCACAGAGTATAAAGGTTTTTGTTCTATAAATGGAAACTAAACTACTAAGTAGCAGTATTAGTCATGATAATGGGCATTTACACATCTTTTCCTCATGTGGATAGGGAAGAGCTAAAAAAAAAACGATTGCCGTCAGCTTTAGTTCCCATATTCTAGTAGTAATCCACTTCACAGCCATTTCAGTCCCACTATGACGGCTGGCAGAGTCACTAAAGCATCCTCCCTGTGTGTGATCCAGAAATAGGCCTGGCTTTCTAGTTGCAACTTCTCCTTGTGATGAAGTGGTATCACATGCCAAGTTTGGCTTCCAGAACAGGCAGATAGCAGAGGTATGTGATGACCTGAAGATTAATATTCTTGTAGGTACCATTGACTTAGCTTGTAGTAAATGCTAGCATAGCTATGGTACACAGAAGCCAGAACTCTTACTGGATTGTTCTAAATGCCTGTGCCCAAGGTGTTGCAAAGATACTGTAAAGCAGATGAAAGTTCGTTTTATAGGAAGAACTGTATCCCCTTTTAAAGGAAAACTGCACTCTGATAGCACAGCAATCTGAAAATTCAGAAGTTGAAAACCATTTCTCACTCTGACAGAGTCAGCCTTTGCTTAGCAGACCATGTCCACTCCAGGTGGACGCTTTTGCTATTAAAACTATTTATTTACAGACCAATAGGACCAAGAAAGGTAGACTTGGATAGTGTAGTAATCAACCCTGACTAATCACCTGGACCTTTATCTCCCACAGAGAATCCAGGGGAACTGGGCTTTTGTTGCTTTCAGCAACATTTACCAAAATACCTCTCTTTCCCCCATCCCTGCTTTCCAGGCACCAGAAAAGTCTTCAGCTCAAGAGCATCACTGGTAGCACGTGTTGTTCATTAGCATTCCACTAAAAACCTGTGATTCCTCCTGTACTCACTCCCTCTCATGCTCCTCAGACAAGAATTCAGACTAGGTGATTGCTTGGAAAGCAGCAAGGCTGCAGCCAAAGGGGGGGCGGGAAGATTTGAAATACTTCTAAGTGAAATCTGCAGGGCTTTAGCAGGTTATCAGCATTTCTGGTACTAAAGGAACCTTGGACTAGAAATTGTGTGGGAAGTGATTTATTTTATATCAGAGACATAGGCGTGTGCTGGGTGTGCAGGGGAGTCAAACTGCCGGTGGAATTGTGTTTGGCATGCCTGCCCCTAATAAAGATCCGGGGTGCACACCCTAATGAAAATACCCGGGGTACACACCCTAATGAAATGTGCTGCGCACGCCTATGATCAGAGAAGCCTTGAAACCCCCAACTCCTCCTCTTCCATCTAAACTTATTTGTCCTCTGACAATAAATATTCACTAATTTCCAAGCCAGTGAATGTATTTGTACCCTGCTTTCTGGGATGCATTATCAGTTGCTAAATACTATTATCTGTCTGCAGCTTGTAGAACATGGGGACTTCTCCCAGACTAGGAGCATTACCAAAGAAGTTATTTGCAAGGGCTAATTCATTATGTGATAGGGTTTAAAAGGCTTTTAAAAAAAAATTAGTATGTCACCTGGATAATTTCTTGCAGAGTTTGTGGAAAAAGCGGCTCTTTTGGAGCGATCTGAATTATGAGGAGAAGATAAAGGCTTTGTGGATTAGCACAGGAATTATATTCCATGCATATGGGGCTTGAATGTATAGCAGCTAGTCCTGGTCCTAGACTAGGGCTACTACACACTATGATGATACAAATAATAACTAATAATAATATACAGAGGTATAGCTGTGGCAGATACAGACAAGCAGGGTATTGGGGTTGGTGTCATTGGCAGATCAGATGAAACTTGTTTCATCAAAACTAGTTCGTCTATCTCTAGCATCTTCCCTCTTAAATTTCTATTCATGGCAGTATCCTTTTTAATGCACAAAGCAAGACAAGTGACAGACTCAACATTGTACTGTGCACAATTGTATTGTGTATCCACAATGCTTTGGAAACAGCAGTAAAAATCAGTTTCAGCAGATTTGTGAAGAGCATAAATGTAATGTTGCCTTTCTCTGTAGAAGCAGCTGCAACTTTTTGCAGCTGCTCCAATTCCTACATCTATATTCAGCTTATTGAATTGTAAACTCTTCAGGGGAAGATGTCCTGAGCCTGATTCTCTTCTCCCTTACACCAGCCTAATGACTGACTTTCATGGAGCTACACCTGTTTTACATCAATTTAAGACAGAGATATACGCCGATGTTTAGTCTTTTAGAGCAGAATCAAAATGTGCAATTCTCCACCCCTCCCCTGTTAATGCAGAGACTTCTTGGTCCAACATTCTGGTTATGGAAACAGACTTGGAAGCCTGAATTAAAGAGGTCCCTCACTTCATTTGATTTTTCTCTACTGTGGAGAAAAACTGGGATTTATGTTTGTTCCCTTAGAAAAGTCTCTAGGTATGTGATTAGGAAGCATGCTTGTTGTCAGTATTCTTTTGTTTATTTTGATCTCAATAACTAAGTGCTTTGGGCTTACTAGAATAGGAGAAAAATTGATAAACATATGGGCACCACAGACTTGTAAAGTACATACACACACTGCTTCATGGATTTAGAGAGCCCTCTGGAGCATTAGCAGACATTGGTGAAAAGTAAGAACTGCATTGTCTTTGTTTCTATTAATTTAGTAGTAGTTGTTAAACTAGAGCCTACATTCTGACAGTACACAATAGGACTTATTTTTCTTTCTCTTACATTGCGGGTTCAAGGCCTTGCACCAAACACTTGTGTGCATATGCATATGTGTTTGCAGGAGCAGGCTTAAGTTAGCAGTCACCATTACATT
Source organism: Emydura macquarii macquarii (assembly GCF_026122565.2). Taxonomy (NCBI): domain Eukaryota; kingdom Metazoa; phylum Chordata; order Testudines; family Chelidae; genus Emydura; species Emydura macquarii. Next base: position 30,228,413 of record NW_027131390.1, on the reverse strand, counting down.
TAATGAGTTTGTCAGTGTATAGCTACTGTAGGAGAGATGAGCAGTGTCGAAGAACCCAAATTCAGGGGTCCTTACTTACACGTCCGTTGCCCAGCGGATGGTCCAAATTAACCAGACAGCAGTTTAGCAAAGCCAAAAGTTTATTCTTTACGTAAAGAAGGTGGTCCCTATATGCAAGGAGCGACCTTAAATATAAATTTCTAAAAGCTTTTACAGCTTTACACAAACAAGTCTATTCACGTCACAGTTTCCATGGCAATACAAACTGAAAACTACTTATCTAGGAATATTTTGGCCAAGTACTTTTCAACTGTCCCTATCTAAGATGCAAGGTCTTCCTCCGCATTCCGTCCCTGCCGGCACCCAGGCCTCATAACTATCTTGTGACTGCTAAAGTTTCTGAGACTAAACATCTGCTAGAAAGGCACATTCCATCTCAGGCTTTTGCAGCCATTCCTATAGATCAGTTCTCATAAGAAACAGAGCCTCCATCTACTTTTCCCTCCACACCAGGCCCAGTTGTTAGGGCCCCCTTCCTCAGTTCTTGGTTTGCTGACAGAAGCAGAAGTCCAGAGTGCAGCAGCAGGCAATACTATGGATTTATTGGGGTAATCAAGCAAGAATCACAATTCATCACACCAGTAATTTTCCTTCTTCCCATCTTACTTCCTGTTTGATCTCAGTTTTGAAAGTGTGTCTTAACCAATCATTTTCTTAAAAATATTACAAGATAATTCTTTAACCAATCCTAACATATTGTAACATAATTCTCTAACCAACCATTTACTGTATCAGTAACAAAAATCACCTTCAGATTTTCATGTCAGTAAAAACTAAAATGCAAGGTTGGTGAGTGGCCACAACTTCTTGTCTGTTGGGGGGAATGCAGTCCACTCTTATCACGGGAAATGCTGAGCACTGAGTACTTCTCAAAGTCTGGCCACACAATCTAAGATGCTTAGGTATCACTATGGTTTTTAGAAAATCTGGCCCTTACTGACTGTTATGAGGAGGAACAGAACAGCATTGTCAGTGCATCATCTTCTACTGCCTGAGCTACAGAATGCTATAGGCACTTAACTTCCAATGGGAATATCAATATAAAGGATAGGAAAGGATCAGGTAGCATATGATGAAAGGATGCCAAAATCCCATACCTAGCTCTGATCCTGGCTACTCCCTATGTGAGCCAACATGTCCTTTGGTTTCCTGTCATCTATAGCCTAGAAGTTAAGAGTGGGAGGCACCCTACCCTTGTTACCTAAAGGCATACAACAGGGGGAAGAAGGGAGGATTTTGTTATTAAGTATTGTAACTCCAGAGCTCCCAAAGTGTATGGTTACATCTACACTCATGATTGCTCTAGTATAAATAGTTGTGTAGCCAACATAGCATTGGTAGCGGCAGCAGAAACATGGCTGAGTCTTGCTGAGTACTGGTTTCAGGTGGGTTTTGATGACAGCTGTGGCAAATATATGTACATAAGCAGGGGAATCACATTCCTAATTCTTAATGCAGATAAAGCCTATTTATACAGATATTGAAATGAAATATTTGAGCCCAATTTTTCCTAATATTTAGCACATCTGTATGACACACTCCATCATTCCTTTATAGCTATTCACCAAGTAGTAGCCTGCATGAAAGCATTACCGATACAATGAAAATGTATTCAAGCTAATATTCAGCCTGAAGGCACTTAGGCTTAGTAATATGGTTATATTTCTGACCTTTATTACTAATGAGTAACACCGGTTGGATCTAATGTTACTAGTCATTAAAAGCCTGCATGATAGCATTACTCATGCAATGAAAATGTATGCAAGCCTGCATTATGCAGGAAATCACACTAGATGATCAATAAGATCCCTTTTGGCCTTAACATCTATTAATCCAGTAAACTGTCCAGCGAGCTGCATTCCTATGGAATCTCTCCAAAACATTCCACCACGTTTACCCACTTCCTCATCCTTTCTACCTAAAAACTTGGTTGAACGGGTTAGCTTTGCAGTATGACATAAGTCAACCAAGTGGGACTTTTGCAAATTGAAGAAGGAAGCATATTGTACATTAGAGGACCCTTTGCAGAAAATGCCATTCTTCTAAGCCTGATCCTACAAGCACTTATACACATGCTTAATTTTAAGCATGGAAGTCTTTCAGATGAAGTCAATGGGACTACCCACGTATTAATCACAGAAATAATGTAATAGAGAAATAAATAAGGGACTGCTTGTTACATTAGCAAACACAAAAGTTACATAAATCCCAATGCCCCAAAGATACTGGTGACCAAAGTTCTATTAGTTCTCCAGTCTTTCCCTTAAAATAATCAAAAAGTTTTCCCAACAGCAAATCACCTATCCATATATTTTCAGTAAGATAACATCACCAAGATCTGTAGGACAGGCCTCCTTCTCTATGTTCTCTAATGAGAAGAGCTTTGTATAATATAGGACCCATATTCATCCTGTTCCTAGCATGCCCTGCAAAAAGGAAATTAGTAGCAAGGCCTCCACCTTTTTTTGAGTGGGAGCAACCTGCTACTAGTTTTAGCGGGAGAGGCTAGATTCAAGTTCTAAGCACATTTTCTTTTGTTCTGCCAAAAGGAGTGAGGGAATGCTAGGGGAGAAGGAAACCTTGGCTTTTTTTTACCTTTCAGGATTCCAGCCCTGGGAGCCCTAACAATTTCTGAGAAAAACAAATCCAAGGTTGTTAAAACCATGAAGTCACCTTCCCTGAGGCTCTTTCTGGTTTTTTCACACCTCTGTCATAGGAGGATATGCATTTGAAAGTAAGTACTTTTGGTTTTTGTTTGTTGGGGTTTTTTTTTTTTGCTTTTCAGAAAGGCTCAGAAATTGCAGTAGCATGTACTTTCTGAAGGTTTCAGGAACCGTCAATTTGTTCAAAAAGTCAGTATTTCACAACAATTTCCATCAGAGAACCCCATTTTTCTCTCTGTATAGAACAGGAAGCAACTATGTGGAAACTGTTAGCAAGCAATGACTTTGAAGTTCTGGCAACATAATTGATATTTTTTTTAATATTAACATGCCTGCATAAAGATAGGCAAAAAGTGCTTCCACCTACCTATCACTATCCACTATCCACCTACTTATCACGACTACGAGAAGTAGTCATAACGTTCCCCAATTCAGCAGTGGCCTTTAGATATGTCTACACTGCAATTAGATATCCACAGCTGGCCCGTGCCAGTTGACAGGGGCTCACAAGGCTCAGGCTCCGGGCTATTTAATTGTAGTGTAGATGTTGGGGCTTGGGCTGCAAACCCAGAAGTCTACAATGTAATTAAATTGCTCTGCGGCTCAAGCTCTATGAGCCCAAGTCAGCTGGCATGGATCAGCTACAGGTGTCTTAATTGCAGTGTAGACATTCCCTAAATGGTCAGGTACTTAATCTTGTCATGTTGCAAAGGAGGACTTCCCCAATGGTGCAAAGCAATGAGAGCAAAAGTGTGGAACTGGTATCATGTCTCATTTTTTTTTTCTAATTAATTCTGAATTTTAAAAGAGATGAATAAATCTTAATGTACTCATGTATGTGTGAGATAAATAGATCACTGTTTCAAATCTGGGCAAATATGACCATTATATTATTTATTCCACCACTCAGATTTTTCATCCATGCAGATGTCATGGCTCAAAGATCAGTTTAAACTGGTTTAGTAAACATCAACATTGACTTTAAAATGGCAACATTTGTTGGGTAACTAATCTGACTGTTAGTATTCTATTCGTGTTTTTTTTGTCAAAATAAATAACATGGAAGATTGTGGACAGCCTTGTCATGTTCTTATGGTATTGGGAAATGTGGGATGCAAATGTCATTTACAATTATAGAACCCTTAAGACAACTATATAGTGTGTCCATGCTACAAAATCATTTTGCATCCAAATGTTTGTAATATATCAAACATCTGTGATCATATAACGCTATCAAATGCCTTCTTGGATAAAAGGAGGCAGTACCAAAAGATCATCCAACTTTTGCTGTATATAGACCCCCTCATGAGTACAATGATGTATATAAATCTCTTTTAGAGAGAGAATGTTCTGCTTCTGGCACACTCACTGCAGTGTAGTTGACATTAATAAAATGAATTTAATTATGTATTTATTAATAATGAAAATAATGAATAAAATGAAGGAATCAAGCAGATTACTAACTGTCTAGGAGAATTTAATCTGTGGTATTTGAGATATGGAAATATCTTTGAATGAAGGGACATTACATAGTTGCAATTAAACAAAAATGAGTTTTCTTCCAGAGCCAATACAATAATGGAGATTGCTTAGCAGGATGGTGATGCCTTATCTGCTACATTTTTTACATGTACAAGTTCTTGAACATGAAGCATGATGCAATTCTGAACATGAACTTAAAAAAACAACCCCTTAAAATTACTGGGAAAACATCACTGGTTAGATACGGAATTGCTCTATGGGACTGCATTCTAGAGCTGGTCCATACATAGAATTTACTGAACTTGAACATAATTACGTATGCGAGTATTAGCAAAAGACAAGTGTTGGCAATGTGGTATAGCAAAGACATGTTCATACATATGCTCTGGGAATTCCCTATCATATCCCTTTTTTGGGAAGAAAGTCCTAAAAACAATGTAATTGTTGCAGAATATTGATATAGATTCAGATGCTACTATTTTGTTGCTAGGATACACTAATCCTCTTTATACTCTTATTAACATTTATGGGGATTAGCAGATTGGAATACATGCTCCTCCCTGTTCCTTTCTTTTCCTTCTTCATTTCTTCCTCCTCCCCTTTTACTATATATTCTGTACTCCTAATTCTGATATATCTACTTGAGGGTTCAGATATCTCCTGATATACTGAACATTTTACAGTATTGGTAAATTTCAGGCATGGACACTATGGCACATATTACACTATCACAACTGAAGAAGTTATTTCACAGAGTTCTGATTTTTTAAAATGTGACCTCCCTTGTAGATTCTCCCAACTAGTGTCCAAACATGTAGGTGTAAATGTTCATGTATTCCTCCTACTACAGTACCTGACTGCACCCAAAAATAAGGTTTTGTTAGGCTTGGTCTATACTTACGAGGAAATTCAGCAGCAGTCGACAGGAGTTATGCAAGCTACGCAGAGTAGTTTCCTTACTTTACGTCGACTTCCCAAATCCTCTTCTGCATGCTCTCTCCACTACAGGAACTGCATACCCATCAATGCACTGCTACGCCTTTTGAGGAGGTAGTTTAATTTAATCAACTTCCACATCAATTGTGCGGGTCATCACTGCCGCTCAATCAACCCAGATAGATCGAGCTGACGGCGGCAAATTTGCCGCCATCAGTGAAGACACACCTTCTATATCTACATTCTGTCATTTCTATCCTTATATATTTGTGCCTGCAACTCCCTTCCTAAAAACTAGTTTGTGAGCAGAGAAGTTAAGGTCTGTTTTAAAAATGAGGACCAGAGTATATAATCTTTTTCTCATATACTGTATTTTGAAAATGAATGCAATACGTCCCAACCTAAAGGATGATTCTAGAAGCTTGTAGGGAATAGCTGCCATGTCATAAGAAACCATTTTCAATAGCATTGTGCTGTTGGAGCCATGATTATCTCTTGGGGTTGTTGTCTAGGAAGAATTTTCAGCCATATAAAAGTGTTCTCTCTTCTCATATTATCTGTAGGACTGTCAATTAATCATAGTTAACTCAAGCAATTAACTAAAAAAAAAAATTAACTGGATTAAAAATTAATCACACTTAATTGCAGTTTCAATCGCACTGTTAAACAATAATAGGATAACAATGAAAATGTATTATAAATATTTGGAATTTTTTTCTACATTTTCAAATATATTGATTCCCATTACAACACAGAATAAAAGTGTATAGTGTTCACTTTATATTATTTTATTACAAATATTTGCACTGTAAAAAAGATAAACAAAATAAATAGTACTTTCAGTTCACCTATACAAGTTCTGTAGTGCAATTTCTTTATCGTGAAAGTACAATTTACAAATGTAGATTTTTTTTGTTATATAACTTCACTCAGAAACAAAACAATGTAAAACCTTAGCTCCTATAAGTCCTCTAAGTCCTACTTCTTGTTCAGCCAATTGCTAAGATAAACAAGTTTGTTTACATTTATGCAGATAATGCCAGCTTCTTGTTTACGACGTCACCTGAGGGTGAGAACAGGCATTTGCATAGCGCTTTCATAGCTAGCATTGCAACGTATTTACGTGCTAGTTAGGCTAAACATTTGTATGCCCCTTCATGCTTTGATCACCATTCCAGAGAACATGCTTCCATGCTGATGACAGGCTCTGCTCGATAACGATCCAAAGCAGTGTGGATGACGCACATTCATTTTCATCATCTGAGCCAGATACCAGCAACAGAAGGTTGATTTTCTTATTTGATGGTTTGGGTTCTGTTGTTTCTGCATTGGAGTTTTTCTCTTTTTAAGACTTCTGACAGCATGTTCCACACCTTGTCTCTCTTCAGATTCTTAAACCTTGGGTCGAGTGCTGTAGCTATCTTTAGAAATCTCACATTGGTACCTTGTTTGCATTTTGTCAAATCTGCAGTGAAAGTGTTCTTAAATTGAACAACATATGCTGGATCATCATCTGAGATTGTCATTACATGAAATATATGGCAGAATGCAGGTAAAACCACAGAGCAGGATACATACAATTCTCCCTCAAGGAGTTCAATCACAAATTTAATTAACGCATTATTTTTTTAACAAGCATTGTTTTTTTATTTTTGAGTGCATTTGTGTAACAAAAAAAAGTACATTTGTAAAATGCACTTTCATGATAAAGAGATTGCACTGTAAAAAAAGAAATAGTATCTTTTAATTCACCTCACATAAGTACTGTAAAGGGCAAATATTTGTAATAAAAATAATATAAAGTGAGCATTGTACATTTTGTATTCTGTGTTGTAATTGAAATCAATATATTTAAAAATGTAAAAAAAATCCAAAAATATTTAAATAAATGGTATTCTATTATTGTTTAATGGTGCAATTAAAACTGCAATTAATCACGATTAAATTTTTAAATCATTTGACAGCCCTAATTATTTGTGAGAATAGGGAAGGTCTTAAAACACTTTCAATCTGAGAAGACAATGAATATTTTGTAAGCAATTAGTAATTTTCTACTGCTGCAAGTAAAACAGGACTGAGATAGGATAGAGCCCTGTTCATTCAGATATGTGGATTAGTAAAAAGAGACGGCATCGTGATTCATTGTGTAAAAGTGAGGATTAACAGGCCAGGTAAGCTGAGTTGTAGGCAGCACCTCACTTAGGTACACATGCCTGTAACATAGAGAATAGATTCTAGAGATGGTAGAGTGCCCTTAGTTTAATAGTTTTCAAACTTTGTATGTAGTGTACCCCTTTCCAAATAATGTAGTCTACCACATACCCCCATCTGAGATTGGGTCATAATATACCTATGATTAGATTGCCAAATCTTACTAAAAAAAATGCATTGTCCACCATTACAGGATTTTTTTTGCATATCCTCTGACAAGAGCTCGCCTGCCCCTAAGAGTACACATACCCCAGTTTGAAAACCAGTGCTAGTTCATATAGTCCAGCAGTCCACCCTGCTAAAGAACCAGTGCTAGACTGTTCCACACCATAAAGCGCTGAGTAGAATAGAAGCACCCTTTGTGGTTCTTGAAAGAAAATAAAGAATCTACTTTCATGGCTTAAGTTTGTACTACGTTTCTTACTTAATTTAGTTTATGGCCAATATTTTCAAAAGTTGAAGCCTAATATTAGGCTTCCAAATCTCTTCTTGGGCTCTGAGAATGGGACTTTCAAAAGTGCCTACGTAATGAAGGCACCACTCTCCCACTGCGGAGTGGGAGGTGGGAGCCTAACTCACTGAGGTGCTCATGCTAGTTCACATGATTTTCAAAATTTCAGAGCACACAGCAGATCCTAATGAGCACAGTGCTTGGCATTTTGAAAATCAAGTTACTTTTTAGAAGCCTAAATAAGGATTTAGGTCTGGCTCCTTTGACCAGGCAGCAAGGAGTCTAAATGTTACTGCATCTCAGGCTGTCTACACTGCAGCACTAATTCGAATTAGTTTAATTCGAATTACAGAAAGTGATTTATAGAAAGCGCTGCAGACTGTCCACACTACAGTGTTTGCTGGTTTCTTGCATCCACACTGGCCAGCTTTAATTCGAATTAGAAAGCAGTGCAATGTGGGAAGCTATCCCACAGTGCAACTAACGATAGAGGCTATTGTGACGAGTGTCATCATCCCAGGATGCAGCACTGCTTCCCCCACCCTCTTCCCCCACCCCCAAACAAACAGGGATAGTATTTTCATGCTGTTTTTTTTACTCTCCCGATCACCATTGCTGCAGGCACATGGAGCCAGCTGAACTATGCTTTCATTCTGACCGAGACAAATACATCGCAGCTTATCCTGGATTAATTTAGAACTGTATGCTGTTTGCCTTTTATGCTCCCCCCACCACTCCCTGTATATTGCTTGCCTTTCATTTTTCCCTTCACCAAACGAACCCCCCCACCTGTATGCTGTTTGCCTTTTAGGCTGCCCCTACTACCTCCTGTATATTGCTTGCCTTTGATTTTGATTCTACAGGTGTCTGTAGAATGTAAGATAAATAACAACGGAGTCAGTTAGTATATTAATACAGTGATACAAATGTTTCCATTACACTGATGGAAAGCATGATATAATGTATCCACATGTAGCACTGAATAAACTCTTAAGAAAGTATCAATTTCCATGATTGGCCACTGAAACAATGTAGCAAAGAATTTCCTCTCACTGCTGGCATTTAAAACGTACATGGGGAGAGGGGTGGGTGGTGAAATATTTCAAAGGGACAAACTTTAAAGGGCTAAACTTTCAAAGAGACAAATCTTAAAGGGACAAACTGCAAAGGGCTTGCTGGGCAGTTAAAACGCATTCACCACGCGGGGAGGAGGGTGGTGAAATCTTTCAAACCCTTAAAGAGACAAACTGCAAAGGGCTTGTTGTGTGTGTGTGTGTGGGGGGGGTGATCACAGCTTGGATTTTAAACCCATTCACCGCAGGAAATGAAGATTTAAATCTTCCCGGGGCTGCTTTGGGGAGGGTACTGAAACGGGGCATCATGGGATACAGTCTGGAGGCCAATTAATTCGAATTAAGTCCCATTGTGTCCACACTCACACTAATGCGAATTAACTGATGCGCTTCAGGCGCTAATCCACTTGCAGAGGTGGTTTTATTAATTCGATTTTAAAGGCTCCTTAATTCGAATTAACAATGTGCAAGTGTAGATGCGGGAGTAATTAATTCAAATTGAGGGACTTTAATTCGAATTAAGCCACCAGTGTTGACCAGGCTCAGTGAGATTTGGAAGTGGGGTTTCAAAAGTGCCTAAATGATTTAGGAGCACAGGTCTCGTACTAAATCATGATGACACTTTTGAAAATCCCACCTAGGCTCCTCTGAAAATCACAGCCTAGGAGCCTAGTGTTAGTCTCCTATATTTTTATTTTTAGGATCTGAGCCTACCTCTGTTTTACTCCTGCTCTCTGTTTCTGTAGAGACAGATCCTGTAGTTCTCAGATTAGTAACATTTCCACTGAAACCAATGGAAGTTTTACCTCAGTGAGGCATGCAGGCTGCAGTGCAAATTCCATGTGGGGGGCAGAGCCCACATGGGAGAATTTGTTGGGCTCAAGGTTTTCATACAGAAGCTAGTATGTACTAATGCCAACTGTATAAATCAGTTCTCATTAATTAAAAATTCAAGAAAGATTTAACAATGGGGTGTGATTGGTCTCAATGTCTCCAATACTATAGCTATTCTATGCAGTGTTTCAAATCTCTCTCTCACTCCTCTGGGCACTGTTATTTCCTGTGGAACACATGAGCTTTCAGAAATTGCCACTCTCTGTATTCATACCATGCTCATCACTGGTGTTTGTGTTCTTGACACAAAAACACACAATATGTCCTTAGTCATGGCTGGATTACTTTATTTTGCATTAACCATTCTGCATTAATTCCACTCTTATTTGAGATTCTATCCACAGAGACTTGACCTCTGTTCTGCAGTAGCCACAAAATCTTTTCTTCCATGTGTTCATATAAACAATTGAAAATGGCAAATAAATTATTGAGGAGAGCAAAAATTGCATTTGAAGCAGTGACATCTGTAAGAATATATATTGCAGACATTAACTCCAGGTGATTACTAATAGATTGTTGCAGATTTGTAACCATTTATGGGCAAGAGTTTATACACAGATTAAATATAGCAAAACATTTTTGATAAGTTCATGTTGCTGCAAATTACAAAAGAAAGGAGATTCAGAAGTCTATTATTATCCTGAACTGAGGCCATTGTGTCTGCATATTTGCAGTATGCATGAAGGTCACTCTAAACCATGAGTCTGAGATCCATGGAGGTACAGTGAGTTGAATCAATAACAGAAGATGCAACTCTTATCAGTTCATGTCTTAAACTTAACATGAGTCCAGTACTAGCATTTGTATAGAACTGTTAAAATATATTACTAATCGGAAAATCAAGCACAATGGAAGAATAGCATTCCTGCACACACACTTGTTGGAAGTAAAAGTTGGGAAATTAAGTCAGATGTCGACCCAGTTTAGGCTTAATCAATTTTCACCTTTATTTATACAATTTCAGACATAATTATTGTCATTTATGATGTCTGGACATACGTTTATACCAGACAAATAGTAACAGACAAGATGGAACTGATAAATAGGCACAAGTTACCACTTTCCATAATATGAAGATGTCTTTCCAACTTCCACGATAATCATTGCCTTCTCTGATCCCATGGTCTGGTGTTTGTCCCTTCCTTCATTTTTTGGCCCACTGTTTCTCCAGTTTGGGCCCATGTTTTACAGATTTCTGCATTACTTAATCTTTATCCAATTGGCTTTTAACACATTAATCCTTTGGGTTCTAGGTAACCCATATATTACACATGCGCAAGCTTCAATTACTCACCTCCTGTATTCTTCCCTACTCATTTTGCAGTTTCTGGGTCAAGTGATTTTTTTGTCACCCTGCCCTGGGTCTTCTCAGAAAAAAGGCTTTTAGTTGTTATAGACTTGTGTGTTTTTACCTCAAAACTTCTCACTCAATGTTACCTTTGTTCTGTCAGTTGTTCTGTTAATGCCCTGATTGGTTCAAGTATCTCCTTCAAGTCCAGCTCCTCCACTGTGCTTGCTCTCCAGAGGAAGCACAGGGTGCCTGTATTTCAGTATATAAAATCACTCAAGATCGGCTTGGAAAATGTTGCAAGCTATATATTTTTTAAAGGTTCTTAACCTGAACACCATGAAAAGAAGCAGAGACATTCTGCGGACATCTGCCTTAGGCCATCCTGAGCCCCCCAGCTGACGATGCAATTTTTATCTGAGATAACTCCTCTCCTTAGCCAATGTGCCATTGTGTTAGTACTGATGAGGTGGCCAGATGCATGGTTAGATTTCCTGATGTGCTGGCAGGCTGGGAATTGATGACATTTTCTCTAAACCACAGGGCTTCCTTAACCTGAGTAATTCTAACCACCTTGGGCAATGTTACATTGAAGAGCCAAAAGTAGGGGCTATTTCGAAGTCTCTGAAGTGGTCACTGCAAGCTCAGTGGGAAGGAATACAGCAAGCTATAATATCCTCTCCTACCAGCTCCCACAGTTTTAACTTTCTTTTGTATTTTACATTAAATACATATTTAAGTCAGTGCAGAGTGTTAAACAAACCTAGATAGAGATGATTCACTGTTCTTGGTGATTAAGGTAGAAATCGGCAATGATGATATTCTCAGGTTTAATTGACAGGACGAAATCAAATGAGATACACTTCTCCATGCCCAGATTTCTGTGGTTGCCCAACCATTTTGTGTGGACTATGTCCCAGCCTGAAAACTCAGTTTAGAAAGGAAGAATAGATCTGTGTAATGCCTTCCTTAGCATTCCCAAGCATCCAGATTATTGGGAATCAATGAAGTACCTTTGAAGGAGTAATGTGTCAGTGGAAGGTAATAGTGTTGGAATTTACATTGACGCAAAGGCTTTTCACCAAGGTTGAGAGAGCAGTATTTAATATTCTCAGGTCTCTGGAGGTGAAAATGATATCTGGATTACTACACTCAGAAGAGATCCTAAATCTGTATCTTTTGGCCATGAGTAAATATTAGCACCTTCTTATGGTTATCTTCAGTCGGATTTACGATTTCTTAGAACCACTGAGAATCAGACCCTTTATCTGTGGGTGCCTAAATGTGCCTAAAAGTTAAAACCATAACTTTGTGTATTCACGTTTGAACATTTTGGATTAGAATCTATTCAGACCTATGTTGAAGATGGAAAGTATCTAGTAAAATAATGCCCTCTCCCTGTATCAAGAACATCTTACTTCGTCCAAAAAAAAAAAAAAAAGATGAATGGCCACTGGACAATATAGAAAAACATGGCCAGGCTGGGTAATCATTGCTGGTATTTCAATGGCACAATCCCCTCCTCCAGAAAGAGGCTGACCCAAAAAATAACACACAGAGAGGTAATACTTTCCTCTGCTACATCACAAAGTAGAAGAAGGACCCTGCAGTCAACGGCAATATGACTGCTGATGGTATTGTGGTTATGGTAAGTTGACAGTAGGGGCGTTAAGGGCAAGTCCTTACATACATCTGGAGGGATTGAATGGGAACAGAGGCTTTGGATCCTCATTAATCCTTTGCCTCTGCTGCCCTTTAGTCCCAACCTCTAGCCACTTTGCATCCCCATTGTAGAAATCTGCATGGAATTTGGAGGGAGCGCAGGTTGCTTGCAGGAGGTTACAGTTTGGGGGAGGCACCAGGAGTTCAGCTGGTGAGCACATTGCTGTGATATTAGCTGCAGTGCTAATAGTTCTCTTAATAAAGAGCTAGTTTAGTTTTAGAAACACGGAAACCCACTTCTCATGTTGTTACCCATATGTGGTACGTAAAATAACCAGAAGTGAGGAGTGTTCAGACTACATGGTTCCGATCATTGGCATTAATTGGTCCTACTCCATTGACTTTGGCAGAGAGATAACATATGGACATTAGCCTCTGCTCCTGAAAAATCAGTGAACTGCAAAAGTGGCAGATCTACTAACCATAGTCCACCAAGATGTAGTGTTACAATTCTTGCAATTTTATCATGTCTTGCAGTATTTGGTATTTTTCTTTAACTGCTGGCTCCTGGAGTCAGTTGAATACATAAGAATCTCTGCCTTCATTTAAGACTTTTTAGACCTCTTGGTTGCATAATAAAGCTTGAAAATGTGAACTGAGTGCAGGCTAAAGTTTTAAAAGTCAGAAGCCAAATAAAAAGAACCCAACACTTATTATTTCTAAAATAATCTCATGATATTGTTGTCCCTACTCATGATACTTTAATGCCTGGATCTGGCAGTTATGGTTCTGGGAGGGGAAGGAGTACATGCACGTACTGGAATAGAGAAGCATGGAGACATTTCACCTGCTTCAGTCCTTGTATCAGTTTTGCTTTTCTTGCTCCATTTTGTCCTATAGAAAGATTGAAAAGATATGCAGAACTGTGGAACTTTGAAGATGTCTAAAAATAAGCCTTTATGGCTATTGAACAAGGCCTTCTTTATCCACAAAGGATGACTGTCAAAAACTGGGCCATCTGCTGAAGTTGCAACCATTGTAAGCCCCTCAGGATGAGATGCAGAACTGCTTGGGTTTAAAACAGTCTGTTATGCACAGCATGAATTTACTACATAAAAGGTTAGTATGTTTTAAAGACTGTTTCTACCATTGATTAAAAATTGCAGTCTTTGTCCCAAAGATTACATCAGGCTGAAGTGAGTATTATACTCTCCATACTCCAGTCAGTCATAGCATTTAATTAACTACAGTTACATTAATTGGATCAGAATAACAACAAGAAAATAAATTAACAGAATTTAGCGAAGTGAATTAAGATAAACCAAATTATGGTCACTTTAAATCTGAATAACTATGTCCATACAGGGTTTAATGCCACTTAACATAATCCACTTCAAATTCAGATCTTTAGTTAATTCAGATTAATTTTCCTAAATGTCCCCATTTAGACAAGCCCTAAATCTCTCTGAGCTTCAGTTCCCCATCTGTAAAATGGAGATGTTAGTACTTCCCTACCTCACAGGGTGTTGTGAAAATAAATATATGCAGGGCTGTGAGGCACTCAGATACTATGGTATTGGGGTCCATATTCCAAAGTAAGGTGTTCTTGGACAGATCTGGTGTCCAGCCTCACTTGATTCTTTGGTTCAGCCTTCTGAACTCTGTCTGTGGAATTTGCCAGAGCTTAAAGATGCAGTAACTATACAATCCCTGCTATTCTAAAAGCTTCATTTAAAGTATAGATTTAAGATAAAATTTGTGGTATTAAAAGTCAATGGAACTCAGGTTTCTATATTCTCTAGATTCTTTTGAAAATTTGGACTTGTGTCTTTTGTGAGGCTTAAGAGTCAATTTTGGCTGAAGGTGCCTGTTGTCACTTGCTTCTCATTTTCTACAATGGTGTGGATTCACTTCCTACAATTATGAGACTTAGTTTCTAAATTAGATGTAGTTATTAATACCATCATTAGGCCATTGAAAAGGATAACTCTTGTCCTGCTTACGAATTACATGGTCAGTGTCCACTTCGAGACTGTTGATATTTCCTGAACTTTTATCAGCTACTAATTAGTCAATATTTCTTCATATACCTCAACCAGATATTTCACTAGTTCTTCAATGCTGTTCTTATAACCCCACTTCCTTTTGCCTCATGACTTCCAACAAATATTTTGTTCTAAGCATAAAAACCTTGAAAGCTTGATGTTGGGAGTTGAGTATATGCCATACTTCTTGGAAGCATTCAGCACTTTGTGGAATACCTTTATGTACCAGTATCAGTGGGCAAGGGTTATTGCAACATCCTTGAATTGGACATAGCAGTAAGTGATACCAAGGAATAAAGATAGAAGCAAACACACAAAAGTAAAAATATTAATAATACTTCTAAGACTAAAACTTAATTTCAGCAAATTACAATCTTTGCCTAAGCAGATATCCAACCTAAACTCAGTTCCCAGAGACTGCAACCTCCTTGGCTGACGAGTCCAACATTCTGTGATTTCTAGAGCTCTGGCTTCTTTACTCCCCAAAGTAGTGGATAATTCTGGGGTTATCTCACCCTTCTTTTTATAGTCCAGTAAATCTTTTTTAAGTATCCTTTGAAAAGAAAGTCCGTCCCAAGATTCTCTTTCCTGCCAGGCTGCAGGCACCATGCTGTCTTACCAAAATTCTTTGACTATGCTTCAAGAGTCAGGAAGTCTTCCTGGGAGTGCAGACTCCCCATCGAGTTTGTTAAGCATTAATCTTTTCCCATCTGCTCTCCTAAGGGCTTTTTTTTACCTTGGGCTTTTCTTTGTCTTTGGTCACACTTTGCCTAATTTACATCAGAGGCACATTCAAGCAGGTTGAACCCCCTAGAACAGACATGGCTTAGGCACTGTTTGCCAAATACATTTTAAGAACATATTTGCAGCATATATATATAAGGTCCTTTGTGGATTTACTGTACATATTAATAAGTGAATTATTAGTTTTCCAATTATATGTTATCTTCCATCTTTTGATTATATGTCATGACAACAGTGTACTGAGTATGTCAGGCCTGACAAGAGTTGCTGACACAGAGTAATGAACTATCAATGGGGCTCTGTGTCATAAGGTCCTATAGTAATATGTTTATGAAGCCCTTCATATGCAGTCCAAGGTAATTTGGGGGATTATATTCTTAGCTATTTGAAGGTATTAGTTCCTATTTGTCAAAATAATGTGGCATTAATACCAAAAAATAGGAACTTTTGATTTTAAGAATGGATAATTGTTTAATTCATGGGAATAATGAAAAACTCTCTGTATATAAAACCGCTTGGTTTTATAGAGCAGAAGGTCAGCTTCCACCTATTTTTCTAATAAAGTAAATTATTCAGCCCTTGTTTAAATATGCAGCCCTGGGATTTGACTTTTATGGCTGTGAATTCCTCAGGGTGCCTGTTTGCTGTGTGAAAGAGTATTCAGTATATTTGGAACAACAGTGCTAACACTTCAGTGATTTTGACAGCTTTCCAAATATCACTTGCAGTTTCTGTCACAACAGAAGAGCAAAGCCTTTATCCATAAAATATGATTGATACATATTGAATGCAGCCCTCCCTAAGTTCCAGCTCTCATGGCTTTGCCTTAGATGGCGCATGTTTCAGATTACCGTCCATAACCTGATGTGTTTATCAAATTTGTGCTTGTTTTTGTTGGCCCGCTGCTGGAGTAGTCCGCTGCTTGACAGCACAAGAGGCGTTATACAGGTAGAGGCAAGTTACTGAGGCTATGGCTACACTGACGGCGGCAAAGTCGCCGCTGTCAGATTGACTTCTCTGAATAGACGGAGTGTTGTGCAAAATGAAGCACTTGGGACTGTTTCAAGGGGAAAAGGCAGTATGCCACATTTATTATCAGAAACAAAATTAATAACTATCTTAAGCCTATGCGCGCACACACACGTGCGCATGCGTGTGTCCAAACACATCAGAAAACGTTCTGTAGTTACATAGCTACCAGTCCTGATCGTGGTTTGAGGTCGTAGCTTGGGTCCGTTGCTGGAGTTCGTGGCTCGTGGCAGCAACCTGGCCAGGGAAGCTGGGCATGAGGAGAATGGGGTCTTCGTTGGGCGCGCACCGGTGCTCTTCTTCGATGGTGTGCAGAACGTTACTCTTCCCCAAAGCCTTGCAATCTCACCCAGTCTTTTATAGGTTTTTGACTTTGGCTGTGTCACGTCGCTTCTCTGTGACTGTTGATTACCGGACAATAGCAGACATGACTTTCAGCTCGTTCTTGGTGTCTTGATTAAGTTTTCCTTTTGTTTTCTGGGGTGGATTCTTCTTTTGCTTTTTAGGGATGTGTTCACACTCTTCAGCCATTAGGGTGGACTCCACACTTCATCAGGACAAGCTGGCAGTTTGGGTCTGGTTCACACATACATACACCCTCCATTCACACCTTGTTCAAATAAAGTTACCTATTCATCTAAAGGTTTAGAAAGAGTTTTGTACAAGATGGAGTGCATTTGGTCAAAATGGGATTTTACATTTACAATATGGAGTATGGCTGAGAGGAGTTCAAATGTTACAGACAGAATTGTGAGATGGTGATTATACATTCTGGGGAAACAGTTTCAATAATAATACCATATAGAGGTTGACACAAATAAGGATATGAATGAACAAAGCTATAGAGGTTGACACAAATAAGGGTATGAATGAACAAAGCTATGAATGAATCTACAGGGTTACAATTTTATTCCTACATGAGCAGTCAGTGAAGATCCACTCAGTCAATCCAGAAATCGATGTATTAAGACCACCTTCTCAAGTGGCATAGCGCTGCGTCGATGGGAACGCGGTTTCTGTCGGCACAGTGCAGTGAAGACGACGCTCAGAACAGAAGCAGAGAAGTCGATGGGAGTTACTCAAGTTTTTTGCGTAGCTTGCGTAACTCCGGTAAACTGCCGCCGAATCTCCGAGGTAAGTGTAGACAAGCCCTGAGAAATCAGTATGAGCAAAGGAGCAAATCAGCAAATATTTTTCTTAACTTGCTTTCTTACTAAATGTTTTAGTGTTTTATAATATTTTATCACAAGAAAATTTCTGCTCATCACTTGCCCTCTGAAAAAGAATTTGGATCACACCTGCCTCAGATATGCCCGTCATCACCTAATCTAGTAATCATCATGTGAATGGCAGAGCTAATTCTGAAGAGCATCAGAATCCTGGCTGAAATGAAGTGACATCAGAGTATGACACCACCTTAACATGACTGATAGGCAAACTCTGAATACTGACCTTTTCCAAGTTTGAAATTGAGGGAGAATGGGCAGAAGTAGTTTATTTTAATAAACATGACCCCAAACCACATCCTAACTCTGTACTGGTGCAGTACATAATCAGTTATGCAAATGTTCATTCTTAACAAATTGTAACTTTTTATGACTAAATGCACGTCTTCTCTAGAAGGTTATTAAACGTCATAGGAACACCCAAGTCAGACACTCAGGAATGCCAAAACCATAGCATCTAAGTAGATAGAAAATGAGAATTGCACTTGTTCATTGAGGCAATTACGTGCTTTTGTATAGTTTACAATAATGAATTAATCTTGGATAACTCTTTTAAAATCGGCTGCAAATACAGTACATTCCAGTAAAATTCCCTGAGCTCTAACAATATATTTCTTCTTTAAAATTCATAGCTTCAGACTATTTTTCTTATTGTATTTATTTGTAGCAGTATATCAGATATTTCCAGTTTTCAACTGTAAAAACTAGTGCTTGGGTCCCAATCCTGCAGTTCTTCCACAATCTCATTGACTTCAGTAAGATTCTTGGGTGTGCAAAGTCTGAAAGATCAGGCTTCTTAGGCAAAGAGTGTTATTGTCTTTAAAAATGTTGTTTATTTAGAATGAAATGTTGTAGGAGAGAACAATCCCAGCGTATTTATAGGGTTTATAGGTAAATACATACACCTACATTCATTTGGTAGTAGTTAAGTGCTGCACAAGCACAGGTAAAATGCTATGGAAAGCCAAGCTTTGTGGAGATTTATATACTAAAAATTGAGAATGTACTGGAAATTTAAAGCACTTTCTCCTAGTGGTAAAACTAGTGATCCATATCTGTGACATAATATTGGTCATGTGACTCTTGTAATGCTGTCACAATACAAATGCTGAAAATTGTGTTTGCTCTGCATGGTATGTTGAAAGTGTATTGACACCTCCCATTGACTTCAGGTGACTCCCAGGTACTAATTACCATGTCACGCACCAGCACCTCACAGAATCAAGTACTAAATAACTGTGAATTATCTGTGGGGGTTTTTTGTTTGTTTGTTTGGCTAGGTTTTTTTTAAAGTCACTTCAGGTTCTAGAATCCTAAGTAATGCTGCAGCTGATTGGTGCCCCACTTCCTTCTGAGTATCCTGCAGTTCCCATTAACTTCAGTGGGAGACATGGCTGTTCAGCACTTTGAAACTCAAGCCCCCAATGCAATGAGAGATGTCTAAGCCAGGTTACTTGTTATCCTCTTCTAATTGAAAAATGGATTCTTCTGCAGGTAGTGTGATTTAAGTATTCTGTCAGTACAAATACTGACAGAAAACATATTGCACATTTTGGAATAATGGAAAAGATGCCTGCTACTGCAATATGTTTGAACACAATATTCCAGTCATTAAAACAATGTGCTGTAATGAAATGCAGATGGCTCTACATGATTTGTGCAGGATGACATTGATTTATTATAAGAAGTATATTGATTTACTATAAGATACTAACAAAACATTCTAACAGTGAACTAAAGGTCAAGTCTTTACTGAACTCCACTCATGTGCCCTCAGTTTGTTGACACTGGTTTTAATATTGTGATCACAATATGATCTGTAGAAGAAAACATCTTTAAACATGTAGTCGAGACAAATTTTAACTATTATATTTTAAGAGCAAATTGTTTAATCTTCCCAAGACTCCAGATGGCACTATCAAGTTTTCTCTATGAAAGACTGGGGAAGTTACTGTATATTTCTACTAGTTTTCTGTAGTTCTTAAAATCTTCTTTAATGCTGTTGGAACAGCAAAGACTTTCCTGACAGGAATAAGATATATATGAAGAAAAAGAGCAGAAATAAAAGTGAAGAGTTCAGAAAGTTCAGATTAATTCTCCAGTTGAGGCTTTCATGGATGGCTCTTACTATCAGTCACATTTATAAGAACTGCATTCAGTTGTCATTGACTTGTCATTGATTTCTTACTGATTTCTTCCTCATTAATTTTACAGCCTTGGATTTTCTTTTTCATTATCCAGAGACTATCTCTGCAAATGAGAGTTCCTAACCTCCTATTAGAACTAGTTATCCTCTTAACAGTGTAATGCCAATTATTTGATAAAAAATATTTAACAAATCACAATCATTTGTAGGTGCAAACGAGGAGTCCAGTTTTAAAAAATCACACATTTTAAGATTTTCTTCTTAGATTTTTTTTATTGCTTGTTCATCACTAAATTCACAAGCTTTATCTGAAAATGCTCAGATGTATCTATCTAATCGATTTATCTCTATTTATATGGTAAGACATTGCTTCAACTGACCCTTAACTTGGAAAAAGGACAGACAGGCAGTCATAAAAATTATTAGGTAGCATGTAGACTGTGACTTGACACAAGAAACGAGTTGAAAAGTCCTGCTAGAGCTTTGCAATGTGTATTTTAATTGAAAGTATGTTAATGTTTTTAAAAAATTTAGGGAGAATAATTTTAAGGCATGGTGAAAGTTTTAATACAGCAAAATAATAATACATTGTTGGTGGAGGAATTCTATCAAGCCAGAAAGTGTGCTCTTTAAAGAGAGCCACACACAGTTAATAAGTCTATTTTATTAACCAGGTCTAGCAGCATAGTTATTATTTGCTTAGGATAATAGATTTGAGAAGTAAAAATCAATTTCTTCTAAGGACTGATGTGCCATTTTCTTCAAAGCTGCCTCCCTACATAGAAAAATCAACCCATACGAAAAAACACTGTGGAGGAAGGAGCATAGAATATGGTCTTTCCAAGGAAACACTGAGGCCTATTTTTTTTATAAGGTATGTAGGAAACAACAGATTTCTATTTATCTTTGGTACTTCCATGGCCCTTCTTGCCCTGTTATCTGAGTCTCTCACAATCGTTAATACATTTGTCCTCACCTCACCCCTTGTGGTACGGAAGAGCTATTAACCCCATTTTACTGAAGGGGAACTGTAATATACCAGGGTACAATCCAGACTAATAAAAATCTGTATCATCCCTGCCCAGTAACCTGGGGTGCCCTTTACAACACCTTGCTGCTCAGAAACCACCTCCAGCATATAAGTCATTCCCAGCTATGTCCCAGCATCACCTTGGCTCTTACCAGCCTTAAAATTACCACAGGGGGACCCAAACACACTCCCAGTCCTCAGATTTCCCCCCTCTCCTGGACAATACAACTATATTAAGTCTGTTATTCCTTTAAGGGAATAATATACACACAACTTGTTGCCCCAATTGGAGTTATCCAGACATTTCAACTTGATTAGATAAAACATCGGATTAGATAAAATAAGTTTATTAACTACAAAGACAGATTTTAAGTGAGTACAAGTTATGAGGCATAAAAGTCAGAAATCGTTACAAGAAAAATTAAAGACAAAATGCTTACTAATGCCTAACTTAACCAACAGTATCAGATTCAAGTAAAGTTTCTCACCACGTGATTTCAGCAGTCTTACTGACCAAACTCTTTAGGTCAGGACCCATCCTCCTGAGCAATGGAATGCTTCCTTTGTCTCTTCAGGCAGAATTAATGTGATGGGCAGTGGGAGGGTCCCTTGGGCATGTTTGTCCTTCCTCTTTGTAGTTTCAGTCCCCCTCTTGAAAAACATTTCCAGTTGAGAACCAGGAGCCAAAGGGTGTGTACAGGGAAGGATATTTCCTGTTTGAACTTCATTTGTCTTCCCTTCCTGCTTGATGTCTCTGTTAACTGTTTAAATGCAAATTTAACTGACCACATATTCCTTTGTTTAGGACAGACCTGTTTTGCCAAATTCTGTCTGGGCAGGGCTGTGGGGTTTGGAACATGTGTTGTTAATGCCATACAGGGGAATCTTGTAACTTCACATACAATGTTGCCACACATATTTTATCAAGACAATGCTGACCAGCAAATGATGAGTTTTCAAATACCTTAAAAGGCATACGTTGTACATAGATTATTACAATAGTGTGTAGAGTGTGAATAGGGTATTTGTTTTGTCACTGGAATTTAGCCACAAAAAGCAAGATTTTTAAAGATATCCCATTACAAAAAGTGGCTAAATCTGGCCAGAAAGAGTAAATGACACACTGGAAACTTGTGGTGGAGCAAGGAATTGAACCTAGTTTTCTGAAGTCTGTGCTCTGATCACTGGACTATATTTCCTTCCCGTAGGTCAGCCATTTGGCCTGAAACCTGGGTCTTTGGATCACTAGCACAACCCTCTCTACTTGAGCTGCAGGATTAATTTAATATTGCACTGCTGGCTAGCTAATTTAAATAGATGGAAAGATTAGATTCCTCCTCTCTAGTCAGATTCTATTAGAATGTCTTGGAGAATTGTTGGGAGTTATAATCAAAGTAAATATCATCTCTGAAGTGTGAGCAGTATATATTCCAAACTCATTTAGTTTGGGAATAACACAAGCCCAAGTAAACCTAGCAGGTTTACTTTATACACAGAACAATACTTTATACACAGAACAATTCATTTATTGAATCCTGAATCAGCAAGTTTGTTTCAAACAAAATTTTTAATAGGAAGACATGGATAGAAGGCAAAATCTTCATGGTTCTAATCAGGTACATTGTCTCAGAATCTGACGCCTTGTTTACTATTCCATTACCTCATAAAAGTTCAGAGCCCTAAAGAAACTAATTTAAAGAGGGACCTGCGATGTAGACAAGCTACTGCAAATCAAAAACTAGTCATCCAAGATGGAAACAAAAGAGAACTCCAATTTACCTGATAAATCTCTAGTACAATGGTAGTGTTATAATTAATGAACATTAATGAGCAGAAAAGCAGAACAACCACATCAAAAACCCATGGTTCATTAAAGCAAAAAACTGACTAAAATTTCCAGGAAAACAACTTTGAGGATAATTTTATATTGTGATTAGTTCTTTAGTGAAAGAGAAAGTGAGTGAGTCTAATTAAATATGATTTAAAAGTAAAGGAGTCAGGCAACACTAGGCTGTAGTAAAAGATAATCAAAGTTACTGAGCTGAGCTTTGACCTCTATAAGGTCATGTCAGGTACATGAAAGTGCATTGAGGTGTATTTTGCTCCATTTATATAGCCCTTTTCATCAGTAGATCTCAAAGCCCTTTACAAAGAGGTCAATATCATTATCCCCATTTTATAGATGGGAAAACTGAGTCACAGAGAGCAGAAGAGACCAAGGTCTCTTAGCAGGAGCTAGGAACAGAATGCTGGTTTCCTGAGTCCCACTTCAGTACTCTGACCACAAGGCCATGCTGCTATTAGGGAGTGAAAACTATTGGATCCTTGGTCATCAGAGCACTTAAGCACATATTTAAAGCACATTACTCAACAAAGTACTTAAGTATGTATTTAAGTGTTTCATTTAATCAGGAGCTTTTTGTGCAGGATTGGGTGGTGTTGAACAATGATCCCCCAGCTATAATACTTACAAGAAGTACAAACATAATTTGCAACAGTGAACAAGCACCCCTCCACTCTCTTGATGATCTTCGATAACTATATATTCACAACAGTGAATTTCTTACAGCTCCTTTTAAAATGTCCCTGACTTAATTTCAAGCCCCTCTTTCTCCAAAGAAGGCAAAAAACACATTAATGTGTACAGTATGTACATGCTGTATTTGTAGTCATACAGCGTGCCTGTTTCTGATTAATCCAGTTTTGGAGCAGTATCTGAAAGATTTCTCACCTCTTCCTATCCCACTCCCCCCATCCAAAATATCTTGATGACTTCAATGACTGAAAAAGATTTACAAGAAGCTTGCTAAAAAAGGTGCTTGTGGGGTAAAACTGAGCATCCAAACTGATAGCTGAAAAGGTATCCATGGAGACATTTATATTGGAAATGGGGCACCGTAGAACTGCCACTTAGACATTGCCACGTAGTAAAATTAAATTTACATTAGGCACAATTCATGGCTGAGTTGACTTGTCTATTCAGCTGCCCTTGTCGTCAGAGTGGACTGGCCCTTGATTCTGTATCCCTATTCCTCATTTCCACCCAGTACAAAGGTATTCTAGGTGTGGTAGTTTCCAGGATACATGGGAACTGAAAGTCTGATAGGAAGAGCTACAAAGGAAGCCTTCTTTTTGTTCATGTAGTGATTCTGATTACTGAGATGAGCCTGGGAGCAGCATACAATAGTGAGGAGCAAGTTGTGGGTTTCTCTACTGAAGGGGGAGACTGTGAAAAGGCAGAGAGCTCTGGGTTTTTTCCATTAAAAACAGCTTTGGGAGGAACCCTGTGTAAAGGGGCCTGAAAGCCTTATCTATACTAGGATTTTAGCCATCAGTGTAAAGTCAGTGTAAATTCCTAGTGTAAGCATGACAGATACTAATGTAGCGTGATTTGTACCAGCACTTTAGGGTGGATTGAGACTCTGTTGGGAGCATCCAGACCAGACTCCAAGGGCTTTTGCAGAAAACTAGAGAATGACCCCACCTACCCAGGTGTCCCTCTCTTTATTAAGTTCCTCCCACAACATATCTTGGTTCTCTCTGTTAACTGGAGGGCTACAAACTCGTGGAGTTCAACTCCACTCTGCAAATGCTGATGCTCTGGTGGCTAAAATCCTAGCGGATTCAAGGCTTGAAAGACTAGCACCAGAAGGGTTTCCTGGACAAGCTCAAGGATGGACATAGCATAAGCAACAGCTCTGGGGGAAAGAGAGGCAGGGATAGTTTGGGATTGGACTAGATGGCTGTTTCATTCTTTAAGGCTCCAGGGCTCTAACCCACAGAAGAGCGAGGCTGCAATCCGCTCTGTGGTTCTTGAGGCCCATTAGTGGGAGTTGCTATCATACCCTGCAAGAAATGAAATTTCTCAAAGAACCTCCACTCTTGTTTTCTTTTGGTCAGTTTTCATGTTTTGTTGGGTAACTTTCCCGTGTGTTCTCCCTCTTTCATCATCTCCGTGTGTGTTCTCCCTCTTTCATCATCTGAGCAAATCAAAGTTTTTTAATACATTTTTTTCTCAAGCAATAAAAACTGCAAACTTAATCAACAGAAAATGCTTAGTCACTTCTGGGTAAACTTACTAGCAGTTGTTCCTCCACCCTCTCCTGTCCCTCAGATGCCAGCATGAACTCTATATATAATATCTGCCTTTCCCAGTGTGAGTGCTGCATGTTGATCATGAGGATAAGATTCAGCTGGTTAAAATGTGTGGTGGCAAACAAAATGTACACTTTCACCCTTAGCTCTGTCTCTGCGCCAGTGCATAAGCGTTATTTTCATATTTGCTGTTTGGCTGGCTAAACCTGTTTTATCCTTCTGGCAAAACCTCTCAGAACTGTACCTCTTTGGAAAACTGGCAAACAGTCAAAATGAGATGGTTTTGTTTTGCTTGCTAAAGAAGGAGAACAAAAGAAAGGGCTCAGGTTCCCCAGAGTCCACCACTCTGCATTCAGGAAATGGATTATGTGCTGGTACTGCTCATTATTTGGTATGATTTGAGCCCCTTCTTTGGCTGGGAAATCACCTATTAATGGATCCTGATCAACTCTATATGTATTTGTTATGCATAAGATTTCTCTGAAGTTCAGAAAATCATTTTGAGGGTAAAGGCTTGCCTTCGTTAGAGACTGCCTTAGTTGTGTCGAGTGGTTGGTCGCTATATGGTGCTGCTTCAGCTCTCTGACTGAATGACTCAAACTTTTTAATCAAGGGAGTATCAAATAGTGACCAGAGCCTTACAAGTGCAACATTTCACATGACTAAGCATTCTGGCTAACATTTGAAACTTTCATTGTTTGTAAACATTAATATTTGGTAGTGGCTGTTATATTTGTACTTTGAGAGTACAGACACAAAGTAATAGACATTCCCTACCCCAAGAGCTTACAATTTAAACGGAGGAGAAGTCCGGAGGTGTGAGGAGAAATGGAGGCACAAAGGTGCCTCTTGGCCAAGGTTGCCCAGCTGTTCAGTTACAGAGATGGGAATAAAATCCAGGTTTCCTGAGGCACAATCTATTGCCGTGTCCATTGGACTTTGCTAGCACTGTTCATTTGTGGCTCACATACAGCAGTGAACTAAATTGGTTGCTTTTATTGATGAAAACTGTTTTTCTATTTGACCAGCAGTAGTGTAAAAAAAGTCCATTTGCTCTTAGCAGGAGCTCCCTGCTCATTCCTTCATAGGACAAGTAATCTTTTTTCCCAATGTTTCCTGGTAAATGCCATAGGGAGAGTTACTGGGTAATCACTTTAACCATGGTTTAGGAGAGAGAATTCCCAGACTTTAATCATATGATCCTGTTTACGTCCAAAGATGTGTTGCCAATGAAATACAAGTAATTGTCCATTTTTTAACCCTGTAAAGTGGATGCTGCTACTTCTGCCAGAAAAAAAGAAAGAATTGGAATCCTCTGAGGAGGAAAAATATCTCTGGAGGATTTTAATTTAATCTCTGACTAATTCCACCTACCCCAAAAATCTTCTAAAAGCCTCCTGTTAACATTTTTTTAACTAACAAGATTATTGTGAAATATTAATACACCAACCTGTTGTGACACATTCACCTTTCAATTTGGAGTGGTTGGTTGTGCTAGATTAGAAAGGAACCATTCATTCTGATTGGTTGAGTCCTACTATATGTGGATAAGAGGATTCAAAGAAGCCATCTTGATTCTTGTTCTCTGAGGGAATGGCTGCATTTCTACATCAGTGGTTGATTTAAAAAAAAAAATCAGCAGCAGTGAGGAAGGGGTTCTTTGCTGTTTCCTGTGGAAGTTGATTGGGATGAACAAGACAGGTGAGGGCACCTGATCAGATCCCACCTACAAGACTAGCTGAGATTTTAGGCAGAGAACAAAAGTGAAAGATTGATGCTTGGGTAAGGGAAGCAGGGTCTTGAACTGAGCTCAGCTGCCCTATTGGATGTGTTCTTCTCGCTTCTGATTAAGTCAATGGCTCTCAGACAAATGCCCAAAACAAATTGATGCAGACCTCTTGCAGCATACGCTTTTCATGCTTTTCAAGGCTATCACACAGCTTTAGTTGCAGCTAATATCTGTAAAAGTTGAAGTAATATACTGTAGCTTGATACAGTTTGCTATCTATAGTAAGCTAAGTTGTATTTAACCTACTGGATCAAATTCATCCCTGATGTAACATCACTAAGGATAGCTATATGCAGGGTGACATGATCTATTAGAATTGTGTTATTTTACTGCTGTACTTTCTGTATTATCATATTTAGTGCAATATCAAGAACAGCATTAAGAACTATTAAGAAATCAGTAGTAACTGGATGCTACAGCCAGTAGAAACTTTCTGAGCAGAAAGCTCTCCCACTGAAAATACAATTTTGATAAAACTAAAAACTTTTGTGGGGAAAATGTCAAGTCTGATGAGGAAAAAAAAATTGGATGGTAAACGTCAAAATGAAAATGTTCCTTTTGACACATGCCATTAAATTGAGATGAAAGAGAAACTTTCAAATTGTTCTGACTTTATAAGCCAAAAAGCCAAGATGAATTGACATATTAAAAAAAATGACATGACATGACATTTTAATGTCAATTAGGAGTGACAATTTGTTTTCATTTTGGCCTAATCTCACTTTATTTCAGATTGAAAAATGAAAACAAGGTTGCTGAAACAAAAATTGTTGTCTCAGAATGTTGAATTGAATGACATTTTTTTCATGTTGAAGCATTTCAGAATTTCTCTTGGGAAAACCAATTTTTTTCTAAATGTAAACAAGAACTTTGTTCAAAATTTCATGCGGAGTAAAATTTTGATTTCTGTCCAATCCTCTGGGGTATTATTCCACAGAATTAGGGAGACTCTGCCAAGAATAAAGAAATACTAGATAGCACACAGTAACTTTGTAGGAGGCATTGATACCTTTTTGGCATTACCCCCAACCAAATCCAATGTCCCACATGGCAGTGAAAAGAGGTATTAGGGTCCACCTACAGGATAGGCGGGCTGGACAGCCACAAATCAGTTTCATGGTCACTGCCAAGTATGACCTGGATGCCTCCACAAGCACAGATCTGAGACCAGGCTCTGCAACAGTGTTAGGATTTGGCTTGATGAAAGAAAAGAAACAGTAGAAATTATGGCAAAATTGTTTGAAAGGAGATTTTTTTTCCATAATTCACCATGAGGTGTCAGCAGCTCTTCAAGAAACATTTCAGAGAACAGTTCATTTCTTTGTGCCTTGAAGCTGCATATTTTCACTTTCAGATGTAAATACGGCATGTAGATAATCTGCATGGAATTTAGGTTGAGGAGAGCAGGAGGTAAAGGTCCTCCTTTAAATGATGTATTTGCACTGTCCTAATCTTGTTGTAGATCTGTGCAGGGCCACGTTCTATGGCTGTGCTAGAGCAGCCTGAAGGGTGCTCTAATTTATGCTGGGCTGCAGTGGCCATCAGAAATTGTAAACACAGATGAGGATTAAGGTGGTGAAGGGACAGCCCAGCCACATCCATTTACCCTGCTGTGCTGGCACTGGGATGGGGAGTGGTATAACAGCCCTTACCTCTGGTCTACATCTTTTCCAGTTACAATGATTTTAGGCCAAAATACTATGGCAGTGTGGTGCAAAACAGTCTCAATCACTGTTGCCAATTCTTGCAATTTAAGAGTGAGATGATGCTGGGAGTTTTACCTAATGTTCCAGCTCCTAGAATCATGTAACTACATACAGTCTCAGCATTTTTTTAAAATGAAAATTGAGCTCACTTTTGTGGGGGAGAAAAGATGGAAAACATGAACCCTAATGGCTCAGGAACCAAGAGGCCACCCCTACCCCCCCATGCCCATCTCCAATTTTTAAAATGACTTTTAAGCTCATCTCATGATCTGGGGGGGTCTGGTTCATGCTTTTTGAGCACTTAGAGTTGGCAATACTGCTCACTGCACTAGGGAATCAAATCCCTAGTATGCCTAATGCCAGAGACATTTTGAAAAGGAAATTAGATGTAAAGCAGTAAGATATATGGTTTGCAAAAGTTGTAGATGCACAATCTGTACATTTACAACAGACATAAGCAAAACTAATTACACTAGGGTTTTTCAGTTGTCTTGTTTCTGTTTAGCTTGCTGTTCTGTCAGGGAGAGAATGAACATGCTGGAACATTACTTCCTTTCATGCTGGAATGAAAGTTTTAATTTTGATTTATGATGAGTTTCTCAAAAACACAATTTTTATGCAAACAAGTCTGAGGCACCAGAAGGTGTTTCTTACCCTCCTCCACTTTTGACGCTTTATTAGGGATCAAGAGCCATTGTCTCCAAACTCTTTGGAAGGATCTTCAGTGATTTGCTGATTTACTAAACCATTCATTGTGTGTTTAGTTTTGAATAAATACAGCCAGGAAATTTTATTATGGGATGCTCTTCTTCCTTTTTAACAATAAAGATGTGGTAGATCATCTTGGCTTTGCAGTATTTAACTTGCCAAGTCCTGTTGTTGTCTTGAGCCTAGTCTACCCAGGGATTCTAGCCACTATTTTAGCTGAACTAATACAGACCTCTAACTAGAGACAATTTGCACCACTCCAGTTTAATCTAGTCTCACATCAAGGTAAATTGCACCAATGCAAAATTGCATTGCACCAGTACAAATCATATCTACATTAGGGATTTGCAGTGATGCAGATACTTCAGTGTAGATAAGCCCTTAGTCATCTGAAAGTGTGTAGGGGCAGATTTTCAGTCACAAGCAGCTAAACTTGTATTCATAAATGTGTGTACAATAGTGCATGCACAATGAATAGTTGCCAGTGCGGCACTTAAAACATCCTATTTGCATACACAAATTCCAGTTTTGCTTATGCAAACAATTGGACATGTAAGATTAAAGGCTCAGTTTAGGAACACTGAAAAGCATGGTCCTTTTCAGTATAATTAATTGAAGTACTGAAACATTAGACAAAATATCTGAAATATAGTTTCAAAAATAGACATAGCCCAAGCAATAATATTAAAAGGAATTTGTCTGAAAAAATTTATACTCATTTTGTAATAACTTCCTAACAAATATTAATAGAAGACCAGTTTTTCCATTCCTTCCATATTGTTTACCTCTAGAAACAATCTCATGGTCACTTTGTGGCCTTCTTTCCAAAAGGGAAGGCAAAGAATTAAACATATTGTGGTGTAAAAGAGGTGATATGATGTTGAGACCTGTGAGTAACCAATGTTTTGGTTGAGTGGCCAAAAAAAAAGGGGGGGTGCTAAATTTTGAGTCAAACAACATGTTTTGCCCAGCTATAACATGAGGTCATCTTATTCTTGGGTCTTAAGGAGTTCTGTAGCACAGGATCCCTCTTAAATACAGCCTACCCCCATTTCCTGCCACAGGCTGAGGAAAGTCTCTGAGGTAGCCCGGCCCTTGCCATTGAGAGCTTTGACAGTGAGGACTGTGAAGCAGATCCAGAATTGGATATTGACACCACACAGAGCACAAAAGCTGCAGTATGAGGTGCTCTCATTGATCTGGCCCAATGAGGAAATAAGCCAACATTGTGTATTGGGCCAGCTGAAGGGTGTTTAGATATAGGCAGAGGGCCGTGCAGCAGACACAGCATGTGAGGCAAAAGGCAGTAAATTTTGTGGCTAGGACTGCTTTTCGGAGGAGGGGCGAAATCTCTGTGTTAATGAAAGATGGAAATGTTTGGGTGCCTAGATGTAGAGAAGAGTCCAGGAGGAGTCTGAGGCCATGTCTACACTACAAGCTGGGAATGTGATTCTGCTGTTCATGTTCACATACTTGCACTATGGCTCATCGAGCTGTCACGAATATCACTAGCAGTGTAGCTTCAGGAGCACTGGTGGTAGCAGCAGAGGCATTCCTGAGCTGTGCCAAGTACAAACCCTCCTGGAACTGGTGGATATGTACAGGATGCAGCTCAGCCCTGCCTCTGCTTCCATTACCCGTGCTACTGCAGCTACACTGCTATTGATAGTCATGCTAGCTCAGTGAGAGCATTACAGCCCTAGCTTGTAGTGTAGACATTAGCCTGAGGCCACAGCCCTTTTTCCCAAATAGAAGGCACATGCTTCCAAAAGAAGGAACTTTGTTTTCTACCAGTTCAAAGTATTTCCTTTTTTCTACTAGGTTTTCATCCACAAGGCTATTTCTCTCAGACATTCAGGCAGCTGAGTGATGCTGTCTTTGCTCCTGGATGAAGTATATAGTTAGGTGTCATTAGCGTTTCAGTCTGGAACATCTTGAATTTCTCACTCGTGGTTTGACAGACGTTGACTAGGATAGAGGATAGTGTCAATTCTTGTGGGACTTGGCATATGAAAACTTTCAGGTACTAAGAGTACTCTGGGACTTAGCTGAAAAGAAACAAGCAAAGTCAGACTAATGTCAGCCTAATGATTCATTCTGTGTGTGCAGCTGGGACAGTTATACCTTACGATTGACTACATCGAGGGATGATGATATTAGGACAATAAACCCCAAATTTTTCCAGCCCTAAATATCTAATATAATGTTATAGAGAGCATGGAGCATAAAAGAAATTCACTTTTACAAATCCATTCATATGAAGGTGTTAGGTGTCTCTTGGAATGTTCATATAAGCAG
Source organism: Emydura macquarii macquarii (assembly GCF_026122565.2). NCBI lineage: Eukaryota > Metazoa > Chordata > Testudines > Chelidae > Emydura > Emydura macquarii. Next base: position 30,196,877 of record NW_027131390.1, on the reverse strand, counting down.
GGTTGTACCAAAATCAGCATGGAAATTGATCCTTTACCTAGGCTATCAGATCATCCACTCTCCCAATCAGAATTACCTCTGCACATCTTCCAGATCCACAATATAGATGTACTATTAAACCGACATTTGCTAACTCCCAGTTTTGGAACGACATTTACTTGGGAGTCGCTTGTGCAGATTTATTCTGCTGTTGAAATGTGCTGCAAATAAAAGACATTGAAAGGATTTCTTTTTAGGTTCAGTATAAAGACTGCATACCATGAAAGAAAGAGCTAGTTTATAATGTAGTAACAGCAAAAGCAGCCAATACAATGATGAACACAGTATAAACACAGGAGGAGAAGAGAGGAGAGAGGCTGATTTTCAGAAGTAAACAAAAATCGAATGTTTTCAGTAATTAACACAAAATACACTATTTTGATATGCAAAAACATTTCAAGTCCCCCTTAAATTATAAACCAAATCTGCCATTTATTGATCTTGTACTGCTGTTAAACTGCCTTGACTCATTCAAGGCCTAATCCAAAGCCAATTGAAATCAATGAGAGTCATCCCATTCACGTCAATGGGTTTTTTGGATCAGTGCCCTAGCTCATGCAAATCTTGTACCCCAGAGCAACAGAGATGCTGCATTAGTGCACAAGATTTCAAAGGGAGGATTTATGTTTTGCTCAAAGATATATTAAAAGCAACATCATATGGATGAAAAATGTGTCTGACCTTCTATTTGCAGGATGCTGTCATCTCACTCGTTCAACTCTCTGCCATGTTTGAAACAAGGGAGTGTTTTGTCAGACAATTCTCTCTGAAACTGCAGCAAAGTTTTATCATGGGACTGAAAAGGCAAATAATGCTGCTGTTAAAATCCAGTCTCACTGAAGAATAAATCTACTGACATTTCTAAGGTTACCCTTCCATTGTATTGCAGTGTGTTTTACTAGATTTATGATGAATACATGTTGATGCAAAAATAGATTAGATTGGATAGAAGATGTGACAAACAGTGTAATATATTCTCTTTGACTCTGCTTTGAGCTGCTCTGCCTACACTAGTGAGTGCTTGTATACACACAGTATATCATCACTTCCCTCCAGCAAAGATGATATATTTTTCCACACAATTTTTAAAATTAAAATGACTCTTATTTACATTTTAGAGAAACATTATAGAATGAGTTCAGTGTGTACATCATACAAATTAAATTAAAATGTATATCTGAAGGAAATTTGCACATAGTCAGGGCACAGAGGATTGTTTTTCTTGAACATGTTCCAGCTTTTTCAATATGGTTCTTGACACACAAGCTGATAAGATGTTTACCCTAGGGTCATAACACATAATAGCTAATGGGAATTTTATTTTATGTAACTCTTTCATTACAGCTAGGAAATATATACCTTCAGTTCCTTTGGCAATGTAGATTATCAAAATCCCATTGTTCCATCTTTCAGTTTTCCTCTTGGGATACGTCCATCTGAAGGAGAAATTCCCTGGTTGCCACTCTTCTGCCACAAAATACAAAGCTCATTTGGTCGGAACTGATGCCCATTGAATTTAGTGGAAAGAATCCCATTGGCTTCCGTGGGCATTGGAACAGTCCTAAGGGCTCAAACCTGCTCTTGCTGAAGAGGTGGGAATGTTGCCTTTGATCACTGGGAGTAGGATCAAGACCTTAAATACAGCTGTGGGAAATCTCACCCTCCATAATGGAGGCTGCAACTTCAAAGCCTGTGCAAGAGTGAGGAAAGATGTGGAATTCTCAGCTTGTTGGCCAGTTTTCAAATAGTTTATACCGTACAGTGTTTATACCGTACAGTGCAGTTTATAGTATATAGTTTATACCGTACAGTGCAGGCACACAATCCACTACTCCCCTATGTGGACAGGGAGCTATGCAGTGATGTGAAAGTTCACTGTAATCTGCGTGATTAAATTGTAGGTTGTGATTAAATTATAGCTTCTTCATCGTTACTGACTAGGTGATCTGATCCAGTGATGAACAACCTTGTTTTCTTAGAGCCCCCTTATGACTGTAGTATGGAGAGCCACCTTCCACCTGTTTTCCTGATCCCTGTTCTCCTGCACTATACTCTGACAGAGTTGCTAAGTCTCTATTTCTTGTGCGTGTGTGTGCAGTCTCTTTCTCAACTCAGTGGCAATCCTGGAGATGGGCTGCCAGCAGGGCATGGGCTAAGGCCAAGCTAGCCATCTCCCTTCTTCCTCTGCTGATACTTTTTGCATGATCTGAGACATAGACACCTCTGTGTCCCAAAGTGCTTGAGAATCCATTTGAGGAAGACAAAGCATTGGGTAATACGAACAGTTTTCTGTAGTGAGGGAGCAGGTGTGAATCTTGGGTGTTTGCAAGTACTAGAGGAGTAATCTTCCTTTAAGGAGGTGAAGCGATACCAAAAAAGAAGCCCCACAGAGATTGTTCAAGGGAATTTCAGGCTGCCATCTGAAATGTGATACCCTATCCAGCTGCCAGGCCGGCCTTTGCCGTTGGCTTTGCTGCCATCAGGGTCTTTATGGGGCACTCTTCACCTTGAAAGTTTCATTACACTGTGAATGGCAAGTTTTCAAAATGTATGTTCTTTATTCTGCAAACTGAAACCACACAAATGAGGTTAACAGCCTCTCCAGGAACTAGACATATTTACAATTCCTTGGTTAAAACTGTAGAGTAAAAACTTGCTTCATCTGAAGTAAATTGACAAAATAAACCACATTACAGTGGAGATTGGCATGGCTGCAAATCTCTGGTTTTCATAAGGTGGAAATGAAATATTTAAATTTGCTTGTATATCAACCTTTGACCACTAAGAAGGTCCCACATGTGACATGCCTGTAAAGCATGGAATATTGAAATATTGCAATCTGTCTAAAAAGTTCTTAGAGTTTGCCTGCTAGAGAAGAAATTGGATCAGTCCTGTATTCCTGTTAAACTGTCCACTGCATAAAGGAGCAATATATACACAGGGCTGAATTTCAAAACCCTCTGCATACCTGTGGAAGGCTTAGAAATCACTCTGCAAGGGTTGGGAAGGTGAATTCTGCTTTCTCCAACATATCAGGCAGCTGAACTTCACAATGGTTACCTCACTGAGAAGACAGGGAAATTGTTTATGGGATGGAGAGCTCTAAGACATCATTACACAGCATGCATAGATATATTGGATTTTACAACCCTTTGAGGAATCCCATGGTGCATATTCTCAAGGGTCCACCATACTTCGAAAAGGACAGTGCTGTACTGGTAAGATACATTCCTTAGAGCTTGGTTGACAAGTCTGCACGGTCAAACCTCTTCTGTAGTCACTGGGGTTTTTTGCCTTCCTCTGCAGCATGGCGCATGGGTCTCTTGCAGATTTAAGCTAGTGTAAATGGTGGATTCTCTGTCACTTGAAGCTTTAAGTGATGATTTGAGGATTTCAGTAACTCAGCCGGAGGCGAACTCAGGATGCAGAAGATGTTTTTATTAAACTCCCAAGCCCTGATTCCCTGCTGCCTTGCCCAGTGGGTTGTCACTCATAGCTGTACAAAGAGCTGCCAAATCAGAATGATGCACTTTCTCGGTAGCATATTGATAGCCATTTTATGTGGCTGTTAAAGGGGCATGCCAATGGAGAATGAGAACCTCTGTATCGACTGGCATAAAAGTCTATTGCACTGGCATAGTGTCTGCCCACCTGGCTTGAGGATGATGTCTGTCTCTTATGTCAGTATTCTCTGCAGGTGACTCATGCTCCTTTAAGACTTCCTGCTCCTGGAAGGCATGTGAAATATTCACTCATAAATTTCAATGTAAAAACCCACCCTCCTCTATGAAAAAGGAGTGGTTAATATGACTAGGGATTCCTTTTGTTGCAATGTGAATAGAATATTCAAAATATTCAATTTGAGTACAATTTGCACTATTTGAGGTTCTTTGAATTATTCAAATGCATTCATTTACTCTTGATTAGTGGATCACGTTCTGCAAAAAGTGACTCTTTATTTTATTTTATGACATGTAGCATTAATAATGTATTATTTTTATCACAAGCAGCTTTTTAAAGAAAGCAATACAAAAAATTTCAGGGAGACAAGGCTTGTGACTAGAGATTAAGGAACCATGGAGACACTTAAGCTGTCATTTGAAGAGGTCTGTAGTAACTGCTATTCCTCGGAGAAAAAAAAAATGTAAGACTGATAATCATGGGTGAGCAAATACCTTGGGTTAAACGGGTTATACAAAGTTAGACAGTTACAAAAACAGTTTCAATACACAGATGAAAAACAAATAGCAGAGGGAAGTTGGTTTTTTAGAGGCTCTTTGTGACAAGTACATGCTCAGAGAATAACCTTTTATATTACGTATGAAGTAGTAGACAGCGCTTCTTTGGATTATCAAATAGTGAGTGGAAAATAGTAAGGGGTAAATAAAGACAATTAGTAGGGCCACTGGAAATATTAATCCTGGCGAGTGAGCTCTACATCACAGATTCAGGGGGGTTGGGCATTTCTAATCTGTTCTGCAGAACTTTAAGATGTTATTCAAAGAAGAAAAAAGTTTCTATATCCTCTGGTAGTGAAGATATCCTTCTGAAAATCCTGCAGACATACTAGAGCAATAGCTCTCAAGAGATGTGAACTGTACCATTAATCTCAGTTAGTTGTTAGCACTGCTTAACTGTACAATTGTCCTCAGTAGGCATCGGAGTTGATATTTTCACTCTTGGAATCATCGAGCTAATGTGTTTTATTCTGTGTGGTTGGATTTATTGGAGAGCATGTGCTATAGCAATACAGTTAAGTTTTGAAGATACTGCGAGAGGCTGGGAGAAACTCTTTGAGATTTAGTAAAAGTGTCAATAAAAGCTTCTTTATTTAAAAGTGTCTTTTTTTTAAAAAAAAGTTCAGCACAATATTAAAAACTCCCAGAACCCAGTATAAAGAGTGATTTTAATATCAGAGGCTCATAACCCAGTTTGTGGCTAAAGCCTGGCCTTTACTGTCCTCTCCAACACAGACTGTCGCCCACGGGCAGCCCAGCCCATTTATGAGCTGAATTTACAAATCATTCACTTAAGGGCTTGTAATTTTCTTTCAATCTCTTCTCACCCTATTTCACTATGCAAAAAACAACATTCCTTCCTTTAAGCGATAGTGATCAGACACACCAGAAAAAGAGAGCTACCTAGCTCTTAAATTACATTTTTCGGGTCATCACAGGGTTTTTAGCAGCCAACATGGATTTGTCAAGAACAAATCCCATCAGACCAACCTAATTTCGTTCTTTGAAAGGGTTACTGGCTTAGTGTATAGTAAGGAAGCAGTAGCCATGCTATATCGTGAATTACGTAAGATTTTTGACGCTGTTCTACATAACATTCTCATCAGCAAGGCGTTTACCAGGAATAAATGTTCTAACCTCTGAGACTCCCTTCACTTTAGGAGCTCCTACTGCTCCAACACCCAGATAGCTGTGCTCCAGTTCACCCTGGCTATTCTAACGGGATGTACAAACCACTGTACCACCACAGGAGGGAACCTTTCTGACTATTGGTACATTGAGTTTACCCCTGTATAACCTATAACTGTCCTCTTTCATATTTACTTTTCTCCGACCTAACTCCTTTGGTACTCAACTCAGTGGTTTCAGAAAACTGGAGAAGGGCAAACATAGTACCTAGCTTTAAAATAAGGAAACAAAGAGAACTATTCATCCTAACTTAGATACCTGGAAGGATACTGGAGCAAATTATAAAACAAACAGTTTGTAAGCACCTCAAGGATAGAATGAAAAGTAGCAGCCCACATGGTTTTGTCAAGAACAAATCACATCAGCCCAACCTAATTTCATTGTTTGAACCATTCCTAGCCTAGTGTATAGGAAGGAAGCAGTAGCCATGCTATATCTTGAATTATGTAAGATTTTTGACGCTGTCCTACCTAACATTCTCATTAGCAAGCTAAGGAAATGTGGGCTACATGAAATTACTACAGGGTGGATGGATGCACAACTGGTTGAAAAACTATACTCAAAGAGAAAGAATAATAGAATCATAGACGTGTAGGGCTGGAAGGGAACTCAGGAGTCATATAGTCCAGCCCCCTGCATTGAGGCAGGACCAAGTAAACCTAGACCATGCCTGACAGATGTTTGTCTAACCTATTCTTACTAAACTCCAATGACAGGGATTTCACAATGTCCTTTGTAGGCCTATTCCAGTGCTTAACTATCCTTGCAGTTAGAAAGTTTTTTCTAATATTTAACCTAAATCTCCCTTGCGGAAGATTAAGCCCATTACTACTTTTCCTGCCTTCAATGAACATGGAGAACAATTAATCACCATCCTCCTTATAATAACCCTTAAAATATTTCAAGACTGTTACCAGGTCCCCTGTCAGTCTTTTGTAGGATTGAGACCTAAATTAGACACGCCTAGAACATAAAGATAGAGAAACATGTTAAAAGAAATTATTAATAAGTGAGTTTTGCTCCTTCTAATAATATATGTTCTCATGGTTTTTAAGTGAAATAGACCAAAGGGAAGAAGTGGACAGTACACGATTGGAAGTAACAGTCAAAAGTGACATATCTGTTATATTGTTCAGTGTTTATTTTCTTAAGCATTTGACATTTTACTTGCTGTGACAGAAAACTCAGCTTTATAGTTCCACCCCTCTGTCTCTTTAAATCTGGAACTTGGATAGCAGGTTATCAGGAAGTGTTTTGCTGAAGGTCACCTCCATATTGAGCTGCCCCCTTCAAATTTGCAGGTGATGAAACCCTTTTCCGTTAAAATGTAATTATTGATTATTAAGGTTTGCAAAAAATATCAATGACAAAAGCAATAGCGACACTACTGTGACTTTGTAAATATGAATGTCTGGTAGACTCAGTGAAAACTGCAGCATGCGGTTGGCAGGAGAGGAACATTCTGACTGAGTTTAAAACTATTAAAAGTAGTTATTGCTCAAAGCAAATCCTAAAGCAGTGAATTCTGTATACAAACTGACATTTGGTGGCACTTAAGGAAGTTTTTTGTAATCACTTAAAAACCAGCACTTTAGTTGCTGCAGCTGCCTGCCATAAACTAACTCTGGATATTGCCAAAGACATTTATGCCTTTTTTTTTTTTGGTCACATATTATTTTCCATGTCACTTTATCTTGTCTATTATTCTGATAATTTTAGAATTTTTGTAAGTGTAGCTATGCAAAGAAAGCGCTTTACTAGGGGGTGTGAGCTCCTGGAAGTACTTCCACAGTGAGCAGGGTTCCTCCTCTGTATTTGCAAATATCCCTGATAAGTTGATTATACAGCACTCTGGTCTGAGTGCGTAACCTGATGAAAGTAGTGAGGATTTGGGGAGGAATTTGTAGGAGGAAGTAGAATATTTCTCTGAGCTAGGAAGCTGTGTGTTACAGAGGCAAAGTGAAAGGAGTTAAGAAAGACAAAGGAAGCCACCAAATGAAAATTGAATTGAGTGTAGGAGGTAAGCAACCAGGGAGCAGTGCAAAGATGCAGACAGGAGTGGAACTATGCTGAGCATTGCAGGGGTGTATGGGGAGTTTGAAGTGTACATGGCAGGCAGTAGAGGAGGAGAGAGGATTTAGGAGGAGTGACCAGACATTCAGGTTTCCCACAGTCAGTTTATGGAAGAGAGTGGTTTTCCAGAAGGAGATTATTGGAGGAGGAGGAATCTGGACAGAGTGGAAGAGATCAGAAGGACAGGCAGGTTTGAGATTCCTTTGCTCTATATAAACTGTATTGCTTGTTCTGTGGCACGGTGTGAGTGGCTGACATGCAAGATCAAACAGGAAACTGTCAGGAAGACCACCCACCCTTCCAGTCCCTTCCCACTTTGAAGATCCACTTTTTTCCCCATCCAACTTTTTTGCCTATGTTTCAGCAAATTTCCCTCTAAATAGTGCTGGCTGAAGCTGAGGGGTGCCTTGATATATCCATTTTCAGGATTTTTTGTAAGTACAGCTTGCTGAGTGTACCGGTGTGAAGCATTTTACAAGTAGATTAACAGTTATAAAAATGAAGTCACCCTGCCCAGTGTGTGATTTTCCCTTAAAATGAAAATCGACTATTGGCCAATTTACACCATAGCAAACCCCTCCCAGCATCTCATTTTTGTTTAGTTTCTTCTACACAAGGGAAACCTCATTTAATGTTTTGTTTGGTTCCTTTGTTCTACAGGTGCAAATTCCTAAGTACAGATGGTTTCTGTGCCCTTTCAGAAGGATTTGTCGCAGAAAATAAAGCTAGTTGCCAAATTAGCATTTAACAAGAGGGGCAAGGGCAGAAATGTAACAACTGTAGTTCCTGCATTGTTACTTTCTAAAATACATTCTGTTTTACGCTACAGGTGCGCACTTTTGTTCATGGCTGGCTCTTGGGCTAGTTAAGTAAAACTCGTCATGGAAAACATATTCTTTGTTCTTTTACATACACCAAATGTCAGCCTTCGTATAGGCCCTTGACAGGAGGTTGGCACAAAAGGGAAAACACGACCAGGTGCCTGCAGGCAGCCAAAATGTTTTGCAGAGGTTAGCAGTGGCAACAGTGTAATGCTTTCTTTTTCTCCCTTCCAAGCAAATATTCTGCTCCCAGTTGAGTTAGCCTAGCACCTAGTCAACTTCTCACAATCAGTTCCTGTTGTTCTCCTCTCAAACTAAGATTAAATATGTATATTTTAAATTAAAACCAATTTATAATTTCTAGAAACTGACATTCCTAGTGTATAACCAAGTGTTGTGGCTAATCTGTTTCAAAGAAGCAGTAGTTACATTAAGAGCACCATGACCAGTCTCTCACATGTACTGGAGTATGATAACTCATTAGAGCCTCCCTCAGATCACACCCTTTCAGCCTTTCTGGTTAGTTGCTGACTCTGGCTAAGCCATGTGCCCCTAAGAAGAAATAATCTTTAAATTTTGATCTCATTTTAAATCATTCCTATTTGTTTCTCACTTTATCCTTTTCCCTTTCCCCTCCTTGACATCACAAATTTGGATTTTGGCTCATCCCTGACTATGATACAATATATCCAAGTGCATTCATTAATTCTTTATCCAATTTTGTACTGGGGATTATATAGGCAGGCAAATATGCAGCAACCTCTGAGAGCTAAGAAATAAAGCTGCCTGCAGCCTACATCCTCTTGATATTCTGATTACACTAGGGAATCTCTTGACTTTAGCATCTTGGGTTCCACCTAAGCCTTAGTCACATGCAGTTTGTCAAAGCACAGTAAATGGACACAATTCAAATGACGAAATACTGAATATTCGCTTACATATACCATGATGAATGAAGTAAAGATTTTAACTTGTGCATCTCAATTCTTGTGTTGCTCAGAAGGATGAGACTACATTAGTTAAGTTTTATTTAATTTTTGACTTAGGATAGAAAAATAATAAAGGTGCCTATCAAAAGCTCCAACCCCCTTTCCATATATTAAAAATACATATTGTGCAAACAGGAATAAAACTAGAAATCCCTGCAAATGTGCCAAATCATCAGAACTGCTACTGGCCATATAGTACCAGAAGAAGCTAGTTCTTAGACTTAGATGTTTTGACAATTAAACTTAACTATGCAATCTCATCCAGCCTGACCACTTTGTTGTCACTCCGAAATGTGTAACAGCTTTTGGTGAAATTGTGGCTAAGTGTAACCCATATGACCTGATTTTGGCAGTCCAGCTAGATGTTGATTGCTACGGGTATGTCTGCACTTAAACTTTTAGCCATATTTTAGCACAGGTTAACAAGCACATGCTAACTAACGTCAGTGTAAATTCTACCATCGATACTACCCACATTTTTTTTTCTAGGGCACGAACACATGTTGCTGGTTGTTGTGACATTCTCCAGGGGTACGAGGCACTTCACCACCTCCTGCCCTTAGCGTGAGAAAGTCTTGTCTGTGCTTACTGTGGGTCCCTGAAACCACAAGCCTGAAAAAACAAGCACTGCCTTCCAGGTCTAGTTCTCTTTGTACGTATTAGCGATAGAGACACACCAGCCTCTGAGCATTCTTTGTGGTGTCCGGCCCCTTAGCCTCTGAACACTCAGAGAATTACCAGGCCTCCTCCTGTGACTCTTGCCAGTTAGCACTAGGAGGTTCCTGGGGTCAAAGTTGTTTTTAATGTTCATGTTATAACTGCACTAGAAATTACATAGTGTTGGGTACCGTGTTGTGGCACAGCTAAAGGTTTTTCTCAACTAGGATTTAAAGGGGTGTTAGAAGGCGTTCAGACATGTTCAAAACTCCAGTGTAGATTATGTAGCCTTCAACTCCAGCCACTTAGTATATGTTAATGTCTTCGTTGCCTTGGCAATACAAGAGTGTCAGAACATGTTAGCTAACACTTTCTAAAAATGCACCTTTATCACCTAGTAAAGACAAACCCTGAATAATTCAAACGTAGACAAACCCTATGAGAGTGAAAGACAGGATGTAAGCTTTATATTTTCTGAGCATATGGGTCACTCCTTGAAGGAGACACCACTGACTAATATAAGACTTAAAAGTTGTTTGGTGGCTCCACATTTAAACACTGGGCTACTGGCTATAACTGGAAATAAACCTGCTAAGACTTTTTCTTTCCAATATTAAATGGACAAAAATGTGCTGGGTGCGTGTTTCTATTCAACGCCTCTAGATTCAGTTTGTCTTTAGTGTAATTGTTGGCCTTTATGTGCAACTACAGTTTGCTCTGAGTTCTGATAGCATGAAGCCTATGTGTGTCTGAATTTCCCCCTTTCTGCACAAAGCCTCACAAAGCCTAGAAGGCATTTATATTCCTGACCCCTTTGCATAAAAATTTGACAGCATAAGCCCCCAATATTGCTCACATTTTAGATCCCTTTCACAAATGTTAATAGCATATTTTGATGGAAATTAAGATTTGCATTTAAAAAAAAACCAGTAGACTTCTAGAATTGCTCTTGCAATGTTGGAATGACAGCTCTTTGGATCAAAAAAAATAAACATGAAATTAATTTCTCTTTCTGTAAATATTAGGCAATGCTACACTGGCAAAACACTTTTTCAATTCAATGGGTTTGAAATACGAAAATGATAAAAGATGTTAAAACGAATCTAAGTAGACTGAAATGCAGTAATTGAGAAAGATGTTAAAATAAAAAGGCTACCTTAATGTACTGTCTTACTTTAAAATGTTCACTGCTGTATGAATTAGACTAGGTAATATAGCACATAAACCTCAGATATGACCCTGTGGATTATTCTGCAGCATTAGAATACTTGTTTAGAATATCTAGGACTTATTTTCTTTGCTAGTTTCTTGAGTGCATTTTTTTGTATGAAGCAGCCAGCTCAGACTTACTAATCTTCTGAGATGTCAAGGTCTCATATTATGCTTCCTACATTACTGGGCAGCCACATGTCTTCGTTGCTAGAACTGGGTCATTTTTAAATAAAAATAACCAAAAAAGTCCTCATCAGCAAGGATAGGCAAATTCAGCTTTGTGCCCACTTACAACGTTATTTAAACATCAGTGTGTTACCCAGGTTCCTCAACCCAATAACTTTTAGTCTCTGCAAGTTGGTATCAGGAAATAAACCTATCTGGCTGGCACAGACAAAAGTCAAAGCTAAGTGCTCTTAACTTAATGCTTTACTTTATTGGTCTCCAGCAATTCCCATTAGAATGCTTGTACCAGAAGTCGCCACTTCTTAGTCTTAAACACATCCAAATACAATAGGTTAATAAAGTACCCCACACTGATAGTGGCTTCACTAGTCTTCAGGTGATTCAGTCACACATTTCCGATGGCCGGTCCTTCCATCTGTGCCTCAAGAACTTTCAATGTGTCCATGAAGTGAGCTGCTTATTCTAGACTCTCAATTCCCCTTTTATTTTCCAGTTACAGAAACATGTCAATCAAAAGCATTACCTAGGAGATCAGATGGAACCAATTGTCAAGCAAAAGCAAAGGTTACAAGGAATGTCAAAACAGGATGTGGTTATGTGGGTTTTGAGTAGTTAGTCTGGTTAGTGTGACCATCTTCTGACTGCCTGCTTTTCATCCTCGCATACCAAAGAAAAGGGCACAGAGAATCAGTTTCACCCCCTCCTCCTCCCTTCTAGCTTTGCCTTAGCTGAACTAGATCACACAAAAGAAAATCTACTAAATGACTATTCCTAGAAATAAGCAGATAAGCAATAAGCAAAATAATTGATAGTTCAAGTTGGTAGTGGCTTAGGCACCTGGAAATTTGCTACAAAGCTCCCCCCTTCAAGTGTAACACTGAAGTGACTTAAACATTTTATTCATGGTGCACTAATCTTGAAAGCAAAAGCCTATTGGACAACAATTCAGCTGAATGGTAAATACATGTAGATTATGTATCTTCTTGTGTTTCCCAGTGATAGAGGCCCAATTTTTAAATTTAAAAACCTTTATGCACCTCTGTACGCTGGTTAAGATCATTTGAAATAGTTATCTCATTGATGCTCCATATTTCCATAACTCAATTTTAAGCTAGAGACCATACCTATGAATAATGAGACTGATACTTGGGCTGGAGGTTTTACATCTATAGTCATGCCCACTTTCCCTTTTATGGGGGACTCTGTCATATTAACTAGACTTTAGCCTGTAGGCCTACAGGGAAGGAGAACTTTTTAAACAGGCACAGCTGTATTCTGGAAATCTCTAGTATTTCATTACAAACTTTGCTTATGTTATGGACTGGGATGTAAGGGTCTGGCCTAGTAGTCAGACAAGGAAGTAGGCCTACTGGGCAAAGCAGGTTGAGGAGCAAAGCCAAGGGTCAGCATCAAAGTCAACTACCAGATACCAGAATCAGAACCAGGCACAAGCAGGGTCCAATGCGATCACAACAGGAAATCACCTTGTTGCTCAAACAAACTTTCTGTGTCAGCTTCTGGCTTAAATAGCATAGTTGGACCAGTTGGTGGAGCCAGGTGATTCTCCAATTTGGGGTTCCTATGGATGGTACCTTGCCTATAGTTGTCTAGTTCCTCAGCCCAACAGGTATCAGCAAAGAGTGGGTGAAGGCCAGGAAGTGGTGGCTGGCTAGGGACTCCCAGGACTGGGATGAAGACCTGGGATATCAAAGGTTGAGTGTTTCAGCAGCTGCTTTTATTCAAAAAAACCCCCACAAAGTATGTATTGTGCACTAACCAAATTAACACTGGAGCCTGCAATGGCTGTTCACTGCCGTTCGGTGTCATTTGTTTGTTTACTATTTGGTGAAGCTCATCACTTTTCTTAAATTCCTGATTTCCCACTACCCCACTCCTCCTGTCCTCCAGCCCTTTGGAGTATTTCTATCCCTAAGGGACACAATACACTCATTGTTTATCTTCAAGCCAAGTAATCTTGTTTTACTGTTCAGTCTGTACTTTACTTTATTTCCTGTTTGTTTAACCTACCAGCTCTTATGCCATTTGTTTACTTTGCATATGCTTATCCCCAACACCTGAAAATCAAAACAGGCCCATGAATGTTTGACTAACATAACATGTAGCTGCAATCAATAATTTGATTCTAGTGCCTTAGAGTATGTCTGTTTGTGTGTGCACATACTGTGCGTCTACTAGAGAAAACATTAGAGCTGATGGCTTAGAGCTGAAGAAGCTTGGCGCAGTGCTTCAATGCCACTTGTTTATCAGTTGATCGTGTAGTTTAAATGGCTTTGTATATTATTCATCTCGATTTACAAATAGTTTGTTATTACACTGAGCACAGTCACAACAGCCCAACTCTGCACATCCAGACACTCTCACCATCCCTAGCAGAACAACCTGAAATGTTACCCATCATCTTCCTCTTCACCATCACCTTCCCTCATCACCAGCGGCCATCATTCTGGCACCTTCCCAGGATTTCATCTCCTTCTCTTGCCGCCCATAGGCTGGGATGTAACCTTTATAATATGATACGCTGATGCCACTATGTTTGATGCATAGTCAGCAGGGGTCTTTTCCTTAATTGTATATTCTCACTTAACTAACGTTAGAGTGTCCTTCTCCTATACATTAGTGTATCAACGATCTCAACTTATCACATACATCAATTCGTTGCCATGGCCCTCTTGTGGTTAGGTATCTGCAGATGTAGCTCATGTACCTTTTATGTATGGCAATTTGTTGCCATCACACTTTTGTGGTTGGATCATGTACCTGTGGTCAGAAATTGTCTTTACATACTCTATTTTCAGTTCCCCAATAATTGGGGTTTTCTCTTGGGCCATTTATCTGTTCAAAATTCATAGGTCTCAAGTCTAATGCTAACTTGCTGAAGCTAATGCCTAGGATACAGATCTGTAGCTTCCTTGTATTACTGCTAAATATATTAAAAGCAGCTGAATATAATGTAGGGAAGGCAGTGAATATAGTAAAGGCATGCTAGCCCTGTCAGCTAGAGTTGAAACTTCATAACATAAAAATTAATATGAAGTAAAGGTATGAAGAAGGTTTAGGGTTCAGCTCACATACAGATCTCCCAGTATGTCTTGTGTTTTAAATCCAGCTTTGGTTAGTAGTGAATGAAATTCATTACCAGCAGGAGACTAAGTGACTAATAATAATTAATAATGTAACTAAGTTCTCAACTCCATTGTATGGACAAATGTCCACATCACTAAGACCTTACCCTACATGGCATACTGTGATTCTTGACCAAGAGTGCATGGGTTGAGTGGGTGTGGGAAACCTGCCCTTTACCCTTAGAAGGTTGAGGTGTGCTGAGACAGAAGCTAGCACTAGTGAATCTGCTTTTAGTACTATGAACGGCTTCCATCTCTGTTGCTGTCACTTTGGCAGCTTCCACCAATGCAGAATTTGCTTATTTTTATTACCATGAAAATGCTTGAATGGCTCTCTCCTTTATTAACATAAAACCTTTTTTCCAGTTTAGCCAGCCATACCATAGAGGAGAATGGGATGCAATACCTTTGATTAAAGTTGATTCTGAAGATACCATTCTCTCAAGGCAGCCAGCAGCACCTTACTCCACACCCAGGTAATTAGTGAATATTAAATTGTGGAGGCACTGGTAGTGCAATGGC
Organism: Emydura macquarii macquarii; assembly: GCF_026122565.2. Classification (NCBI taxonomy): domain Eukaryota; kingdom Metazoa; phylum Chordata; order Testudines; family Chelidae; genus Emydura; species Emydura macquarii. Next base: position 30,181,809 of record NW_027131390.1, on the reverse strand, counting down.
ATCTGCAGATAATGTTAACAGGGTAGTGATTATTCTGTTTAACATATCTAGCCATTTTGGTCCCAGCTGGCTCCTTGTTTCCTTCTAGTCTTTTTGTTCATGCTTCAACTATTCTTGCTGGTCTTACATTGATTGATGAGATCGTAATTCAGCATGAAAACAAGCCAGACTTCACTAATTTTTATGCAGTTCCTGTATCTCAGGTGTCTTAAGTAGCTGCGAAGCCTGTGATCCACAATTTATAGTTTAAACCCTTAAGCTATTTTCTTACCTCCATGATTTTCTGAAGCATTTTGCCCTTGCTGTTATTTCAGACTTCCAAAGCTAACTGGGCTAGTGGCTAATCAACAAAATGTCCCTAATTACTCCTCTTTAAACTGCCCTTCTCTGTCTCATCAGAGTGATTTTGCCATGCTTAACTTACTCCAATACTCTTTGGCACTTTAGAGAATATTGTTGCCTAAAAATGCAGTATTTATGTTTTTAGGTCTGCTGGTGCCAGACAGACAGAGTAGTGGCTATGGCAGAATGTAGTGTCAGGAAACAGTTTCTGTTTCACAAGTTGTGTGTGATGTTGGGCAAGTTATTTAATGTTTCTTGGCTCGGTTTCTCTAACTATAAAGAGGGGTAAGTCTTACCTGCATTTAGGTTCCCACATTCAGATGGAAAGATGTGTGGTCTTCCCACAAGCTGCTGCAAGAAGTTAAAATATAGAAAAATTGCTTCGCTAAACCCCTTGCCATTGTGATATAAAAGACCAGTGTCTGTGGAGATAATTGAAAGCACCTGTTGTTTGTACAGCTTCATTGTATTTAGTTGCTTCATGATTTCCTTCAGTACTGTACACACTGCATGGTTAATTGTACTCTTTTTACTTGGAATTTGTTTCCTCATGGGTGCTACTGTATGGTCCCCATAACTTAAAAATGTTATCCCGTTAAATTCTGCAGTATGTTTTAGGAGTAGTCCACTTTACAACCTAAATGTCCGGAGAGGTATTCAAGTGTCTCATTGATATTTGACATAATTTCCATTCCACCATGTCTTCCACTGACAGAAGACCCTGTTGCTGAATGCTGTGTCCTTGTTCATGAATGCGATTACGTTGTACTTGGCAAATTGTAGCTGTGGTATGAAATGCCACAGTTGTGACCTGTGACAGATATGGTAATTTTCTACAATATCCTTGAAAAAACCTTATTGAATTAAGTTTGTGTCTTTGGCGTCCATTATATTAAATGCAAAGTTTAAGTATTATTATGGGTCAGGTTTGTAGGTAACCTCTCTGGAGAGAAGGTGATATGAACCTTGGAAAATGTTATGAACTTCAAAGGACCATACTGAACAAAATGTGCCAGAGGAGAATGGACTTTTGGGAAAAACAGTTTGCCTCAGGAATCTCGGGGGGGGGGGGGGATGAATGCAAAAGCCCAGACTGTTGAAGGTATGACCTGAGGAGAGGACCATTGTCTATTGATTACTTGTTCCTGGAGTCTCAAGATCAAAGGCCCAAACTGTATAAAGAAAAGACTAACCTATTCTTGGCTCTGCTAGTTCTGAGCCAAAGCTGTTATGAACTTGTAATCATGGAAAAAACCCTTTGTGGGGGGTTGAAGGACAGACTCTAGCCAGAGTCCTTGTTGGAGTTAGGACTGATCTTTGGTAAGCTTATTAGCACGCATATAGCTTCTTTTATTGTTTTAATATGTTTTCTCTATAATGCTTTTACGTGTTTCCTAGAAGGGACTATGTGGTAACGTGTAACTGCTGACAATTACAGCTCTTGATAGCCTCTGGAGAGAAAGCAAAGCACACATACTGGCCTGTTAAGGCGGTCTGGCTTGCTGGGAATAAAACAAGTATAGGCAGGGAGCTCTGCAGCCTGGAAAAAACCTGGTCAGGAGACAGTTCTCAGCCCAAGAAAAGTGACAGCTCGGGAGACAGGAGCCTAGAATGCGTGCTCTCCATGGACCATGAGGGGGTGAATACACGTGCGGTTGCTCTGAACTGAGACTTAAAACTGAATCTTTAACGTTTCTATAGAGCTCTGTGCTGGGCCTGATGCTTTCATTTTGAGCTACACTGAGCAGACTGGTGGTGATCTTCTGCTACTTCCTATCCCTTTGTTAGAATTCAGAGAACATCACCTGTCATAGGAAGATTTGATGCTGTGTATCAGAGCTTCCTCAAATATAAGGGGCCTTGTTGGCTTGAAACTGCACAGTGAGATAAAAAATTTATGCTTCATCTATTCCTTTGGTATCCTGTGTTGACCCTACTGGAGGGCCTGTTTATCATGGGGGAGGGCTGTAAGGTACATTGAGGGCTTTATAGGCAACCATACATCTGAGACTTCTGCTGGCAAAGAGAGACTCTTTGAACCAACATATTCAAAACTAGCATTTGGCTGACTGAGAAAGAGTCCACTCCTTGCAAGCTGTCATATGTGGTGCAAACCCTTGGTTATATCATTTGCGTGTGTGAAAGGGCTGGGGGGGTTCATCCTACTGTAGCTTTCATCTTGGCTACTTGACATCTCTTGCTATGTTCAGGCCATATTCTTCAAGCAGTGGTGCATGTAAGACATCTCTGTGGGAGCTGAGGGAAGGAAACCTCCAGCCAGCCAGCAGAGTAGCAGCAAAGCTACTGCAGTGGTTACAGCACCTGGTATGTTGCCTATCTTTCATGCTCCTCCTCAAGCCTGCTCTCAAAATCCCACTGCACACTTAAGCAGATGTCTGCTTTGTACAAGGAATGTAAGACACCAAATCCCCCCTTAATTTTTTCTGCAGTATTTATTGAAAAAGGCCACAATTTGGCCCTTTGTCAGGTAGTAGCGGCTTGTGATATCCCAGATAGGGTATTGAATTGCTCTATTATGCCTCCTCTCTGATTTAATATACTGCTACAGCTGGTCTTTGAACTTGAGGCTTATGATCTAGAGCCAAAATAACATCACTAAAAGTTTCTCTTCTGAGCTGCATTCTCAGATGGATCCCTTCAGGTTTTTAAATTGAGAGCTGGACAAGTTTCCAAGAATTGTATGGTAGCCAGCTCCTGCTTTGATACTAATTTATTGGCAATGTTGGCCATCAAAAATATTGATCTGCACTGTGTACAGTTTTGATGGCAAAATGGCTAATTTGTGATGGTAGTGGAGGGTAAAGTAGGCAGACAATCTACACTCATATCTTCCTCTAACACCACCTGCACGTGAATAAGATGTTAGGGCCATTACTACAAAAGAGTCTTTTTAAATATTGTTTTTGAAATATTGTAACTGAATATTAAATCATTTTGCAGTAGGAAATAGGGCAGTCATGTTTCTTGCTTTTCAATCTTGTTGGCAAGCTGAGAAGATACTCTTCTTAGCTCAGTAATGTCTTATGCTCAAATAGAGAAGCTATAGTTCGGGGATTTTTAAGACCTAAACCTCTTTTTAATGAAAAATAAGTGTGTCATATGAAGAATTTCATGTGGGTAATGTAATTAATATTGACCCTGATCCTGTAAACTTGTATATACATGCTTAACTTTACACATGAGTACCTCCATTGAGTAAAAGGGGACTACTAATAATTTGCATTGTACATGAAAGTAAACACTTGCCTGCGTTTTATTTTGAAACATCTTTACACAGGAAGAATTTGCGGGGGTGCAGCAGAGGAAGAGAATGTAGGAGACTTTATTTTAATTTGTGAAATACTGATTAAAATCCACATGTTCCTAGAAGGCAAACCTGAAATATAAAGAATAAAACAATCCAGAAGAGTAATGTTTAGTTTTGTGGATCTAGTTTATTAATAAGCATCTTAATTAACAAGACAACATGCTGTACAGAACCTGCAATAGAACTACTGCGGATTGACTGGACTTCAAATGCTGTTGGACTATGGTATATGATGTCCAACTGCATGATTTCTATAGCGTGGTTAGGGCTGTTTCAATACACAGACATACACAGCTCACTTTCAGATCCTGTAGTATACCACAGCGTGGGGAAATTTCCCAAAAATACAAACTCAGATATTTACAAAAGATTTTCACTATCGCTCTTAACTAGGGAAATTATAAGTTATACATATTTTCCTACATTTACCAAATAAAATCTTTGCCTTCAACGTTATTTTGTTTATGTCTGTACAAACCAACCCATCCATTATTAATCTAACAGTATGGACCCATTCTGGGTACTATCAGCTAGAAAAAAATCATTGCTACCATGTTAGGCACATTTCTGGTGGTCATCACCAGGTGGAATGTAGACGCTGGAAGTGGTGCAGTTTTTCTAGATCACATAATGTTTAAACACTATGGGGGATCCAATTAGAAAAAAATCATAAAATCACAAAAAAGGGCTGTGACTCATAGAAACATAATTAAGTTTTGGCCAAAATTGGCAGAAAACCTCTAAATACAATTGATAATGCAATTATAGACTCCAAAATATTACTGTTTTGGAAAGTTTCAGAAATATTTAGGCCCAGGAGATATATTTTATGCATTTTTAACTTCTTTGACTTTAGTTAAAGCAAAAATCTATAGTCAAACGACAGTATGAGCTTCTTTGTATTATGTTGTACATCAAAATATTTGTCATTGTAGAATGGACTGATTTGAGAAAAGATTTTCTGTCTGCTGTTTTGATGAAGTTATGTAGATGAGACCCCCCATCCTCTAATTATAAAAAATATATTTTGACCTTATCTGTTCAGCTGGAGAAAGTCTAAAGCACACATGGTACAATTGTAATTGTATTCTTCTATCACTAAATACAGTGACAATACACAGACTACTTATAGGACAGTAATGACTCTTGCTAGGAGAACTACAATGTTTGGTGTGAATAACCAAGTAGAACCATGTACTCTTTTGTAACAAATATAACTATGAGCTGCTGAATGTCTACTGCAACACCCAGTGTCTAATAAATGAATGTAACAGCCCTTTGAACTGTACTCACAAAAATGGTCACAGTAATTTGCAGCCAATTGAAACCTTTCAACTCCCCGTCCGACTCTGTGGCTGGAGCATTCAACACTGTTGCTCCACTCACTGTCACAGTTGAATGCACTGGAGCACATCAAATCTTCCCTGCAGCATTTGTTGCACAGCTACATTGCAGGAAGGTGAGGATGGCTTCTGGAGCAGATGGCTGCACCATCACGTTAGAATGTTCCATGCTATCTATCACCCATATGTTGCTGGCAGGGGACATGTGAAGGTCCTGAACTGTTGCATGATTCCATATGTATGACTGATAATTTGCATGTTTCAGGTGCTGCCTGAAGGAGGCTATTGTCGGTAGCAGTTTCTCGCTGTTTTTCTTAGCAAACTACACGTAGTGCACAGTATGCAGAGCTGATTGCTTCTTATCACAGTACAATAAAAATACGAGTGAGACATAGGATGTTGCCTTTGAAAAAGCTGTGGTTACCTACCTTCAAATCTTGCAAGTGACATTGCTTGATTCAGCTACTACTTGGTTCTTCATTAAGTCTCTGGCTTGAGCAGATCTCTCCATGCCATGAATTCAAAGTACTGGTTCTAAAGCTATCAAAAGGCTGAGACGTCACTACCTCCATCAGCTTTGAAACGTGACCATGGATCTTTGCCCTCAAAACTGCTAACACGATAGATAATGAGAGCAGGCTTCTAAGTGATAGCATGCAGTTAGGTTACTGAAACCTAACAGCTGATATTTCATGCTTGATCTGGGGCTAGGAAAAAATGACTTTTCTTTTGCATGAAGCTAGTGGCAAAAATGAGCAACAATCACGTACATGTATCACTAACCTTCCCCTGAGCTAACCAACACACAACTCAAAAAAAATCCAATCATGAATAGACTTTCACTTTGGTTCTGCAACGTGCTGCTGTGAGCATGACATGGAATGCTCTCGGACACAAACGCTGCAGTAGGTAAACTAAAGGTCATAGACAGAGTCAAATTGGTTTGGAAATTTGTATGCTAGGAGACAGCCTTTGCAGCACATTGGGGGTTGTGGTCAAGAGACTCCTGAGGTACAGTCCCCCTCCTCTCCCACCAAGTGAGCTGTGCTTAAAGTGCTCAAAAATTCAACTGCAGAGCCAGAGTGGCACAAGAATTGGTATGCTAGATGAAGACCCAGAATTTCGGCTGGGGTACAGTCGGCACTTAGAGCCTTTGACCTGTTTTTACAATGGGACAAACTACCAGAGTTTTAGTTGCTGATACTGATGCAGTGCAGTGGTGGGGGGTATGAACTCAGACTCAGTGTGTTCTGTACATGCCAGGGGCACACAATGCACGGCTGCTGAGAATAGGCACATTCAACGCACACTGTGAGAACACAAAACCAGATCCACAGAGGGACTTAGGTGTCTAAGTTGCATTTTTATGCACCATGGTGATCCATAAAACTGCTCAGCTGCTGCCCAATCCTCTAGGCACCTAAAACAGTTCCCTAAATGCCTCTATTTCTGCTTCTGAGCATGTGCACTGGGACCTCCCAACATAGGGAAAAAGGCCTGTATTCCCTGTAGTACTTGATCTTAGTAGTAGGCATGCTCCAAGGTTGCCTAACTCCACACTAGGCACCAAGGAAGAGACAGCCTCCCTTATAGGGTTTAGCTCAGGGATTAGGATACTAGCCCCAGATAGTGGAGCACCTGACTCAGTTTCCTCTGTCATGCTGATGAGCAGATTGAATCCCAGCTTGTCAAGTTCAAGAAGGATTAAACCAGGATCGCCCAGTAGCTTAACTACTGAACTATAGAATGTTTCCACCTCTGTGTCTCACCCAAAAAAGTATTCAATTGAAGCCAAACAGTGTCAGGAAGCAAGTCTGTGGGAGCCTTGCACCACACTACTCCCAGGATTGAACCAAGGGCTCCAACATCCCACCTTCATGCCCAAACCACTGGCCTACAATAGGCTTTTGTATTTGGGATTTGCTTTGACCCAAGTAATAGTTAATAAATGCAGAACAGCATCAATGTCAGACTACCACTTAGCCCTGCAATTATGACATTGATGTGAAAAGTAGACACTGTTTTGTCAACTACAGGATTATACTACTGGACTAGCTAATGATTTGCTTGTGGTTTATGGCCCAATTGATATTGCATTTAAAACTGAAGCACTGTCACCAGGGATGAAGAGCAGCACACAGCTCCCCTAGTTCAGGCATCAGGGAACACCTGTGAGAGATGGCACAGCCCTACGCAACTCCCTGCTCAGCAGGCAGTGGGGAATTCACTAGCAGTTCCAACTACTTCTAACTAGCAGGGCCTGGATTAGTTGCGTTGCTATTGATGGTTAAGCATTTTCAATTACATTTCTGAGATTTGAAAAGTTCTCATCCAAGAAGCTGGCACAACAGAATACAGGTTGTTGAGTTCAAACGCTGGTTGTGCCCCCAGCAATACTCACATTGAGGGCAAAGGTACGCTTTAAATACTTTCAATCATCACTGTTCCCAACCAAAAGAGAATGAACCTATAGTATAAATATCAGGCTAATGATCTGCATCATCCCATACACATATGAATAACATCCTAATGGTGGGCAGCACAGGGAGTGCTCTACAAGCATTGCTCACATGGTAAGTGAGCAGGTGCTCAAGGTTTATTTGGTGATTTGCCTATTAGAGAGTCTGGTGGCTGGCATAAGTATTCAGGCAAAGATGGTACAACAGTCTTGGGGGCGGGTAGCTATGGCTGTGCCTGTTGATGACATGATAAATTAGGCCCATTACTCTGAATTTATGCCATGGCTAAGCCTGACCTGACCAGAGCATTAATGAAGAATCTAGCAGTAGCGGAATCAAGCAGTTCTTGCTAGCAAGCTTTGAAGGTAGGTAACCGCAGCCCACTTTAACTACAGTTTTTTTTCCAGAGTCAGAAGCCTGTGGCCCGTTGGTATCATCATTGTAATATGGTAAGATGCAAGCATCTCTGGATAATGTGCGCTACCGGTTGTTTGCTAATACGAACAAAACAAGTGAGAAACTGCCATCAACGCAGCCTCTTGCAGACAGCCCCTGAAAAGCGCAAGTTATCAGTTCTATGCATGGCTTCATGCAACATAGGACAGTTTGTTCTTAAAATGGTGGTGATGGTGACACCTGCTGCAGAAGCCATCCTCACCTTTGTGCAGTAGAGCTGTGCCAGTGCAACAACACGAAGCAAATACTGCAGGGAAGATCTGGTGTGCTTTGAAGCATGCAACTGTGAAAATGATGCGTGTAGCAACAGAGTATTGAACAAAATAGATGCAGCATCTGAAGGGGAATAGAATACAAAGGTTTCACTGATCAGCAAATTAGTTTAGCAGCTGATGGAAGAGGAAGGAGGCTAACATTCCCGGTATGACTGTTAGCCCAGTGGTTAAGGTACTCATTGGGGAGATGGGGGATTCTGGTTCAATTCTCCATGAGAAAAAGGATTTTGAATAGGCAGCTGACCCTCTTCAAGAGAATAGCCCATGACCTATACCACTGGATGGGGCTCACTCATTCTTGATTGTTCTACTTTAATTGAATACTATTTGGGCCAGTCCTAGGGCTAGGATCACTCTATCGTCCTGTGGTTTGGATACTCATCCAGGATGTGGCTGAATCTGGGTCATTCCCTCTTCTGGTTGATAGAAAGGAATATGACCAGCACGCTTCAACCTCTTGAGTGAATGTCCTAACTGGTGGACTAAGCAGTATTCTGATGGGGGGGCTCCCTCAGTCTTTCCTTTTGAAGCTGTTCTGCTTTAATTAAATATTGACTGGACCAAATGAAGAACCTCCAGCAAAAAGACCTCAATAGCCCCGTAGTTAGGATAGTAATCTGGGATGGTAGAGACAGTGGTTCAATCCTCTCATCTGCAGGTGGAGGAGAAAGCATTTGAAAAGGAAGGTGGCATTCCCTGCTTTGCTTTTAAATACATTTTAATTGGGCCGCATAAAACACACAAATCATTCTTTCATCCCCCGTGGTTACCCAGGCTGCAGGAGACCACAAATCTTCAAAGGAATTTGAACAAGGATCTCCCACCTCCCAGGGAACTGGAGAGGGGGAGGTCCCTATTCAACCCCCGCTTTTTCTCCTGCAAAAGTGTCCTCCAGAGAAAGTGAAGGAATCTAAAGAGGGAGCTCCCCCAAAAGGTAGGAGAGCCCTGACCAAACTTCTTCCAAAGCAGGCAGAACAGAGATTCCAACCAGGCTCCAAGCAAACACTAACCCCTGGATTAGAAAGTGATTCTAACCTTTGTGCTTGCCCAAATACCACTTAACTGAAGTGGAACCGTTTCAACAGTCAAGCCTGAGGAAGCCCCACCTCCCAGCAGCCCTTAGTCCAATGATTAGGGCATTCAGCTGAGAGGGGGCATACATTCCCCTGTTCAAATCCATTCCCCTCATCAGGCAGAGGAGAAAACTGAACCACCATCCTCCACATCATACCATTAATGGCTACACGGAAGGCCTCTGCCTCCTTCCCCCTCTCCCTTCAGCTGTTTTGGGGGTGTTAGGCAGGGCCCTCCCAATCCCCAAAGAACCGGTTTAGACACCTAAGATACCTCGCTCCAGGACAGGGGTTCTTGCCTGCAGATTGCAAGCAGAGAGAGGCATTCAACTCTGTAAAAGACAGGACTTACTGAACTCTCCTCCTCACAGTGCTTAGGGCAGCTTCCTGCCTCGCAGGCTGGCTTTTGTGGATCCCATTCGTTGATGAGACAGCCTAAATGCCTAACTCAGGCTCTGAGGATTGCATAGTTGTTCCAATTAGTTTCTAGGCATCTAAAAGTTAGGAATGGCAGCCCTGTGTATTGCCACCGCTATTCCCTCTGTGGATCTGGGCCTCATTTGCAAACAGTTCTGTGACTTGTAACATAGCTGAGCATGAGCATACCACAGGCATATAGCTCTGCCATGCTGAGTGCATACCGCAGACACACCACTAAGAACAAGCGAGCTGAGAATGAGCATGCGTTGTGAATACCATAAGCACTGATATCAGGACAGGGAATGCACAATAGACAACATCAGTGCAGGCCATAGCCTCACACACAAGACCAGGATGTGGCAGTGAGAATAAGCCATTTCAATGCAGCTATAGATACAGAGCCCTGAGACTGGGGGGTTGGGGGAGAGTGTCCAAATCACTGTTAGAGAAGCATTCTGAAGCACCCATGCCCCCTCACTCCTGTTGCTCAGGAGGGAGATGTGGCTGGGGGCAGTGGGAGAAGAGCTCTAAACACCTTCTCCACCTACTTTGTTGGGTGCTCAGCTGCTGTCTTGAGTCAGCTCTCTTTCCTCATGCCCCTGAAAGCTGAAGTAGTAGCAGCACATCCAGATATAGCATGAATGTTTGGCAGCAGAAGCCACATGACCCCAGCCCCTCTGTGCACGGGAATGAATCTCTTCTTTTGGCCAACGGTTTCGAAATACAATTCATCTACCCAAAGAATACAGCAACAGCTTGGGCACGCAGATGCAAAATCTGAGTCCAAGCTCTGCATTAGCACCCTGTTTACGTCAAATGATTGCTTTGCATGAGCAACATCCAAGAGTATGCGTGAATCGACTTCCTCATGCTCTGACTCGAATGCAGGCACTACTTTCACTGCTCATGCAATGTCATGAAATCCATCAGCAAGGTATACGTCATGACCAGGTGACAATCTCTGTTCACACTTCATGATCCAGTCACTAAAGTCTGCAGATTTATTCTTTGAATTAGCTACCATCTTCAAGCTTTGGTAATGGTGTTAACACAGTGGGGTTCCAAGCTTCTTGCACTTGGACATTCCCCCTGGAGATGCTCGCTCCCAATTTGATTGATTTGTTTTCATTTGCATAACTGTCATCAACACCACCAGTACATAAACATTTTAGTCCAAGGATAATGTTCAGCAGCTGATCAGGAAGCTCCCCAAAAGTTTTCCACTTGGCAGTATCAGTGCACACCATCTGCAGAATCATCAGGAGGTCAATAATAGTCAATGTTGGCTCATTGGATGCTGGTATCTTGGCCACTGACAGATTTTTTTTTCTCAAGCCAAGACAACATGTTAGTCTTTTGGAGCTTTCGTAGCGATCCATGCAAACTGGAGAGGGAAAGTGGGACAGGTGACAGTTCATACTTCATCAAACACTGCATATCTACATCTCTGGACTAGGCAATAACTGTCCGCCTGCTGAATATCTGACAATCAATGGTCATTGCTTGTGCTGGCAGCCTCTTCTTTTGAGATCCTTTTTATGGGATCAAAGAGATCTACCTCAGCCCTTTGCTGCCTACTGGTTACAAACTGCTTCATTTTTTCCATGCCACTCTCTCTTATCATGCACAACCTTTCTGGCAGTTTCAGGTGGAGACACAGTAGACATTGTGGCTACACGTGGCTGTTTGGTGTCTGGATTTATTCCAGGTTTAATACGAAAAGGAGTTGTCATTCTTTTTATAGTATCTTGGACAGCAATTTTATCTGCAGCCATATGCTCTGTGGGAGCTTCTTTGTGGGGAATCTGCTGCTGAAGGCTGCATTCCACACATTTGTTACGGTTGCCTTAAAATGTGCTGTCAGGTAATACTTGGTCAGAGCCTTATCTTTTATGCAAATATGCTGATACTTTCATAGTCCTTGCTGAAAGCTTGCTTGATGGCCATGTCATGACCCACTGAAGGGGTCTCTAACTAGGGCATGATATATATTTCTCCTCCTCTAGAAGTCTGGCTTCTGCTACATTTACACAACCCCACTTATCATAATTCTCACAATCACACCGGAAGTCAAGTGTAATCATCACTGCAAATGTCTCGAGCTCCATGGACTTATCTCTCTTTGCTGCTATGTAATAATCCATCAATAGTTGGGAGAAATCTGTTACATTTTTGTTCTGAGAACATTATGTATCTGAACAGTTTTTTCCTTGGCTAACCTAAGTGTCCATGAGCTGGTGGAGTGATTGGACATTGTTCATGAAGTCTGCCAGAGCATTCTGTGCTTTCACTCTGTTTTCTGTGTGTGCCTTCTCCACATGAACAAATGTTTCAATGCATGTTCGAACTTTCTCTAAGATGCATCTTTTCTCATCTGCTGCGGGAACATCATTGTTCATGAAATCACCAAGTGCTATCCATTTCAAGCAATTCATTTCCTCATTCATATGTTTGTGGATTCTAATACTATTATTATATGCTTTCCCTCTTAGAGCATGGCTGTTGACGGAAGCATCAGATGTTAACTTCCATAACAATGTCATCAAACCCACTTTCCTCCATCACATGGCCTATGTCACCCATGAAATTCATCACACTATGTATGCCTCTCATCTCAAGGTGGGCATTGCCAACTGCGCTTTGCAGTAGATTGCTTCCACATACATGACATGATCAATCCAGAGAATGGAACGTATCCTAAAAATATTTCATCATGTTATACACGTTAATTGCCAGTGCTGGAATTATTGAACTGTAGCCAATATTAATAAAATAGCGGACAATCAAATCAGTCCACTCTACAAATATGTTGATGTATTACATGGTAAAAAGAAGCCCATACTATTGTGTGACTAGAGACTTTTGCTTTAACCAAAAGTAAAAAAGTATGGCAAAAATACATAAAACATTACCGGGGCTAAAACCAGTTCTATTTTGATTACATAGTTGCATTATCAATTGTATTTAAGGTTGTTCTGCTGATTTTGATCAAATTAGGCCATTTTTCTTGGACTTATGGCTTTTTTGTGATTTTATGACTTTTTCAAATTGGATTCCTAATAACATTTAAAGATTATGTGATATTGAATAACTAGACCATTTCTTGCATCTACATCCATGCTTGTGATGACCACCCGATATGTGCCTAACATGACAGCACTGATGTTTTTCTATTTGATGTGTTATCCTAACTCATTAATAAGACCCCTTTTTAAATCCGGCTGGTCAACTATATTATTATGTATCCTGGTAAATGTTGGTTAATTGACTGCAATGTATTCACTTAATCAATAAGAACAGATGCATGGTTAGTATTTTAAAAAGCTACAAAAATGGATTCCTTTCTTTGAAAGCTACTGTTTCAAATATTTTTTTCACAGTAATTGCCATGCAATGTTGTTTCCTTCCTTGCCCAAATGCAGAAAATGGTTGTTCCCATGACAGGAATAATATTTTCTAGACAAACAATGTTAATTTGTAATAGAAACTGATTGTTGCCAAAAAGGATTAGAGGGAGTGTCTGGGGAAAAAGGTTTCATTAAATGACATGATTTCTTTTACGAAGGAAAATGAAATTTTTGATTTTTTTGTCATATTAGGCAACAGAAAATGCAATGCTATTACATAACTGTTATTCTTGCTCTCTTGGCAGAATTAAGTTGACAGTTCAGAATAACACTACAATAGAGTGAAGCAAAGTCTGGCTTGCATGTTTTACTTACAAACGGTAACTCCTGGTCTGCACTACAGAGTTAGGTCGACACAAGTCAGCTTACGTCAATGTACGTCTAAGTGTCTACACTAAAATTTTGCTCACGCCGATGTAACTTGCCCACCTCCATGAGAAGCGTGGAGTCAATGTCAATAATGTTAGGCCAATGCAGTGTCAGTGTAGACATTGTGTTGTTTACATCAACTGTTGCTGGCTTTCAAAAGTCATCCCACAATGCCCCGCACTGTTAGTTTAATTGGTGCAAGAGGCTCCTGGTGAGGATGCGCATCACCGACATAAGGAGCAAAATGTAGACACACAAAGCGATGTAATTACTGCAGTGGCTGTATGCTGACATAAGTTAGGTTGACTTAATTTTGTAGTGTAGACACATCCTAAGTCTGTGCATGTTGTTAAAAACAAAATAAAACAACTTCCCTAACTTTTTACAATGAAGATTGGATCTTTCTCCCCTTCCTTCCTTTGATTAAGTGTTTAGAATTGCACTAGCTATGACTTTGTCATGTTTCAAAAAAATTACAGGTAAGGCTGTGGAACACTCAGTTTGAAGAAGGCAAAGGTTTTCCTTTATTTTTACACTGTATGAAACGAATCTATTCATATCACTACCATTTTACTGTATACCATATATAGGATTGTTTCTTTTCCACAAATTCACACAAATAAAATAAAATAAGTTAAATGACTAAATATGATTACACAAAAAATGTACAGTCCATGTACTGGATAAATTGTTTATATGTAAGATGTGTAAAGAGTCTACAGTGATGTTAGTCCTCTGGGTACTGACACAAGGCATTTCTTCTTGCCTTTTGGGAAAATATTGCTTCAAGCAAATATATATATATGTGAGCATAGTTTAAGATTTGGATAAAATGTGTATTTATAATTGTAATTATCTTATAATTATTCCTTGTTACTAGGAAGTCATAACATCATAACTTGCTTTTGTAGACTTATGCTTCATTTCCTATGGGCATATTTATTGATGCTGAAAAAAATGTTTTACTCTTCTCCTGACTCCTTTATATTCATATATTGGAATCTCTTAAGTAATCTACCATAAACTTTTGAAACATTTACAGGAAAACACAATCATCCTAAGTTTAGCAAAGCAGTTCCAGGCATCTTCTAACTATCAGAAATTAATAGATCATTGTAGGTTGAGTAATCCACATTCATAACTAGGCAGCAACTGCCCACAGAGTATCAAATTAGATTTTGCTGTAATTCTGGGGGACAACAATGGAAATTAAGTGTAATTCTTTCAAATTAATTGTTACTATTTACAATCCCACATTTAAAATGATAGACAACTTCTGAAACAAATTTAGTGTAACACCCAAGGCAGCCATCTAAATGAAATTCAGACATTTCACAGAGCACCACTAATGAAGAAATAACTGACATATTTGGGGATAGATGTTGAAAATGGATCCTTCTGGAGCCCCCTTCCTTCACTGGGGTTCTATGTAGGTGCAGGAAACTGCACAGATACCTCTGGTTGCAGGATCTCATCCTATACTGATCTGTGTGGGCAAAGCCCTGTGTAGTACAGAGCTCCACTAAATCCAATGGGACTTTATGCAGGACTGTTGCTTGAGGAAAAATAAGACTTTTAAAAATTGAATTCTTGTCTATTCCTTAAATTGTAAGTCCTACTAGATGGCATAGGAATCTTGGAGATTCTCAAACATGGACTGTATTTTAACAGAGAGCTCTTCACTGAAGGCACTTGAGAAATTTGTCATTGTAAGTTTTCTTTCTTTAACTGAAAAACTTCTTAATCCTAGTGAAAAATGAGACTCTAGATCAAAATCATTTTTTCACAGCATGACTGCATATAGAATTAATTTAGGTCTCTAAAAATTTAACCCTAAAGTTTTTTGGGACTGATCGGGAAGGATTACGTCTATTTCATTAGGATACTTTAGAAAGCTGAGTAATATAGAGAGTTCTGGGATCCAATCATGTCATACAGAATGGGTGTGATTTTGGGGGGGAAGGTGAACGGGAGGATAAAGTATGGAAAAAATTAGCATGAACAAAAATAAAAAAGAGATTAAAGGCCATTTTATTTTGGAAAAATTCCGCCAATGAATTTCCAACTTATGTCCAGTAATTTTAGCAGTGAAATGCTGTGACAGAAAATATTCTCTTGCCATTTCTAGCCTGACTGGAAACCTTACAGGAAATATTATTTTTGAGACTTTTCCAGTACAGAGATCCAATCCTGTAAACACTTGCTATGGTGTGTAGTTCCTCTACAACAATCAGTAGGGCCTTTATTTAATCGTAGTAAATATTATTGCATTTGTCAGAGTGGCCTAATTTTTCCAGAATGAATAGGTTTGTTGAATCTGTGTATGTCTCTGAAAAAAACCTCCACATTTTTCAATAAATAAATATAGAAGCCTTTATATAGATTGTCTGGATTAATTTATCAAAGTCTTACTTATGCCTGAACTAGAAGTGAGTAGCTACAGCTATTGTGTGTCTGTATCCAGAGGATTAACTTTTTTTTTTCCTAGGATTTACATGCAACTGGAAGCCAGTGTGCCACATCTTTCTTAAACATTATTGAGAAATATATATCTAAAAGGAAAAAATACACCATTAGATATTCTGAGGTTTCATTAATTAAACCCTATCAGTAGGTTAAAAGTGAAGCTTCTTTTATTTTGCACATTAAAACTAAATGTGATTTGAATAGATTTACAGTGGGGACAACAATATATAAAGCTACTTATACCTGCTGGGCACATAAAAGAAGCGTCTTAGCATTCATTGGAAACCCTCAACATCTGGAATTTCTATAAATTTTACAAGCAGCTTATATTACAGCATTTTTACACATAATTTTGATTATAAATTACAGACAAAGTTACATTAAGAAGCCTACACAGAATTCCATCCCCAGGAAGTAGTCACACACTCGCTTCCCCCCACCATCAAACTTAGATTGTTTCTTGATTTAAAGTAGTGTTTTAACTGATTTTGTTTTAAAGAAAAAATATTTGATAGTGGAATGTACATATTGTTCCTGACATAATGGATGGATAGAAACAAAATACCAGGAGGAAAATAATAAATTCTTTCATCTAAAAAAGACATCTTCTTTGTGTGCAATATAGGATTTACTAGCTTTCTTTTATGCTGCATACAGAGTATCACATTCAGCACAAGGTTCAATGAAGACTGCCTAATCTTTCCAGAACATCACCTTGAGCTCCTGTAGAATAGCATAATTGGGGTGTATTTATAATTACATCCATCCAACATTCACCTCCTGGCTTCTTCTTTCTTTGCAGAGTAATGTCAGTAATTTTCTTCAGTAAACTAAGCTAGAATGACAAGAGCTCCTTAGTCTAATAGGTTTAGTGTGCAGCATGTAAGGTTATATTTAATTCTTTACTGAAAACCTGCAGTGACTGACTATAGGGCTGTAAAATTAGCATTTAAATCACCATAATATTCTCTAGACAACGGTAGTTTACAGCCATAATACTGCATGAGCTGTACAATCTACCCAGTTTCCTTCTGTGTTTATGTAATCCTGAGTTCACAAGGACATTAACCAATGTGAAATCTGCAAAGTAAAGACATGATTAGTGATGGACTCATGGCTGAAAACTGGCAGGTGGAATATGGGCTATGACATAGTTTGCATTAGTCTAGAAAAGCAAATCTAGGAAAGCAAGAAACTTTCTTTGTAACATTGTGGTCCAATTCATCACTATAGAGGCAACAGGACTTTAAGATCACATAAAATATTCTGTTTCGTGCTTCATTTATGCTATTTTCCCATAAAATACGAATACAGGTAAGCTGAGTCAGAAACCAGAAACAGGAAGCGTCAGGAAGACTTTAACACACTTCTCTTCCTCGCCATAGAAAACATAAAACACTGTAAGAGTGCCTTGCGTCCAAAGAATTAAATCACTCCTTAATCACTGATTTCAAATAATAGAGTGACAAATTGCCTACTTGATCTCTGTCTGCTACTGACTGATGAACAAATGGAAATGTGCCTGATGAATGTATTAAGTATAATGTACATGTAAAACAAAAAATGGGATTTGAGAGTCATCTTCATGACTACTATATAGATTGTAACAGTGCCCCAAAATGTGTTAGGAAATTAACAGAAAAAGGAAGACAGTCCCTGCCCTAAACAAGTTATTCTTTGTGCTATGATGACCCACTTGGGGAAATAAAATGAACAAGGTTTTGTTTGTTTGTTGTGCATACTTTCGACCAACAATTATGGTAAATTTCCTTTAACTCAGTATTAAGGATTCAGCTCTTCAAATTCAATTCAGAATTCTATTTACATAAATATTCACAAGCCTAACAGGTTTGTATATGCAGTAAGGTTAACTGTTAGGCTGTGACTATATACACTTACACGTTAAAGCCTGAAATAGCTGAGTTGTCAGACATGCCTTTATAACTGGTGCTCATGTATAAAGGTGTTGCTCCCAGACACTGGTGCCTGTTGCAATGGAGTGAAGTTTGCCAGGGGAATCACCTTGACTGGATCTTCACTGGTACAATGTCTTTCACAGGTGTTGTAGAACTGGGGCCATGGACCACCCTGGCTTTTATCAGTATCATCCTTTGGAATGGGCCTTCCAAGCGCGTGTCTTCCCTCAGGCCTGGTTCCTCGACCCCATCCTTGCTGGAAACCAAATGATGGCAAAGGAGGATTGGCTTGTTGGTACTGTGTCAACGAAGGTGGCATCCAGCAGTTGTCAGAATGACCTAGGATAAGACATTCTTGTGTGCAGGTTTCAGAAGCTTCAGCCAGGGCTTTTTGGAGATTAACTTCAATAGCTGGTGGGGGGAAAATGACAAGAGATTATCTAGAGCTCAAAAGATTCTGCTGAGAACAGTTTGTGGCCTTTTGATATGGGCCCCAGTCCAGCAAAAACTTATTATTAGTTCCCTGGCAACCACGTACGTGTGTGTGCGCGCGCACGCAGGCTCAGCACTATAGTGGTCATCAGCAGTATAAGAAGAAACCTTAATATTTACTATAGAGACAATACCACATCTTGTATCCATATAATTCAAATTCTCACAGTTCTATTATTTTCCCTCCACGGATACATCTGCATTATAAATCAGCTTGTAAAGATTATAATAAATTAACCCCCATTCACTAGAAGGTTTGCACAGAATTGTTTCATACAGATTTTACCCTTGTTAAGTAAGACGTTTCTGAATATATTCCTTGAACATTTGACCCTCTTAAAAAAGGGCAAAGTAAAATTAATCTGGGCACATAACCTATTGGATTGAAAGAGGTGCTTGAGAGTTTTAAGAATGAAAGACACTAACAGCAATTGTAAAGAGAATTGATTTCTCCATGCCTTCTATATTTGAAACCTTGACGAATCAGACGGTAATACAGGAGAAACTGTAACCCTCTTTGAAGTACGAGATGTTGAATCATGATATGTTGTGTAAATGTAGTAGGTTTCATGCACTTGAAAAAGGATTATAGAGACATTTTAATTTGTTCAAAGATATGTTACTAAAATTTCATGACAAGTTTTTATAGTACCTCAAATGTAACATACTGTATCTGAAGTAATGCTAGTCAGTTACATTGAAAGGCTGTTGACCTTGCTATATACTGAAACCTTTAATGATACATTAAAGTTAGACCTACCAGTCCATTCCCTGCAAGTGCTTTCAGAATGTATGTACTTTTTTTTGTGAACGCTGTTTGAATAATCATCCCAAAACAGCTGAATGGCTTTTAAAAAAAGCCATTGTGTTGGCTGCATAAAACTGAATAAACAGGCCCTCCCTCCCTGAAGGAGGATACTTAAAAGTTTTTTTTTTGTTTGTTTGTTT
This sequence comes from Emydura macquarii macquarii, assembly GCF_026122565.2. Classification (NCBI taxonomy): domain Eukaryota; kingdom Metazoa; phylum Chordata; order Testudines; family Chelidae; genus Emydura; species Emydura macquarii. The sequence continues at coordinate 30,162,515 of NW_027131390.1, read as the reverse complement.
GTTTTGTTTTGTTTTTAAAAGAGTCTGAGTGTTTACGAAAAACAGTTTTAGAAATGGATTCTGCCATACTACATATTTTAAAATAAATTATGCAATAACTAACTTCTAAATCTAAAGTAATGCAAGGTTCTGAGTGAGATATTTTGGCTTTTTGAGGTTTATATAAAATAGTCACTGCATTACTGATTTTGGACTTTTTTAGAAAGTATGAATATGGCTAAAATCTTCAAAATCTACCTCCATGCAAGGCCTGTATATCTATGCTTACTGATGGACGGTAATATGTATACACCATATGACATATAGAAGATAACTATTTTTGTCAGACTACTACTGCTAAGTAGGAAATTGCCTACTATAAAATATCTTGGCTAGTATTATGAAAATACCAGACTCTGAATTACTTCACATAAAATACACTGAAAAAGTATGTCTCTGGTAATGAAATATCAGGTTGTTCAAGAAGCAAGTTTGCTCTGATAGACTGGGTAGTTCAGCATCACTCGTCAATTTGCCTCAATATTTCTTTGAATTTAATTCTAACAATGATTTGGCACTACTGAAATACACATCCAGTTATGCTGGATAAAGGGCCAGATGGATAGATGGATAGTACTAGGCGAAAATGTAGGAGGCACTGAAATGTTAAAGCCCAGGCCCCCCAAAAAAGTTATTGCAGCTGGACTATTCCTGTCTTCCCAGCACCTGACAGTAACTTTTAGTTGACACATCTACTAAAATACATGAACTCAAGTCTGCTTTAAGTTCTTATTTAATGAGTTTGAGTGTACTACTCATTTACACTTGTGTAAATATGGGGTAATTCCTTTGTTATATATATGTTACTGACTTCAATGAGTTACTCTGATTTTATACCAATGTGAATACAAGCAGAATTTGACCATTTTCAAGCATTAGTGAAACCTCTGACATTTCCAGCATCTATACTTTTTCTTTCATATGAGATCTTTTCTTTTCTTTTTAAATTAAAATGGTCATGTGTCTATATACACATGAATACTTATTTAAAGAAATCAAATTGTTTAGGATTTTTGGTTGTATACAAAAGATGATATATATAGTCCTTACATTGTATTACTATCTCAACATCAGAAAGAGAATATGCATAAAAGGAAATGGCAAGACAGTAATGATTTCCAATGAAGAAACAATTGTGGACTATAGGCCAATCTTGAAGATGTTCTCTACAGCCATTTTGGCAGATCCATTAAAGGGAATTTTGTGCCATGTTTTGTCAGAACAGCACTGAGTTCTGACCACACTTAAAACAAAATATTTTTCTTGTTTGCAGAGAGACATTTACCTTTTTTCTCTTAATAGACTAATATATTTCTCTGACTTTCAGCTTCGGCACAAATTTAAGAAAAGAATCCTGGCAAAATCTTAGTACAAGTCATAAATAATATACAATCATTTCTTAGACTGTAAACTATGTCAGCTCTGATCTTGTCGTTAATGCCTTTGTGTGCAAAGAGTGAGGCCCTAGAAGGTAAACTCTTTGGGTATGTCTACACTGCACACTAAGCCTTCATCTGTGGGACCTGGGCTTGTGGACTCGGCTTTCCAAAACCGTGCTTGGGAGTCCACACTGCATTGTAAATCTGGGTTTACAATTGCTGGACCCGAGTCTCATAGCCATGCTAATGCATCCACACTGCCCTACACAGACTTTCTGACTTGGGTTTGCAGTTTAAGCTGCATCCACACTGCAAAACGGCAGGGTTTGGATCTGAGTCACAGCAGGACTCAGGCTCTGACCCACCCCTCCACAGCAGAGTCCTATGACTTGGGTCCTTTGTGTTGTTGACCCAAGTCAGACTGAACTGTGCATGGGCAGAAGCAGGTTGGGCTCAGACCTGAGTCAGAACCCGGGCTTAGTGTGCAGTGTAGACATACCTTCAGTGGCCAGGACCTTACCTACCTTATGTTTGCACAAAGGCTAGCACAGTGAACCTGACTGTAGTAGTGCCTGGAGACTCTTATCATTGTAACATATTTATAATGTATAACTTTCACAACTTTACTGAGGGATAATACCATCTCACCTAAGCATCTTCTCTGGAGAGCTGAGGGAGCAGAGGAGGAAATAAAATGAATTTAGCAAAATTAAGCAAACCCACAAAATCATCTCTGCAGGATGTCTGACTTTAGAGTAAATGTCCTTCACAGTGTAGTTAAATAAATAAATACCATGCTTATTTTAAAAACACAAATTGCTTATAAGGCTCCTTAACTAATAGTCTTGCTTCAAAAGAAACAAAGATCTGAAAGAAAAAATAAAATTTTAAATCTAAATTGGCTGTATATAGGAAATATCATCAGTGTAGCTCTGAGACAGACATTCTCAGGAGACTGGGCATGCTGCAGGAAATCAAATAATTGTGGATGTCACAATGAATATATTGTGAGACAGTCAAGGTCCCCAATATTTGCATTTAAAGGGATCTTGGAAAACTTCAACAACTGATCTGCATCAATAAAATGTGCTAGCAAGGATAATTGGGATGCAAAATAGTTTGTGTTTGGTAAGGAGAAAAAAAAAAGACAAAAAAAAGAGAGCTGTGTGAAATATTATGTTTTTAGCCCAATAAAATAAGAACCATTGTTGGAACATAATTCATCAGCTCGTAGCTGAACCTAACATGAAGTATAGCGAGTATTCTGCATGAATATTCACCAGGCACCATCTTTTTTGTACCTGCTTTTTCCAGGCAGTGTTATGTATCTTCTTTCTTTCTGTGACTAATTCATTCTCCTTTTCCCTCCTACTTTGTCATTCTATTTTCTTGGCCATTGGGAGTCTCACTGAATAGCAAGTTGGTACTGGTGCTTCATTGATGTCTAAACTAGGATTTAATCATAGAGTATTATATGTTTTATGATTCCCTATTAATAGGAGCTTCACACAGCTGAAATGTTATACTGATAGTACCAGCTGGAAGCATAAACACCGTAGCTGATTTCTGGGTATTCTGATTGTGGATCGCTGTTACTGATCTAGAACAGAAAACGATCATTGTCATTATATGGTTATGTTCCCAATCACCATGAGAGATCTAACTTTCTCATCTCAGCAGGAGTTGCAGATTGAACTGAGAATGATGAATGCTGCTTCCACGAGGAATAAAGAGGCTGCACAGCTAAGATAAGTGTGAAGTTCAAATTTTAGGAGGCTGGTTACCAGAGATAGTGTGACTGACCAGGGTGCTTTCTGGATTCACTCCCATGGCTTCCCTCTAGTGCAGTGATTCTCAATCTATTTACCATTGTGGCCTGCTTCTCCAGCTCTCTGTATGGTATGTGAGCCGCATCCACGCAATATATTTATACTTACTACCTGTATGGCCCTGAGGATGTCACATGGGCTGCAGCTGTGTGTTGATTGGGCCACAAGTGGCCCTCAGGCCGTGCTTGAGAACCACTGTTCCAGCGGCTGTCTCATTCATGTACACGGATGTATCTGTGACAGGTAAAGCCGGGCAAAAATTTTGACAAACTTTTTTTTTTTGGCAAAAAGTGCAGATTCACCAACACCAAAATGTTCTGCGAAGTCAGATCAGTTTTGTCTAATTATTTAAGCTGGGGGAAATAAATTTTGAAAAGTTTAAATGTTTGTTTTGACATTATCAATATGAAACATTTCATTTTTTCGGGTCAAAACTACTTTGTTTTGAAATGTGATTTTTAAATGGCTAGATATTTAAACAAAACATTACATCTTGGGTTGAATGAGAAGTTACGTTCATTCCAAAACAAATTTTATTACAACCATTCGGTTTGCCAAAAAAGCCAAAACATTTCAGCTTTGGGGTTCACCTGAAACTAATTTTATTTTTTGATTTTCAGAACTGCCAGCGAACTAAAAAAATCTAAACATTTTTTTTCCTGAAACCAGGAAAAGGAGGATGCATTCTCAATATTCCCATATAATAACAAACAATATTGGAAAAAGGTAACCCAGATTTGGTTCTGATATACCTGCCCTTATTAACTAACCCCCACTTTAGAGCACTCATGTACCCTCACCAACTCTTGCATCTTTTAATTTTAATTTTAGAGTATGAGTTGCGCTTTAAAGAAAGAGCATTTTCAGTATATAGAATGGATGGTATTCATGCACAAAGGTACACTTACCATTTTTATTTGAACTATAGACTGCTTTCGGCAACTAACTGGGAGATCATGTTTATTTAATTTGTCTGCCCCAGAACGAAGAACATTTTTAAAGGACCATTCTGCCAGGTGGATTTTGATACTTTTGATACTGTCTCTCACAGTATTCATATCAGCAAGTTAAAGAAGTATGGGTTGGATGAATGGACTATAAAATGGATAGAGAACTGGCTAGAGCATAGGGCTCAACGAGTAGTGATCAATGGCTCCATGTCTAGCTGGCAACTGGTCACAAGCGGAGTTCCCCAGGGGTCGGACCTGGAGCCGGTTTTGTTCAACATCTTTATTAATGATCTGGAGGATGGGGTAGATTGCACCCTCAGCAAGTTTGTGAATGACACTAAGCTGGGGGGAGTGGTAGATACCTTGGAAGGTAGGAATAGGATACAGAGTGACCTAAACAAACTGGAGGATTGGGCCAAAAGAAATCTAATGAAGTTCAACAAAGAAAAGTGCAGAGTCCTCCACTTAGGAAGGAAGAATCCCATGCACAGCTATAGACTGGGGACCGACGAGCTAGGCAGCAGCTCTGCAGAAAAGGACCTGGGGGTAACAGTGGATAAAAAGCTGGATATGAGTCAGCAGTGTGGCCTGGTTGTCAAGAAGGCTAATAGCATATTGGGCTGCATTAGGAGGGGCATTGCTAGCAGGTCACGGAAGTGATTATTCCCCTCTATTCGGCATTGGTGAGGCCGGGTTTAGAATATTGTGTCCAGTATTGGGCCCCCCACTACAAAAAGGATGTGGACAAGTTGGAGAGAGTCCAGCGGAGGGCAACAAAAATGATTAAGGGGCTGGAGCACAGGACTTATGAGGAGAGGCTGAGGGAACTGGGTTTGTTTAGTCTGCAAAAGAGAAGAATGAGGGGGGATTTGATAGCGGCTTTTAACTACCTGAAAGGGGGTTCCAGGGAGGATGGAGCCTAGGCTATTCTCGGTGGTGGCAGATGATAGAACAAGGAGCAACGGTCTCAAGTTGCAGGGCAGGAGGTCTAGGTTGGACATTAGGAAAAAGTTTTTCACTAGGAGGGTGGTGAAGCACTGGAATGGGCTACCTAGAGAGGTGGTGGAATCTCCATCTTTAGAGGTTTTTAAGCTGAGGCTTGACAAAGCCCTGGCTGGGATGATTTAGCTGAAGTTAGTCCTGCTTTGAGCAGGGGGTTGGACTAGATGACCTCCTGAGGTCCCTTCCAACTCTAATATTCTATGATCTATGATTCCTGTCTTCTCAGAGCAGTCAAGTCTAACTAGAAGCACAATAGCTAAAAGGCTTCCTTCATTGTTCCACAGCCTTTATCTCTTGTGGTCAAATTAGTTTTCAATTAGTATATGTAAAAGCCAACTATAATATTTCCAGTAGCTAGCTTTCAGTCAAAAACTGATCATTTAACCTTATTTGCTTTTTCTAAATATGTGCAGAGAGTCTTTTATTAAAGATAGAGCACATACAGTAAATATAAATGTTGATTGACTATTTTTTCCCCAAAGCATTAATTGCTCAGGGTGGAACAAAGAATCATGCAAAGGTGATCTTTTCCTCTCAATACATAAAGGATCCCAAGCACCCTAAATTGACACAAATAGGCATAGACACATGAAACCTGAACGTGTGCAACAAAACTGTATATTTTGGTGCCACTATTTCAAGTCAGCCTTCTCTATATTCCATTGTGAAGAACACTTTTCCGAGAATATTCTAAAAAACAAGGATTTTTTATCATATCAATAGATAATTCTCATTAGGTTGGGTCTTGATCTAGAACCCCTGTTTCTCACTGTTGAGTGTTGTACCTGCTTTACAAATGACTCCCAGCGTCAGATGTCACGGAAGTGGCAAAGATGGTCATATGGGTAAGAATTAGTCAAGGCATCTGGTTTCTGTTACCACTGTGCCACAGATTTCCTATGTGCCTTTGAGCAAGTTAGATTTGCAGAAGTGCGCAGCTCCCACGCTAAAGACCTGAGTTTTCAAGAAAGCTGAGCAACCACTGTGCTGAGTTCTTCTGAAAATACCTATGACTCCATTTCCCCATCTGTATAACATGGGCAAGAATGCTTTTCTAGCTCACAGGCCCATCATTAATGTCTGCAGGGAGTGTGAATATCCATAGACAGAAATGCCCAGATGTATCTAATCTACCCTTAAATGTATTGTACCAGTGCTGGCTTTGTGCCTGCTTTGGTGTATACAGACAACTGCCTTTTCTGGCTTTAAAAAACAAAATCTGCCTTTAAAAAGGAAAATTAGGAAACAAGTTAAACACATAGCTTAAAATATTTAGGCAGGCTAAGTTATCTAGTTGAAGTCTTAACAAAAAGCCAGTCCTGAATTTGACACATTCCGGATGTGAACCGTCCAACATTACATTTAGCACACTCTTGTTTCATTATAAAGCAAGCAACAATTAGCACATAATTAAGCAAATTGCCCATAATTATGCCATCGCTGAGCTATTTTTCATATTTTCACAACACAGCACATACACGAATACATAGCTGGTGGTGCCAATGCTATTCTGTCAGCAGCAAGAAGTGCCTCTCATTTACTGAAGCATTTCTTATTAAACAGCTCCAGTAGCACTTTTAGTGCTATCTGCTCAGCAGGAACTCACCAGAGTGATGCTGATGACAACCTTAATCTGCTCATGTTGGCCAATAGCTAATAAGAAATGGATCTCTCTTGTTTTGCGCAGGAGGTGGTACTCAATCTAAGCAGGACTGGAGCCCTAATATAGGGAAATTATGGGCCAGAATTACCTTGGTGACCAAAACTAGCCACTTGGGTAACATATTTTAGCAGCCTTGGCTATGAAAGAGACCAGAAGCGACAGTAAAAATTGAGAGGGGGGGGAAAGAAAGTTGAAATGGTCTGTTAGTTTAAGCTGGGTTGCTTTAATGAGGTCAGCAGCAAGACACTTTAATGTAGAAATCCTAAATGATTGCTGTTATAATATACTCTACCTTTTTGCTTCAATAATAAAATACCTTTGGGAGCAGAATGCTATGAATATTGAAGAAAAATAAGATAGTGTGATTATTCCAGGATTTGAAGCCCTTATTCAAAGACCGACTAAAACATACACTAGCACTAGGCAGATTTCTTTATTTCTTTAGTTTGATATACAGGTCCCATTCTCTACTGGGTCAAGAAAGAAATCATATATTAACAATGGGAGACTCTCCAACTGTTCTGTTTGTGTTCAATATAAATGTTATTGAAGAATTTAGATACTTATCTGAACTATCAGTACTCTCTGAGCCCACAGAGTTAGGCTGGAGATTTTGCAACAACAGGTTTCCTGCTACCTCTGACTTCTGTCCAGCTGGAAACAACATGGAAACAAATGGTTTCCTGATATTTATGTCCTGACCAGAAACTGGAAAATCCTTCCCAACATTTTGATGCCTTGAAAAAATAGTTTAATTCAATATCATTTCTCAAAATGAACAAAATTGGAGTGAGGCACTTAATCCAAACTGAATTGTTCAATTCTGTAAAAGAATATGCTTTGGATATAACCCTACAACTCCCACTCAAGTCAACAGCTCAACTCCCAACAAATTTCAGAAAATGTAGGGGTAGAACATCAGCAGGGTTGCCTGAGGATGACAGCTCCACCCCTCTTCTATTTTCTACCAGTGCAGTCCCTTTCTGAAATTTAAGTAGAAGCCATGTCTTCCCTGAAAAAAAATGTTGTTTTACACTGAGATAGTTAACTTGAGTAGCCATCTCAATGTAAAATCCTAGTGAAGATAAATCTTGGGTCGTTTTACCTTGATGTAGTAGCTTAACATAAATTCATGTGGCAGATATAGGAATCACCATGAGTAGTTGCACTGAGGTTAAAAGCTTCTTGTGTCCATTAGGTTTTGACTCTGAGAAAGCTATTTTGCTGTATACAACCCTACAATGAAGACAAATATTATGACACAGTCCCCAAAAACAATGAGATTATTGGCACAAAAAACATGAGTATTTGTATAAAGATTACATCAGTCATTTTGGTTGATCTTTTGATTTTTGAATTCTCCCTGCCCCCCTCCAAAGTGTGTATGATTATTACAGTGGTTCCTAAATTTAAACAGTATGGTGATTTTGGTCCCTGCTAAAGGAGTTCTTGCTGGAAGACCCAACTGAGATCAACTTACAAATGATACAATCATAAATTGCTGTCTACAGGGACTAAGCTTCTGGCTTCTCTCCAGATCCTAAAATACTAATGAATTAATTTTGTGCCCCCACAGCCTGAAATCTGTTCCTGGCCCCACAGTGCACCTGGGCTCCTTCTGCAGCTCCAAGGATTCTTCACCCCACCCTTCCACTTTCTAAGCCTGGTGTTGCCTGGATGGAGAGAGAAGCAAAGAGCAGTCATATAAGAATGTCCCTTTAGATAGTCAATGTATACAGGTAATATAGGATTGTCCATTCAAGAGTACAGTCACAGTTTAGATATTATTTATAAATGGAATCTCAATATGCAAAATGTTAATAAATGATCAGTAGATTATAAATATGTTACGGACACAAGTAGCATGGGGTACTATATGGTTATAAGCACATTATTGAAAGGTATTATAGATAGTTATAAGCATTAGTTATAAGCACCCTGTTGGCCTCTTGGACTCCATAAGACACAACTCATTAAACATTTAATAATCCACCTATTAATCATTTATTACTCATTATAAATGGAGCCTTAATATAAAGTATAACCAAGATTAAAACTGGATTTCATACTAGACAATAATTTAAATGACTACACTAGAAATTTGCTGCCTTTATATCTGTTTTACAGGATTCTGGGCCAGATTTGTAATAATTTTTAAGCACCTAAAATGCAGATAGGCATTTAACAGAGTTTGGGAGTTGGAGCTCAGATTTTTAAAAGTATTTAGGTGCTGCAATGCCTAACAGATTTAGGACCCTATATCTCTTTTTCAAAACTGTCTTGGGCACTTAAGCCCTAGGTTAGAAACAAATGCCTTTGAGGCTCTGGGCCTTAGGAGCCAAAGTCCCACTGACTTTCAATGAGGATTAGGTGCCTAAATCCAAAATTTAGATCCTCAAAACCCCTGCCTAACTGCTGCTTAATGCTTAGGGGACTAAAGTTTTGCTGGTAAAGTCCCCTAGGTGCCTAAATTTCTGCCAGTGGGCATACACAAAGCTGCCTAACTCCTAATGCTGCCTGGCTGCTTGGTGCCCAGACCCAGCAGGATTCTCAAAGTAGGCATGCCCTTGGATCTGAAATATTTTAGAACAGCTGTTCTCAAACTGGTGGGCCTCACAAGGGAGGCACTGGAATTGTCAAGGGAAACACAAGGTGTGTGCTTTTTATTTTTTTTTTTTTTTTGTTTGAAAAGCTCCTGCTGTCAGCCCCAGGTGGTTGGGGCTTGTGCAGAAGGGCTGTGGACACCCAGGACACGGGGAGGAGGACACAAAAGGGACAGATGGAGCCCCATTTCCATGGGCTGGCAGCAGGAGCTTAGGGTGGTGCTGGGGGAGAGGAGGTTGCAGGGGCTATAGTCACCCCAAAATTTGCCTTAGTCCTCCGTAGCCATCCATCCCTCCCAACACAAAGGTCAAATGGGCTGAAGCTAAGCCCACTCCCCAGCGCAGCCCCATGCCCCCAGCAGGGACTAGGTGGTTGGGCCAGGTTATGGGGCAGTGTGTCCCCCCAGGCAGCCGCTTGTGCACTTGCAGCCCACCGGCTCTGTCCTCTCGGGGCAATCAAGAGGTTAGGGGAGGGAAGCTGGGTGGCAGGGGAGGGGGACATCACCACCCTTACTTCTCTGCTGCTGCTAGCAGTTTGTTATATTGTTTTAGTAAACTATGAGGAAGTTCAAGACTCACTGTAACAATGTCTGAGAAACCTGTCTTAGAATAAAGATACCCTTAAAGTCAACAGAGCAGAATAAGGCTATGCATTCACTGAAATACAATGCATCTCTTCTACTTACAATATTTTATGGTTTTTCTTGGAATTCTCATGCAAGTAAAAGACAGTAAAAGTAACTAGCTAGGTACATACCACAACAAAAAATGTTTTATGTCCAGACTAATACGTTTGGACCAAATGATACTTCAGCATCTGCAGTCTTGAACTTTTCTGCATGAGCTCACTCAGCCTCTAGATTCACATTTAGGTTAGTGGCCTGGGTTTTATTTTGTTGTAAATGATCCCAAATTATAAACACGACACTTTAAACACTTTAAACTACCTAGTTTTTTAGTACTGTAAAGTTTATATTAACATTGAAGCGTTAATTATTACATGTAAAGTGTAATGAATAGCCTAGAACTTAAAGTATATTGATTAGAATAAATGGCAATGTAAAGGCTTCATAAGATTTAAGGTATACATAGCCATGTGTTTTATTTAATATTTAATTAGCAAGCTCACTTTTGTACTGCTCCTTGTTAATTATTGATAAAGGGTTAATTTATTTAAGATGTAATATAAATTTAAATCAAAATCACTTTGGATATAAGATGAAGCTATGCTCTAGTAATAACCGCTAAGCTAACCAAATAGTAAAGAGAAAAGAGTAAAATGTACAGTTCCCCTCATATCTGAGAAGACGAGGGTGTCTGTGGCCTGAATGATACATAGCCAGCTCTTGTAATGATGCAGAGTTTCTGGCAATAAACCAAACATCTGGGTGTGAACACACAGTAGGGCAAAGGGATTCAGCTGCCACTTTTCAGCTAGCCCATAGAAAAGTATCATTTTCACTATGAATTTTGATCAGGGCACTTATATCAGTGCAGATGATTTACTGTGTCTGTTGGTCTATAAAACTTTACTCTGTATCTTTCAAGATTTAACGCTTGTTTGCAGTAAGAGAGTCAACTGTTCAGTGAGAAGCTGTAGCAGCTTAAATAATTGTCACCAGAGTGTGACTGCTTGACCAACTGATGCCTTTAGACTAAGAATTCTGCCCTACTAACATTAATGGAACAGCATGGATGATCACAACTGTAAGTTTCAAAGTCACATGCAATAATATGAGTTTAGCTAACCATCTAAGAAATTGCTTGCTTAAGTGTCCACATATTCTTGGGCTTGATTCACTTTAAGGCAGTGTTTCCCAAGTATGGAATGCAGAGAACTATCTTTGGGCCTGAGGGTCAGGAAAAGAGTTTTCAATAGTTCTCTAGACTCTCAGCTTTTCTGTTTTATAAAAAGTCAGTCTCTAGCAGTTATGGTTGCACAGAAAACCTTCTAAAGGTGAAGCAAATGTAATCAATGTATGGATATCTGCCTGAGTTTGCAGAGAGTCTGAAACAATAGGTGTCACAATAATTTCAGTGAGTGCTAACTCACCAGATGATACTTAAAATGTCAGTTTTGTTTGTTTCACTGCTCACAAAAGCATGTCAGAAAGGAGAAATATATTACAACTCCATCTATTTTTCTCCCAAAGTGTGGAGTACGGAAGATGTATGAATAAAGACATGCCGGGCTCTAACACTACATGGTGGGTGGATTTCAGGAGGAAAAAGGAGTAATGAACATCAATTTCCTGAAGTAGGGCTTGGCTTTCAAATCTTTGGGAAACACTGCTCTAAGGACCTGCCATCTTCTGCCGACATGAACTTTAGTAATGGGACTGCTGCCCAGAGAAAGCCCACTTTCATGTCTGGGAGGAGGGGCCTGCAGTGCAAGCACCAGTCTGTACTGGTTGGCTCAGATTTGGTCAGCATCACCCCAAGTAGGTGGAACTGGACAGAGAAAGGGCCCTCCTCTGATTTAAAAAAAATGTCCCATGGGAAGACACACAAGGCAACCATCTGTTTTTCTGAGACTAATCCTCTTGGGACACAGTGGCTCCCACTGGTGTGTGGTGAGGCACAATTAACATCTAAACCACACTATTTAAATGACTCACATTGACCCTTATGAAAAGCGATTCCTGCTTGGAAAAGGAAACCTGCTTGAAAATACTAAAGGAGTATCATTCAGATTAAAATAAAAGAAAGCTTGGAACAGAAATAAGTGCATGCCCATTTTCATTGGCAAAAACACATTTGGATATATTCTCTACAATAGAAAAGGTGATGCCACTCAAACATGGCACTTCAGAAATAAAACCAGGAATAACTGACAGAAAACCACTTAAACCAGTTTAAAGTAACCCTGGACATTTTGTAAAGGCATCTATATTCACTTTTACCATGAGATAATTATTCAAGTACCTCATTAGGAAAGCATATAATAATCAATTACCACCGATTAAACTGATGTGTACCCACTTAAGTTCAATTATTTATTTAATAGGAGCCACTGCAACATGGTATATGCTTTCATTAAATACGTTCTTTAGGAGAATCCTTTTGTCTGCTGGGGATTTTTTGTAATTAATAATATTATTTTAGTTGAACTTGTGATAAAGTAAAAGCAAAATGAAGAGAGAAAAGAAAAGAAATCATAAATACTATGAGAAAAAAAACACAAATTCTTTTACTAAACATAATATTGAAATTCAGATACAATAGTTTAGTAACACTTATATTCAATTATTTTTCACTTATTTGGAAATTGTGGTTTATGGGTGAAATCTCGCTACTGCTGTACTGAAAACACAGCATACTTCCCAGGGAAAAACCGAGAAACAGGTGAAAAAATGTAAAATGCATGGGATTTTTTTTTTTACACGTAAAAATATTCTTTACTTTGCAAGAAGTCTGTTTGCTTCAGAAAATGTAAATGAACAAACCCCAGTGCAGCTTTTTGTATCTTCTGTACAAAAACCTTGGTTAAGTATTAAAAGGGATTTCTTGATCCCTTTAAAAATGCCGAAACTGTTATATAGCTGCAGGATTTTATAGAATCATAGAATTGTAGGACTGGAAGGGATTTTGAGAGGTCCTCTAGTCCATTCTCCCACACTTGTGGCAGGACCAAGCATTATCTAGAAAGACCACTAACTAGTAATTCAGACATTACTGAATACTCCACATGAGGTGGGGGAAGCTAGTATATAGAGAGCTCAAAACCTTAAATTTTTATCATCTCTCTTCCCTAGGCAATATTGAGTGTTACATATAAGATGTCCCCGTAAATGTGTATGCCATGGACATGGTAACTGGTTGCAGGTTGAATAATTTTGTTCTCCTTCAACTGTGTTTGCAGGTGTGAACACAACTATGCACCCACCCTTTGTCTGTCATTTTCTGGGTTTAAAAAGGAAATAATTTTGGAAAGAATAAGACTAATTTAACTGAATATTTTTCAAGAGGTAATTTCTAAGTGCTGTTAATGGCAGTCCTGAAAAATGAAGGCCTCTATTATCCACAGACTAGGTACAGCACTAGCAGCAATAATGCAGACTGCACCAGGCCTGGACTAAAAGAACAACCTCTAGCAGTGAAAAGTCTATTGGTTCAAATCACTGACATCTCAATGCTCACCATACCATTCAACTTTCAAATTCTCCAGTGAATGACACAAGGGATCAAAATATGTGACCAATGACTGAAATGAGGGGAAACCTGTTGTTACAAAGGGCCTGGAGTCTGTCAATAATCTATATTTCATGGCAAGGGAAAACTGATACTGACTCTCTGACCAATAAGATAGAAACTAGACACATCCAACATGACAGCATGATCGAATTCCTGTAACCAAGAACAATGGACATGCAAATCAAAAGTCAATCACCTCAGCTGGTGAAGACTGTCTGAGGTAAAGAATGGCCTGTAAAATGCTGGACTTGGGGCTTGGCTACACTACAAAGTTAAGGTGACTTATGTTAAGTCAATATACAGCCTCTGCAGTAATTAAAGTAATTAAATCCACACTATGCGCGTTCTGTTGATGATATGAATCCTCACCAGGAGCACTTCCCCTGACTGAAGTGAGGGATTGGGAGGCACTGACAGCCGGAGCCCCTCTGCCTCGGTGCTGACAGCCCGAGTTGTGAGCTGGGCTCTGGGCTCAGAGCTGGAGCCCGTGTCCTGGCACTGACAGCCCAAGTTGTGAGCCAGGAGCTGGGCTCACATAGCTTGGGCTGCCAGGGCAGGGAGGTTTCCAGCCGTCAACAGGCAATGTAAGTAACGCAGTGTCTATGAGGACACTGTGTTGCCCTAGCTACATCGACCTAAGCGCTATGCCTCTCACAGAGGTGGAGTTATTAAGTTGATGTAGTGGGTGATTTACATCGGCGGGAGCATCACTGTAGTGTAGACTAGGGCTTTGAAATAAGAGGGTGAGGAAACTTGCCAGAAGTAATAGCAGGGCAATAGTCCTTGAATGGGGGATAAAGACTGTGGCATTTGCTCCAAAGTGTATTTCTGATAAAACATTCCTTTGTGGAAATGTTAGTGTAACCTCACTCTGACTGGATAATGAATTCTAACAACTGAAATTTTTATAAAAAGGTCAGGCGTGGGATATAAGGGATTACTTCTCTACACAGTATGGAGAAATGGTCAGTCTGACAACAGGATGGCTGGAAAGGGAACTGATTTTGAGCTATGAAAGATTCTCTTTACTTTTCTCTGTAACTAAACTAAGGAGAACCTTCCTCACTGGGTTGCATAAAGTATTCAGATGAGGAATGTAGTGCAAAGCATTTCTTCTCTTTTTAAAAAAATCTCATTAAAATTGCTACTTTTGAATGGAGGAATTTCAGATAGATTGCTCCCAAAAAGAGAAAAATGCTGCAGCCTCTAGAGAGAGATTGTGCTAAGTATATGGTCTTTCTGGAGGCTAAACTCAGAATCTCAGACACATGGGGCATGGACAGAGCTGTCCTGCTCTATTATGGTGTATCACAAAGGTCTACAAGACCTTGCTCAATAATAAGGACTGTGATATACACGAGATATTAGAAACAGTAGTCAGTAACAGTGAGCTGACCTCTTGATTACCTGGCTCCTAGCTCGGTGCACAATCTCCAATTCTATGGGGGGGTGTATATATAATATATAGTGAGTGTTTCTCTCTCTTGCAGAACATTGCTGAGACTTAGCAATGCAACAGAAACATTCCAAGTCAACTGAAATACACAGTGTCTTGCTTGATGTCAATAAGGATACTAGTAAGAGCCAACTGAGTTGGGTCGTTATATAATGTGGACATCTGTCAAATTGGAAGTAGACTAAGACCACCAATTTGTTTTACAAACTGGTAGGTCACTATCCAGGTAGTAATTGCCATGGATAACTTTGGCCCCAGTACTCCTATCAGCTCTGCATAGTAGACCTTGGCACCTGTATGGAGCCTTGTTGATCTAAGGGGGGTCTGCCAAGGCTGAGTACTTTGCAGGATTGGGAACTCTGTTTCTAATTACTTGGGATTCATTCCAAATGGTGAGTTAGATGCAGAGATTTGCTTTTCATTGTGGCCATCTAGGGCTCTGCTAATATGGTTAAATACAAATGTTTATGTCTAAAAAAAGGAAAACAATGAAATTTGTTTTAAAATCCCACATGCAATCAACTGTCAAATGGTCTGTATGCAACTTAAAGGAATATATTTAGAACAAGAAAGGCCCAATTCTCCTCTAAAATGTGCACATACTGTTTCTGCCGACCTCACCGACACTTGCACAGGTATGTCCAAGTGCAGAATTTGGCACTAAAAGTTTAGTTAAAACTGACTTCTTTTAAAAAAACCCAAACCTATAAAAACACACAGAGTTGGAGCTAAATGTGTATTAATATTGTATTAAATTGAATTATCTCTTAAAAAGCCTTAACTGTCTTTAACAACACCGTAGCAATGCATTTCGGCATCTATCCATGGCTCACATTTTTAATAAGCCCTAATATACATGATTAAACAATGAAATCCTGCTGCCCGAAAAGCTAGTGTACGTTCTGCCTTTGAGTTCTCACCTGAGGCCAGGAGAGGATGCTTTGAAATTATGCTTTCATTTGGATGCATGCTGTCATCCAGAAAACAGTCTGAAATCAGACATTGCTCTAACACAAATACTGGGACAGCATTAATGATATTCTAAAAACCTTCATGTGGCTGTTACACTACTACTATAATTAAGATTATATTTTCTTTATTAGTCATAAAACTGATTATTTTCCCAGATCTTATTATTAATACATTTAGCTGGAGTTTTTTAAAGAGCCAATTTGAATGGCTCCTGGCATTTGCACAATATTTAAATATGCAAACCAAGGCTAAAATCAATAAAATATACATTAACTACCTATACAAGCCACCTAGAGTAAATTTCTTGCCCATAAAATAAAATAAATTAAATCTTCCTAGAATAAGCCATTACACATAATTCAACTCACACATCCATAAAATCCTGAGTTTGAAATATAAGTATTTTTCAGCATTCCCTAAAGATGAACAAATATGGGCTCCACCATATCAAGGACATGACTGGGGCACCTTAAACTGTACCCAGAAGTTAATACAGAGCACTCAGATAATGAGCTCTTTGCATGTAGCACATTTTCATATTTGAGCAGTTGCATTCTGTATTAACTTGAGCTTGCAAAGCGAAGTCATGGAAAACAATGTATGCATATGCATGTGTGAAAGAGAGCGTGTGACATCACTGAACTGTAGAGGTTGTCGTGTGGTGGCTGTTTATAAGCAGAAAGCCATCCTGTAGAATGCAATTCTGAATAGCAATAAAGAATACCACATCTGACAGAAGGCACAGGAGGTAGAGCAATTACATAAAATTAACACTTGCCCAGGACACTTGTTTACACACACCATTATTATGAAATGTGCCATTAGACTGTCAATGACTAGAGGTCGGAAGTGCTACCAATAGTTCCTAGAAACACTACCTCTGGCAGCACAACCCTTTTCAGTGCCATGCTCTCAACTAACTGAACAGCTAGAATTTACTACTTGGCTCTTATCCCTCTCCGGTGGGCAAGAACCAATCACAGTGTTATAGTAAAAAACGTGTATAAACCAAATGCAGAAGTCAAAGTGAAACAGAGTGGTGAATTAAACTTCACATCTACACATTCTCCTTCTGTGCATTATTTAAATCTTAAAAGTGTCTTGCAAGCACTTAGAGTTTGGGTGGGAACCACTTGGATATTCCATTCCCTTGGCATCTTATAAGCAGGCACATCCAAATATTTTGGATATAGCACGTTCCTAGAGCTGTTTAACATTTTTTCACAGAACAGTAGGAGAATGCAGTTTCATCAAAATCAGAATGTTTTGCAGGCAGTGTTTCTTTCAACAAAATTTTTGGCAAAGAAACTCTTGTTTTGATGATGTTGAAATGTGCGATTTTGCCTTCATATTATACCAATTATATTTATTATACTTAATATTTTGTATACATCATATTTAACATTTTATTGTATGTTTCAACATTATCAGAATGAAACACTTTACCTTTTCAAAATGAAATATTCAGCATTATCAAAACAAACTGTTTCAATATTCAATATTTTGGTTTTTGTAAACATCTGTTTCACAAGAAATTTCCATTTTTTTGTTATGATTCAGAATGAAAGCTAATTTCAAATGTCAGAATTTCCTGCAGGACAAACATTTGTTTTTCTGATCAGCTCAACACATACAATATTACTGAAATTTACATCTTAAGAAACCCACTGAGCATCTTAAAATCACATAACTATAGAAAAAGTCAATTTTAATCAAATATTTCCTATATTATGATCATCATTCATTATTAATAAAGGCATATTATTGACACACTATACCTCCTACAAAATTTGCTATGGATTAAAATGAGTGCATAGCAGAAGAAACAAGAGCTAACAACCTATCACGTTTTCATTTACATATTCCCTATGACTCCCCCATTGTTGCCAAAAGAAGGACAAACCCTAAATTCCACTTTAAACCTTGAAAATCCAATTAAAAAGATCATAATTAGCCTAATATGTGAGGGTCAACAGATCAAATTTATTAATAAAAACCACAATTTAATTTTCCCAGACTGGAGTTTCAGTTCTGTTATGCTTATTATTAGGCTGCTTAATCACGTTGTATAACCTTGGCTGGAAAAAGTGGCAGTGCAATACTTTGGCATGTAGTGTGTGTCTCAGTAGGACAAAGCACCTGTCGCCCGCAGCATTTTTTCCCTCCCAACATGAGACTTTCCTCTATATGGCTGACATGAGGATGGGTTTGTCACTTGGAAAACCCTTTGAACCACAGAATTCTTGATCACTAGACAAAGGTTTGTAACCAGTTCTCAACACTAGTGTTCTGCCACTACCACTTTGTCAAATTGCCAAACCACTCTCTCTGCTGCATCTGAAATCTGCTCTTCCTTTCATTAAAAGAAAGGAAAACATGGAATACAGAGAAAAGGGCAGTGTTTGATTAACAACTTTATCACTGCATAAATGAAATTTGAAAGGTAATAATTACATTTGAAATTACTTAGACTTATGTCTCTTATGTTGTCTATTTCCTCTATTTCTGGGCAGCTGGAGCAATGACTCATTAATAATAATAAAGTCATTTAACCCTGAAGGCACATTACAAGGAGAAAGATGTCATTTGTCATCAACGCAAATAGAACAAGCATTGGAGAGCACAAAAAGATCCCTGTTTCATATTCATTGCAGAAGATAAAAAGGACATTTTGCACTCCTTCTTAACATGACATCCCAATCTGCTTTTTAATTATCAATAAACATAAGGGGACAGCAAACAGTGTATGAGGGACTACTAATGGTGTATTGTCCTGCAGTGACATTTCCATAATCACTTTAAATCTACCCTATACATATGTACTAGTTGAAGCTTTCTGCTGATGAAATTGTACCCCCCAGTAAGAAATAAATTATGCTTTGCAGTTGTAGTGCATTACAGCTCTTTCATGAGTGTGTGAATCTTATAGTTGACTGAGTTATATGGTCTCTTTATGTAAGTGATACAAGTTGGCATTCTATTGCACTTGTGATTGATTACAGTCTGACTTGAAAATAATTTGATGCATTTGCAGAAATCTGGGAATTCAATAGAACACAAGTACACTTATCATATCAGCATAAGTAGCCAATTATAGTCACCTAGTCATGAGCTTCTTATGTTTTTTGTACAAACAAAATAATAGTAACTACTTATTTTTTCCCAACAGTAAATTATGTCTATTTCACTTAATAAAGCCGCTTTTAAATGTGTAGGAGTCCAATTTTTTAACCACATAGAATTAGTCAAGAAAAATGAGCTCCAAACAATTATAAGTTTAAAAGTTGGCTTTATGTATATAATTATCTGATGTAGAAAAGAGCATCTATTCATTATGATGGAATTTTTAAAAAATAATTATATAAAGAAAACACTAACTAACTTGCAGATGCTATGTTACAATAGCATTGAATACAATGATAAAATTATACATTAACATAGGTTGCTGCTAATTTAGTATCTCCTGATAACAATAATTCATAAAAAGTGTGGTTTTGGATGCAGGAACTCCTGAATTTAATTCTGACTTTGACAGTGATTCTTCCTGTAGCCATGGGCAAGTCACTTCATCTCCCTTCCTTAATTTCCCAATAGGTTGAAAATAGAGGTAACATGTATGTCTCCTTATGACTGTTCAGTTAATATTTACAAAGTGCTTTGAATATATATAAAGAGATAACCACTTAGAAGTTTTATTATCACATGACTCACAACAAATTAACTCTATGTATCTGATGTGTATTAAAAGCAGGGAGTGCCTACAAACCCATGATGGCAACAAAGCCAATTGTGAAGAGATTTTTTTGTTTTTCGTTTTGTTTTAAATACTGTTCTGATTTTCAAATTACATCAGTTCTGTGAGAAATACCTAGTACCAGCAACTATAAGTAACTAATTGACTAATTCAAAGTGTACTGGATAATTATTTTAAAGAATTACTGAGATACCTTTCTGTCCATGAAGTAAAATATCTAAGGAAAGAAGAAGGGACAAAACATTCTCACTCCCCCTGCCCCCAAAGGAAATATTTATCTTCAGATTTTATCCACAAGGAATTCAGGTCGAAGGAAAATCTCGTGAATGTCTCACTATGATATTACAATGAGAAAAAAATGAGACAGATTTCATGTGAATGAAAATCACAGTAAATGGTTCTTTAGCTATATCAGGCTAGAACTTTACAATTCCTCCATGTATTGTATTTATCTTAAACATTTATTTAACTATCATGCATATGAAAAGGATCCCAGTACAAACCTAACAATATGAACTCTAAATTATTCCGCAGCATAAACAATCTCTTCTAAATCTATTAATATTTTCTGGAGTTACAATAACACACTAGTGTAAAACTTTATGAAAATTAAGGTAATATATTTCAGCGTAGGACACAGACTTGCTATCAAGAATAAGAGAGTCAAATTCATAGTTTATGTTTTCATTGTGAAGATAGTGGCATCACAGAAAAGCCTAAACATGAAATGAAATGTCTTGTGAAGCATCAATTTAGTATTAAAAAAAAAAAAAAAAAGAAGGATGTCTAGTCAAACTGACAAATGGAAATTATATGAGCGCTACAATTTTCACATCAATTTGAGGTAAAATGTTTTGAATTACAGTCATTTTTATCCTGTTTGATAAAGAAAATTACTTTAAATGGGTGATAATTTAAAACAGCATAATACAGATTTCATTTTGCATCAATCAGACATAACAGTGATGTAGTGTGTGTCTGAATGATATGTAGCAACATACAGTATTTTTGTACAAAAGTTCAGTGCTACATTCATAAAGGGCATTTGAAAGAAGGAAAGGGATGACCAATTGGAGCTTACTGCATTCACTAGCATACATTCCCATTCTCCTAAGAATACAAAAATCATGTAATGTGACACTGTTTGCTGCCTCCTTAGTGCTTGCTAGGCACTGCTGGCTCCTTGAGAAAATGTGTCCTGACTCTGACAGTGTAATACTAATGCAGATATCATTACTTTAGACATTCATTTGTGTCAATTTGTTCTGGATGATGCTTCTCTTTCCTTTTCTATACCATCCCTCCAAATACTAAGAAGTTTGCTCCTTGTAAGATTTTTGTCTACAAGTTACTAATGAACAAATGCTAAAACTTTCCTCTTTTTCTCTGTTGTTCTACCTTACCAGAAACCACAAGTTTTTACAAAACTCACTATGTTCAGTTTTCATTTACACCTGGTTTCTTTTAAACCAAAAATAACATGATGTCCCAGCTTCCCTGTAAAACTGTCTTCATTTCTCAAAAGTAATTGTAAGTAAAAATGTGAAACCTGCCTCGTTTAAAGTGGGGTGAGTATAATGCTTACGGGGCTGTGCCTTTTTCAATTTAGGAATAAAAAGCTAAAAAACCCTTTTATTTCCTGGGCAACTGGCACAAGCTGTGAATACTTTCATTAGATGTGCATTGGGTACCACATATCCTTAGAAGACTATACTATGATGATCTTAAGAAGGCACAGGGTCTGTTCCACTTCAGATTATTTTGAAGGCTTTGTGCTGGCGTTTGGCTTAGGGGTGAATTTCAACCTTTATGACTAACAAAAGAGATCTGTCTTTACACAGAAATGTTTTCAAGCAGTAATTGTTGGGGTGGGAAAGGAGGGTTAAAAACACCCAATTCTCTAAGAAAGTAAACATAAATGCTTAAAAACAGAATAGTTTTTTAAAAATATCCATAAAGAGTCATTAAAGAATTTTTTTTTTAAATTTGAATATAGAAATTTCTTTCTTACCAGAGCACATTACCTACATAAACTGAGAATCTCAAGGAGCTGCTGTTTAACTTTGGAGCTTCCAATTTCAGAGAGTTTTGAACAGATCTTCCTTGCAAAGCACAATATAAAATGGTTCTCCAGATTTCCAGGTACACATTTAATAGACCCTAATTTGTTAAAAATAAACTTTTAGTCCTCTTGATAAAAGTTCATGTGATTATACTGAAAAAAATGCTGTGCATTGCAATCACAGATTTAACCTCATTGTAGACCAAGTTTCATACTTATTCTAAGAAAATCTAACATAATAATGCCGTAAAAAGAGGCTGGTAATTAGCATTCACGCTGTTAAGCAATTGATTACTTCTGTTTCCTGTTTTGACACATATGCCTCAATCAGCCATAACTCAATTGTATTTGACAGTTGTTCACTGTTGTCTATGTCCATTATGCAGGGATGTACCCATTAACATACTGCTCACAACTCTCATAAAATCAAGAGTTATTGCAAATAAACTCTTGAATTCTAATCTGAAAAAGTCAATCTAATAGTCAGATTAGTTTGCTTGTTATTTTCTTCTCCCCTTGTTTATGGATTTATGTTTGGAGATCACATTGAAAGTAGAGAGAGAGTTAGTATGGTCCCGTGGTTAGGGCACTACCCTGAAACTCAGGAGATCCAGATTCAATTCCCTTCTCTGCCAAAGATTTCCTGTGTGATCTTGGGCAAGTCACAATCTATCTATGCCTCAGTTACCCACTTATAAAATGAAGATAAATGTACTTCCCCACCTCACATGAGTGTTGGGAGGATAAATAAATTGAAGAATGTGATGTGCTCAGATATTATGGCAATGGGGCTCAGCTAAAGTATATACTTTATGCAGCCCCACCAGTTGGGGTCATGTTTCAAAAGTGCTTAATAAGGCTATCGCGGAGAAACTAAATGAATATTAGTGCCAAACATTTTGGGATATTCTGGCCATAGCAGGCACACATTATTCAAACAGCTTCACACCCAGATGTAAACCAACTGAAATGATTTCAGAAGGGTTCCCACAAGAAATGAAAGTTCAGATCCTAAAACTAAGCCACACAGAGACTGTAGATCCATGAAAGCATGACCAGTTTATTGTTTTATATAAGCCCTATAGAATGTACAACCTATAAATCTGGGTTAAGTAGAAAGCTTTCACTGTGCTTGGCACACTATACCTGGCTGTGAAGAGTGTGTGTACCTGAATCTCTGAGAGACCCTTTAAATTTCTATAGCATAAATTTGACCATTTTTTAGGGATGGTGGGAGGGAAAGAAGAATTTATACCTGTTCTGACAATTTGCCAAATGGGTCCTTTAAAATCTCTCTGTGGTATTTCATTAAACAACATTGAATATAAAAGGGCCTCAGAAGAAAAAATACCAGCATACTGCTTATCAGCAGTGTTCAGGTGCCTGTTATTGTGCCTCTCCACCTATTTATCTCTTAATTAATCTATCTTCTCTTTAAAATGTCATTAATATCCTTATAGTTAATTCATTATAGCCTATTGCTTTCATTCAAGTCCATGTTAGCAGAATATATTCATCAAAAATGATCAGACATGAAAAGGCAGATTGGGATTCTGACAGAGAATAATTTATCATGGCTGAGAAAAAGCCTCCCACCAAGTAGGCTGTTTGAAAAGTGGAAGATGAAAATGTAATGACAAGAGAACTGCTGTAGAAAAGAAAATTAAAGGCTGGGGGAGAAAAAACAGAGTTTATGGCCCAAAATATGCAGGGTTACTGACACTGCTTCCGTTTCTTTTTACACTTCCAGATCCTTACGCCTCACCCTTCTTGCTGCCTCGAGGCAGCAATAATCATTAAGGATTTTTCTCTGCCTCATATGCATATTGCAGGAAGTACAAGGTGTGCAGTAGCATCTCAACATAGTCAAAGAGTTGACAGTGAATTTCAAAGCTTTTCAGAAACATTATTGATCCACTCAGGATCACAAACTGTTAATCAATAGGTACCTTTAGCAAAGGACTTCACCTTAAAATTACATAAAGTAACATCACAGTATATTTTTTCACTCACATCATACTTACTGTGATTATGGCTTCCATAACAATGACTAATAGAGTTCTAGGAAACTGGCAGCTCCAAGTATTGTATCACACTTTCTAGGAATATACATATTATTTGAGTCTCGGGAGCAGAAGTATACCACAGCGTTTATAATGTGCTATTATGTATTACTGTAATGGAAAATTTTCCCATTGTTTTTGCCATTATAACACCATTAAATTGTAGAACTGGAAAGTTTCCTGTTACTGTCGGGTATTGGGTACTGCAATAATTGTACCATGAATTGTAGAGATTCGTTGTAAAACCTGCAAAGATTGAATAACCCACCACATTGTGGACCAAATTCTGGCCTCTCAAGGCACAGATCTGGCTGGGCGATTGGAGGTTTGGGCCAATTGTGAGTTGGGCTCCCTCCACGGTTCCTTTCCCCCTGACCACAGGCTACTGTGGAATGGGGAAATAGTCTCCCAACTTCTAGGGCAATTGAAATGATGAATGACACAGACTTCCCTGGGATCCATGATACTTTTTTTACACAGACAATTTCAGGTACTCGCCCCGGTCCCCATCTCTTTTTGTGGCATTTTGTGAGGGTTATTGCAGACTCAGGGTTACAGCTATATCAGCTATATCCATGAAAAAAAAAAATAGAAGGAGACAGGAACCTGTGAAGGACTGTTCAGGAAATAGAGATTTCTCTTCCTGACTCTGGCCAGATCCTTTGCACAAGTATTAAGGGATCATCAGACTCTAAATATTTAAATAAATAGGCAATCTGCTCAATTCCATCTGCACAATTCTGTTTTCAGTTGCAGGGCAAATGGAAATGGAATTCTGCATTCAATTGATTGGTATCCAAAGCATGATATTGCCATTATTCTGTGGTTGCATTTCTGCATGCATTCTCAGGAAATACATATATGAATTTTAATCATTTCTTTTCTACTGTATGTTAAGTACACCTTGAAACCATAAGAAATCCACTGACATAAACCCATTATGTAAATGCTCTGTAGAACTGCTTAGTATATACCATTACTTAAAAAAATTATATTAAAAAAAAGTTGCACCACCAAGCTCTCAAAAGTTAGTAAATGCCAGTGTAACCTTATTTCAATCCCTTTGTGCATATGCATTATGATTCAGTCTTTAGTTAAATGAACATATATTTTCCATGTGACCACTGCCTCACTTAGTGAAAGGATAATTATTCAATAGTTCTCTTTTTCTGTCAAAATTAGTATGTGGCCACAGACCCTTAATTAATGAATACCATCCAAACCCTGAATCGAATACAGAACTATTAATTTACATAGATATTTTAAGGTGCTCTCACCATAGTATCTGGGTGCTTCACAAACATTAATGGATTTATCTTCGCAACACACCTGTGAGATTCCCAATGGGGAACTGAGGGACAGAGAGATTAAACCTAAATTGTCAAAAGTGTCCACTAATTTTAAGTGCCCAATTTGAGACACATAGGGCCTGATTTTTCAGAATACAAAGTATTTTTATAGTACTTTATATAATCAAAGTACAGCCCCAATCTACATCAGTTGCAGTTGTGAGCGCTCAACAATTCTTTAAATCTGATATTTCTTTAAATTTCAGCCCAAACTGTTAAATTCTGGCAACAGTGTTTTATAAAGGGAAGTGTGGGCCAACCTTAAGCAGGTGGCACTACCAGTTTCCCTATAAATAATACAGTATAGTAATTCGAGCTAATCAAATATGTTGACTGCAAATTATTATAAATAGTATTTTTGAACTTTCTGTCAATTACTTTGGAATATTTATCAATGAAATATAAAAAGGAATGTGTTTTGAAATCAAGTAGCAGTTTCAACTCTTTTCACATCCCTAACAATAAGCTGTTATATGTGCAATTTATAGGTTTTAAAAAAAATATTTTAGGCTTTTTATTGATGAACAAATAAAGAAATAAATCTGTTTCCCACCTAATTTTTATTTAAATGATGTTATGTTAGTTTATGAAATAACAGGGTTTTATAGTAAATTTTATTTTCACCAAAATCAAACTATAACTTCAGTCATTTTTCTATGTGCTTAACCACTGCCAATGTTGAAACAATCAAATAATGGCTTCATAAAATGCAATTGTGACAGGTGATCAAGTGGTGAAAATCTCTGTTTCCCATTACCATTCCTTTCAAGGATGATCTCTGTGCCACTTTTCTTTAAGCTTTGAAACTATTGCATATATGAACTGTTATGGCTACATCTAAATTAGACTACATCTTGGGGGCAAGCATTGTATCTTATGTCTACAGCTCCAAGCATATTTGGAGTCCATAACTCATACTACCACATACAGAGCTTGTACAGAGCATGCATTATTGTTCACAGTATGGGAAGGCTTCTCCAAAGGACTTTTTTTTTTTTTAAAGAAAGTAAAGAAATTAAGAAAGCTAAGCCCTTCCCAAGCCTGGTTTTCTATATATTTTATTAATGTGCTTCAGCTGGGACACAATCCTAAAGCGCTGGACACCTTCAGCTGAAGCTACTGGGATTTCTTGGTGCTCAGCACCTCTTAGGATCTGGCCCTAAAAGTGTGTACCATCTGGTGGTCAGTTAAACATACACTATCTTGTCTGTATCACTCTGAGTGAAATTTGCTCCTGTACAATGGACTAGTATAAAGCCGGTTTAGTGATACCTAAATGGTATATCAGCTTCTTCTGGCCATTCACACAGGGGTGACTGTCACTCATTAGCACAGGGTGAGAATAGAGGCACGTTGTCCCTCACATAATGCCATTTTCAGTCAAACATAAAAGGATAATGGAATGCAGCAGAAAGCATCCTGCTTTATAATATATATTAATGTGCAAATTTGTTACAAACTTTTTCCACAAAAAATCTGGTCATGGTTCATTTAAAAAAATAGGCACAAATAAAATGATTATAAAACATAGCTCTCTAATATGAAATGTGATGATCAAAATACGATTTTGACCAAAAGCCTTCTTTTATAGGGTGATCAATTTATAAGTGCATCTGTGCCTAGTATAGTCATTGTTGCAGAAAATGCCAAATAGTCAATTGTGCTTTTAGACTTAGTTAGTGTAACTACTCAACAAGAACCACCGCAATTCAATTAATTATATTGTACTCAACTGTTTTATTTGGGACACCACTACTCCGATTCACGTTTTCTTAGGTAGCATATTGCCCCCTTGTTCTTTGCAACTTAAGTCCTGCCAGTAAAGGTAGTGTTATAGGAAGAATATAGTATCATGTTCAAGGTGCTGGACTGGCTCTGCCACAAACTTCCAGTGAGGCCTTGGGAAAGTCACTTAATCTCTCTATTCCTCCCTCCCCATATGCAAAATGGAGCTAGTAATACAGAGTCCCTGTGAGGATAAATACATTAATGTTGGATAGGTACTCAAATGGTACAATGATCAGATCTGTTTTATCAGTATTAAACTGAAATCAACTATTTGGTCCTAGCAGAGGTGCCTTTCTCCACCCTTTGTGTACCCCACAAGAGCCAGATAAAACACCAGGCCCTGTGCTGGGCAACCGTAACAATCAGGGTTCAGACACCACAAGGGGAGAACAGGGGGTTTGAACTCCCGCAAAATAATCCGTTAAACCAGCTGATTGCATATTGTATTATTGAACTGTAAAAATATTCCGAGTAAAGTATTTCATGAAAGTTTGTAATGTTCTGAACTGAATGGTCATTATAAGTTATGTATACAGACTGCAGTTATGAATTTATGTATTCATGTATATAGTAAATTGTGCTCATAATTTGTGGTGCAATCAGAGGAAACTAGCTCCAAGCACCCAGGAAAAAATAAATGGGCCAATAGAGTTAATAGGAAGACTTTGAGACCTCTCAGCTAGAATTTCTCCCAACCTGAATAACCATGAGTCACCACAGGAAGAGATGGGGGGAGGGAAAAAGGGAAAAAGTATTTTTAAAAGCAAGGCTTGAAACTGAGGCTTTCATCTGGCAACTGAGGAATAGTCACTTGGTGGATGCTATCCATGGAATGGTGAATGCCCTGTAAGAGGTAGCCTGGGAAACGGTTCAGAGGCAATAGGTAACTTGGGTTAGAAAACGGAGTTTATCTAATTTGAAAGTGTAAAGACTGAGCTTGTCTGTATCTTTATTTTCTGTGTAACTTGCAATGTGTTTGCTTTTCTTTACTATTTCATATTTGAATCTGACATTTTTCTATTAAATAAATTGCTTGTTTATTTTTACCCTAAGCAGGTCTCTTGTGTGCAAACGGTGTGGAGTGTGCGTGCCAAAGTAAGTTGGTATCTGTGAGACTGTTTTCACGCCTTTGGAGGTGATGAACCAGAGGGGAAAAGTCAGAGTGTCCTGTGGTTAAGAACTCTGGTGGATGGGTTTGGGAAGACCTGGGACTGGAAGGGCTGTTGATGTCACTCTGCAAGATTGGTGGAAGCTAGGGCTTATGAGCACTAGTGTCAGAGAATTGAAACATAATAGCTGCACAGCCGAAAGGCATCCAAAGTTACATGGCATGGCAGGTGATGACACAACCACTGACTGGTCGGGGTGATGCCCAAAACGTCAAAAGAAGATAGGGATTACTCCCTCCTAAAACACATGGGACACCAGTCACCCCCCAAAGGAAGTTGGGAAGATGCAGAGCCATGGTCCTGTCCCCATAAGCCAAAGAAGCGTGTGGTAAACATCCACATTGCTTCCGAATTCTTGGGTCCTCTGTGAGGGATTGTTTCCCCATCCCCCAAATAGTTCTGTGCCTACTTGGCACAATCAGGTCCTAAAGATGAATATGTTGCAAATTAAACTACAGAACAAAAATCCCAGACAAACAAGCAAGCCCCCCTCTTCTTGTCTGTAAATGGCTGAGCATGGCTATTCCAAGCTCTTTTATAAGTCTAAGGCAGATGACTGCAATAGCTCAGCAAGTATAGGGATAGATGATGACACATATCCATCAAGGGGACAAAATGTCCCTCAGCTGCTAACTCTTTCACCAAAGGGAAGGTCAGATAATTATATAAAAGTGACAGTTTCTATGGCTCTTATACCAGAGGTGAGAGAGAGCAAGACACTGATGTGTACAGTATTGCTTAGATCATGGTCACACACAAACTTTGACCCAATGACTGTATACATGTTAGATTACACAGTGTCCCACCAGAAAATACAGCTCCCAGCATGTAATACCTTGTTTTAGTCCAAATGACCACATAGTTATCACTAATCTACAGGAATCAACTTATTTTTATTATTCCTACTGGATTTCCTACCCAGAAGCTGATGTCCATGAGAAAGAAACAATGTGAATGCCTGGGGAAGTTCCATGCTGTAGATACTGTATTAGAGATGTCACACAGCAAAACTGTCTCCCTGCTAATGCATTCTTTTCTGTGCTGATCATCTACAATCGGGGGGCAATGGTAGTGTGTCCAGTCAAACACAGGGAAGCTGTGATACATTGTGCACATTTTTAATAGAAGATCTATGGTAATACTTCTTATCTGAAGGTGTCCTACAAGTGTGTCTCTTCCAGTGATACAAAGAGAATTCAACAGATGTAAAGATAAACTATCACTGAAGATTCAACATAATTGAATACAAAATTTTAACTTTTACTTAATTTCTGCTATTTGCTGACTACATATGTACATTATTTTTGAGAACAATGTTCCCCCCTCCCCCCATTCCACTCTGTCATGTAAAACGATGAAGATGCCAATTAGATTCCATACTGAGTTTGGGGTAAATTAAAGTGAGCCTTGAGCACTAAACAATCAGACAGTATACAGACTAACACGGCTACCCCTCTGGAAAACAATCAATGGCATTCATTGATTTTGAGCTTCTGTCCATTTGTAATTGACATGCTAAACAACTGGTGTTTCATAGTCATTAATAAACCTACACATTATTCTAGAAGACCAAACCACTCTTTCCACAATCCCACTACCATAAAGAGTTAATCACTTATTTTAATATAAGGTCATTTACAAAAACCCTAGAGTAAATGATTTGATAGTGGTATCAAGCCCCGCTTTATTTCCAAAGATATTATCCATCTTAACTTAATTAAATTCAATGACTTAATAAATTCTAGTTAGTAAACCAATATCCCAATTCCTTGGCACTCCTCTAATTTTAATGAACCTTTTTGGAACCAGTTTTTTTCCCCCACCCCCTTTGTTAACCAGATTAGAACGTAGTTGGAATTGTCTCCATTGAAAATACAATCTCTTTTGGAAATAGGTACCTGATTACCTTTAAAACTCATCAGTAGATTTCTCTTTTAACCATACATAATCCCTAGATGCCGGCACCAAAATTAGCTCTAAAAAATCACATATAGATTAATCCAATTCAGCTTGACTGAGTAAAATCTACTTTCACAACCTAAGTGACCTTTTCTGAAATAATATGAAGAGGATATTATCAATATGAAGAGTATATTCTGTCAAAGTTGGTGAAGGTCAAAGGGTCAAAGTGACCTTTTCTGAAATAATGGTGACTGTCTCAATATGAAGAGTATATTTTGTCAAAATTGGTGAAGGTCAAAGGTAAGTTGTGATAAGCTGTGATCCTTCTGACCTAAAGTCAGGCTACACTTTTTATCCTCTAAAGGCGCATACTTTCTCCTGAACAGTCAAGTTATATATAGGTATGGTTATTAAAGGGGAGAAAGGTCATACACTCTGAAGAAGGGAAAGTATACTTATAGTAGTAAATAATCTGCTCTGCCTTTCCCATCACTGCTCCCTCATCATAAATAGTATAGACGCTCTTTGATACAGCAACAGAAGACGAAGGGCCAAATTGAGAATTGCTGCATAAAGTAACTTAGAATCCATTATACTCACTCATGTTTCCCTGGAACAACTACAATTACTCCACCCACCTCTGAAGGCATTAGGTTGCTGTCACATAAATAACGAGGTGCTGGAAAGTGTAAGATAAAGTAGGTTGGGGCTCCTTTTATTTTACATCTTGCTAGCTCCTCTGCATGTAATTCAGACCAACACAGACTCCCCTCCACATGGCAAAATAGATATAAGTAGGCCAAAGGAAGTCTAGGTAGGTGGGGGGACAGGAAAAGAGGCCTAACCTACATAACCTAATAAAACAATTCAGAATCTGACCCCAAACAATTACTGTATTACAATGAGTAGCTAAGGCAGGCTTTGATAGTGAACACTACAGGCGTGAAGGGAGAGAGAAAGCAAAAGTGTGCACATGGGTGGGAACAGACAGGAATTAGCTTATCCAATGTACAAATGTGTTTGTCTTTCAAATGCATGCTAAGGGGAGAGGAAATGTGTGTGGGGCAGGGTGTAATATGTGGGTGATGACAAGATAGATGGGTACATACTGATGTGCAGTTCGTAAGACTGAACATAAGGTACGAATAGAAACTCGATTCAAAGTTACAAATAGAAAATGAAAACATACTGGATGTTGTATGCTAAAATACCCCATTTAGTCATGGAAGATCTGGGCACATAAACCATGTTCTGTCAACTTCCTCCTCCTTGTTCTTCAGAATGTGAGAAGGAAGTATCTTCATTTGACAGTGTTCCCATTCCAGCAACACTACTCTGCAATATTCAGACAGCTTTTTCATACATCAGTGGATGTCCTGGAAGATAACCATCTGCCTGCACGCATTGCCTAAGCACATAATCTACTATTTAGACTCAGAGGTGAGCCATAAAAATCAAATGTTCAGAAAGTGATTTGATACCTGTGACCAATTCATGTCTTTAGTCCTACCAGAAAAAGTGCACAACTTAGCTAGAATATAAACCTTCCTAATCAAGAAAAGAAACAGTCATTCCAAGCTTTCCCCATAAGACTACTGCAACTTTCCCCTTTCATGTTCCAGTTTAACCATCATCCAATCCCACTGACTATCTTACTGGTTTCACCTCGTCATATTCCCTTTTATGGTTCTTTCGCTGGATCCAAATCTCCTTCCACATAATAATCGAACTGTTAGCCCTTGCCTTCACTGTTCTACACAGCTGTGTCCCTGCTTTCATCTTGTCTCATGTACCTGGTCATTCCCCTGTTTAAATTCAATACACACATCACCTTCCCATCTTTCTCCTAAAAGCAGCACTTCACTTCTATGCTACCTCTTGCTTCTAGAATGTCATTCCTAATACTGCAGGCCATACAGTCTCTCTACTTTCCTACTTCTTCCTCTTTGAAGCCCCCTTCTTTCTATTGTCTCTCACTCCCAAGCCAATCTAATAAATGAAAATTAGGAAGTGGCTATCCAGGCCCCTGGAGTCTAAGGGAGAAAAAAGGATGGTGTGAGACAGAGACAGGTATGATCCTCTTCTTCCTTCCCTGAATGGAAAAAATGTAAGGTTGAGAGGAGGAGATTCAAATCCAGAAGGCCTCTAGGAATTCTGGTGCCAGCACCTGTAAATAGATCCTGTAGACACTCCCCAACCACTATTCAACACCATCCCATCGCTATGATGAAATGAGTCTGTCTGATTCCCAGGATAACTACTTGGTTGTTTTGTTGTAAGCCATTTACTGACCATGGCAGAGATTTGTTCAGTGAACTGTATTTTCCAATTTGAGTTTTAAGAAAGAATTAGGGAGGCCATTCGTCTAAAGAGCTTCATAATAAGCATTCCAAATGCAATCTTCATTCTTCATCTAGCAAATAACCTATTGAGGAAGCCTGTGAAATTCAACATAGCTAGCATAATTTTTTGCTGGTCCTGCAAACTAATGGAAACTGCAAGAACAAATGTTATTTGCATACAGTGATGTTGCTAGGTTTGGGATGTCATCAAAATTCTATCAAAGCACAGCAATCCTTGCTGGTGCACATGGATACAACCTAAAACAATGTAATAGTGAACATATTTCTATTTCATTCAAATAATGGAATGCTGGAAAAAAACTCTAAAACCTAAAAATTCTTGGCACAATCCAATTTGTAGTATAAATATATGTGAAAAGATACATAAAACTTAAACAGCACTGACAAACAGTTGTAATAACTGACATTAAATCTGAATGGTTATGTCCATTGCAGTGCCAACCCTACATGAAGTCATGATTTGTTGGAACTACTTTGCTGACACGTTCATCATTTTCTAATTTAAAAATATTTTCTTTCCCCATCAGTTATGCAATGGTCATTGTAGCCCCAATTCTGCAGACATATTTTACACGAGGGTCACCTCCCCTCTTTCTGTGTTTGCAATAGAAACTGAGGAGCAGAAATTATTTGCTTGCTGTATAATGATCATGAAGGAGTGTTGACATGTAAAATTCAATTGATCCTACTCAGCTCCACAACAGTTTTGAAGCCTTCAGAGATTTGGTGTTTCATTCATTGTTAACTTTTAAGAACATGCACTTTTCTGTAAATCGTTTGGTCTAATGTTCCTTCTCTTCTTGAGAGATCACCTTTCCCTTTGGTAGTTACTATATTAATTAGTCCATCAAAAGAGAAAGAATAAGAACAGAGAATCATGAAGTGCCCAAAACAAACTTAGCATGACACTAGTGGCTTCAGCAACCTCTTTAATTTGAGAAAAAAGATCACTCATGTTTTGGTTTTTTTTCCAATTCACAGAAAGGCTTAAGTAACACAATAAGGATGCCACATTTTATTCTTGTTTGAGTGTTGTATAAGGGTATGTCTACACTGCAATTAAAAACCTCCAGCTGGCCAATGCCACAGGGCTGGTGAATTGTGGTGTAGACATTCAGGTTCAGGCTAGAGCCCAAGCTCTGAGACCCTGCGAGGGTGGTGCGCCCTAGAGTTCTGGCTCCAGCCCAAGTTTGAATGTCTACATGGCAATTTTTAGCCCCAAGCCCAAGTCAGCTCACTCAGACCAACCATGGCTCTGCCGCGGAGCTTTTATCCCCATGTAGATGCACCCTCAGTCCTTGTCCTCAAAAAAAACCTGCACAACACCTTCAAAAAATGAGCTTGGGAACATAAATTCACAACTCTGCTGTACACAAAAAAACATAGTCTTAAAAGAGACACTTGAATTAAATGGATTTTATGGCTCATTACAACAATTTGTAACACAGCCTGCTAACTTTTAATTGCCCATTTCATTTTATGTAGTCTCCTACAGTTTGTGTGCCTAACAATCTGCCCCATCTTGAATTTGGATTGGACTAGGGTTGCCAACCCTCCAGGATTATCTTGGTGTCTTCAGGAATTAAAAATTAATCTCAATTAAAGTTTATGTCACGTGATGAAACCTCCAGGAATATGTCCTAGTTCTAACCAAAACTGTCAACACTAGCTTGGACACTAGTTACTTTCTCCAGACCAGAGGAAGAACTCTGTAAAGCTAGAACGCTTGTCCCCTCCACCAACAGAAGTTGGTTCAATGAAAGATATAACCTTATCTACCTTTTCTCTCACATTTGATTCTTGTTCATCCAAGCCTTTATGAACAGGCTAAAGTGTGAGCCTAAGAGCTGATGCTTAGGTCTAAGAGTGCTAGCTCAGTTTTAATTTTGGTACTTAATTTTTTCTTTTTTTCCCTTCTTCTTTAATTAGAAAAGTTCAAAGTTACCTTTATTGGCTTATGAATAATTATTGTGGTAAAGTATACAAGAAGAATGGATTATTGTTTTCAGAAGAGAAGATCAAGGATGAATACACAATAATTAATTAAAGCACTGATTATGCCAAATAGTGACAGTGGCCATGAATAAAGTGGACACTTTTTGAAGTGTATACTTGGAAAATTAGGCCACCAGCTCTGCCCTTTTTCTTTTATTAGCTATTGAACTCAAAACTTCTAAAAATAGCATTAAAATTAGTTCAGACTGTTATATATTTAGCTAAAGAATCCCACAGTCTAAATATTTTTAAAACTTCTCTAATAATATGTCAAGATCCCAGAGTCTGAGATATATTTTGATTTCTTGTGCTTTGGTACATAAATCCCAATGACAGTTTATGCCATTCATTGTATTGCACTTGTGTCACCAACCAAGGTGAATACTTCATAAAGCATCCAGGGAAGGAAGGAAAATAGGTCAGAAGAAAAAACTGACATTACAGTATTGAGTTTGGCATGCATTTCAAAGAGATGGCTGGGATTAACTGAAATTCGTTTTGGGGATGCACATCATGTTATCACAGTTTTGACAAGATCAGCAAGTGTCACTGTAGATGC
Organism: Emydura macquarii macquarii; assembly: GCF_026122565.2. Lineage (NCBI taxonomy): Eukaryota > Metazoa > Chordata > Testudines > Chelidae > Emydura > Emydura macquarii. The sequence goes on along the minus strand of NW_027131390.1, from coordinate 30,127,424 downwards.
TAGTGACAAGATGCCAGAAGGACAGATAAAAGAATAAAAAATAAACCTGAGGGAAGGGACTGGGCTGCTTCTTTTACTGTATTTTACTGATACTGGTTGCAGAATATAAACCTGTATTGCAGGGGGCAGAAATACTATTCATGACAAGGATTCTCTTGCCTGGAGCTCCTTGGGCATTAAGAAGTCTGTTTTAAGTGAGGAGACTTCAGATCATTTCAGATCACTTTTCACAGATCTGCTCCAACTGACTGAAACAGTTGCTTTAATTTCCTTCCTATCCCCGGAGGGAAGATGAAATGACATTTTAAAAGGTGACAATAGAACACACAGGGTCTACAAATAATTAATTTCCTATATAGGCAATGAACAAGGATTCCATTTCAGAAAAAAGTACAATGCATGGTCCTATTTCATTACCATTTTTACAGGCAAGAAGGGAGGGGTGTAAGGGTGGGAAATCCTTCAGTATAACAAGTGACCAATTACAAGACAGAAGAAATGATCAGCTACAGTTTGTTTCCCAGGACAAGTGAACTTGGTGGGCTTGCACTGATTAAATAAAATAGACTCTCTAAATGAAGCAATTGTCAAAAGCTTCTAAAATTCATGCCACTGCAGCACACACTTTTAATCCAGGTAACAGCACAAGCAAAGTAACTGGCAAAGTTCATGAAGAAATTAACACACACACACACACACACACACACACACACACACACACACAAACCTCAGGTTATACTCCTAGGTGGAAGGTCTAATCTGCATTTAAATAGAATTTTTCCAAATAACAAACAAGAGCCTCAAGCAACATTTTTACAGACAGGCTTGTTGCTAGTTCATAGTGTTTTATTATAGATCCCAATCCTTCTATCACTAATCCTCTCTCCCTTTGTATACTCACTTCCCTACCAGTTTATCAAGGTATCTCAGTGGTTCTGAGCTCATGGCAGCAACAGTCACTGTTAGTAATTCCCCCACTAGAATGTTGTGAGTGGAGACTGAAACAACTTCAACTAAGGTCTGCAGTTCAAGGTGATGGACTAAGCAGCCTTTACTAAAAAGAGATTGGGGGATGGGAGAGTCTTAACGGAAAAAGTGGGTGTTGACTTGCTGAAGAGTAAAGTACCACTAATTACAATGGAAATGTAACACCTCCAGAACGTAACTAGAATATGTTGCAAAATGTTACAAAAACGTCTTTGATCCATTTGAAAACTTTACCATTAGAAATATGCTTCTACTCACTGCAGAGGCTGTGGAGGAATTTAAATTCCAGCACTTTTGGAGGGATACATATTGTGCCTCCCAAGCCCCTGGGCAAACTAGAGGAGTATGTGCCCTTCCTGCCAGGCCCCTAGGATCAGAGGAGCTCTGTGCCCCCATGACAATTATTGGGGGAGGGCATACCTCTGTTTGCCCCCCCTTTTACACGCCTGACTTAGTCCTAAAAAGTTAAGAACAAAATATGTAAATTGTACATTTTGTTCAAGTTATGTCCTAAAATTGCCATATAAAATACGCTATTTCTACTTTATCACATGCGGTTCCTTGTAGTTTGTGCCTCTCCGAGTAAGCTACAAAGACAATACTTGCAGGAAGTTGCACTCCCTAACTTAAGCAAGAATCAAAAAATGTCAAAGTGAAAACAATGTCAATTATGAGTTAATTTCATCTCAGACAGATACTGTGCCAACAATGAAATGCTTTAATATAAAAATGGATAAGCTTAGTTCTATCGTGTCTAACAGTGAAAGACAATTTGGAAAGTTGTTGATATTGGCCAAATGTTGTTAGCAATCCTGTCCAGCAAAAAATAAACCCATTGCAATGATTCCAGTCAAAATGGATATTTTACCTGAGACAGAGTTTTATAAAATGCCTGCACTACAGTAAAGTAAAAAAAAAAATTAAGTGACAAGTTCTAAATATATCGAGGCCAGATCCAACTCCCCTGAGAGTCTTTGCATTGACTTTACTAGGTGTTTTAACAGGTCCACAGAGAATTTCAAGATATTCCAATTTAACAGACACTACATTACGAGAACCACTAATTGTGTCAATGGAGCCTAAGGAATGGTAGATGTCAGCACAAGTTATCAGAAGAACACACTGCTACTATAAACAACAACAAAATACTACAAATTATTTACCATAATAGGTGAACATTACAGACCAAATTTTCAGCTTAAACATAACTAAGCCTCAGGTTTTGCACCATAAAAAGTAACATATTTCTAAATAGGTAATTTGCAAGCATAGTCAGCTACTTAGACATTTAACTTAGTAGTGGGAGCATATCACTGCAGGTGCCAATGACTTCTGCCTACAAACTGGCTGCAAAACTGGTGATCATGCTTTGAAAATCTAGGGTGAAATTCTAGCCCCACTGAAAACTCCCAGTGACAAAACTCCCATTGATTTCAGTGGGGTTAAGATATTATTCCTGGCCTTTAAAATTAATGGCACTTCATAATTCTTTCTTTTAGTTGGAAGGATATACTGTAGATTTTGAGGGCTTTAAGAAAGGGACAGTGTTAGCTATGGGGACTGTATCAAGGATAAGGAAGAGGGCAGGCCCTCTTCCGTGAAAAAATCATGTGAAATTTGTGATTTCAGATGGTTTCTTATAAAAAAACATAGATGGTTTTGACTGGGTTTTTATTAATTACTGTTTTTGTTATTATTATGACAGCAGCTAGGGACCCCACCAAAATCAGATCCCTGTGTGACAGGCACAGTACAAACACATAATTAGAGACAGTACCTGTACAGAAGTCTAAATTGGCAAGTCAGACAAAGGATGGGGGAAAGGGAGTATCATTATCATCCATTTACAAGCTGAGAGTTGAGACACATTTATTTACTGACTTGCCCAAATTTAGTGACTTGCCCAAGGTCATAGAGGAAGTCTGTGGTAAACGCAGGACATGATCCTTGATCTCCTTGTTTTGCTTTGAGAGGGAGTTCAGTTGAATGCAAAACACAAACAAGTGTTACACCAAGCACCTGATATAGAGCAAAACAGGGAGAAAGGGGGAAATCTCACAAACACAGACAAAGCAAACTTGCCAGTTTCCACTAAGCTTTACTTTTCAAACAATTAGAATTCCTTACTCCTCCCCCACCCATTTATTCCGTGGGAATGCCAGTGACAGTAAAAGGCAGTAACACTGCCTACTGGAAAAGCACAACAGTGATTAGTAAAAGAAATTGGATGCTGACATTTAAATTCCCCTCTCACTAATGTGTAGAACATGAATTATCACTATTATATTTTGCTTGCCAGCAGCCACAGAGTTCTTGGAGAGAAAATACACTTTGAAGTTTGGAATACTTACTGAAGATTTAAGATTAATAAATATCAGATTTTATCTACCAGTTTTGGAAGGTGCCTGGTTGCTAAGTTCTGAGAGAGAGGACTATATTGTTTGCCTGCACGTTATATAGTTACAGAACTTGCTGACAAGTTAGTTTTGTATTTTGGCTCAATATGTTGACTCTGGGCTAACCCAGCATTGGACACAGCGAGGAGAGTTCTGATGAGATGCTCTGCTCAGTTCCAAAAATCTATATTTTTTTAATGGAAGCATACTCCTAGTTGTGTAGGGTTGTTTTTGCACCTGATCAATTGTGCTGACTGCACTACAATCTGTTAGTCACTTTCACATATCAAGATGTATGAAACGTACTATAAGTCTGCCCAGTTCAACTGCAGTTGGAAAAAAAAGACCCTGAACCACTGGAGAAAATGCTACAGTTATATGGATGAAAAAACCCAGATGATCAATGTATAAGTTAAAGGGCCTTGTAAGTACAAAAAATAAGAGGAATGCTAGAGAAAATGTTAGAAGATGCCATAAAACTGCCTCCTTTATCACCCTTCCTTCACTGCCAGTTTTCTCCTCAAAGAGACTGTCTCTGCTGCAAGCTCCCCTCCTTCCTCAAAGACCTTCTTGCAAAATATTCTGGGGGTTTCAGTCTCCATATTTTCCTACATGGTTTGCTTTTCTCTCAGCTGAAACTTCTCTCTCATGAGAGAGGAAACCTGCTCTAGGAAACTTAACATGTTTGTTAAATCGAGTGTCTGCTGCTCAACTTTACAGATGGGCAGGTACCTGGTTGGGGGAAAGGTAAAGTGTGAGATAGGAGAGTGAAGATGCCCATCATCATGGATGATAAGGGTATGTCTGAAGAGTCAAGATGGTGATTCAAGGGGACAAAGTGAGCATCTTGAGAAAGGAAGCAGAAGATGGATCTTGACAGATTAGCTGGCTTTTCTTTACAGATCTGAATTAGGTTATGGTGGATAAACACTGTGTTTCATTGACAATCTTTGCAAAGTTGCCTAAATGTGAATATGTGTGAGAGTGGAATTTGGAGTTTGTGGTGAACGGTGGTTGTAGAGCTACCCAGTCATTGTTTTAGATAGCCAAAAAGTTCGACTGTTCAAAAAACATTTGTAAAAGGAATAATTTATAAATGTTTCTTCTGAAAAGAAAAAAAAGATATTATAGCTTCGCTCTTGGTAATTATTGTTAATTTTGAACTAGACTCAATCCCTCGAGTGTGTGCAATAGCAGGAATACAGTCTGAAGTGCAAATCTCAACACAACATTAACTGTGCAGTCGCTTACAATGCCTCATACACACACATGTCCCAAAAAGTGCTGCACAGCTTTGCCAATGATTCACTGTGTAGTCTTGGGTGAGTCACTTAACCTACTATGTCTCAATATTCTCAACTGTAAAAGAGGAATAAGGATTATTTTTAAGCAACTTTTGGATGAATTGAGTGCCTAGTATAATTATAATTAATTATGATAAAATATATTTCTGTAAGTAGGATTCAATTTTAGTTTAAAGTGATCAGTTGAAGAGTGGGTTAGATAGCTGTGAAAAGAGATAGATAGCCCATTACATTTGCTCCACCTGTGTATGTTACCAATACTTTTATAATGGAGTTCTTCTGGATTTAGCATGCTGGATATTAAGAATAACCTTTTTAAAAAGACTACAATACTCACAAGGTCACCTTTGGGAAAGAAAGATGGAACACCTTGAAGACTATTGTCTTACTTATACGTTAAAAAGTTTAACTAGTCAAAGAATGACATTTTTGTTATCCCTCTAACTGGCAACTTGCCAGACTGTTCAAAAGAAAAGGCTCAGACTGTACCTTCTGAACCAAAACCGAGCCCCATATTTGGAGTGAAAAGTTTATTATTTGGCTAATACTTTGATAAAGAATATTAATGGAAGCTTGTAAATATGATAACACCTTCTATTATGGAATGAAAAGTCAAGACCACCATAAAATGTGTTCTTAATGTTCTCATTTGAATTCCTAATCATAAAAACCCTAATATAATCCATCCTGTCAGAGGAGAGATGCAAAAATCAAAATGTATACTATAACAGAAAATCAAATCCCCACCCTATCCCTTTACAAAAAAAAAACCCAAACAAACCAGCAGATGGAGTCAACAGAAATGTTTAAGGAGGTTATATCCTTAATTATCCCTCATAATGTCTAATTTCCTTACCCTTGTGCTTTCAGCACCAAAAGCCATCATCTCAATACTCCTTGAGGCACTTTGCTGTCCTACTTACTGTATCATAATAAATGTATTACCAAATTGGGATTATATTTGCTAGAGATCTCCTAGCCTAAATTTTTTTTACTATGGACATTTTTATTAATCTACAGAGTTTAAGAGAATTAGTTTGTTGGGAAGGACAAATAATTATTTTAGAAAAAGTAAGATTTAAAATGCATAGAAAATTCCTTTGGGTCTATGTTCCCTAACAATCTTCCTTTCCGTCTGTCTTGATAGCATCATCATCTCATGATCTCAAAGTAAAATCTGAGTTAACGGGAAATGACATTAGCCAGTGATTATTTTAGTACTGTAGGCTAAGAAGATCTACTACAGAATTCTGTTCCCTTGGTACTGATCCAAATCTTACAAGCTCCCTTGGCTGTGACCCAAATCTTGCAAGTCTCTTTCTAGTGGTCTAGATCTTATAAAGTCACTCTATTAATTTACCGGAATCCTCCTCCATTTTCTGCAGTCACCAATACAGAAGAAAATGAAGAAAGATTAGTCTGAGGACACTTAGTTCCAGTAAACTGGAAATGACTTTTCTGCACTTAAGATGCAGACAACTGGAAAACTTACATCTATATCTCCTAGCCCAGTAGAGAGATCTTGCAGTTATACACGATAACTGGGATTCTCGTGGTAGGAAGGGTTTTTTTTTTTGGAAGGATTACTGAAGGGGCTGCAGAAAATGAGCTGAATTTACACCATCTTTGCTTTCAGAGAGGATTCCATTCACTGTGCAATTTTCATCAGAAGTCTTGCTATGTCTTAAACAGTTCAGAAGCCCTCGAGTTTGATTTCCCTGTGGAACTGGTTAAATACTGAAGTGGCTTCATAGGCAGATGATTTCCTGCTGTACTTTTACATATAGTAAACACTCAGAAGAGCTTATTTTACAAAAAGGACTTTTGCTAGACTATTGTCAGTATACAGCCACTTCCACTCTCATTCATTTCTAGTGTTCCAAATTAGAAATCAGGAAATGTACATTTTTATGGTCCAGATCTAAGCAAATCTCCTCGATGGAAAGATGAAATTGCCTTCTTATGGATTTTTGAGTTCTTTATGAGAACTAGCCCTGTTCAGGAACATGAAATTCAGGCTGGAGGGAGAGTCTTCATTTTTCTTGTGCTTTCTGAATTATCTAGAAAGAGGGCTCTCTTGAGAGTGAAAAGGCACTTTATTTATTGCATTTTTAAAGTAGATCCTGAATTCCTTTTATTAGAATTCCATTGAACTTTGTAGATTTCTGACACTTGAGAGGTTTTATGTTTTGAAGAGGAGGAAACCACATGCCAGAAATAAATTAGAACATCTTTTGAAATGGCAGAAAGAATCCAATTGTCTGATGCTATTTTGCCCACAGGCATAAAATGTTTTATTCTTATATCCAGAGGCCGTAGATTCTTACATTAGCTATACTCAAAGGCAGTTTTCAAAACTTCCAGCAACCCTTTTGTTTTCTGTCCCAGAGGAGTACTTACATGTTGAATGGCAGGAATTAAAAGATCACCTGAAAGAAGGCGGTGTTTCCTTAAATATACAAACTCTGAAGAAAAACTTCAGAAATGAGAAAATTCTCTGGAAAGAAAACTGAAGGGATCTAGTAACCTTATCCACTCTCATAATGCCTTAGAATCGTCCTATCATGGAGGTGTGCACAAAATTGGATCCTAAACTTTCAGTGGGTGAGAAACAGAAACCATTCTGAACTAGGTTTACCAGTTTCTCTTTCAGTCATGGGAAAACTCAGTATGGGCTGAGTAATAATTGAATCATTTAATTCAAATCGCTCTAATTAAATGAACATGTCACTTCTCTATGAATCTGAAAGTCCACTGGACTTTGTCTCTTTAAAAATTTCCATCTCAAACTTTATCTACACGGAACATGACTGCATCATCCTTAAGGAAATATTTTTAAATTCTGCAATACAGGAGTAAATATGTGGTTCTACTGCATTCATAACTAAGCACTTGAGCCTTTCAAGTGCCAGCGAGCCAGTGTAATCTAAAGGTTCCTATCACCTGGCATGATCAGAACCCAAAAACCCAGGAAACACAGGTTATAATATGAGTTGCGAAACAGCTGTTTGACTATCAAGAGGCAGAGAATACCTAAAAGTCACTACTCCCCAAGAGTGTCTGTAGCAACTATTCTCTTTCGTGGAGGAAAAGCCCACAGTATTAAGGATTCTCTAGAAGGAATCAGTAAGCTCCTTTAGCAAAAGTAGCTCAGGGAAAGGAGCTGAAAATCCAAAAGAAGAAAAATTCTTCTTTCCCCTGCATCCTTAATAGGATTGGGGAACAGAAATGATCGCACAAAGTGCAGTGATCTGGCAAAAGAAGTTTCCAAAGGAAAATTTCCTTGAGAGGTAAATGGTTGTTCTTAAATATTTTCCATTTCCTTACAATGGTAAGAAAAAGTACTCAACTGGGTATTCACATGAAGAATGATGGAAGAAAGGCCTTTTACCTGACGATCCATACCAAACGAGGAATTTTAATTTCACTAAAGGAAGTGGAGAAAACGGAGTAATTACTGAATCTCTGAAAGAAACACATTCCCTTACAGAATAATGCTGCTATTGAGCCTTGCTCAGACATGTAGTTGAGAAGAAAACTATTATATAGGATAACATTTTCAAATGCATCTAAATGATTTAGGAGCCTATGCCCCATTTTCAAAAGTGACTTAGGCCAGGTGCATTAGAAACTTTTACCGGTATAGTAACGTTGCTTAGGGGTGTTACTTTTTTTCAGTAACTTTTCTATTCCAGCAAAAGCCTTAAATGTGCCCGCTGTACTTGCAGTTGAGAAATGCTTTTGCCAGTATAAGCTTATTTCACTCAGGGAGTCAGTTTAAGTGGAAAGCCAAAATTTAGCCAATTTATTTCACAAAGTAGATCCTCAACAGTGTTTTGCCAGCATAAGCTCTGTCTATACTAGGGGAGTTTGCTGACAATATAGGCAAACCTTTACTAGTGTACACTAGCTTAAGGCACTGACGAGCCACAGTCCCATTGATTTTCAATTCAATATCCATTGTTTAAAATGGGACTATTTTTACATGCAGCCTTTAAACTATTTTAAGCTTCCCATGCATTGTTTTCATTCCCCTTACTGGCATTACTTTAGAGGTGGGGGAACGCAGTCAAATGCCTCATTATTAAGGTTCTACTTAGAGGACAGGAAATATCTAACTGAAGTAAAATAACAGTGGTGTTTGAATTTCTGAAATCAATATGCTGGCTTGTAGATGAAATGGGACTCCAGGATCAGAGAAAATTTAACATGTACAGTACAGTTCCCTCCATATTAACTCCATTGAGATTTTACTTTCATCTTACAGAGTGATTCACTTAGCATCATCATGCTACTAGTCCAAAGCAAACTTCCAGAAGAATTTTGTATCTTTCAAAATTCACTTGTGCTTGGTATGTACAAATCTAAATTTCTATTAGGAGGGAATTGGGGATAGAGGAAAAAAGCTTACAGCCAAAATGCAGCCAATTTATTACACATCTATAACTCATCAAAGTTGTTCTGATTATTTAGTTGCCATTAATTATTTGCAGGAAGCTGTACTTTCAATATGCTCCTTTTCCTGACCTTATTTTTGTGCCAATTGTTTAGTCATGTGAAGAGTGGGAAAAAAGGAAGGTATTGAGGGTAAATCATAACAAGGACATGATGAGGATATGTGGCGTGACTTAGCTTACCTAGATTAATCTGTAGCAAAGTGCTTACTTTACTAAATTCTTCATAATCTTAACTGAGAATGCCTAGTAGTGCATCTGTAAGGCATCCATTCTAAGTATTACAGTAATACAAATAATTGTGTCCTGTAAACTCTTGGGGCCACATCCTCCCATCCTTTCTATAGTAAATGTCTCTGGGAACAGTCTTGTGGTGACTCAGCATAAGGATGGTATAATCCAATCACCTTGGCAGCATCCAAATGCTACCTGGTTCCAATGAACATGAACGAAAGTAGTTTTGCTAGTCAACATTTCCCTTTTTTTTTTTTTTTTAATTCTTTTACTGTCCAAAATGGAACTTGTAGAAAATTATTCACTGCAGTATTAGTTAATTGCTAGTTTGCAGAACAAAATGATACTTTGTGATTTTCCTTTAGATGAGCCAAATAGCCTTGTGAGTTCCAACTTCTAAAGCCATGTTGCTTTGGCAGCTGGCTCTCATGTCCTGCCCATTCTGGATTAGAGAAATGAGATCACGATTTCAGTTCCGTGATTGCTGATGGATCAATGAGGGGATTATTAGAAAAGAAAAAATACTAATGGCATTTCACACTTCTGCAGCACCTTTTATCCAAACATCATAAATGACTTTGAAAAACATATCATAGGGAAGGTTTTAATGAGTACCTGCCAAAAGAAGTGGTTTAACGCTCCACCCTCCCAATGAAAAGTGGGATGACAAAAGCACACATAAAAGATGATCATGGACATAAAGGGCTCATTAAAATGGTATTGGTGTTGCACATGCACTCAATTGTGGGTTCTATTTTATATGTATGAATAACTGTAGTTAGAAATTATAAGAACATAAGATTGGCCATTCTGAGTCAGACCAATGGTCCATCCAGCCCAGTATCCTGTCCTCTGACAGGGGCCAGTGCCAGATACTTCAGAGAGAATGAATAGAACAGGGCAGTTTCTCAAGTGATCCATCCCCTGTTATCCAAACTGAGCTCCTGGCAGTCATAAATTTAGGAGCTCACAGAGCATGTGGTTGCATCTCTGACCATCTTGGCTAATAGCCATTGATGGACCTACCCTCCAGAAACTTATCTAATTCTTTTTTGAACCCAGTTATACTTTTGGCTTTCCCACAGCCCCTGGCAATGTCTGTGTGTGTCAGGTTGTCTGTGTGTTGTGTGAAGAAGAACTTCCTTAGGTTTGTTTTAAACCTGCTGCCTATTAATTTCATTGGGTGACCGCTGATTCTTGCATTATGTGAAGAAGGTAAGTATTCATTTTCTCCACACTGTTTTATAAATCTCTATGATATTCCCCCTTAGTCATCTATTTTCTAAAATGAAAAGTCATAGTCTTTTAAACTCTCCTCATATGGAAAATGTCCATAACCCTAACCATTTTTGTTGTCCTTCTCTGTACGCTTTCCATCTCTAATATATATATATTTTTAGATGGGATGACCAGAACAGCATGTAGTATTCAAGATGTGGGTGTACCATGGATTTATATAATGGCATTATCCCTTTCATAATGGTTTCTAATATTCTGTTAGCTTTTTTGAGTGCCGCTACACATTGAGCAAATGTTTTCAGAGAACTATCCACATTAACGCTAAGATCTCTTTCTAGAGTGGTAACAGTTAATTTATCATTTTGTATGTATAGTTAGTATTATGCTTTCCAATATTTTGAATTTATCAACTTTGAATTTCATCTGCCACTTTGTTGTCCAGTCACCCAATTGTGTGAGATCCCTGTGGAACGCATCGCAGTCAGCTTTGGACTTATCAATGTTGAGCAATTTTGTATCACTGTTTACCCCCCTTTTTCCAGATAATTTACGAATATGTTGACCGGCACTGGTCCCCAGTACAGATCATTGGAGTACCCCACTATTTACTTTTATTGTGAAAACTCTTATTTAAATTACTGAATTTAGAGGCCAGATTCTGCCTCGTTCTTGCCTGGGTGGTGAATCTGGGGAGGGCATAAGAATGCCATCCCCTGCACAGTCCATCTAAGGACCAGGCAAGGACTGTTCCTAAGGATAAATGGTAGGAGAGACGAGCTGGAGAGGAGGTAAGGCACCCAATAACCCACTAGGCAGGAAATGTGGTAGGGTTGGTGGGGAAGAGAAGTAAACTGTGTTCCACCACAGGTTATATAAGTAAATGTGATGAGACTGCATGATTGGCAGAACAGGGAGACATTCCTCCTCCAGGGGCTTTCTCTGGGGCAATGCAGCTCCATACAACCCCTTATTATGCATTTGATACAACTGGCACATTATAGTCCAAAATGACTACCAGGGTCTCCTGGGCCCAATGAATCAGGTGGCTTATTTATGATGAAGCAAAATGAAAATAAAGAAAAGTGTACACTTTGGATGATGTTCCATGGAGCTGCATCCACTTATGCCTGGTATAACTTTGGATGTGGCTTTCAACAGTGAAAGAAAGCCAGCCTAAAGAAAGAAACCCTCAGACATGATATGGATGAGGTCAGTTGGGAGGAACAACTTTCTTCTAACAAGTCACAAGTAGGCAGTTAGTTGTGATTGGATATTTGAGTGAAGAAGTCAGTATTGCAGTACACCGCAAGCACTCAAGAATCATGAGTCAGACCCAAGAAACCAAGAGATTTGCTTTAAAAATCATGAAAATTTAAAAAATAATAAATTTGGGGATTCTTTTTTTTTTTTTTTTTGAGGCTTTAGGATCCATGGCTTCAAGCCTTTTTCTGCAATCATGAGGGTTAGTCATTTACTTTTTAAAAATGAAAGCTAAAATTCTAGCAAAACGATATGATGGCAGAAAAATGCCAAATAGTATGAAACTTGCAATAAAACTGTAAGAGCTGGCAACATTGACAGATAAAGAAAGAAAAACATTATCTATATACCATCCAACTGCTACAGTTTATTGCTTCATTGAACCATCTAAACTAAAACTTGAAAAAAAGATAAAATTCTTTATGCTATATTGTGCATTTAACCAATGTCTCCTGCAGCTATTTTGCCATAGTATTTGCTATATTTTAAGTGCTTTATCATAGTAATTGCAAGTAATCCCAAGGACTACTACAATGAAATAATAGCATTCATAAAGTCACTTAGAAGTCAAAAGTAAATAAGAGTTGAACTGAAGCAATTAGACCATGTAATATAAATGATTAATCCATTAGAGTTCACAGCAAAGGTAAGATGCTGATCTTACATGTACAATATTGCTAATGGAGAATGGATCTAAAAACTCTAATTAGATGGAATTAAGTGGCCACCCCTCTTAATTAGAATGAAGACGGAATTTAAAGTGTATCAAAGAGGGAAAACCAATTTAAAAAATAGCAATATAAACCTCCGCCTCCCCCTCTTTTGAACAGTCCTCTGCATCCTGATTGTATCTCTCCATTAGTTTCCTTTATGTCCTTGCTGCCCCCAACACCCTTCAGGCCATGCACCTTCTTCCAGCTGAGGACGACTGGGCAGGATTCACCACAGAGCCTTCACTGCTGCTTCTCACTCAGCCAGAAGGGTTATTGCTGAAGCTGAAACACACACACACCCTCAGGAGCTGAGCATGCCAATTTCCTTACCACTCTAGGCACTAGCCAGCCAAAGGAATGAGATGGAAATAAAAAGGGAACAGAACTGCTCACTATCAGACCAGTAAGTTACCCACAATAAAACATTTATTTCATCAATATTCTGGACAATTAAGAGATACCTAATTGTATCTCCCCTTTATCCAGTTATACTTTACCTTGGTAGTCTGTAGTATCTGTGATAGTATCAAATATCAGGGAAGAACATTTCAAAGGGAAAGGAGGCTCTCTTTTAGAGTAACTTCATATCAATAAAAAGTAAAACATGAAGCTCTACTATATCTGTATGCAGAAAACCTTAGCCTTGCCCAAGATACTATGATATTGGCACATCAACTTTAGCCCCAATTTGAGACTCATTTCTAAAGAGAAAAGCTTGTTCTTTTGAGGAACACAAGTAAAAATGCACAAGTCATGTCTGAATATTAAGATTCTTAATGCAGTTTGGCATTAACATAACAAATCACACTTCTCCCACAATCTTACAAGTATGCATGTGGAAACCATGGCAACTATCATGATGTATAAATTTTATTCTCACAAAAATACACCACAGAGTACTGCAAGGTTTGCAATCTAGACATTCATAGAGCTGCAATCACTTTTTAACTGTGGCCTAATAATATCAGTAATTGGAATTTAGTTGTATTATACCAATCAAGCCATAACAAAAAAGAGAATGTTGCGAATATCGGGTCTTCCATGCTTTCTATGTCAAGATATCCAGTAGTGATTAATAATATAGCTGTCTCAAGTAATTGAGTAATTAATTATACTACCTTGAATTTTACTGAATAAATGTCAGGTAGCAGACTTTCACAACCTGGCTTTCCTTTTTTTCTTATGCTGATGAGCACAAAGGATAAATTTACTTAAGATAATTTAGATATCTAAATCAGGTACCTAGATGGCAAATGATTTAAACTGTGGAGGCAGAAAGGGATGCATGGTTAAAGATGGGCTACTGATTTAAAAAACAACTTTGAACAGTATTAATCATCCACTTTCGAGAGGCCTGCTGCACTTTAGAGATCTCTTCAGCACATCTATCACCTGGGAGGTACCTACATAGTTTCCCAAGCACTTAAGCTCTTCTTCACTGCAGTTTTTCCTGGCTGCTATTTAAAATACACCGAGGAGAACATCACTGTCCTAAATAAACTCTTCCATTTCTCCCTCCTAACAAATTACAGAATTGCAGGAATTAGGGCTAGGTCATCCTCTGTAAGACAGATAACTGCAAGTTCCCACTCATAGAGTTTCGACTGCATGGATGGGATGAGAAGGGGAAGATAGAGCTTGACCTCCATAGTCCATAGAACTCATTCTGAAAACTAGGTGGACTTCAAGAGTTCTGCAGAGCCTATTGTCTCTTTTACATTGCCTCCTAGTTCACTAAATAGCCATGCTAGCATTGCCACCTATTGTGCTGCTTTCCCTGGACTGCCCCCCTGCTTCAGGAGATGGGGGCTCAGTTACATGGTTCTCTGACAGACTCAACCATGTTCAGCAAGAAATTTATTAAGATTCACAAATCTTCTAAGTGAACTTTTGTTCACCATCATTGTTTTGCATCAAAATTATACAAAATTCATGGAATGGCATGATTTCCACATGAAACCAAGAGAAACTGGACACTGTTTTATTCAAAATTCTAAGCAAAATGCAGGGGCTTGCAAATCCAGGGAGACTAAAACCAAACATACGCACATCATCGTATCTCACAAAAGTTTAGCTGACATATCCAATTACACAGTTTCAGCTGTGTATTAGCTGTATTTAGCTGTGTCAGGTGTATTTAGACAAATATTTGTTCATATTAGGGGCATATTTCGGTGCCCAATTTTATGCATCTAATTTACTATTCAAAATATAAAACTGTATTTCTGAGTGCACAAAATTATATCTGAAATTCCACAAAGTTCTAATCTTTGGGTTTTTTTGTAACTTCTGAAAGTATTTAATACCCACAATTGTGTTTGGTTTCCTACATATGTGACATCTTTGACTTTAATTAAATGAGATGAGAAATCTGATTTGAATGATACAGTGTAGAGCTTTAATAAAGTGCAAAATGTGAACATATAAACTGGAACATCTTTACTTGACATTGGGTCTCCATGCTTGTAACTATCATTACAGACTAAAAAAGATCTGTGTTGTCTATCTTTTATAAACAACTGATGTCAGATTGATATACTACTGTTAGTAGTGAGTAGCAGCATATAATTAGTATTTACACAGTACATGGTACTGGGTATTTGTCTAATTTTTAGCATTTATTTACCTACTTGTTTACATATAAGGCCCTCATCTGAGCACCTCACAAGTACTCAAAAATCGAAATAAACATACTCTTTCTTTCTTACTATCTCGAAGGATAAATATCTTGACTATTGTCTAGTGGTTTTATTTGTCTCTGTTGTTCATGTGAGAAAAATTGAGGGGATGCTAAATTTAAACATACGTGTATCTTCTCCTCTCTCCCCCCCCAATATAGGCATCAATTAAAACAGAGTATTTAACCATTTCACTTTTGTTCCCCACTGCAATCTCTGTGCAGTAGTGCAATATACTGGAGCTCCTGAAAGCTGCTGATTTCCTATTCCATTGGACTGTTGATACTTCAATTACAATATCCTGGATACATGGAGCATCATTGCATGCATGTTCAAAATTAGTTAGGTGATTATTTTTTGTTTTTTGAGAGACTAAATGGATCGTTACTTGATCTGCAAAAAGCTGTGAGTGCCTCAAATGTTATCTTTCTGCTTTTCTTACTTCTACTAGAGAAACCTCAGAAGACTTTGACTCAAAGATTCCTTTTCCTTTGTATGTCATTGTGCTATATACTGGATTTTAGGGGGCTTCTAGTTATCATATGTCACTGTCTTTTCTTCCAGATGATTTGGTACAGAGTCTAGTCAGCTCTTTCCCCTAGGATGCTATCAGATCCCCGAATGGTCACCCAATGTTGCACCTCCTTGGCAAATTGTTTCAGGCTTGTCATGGATTGAGATCATGATTCAATTATGATTTGGAATATGTGGGTCAAACTTAACTCCTGCTCTGCCCAGCAAAGAGAGTCACCTCCCAGACAGGTTTCCATCAGTTCAACACTTCACAGGACTCCTGACATTATAATGATTAACTACTTTATAATGGACAACTACTATAAAACACATATTGACATTGGGCCTTCAGGTTGCACCTTTACATTGAACTATGTGCTTTTTGTTCATTCTCTGTCTATGTTCAAGTTCTGTGTCTAATTCAAGTTTTAAACAAGAATTAATAATTTCAAAACAAAGATTGCTACAGCTTTTTGGATAGATCTCAAACTCTGCTGAAAAATCTTAAACTCACAGTTATAGATTACCCTATTTTAACAGTCCTTGTGTTGAGTGAAAATCTATTTCTTTTCTAAATGTATATTTCTGGTTTAAGTCAGTAAGGAGAAAGTGTATTACAAGTGGATTATATTCAAAAGAAATCTTGCCTTGCTTGAACTGTTTTTGCTATTCCAAAATAATTAAAAATACTCAGGAGAATGGCTGCATTTCTGTTGCCTTCTTACTGTTGGCACAGTTTGCCACTGGGTCAAAGGATTGCAGAGGTGTAATTGAGCTAATCAGAATAAGGCTAGACCTTTTGTAAAATCTGTTTTCTATTATGGATTACACCATCATTTGATCTGTGAATTCCTAATGTTCCGTGCTACAGGTTTTTGGTGTTTGTTTGTTTGTTTGTGGGAAAACTCAAGCAAGAAAGTTCAATTTGCAACTGCACAATGACATTTCAGTTAATTGAAACAGACAGAGCTAATAGCTTTATCTGTCTTCCAGATCTGTATTCCAGAAGATACCACTATTTTTTTAACTGTGGGAGCCCTGGAGAAGAATTATTTAGCCCTAATCCTTCCAAATCCCTATAGGAAGAAATTTACAACATTGCACTGAACTATGACTTTGGCTTGCAAAGCCTACAAGAGAACAGTGAACAGTTGCTGCTTGATTAGGGGTTATTTCTTCACTATCTCAGCTCAAACAGAATGACCCTGAATAGCATTCTCTTTCCCTGCACAGATAACCAGGGGCAGACTTTTCTGCTGTGTAAATTACTGTCTTACAAAATGCTAACAGAGAAAGTAAGAAACTAACAAACAGAAGGAATACATGCAAGCTATTATCATGGTGAAACATGATAACATCATAAAAGGCAGCATTTGGGGATATGGGGAAACATTTTCAAAGGGCTTCCATAACTGCACCTGAAATATCTGTAACCACATAACATGTGTATGTTTAATTATCACAGTGGATAAATGTCTTCAAAAACCCATTTGTGGGAGAAAAAAAACAAAAAACACAACAAACTACTTAACACACAAATGGGAAAACTGTGCTCTTAACCACTTCGTATGTTCAGTTCAGCTTAGTTATTTACACAAACAGATGCTCATTTGCATGCTCAAATAAGGATTTTTAAGAACAGTTTCACTCATTTATAAGGCAGGAGCAATTAAGTAAGCCTTTAAAAAGTGACCAGACAAGGCCATAGCTAATACAAACTGAGATTACATTTTCAAAGCTCTTTTTATTCTTTACTCGCCAAAAAGACACAAATAAAAAGAGAAAAAGAGTGCTGTAGGTAAAATATTATTAATATATTTTGGCTTATCAGCCCTGTGAACACTAAAACTTGTCTTTAGCAATTCAGTTCTATTGCTCCAACCCTACAGTTTATTTGTCATATGACTATGCCAGGAGATTGATCAATGAGTCAATTACTGTTTATTATCATCATGCCACGGCTATTGTCCTTCATCAAAATGTATGAACATCAATAAATAACGGTGAAATAGAATTAACCTGGCATGCCAGAGGGGTGGTTACAGCATTAAATGATAGCTGCAGTGGACTGTGATTATCATTTCACTTCAGGGAAGCACAGCTGTGTTCTGCTGTTAGAGTAACGTTAACAACTATGGAATAAATCGGAATCAGTGTTGGAAACCCTGACTCAAATGCATCTAGCATGAACTAACCACCCAAGAGCACAGAAATGGCTGACTCACTTGCCTACATGAAAGATAACAGCAAACCCATCTGTGTTTATTATCTTGGAAACCTCTCCCTTCAATTATATTTTATTTCCATAGACTAATTCCATCTATTTGATATTTTCCCCTGCTTCACACTTTTGGGAACCTTAAAGTAAAGCAATATTTTATTTACTTTTAAATAACATTACCAAAAATATGAGCTGTGCTCACTGAGGACAATACTATACTATATACTAAAGTATCTTTTGTTATCTCAAAGCATGTTACTAACATGTACAAATTAAGTCATACGCCCCTAGAAAAAATGTAAGTAGTGTGACAGCCCTTTTGTAAAGTAGGCATTGACAGGTTAAGTGATGTACCCAAGGTAAAAAGGTGAACAAGTGGAATTGTCCAAAATTCTCAACTCCTCTGATCTAATATCCAATCTATACTTCCTTCTGATTGAATCAGCCTAACATGTCAGACTATAGCCTGGTTTTGCAAGTCAGTAGTGAATTTCCACTTTCCCCACTGTAATGTTTGGACATTTTGAACAGCTCCATGTTAGTGCTAATAAATACTGCAGCAAAAATGGTGAATTCATGTGTTTGACCTGAATTTCAAGACACTCAGTGCAATCTCTTTGAAGACATGACATTATATGAGACACACACAAATGAACTCCCATCATGGGAAATAAAAATGAGTTTACCCTTTAGTGTGCCAGAATTGCCTGTGTTCAAGGTTCTAAAAGTAGAACACAGACTTGGAGGTTACAGAGCAAAAGGGAGACTCAAATTGCTTTAACATTTATCCCACTTAGATCAAAGGGACTGGAGTCTAAGGCCTGTAAGAATGATCTGGAAATGGTACAAAAGAGACTGTTAATATACAGTCCTCCAGTTTTGTTTTACTTAAAAAAGGGAGTTGGCTTATTGTAAATTACAGTTAATCACAATAAGGAAATGATAAAAATCATGACACTACTGTCACAGTCACACTGCTGCTACATCCTAAACTCTGAGCCATCCGTGATTCCAGTATGCCACACTAGAATCAAAGGAGCTTAGTCAGCATGTTTCAGGTTCTTATGTGCATGCGTGTTTCCATGACGAGATCCTGAAGAAAAGCAGGGTGACTCATTGGCACTATGATGCTGGGGATTTGGGCTCATCCTCCTTGGGCTATTTTTTTTGTTTGGGGGAGTGGAGGGACTTTTAAAAATTCATAAAAGGTTGTTCCTGCCTGACAGTGGAGACAGTCAGGGAATGTGTGTACAGGCGCGGAGGCATACTTGCTGTGACACTTGTGATGAGCATTAGCATCACAGCAGCTGACAGCACATGCACAGCACTATCATGGTAGCAGTAGCAGCTTTGCACTCACACAAGTACAGCAGAACCTCAGAGTCACGAACACCAGAATTATGAACTGACCAGTCAACCACACGCCTCATTTGGAACCGGTAGTACGGAATCAGGGAGCAGCAGAGACCAACCCTGCCCCTCGCCTTGCCTCCACCCCCCCCCCCCCCAAAAAAAAAAAAAAAAAAAAAAAAGCAAATACAATACAGTGCTGTGTTAAAGGTAAACTACTAAAAAAATAAACGGAAAGCAGCATTTTTCCTCTGCATAGTAAAGTTTCAAAACTGTATTAAGTCAATGTTCAGTTGTAAACTTTTGAAAGAACAATCATAACGTTTCCTTCATAGTTCCCGATGTGTTCGTTACTCTGAGGCTCTGCTGTACTATAAAAATGGGTTCAGATCAGCATCCTAGATCCGAAACCACTCTGAATGATGTGCAAATTTAGGTTCAGATCCTAATCCTAATTCTAGTCCTACTGCAGATTTCAGATTTGTGGGTCAGGCCCACCTTTAAACGGATGTAGTTGATAAATACACCCATGCAATTTCTGCCATTGGAAAAGATAACAAACATAGAGCATACACTTTTCAGACTGATGAACTGAAATCAACACTGAAGACTGCCTTGTGCATCATACTTCCTGGCCAGAAACCATGCAACAGATTCTTGTTCCACTAACCAGGCACAACATATTTGCTCTCTAGTTTAATACATGCATTTCCATCTCTTTTTCAGTGCTAGCTGACAGGGGAGAAAAACCAAATCAAATTACACAGCAGTGCAATTATCCAGTGGAATTATCACTGTTAGAACTTAATTGCAAATTGAGACCCCGATCCTGCAATGTGGTCCCACTTCAACTGGACTCTGCACACGTACAGAGGATCATGTAAGCAGATTGCATTGTGGGATTGTAACTGTAGTTGTTTATTGTCTAAATATGATATACGTACACTATCTTTTGAACACTACTGAAGCATTTTGTAGTTACCATGCACAGTTTTATCATTTTCCAAGCAGGAGGTATACTTTCCTTGGTCTAAATGATCTGAACACATTGCTGAAACTCTAAGGCAGCAAACACAATTCAGCTATGACTTTCTACTTTCCAACTAGGACAGAGAAAATAGTATAGCAAGGAATCCACCCAATCAAACGTCCCCAACTTCAAGTGCTGCTAATAACTTGAATTTCAGGAACTTTTCAATGTGGACAGAAGAATAATAAGTGGGAGGAAAGGGAATGAAAGCTTCACAAGGGAAAGAAAACATCACTGTAAATTACATGTATACTACAATTTAGGTTCCCTGCTTTATAGCTTGTGTTCCAAAACACATCACTCCAACCTTTGCTGAATTTAGGAGGAGCAGAAATTAAGCAGAGAAAACATGCTGAAACATGTGCAGGCATTTAGAGAAATCATATTGGACACAAAAATCATTGTGATGATTACATAAAATAATACCCTCAAGAGGGACGGTGAGTTGAATGCTGCTTTAATGAGTTGATGGTCCTCACAGACTTATGGTCAAAAGGGACTATCATGATCATTTAGTCTGACCTCCTGCACATTGCAGGCCACAGAAACTCACCCACCCTCTTTTATAATACACCCCTCACCTCTGGCTGAATTACTGAAGTCCTCAAATCATGGCTTAAAAATTGCAAGTTACAGAGAATTCATCATTTACACTAGTTTAAACCTGCTGGTAACCCGAGATACTACAGAGGAAGGTGAACTGCCCCCCCTGGGTTTCTGCTAGTCTGTCCAGGGGGAAATTCCTTCCCAATCCCAAATATGGTGATCAGTTAGACGCTGAGCATGTGACCAAGACCCACCAGGCAGATACCTGGGAAAGAATTCTCTGTAGTGATTCAGAACCCTCCCCATTTAGTGCCCTGTCTCCGGCCATTGGGGCTTTTTGCTACTGATAGTCACTGAGCGGTGTACGCGTGCGCTAGAGAGGAAGCATATGTGCTACGCTGTGCTGTGCAGTCTCTTTGCATTATAATATGTCATCTTATGTCCAACCCAATCTACCTATAGAGGAGGAAATGACATCAGAGATGCAGGTTGTGTTGCGGTTACATAGTGTCATGAAGCTGAGGTCCTGTAATTTGAATATAATCCAGCAAAATACAAGAGGCAGATTATGGTACTCAGTGAGGAGCGTGAGATGGTCGGAAGGGGAAGATGACTTCAGCATAGGATAATGAGAATTACCATGCAGATAGCACTGTGAAATTATACCTCCTGGCGCTTTAACATGTATTGGATTAAACTTGATTACTTCAGTAACTTAACTAAATCATGGGAAATGTGCCATGCTCCATTTTGTCGGATGAATAAATGATTTCTGATTGATGTATATCTTTAAAGATTGAAATTGGCATCATTTTTGAAGTGGCTCGTTGCTATAAAGATAACTTGAAAATCCCAGATCATATGGTAAAATTTAGAATCCTTCCTCCTTATTAGTGTTCTCATTTCGCATAATTTGTCATTTTCTGATTACTTTGACAGAAATCTTAGTTCAGCTTGCATAATTTTTCAGCAAGGGTCAGGCATAATTTAAGCACGCAAGGTCAATGGGACTATTCTTGGGCTTAAAGTTATTCACAGGCCTAAATATTCTTCTGAGTTGGGCCACATTTAAAAAATTATTTACATATGATTTTCCTTACCACTGAAAGAATCAGATCAAACCTTCTAAACAGATTTCCACCTGTGTTAGTGATGAAGGGGGAAATAGATGAAGAAAAAAATAGTCTCTACTTTGTCAGTGTAATACATTTTAAGATGTACCTCACAAACTGTTACAAAAACATCCTTAAAATACTGTGTATGTCAAAAATAGTTTGCATAAGCAATGGATGCAACTGCAAATATTGCTCATCAAATTAAGACGACCTTTGGAAAAAGTGGTTCTTCAAGACCTGCACATGCTTCATGGGAAACATTGCAGTACGAAAAATTGATCCCACTGATTATTCCTCACTTGAAGTCTGATTGTAAAGTCTCCTTCAGATCTCAGTACACAAGTGCATCTGCCATTGACATCAATGGGAACTGTACTCACATATCAGAGATCTGAATTTGGTCCATTATCCTCCATCTGTGACACTACAGTTGTTGCCGTTGAAAAATGTTTATGATGTTAGAGAGAGGGGGGGTTTATTACTACAAACACTAAGCTGCAGAACTTCATGAACTCTTCACAAAGTAAGTTATTATTTAAATCAATATAGTCTATGTAATTATTTTTAAAATAGGAAATAACCAAAATAGCAAGTATTGTGCCTTGTTTCTACATTTTTTTTTTCAGTTTTCTATGTGGTAAGAGTAGTTTGTTAAGAAAACAGACTAAGAGATGAATTTATTATAATGAGTGAGTAGCTATACTGAGAAATAAAAATAAAGAAAATCCTATTTTGTTGTTGGGGTGTGTGTGGGGGGAAAGGGGGTGGGAAGAGATATATGCCTCTAAAAGATACTGTTTAGTACCAGACATCCAAGCTATATGACCATCTATAAAATACATAATTAAATCAAATACTTCTGGTACAGATCATACGAACAATTAACCTGTAAATCACAACATTTATATATTCCATTGTTGTTTGCAGGTATATTGTAGCTGGGTTGGTCTCAGAGAAACAAGGCGCGTGAGATTAATACTTTTTATTGGACCAACTCTATTGCTGGAAGAGACAAGATTTTGAGCTTCACAGAGCTCTTCTTCAGGTTTGGAAGAGGTAAGGAGAGTGTCACAGCAAGGCGGGACAGATTGCTAAGTATAAAGGGTTAACACACATTGCAAGAAACTACTTAAAATGAAGTGGGCAAGTAACACCTCTGCAGTCATACACAAAGGAGATTTAGTAGGTTACAAATTGATGTAAAGAGCCATAAAACCAGTGTCTCCATTGATAAGAGCTAGCAGAATTATGATTTTAAGTTCCCAGGCTGGTCTTTGGAAGGTGTTAAGCAGGTTTCCTTTGAGGACGAGGACTGATTTATCAGATATTGAGTTATCCCTTTGTGAAATGTGTTCGCCTATGGGTGATAGGGTTTTTCTCCAGACTTGAGAAAGCACTTTGGGAAGCGCTAAAGTTTGTATCTTCCACCAATACAAAGCTGGTCCAATAAAAGATATTACTTTATCTGCCTTGTCTCTATATTAATATAAACATTTGGAGTTCATTCAGAATGAATTTTGAAAATAAAAAATGATGCACGTTTTTATGCACCTGCCAAGATTTGAAACCCATCTTAACCTAGATTTGGGCACCTAAGCTGGTGATGTAGTCTCTTTAAAAAGTTAGAGGTTTTTACACAAAAATTAAAGAAAGGCTTTTTGAGTAAGGGTCAGTGCTCCTAAGAGCACTTGTTGCCTTGTTTCAAAATTACTGGGAGAGTGGGGGAGAAAGGAGAGTGCCTGTGTGAACAACTTTACATGAAGGTATCATCATCAGGGATTCAATGGTCTGCTCCTGAATTTTCAGTATCTGACTCAATACATGTGAACTGCCAAGCTCGCTTTAGAGGCCCAGTTCAAAACATGTTCCACAATAGTCCCCTTCAATTACCAAACAGATCTGAATACACTAACCATTAAATACAGAGCATGAGAATTTTCCCCCCAAAGAATCGCCAGGTTTCTTTTTTATATACAGTATTTTATTTTCTCTTCTAGGATCTATGTTCAGATGTCACCAAGTCCCTGCTACAGCATATGCTTGGAGAACTGGAATTGTAGAATCTCCAGCTCCTGTTTTCTGTTGCCGATTCCTGGAATCACTAACAGTAAGTTTGGCGGAAAGAGAGACAGAGGTCTCAAGTTTAACATTTTCCCTGCTTCTAACCAAGGACGAAAAACTTGTATGGTCATCCAGCCCTAGTAAGTGGACCAAGAACAGGAGAATTCCATTGGATACACATGGAGAAAGAAATCCTTCAATGTGTGACAGAGCGGGAACAGAACCTCACCATCATACTGCTCTAGCCAAAACACTCTATGGCCCTACCCATGCTCCTCCAGGGTGGGAGAAAGGAAAGATCAGAAGACTCACGGAGGGTGGAACATCTGGCCTTACCTCTGCTTAGCTCCTACTCCTTACCGAGCTGAATAAGTTCCTGGTGAATAGATCCATCAACAGCTATTAGCTGGGCAGGGATGCAACACCATGATCTGTGTGTCCCTAGCCTTTGATTGCCAGAAGCTGGGAGTGAACGATAGGGGATAGATCACTTGAGGACTACCTGTTCTGTTCATTCCCTCTGAAGCACCTGGCATTCGCCAATGCTGGAAGACAGGACACTGGGCTAGATGGACCATTGGTCTCACCCAGTATGGCCATTCTTATGGATTCCATGCCACACAGAGGTTTCAACACTCCTTTCATGGCATTCCTGAATCCTGCTCTGAATTCCTGCAGAAGGCCCCCTACATGCATGTGAAAAGGGGATTTCTTTCCAGATCTCCTGATGTATCTCTAAAGAGCACAAAGACCACATACTTATGTGTACCTGAGATTTGACCCAACATTAGGCTAGAGATTTGAGAATTAAAAAAATATTAAATTAACCATTCATTCTGCCTTGAGATTGTTTGGCTGCAATAACTTACTACTTACTAATCATTGCCTTTGGTTGTTTTGGAACATCAGTCAGAGGCTGGAATAGGGGTGGTCTCAAAACAGTTCCAACTGTCACCTTGTTTCTAAACCTCTATGAACTTGAAAGCAATTTCCACAAGATTGTTTTCCCTTACAAGTTAAATCCTTTTCTCCTCCTCCTGTTCCACTTCTGTTAACAAAAAGCAGCTCATAAATCAAACTCTAATCATGCTGCAAATCCCAATTTTATTTCTTTAGCTCCCCAAGGGGTCAAAACATTTTGCAGAAATCTTTTACTTTCTAAACTCCCCCACTTCAGAACTTCTGTTTGCTGCCTACTTTCTCTCCAAATAAAATTACTTTCATTTAGGATTATCATTCTCCTTCCCTTTCATGCACATACACATGCTTCTTCAGCCTCCTGTGATTGAAAATATTTAAAGCTCTACAATTTAATTGGAAGAAACATGATGTGAGGGATTAGCAACCCCTCAATTCAATATGCAGAATTATGTTTACATAGCCAAGAAGAGATTAATCTACTATTTCTCTAACTTTGCCTCAGTTTTCAAATCACAAAAATTGAACACCCAGCCAGTATTCTGGGCACTCTATGGAGAAAACATGCCTGACACATAAAACAGTATCAATAGCCATAAAGACTGTTAACAATGATTATGCTGAATTTACCTATTAAACTTCTATACTATACATATATTATCTTGCTTGAATCTTCTTCCCCATCAGACAGATTTCATGTTTAAATCAAGGTCCTGATCTAAAGCATGTGGAAGTCAGTTGATGTCAATGGACTTTGGATCAAGTCCTGGATAAATTTTCACAATAAGAAACCATGATTGTGTTGTTTTTAACCTCTCATTAATATTGCTAATGTATTTGTAACATATATATTTGGTCCAACTGCTCTTCCGGCAGATGGCAAAACACTGGTTTGGTCAGAAAATATTTTGCTTTAAATTTGGAATGGATCAAGCATAATTAACTGTACAAATGAGATAATAAATGTTATTTATTCCACTTTGTCTGCACATTGCAATTTTTAAAAATGCAAGACAGTTTAAAATCGGATATTTGTGGAGTCACTAAGTCCCTTTAAGGCTAATTTATGGTCAGGACAATGGCAAGAATGAATAAAAATCAGTCTTAGAATAGTAGGATAAGGAGAAATGCAGCTAGGGCAAGCAAATGAAAGGAATGTTTCCTACAAGACTTCCTCCTGTGGTTCCCTAAATGATTAGTATTGTCTCTAAGGTGGTAAGATAAGGTTTCTATTGCAGGTTAGGGAATCACTTCCTATGAATGAATAGAATTATGCCTATGGCATTCAGTAAAATCAATGATGAAGGACATGAGAGCCCCACAGCAAAGACTTTTAAAATATATCTTGTTTGCTTCATCCTCTTACCTTTTCGTTTGCTTTTATTATTTGATAGGAAGAGCTCTCAGCTGCAAGGTGGGAATAGAAAACTTCAAACAATTAAACTTCACTGTTTCCGTCAGAGGCATGCTCAGACTTTCTTGCTGAAGATGTAGGTATCATTTCCTTTAAACCTATTTATTGCCTAACAAAAAGAGGAGATTTTGCATGGTCTGTGGCTTTCTGGAGTTTTTTAACTAAGGATATATTTCCCTGATTTTGAAAAATAGTTTCAGTATAATACATTCAAATGCACACCGAACAACTGCCAGAATAAAAGGCAAGTTCGTAATGTAAATATTAATAACAAGACACACAAAATAAAATTATACAGTCAGAATTTTCCTACAATGGAAATGCAAATAATTGTCATCTAACAGCAGGACCACCTGCGGCAAAATAAAAATCAATGGCATTTGTAATTTGTGGCAATATTTTATTTTAAACTACAAAACTCTTCTATGAGAAACAAGTCCCAGTCCAAACACTGGTGGCATGTGTACGCCTACAAGTATATCAAAGTATTTTTTATATCTGAGCTAATGCTTAAATTCACTAGGTACGACCAGATTCTTATCCAGGATTCAGGAAGAGATATGTCACATAACAACAGCAAATCAAGATTTTTTTTTTACTGATCTGAGGTGTCCACATATAGCTCAATTGTTCTACTGATATTTATAGGTAATGGGTGAGGGGTTTAGGGATTTTTGCTGGCTCACCTGTCTCCTTTACGAATTACAATAATTGTATTCTTTCAATGGTGAATTGAATTTAAATTAGTTACACAGATTATCATCATTGTTTCCACTATGTAAGTGTAATTTCCAGTAAGCTCCTTGGATCAGTGACCATGTCTTTATTTCCCTGTAAAACATCATGCACACATCTGGAACTAACTACAGGTGTTAAATAACAGAAATAATGTACACAAAAACCCCAATATAAGAAACCAGCTGTTATTTTTTCCCCTCCAAAACATCATTTTTTGGCATAAATCCTTGTAATCTGTTTGTGTTGGAAATTTCTAGATCTGGTTTAAACAGGAGTATTAGTTTGATTGGGTAAGTGAACTAAACCACTGAACCATAATTAGCCTCTTTAACCATTTTTCTTTCTATTTTGTGTCACTGTTCAAACAGATTTCCAACAGAGTAACTTCAACCGTGCCAATTAACAACAGAGTTCTTCTGAAGAACTGATCTCAACTCCACACTGAATGTTATGTGTTTAGTCACTTCCGGACATTTAAAACTGTATTTCTAAAATATTATTTATAGCACTAATGGAATTTTTGATAAAATTAATATGGTTGACTGTAACTTGCAAAATAACTGTCCACATTAACCAGTTGGCTAGTTTTACTGCAACTGAAAATGTTGCTGCATCTGGGCAGGCTACAATTCAAGGAGATGTATCTATCTATTCTTCCTGTGAGGAAGATTGCACAGTTCAGATGGAACTCAATGAACTGTGCAGATGGTATCACTCCATCACTTTCAAAAGTACAGGTAAGAGAATAGGGATTTGCATGAATGTGCTGATGCTTTGGAGAAATGGAGGACTACTTTAATGTGTCCTTCACACAGCAGATGGTACGTGAAATCTGTTTCACAGTTGATAAGCATTCTAAAGGCTTGTAAAGATTTGTTGCCCACTGTTCTAGCCTCAGAGCAGAGTTATGTGCTCAGGACAAAGGTATCAAAACTGTATGGTAACAGCACCCATGTTATAGAATAGTTAAAGCACGGGTTCTCAAACTATAGAAATACCTCAGTTTATGTTTAAATCATGGACTTGGACATGAACAAACCAGTTATATGTCCACCAAAGAATAAAACTGTGCTGATGTTCCTTTGACATACTGTCCCTTAAAGTTACTTTCACCAATAAGAGGAACTTTGGAAAAAATCCAGCTAGAAAAATCTATCTGTTCTACCTTCAATAAGATGAAAGATCTTTCCTTTTCTAAAGCCATCACCACCACAGTTGGCAGTACTGACAGACTCCCCAGGAAGGCCCAGGATTGAATGACGTGGAGATTGAAGAACCCTCTCCACCACACAAGTGGTCCATCCAAATCATGTTTGAGGCACAGTGATAAGGTGTCATGGGGACTGTCTGTGATGAATATTCACTGTTGTTAATGACGTTTGCTACATATCCCCAAGTATCATGCGAAATAGTTATTCTCCAACAAACATCAAATACCAGGTATGAACATAATTTTACCTTTGTAAAGTGTCTTTCATGTCAAATTATACAGTGCTAGTGAAATGAAGCCACCCAAGAATAAGGTGTGGCAGTGAAAAGGAAAACCAGGACAGGGCATTCCACCCAAGAAGGAAACCAACTCTTACATACAGTGCCATAAGAGCTGTGGTGTCCACTCTCAACAGAAAGAATTTTGGTTTTAAAGTCTCATCTGAAGGACAAACCAACAGCAAACTACAGAGAACTCAGCTTATCTACCAGAGAAGTGTGAAGGCTCATTTAATCATTTCAGGATTCAAATCTGAGATTGCAGTAAGTGTAAGTGTTGCAAACATGATGTTAAAAGCACACAGAAAATCCACTAGAGTTTAATACAATCAGGATTTGCACCCACAATTTTTCAGTTTTACTTTTAACCTCCTCCTTTATCTTCACTGACAAAAACATAGAAATTGACATAATGGAGAGAGCTATTTGTCCGTCTTGTCTAGTACCCTATCTCTGACAGTGGCCTAGAAAATGACAGAACATACACCAAAGCTAAGGATGCCCAGTGACCCCAGGAGTATTCAACAAATACCTATTTTGAGAAATCTTTGCAAACAGTAACCTATGATTCAAAAGATCAAAAGTCCCCATTCATTCATCTCTTCTCTAATCTTAGAATCACAATCTTTTCAATCTCTCCTCTAAGAACGTCTTGCCATACTGCTAATCATTTTTGTGACCCATCTCTGGATTGCCTATTATTTCTGTTATTTCTGTTTTGAGATAGGGTGAACTACTGAACACAACATCCAGGTGAGAGTATAGCAATGATTTATATAAAGGCGTTATGATTTGTTTAGTATTATTTTCTTTTTTATTACTCATGTATGTTCATGTTTTGCTTTCATTTTTAACTAGTGCTGCAGACTGTCCCAAGGTTTTCAGTGAACTGTATAAACTGATATTTGGTTATTTTCCTGAATGGTTTACAAATCATTTGGTACCCAGGTAATTGTATGAGTAGTCAAATTATTCTTTCAAATGTGCATTACCTTGCATTTATCACCACTAAATTTATTATTTTTTAAGAGCAAGTCTACCATTTTGCTGCATATTAACCTAGGTTTGATAGTCCTCTGAAGTTCCTCATTTTTCTCTAGTCTTGACTAACCTACATAAGTGTGTGTCATCTGCACATTTCACCACCTGCTTTTATATTATTAACAAATATATTAAACACAGACCATAAAACAAAAAATTGGAGCATCCCATTCTTTCGCCAAGTTGAAAATTGTCCATATATATTGCTGCTCTCTATTTTCTGTCTGTTAGTCGGTTTCTAATCCCAGACAATACCTTACCTTGCACTACATGGCCACTTATTTTCTTTATTAGTCTCTTGTCTGCGACTTTGTCAAAAGCTTTTGAGGGACCAAATGAATGTCAGCTGGTTGTAGTTTATCCACTATTTCGTTAATACGCTCAAGGAATACTAACAAATCCGAGAAGCATGATTTTCCTTTACAGAGGTTGAGATGGTTTGTACCTATATATCATCTTTATCTATGTTTTATAATTATTTCAACTAGTTTTCATGGTACTGAAGTAAAGTTCACTGGCCTGTAATTTCCCAGGACCACTCCTGGCACTTTTTTAAAAGATAGATACAATATTTGCTAGTGAGTATCTATGCTGAAGCACTACAGTGCTGCAGCCATGCTGCTGTAGCATTTGAAGTGTACACATACTCTTAGATGACTACTGTCTAGTTCCGAGGACTCATTACTCTTTAATTTATCAATTTGTTCCAGCATCACAATTGCCACTTCCATTTCTAACAGCACCTTGTTTTTATTACCCATCGTGATGATGGATGCAAATAAACCATTTAGCTTCTCAGCAATGTCCTTATCTTTCTCAATTGCTCCCTTGAGTCCCTACCTGGCTGGCAGATCCACTGATTCTTTTGGGGTTTCGGTTTCTGCTATACCCAGTACTAGAAGTATTTCTCTTTTAAAAAAAGTTTCTGGCTAATTGCTCTACAAATTCCATCTCTGCTTTACTATTTCATACTACTTTTTACTGGCTTTAATGGGGTTAGATTTCCATTTTCAGAAAATGTCTGGGAAAAAACCTCTCAGACTTTGAACTCTATAAACATAAACTGCTTCCAAACTCTTTGAACAAACCTCTATAGGTGAAGCACACACAGATCTCTGGACCTTAATCATTAAACCCCCCATGGAAGCAAATGTAAACACAATACACAAAACAAAATACCAATAAAGTATAAAGTATTTTTGGAGTAGGAATCTTTGTTCCAATTCATAACTTGAACCTTCCATGCAGAACAGTTCTGTCAGGAATGAGAGCCTACAGCTGTGCCTGCCCAGTTGTGAGAGAGCCAATGAATGCACCTGGGCCATAGTAAAACCATTTGATTGGGTAAGGTAGTCTTAAGACGAGCAGCTGCACAGGATCAGTGGCTGCTCAATGCACAGACCTGCAGATTCTCTGCTTACCTCACTCAAAGCCCTGCACTCAGCCTCACTCCTGTCTAGACCATGCCCTGCATCCAGCCCTGCTCCTGCTTTCCCTGACTCCAGGTAACCCGGTTCTGACCCTTGGCTCTGATTCCTGCTCTCACCATTTAACTTGATTCCTGTTCTGACCTAGTTTCCTGGCAGACTATCACAGACTCATAACAAGAGTTCTAAAGACAGTACATACGTTTTATAATCTCTCTTAGTGTATATATTTGATTTCACTATCCTGGCTGCCCAAACCTCACTAAAACACACTCTTGAGAAGTGAGGTTTTATACAACTCATATATCATCCTGGAGCTAATGAAAAATTCAGCAAATGGCAGCTGACCAGACTGTTGTCATATGGGAGATTCAGGGGAAAGACAAGGCCACAGTTGATTTTACTGATGCCTAAGTGTGATGTCTTCTGATTTATAGAATATTCTCAACCAGCTACCTTTGAGCAAACTGGAAGTGAATTATAACTACTTATAATGGACTCCCTATTACAAGTTACAGTTGTTGTCAATTACGGGCCTTCTGGCTTATACCTTGTAAATATTTCAGAAAATTCTAATTCTACATCAGGTCCCTAAAATGTTATCTGCAGTTTAACTACTATATGTGCAAAATAACTGATAACTACCCGTGTTAATCTACATTTCATTTTTGTGCTTCAGTTAAATGGAGAGAAATTTCATGCTTGAATAATAAGAGAATAACAGTAGGACTATACTACTTACCATCTGACCAGGATGACTGGTTCTTGGAGCAGCTAGTCCTGGAACCCAAAAGGGGAGAGAGAATTTTTTATTTAGTTCTAAGTGGGGCAGAGGACCTGCTCCAAGAGGTGAATATAGCTGAACCACCCAGTAATAGTCACCATAATGCAATTAAATGTATCATCCTTGGGGAGGAGGAAATACCATTGAAGCCCACCACTCTAGCATTTAGCTTCAGAAAGGGGAACTACACAAAAATGAGAAAGCTGGTTAAACAGAAGTGAAAAGGAACAGTCACAGGAGTGAAATGCCTGCAAGCTGCATGGAAACTTTTTAAAAAACACAAATCAAATGTACACCCCAAATGAAAAAGTATAATAAGAGGACCAAAAAATATGCCACCATGGCTTAACAACAGAATAAAAGCAGCATTAGAAGCAAAAAGACATCCTTTAAAAACTGGAAGTCAAATCCTACTGAAGAAAATAGAAAGGAGCATAAACACTGGCAAGCCAAGTGTAAAAGTATAATAAGGTAGGACAAAAATAAATTTGTATTGCAAATAACAAAAGACTCAAAAACAAACACCAATTTTCTTTTTAAGTACATCAAAAGCAGAAAGCCTGCCAAACAATCAGTTGGGCCACTGGATGATCAAAGTGTTAAACAGAGTATGAAAGGAAGAAAAGGCTATTGCAGAGAAGCTAGATGAATTCTTTGAATCAGCCTTCACAGCAGAGGATCTGAAGGAGATTCCCACACCTAAGCCACTTTTTTTAGATGACAAATCTGAAGAACTGTCCCAGACTGAGGTGACAAACAAGGAGGTTTGGAACAAATTGGTACATTAAATAGTAATAAGTCACCAAGACCAGATAGTATTCACCCAAGAGTTCTGAAGAAACCTAATATAAAATTGCAGAAGTATGAACTATGGTATGTAACCTATCACTTGAATCATCTTCTATACCAGATGACTGGAGGATACCTAAGGTGACCTCAATTTAAAAAAAAAAAAAAAAAAAAAAAGGCTCCAGAGGTGATCCTGGCAATTACAGGCCAGTAAGCCTAACTTCAGTACCAGGCAAATTGGTTGAAACTACGGCAAAGAACAGATTTATCAGATACATAGATGAACACGATATGTTGGGGAAGAGTCAACGTTGGTTTTTTAAAGGGAAATTATGCCTCACCAATTAACTAGAATTCTTTGAGGGTTTAACAAACATGTGAACAAGAGCGATCCAGTGGATATAGTGTACCTAGACTTTCAGAAAGCCTATGACAAGGTCCCTTACCAAAAGTTCTTAAGCAAAGTAAGCAGTCATGGGATAAGAAGGAAGATCCTCTCATGCATCTGTAACTGGTCAAAAGATAGGAAAAGGGTATAAATAAATGGTCAGCTTTCAGAACGAAGAAAGGTAAATACCAGGATCACCCCAGGTTCAGTACTCAGACCAGTGCTGTTCAACATATCCATAAATGACCTAGAAAAAAGGGTAAATGGTGAGCTGGCAAATTTTGCAGATGATACAAAACTACTCAAGATAGTTAAGTCCAAAGCACACTGTGAAGAGTTACAAAGGGATCTCACTAAACTGCGTGATTGGACAACAACATGGCAGATGAAAGTCAATGTTGATAAATGCAAAGTAATGTATATTGGAAAACATAATCCCAACTATACATACAAAATGATGTGTCTAAATTACTTGTTACCACTCAAGAAAGAGATCTTGGAGTCATTGTGGATAGTTCTCTGAAAACAACCAGTCAATGTGCATCAAAAAACACTAACAGAATGGTTAGGAGCCATTAGGAAAGGAATAGATAAGAAGACAGAAAATATCAGAATGGTACTATATAAATCCATGGTACACCCATATCATGAATAATGCATGCAGTTCTGGTCACCCCATCTCAAAAGAGATATATTAGAAATGGAAAAGGTACAGAAAAGGGCAACAAAAATGATTAAGGGCATGGGACAGCTTCCATAGGAGATAGATTAAAAAGACTAGGAATGTTCAGCTTGAAAAAAAGATGACTAAAAGGAGATATGACAAGGTCTATAAAATCATGAATGGTGTGGAGAAAGAAAATAAGGAAGTGTTATTTACCCCTTCTCATAACATAAGAACCAGGGTTCACCCAGGGAAATCAATAGGCAGCAGGTTTAATACAAACATAAGGAAGTACTTCACGCAATGCACAATCAACTTGTAGAACTCATTGCCTGAGGATGATGTGAAGTCAAAAGTATAATTAGGTTAAAAAAAGGATTAGATAAATTCATGCAGGATAGATTCATCAATGGCTATTTGTCAAAATGGTCAGGGCGTAACGCCATGCTTTGGGTGTCCATAAGCCTCTGACTGCCAGATGCTGGGACTGAATGATAGGGGATGGATCGTTTGATAATTGTCCTGTTCTGTTCATTCCTTCTGAAGCATCTGGCATTGGCCATTGTCAGAAGATTGGATACTGAGCCAGATGGACCATTGGTCTGATCCAGTACAGCCATTCTTATGTTCTTATTTAGACAGTTGAGCCTAAACCAATTCTCAACCAATTATGTTATTTGTTTGTATATATACACTCGCATTATAGTTCTACTGAGAAAAATAACACTTATGAAAAGACTGTGTATTTTATCTGATACACATATTGCAATTATGTGTTCAGCGGCTGCTTTCTAAATACAGACCATTTAATCCCCACAAGGTATTTCCATGTATATTAATGTGTTTCCTGCACTTTTAGCCAAACCATCAGGCAAAGAAGGTAGGGAATAATTAATTTTCCTGGTTCTTAAAGGAGCATGATACTGAATATTGGTAACAGTTTGCCTCTAGTGAGAGCACTGCAGTCCCAGACGGTAATATCCAGAAGACTGTGATCACCTCCAAGGCATGCTCATTCATCCTAATTTTTACTGACATAGAGAAAGAGACGCCTAAGTAGAACCCATTTTGTTGGCTTCACTTTTGTTAGTGACTCCTTTTTGCCCAACCTTGTGGTCTCTTGTTTTCCTTGAAAAAAGATGGTGGCAAATTCCTGTCTCCCAGCTTTTATCTTGTGAGCTTTTCTAAGAACTATATTTCAGAAATCAGATTTGTCATGCCAGGGCTTGTAGCTGATTTCCCCATATGCATAGTTTTGTTTGTTTGTTTTTCTCCTACTCTAAAATACGTAGCACAATTTCCATCCCATCATTTTGGCTAAGAAGCAAATCTGACAATTTATTACAGCCCTCCTGTGCCACATAATGGTCCAACTGATGGAATGTGACAGAGCAGCTTAACTTCAAGAGCCAGTGCTTCTTCCTATAACTGCTGTCACTTTTGCTTTTCTCAGCTTCACCTTGGTAAACGATTTTCTTGCTGCTGTTTTAATTTTGATATGTCTTGTTACTGCAGGAGACTGCCAAGAAAGTGAATAAAAATAGGTAGGTGTAAAAAAAATATTTGTAAAAGGTACATCATTTTCTGTCTAATATAATCACAGGGACAGAGTAGTGCAGAGAAACACACTATGCATATGAATGAATGGCTAGGATGTTAACTTGACAAAGTGCCTTACCTTCAAGACTAAGGTAATCCTTTACATGAAAATATACTGCTTTAAATAAATGATATCTTCCTTGGTGTGAAGCAATTAGGCCAAATACGATGCAAAAAGTTTTCAAAAGTTTTCTGCAACTCTAGGGCATTCCAGGTAGTTTTCTACTCCTAGTCACTTATCATCAATTAGTTTGTAAAATTCATATACAGAACTTAGATTGGCAGGTAAATTCTCATTCCAGAGAACTGTTTGTTATTTTAGTCAGATAAGTTTGCCTTTCTCTCTCACACTACCATTTTTTCAGGCCTGATTTCATACCAGTATTACAAAATATCAATACAATATAATGCGCTAAAGAGACTGTAAATGTATCTTTAGAGGGTTCTACTAACAGTAACAAATCAAATAGAGAAAGGAACAATGCTACACAAATAAATGACTCATCGGAACACACAGCCCCAGGTGACTTGAAATCATTGTTTCAAATGAAGGAGATTCTTTTTCTCCAGAGGAATTTCATAGTTATTTTTAAACAAACTGCTTCAGACTCAGAGGGCCAGGTAATTGATTTTTGAGACTGGACACGTCTTAGAATCCTGTATATATGGAAAAAGATGACAAACTATCTTACTAAAATGAGTGCCATTGACAATGAGGTACAAAAATGTCTATGAAATAAGTAAAACTCCAGAAAGTTTTAAAACTTACCTTCTAAATGTATTATATACACACAAAAGTACATTTTGAAAAGCCTTCAGATTCTTTTTTCTGTGTATCAATTTTTTAAAAACTAAACTAAACACTTTCTCCTTCAAGGAACTTCATTGACTTCAGATAGAGATACACCACAGATGGATGTGCCTCTTTATATGCTTCTCCCATGCACTTGATAATAAACAGCAGCTACAATATTTTTCTCCAGTGAAAATACTCCCACTTAAGATATTCATTTCCATCTTTAAAACAAACCACTGAGAACCATACAGTTAATACAATTAATCTTTTCTAAGGCAACAGCACATGTGTACATTAAAATAATAATAGATTATTATTATTTATCTGCATTAGAATAGCACTAAGGGATGCCAGTCATGTATCATGGCCTAATTGTGCTGGGAGCTGTACAAACATGTAACAAAAAAGAAGGTTCCTACTCCAAGAGTTTATGCTTGTATACCTATATAGCAGCTTCCATCCAAAGGTTTTCAACAAGCTTTACTAATTTAAAATATTTATCTTGACAAGACCCAGTGAAGTAGGTATGATCCTTATCTTACACATGAGAGAACTGATGCTTGCTCCTCATTTGTGTTGAATACCAGTTGCACCCACAGACTCCAATTGGAATTGGCCTCCAATTTCTCAATTTGATCCCAAAATTGAGGCACCCAAAATCACTGGCCACCTGCAAAAATTTGGGGGCTGACTGACCTCTGCAAGGTCATGCAGGAAGTCTCCGAAAGAAATGAAAATAGAATGGAGATCTCCTGACTGAGTTCTCTGCCTTTATGCTCAAAAGCTTTCCTATTATCACTTGGCACTGAAAAATAGAAAATTAAGCATGAATACAAAAGGAAATAATTCTGCAATGAAACAGGAATCTTCACACAGCATCAAAATAACCCACGCCTTTGTGTTCTATACTCTCAAATCATACACTTCAGTAGCCATAATTAAATTATTTTTGATGCCCCCAATGGGTAAATGGTTTTGAAGGGTTCTCCGGCCTACATCAATTTCCACATAACTATGAAAGAAGCAGCAAGAACACCTACAGATGAGTG
Source organism: Emydura macquarii macquarii (assembly GCF_026122565.2). Classification (NCBI taxonomy): domain Eukaryota; kingdom Metazoa; phylum Chordata; order Testudines; family Chelidae; genus Emydura; species Emydura macquarii. Next base: position 30,090,228 of record NW_027131390.1, on the reverse strand, counting down.
CACTCAAGCGGATGGGAGAGGTTTTCTTTTTAGAATTTTATATTTCTTTCTGTAGATTCTTTCCTGGTTGTAAGCCTTTTTGAACTCAAATTTCTTTCATGGACAAAATGCATTAAAATAGGAAATGTTTCCACTGTAAAATAAAATGACAATGTGATTGCATTTTAGGGATAATTCTTGTTCCCTGCCTAAGGAGTATTTTTGGTTGACTACTATACTAAACAAAGCAGAACAGATGGATAACAAGTAAAAGAAGAAAACTGTTGCATTAGAAATGTGTTATAAGCAATTTGGGGCAGAGGCCATCTTTTTGTTATGTGTCTGCAGAGTGTCTACTGCAATTCACCTAATATTGTATTTTAGTAGAGTCTGCATTGTATTGCAAAAAGTCTGATAGCACCAGTATTGTCAAATGGAGTCAGTATTTCTATTGAATCTGAACCCCAAAACACTTTGGGGTGTATTAACTTAGGTGTACAAATTAAGAACCTGATCCTTCAAACCTCTTAGTCCTGTGAGTAGTCCAAATGACTTTTGTGAGCTTACTTATTGGTTTAACCCCGCACCCAGTGAAGTCAATGGAAAGACTTCTATTGACTTCAGTGGCATTGGAGCAGACCTAAGTGTACAGGATCAGCTCTAACTTTAGGTTAATTTTTTGTGTACATGGACTTGGCAGACAGCTACATGTCTGTTTCCAAATTATGCTGTCATACTACATAGGAGTGCCACTAATTTCAACAGAAGCCCCTATGTTCACACATGCAAGGAGAAAAACTAATTTGCTCATATTTTACACTTTAAAAAAACACGCACAAATTAAGGCTCTGGTTACACAACTGATAACATGTGAGCAGATTGATGTGCCCAGGCAGAGCATCACTGACGTTGGAGGGGGAGGACGGATGAGAGGCTCCATGCCAGTGTGGCAATCCACCTGCACTCTATTAATTGCAGGTTTCCAGCCACACATTGGACTCAACTGATTTATCAATTTAAGGGTTTTATTTTAGCAATTAAATATTTACATGTCTGACACACTTTTTATGCACCCACACAGTGCAAATCAAGACCATCTGCAACGGGGAATACATTTTGTCAAGTGATTAGTCCATAATATCTTTAAATTGCTTTTGGTTTTTCTTTATTTTATTTTAATTTTATTTAATTTAATTTTATTTTACGTAAGTTAGTTGAGACATTCAACTTTGAAAATTGGCTGCTATACAAGTTCTGCAATATATTTTTTATAATGCATAATTACTATCTTTACACCAAGAATGCTTTTATCTGTTTTGGACAAGGCTTTATTCATCTAACTCCTTTTAGTATTAATGGGAGTTTTCAGAATCTAAATCAGCATCTATTGTGATGCGACTTTATCTCTAAATATATGTTTATACAATCTAACTCCAACCTACTGAGTTTATATTTCACGATTTAAAAAAATTTCAAGGAAGGTAATTGTACTGCAGAGTGTCTCAGCTCCAAACAAGTTGTTATGACATGACTTACCTAGTAAATAGTGACTCTTAACTCTGTAAAAACCAACATGTATACATATGATTTACCGTGCTGCTATATACAGTTCTGTGAAATAGGCTTTTTGAGTTGGTAAATTTTCATTAAAAAAGTAGACAAACTGAGCACAGAAAACTACATTCATACAATAGAAACTGTAAAATCTTTAATATAAACTCTTAAGCCAGGATGTTCAGAGTTAAGGCTGACACTCTGTTAACCCACCACATTGTATTCTAACAGCACAGGTGTCTCTAAAGAGTGGGTGATTTTGCACACCATATGTGCTGCAAAGTAGTCCTAAAAGGAGGGGCTATAAAGTGTCTAAAGTCAGGAAATTCAGTTTTATCATTCTTTGAATCCTTCTGTCTGTGTGCATGTGCATGCATCATCTAATGAACATTTCCTCCACATAACACGACCCAGCACAGAATAACATCTCCTATGGGTAATAGACAGGATCCTGTTATTTCACTGTTTAAAAATGCTTTGTAACATAATGCTTCAAGTTCCTGTAAAATTACACATACCCCTTTTCCACTGCAAGTGCTAAATAGTATTACTACCTTGCTCAAAAATCCAGGACACACTGACCTTTATGATGACATTATTTGGACAACTGCAATATGAATACATTTGAGGAATAACTTTAGACATCTGCTCAGTCCTGCCTCAGTCCGATTTCTAAGGTAAACAAGGACTTTTGTGTTATAACTATTAATTACACGAAACAAAGCAATGCTAAAAACTTTGGTGGATTGTCAAATGGCCCTTTAATGATAGTAGTGCAGGGTATTCCAGTAGAGTTTGTCACAATCTCCATTACAATCCTCTACTTGTGGGGGGGGAGGGGGGACGGTGTATAATTTGATAGTAAAATATTACTGCCATCTGAAACTTGACTGAAGATCACAGCCCAGACATTTTTAATTTAATGCGTACAAACAAACTTGGAGAACAGGAGATGTCGGTGGTTTCAGAACACTGGTCAATAATGTGGACTAAGGACTGAATGTTTTAGAAAAAAATAATAGCATGATCTGAGGCCCATCATTCCCCTAGTTCTAGTATTTGTCTCTTATTTCAGATTCAGGTTCTTATATTTTTTATTGCTTTTTAATGTTATCATTCCATTTCATGGTCCCACTGGACCAATACTACCCCCTACCAGGGAAACCAGATGGATCAGAAACCCCAAAAGGCAAGCTGTTTCTTTCACAGCTCACATTGACTAGGATATGATAAGAACATACAAATTATCATAGTGGATCACAAGCTGGATTATGCACTGAAGCATCAGGAGTTTCAACTCTTCCAATATTCTTACTTATTTTTAAAATATTTATTATCAGAATATTTTGTTATCCATATAAATGTCCAATCCTTTTTTGAAACCAGCCAATGTCTTAGCCTGTATTATATCTTGTGTCAATGAGTTCCACACATTAATTGTGTTTTGTGTGAAAACAATATTTTCCAGAACAAAGTATTGTGGATTGTATGCATGGCCATAATTTAGGGGTGTCTGTATATATTATGCTCCTTCCTAAAATAGAAATGGATGAATTCTAAAAGTAAATCCTCAATCCAGATCAATTACAGTGACACACACACACCCGACCTGTCCCAATCTCTCATGGAAGTGTGAGAATGTGCATATGTACGGGGGTGGGATTATGTAACAGGGTGAAATACTGAGATAAGAATAATCTTACCAGTATACTACAACAGGCTAAATTAACGTCAGCGAAATAAGATCAATAGTGATATGAAAATGCCTGTGATGTTCAAAGGTATTAGACAGATAAAAAGAAAGACTATAGACAATAACATCTGTCAGCTAAAATGGTTTATACTTTCTGTCAAATAAGTCTTAAAGACCAAAGAAGCATGGGCATTTCTAAGGTTCTGAAAATCATTTGAGAAAATACTACCCTCAAAGTGCAACTTCTTCATGTACTGACCCCCTAATGCTGAGAATAATGATTTGTGCATATTGGCCAATTCAGTAATTCTCATACTGCTTCATCACGACCAGTGTCCATCATCTCATACTGCTCAGTACTGATACTTCAGAGGGAGATGGAGAAATGCCAGAGCATAATGAAGTACACGACAGAACAAATTGCTTCCCAATTCAGGCTTTCCATGCCTTCAAGAGGTTGTACCAGCAGCCATGATCACCAGGGCTTAGTAAATGCCTGGTTCAGCTCCTCTCTTGTTGTAAGCACCCTCTGTTTCAGGGACTGTGGAGAGGCTGGCATAGCCTGGTTCCAGTTGGGAATTCTCCTTTACATGAGAGAAAGTCCTCAGAGTTCTGGTTAACCTAGTTTGTGGTTGCTTTGCACCACTTCCAAGCACATTAGCCAGGATGGACACAAGAATCATGCCCTAAGGATGTTTGCAGTGCCAAATGGTCACAAAAATATCCTCTAAGTAGAAATGATCCTAGTAAATCTATTTAAACACTTATGCATAAATACTTATAAAATAAGTAGTTACCAGAACTACTGATACACTTGTGTGCTTTATTTTAACTAAAAGTACAAGCAGGCCAGAGATATATATTGCATACACATTAATTGGCAGGCAATATTTAATTATTACTATAGGTCTAGATCAAATGTGGCTGCTGCTTAGCTTGCAAGCCTCCTATCTCACACCTTATCTCCAAAAGTGAAGGGCGTAGATGTAGCTGTTCAAATGTATTATGTAAATCCAGTGTTATCAGTGAAGAAAGTATAGATTACTACAGTACTGGCCTATTAAATATGCTGGAGAAAACAAATCTCACTAAAAATCAAATATCAGTCAGCTTCTCCTGTACAGAAACTAAGTTAAAGGTGAACTGTTTATATATGTGGCATGACTGCTACACTCAACTACACTTCATTTTTCATGAGGTAAACTGACAGTGACATTTAATATGTGGAACAGAGGACAGATCTTCAAATCTAGGAAAATCTTTGACAGATGAGATACTAAAATGGACAGAGATACTATGGAGATGTGGAGACAATATATAACTCAGCATTCTCAAATGGAAAGGACAGGATTTTAAAACTTTTCTATTTGGAGTACTCTGTGATTATATATTTCCAACCCAATCGACAGTACTCTGCATTCAGTTAGTGTTTATCCTTGCTTTGCTTTCAAAGGATTGTTGAATATCCTGCAAATTTAGGATGCAAGCTCTTTCTCTAGCTCCCATTAAAATAGATTATATAAATTCATAGCATTAATGACATGACTTCTTGAACAATTATTACTATGATCTATTTCTAGTAGCATTCTCAGTAAGCCTAGCACTTTCTAAAAACACAGCAAAAAGGGTTTCTGCTCCAAAGAGCTATGCTTTATGCAGTCTCACATACTGCCAAATCCCTGTGAGGACTGACATCCCACACTTCAAACACATAGGGATTTCTGTTCCAGAGACTTCACCAGATTCTGGAGTCCCTAATTGTATTCATTTTCAGTGGCACAACATTATTTTAATGTTATGGAGTGGCCCTAATACAACGATGGAGCTAGGCAGTAACAGAGCAAAAAGCAGTCTGGAGTCTATGGATTTAGGACATTCCTGCAGATTTTCCTGTGTTCTGCAAGATCTGAGTATTCATTAAAAGTTTCCAGACCTTCTAGTTCCAAAGATAGAATCCTTAATGTACATGAATTCATGGCTGTTTTCTTTGTTGAAACAATATGGCTCTAACCAAAGTGCAAATTGTTCTAATTTATCTTGCTGTGATGTTAACATCCAAGTCTAGTTTTGACATATTAAATGTTAATAGATTTAGAAATAGTTTGTCCAAAGTAAAAACTAGCTATTGAAAGTCAACTGTGAAGCATTTAATGTATTCAGCTGAGGAGATAATACAATTAAAATAAGTATATTAGTGTCCATCATTAACCAATAAAGCACCACATACTGTATATAACATGATATTATTAAAAGAAAACCTATATATATAGGCATTAATTTATTTAAGCATGTGCCTATATATATATATGCCTATTCCCAAAGAATTTACAAACTAGGCTTCTGATATTGTAAATATATTCCTGCACATGCTTAAATTAAGCATGAGAATAGTTCTACTGAATTCAGTGAACAGTATCAAAGAGGTTAATGCACATTAATATTAAATAGTTAAGACTCCATAGTATCACATATTTTAGATTTTTACTGATTCCTATTTTTACGGACCTCAAAATATACTGTTTTAAAAACTGACATATTAAAAATAGGAGGGGCTAATTTACTATTCCACATACTGCTCCAGAACTCTACTAAATTTGGTTATTTCCAACTTTTACTGACCAATTTAAGAAATTAATATATTTTTAAATGACCACCTTTGCCTTCTTTGTGTTTTACAATGATATTGCACATTAAAAAATGAGTCATATCAAAGAAAAAAAGTCTGCAATTCCACACATTTAGAGATGAACACCACAAACTCATTTAAATTCCCTAGGGATTTGTATTTACCTTGAAATGACCTACATAGAGGACATGATTTTCACTGAAATCCCCATCTCTATGTGTGAAACCATGCTTCCCTGGTTCTCATGAGTAACCCCACTGAAGTTACTGGGATTGCTCAGATAAATCAAATGAGCAAGATTTTGCCCTATAATCCCATTAATATATCTAAACAGAATCCACAAAGGTGTGGTTTTCAATTTATCAGCATAATTTAATCAGACATGGCTGCATTACTTCTGAGTAGCAAAGCCATGAGTTAGTTAGACAGTTCATATTAATCAGATGCCAAGGAAACCTTGGACGGACACATCAAACTATTGTGTAGTTTGTTTCAATTGTATGTTCATGACAAATATTTTTCAGAAAGAAACTAAAACAATTTCAGACTTTTTTAGAATTCTAAAAACACAAACAAAAAATCCTGACATTGTTACTTATATCCCTCTGCCTACCAAACCTGGCTGCCTGAGTATCATAAGTCCACTATGGAGAGTGAGACTAGAGATGGAGGAAGATAGGTACAAGTGGATAGAGTAGGAGAGAGAACATTTTGGAAGCCTTTATTATAATTTAAAATAGTTTTTTCTGTAAAATTATCCTCATATTTTTAGGGTTAGATTTTCTCTGATCTACCAGGGTTAGAAACAAAAATTGGAACCCACTGAAAAAGAAGGGACTCTCAGCTCTCAAATAATATACAGGACCTATTTGTTTGTCTCTCTGATGATTCACTTGATATTGGACCTTAAACATATTACTGGTCCAGTAATGAATGTTATCATTACTGCAAGCATGATGTTGAACAGGTTGTTGTTGGTGGTGTTTTAACATATAAAATCCCTGAGTAGCTTTCATATGTTAAAGGTAGTCCCAGAGAAGCAGAGTATAGTTAAGATGAACAAAAGTAAATGTACTTTATCACATAGATATCAGATAGATTTTGCTCTGTACACATGGACTACATACACAATCAAACAAACAAAGTATTTACAGAAGTGTCTATACTTCATTATATATTTTGCCAGTATCCATAGAAATCTCTGTATGGTAGGAACAAACTGCCCATATTAATGAAAAAAGTGCGTTTTTTATGTCTTTAGTGTTAAATAAAATTGTAATGTTAAGACAGAAAGAAACAGGTTCATTATTAAAGGAAGCATACAAACAAGGTTATTTTTACCACAAATCTGTACTTGCAGCTATTTTCTTATTGTCCAACAGCAGAAGAATACACTTTAAGTATATAAATATGAATAAGTATATAAAACTGCAATATGTACACATTTGGGGAAAAACATTAGACATCTGCTTAATCCTGTCCTAGAACTGCTTTTAATGTAAACAAATGCATTTGCTGTTATAATTATTAACAACATGAAACAAAGCAATACTAAAAAGTGGATTATCAGATGGCCTATTAATTATACTGGTACAATTCCTGGCAACAGAGTTAAGGTTTTGTCAGCATTTCCAGTATAATCCTCTATTTTTAAGGGTTTTATAATTTGGCTGTAAAAATTCACACTTGGCTGAAAACCTCTGCCCTGAACAGATTTTTTTGGCCATTTTAAAATTAATAAGTAGAAACTTTGTGGCAAAATAAGGGGGGGGGGCATAATTGATTTCTGAATATTGTTTCGTAATGTGCACTAGGGATTGGGTATTTCAGAGAAAAAATAAGACCATGATTCTGTCCAGCACTTTTTTAGCCTGATATAAATATTCTCTCAGTTTAGACTGGCAGCCTGTCTTTCACACATTGCTTTTTGGTTTAATTTTTCTTATCTCCAGAAGAGAGAGATTTTTCAGTCCCATGAAACAACCCAACTTAACCCCACTGGCACATGTCCTCACACTTGTCTAACTGAAGTACAATACTATGTGCAGGAGAATTCAATCTAAAAATGTGCCCCTCTGAAACCCAAATGTTACTGTCAGTTCATACCTGTATCTATATCTATAACCTCCATTTGGGGTTTCTCAGCTCTTGGAGCTCTGGACTGAGCCTCCAGGGAGCCCTACCAAGAAGACTATGACTTAGATGGCTCTTTTGGGCCTTCTGAATTGATTCCCAGCATGCTTGGTATCGATGGGAGTGGGGAGGAGAAGAAAAGAAAAAATATTGTCCTGCTGGGGTCAAGTAGACAGGCTTCTGAATTGGGTGTTCTGGACAAGCAGTCCACTGGACCAATGTCCAGCCCAGGCTACAAAACACCCAGGAAGTTGACTGGGGAAGGGGTGACAAATTGTTGAAATAGAGTTTAAATTTGGAAGCTTGGAGAGTGTGTGTGTGACTTAGAGAACCCTGCTAAATTCCTCCCTCTTCTTCTGAAGGGAGCTTGTACCACTGACACTCTGGCTGAAGGGATCAGGTGGCTCCAGCACTGCAATGACCAGCATCCAGAAAGAGAGAGACAGATAGACAGAGACAGAGAGAGAGCAGGATCCAACCTGGCACTTGCTACAAAGAACCAGCTGAAACCCCAAGGAGATTCAAGAGCAGGGAACCAGCGAGTCTGGGTGGAGTTGGGAGATTACCTACACCACCAAAAAGCAAAGAAAAAATACATGTTTTTTGTTTAAGCCGGCCAGTGACACACTACTGCAACATCCCATCTCAGGATACCCCACCATGGCTATACCATCCACTGCAGTAAGGTGCTGGGGGGGAGCTGGGTGTCTAGAGGAGTTTGCAAGTTTAGGAGGTAGGGAAATGGAATTAATGTTCATTAATTAGTTAATCTTAACCTCTTCCTTCCCCAGGTCCTATTTGCCTGTTCCCAGTAAAGTTACTCCCTCTGTTATACTATTATTGGTGTGTCATGCTTTTGCTGTGATTTGTACTGGGCTTTAAACTCCTTGCCAGCTAGCAGTCGTGTCACTGATTTCTAAAGGAAGAGCAACCCGGTCTACCTGGCACAATGAGGAGGTAATACCAGCCATCTGGGAAAGAAAAGGGAGGAGACTTAAATCACACCTTGGATGCAGGGGCTGCCTATTTAAAAAAATGTTCATGACAAATCTTTAGCCTTTCAGTTTCACCAGCTAAGTCTATGTATTTGTCCATATTGCCTGTTCAGTTTTTATAGACAAATATAGATCATCTTGACTTGGGTATTTTAGGGTTTTTTTGGTTGGTTGGTTGGGTTTTTTTTTGCTTGCACAGGGTTTTCATGACTCTCAGACCTGTACTTTATACATCTTATACACTCTAGCTTGGAGGCTAGGGTATTGGCATGTGAAGTGGGAGACCTAAATTCAACTCTCTGACCATCTGGCAAACAAACAAACAAACAAACAAACAAACACACACACACACACACACACATTCATTCATTCCTGAATTGAAAAGCTCAAGTTTAAACCTGAAAAAGGACACAGACACAATTCCATTTTCACTAAAACGTTTGAAAGGTAGGTAAGGTGTTTCCATTCTAATGCAGAACAAAAACAAATTCTGAACCCTCAAAAGTTCCCGTGAAACAGAACTGTTGTCCTCCAGCCAGCAGTCTTGTACAGTTTAACATTCTATAAATTATATTCTAGACCAGTGTTTCTCAACCTTTTATGTAGCAAGTACCCCCTAACTTCTGAAAATTTTAATAATTTAATCATTTAAAAATTTAACAACAACTCAGTTTTCCACTCTGAGAAATACAATCTTTTTTCCATTTACTGCTGGACGACTGCATTTCTCTTAAAGCAGGAGAGTTCTGAGTTCTGCAAAACCCGCTGCTGTTTCTCCCCTCCTTCTTCCTCCCCTTCCTCCATATAGGAGTAAAGGTCAACACCAGCCAATCACTATGGCCTGATGGCGGGGTCACGTGGTGTTCTCCTCACACAGGCAGGAACTTGTGAGGTATGAGCAGGCACTAGGGGGGTGCGGGCCTGGGGCAAATCACACTGTGTGGGCCCCTCAAGGTTTTTATACTGGTAAAATCTGGGGCTGTCATAGTTGTCAATTTCACTGCTCAGCTAGAGCAGCTGCTGCCCACCTTCAAGCCAGGGCAGGGGAGGCTGTCTCTTGGCTCAGAGCTGGGGCACAGGTGGCAGTCGCCCAGCTCGCAGGGCACAGGAGGCTGCTGCCAGGCTCCCTCCTGGGAGCTGGGACCAGGCGGGACATGGGCGGCTGCCGCCCGGCTCTCCAAAAAGCCAGTGACTGCCACCAACTCGGCAGCTGCCACCTAGCGTCCCGAGAAGCCAGCGGCTGCTGCCCAGCTTCCCAGGACTGGGGCAGCTGCCTCTACCTCCCAGCTAGGAGGTGGGACCAAGTGGGAAGCCGTCGGCTGCCGCCCGCTTCCCCCAGAAGCCGGCGGCTGCCGCCTGCCTCCCTTCACTGGGTTTTTTGTTGCGTACCCCCTGTCTGTGTCTTACATACCCCCAGGGGTATAAATACCACAGGTTGAGAAACTATGTTCTAGATAGCAGAGAACTCTCGAGTTTTAAACCCCACTATGTTACTCATTGCATAGACTTGGGCAGAGATGGACAAATTATTCATTGCAGATTTAGCCACTTTCTCTTTGCAAATCGTTTACAATCTGATCCTGATCACAAGGAACATATTTGTTATACGTAAGTATTAGATGACTAGCTTATGCAAATACATTTTATTTTATAGGTTGTTCATGAACAGCTAAGTTGTCTATTCATTAATCACTTTTCATGGTGTGCAACAGACTATTTAAATCACAAATATAGTTTCTGCACTTTGGCTGGTTGACTAATACTTTTTAAATGACAGCTAACTAATAACAACTAATAAATGAGGAATGATCAATAGTGAATCTGTGACTGAAATTTTCAAATTAATAATTTGTGCTAACTTTTATGTTATTTTGGGGATTTCCTAACGGTTTCATTAATAACTAAAAAATTGCCATTTGAATGTTCACAAACAACAGATAATATGATCAAAGAAATAAGATCAAACCAAGCTCGTTGTTTTTATTCCCAAGTTAATTTTTGTATCATTCAACCAGCCCATGACTAGGGCAAACCTCTCTACCTTAGCTTAACCATGTGTAATATGGTGATAATGACCCGTACAGTGCCTGTCTCACAGGGTTGTTGTGAGGATTAATTAGTTCATACACCACTTTGAAAATGTACAGTACTATAAAACATACCATGTAAGCACTAAGTCTTATTATTATTATTTAAATTTCAAATTTGATTCAACCACCAATAATTAATAACACCACATTTAGTGCCAGAAATGCAAAGCACGGAACAAGCTTTCAAATAAGAGCATCTGTTTCAATGGAAAACATGAGACAGGACTAAATCTGATCTCCTGTGCAAATGCTGAGTTGCCGGGCTTGGCACATGGAGGTTCCATTGAGGATGAAGCTAAATAAAATCCTCCCTCCCAGGTCTTGGCTGCTATTACAGCCTCAAGATTGCAAAAGCCTTCACAAGGACTTTATCATACCACATCTGTTCATGTCCATAAACTAGAGTCTGCTCTGGCCTAATTTTTAGGCCCAACCAGGACCTGAACCAAACTCAAACCCACCTGACCTGAGCCTCAGAGGGTCGAGTCATTTTTCAACCTGACTCTGACACTCCGCCTTCCTCCCCCACAAACCCAAGTCAGCACTGCCATCTCCTGTCCATGGGATCGGCTTCCCTCCTCCTGACCATGGCTCAGCGGCTGCATGCCCTGCTCCTGCTGTCCACTTCCCCCTTGCTTTGTGCATGTGGTGTGGAGTCAGAAATGCTGCAACTCCTCAGCACAGCCTCTTTGCATCACAAAACTCAGTGAGGTGGCAACGATCGGCCAGCGGGAGCAGTGCACACAGTCACTGCTGTGTGGATCCCACAGGCAGGAGGAGGGGAGCCAACCTGAACCTTACATGCCTCAAAGCAAAGAGCGTTTAGCTGTTCTCACACCCAAGCCAGCTCAGGGCCAACACTTATAGTTGAGTCTGATTGAATTTGATCGTGTTGGAGGGCGCTGCCCTAAAGCATGCTACATGGGGAAGCCAGGACACCTTCATACAGCAGGATTTCCTGTTCTAACTCCCCACAAGCAGCTCTTCTTACAAAGGGTAACTGCACACACATGATCCACTATGCCTGGAACCTTTCACGACTATTGAAGAGAAGGGGCAGGATTCACCACTCATCAAAAGCAAAAAACCTGACTGGAAATTCAGACTCCATGACAGGAGATATTCTGGTTAGATGGAAAGAAGTAGCATGGGGACATCATTAGTGTTAAGGCTGGTGTTCATATGTAAAAACTGCCCAAGAAATAATTTATGATACTAATATACCAAACATTACCTTGTTATTTTTCTGTAAAAATGTCAGTAGTCCCTAATCCTTCCAGTAGTCACCTAGAGGCTTAGAACCAATTAGTAAGAAAATAAAAAATATTTGAAAAGATAATTAAGCACGGTTCCCTTCAATTTTTTTTCTAGGCAGCTAAAAGTGCAAAGAAAGAAGTTTTAAACTAAAATTCAAAGTTAACAAATGGATGAGCCCATCACTGTGCACCATACAATTAATATATTGTATGTATTTCAACCATCTCACTGTGCTAAATACAATTAATAAATGTACTCATATTTTTGTGCTGGCTTGTCAACATAAATCGCTTTAATTGTGCTATTTATGGTAAAAGCATTAACATAAAGCATCCGTAAATCAGGCCCCTTGTGTTTTAAGCCATTGAGTGCATACAGCTCAGTCACAGTAAAGCTACGCATGGAGAAATGCACAATATTTTTCCCATTTTATTTGTTGATAACATTGCTCCTAAGGGACACTACCATATCTGAAGCACGGTTATGTATGCAACATGTATTCTTCTTGTCTTTTATTTGTTTCCTATTTTTTATTTTTAACAGAATTTGAAATTAAGATTCTGAGAATAGATTAAATGCATGTTTGTTTGGGTTTTTTTAAAAAGAGATTTGAATGGCAAAAAGCTCACTCATGCTTTCAGGCAAATCCCCCTTCCTTTTGAATGCAAAACTCATTTCACTTGAGAAGATAGATAGCAGATCACACGGGAAAGTCTAACAAGCTTCTGTTGAAGGGATGAGCTGCGTTCTTTTTAAAAAACTCTAGTCATTCAACATACGACAGCTCCAGCCCTGTTATAAATCCGTTAGGCTCCACGTCAAAAAATCACCATCACACTAATTGGCACCATGGTTAGCAGACAGGCCAATGACTGAATGGATCATGCAGAATGAACTCTTCTTTCAGGCTGTCACACATGGCTCATCCAGAATATGGGTGAAAAACATTTTTGGGGGACTATGTAAAAACCTGTACTGCCCACTGCCTGTGCTGTACCTGAGGACATCAGTCTTTTGTAGTGTCAGTCTGACATCTTTCAGACACACCGACAATCACTTAGAAAAAATATCTTAAAATAATTTCCTTAGCATGACAACTTTCTAAGGACACAATGTCAAACTGTATCTGTGTTAGTTTATACTAATGACCACTGGCAATGAACTAGCAAGCTGTAAACAGATCCAGCAACTTACAATGCATGAAAACAAACAAGATACAGTACCATGAACCAAAAATCACATAGTGGGGCCATGACCTATAGAAGTAAAAACAATAAAGGGGAAGATTAAGTGAGGGAGTTCAAAATTCATTAACTGACCAATACAAATGTAAGAAATACTGCAATAAAATGTAATTAAACAAACCCAGAAACTCAAGTAAATAGTCCATGGAAAAACTTATAATTTAATATAGATATCAGAAAGCATGTATAACCCAAAGCAAGAAGTGTTAAGATAGGACTTGCATTTATAACTAATTTACAGTTTTTGGCCAACAGCAAACGTGAGTGACATTCATTTTGTCCATTTTGTCGTGTAACTCACCCTGCTCTCAATGCCCATTCAAGGATAATCAGCATTCCAGGCAGACCACTGAGAGTGTTTCGTGTTTGCTGACAGACAGCCCTGTCTTGCCCAACCCTCGTGAATAAGGCTTCCAGATTAGGGACCTGTCACAAATTAGATTTCCAGGTTTTGTTCCATATGTATTTATATTTGTATCTTATAGCACATAGGCACCCTAAAAGAAGTGCCTACATCTAGAATTGCTTGCTCTTCTCCCAGTTGATGATTTAGTTAAGAATAGAATCTAAAGACAGCAAACTTCACCTTTCAAACCAGCATTTATACCAATGTAAATTTTCAGTTAAACAGTAGTGTCAGTTCATCACCAGTACACTACAGCAGAACCTCAAAGATATAAACACCTCGGGAATGGAGGTTGTTAATATCTCCGAAATGTTCATAACTCTGAACAAAACATGATGGTACGGTACCTTGCAGCCAGTGTTTTCCAGCTGAGGCTGGGAGAGATCTCTGCAAAGGCGGCACCTAGCAACACTGCCTGATTTGCAAGCAGCTTCCTGCCCTATTCCTGTTTCTTGCCTTTGGGCTGAATGGGAGAGGTGTGCCCCGCACTCTTGGCACCACAAGCCCCAGCCTTCAGCCACCTCCCCCCAGGGCTTGCCCTGCTCAGTGCACTCCTTGCCATGCTCCAGAGCCAGCAGGTGGCTGGTCACAGCTGACTGCCAGCACCCCTCCCTCCCCTGCCCCTTGCACTCCCAGAGGTGCTGGCAGGATCCAGGAGTGCAGCCACAGGCTTGGGCTGCATTGGTGCACAGGCTGTGGCCCTTTAAAACTCCTCCGGAGTGCAGCTGACTCCCATTCCAGCTCCAGACCAACTTTGGCTGCAACCTTCAGTTCTTGCATCAGCATCAGCAGGGAGCTTTCTTTCCCAGGCTCCAGAGTAAGGGGGGGAGGTGTGGTGAAAACAGCTTCCCCCTTCCTGTGGGATGAGGTTGGAGGGGGTAAAACAACGCCCTTGCCTTACAGGAACAGCGCAGAACCTCAACTGTTTCTGCTCTGCATGCCCACCTTGCAATACAGGCACAGTAGTTGCTTTCTTTCTTTTCTTTTTTTTCCCCCCTCTTCCACTGCTTCCTGATGCTTACTTCTGGTTTCACAAGGTGTTGGGTTGACCGGTCAGTTTGTAACTCTGGTGTTCCTATCTTTGAGGTTCTACTGTATAAGACAGTCTGTGCACTGGATCAGAAGTAAGCCCTGTGTAAATCACAATTTTTTAAAAATATATATTCATATATCTATCTATCTATATAGATATAGATATAGATAGATAGATATAAAATTCACACCAGTGTAAAGGGCAAAATATTTTATTTCATGGAGCACAAACAGAATTAATTTTACAACCCATCTAGATATCATGCAGCGATCCCTACATAGCACTCTATGCTGTACATACTCACTGAACTCTATTCTTCTGTAGGCAGAAGAATGGCACACATAGGCACATAACAGCTGAGCTGTACAGTGTCCTACATTGATTTTTTGTAGGAAATACTTTATTATTTACCTATTTTAATCTTTTTAATTATGTTTCTTTTAAAAAATCATAATTTTGGGGTATTTTCATGATTTCCATGCACCAAAATTAGTGATTACATAGGCCTTAGTTAGAAGGCAATTGACTTGGGTCACACCATGGGCCAGATCAGACATGCCACTGAACAGAAGTGCAAATGGCGCTCCTTGTGGTTCCTGCAAAATCATAGTCCCTACACTCTCATGAGCATGTGGACTGCTCCCTCTAGCCATACTGACAAGGGCAGGGAAGGCATAAGGTCATGCATTTGGGAAGCATACCACATCCCTTTAAGGGCTGTAATAGCAGGCAGCTCCTCTGACTACTCTGAGATGGCTCTGTACTGCCCTGCCTGAGCCCAATCTGAAGATAAAATAGAAATACGTGGAAGCCATCTAGTCCATTTGTGCAACTACAGACAGTTTAGACAAAGTACCACAGCTCTAATTCATCTACTAACAGACCAGCGTGGAGTAAGCCTAATGGGAAAATCACTCTGCATATTAATGCAAACATCAGATTTCTCTCTAACTATTCTTCAGCATTCAAGGTTAATTGGGCAATAATTGAACTCTTCTACAGTATATTTATTAAAGGTTAAAATGCACATGTCAGTATAAACACTTCATTAGCTTGCTAATATTATTAGGCATAACAGCAGCATGCCAGTTCACAATGTAAAGCTGCAGAGTGATTGTTTTCTAAATATTAGGAATTAAAATGCATCATTGGGAACTACAGTGACTGATGCTGTTAACTATTTCCCATTTCTTTTTTAATTCTGGTATTATTCATTATTACCAAATTGAGAACATTCAGAATACTGCAGGAATAAATACACAAAGTTTCTGACAATTATATACATACTGAATACAAGTAACATTTTTCCTAATGCAAATCACAGTAAACAGAGATGGAGATTTAGTTCAAAATAATTTCCACTAGAAACCCAATATCCCAGAATGTATTAAAATTTATTGAGGCATTGCAACTGGAATCCAGTTTTCTATGGGAATGATTTAAAAAAATGTATTGATGTTTCTATATCTATGTATTATTAACAAATGGTGATTATACAGAGGACCCATTTTAAACTGAACACCTGCTATTTTTTAAAATTGAAACTATATGGGTAATTCTAGAAAGTAAACCTATTTTGGAGAAGAAAGGAAAAAGTATTAGGTTCCAAAAAAAATGTGTCCTTGTATAGAACTCTGAGATGAAAAGTGTTATAAAGTTGTATAGAACTCCGAGATTAAAAGTATTGCTATTAGACTGTGTCAGTGGTGAACATTATAAATAACTTTCAAATAGGGCCTAGACATAATGGATTGTAGCTTGTGAATGCACTCATTTGCTTTATCTTTTCCTCTAAACCGATATGAATACTATATTATGCTGTATATAGCAACATATAATAACCTATACCCTGCTGTATTTAGCAACCTAATTTTATACTGAATAATCACATGCTGAAATGTTTCTAACTCCACTGTTCAACAGAAACATTTTCTATTTTTGATTAGTCAGCATAAGAGAAAGGGACATTCTGGGGACTTCACAAAGTCACATTCTCTATTCAGCTAAACAAAGCGTAGTTATGGGAAGCACCATGAGCCTAATTCTAATGACACTTATGAAGTGGGAATGCTGCCTCTGAAAGTTCATATGAATGTGAATCCTTTGTAGTTGTGTGAGCAGACACAGATCCTGTATCACTAATACGGTGAGTGTTCTGTGGCTCGTGAGTGATACACTTCAGTTTAAGACCTAACAACAGGATTATATGGAAGTGGACAACTGACTATAACACTATATCTCAAAGATGAAATATCAATTCCTCTGTTGATAGTAGGATGGTCTCACTAACACTTAAGGATGCATTTTAAGAAAAAAATGTGTTCAATTTGTGCCTAATTTGCAGTGCAAAGATAAGCAATCAGATTTTTTTTCTTGCCTTATGTATTTGCAGTGTGCCTGTTATTTGCTCAGCTCAATCTTTGCACAAGCAAAAACTGTTCATTTGAAAAGTAATGCACAAAAGGGCAAAGACACATTTTTAACCTAATTGTAATGTGTGCATGCTGAGTAATTTGTAAATATTATTTTGGAATCTCAGCCATTGAGCTAGGAAGTGTTCAAGCTCATTTTTGTTTGTTTAATCAGTTTTCAATTTTATGCAACAGATTTCCAGTGTTATGCCCCTGCTGTCCTCAGACTCCAATGCAATATGGCTCAGGGATGTTTCTCACTGTATTTCATTTGCAGCTGCACAGAATTTAAAGCAATTAGCTGTTAATGTAACTTGCTGTTTTCTAGTGTTTAGCCTTCCCTATCATGGGATTGCTTTTCTTATCTTGTACAGTTAAAGTCCATCAGGCTCATATGCTTGTTGCACATGCAAAAATGTGCAGTGAACTACCTGGGCTACAGCTGGTTCCTAAATGTTAGGTAATACTATTTGTTTATTAGTTTCCTCTTCATTGTGCTCCAAAACATTGGTACTGCTTCTGAAAGGTCATTTAAACCATAAATCATATGTATAGCGAAGTACAAAACTGGAGATCCAACACTTATTAACCCAGAAGTCAGACTAATGTAATGCAGTATCCTCCTCAAGTAATGCTCATAATAGGACCCTAAGCAGACTAGGACACAAATTCGTGGGTTCTAAAGAGAAACCACACAGCAGTACATTTTCTTGCACAAAAATCTGGGCACAAAAGAGGAGCATGTCTAATTAAAGCTCATTTGAAAAGGCCCTCTCCAAATCCTACCACTACTGTTTTTTGTGGCCCACTCCCTCGCATCCTTGTGCGCAGGTATGGGTTAAGACAACATGCACCTGGGATACACAATATACGGTTCTGTTCCCATAAAGTTGTGACAAATGTCTAAACATCCTAAAATCCCCACACCTCTCAGAATGTTTCCTAGGCAGATTCATAATCTAGGTTTCTTTTGGCCATCCCACTAGCTAGCTCAAAGGGAAGCCAAAAAATGCCAACATGCCTAAATTATGGCAAGAAGCTGGCACTTCATTAACCGAAATGTGCTGCCATAAGGCACATAACACAGTTAGACGCCAATTCTGCAATAGGTGCCCATCCACATGATGTTCACTGAAGAATCACGTGTTAGATGACAAACACTTCAGCGGCTACAATTTTGCCTTTTATTTGTTCTGCAAAATATCTCGCAATCTATGACAATAATCATAAAGCCATTGTTGCCAAGAGAGCAGGTAGATGGGAAGGTCCCCTTGTCAGAGAACAAGCACGCTTTGTCAATCCTGGCAGCTGATTTATGCCTCAAGAGGGAAGGCAAACAGCCAATCACGTAAGCAGAAGAGCATAAATCCGCCAGTCAGAAAAGGGACACCTCATACTTGTTTTACAAAGCCAGTCAGCAGCAGGACCGGGGAATTGAATCCTTTTTTTTGCTAGGGACTGCAAAATCACACTTGTAGTGCATTTTTAGGAAAGCCTGTTTGTATTGATTATTATAGTTTTTGGAGCAAATATGCTAATGAGGTGTAAATCACAGTTGACGATGGATTCTTTCAGTAATATTCCTTCTTGAAACAACATCTCAGACTCATTGATCAATTTTTCATGTGCAATTTTTCATCTGTATTTGGCTATTGTTTCCATGACCTATGCCATTCTCTGGATGCATGTGCAATTTAAAAAAAAATAAAAAAACAATGACATTTTTTTTTTAAAGTTTAGTCTTGGCTGAAAAATGCATGTTGACAGTCCTCTAGATTCTCTAGTTCACATTCATTTAACAGGTATATGGCAAAGGCAACATGTGCTGACCCGACGGTCTTTTCTAAGGGTGAGAATTCACAGTCTCCTTGCCCATTCAGCTTGTGATTTCTCTGCTGAGACTATCAACAAACCTGTCAACAATGGTGCTGTTTTTTGTTCCGCAAAATGTCTTGCAACTAGTGATCTCAGGCCACTGGTACCCCAGACGTGATTTAAACAAAGGCAATCCTTAAGGTTGGTCTTTTTTGAAAATTCAAACCGAAAAGCCTGTCTTTATTTCTAAAAAAATATATCCTAGGAATTTTGGGGGGAAGTTGTATGGCCTGCATTACACAGGAAGTCAGACTAGATGACCATTATGGTCCCTTCTGGCTTTGTAATCTATGAAAACCATTTTCCTACATCTCTGAGATTTTACTTACATGTGCTATATTTCTTTTGATTTCCCTTTCCCCTCCTTTCAGAGCAGTCATGTGGGTAAAAATGAAGACTCTTTTTCCTTTAGAATCTAGTTAGTGTTTTACCTCTAAACCTCTGTTCTGCATTCTGACAGTAAACTTTAATCTAGTAATCTAACAAGAGGAAAAGGCAGTCTCAGCAGACGTGCTCCGACCTTGTGTTCGACCATATTAAGAATTAATACTTAGCCTTGCCGTACAACCCAGCTTTACTAAAGCTACCCAAATCCTCTTGGCTGCCTCTTTGGCAATCCAGCGTCCATCAAAGTGCTCAACTTTTGTATTTGCTAATTCAATAGGCAGCCTGACAGGCAGGTTTTCAGATCCACGTTTTACAAGATAATAAGGCTCTTTACATATTTCAAAATTTTGCTCTGTTGACAGAAAAATGAATTTTGAGAACTTTGGTTTTATAAAAATATTTCCATAATAAATGTTTCCTCAAGTTTAAGACTGTTTTTGATAGTTCCGTTTATTAACTCTTTCTCCTGCCAAGCTGTATTTTTAAGAAGCTGGTTGTAGGGATGGGAAGGAAGTAACTGAAAGCCTTCTTAAATTCACTGGACTTCTTTATGATTATAAAGAAGTGAGAGCTAAATCTTCATTGATTTAGAGTGCGTTATAAGCAGCTGTGCTTTCCAATATGATCATATTTTTCCTGTAATTTTAGCACTCTAATACACTCAAATACAATATTCCCAATTCTAGCTGACATAATAATTAACCCCATCAATACTGTATAGGCAGAGATGCAGTCTCAGCAAAAATCAGCATGAGAACACAAGATGTGCTGGTTGTTTTTGTAACCATACTGACACACCCTCATCAATCAAGAGCATACTATACTAACTGTATATTTAGCACTGCACTAAGAAACTTGTTGTGATGTACTGGCTGGAATGTGTACTGGCCATTGCTCTGCAGGAAGGATGAAAAGGATGTTGAGTCTTCAAAATACTCTACAATCATTAATTTACTGATGTTTAACATACTACGATCTACTAATAAAAACAAGTGCATTCACGTGCTAAGTATTATTATTAAGTTATGCTTCTCAACATTGCTCTGAGTTGGGTATATTTGTACCCAAATTACAAAGTATACATTGAGGCACAGAGAGGTTAAAAGCCAAAAGCTACACAGCAAATCGTGGCAGAGTGACAAATAGAACTCATAAGATTTGACTACCTGATCTCTGCTCTAACTGCTAGAATGTGCTCCTTCCTACAAGTAGGTCTGCTCAAATGTTTGATTGTCCTTTCCTTTTATAGCTCAAAGAAATAGAGAACACTAATACTTTTGGGGGATGAAATCCTAGTCATACTGACTTCAGTGGAACTAAGATTTCATTCCTAGTATTTGATGGAGAGTCTTCTTTACTCAGTGGTAGTCATAATAGGTCCGTGTTCTTTGGACCTAAAGGTCACTGTTCTCTTCCTGATTCCTCTTTTGTCATTTAGCTGATGTCCTTGTTTCCTATATATTATCGCTGGCCACTTTAATCAGAGATTTTCAAACACAGAATGGTTCAGTTTTTAAAATAATCCCACCCATTAAAACAGTCAAAAAGGAAAAACAAAACAAAAGTACATAATTAAAAAAATAATCACACAGGCCATTTTTTTCCATTTAAAGTTTCCTTTGAAATATATCCAAAATATGAATGAATGAATGAATCAATAAAATGGTATTTTTTTGGGAGGGAGAATCCCATTTTATGGAAAAAATTAAAATTTTGACTTTTTTCATTTGAAAAAAATTCAACCAGTTTTAAAGTATATATGGATCCAATCCTGCAAACACTTACGAACACTTAAGCATGTGAGTAATCCCAGTGAAGCTAATGGGACTCAAGTGCTGAATGGTCAGTATTTATTTCCAGGATTGGGTCCTGTACGTGGCTAGGGATTGCTACACCTCGGAACACTTGCATCTCACATTAGTGGTTTTCTGTTATGGCATTAACTAAGTGAAATTATTTATCAGTAATAATACACTTAGTTAGCACTTTGTGCCTTCGACGTGCTGTACGAACATTAATCCAGCTTCATGTCACATCACCAACATGACTTTAGTATTTAAAAAAATATGCCAAATTCTCATATAAGAGGCACTCGTCCTACCAGCTCTATCTACAGGGTTCATCTTCACTGTAGCATAAACAATCAGATAAGCACTTTGAGTTTTAATTTCTTTCCAACTCTCATTGCTCATAAACAATAGAATTTTTATCATTGTGTTATTTTGACAGGACTGTGGTTTGATATCATAGTATGCAGTGGTTAGAAATGCTTGTGTATAATATAATAAATCTGATTCCTGATAGCACAAAATACAAATATGGGCAGATTTCTGAATTGTAATTTTGTTATTGCAAATTAATGCCCTGGTTATTACTGAATTATTTGTATACAATTAAACAATTCTAACCCTGGGCACCTCAAACTAGGGGCAGAGCCATATTTTCACTGTCTGTGTCTCCGCCTTGCTAATATGGTACATATTGTGATTTTTGGCCTCATAGTTCAGGGGTGAGTTAATTGACTAACTCCTACACTCTCACCTGGATTGTAGCCAGAGATTGTGACAGAGTTTCAATTTTGTAGCACCTTGCTGATCCTACTAACCCTGTGGTGACATTACAGTTAAAAGGTTATTGGTATTTTCAGTACCAATTACTATTTTCAAAGGGGTTTATAACTCAAACATAAAAGAAATCATGCCAAGCTAACGCCCGATATATGAGCTCTCACATATACAACTATTGAATTATAAATTCTAAAAATAAGTCACAAAAATGTTTTTCAAATTATAATTGTATGGCAACATGAGCAAAATTTAAGGTGGAAGTTATTGTGATGTGTTACACGCTGTTATTGGCGTGGCTGTTTGCAGAGAAAACATATGACAGAACAGAGCAATGTTGGGGTGGGAGGGTATTGTTTTTTCATTGTGTACACAGCACAACTGAGTCCTGACTGGCACCTCTAGGCCCTACTGCAATACTAACTATTAATGATAAATAATATGTACTATTTTTCAAAGGGCCAATTTATTATATATGAACCACTTGGCCTATATCTTCATCAGTAGATGCCTAAACAAATTGGTTTAAGTAACTAAAGTCAGTAGACAGGAATGTCCCATGCATTAAAAACCTTGGCAGTTTTCTAAAGAGAGGGTTAATTAATATTTTGATAACAATACCTTCCTTCAAATTATATTTCAAAGCAGTGTTTTCAACTGAATAATTTACAGCTGACATGGAGAAGGAACGCATGCTAATAACCAAAAGATGTACAATTTTCTTAGTATGGTTTGTTTACAAATGTCAGTAGGGCTTAAAAAATTACAAACTCATTTACTCGGTTGGACAAAAGCACTTACACTGAAATAGATCTACTGCTAAGCTAACAATTATATTTTCTAGCTAATGTTATATTTAACATTTTAATATAGTACTACATGTGTGCATGGCTGTATATAGCAAGTAAAAGCATACTCTATGTCCAGAAAAGCTCATAAATCTAAATCCCTGCTGAAAGCCGAATTTCTGGATCTTTCTTTTTCTATATACAACCAATTGTCTACTTACTATTACAGGGATTTAGGCATGTACATCAGTAGCAGAACAGAGTCTAATCTGTTTAACATCACTGCACAAGTATAATATCACATGCTGTCCTAATATTCTTGCAACATCCAAGGCACATAAATAGGCTAGCTAATTAGGTAGTGGTACAATAAAAGCTGGAATATTGATATTGTTTGTTACGCTTCAAGTTGGACAACTAATGTTACTCACTTGCGGTCTAACTGTTCTATGAGAACATGCTCACAAACTATGAAAAAGAAAATGATGAGCTTCTTCACATAAATTATGCTAGATTATCACTTTCTTCTGTCTCTTTATTACTTTGTTTTGCCTCTTGTAAATATGTGGCCTATTTCCTTATGCTTTCTTAATCTTAGTTACAACAATCATGCTGAGAAAGTTTCCAAGGAGATGGGGTAAAACATCCAGAAGGATGAAGAAAAAACTAAGACATTTCTCTACAGAGGGAGAGAGAGAGAGAGAGAGAATATAGGAATACATGCATATATTTGCTTGTCATCCCTTAGACATAAAATATATGCTCAGAAAATGCAAACAACGACTCTGCTTGCCTACAGTCTTCAGTGTTAAACATTAATTAAGTTAACAGAGCACTTAGCTGAAGGCTAAAGGCTAAAACATATCTTCCTTAAAAAAAAGTTCAAAGTGAAAGCATTTTGCTGATAGGAACGATTTCAAAATAATTAAAGGTTTTATTTATTTATTTATTTATACTAAGCAGATTTTTAAAAATTTCAATTTACATATAGAACACAGCAAAGTAATATCCTGTGCCTAAAACTGATGCCAAGAGAAAAGAGATTCCACTGATTCATAGAATTAATAGATTATTTATTTATTTATTTTAACAAGGAGAACAACAAAATATGTTTAGGCTCTTTGAGAGGAGGGAAACTAATGAGGCATGAGGACACAGGCTTGAATCCCACTATACTCTCAGACAAAAGCAACTTGGGGAACTTTACCATGTTTATGACTTAAAGCTTTTTTCATGTGCAGATCTCAAAATGGTCTAAAAGTGGGCGAGCATTATCATCCACCTACTGAACGCTATGCTTCACTGGGAAATCCTGCATTAACAGAGACAAATGGGATAGACAAGATGAACTGATGGCAGTAAATGGAAATTGAAAAGTTTTCTAACAGAAATTCCTACTGTGCTGGCTGAAGTTTGTGAATCCAGAATACATCCGGAGCATTGTTTCCTGGTGTTCATGTTTCCACACTTGAGTGCTCAGTGCAATGTGTATCCATTTTCCTCTCCATTTTGGAATTCCACACCAACTTTCATGTGGCTCGTGTAATCCTTATCTGATCCTAACAGAGCCCAATCATACACACTATAAAGCAAACATCCATTTATAAAAAAAAACATTTGAAAATAATGAGTTTTTTTTCATTTTAAATTTAATTCACTCTACCTTTTACATTTTATGTCATTGCTATACTGTGAATATTCAGAATGCTGTGAGCATATTCGCACTAATTCCAAAGTGAAGATGTTTCTCCATTAAAATACAGGGTGAACGGTAATTATTTTATAACCAATCAATATAAAGGATGGCCCACTGGTAGTGAAAATTGCTCAGGTCAGATACTTAAAGTGGTATAAAATGTCATAGTTAATTTTTGATTTAACTAAAGAGAGTCTGGTGAATTATCTATGAATGTGAGCTTCCTTTGGACAATATTACTGCAATAGTGCATGACACTGTCCAGAAGAACAATGTAACTACATTATTTACTACCTTAGATACAGTATCTGCTAACCCCCTAATATTATATCGGTGAACTATTCAAATTGCAATATTACAGAGATATGGAATCTTACTGCAGAACCAAAAGGTAAATAAATAAATGTCAAGATTTTCATACATATTTACACCTATGAAAGAATGTTAGCTGATTATTCCTGGGTAAACATCTACAGTGTTAGATCACAGAGAATACTCCTTCTTTCACTCTTTCTTTAACATGTTTGTTCTCTCTATTTGATACAACTGTGACAATTAGAAGCTTTTTCACAGTAAAATAAAAAAAGCTGAAGTGTCTAAATTGGACAGTGCATTTAAGGAAAAACAAAATGGACAAATATGAGTAATAAATGAGACCAAAGGATTCTTTTGGTACAATTATACATACATATATTGTATATAGAACAGCTCCATAACAGTCTTTGTTTATTTTAAAATCATGGGGAACGAAGGAGGAGAACAAACATGGATTATCAGTTTAGAAAATAGACAGAATTCAGCTCTCATGTAAGCAGGTGCACCACTGCAATCGACAAAGTCACACCCGTTTACATCGGAGCTCATATTGGCCCACTAGTTATAAGAAGCCCTGCAGAGTGAAATTGCCACATTTCCTATCATTCCAGTCATTTGTTTCCGGTCTGTGTGTTTAAAACAGAATTTTTTCAGGCCAGACATCTCTTTGGGTTCATTCAGCCTACTGCATTGCAAATTATTTTGCTCAAATGA
Organism: Emydura macquarii macquarii; assembly: GCF_026122565.2. NCBI lineage: Eukaryota > Metazoa > Chordata > Testudines > Chelidae > Emydura > Emydura macquarii. The sequence continues at coordinate 30,064,468 of NW_027131390.1, read as the reverse complement.
ACTGAGTTACTACCATTACTGATTCCAAATTATAATTTAACAAAAAAAAACTACCTTTATTAAAATCCTTTGGGTAAATGTTTGTATTTTTCTTCTGAATTTCCACCTTCCCAATTTTTATAAACCATTTAAAAGTAATTACCAATCTGTTGCCCCAGCTACTTCTGTCATTACAATCACAAACATTCATGTAAGTGTCATACCCATCAAATATGAACCAGACACATTTGCTACTGCCATACAAGGCAGCAAATCTTCATATTTTCCCCTCTTTCTGACTTCCCTTGGTTATACCTTAGTGACCTAATGCCTTAGACTAGTGGTATTTTTGTTTTGTTTTTTATTGAAACTTTTTTCTCAGTTATCTTAGTGATAACTACAGGGACATTGATGTCAACAAGCTACCTCTCTAAGAACACTTCAAAATAAACAATTAAAATAGAGGTGTTGAGATCTAAAATACTGACTGAACTCTTAGTCATTAAATAATCAGTTAATATGTAAAAATTCAAAACAATTGGTCCCTAACCAGCAGACAGCAGCTTTCTTGGTTCACACAAATGAATTCACCTTCAGAAATAAAGTCTCAGTCATATGATGCATCCATCTGGACATCAAATGTCAAAGATAAATGCAGGAGAGAAGGGGAGAGAAATCAGATCTGAAAGTCAGTGTGTCTACAGGAAGACACACAGTGTTCTGAACAACATTACTGAGAAGAAAATACGGTATTTGCCCAGTGCCAGGCACTTGCTTTGATTTGCCATGAAAAAGATTAGTTGATTATCTTACTATAATTAAAAATGCTCTAGTTTCTATTTTTTGTCAACTTACTTAAAATAGCTATTCCTTTAAAGCTTTTCAGAGGAATTTAATAATCACACCACATAGGGTATGTTTTCCAATTTTCATGTTTTACAAGTAAGATACTGCTGATTATAGGTATATAACAAAGAACAAAAATTTCCCTGACTGCAGAATATTTTCACACCTACATATTCTCTCTCTCCTGTTCCCTTGAGCTGAGATTTTTTTAAAGTGGGTACTATGAGAAACAGGAGGTCACATTTTCTAAAATATATGACTAAATTATACCCACAAATCTCACACTTGAATATGGAGATTACCTTGATTGTGGGTCTTTGTGGCTCATACAATTACCAAATTTGTGTGTGAAAATACCTGCTTCTAGGTACAAGCTTACTTCTGAAGATTTGGCCCATATTCTAAACCTCAATAAAAAAAAAGGTTCTTTGCTACACAGTTCACCTAACGGTCAGCCCTGCTGTATTTCCCTTCTTATCACAACTGAAGGCGCTAGCTTCCAGAATGATGTGGCAAAGATAAAATTTCTGATTGTCAGGTTCTGGTACATCACTCCTAGGAATTGCTGGTGCAGTGAATCGCACACCTTTGGAAAACAAGGCTTTCTTATCAGTATGGGAATCTTTTTGATAAAAAGTACTATGTAAGTTAGTGTCCATGCATGCTTCTGTTCAGATGGAACCAGGCCTGCTTATGTCTGTAATAATATGCCCTCCAGAGGGTGAGATAGAAGATATGACCCTTAATACAATAGAATCCTCCTAATTTGGCTGCCACAGTGGATGGTTTTCCCCCACAGTAAAGAGAATTCCCAGAGATGTAGTGAACCTACCATGTTACTAGATAGGCGTGTGATTTTTGGAGGAAGCACTATAGGATTGAGCATGCTTTGCATCCAGGGACAGATATAAGAAACCCACATCTGTACCAACGGAGAAGAAGGCTGGTTCAGTGATTAGGGCACTAGCTAGGGACTCAGAAACTGGGTTATTTATCTACTCTGCCACAGACTTCCTGTGTGACCTTGGGCAAGTCACTTCATTTATCTGTACATTACTTCCTCATCTGCCAGTTAGGAATAATAGCACCGTCGTACCTCACAGGGATACTGTGAGGGTAAGTACATAAAAGACTGTGAGATGGTCAGATGCTATGGTGATGGGGGCTGTGTAAGTATCTAAGATGGACAGTTGATCGGAAGAGCATTCTGGGAGCAGTCAACAAAGTAATTCATATACTTTCTGCATGTGTCACAGAGGCAGAGGTGCCTAAAAGCTGTTGTCAGAAGAAGAAACAGACAGACTAAACAGGGGATAGGTACACACAGCACCAGACATCAATAAATCAGTGGTGTGCATCCCTGTTATTTAGGAGCACCCTCCTCACTGCCACTAAGTACACATCCTGACTGTACTAAAGGAAACCATCCTTCTTTTTTCTTTAGCAATGGGCTCAAGCTGCACATTTGGGAATCAGATCTTGATTCTGAACTTGCTAAAGCACAGTGGTATTCAGATCTGTTATGATTAAATCCATTATAAAGGAAAAAATATGAAAAATTCAGATCCAGATTAAGATTTCAAACACCCCGGTTTTTATACATTTGGATAAGAGGGTCTGATTCAGTTCCTTCTTTCAACATTTATTACTTGTAAATTATTTATGTCAGAAATGGGGACTCATGAAACTGAAGTTACATCAGATAGAATTAGTTCTGAAGGAATGGATCCCACCTCATTCAATGACTCCTGCATTGTTTTCTGTTGTATTCCTCATGTCATTCTATACTTGGTAGGATGAGTGATGCTATATGTCTAGCCGTGAAACTAGCTTTCATATCACCTTCTTAATTCTACATTGTACAAGCAAGGTGGAAATGTCATTGCATTTTGTTACACATGGGTATGAAAGAATATATCACAATGACTAACACGTAAAGAACAGTTCTCCCTTTGGACCAAATGCTCATTAATGAGTGATTCAGACATTATCTGTCACATCTGAACTTTTGGGAAATAATCTTTTAATCAGATATCTGCAAAAAGTTTTATTATCCTAAATAAACTCAAAGACTTCATATGTCTATTGATTTGTCCCTTTGCATGTTGATGAAGTCTCCTTTGTATGTGGTAAACTAAAGTCTAGTAGCCTGATTTATTTTGGACTCTAAGGGATACATAGGTAATAGATGTTGTGTTGCTGCTTTTCCTTTTTTTACAACATGTGAAACCAGTGTTGTTGCATTCCTGAGATACAAAGAAGAGAAATGCTACCTACCAACTATTTTAAAGAGTAGATAAAGTAGCAAGCCTTAAGAACCTTTATTATAGCATTAGATTTAATGTGAAATCACATGTATTTCTTTCCATTTTATACAGTGTGATTTACAGAAAAGTCCACTTTTTACTATTTTGAATCTGCCAAATATAACTTCTTACAGATCACAAATATTAATTTCAGCACTTCAAGTTCTGAGGCTTTTTGGATAATCTGTGGGCATACAAAAACATTGCCCACATCAGAGTAAGTAAAGAATAGCAAAAGTATCATGTATTGAATTCAATCTAGCAATCCTTTGAACACGTGGTCAAAGTACTTGTAAGCAAAACTTGTATCCTGGGAAACCTGAAGAAAAATATAGTAGAAACTGACACTTGAAGATCAAATACTCAAAACAACATAGTCAGTAGGAGCAGATAACTTCATTTTTAGAGGGGAAAAAAAACCTCTGACAGTATTGTAGGAGCTGCAAGATAAAGGTGAAAGAGTATTAAGTCAGACTGCCACTAAAACTGAAAATAATGTAGGACTGAAAAGAGATTTGCTAATTAATTAGTTTAAAAAAAAGCCTTGAGACAGCCAGTAGGGAGTATTCTCTGTGCAAGCATGCTATAATTAATTAGTGGGATTGTGTATTTTAATTAAGGCTTAAATGCAACTGAATGGTGCATGTTGCAATGCTGATATTGAATTAATAATAATTTGTAAATAAGAAATCTAGTTAGAAGTTAACTGCAAAGTGAAGTACAACTAAAGTTCTTTTTATGGAAAAAAAGCATAAGAAATTCTACAGAATAACAAGTTAAAATAATATGGTATATCAGCTTGATCTGAATAAAGAAAAACTGGTATTCTGCCACTTTTATAATTTCCTTTTTAGTCTTTCTTTATGCACATTAGAAAGTGCACAGCATCCAGCCTCTGACAATCAGGGCCCAGGATTGAAGCGTCCAAAATCTGACCTTGCTTTTGAAATCTTGGACCAAAGTCCTTACCCATGGTCAGAGAGTGAATCAGTGGGTAAACTTGAGAACTGGACCCAGCATCTCTGCTATGATAACTATACTACAGTTTCATATACTCCTTCCTTAGTAAAAAGGCAGTTGGTTGAAAGTTAGATAGAACTGCAGAGAGCAACAATCCTCTCAGAAATGAATTAGTGAGCAGAATGTAGGTGAGGAGGTCAAAAGTGAAACATAAATGCATCAGCTATTGCAGAAATAAAGGTATTTATCTCATGATTATCATGACCACATACTGATGAGTGGTAGTAATATAAACAAGATAGATAGATGGATCTATCATGACTGTTCCTACAATATACAATTCCAGGATTCATCAGTGTCCATAAGACTTATCTATAGGCATTGAAACTACCCTACAAAGCTGAAATAGTCGAGGGTAACATACTTTAGATCTACTGAAGTCTTGCATCTGTCAAGGTCAACAATGCACATCGTTTACTTGGGAATTGTTCAGCTTCCTCTACCTTCTAAAGAATTTACGGGTATAACTACACTGCACTCTAAAGCTAGGCTCTGACACAGTTTTGAGCCAAAGATTCCCTTCCGTCCACACACAAATCAGTCTGAGTTGGGTCACCAAGCATTCAGAACCTGGGTTCAAGGAACCCTATTGAGGGAGGAAGGATAGTCAGAGCCCAAGTCCTGCTTAAAAAAGGGTCCAATCCCTGTTATTTTGCAGTGTAGATGCAGCTCAGGCCACAGACCTGAGTCAGAAGGCCTGCGTCGTGCAATATGAATGAGTTAGCGGGGCTGTAAGACCTGGGTCCAGCAACTGAAAAGCCTGCTTTACAATGCTGTGTACATGCTCAAGCATGGGTTTGGAATCACAAAGTCCACGAGCCCAAGTCCGACAGACCTGGGTTTACAATGCAGTGTAGACATACGCTTGGAGACTGCCCAAGAACTTACCTCAGAAATAACAAAAACTACGCAGCCGCCACCGCCCCGCCACTACAAAATAACCCACCACTCAAAAACCCAACAACAAAAAGCACAAAATTCTATACTAAATACTGGTTGCAACATCTCCAGCCTGCAACCACAATCTGCTCTCTAAAGTCCAAATCTTAGATTCTTATGCATGACTAGAGTAAATGGGCTTTCTACAGGGAATCTCCGCTGGGAGTAGAGTGGACAGAAATCATGCCCCAACGTTAGGGTGGAGGCAGGCACTACTGCAGACGATCGGCTTTAGTAGTAGTGTGGCTATGGTAGTTACAAACTATGTAGTCATGAATCTCAGTGGCTTTGTACTCACCACACTGCCAATGCCCTCCTTCCCATTCTGCAGTGGTGATAACCTGCCCTGTGGCATAAAAGGGGTGTAGAATCCCTCTGTGAGGTCCCATCACAGCCTTTCTATTGTATTTAGAGCCTTCCGCATTTGCTGACACAGTTTTGAGTCCAAACCTCCCTTCCATCCACACTCGAATCAGTCTGACTTGGGTCTGACAGGATTTGCCCTAAATTTCCCATGCAAATAAAGATCTAGGAGAAAAAATGTGCTTGTGGATACTCTTGTGCTGTTCTTTCAGTGGGCTCTCAACTCCAAAGCAAGCTCTGAACAAAAATCTTTTGAGAAATGATGTTTACCATAACATGATAGCAATTATCAGTCTAACAAGTATTCTGCATATCTCTCCAAAAATGCCAGGAGAAAGAAGGCTGGCTTTGCTGAGATAAGATGGCTTTTGTCAAAGTTACAGAATCCTTTTTTGGAATGGTTAAAAATATTTTCCCCCTGTCCTGTTAATCAGTAGTGTGAACTTTACAATATTGCATTTGTTCATTAAAAGAACAAAAATAGAACCACATCAAGTTGTGTAAAGTGTACTGTGTGCATTGAAAGCCAGAATAGAGTGGTGTGAGGATAAAGCCACTGAACGTGTGCAGCTTAATGGCATTAATTAGTTAGTGGGTGAGCATAAATAGGAAGCACAAAGGGAGTCTGCTGGTGTTTGCTGAACAGTGTAAATGTTGAGAATTTTAATCCTGCAAAAAAGCCAATGTGAAATCTAATATTTCATGTGGCAGCCTTTGTTATAAATATCCAATAGTTAAAAAATAACTTGTAGGTATTAAATTAGTGGTGCTCGGTGAAGCCACTACATACAGCAGAGGTTCTCAGCCAGGGGTACGTGTACTCTTGGGGCTACACAGAGGTCTTTCAGGGGGTTCATCAACTCATCTAGATATTTGCCGAGTTTTACAACAGAGCTACATAAAAAGCACTAGCGAAGTCAGTACAAACTAAAATTTCATATAGACTATGACTTTATACTGTTCTATAAACTGTATGCTGTATGTAAGTACAATATTTATCTTCCAATTGATTTATTTTATAATTATATGCTAAAAATGACCATTTTTTCAGTAGTGTGTTGTGATGCTTCTGTATTTTTAGGTCTGATTTTGTAAGCAATTAGTTTTTAAGTGAAGTGAAACCTGGGGTACACAAGACAAATCAGACTCCTGAAAGCGGTACAGTAGTCTGGAAAGATTGAGAACCACTGACGTAGACGATCATCAAAATCTTGCAGGATGTACACAGTGCACTGCCAGTTTGGACCTTTAAAGACTGATCAGAACTCTTTTCAAGATCTTGTCAGTGTGAATTGCAACTGAAATAACTAAATCAGTTATTTAGTTGCAAATCACACCTTCAGTTATTTTGAGGTAAGTGTGTTGATCTGTAAGTGACTTAAGTTATATTGAAATAGAGTACATTTATGCTGAAAGACTTGCACCAGAATGAGAAACGTGAATTACAACCAATTTTGGCTATTTTGGTTCCAAGTACCATGTAGTCAAGCCCTGAGTCAGCGCTGGCTCTACAGCAATTCAGAAGAAGAATCACATTGTGGGCCCAATCCTGCAAGCACCTGCACATCTACTTAAAGTTAAGCAGGTGTGTAAGTGTTTGCAGGATCAGGGCCTTGGTTGACAAAATTTGCTTTGATTTTCTGTGAGAAAAGGAACGTTTAAAAAATCCTTTTCTATTTTAAAATTGAATGTGGGTGTTTGGATGCTTGGGAGTGGTGTCATGTAAGTACCACTGGAGATCAAAATCTTATAGCCGAATGCAGCACACAAGCCACAGCAGTGCTACCTGGCTCCATGCTGCTGCATGACGAGGGTAAGAGGGAAAGATCTCATTGTCCTCCAGCCACCTTCAACCTTTTCCCTCACTGCTAGAGACTACCAACAAAGGTTCCTAGAAGCATTAGCTATGATGGTTGCTCTGTGATGTAGGGAACTATCAGAAATGGAGAGGGATTCTGAATTCATTTCTTCTAGGCAATGGAAGAGCTCTGAGCAGTAACTACATTCAGTGATTAGGGACTGCATATGAATCCAAAAATATACAATAATAAACAAACTTCTGTGTGCCCTGGAATGGCCACCAAAGAGGAGCAGTTCTTTATCATAGGTCAGGTATTTATTTATTATCAAGATGTTGTCGCTTTCCTTATTTTATTCGGGAGGAAGCAGATTGGCAATTTGACAGGTTCCGGACCCAATTTAATCATAGCCTGCAGCCATACTTCCATCATTTAATGTCTATTTGTTCATATCTGACCAGATAAGAAACATCATAACCTGCAAAAATGACCAGGGAAGGTAGCTACAGAATTTTTGACCAACTTCAATCTTAGAACTCTCTCTCTTTCCCCTCCAGTCCACTCAACAATTCTATATGGAGGCACATGCACAATAGTGACCCTGAAGATCGAAACAATACACAAATAAATGTTAATGCTAAAGCAACCTAATTATTCAATTTTGATAAGAAATGGCATATATAACACTGCAGAATATGCCTTTGAGCAAGAACATCTATCCTTAGATTATGTCTTGTTAAACTTCCAAGGAAATGGGTTCCAAAGATATTACTATACATCTGGTGACTGAGTCATCTTTTGAAAATGCCTTTGATTGAACGGCATTCTTATGGCAGGTATGCAAGAGTGCATTCTCAGTGCATTTTCAAAGTGACCCTGTCAAACTCATTGTGACTGTATCTTCTTCCTCTGAACTTTTGATAAAACGTTTGTGATTACATGCTGATTTTGTCAGAAACTCTATTCAGGCATGAACAATGTATCTGCTGGCAGCAAGGTCACGATACAGCAAGTTACTTTCCTGCAAATATCATATCTCTGAGATCTCATTTTTTACCTATTTATTACCAAAGTTTTTAAGCAATATATCTGTATCAGCTCTGGTAGCAGTTGCTCCAATACTCTGAGCTTTGTACCTTTAAAAAAAAAAAAAAGAAAAGAAACTAGAGTGATAGAAACAAAAAGTGAAGTTTTCATATTATAGCTCATAAGCGCTATATTTTTCAGTATGCACTTTGGCTACACATATTCCTACTAAATTCATTCCACCTTTATCAAAGGTGCTTTGATTTTACCAAAAAATCAAGCAATAGCAACCCCACATTTTTTACCTCTACGGAACACACTTATTTGCAGACTTTTTTAAAAACAGCAGCGGGATGACAGACATGGTATTTATGTGATACCATCTTGTATGCTGTTGGTCAAAAGTTAAGCTCAAAGTTCACTAAGCCTTCATGTTCCCCCTTGTCCTATAACTGCACATATGATAGACAAACAATTTAGGGATGTAAAACTTTGTTTAATGAAGTACCCCTTTAAACTTCTAAAAATAGATCATTTAAATGGTTAACTTACCCTGGGCAGCAGGGTGCTCTTTCAGCAGGGAGTGGGTGCATGCCTCCCCACAGGGGCGCACTTGCTGGAGAGGGTCACCCGCGGCTACGCCGCTGACTTCCTTCCAGCCCAGCCCAGCCCTGTGGGGTCCGGCCTCCATGCAGCTACCCCAGGGTTGCTGAGCCGCAGCTGGTGTCTTTTGCTCAGTGGGCAGACGCTGAGCCCAGCGCTTGAGCAGCCAGCTCCCTGCACCAGCCCAAATGCGGGCAGGTGCAGTGCTGTGCAGGGAGTTGGCACCGCTGAATTCTTCCACCCCGAACTCCGCGCAGCTCTCTGCCCCTTCTCCACCCTCCCCGCAATGAATCACTAAATGGTAAGGTCACTGCTTACCGTTTAAATGTTTACCCGCTTACATTCCTAAAACAATTGTATCCTAATGAAACTGAAACAACTTTATAGTGGTATCCGAGAAGAAAACTATCTAAAGTGGGCAAATTTTCTTGACTCTTCTCTTTTTCCTTTTGTTCTTTTTCTGGAGCGTTTTGGAGTTCACAAAGAGTTACCATTCCCACTTTTATTTGAGAGTGACAGAATGCAGACAATTTATGATACTCCTAAGGATTTTCATAAGATAGTGGAATTTAAAATTGATTGATTGAAATCAATTGAGCTATGACAACTTACCCCAGTTGAGGATGAGCCTAGCCCCTGTGTGTTGGAAACACATATTCTGTTTTGTATGCTGAGCTTCAGCCTAAGAGTGGTTTTATTTCTGAAACCTTCTATGCAATGTTAGATCTTTCAGCAATTTTTTTACCTTTGTAAAACACTTAGTAATAATAGAGCCTTACCTACTGTCTAGTGCTACTACTGGGAACTAATGTTTTGTTTTTACTGTCTTTCAAAATAGGAAAAAACCCTGTGTAATAAATGAGTTTATCATAATGAGAGATATGGTTTTAATTACACAGTATCTCTGCCAGGAACATTTACATGTTTTGTCATTTCCTCCTCCCACCCCCCAAATCTATTTGCTACTCCCTTTCAGTTTGAAGATCTTAATTTAAATTTTAGTTTATCATCTCTTTGAATGGGGAAAACTGAAGTAGAGGTAAATATGGATTTCTAACTTCACTCTAATAATTCTTCATGTCAGACAGCACAAACCAAATAACAGCTGCTCACAGCTTTGCACAAAGTTGGAAACTATTTTAAAATGTTCTAAATTGAAACAGGGTATTGGATGATCTCTAAAATCCTACCTTCCTCTCTGCACACATAAAGGACTCAGAGAAGATTACTTTAGCTGGTTTATGGCATAGAATGTACCTCAGTGTGCAGTACTGCAGTTGTAACTAATGAGGGTAGAGTCATGCCATTCAATCAGGCTAGGACAAATTTTGTAGGCTAGGCGTTACACTACTCACTTTGACATTGCCAGTGAAATATAATCTTTGGTGCTATTTAGAACTGAGAGGTTGTAGATTCTCCCATAATAAATGATCATTAGGTAAGGAACAAAACACTTTGAATAATTTCTGCCTTTGTCTCTCGTACCGTGTATCATTTAGGATTATTGCTATATCTGATGTGCTCTATTTGGATTATATATACAAAGCAGTGTACATGAGTGATTAAATTCAATTACTGAAGGTGTATTCAGGAGATATGAATGAATTGTCTCATTGAGTTTGCATAAAGAAATGATGACACTTTCCCACATGCCAGATTTTAAAATGTGGCCTATAAAAATTCCAATAAATTTATTCTTTAGAAAAATATAGCTTCAAACATACCAGCAGTTGTAAGTCCCCTATTTCTTATCTTCCTTTTCCCTGCTCCCGTTGTCATAAGCTACTACCTTATTTGTTGCTGGTTCATAAAAGAGTAATATATTTGCTGAGACAGTGAGATATAGAGATTACTTGATATGGATGTCAAGAGACCGATAGTACACTTTCTCAGAACAGTCCTGGTAGTCATGAGTTTGAGTCTGTTTGTCTATGTTGTGTATATGTGAGAATATGAAAAACTGTATTTAAGAAACATTAAAGTTAAATAACAATAATAATGAAATACTGAGCATTGGCTATAAGTCTGTTATTAAAATAGATGGTCCCAAACAATAACCCCAAGTCCAAACAACAATATACACCGTTATGCTTTATGCTATAAACCCATCTCTAACCACTGGGGATTAGGTGGAAACTTTTATTAGTGTAGGTTATCTCATAACTGCCTACTCCAGATTTTTTTGCAATTTCTTCTGAAGCAGCAGGTACTAGTCACTGTCAGAGACAGGATACAGAATTAGACAGACAGCTGGTCTGATCCAATGTGGCCATTCCTATGTTCCGTTCCCATGCCTCTCTGAATTCTGGAGTGCTTGAAATCCAAATCCAGAGTTTGCATTTGAGTATGTCTACACTGCAATGTAAATCAAGGGTGAGTGGGACACGAGTCAGCTGACCCATGTTAGGGAACCCTGGGCTTCAGTGTCAACATTTTATTTTAAACCTTTGTTAAGCCTTTATTAACTCATGCTTGATCCTAGGGCTTTAGCATCCACACTGCAGTGCGCAGAGCCAAGTCAAAGTAACCATATCCCAGAGTCCCTAGTGCATCTCCACGCTGAAATGCGGTTGCTATAGCCCTAGGACCATGGTGCACTGTGGGCAAACTTTACTGCCTACCCTGCACATTATCAGGCAGCAGCCCGCTTTACTTGATTGGTTTGTTCCCCATTACAAACCCAGGAGGCTCTCCAATAGTGTGCTTGCAGACTGGTGATCAGAAGAGAATGAGCTTACGCTGAGCTGCTGCCATTTGCAAAGGGGGGTGGCTTCCATATTCAATAGAGCGGATTGCAGATTGCTGGGACAGAGAAGACTAAGGAAGTTGTCCCATGGAATTGTGGGATACTTCTGGCTGATTCCCGGGACTGGAGTGAAGCAGGGCTGTGTGTACACTGCAAAGCAATAGGGCTCAGACTTCGCTTGACTTGAGCTTGGACCCTCCAGCCCTGTAGGGTGCTGGACCCTGGGTGTGAGTCCTAGGTTAGCACAACAGCAGTGGAGATGCAAGGGGGTTTAGGCTTGAGCCCAGGGTCAAGCTTGGAGTTACACTGGAGTGTAGACATACCCTCTGAATCCATCTAGCATGGCATCACAGAGCTCATAATCCACAGAATTTCCTTCATTTTTCAGACCTTGTGACCATTATACTCTGATATTAAAGACCAACACTAGTGGGGACACTTTAAGGGGCCTACCATCATATTTGCAAGAGACTCATCTCTTTGTCTTTTGCTTTTTGTCTTTTACATCTCTTTCTGAAGCTTTTTGGCTTTGAAGTTAACAAATGTTTTATTTTCTACAGTCTAAGTGGAATCTTTTCTCCTTGAGATTCATGCAACTTTACCTGACGAGACATCAGAGGGTAAATATATTTCTAATGAGGCTCCTTCACCAGCACGCTCCGGCTGATTTGAACTTTCTTCTCTCTCCCCAGGGAAGGAAGTTGTTGTGTACGCTACAGGGTATCTTTTCTTGGTATCTTATTCGAGCTTTCTTTGCATGAGACTAGGGAACACAGCCTACAACTAAAGAAAAGTTCCCATGTCATTACTGAGTTTAACATTATGTTTATGAAGACAGGGATCCTACTTAAACTATACAGGCAGCAGAAAAGGGCATTAGAACAAATACATTTAAAATAGAAACCAAAGTCATTAACCAATAAGGTCCCTGGCAAAATGTTCTAGTCACCTAACAGAATTCCCTGCATTCTGGAGGGACTGTTCATAAAACAGCCTGTTATAGCCATTTAAAAGAATGGCTAGGTTTTGACGATGTATGGCACCCAGCTGCGTAACATATTAGTAAGCACTTAGATGGCAGATTGTTTTGAGAGAAGGGACATAACTTTCATGAACTGCATAAGAACACCGCTCAAACTGAGTTGACTGAGACCTATGAAAATACGTAATAAATACTGAGCTTGACTAAAGGCTTAATTTGGCGACTCCTTGTTTCATTAATTATCTTCTAGAGAAAAATAATTTTTAAAGTGATTTAACTCAGTAACTTCTCAGAGTATTTCCCCAGTTTATATGCAGTAGCCCAGATGAAGTTTTCATCAGAGTTGTGATCTGCCATGATAGCTAAGAGAGAGAAAACTTTCCTGTGTATTTCAAGGTATCACATATTATCACAGAACTACATATAATGATATCCTTTAGGGTAGATCAGAGCTGGTATAAACATGAATCCTTGCACAGCAATAGACTTCCAGGCCTATTACTGAATTAGAAATCTATTTTATGTAACATTGTATTTGATGTACTAAAATCTGACACTATAGCTGGTGGAGCCAACCAGTGTGTTAAAATAGCTACCCAGCCACCTTGTAACTGTGCCCTGACATATGTCTTGTAATACTGCCAAAGAATCTTTCTGCCATTTCTCAACCACCCCCAGCACTGACTTTAAGTCAGAAAGCTTTAATATTACTGCAGCTGTCAGCCTGATATTTCTGGATGCAGTAAGGTCACTCTTCAGCATTCTCAACCTTGAGGCTTTCCAGAGGAGAAAGTATCTGATCTTTAAACCTCTAATCAAATCTTGTACACTGCAGACCGGCTAGTAACCAACACCTTTGCTCTTGTAACTTGGACTCTTCTTGGCCAAAATAATGGCAGCCCACCAGAATTTGGAAATTACAATCTGGTTTGATTGCTAAATCTGAATTACTAACTTGTCTCTTGCTCCTTCATATATTAGATATTAACTCTTACTGTATGATATTTCAGCCTTCATCTGTCTCTCCGTCTGTGTTGCTATTCAGTCTTTGGCCTCTCTGCTGAAATCTACATTTGTCATGTTAGCTTTGTGATGTGGATTGTAAGAAATGGATGGAGCCAATCAATTCATAAGGATACCAACCTAGCAATGCATATTACTGTTATTGGGTAAAAAGCCGAACTGACTTAATAACAACAATGTGGTTTAAACGTGGCTTGCATGAGTCACACTTTAATGTTTAACGTTTGGGCAAAAATGTTTTATTGATTCTGCCTCAAAATTCTCTTCTCTTTTGTTAATTCTGACTTTCCTTTTCTTCAATTTGTAACTATATATGAATTCTTTGAAATTTACAAATATTTCTATTACTGGAGAGACATTAGCAATATATATACTTATGGCATATAATTATTTAGTGTAACAGTTTTTGGTCTTTTAATAATAGCATTAATTCTAACAATGCATAATTGTTTATGGAGTTTGCAATTTTAAGATTACTATTTCATCTCATTTATCCTCTATTCTCTAACTGAAAAGATTTGTAAATCCATATCAGAAATTAATATATACACATTTCATGGCGCAACATGCACTTTTTATATCAAATAAAACTTTAAAAACCCCTTTTCTTTCTGTATTTCAGCACCTGCACGTGGCATTTTAAAACATCATGTGGATTCATTCTTTTACAGGTTGAAAACAAGTGGACTAAGCTTCATCTTGAATTGTATTTTTGCACATGAGCTACAAAACCTTGGATAATTGGGGTTAAGGTTTAAAATGGAAATATCACTTTTGCCCATTTCAACCATTTGCAGTGAAAAAAGGCCTGACTCTTCTCTCAGATCAGAATGAATCAGGAGTAACTGCACTGACTATACAAAACTGATTTGAAGTGAGAGACGAAAAAGGCTCAAATGATCTCAGACTTTCATGCAATCCTTGGGCTGATCCTGATAAGTTTATTCTATATAACTATTGCCACCAGACAGGATTTGTCTCACCTGTTTAGAGGCTTCTGGCCATACTCATAAAAAAGGAACACAGTATTCTACTATAGTGGCCCCAAACACTCTCTCTTACAATGTTACTACTGAAGTACTCATTTTGTACTATTTCTTTAAGAGTACTCTCCTACCCTTGAATGTGAAATTTACAGTTGGCATGCCTCAGTGGTGGATCTTTCTAGCTCAATTAACTTTTTTAAAGCACTAATTTGAATTCTTCAGTTATAAAAGAAAAGATTTAGAGAAACACTGCAGGTACAGAATACAGAAAAAGAAAAGAAAACATAAGTAGATTGAACGACACAAAAAACAAAAACCTAAACACATCATTGTCCCATATTTATTACAATTATATTTATATGCTAGACTTCTTCAGAAACAGACAATTATTACGCAATTATCATTGCAGCTACTAAGCTGGTCTCTCCTCATCTCCCACAATGCAGCTATATTACACAATCTGGATTTTCAAAAACAAGTGCAGCTTCAAATACATTTTTCGTTAGGGTCAATTTGCCTATGTCAGTTGCCACACCTGAGATCTATGCTTACTACTACTCTACAGTGCTAAGCTTTCAAAGATCATGAATAATAATTCACATGTAAATGGCTTCTTTTGGTATACTGTAGTGTTTCAAAGGCTTGCAACAGGACCCTCGCAAACAAGATACATTTTGCAGAATAAGAATGGAGTTGTCAAGGTAATGTATATAGCTCTGATGTTTGTGAAAGCTGAAGTTTTTACTTCACAAGGGTTGTGTGAAGAAGACAATTCTAACCTGCTGAAGAAGTCCTATGTGAAAAAATTCTCAATTCTCAAGGAGACTATATGCAAAACTAATATTTCCCTCCCTAATAATTTAGCTATCTTCTTCCACAAAACACTTCACTAATAAGTCATTTAACTCTGTCATTAGCATTAGCCAAGTGAATAAGGAATAAGGAAAACTGAATAAGCTGAAACCAGAGGATTAATGGGCATCAATTTCTTATTATAAAATATGGGTACAAACCTGCAAGATGCTCTGCACCAAAGATTTAGGTAGAATGAGAAATACTTAAACCATTGCACTAAATTTTGAACTATACCTGATAGTGGCTGCATCTCATCATATTGACTCTCTGCTTTCAATTATATTCAAATAATAAACATAATACATAATAAACAATTTAAAATGAATTTTCTTTTGAGTGCATAATAAAATTAGTTGTTAGTTTGCTGCAGTCCTTCCCTAAAAGCTTGAAAAATCTTGGTCCTGGTGCACAAGACCAGGGTACAAGCATAAATTTTTTTGGGCCCAGTACAAACATGTAACACGGGCCCCCTCCCACACACATACCACAATCCCTCAACCCATTTGTTAGTCTTTAAAGTGCCACAGAACTCTCGTTATTTATACAATCTTATGAGCCATGACATTTTTTTTCCTCCTGGTAATGGGGGTTGCAGCCTGGGCCAGGCTACCCAGGGCTTCCGGGCCCCAGTAAAATGTACCTTTCCATGCCCCCATGTGGGGGCCCTGCACAAGACTGAGATAACTAAAGAACATTCATCCACAGACCTCTGCCACGTGACTTAATAGAGTAACTGATAGCCGTAGTAGGTTGTCATCCTCTATGAGGACCAGCACTAGAAGGAAATTGGAGACTCTGCCAGTCCAGTTGGTTTCACAGATATTTCCTAACAGCAGAGGAATAGGGAGCCTCAAGAATCTTGGGTTCCAGACTCTTCTCTCCATTTTCCTCAAGCATGACCTCTTCTTCCCCATCCTCTTCTATCTGTCCATGTACCTGTCCTGTCTATTCCGCACCCCAGCTTCTCAAACAAGTGTCATTCTTCTAATATCAATCTCATGCTTCTAACATCAGTCTCTGCCCAGCAAGTTCTAGTCTCACCCCCACAGTAATCCCCATCCCTGTCTCTATCTCCTTTCTGTGCCCATTCCCAGTTGCCCTCAGCTGCCCACTCCATGTCCTGTCTCTTTGCCCAGCCAGTCCCAATTCTCCCCTTCCAGCTCCTCATCTGATCTTAGTCTCTCCTCTCACTGACTTGCTGCCAGTTCCATCCACCCAATCTCTCTCCTGTTCCCAACCCCAGTCCCTTGGTTTAGCCTGACCTAGTCTCCTCCCCTCTGTCACCCAGTCCCCTTACCCAGCTAGACACAGCATCCACCTCAACTCTCAGTTCCTTTTTCCCTCTCCCCCCTGCATACTAGCCTCCAGTCCCCATCTCGACCCCCACCGCTATGCACCTTGTCTAAATCTACTACCCCCACCTCACTGTCAGTCCAGCTCTTGTACCCTCTGCATTTGAATCAGGCAGATTCCTCCACCACTCTACCTTCTCCATTCATCCAGCAGGGAGTGTCTAAAAGCAAAGCAAAGACAGGCTCCCTGCTCTCATTTCCGATGGCCAGAGCCAGAATACCCGGAGCAAAGCTGCAATTGCAGGGAAATTTCTGCTCATCCCAGGACTGGAGCATGCCCAGTGTGGACAGATTTTTTTTTTAGGAATTTAGCTGCTAAAACCTAAGAATTCTCTTCTGAACAACTTCAATTTTTCCAAGGTTTATAAATGGAAATTTCAGGCATCTCTCTCTCTCTCTCTCTCACACACACACACGGTATATATGAAACTCTGTTCTATTTCGTAAATGTCTTCAATGCTGGATTCCTTGACAGAAATGTCCCTAAATGTGTCATCATCAGAATAGTCAAAACAGTCTAAGGCACTCTGTTAAACCCAACAGGAAAAAAGAATGGATGGAAAATGTTCTAACATGCAAATGTAAACATTAAAAGCTTTTAAAAAGAGGAACTTATTTTAACTTTTAACTTGGATTGTTTTTCTTTCTTCAGTGAGGATTATTAAACAAGCCAAATTTGATATTTCACAGGTTTTGAGTTAAATATTTCAGTTGGAACATATGCAAAAAGTGTACTTTCCCCCCACATATTCAAACAACTTGAATGCCATTAAACTGATCTGGGACTCACATTCCCTGATATTCACTTTTAGGCTGAGACCAAGCAGGGAAAATTTCACCCAAGCAGGAGCTTTTTTGACAATGCTATGAGCCACACTGCCTCTCAACACAATGAGACTCAGAAGGAAGAATACTGTTTACTGAAGGACACCACCACTTCATGCAGCATCTGGATTTTCCTCAGAGTTGCAAGCATTGACCTAGCTCAATCTTCTTTAGCTTGAGACCTAGCAATATCACAGCTTGAAGTAGTACAGCTTAGGAGCAAAAAAGGTCTAGCACAACTGGGATTTACACTTTTTTCAGTACAGAGCATGAAAGAACCAAGCTGCCCCTGTGAAGGAAACCCCTCTGATCCTGTGTAAATCTCTGCCTAAATGTCTGGGGGGAAATCCTCAGCAGGTGCAAACTGTCACAGCTTCATCAGCTGAGGAGCTGCCCCTGCTCTTTTTCTAATATTGCAAACAAAGTGATAAAAACTTCTGAAGCCATGTTCTTGACTGTCAGCCTATGAAAACCATTTCCCCACAGCTGATTAACTGAAGTAAGTTAACAAATTGTGATGTGCAGTTTACAGCAGCTGAACTCTATGATAAAGGATGGAATTAAACACAGAGATCTGAATATGTTGGACCAGATTCTGTAGTCCACACTCCCACTTTGCACCATTCAGGCAGTGCAAAGTGTCTGTATTCTGGCCAGATGTGGCAAATGGAGAATTCCCCTTGTGAAGAGCAACTCTACAAATTTAAAGCTGGCAGAAACAGCATAATGCTCTTCAACTTCTCTAAATTGAATGGTGCAGGATCAGGGAGACTCCCACACTCAACTTCCTCCGTAGTAAGCAGACCTCTGACACGGGGGAGAATTCAGCCTGATATATTTAAAAGCCTAGAGAAAAAAGAGTTGATAGAAATTTGGATTTTCTGTCCCATAGATAAATTTGACATTTAAACATTTAGCACTGGTCCAAATTGGGTCAAAAAGTTTAAATTTGATTTCCCCCCCCCAGATTGGAAATTCCGAAAAAATGTCAGTTTGGACATGACACAATATTTCCCACAGAAAATTCGGATTGTGGGGAAACTGCATTTTCCATTGTAAAATCATTCTGAAAGTAAGTTCCCCAAACACTTCTATTCAAAACATTTAAGTGTAAGAAAACAGTTTTCCATCCTATTTACATCAAAACAATATTTTCTTGGAGCATTTAAATGCCTGGTAGATGGCTGGTTTCCATAGTTAAAAGGATGAAATGACGGTTCTCAGAGGTAAAAGTCCTGGGATTTTACTGATGGGCTTTAGAGACCTTGTGGCCCTTGCAGGCCCAGGTCCACACACTTCTGCACCCTCTGTCCTTTTACAGTGGGGAGAGTGGTAGGATCAAATCAAACTGAGAAGAGCCTACTCTGAGTTACAGGTTATATGGCTGGAGCTCTGTAAGCTGCAACTGTCTGAATACATCATAACTGGTAATGAATTAAAAAGGTATATAACACAAGTTCTGTGTGATAATTACAGAAACAAGAACTGTAAACATGTTGGACAGAATTAACCACTATACAATGAAGGGTCTTTGTTTTTTAAAAAAAAAAAGTCTGCAAAGAAATAACTGAATGAGAACAGATTGTACTTTATACCTTCCTGTCATCTATTTTAAATGCAATCGAAAACTGACACCGTTAACTTTTCTACACAGTATGCTAATGCTATATCATAATCCAGGATTAATGATGGAGTAAGCAATACACACGCAGTACATTTTAGAAATGTCAGTGGAAAGTATAAAACCTGCTTTTCCTTACTGCACAAATCCTTGATTTATGAATAAAATGAATTTATACAGATGCAAAGAAGACAGAAATATGACAGACAAAAAGAAATAACAAGCCATGCTTTCATTTGATAATTTCTTTGGCTTTACAATCCAAAACAAATGTTCTAACAGAAACGTTTTTCCATTCTAGTTTTTGAAAATCTTTAGTCTTCATTACCACCTACTGCTTCAATTTGGTTTTAAAAAGAATTAGCCACTTACTGTTGTATCAGGACTTTGAAATTCCATGTGTGCTATTATGGAAAATAAAGTCTGCCTAGAGCAGACTGTGTGACAAAGTGTATAATTCATGCTTGCTTTTCATCTCTGAAACTGCTATTCCAATCCAGCCCAGACCTCAGTGATCAAAAAATCTTTCAAATCTGATCACTTGTAAAGGGCACAAAAATAAATAAATAAATAAATTTCAGTGGGCCTGCATCTAAGGAAGATGAAATGCATATCACAAAAGTAATACAGTAGTCAAAGATCTGCCCTGGTAAGCTCTAAGCCTGGAAGTAGAAGATATAATATGAAATATTTTTGTATTAATAAAATGTTGAAAATTAAAGGATAGGCTCTGACCTCAAAAACTGCTGTTTTGTGTTGGTTCACTGGCACAAAACAGCTGTATAGATAGCTACCTGAGCTTTCCCTAAAAATAGAGGATCTGCAGTTTGTGAAAGGTCTGCTATGTCAGCCTATGCCTTTCCCAGCACAGAGGATACGGCAAGGGGCGGTGTGCTGCTCCGGAGTTCCGGGCTCCTGAAAGAGCGTCTTGGGGGTCTATAGCAGCAGCTGAAATTGAAGGTAGCCTTGAGGCGCCTCTGACTTACACTAGAAGCCAAACCTTTCCATACTGGTCACAGGACTGGGTAGATATAAAGGTGATTTAAAGCCATATTTTACCTATATATTTTAATATTTGGTTTTTCAGAAACAAATCTTTTTATATTGGCAAGCAATATAAGCCAAGCAAATCCTCCTCTGTTTATCTATGAAAATAATTATGCAGTTTATAAATCCCAATGTTAAACAGATTTTCCCATCATAATCTGTTTATACAATCACGTACCTTTGTGATATGTTATTGTACAGGGCTCCCACAAATAAATTGCAGTGGTTTGCGTTCATTAAAATGTTTGCTGCTGGAAATGAATATAAGCAGATATTCTATTTTTCTTTTGTCAGGTAACATTATTTGACATTATCTTGTGGCAATCCTACAAATAATTCAGATATCCTATCCTCTGTACGTATTGACCAGCAGTTTTTAACAAGTATACATAGCCTATAACACTAGAGTGAAGACAAGGCTACAATTCACTTGAAGGTCTTCACTAGTATTGTTAGGGTAAATGATCAACTTGAGTCAGGAATGAATGAAAAGAAAGAACCAAGAGGAATACTAGCCCTCTCTCATCAACAGAGGTCATCCATTTATATTTCTACAATTCAATAACTTGATTCTGCAACTCTTAATCACGAATAATGTTTGCTCACACATGTAATTTACTTGAAATCAACATGGATTAGACAAGGAAGCAAGAGTTACACGATAGGACACTAGTAAAACACAATATTTATATAGAAGTTTTCACATTTTTGTTCATCTGTTATTTCATTTTTCTATGCAGCTTAGAAATATCTTATGTAATTTCCTTTTCACACTTTACCCAAGTCCTTCGGTCAAGGAGGAGAAAGAATTATTCACCAAAGAGAGTTCATGTTAGACCCAGGATTCTATTGAAAGAAAATCATAGTGAAATAATTTTCTAATTTGAAATAAAAAAGGACAGCACATTAGATAAATTAAGCAAATCCATTCCTTCTTAAAGATTGCATATGTATTGAAATATATTTTTCTCTTTCAGTTTTCATGTTGTGCTTGTTGGTGGTATGGCAGTAGAGCTTTGTTGTTGTTTAATTTTTTTGTATTTTACACTTCCAGATCATTATTTTCAGTGAAATGGGATAACTTAAGTTTATATATATACAATGCAAATATATATTTAATCTTAGACTATGTTAATAATTATTTATGCCTTTCTAAGTGAAGTATGTTATTGAATAATATATGGACAATAACTATAAAGATTGCAGAAATGGCTATTTGATCTGTAAGTGCATTCTCCTTTCCAAATCTGAATTACTTTAATGTAATAAGTCTATATTTCACAGTGAAGGGGGAAGGATATATCTTTATGAATATGTATTGCATAGCTGTTTCTCTTCTGTTACTTATTGCATAATAAGTCCCATGTGTTATTCCTACCACAGAGAATCTCTGATGAGCCTTGAATTTAATTATCCTAAATTATACTCTTATTTATTATAAACTAACCTCAGATAAAAAAACTTCTCATGTTCAAGCACAAAGTTTCTTGTACTGAAGGTCAAAATATGTAGTAAAGTCAGAATGAAAAACAAAATGCTTAGAAGCAGACAATGCCTTAATAATGGCTCAATAACTATTTTTTTCAGTTCTATGAACAGTATTAATTTTAATAACATTCTACCACAAGTACCAAAAATATTAAGTCCTTTTTGATTTATAAGTCAGGTCATCCTACTACATCCCCTGCTGATTGCAAAACTAATAAGTACCAGTTTTATCATACTTAAGTAGGTTGTACAGAGTTGTAACCACAAAAATGGTAAAGACCAAGTCAAATTTGGTGCAGGAAAGGTTCATTTTAAAATCCCTGCAATATATAAAATAATGGACACCTAAATGTTATATATATATGCACTAAAATAATAAAACTATCCTAATGTCAATGAAAGCTATAGAAATTGCAGCATTGTTCTAATTAAAATAGCTTTATTCACTCAACAACAGAAGTTGCTGTTTTAGAAGCCATTTTATTTCACAGATGTCATGAAGACCACTGGAAACAGTTCTATTACCACAGTAAGAATTTGTTTTGTATAAAGCCTTATACGTTGCCTAAGGGATTTGGGCACCCAATTCCCAAAGTTAAAGGTTAAAGTTAACAAGTAATGGGTACCCAAATATCTTAGGAACTGCCAACCTGAGTTTGAATTTTCTACATTTATACTTTAAGGCAAATGGAATTTTTTTTTTCTAGCTGACAGAAAGAGTCTCACAGAAATGTGATACATTGCTATACAGCCACCCGGGTGACTCCCCAGACAATAAACCTTACAAAATCAGATCAGAAAGAACAATGGGTAATAAAGTGCTTTCTTCTTTTTCTTGGCATATGTGAGGGAGTACCGATAGGATCATGACAAAGTAAGACATAGTAAGATCTAATGAAATGATAAAATAAAGAAAACTGCACTGTCTTCAGATGAGTAAGTTTATTTGCATTGGGGTTGGCTGAATTTGGAAGACAACAGGGAATTTAGCTGAACAAATCTAGTATACAAATGATTCACGTGACATGACCTCCACTCACAGGTATGGGCAGCTAGTCTAGAAAAAAGCTCTTGAACAGAGACAAAAAAGATACAAAGGAAGAAAGTCAATGGCACGATTTGATTAGATCTTCTGGTTCTGAAGTACCATCACACAGTCCTATGGAAAAAAAATACCATTTTCTGAAGAATAATGTGATGTCCATGGAAATCCTCAAACTAAGAAAAACATCTGTATACTTTACCACCACCAAGATCTCACTCTCCTTTCCTCTCTAGTAATGAAACCAGACAGACAGAGCTATAGGGATGATTTTCCTTTCACTTATGGCAGGAAACACATAAATGAAAGGGAGTCAGCCCCACAGAGCTTCAGTTATGTATAAATCTTGATCCACTAGACGAAGCACTCACTGTAACAGCACAATGAAACAACAGCTTATTAATATTGTTTAGTGCTTAGGTTTCTTTTCTCTACCAATCAAATCACAGTCTTCTGAAACAGGGAGAAAAATGTTGCCTTAGCTCTATTTTTGCAGATAATCTCTGGGACTAATAATAGTTTACTGATATTTTAAATCATTCCTCCAGGAATATTTTAAGGGACTAAATTTGTTAAAAGCCTTGAAGTCTTGAATTTTTTGGTGCTCAGAGGATGTCCAGAAATTTTGTATTTGTAGTGCTCCCACATCAATCAACAGCAAAACTACCAGTGAAGTCAGTGAGAACAGTTAGGACAGTGCTGAGCACTTTTGAAAAACTCCCCTATTGTGTGCTTGCAGATGACAGATGCCTCAAACAGGATATACTGAAGAAACTTGATTCTTGTGTGCATCAAATGTGGTATTTATGGAATTAAAACAGAACATGTTTATTTTTTTTTCTTCTAAGAATTTTGTGAAAAGAAGCTGCAGAAACTGTAATGCAAAATTAAATTTCTCAGATTTTCTACTGCAAAATTTTCACACTTCCTAATGCATGTCTTTTTAAACAGTAAAGGTCAACTATTTAAGATGCAGCTGCAGGTAACTGTGAAATATCTCAAGGTCGTCATTTTTTTTTTTCATGTTCTCTCCCTGTTAACTGATGGGTGAAAGACCTCAAGGTTTCAACAAAACTGTAGCATGCCAGACAGCTTCGAAGTGAAATATGTGGAGATGCTATTACATTTCATATTTCCAAACATGGTGACAACCTTCTTTTTGGCCTGGCGGAAAACCACCACTTATATTATATAGGGAGAAAGGTTCTGTGAAGTAGAAAGTCATGTTCAGCACATTTCACATCCATTATAGTTTCCCTTGTCCCCCTGCTATTACACTACTTTCAGGCAATTCCTTGAAGCTGTATATTACAGAGATAAAACAGAAGTGCAGATATTATTTCCTAAGAAGCACTCTTGTCTTGATACACTTGTAACTCCATTAGAATAACAGGGAGAATTGGTCATTAATCTGCAAAAGGACATTTTTAAAAATGTTTTTAATGAGGTTTATAAATACAAAAAGCTGTTAGAGTGAAGCTTTTGCTTTCAAATTAACTTTCTGACATTATTAGACTGATATTTTGATGTCATGGGTTAGTGCAGAATTTATTTCAATTAATGTGGAAGAACACAACACAAGAAACAAACAATTACACTTCAACTTGTTTAATTAAAAAAAAGTTAGACAATCAATTATTGTATTTGATTTTAAAGAGACCTTTCCTAATTTTAATAAATTTGCATGATGGCAGAGAAAAGAGTTCTGTAGTTTTGCAGCTATTAAACCTGTAGGGATAAACTACAAAGACACCTGAAACACTGAAATATAGCCCTTTTTAATCAAATGAATCCTTAAAAGTTTTCAAAGCAGCATAGTTTAAGAGTATCTTCTTTTTTGCGCACATCTTCTCCCATCTATTATATCTGATACAGGACCAAGAAACTAAATGTCTGCTGTGATACAAGTAAATTGCTAGATAATTAAAACCCCTATGCTGTATGACATAGTGTAAGAAAACAAGTATTCTTCTATCTCATTTGAAGTTATTTTCTCACTAATGAAAATCAATTGTATGTTTTCCATTATGTAGTACACTCATACACACATATACACACACCTACATACTACAGCCACTGAATATGAACAGACAGTGGCCAGAAGCAGCCGTGTCCTTACCTAATTCTCTGATTTGGGCAAAACTCATTACTTTACTGGGAGTTTGTTCTGAGAAAGGAATACAGGATTTGGTCCTGTGATTTAAATTGTGCAGTTCCAAATCAGACAGGATCAAATTCTGCCTCCAGTCACCCACGTAGTAAGAGGGGTTGCATGGAAATAACTGAAGGCAGCTTTGGCCCAAAATCTGCACATGGGTGAATTTTCAAAGGATCTCCTTTGAGTGATCTACAGAGCCTCTGGTCACTTAGTTTTGGGCACTCAGGGGATAAGGGGAATTTACAATGGAGAAAGAGGGCAGTGCATGCTCTTTGAAGATGTGCATTCAGTGTATGCTCAAACTCACTGTGCTTTTAGTCTCTGAGATTTTCAAAACTTCACTGGCTATATGGTGCAACAGTTTCTGTTACCAACACAAGTCAACAGGGTTTTCATGGTCACTTGTGGCCTGCTGGAACAGTACAATGACCTCATCAGCACACGAATAGAAAGAAAAGTCTCACATAAATGTGGAGGGGGAATGAGTAACTAGTTTTTAAAAGTGATGTTCAAGCACCTTTTCCTGTTCTCTTTAAATTATGGCATAACAATCTTCAAAGTTTCATGTAATCTATCCGAAGTAAATACCTCTGCAATTTACCTGCAAATTTCCATGTTAGAGATTAATTCCTGAAAATGAATTCCTAGATTTGGTGCAAGTATCAGCTTATAAGGAAATTTAGTATCACGTCAGGGCAAGAAGGAGACAAATCAGAAACAAGGAGATCATATGAAAGAGATTTACAGCCCTGTTTCTGTCCATTCTGCTTGTGGACTGCTTCAGTTCTTATTTATTCATTCTGTTTGATTAGAACAGAAGACTGCAGAATCCCAAAGACTCTTTTTTTAGTGTAAACACATTTCAATACCTTGTTCTCTACTTTAGATATTCTTCCAGTTTATTCTGTAAGACGAGCCTATGGAAGTATCTCTTATACCTTTAAACTGCACATAATTTTGCAAGATAAGCCTGCGTCGCTTCAGACACATGAAGATTTCCATTTCCAAGAAACCTGCCAAAATATAGCTTTTGGGATGCTCAGTTTCCATCTCCATTTCCCTACGCAGTTCTCTCTCTCTCTCTCTCTCTTTTTATTTTATTTTTTTTGGTGAAAAACTGATCTTTATTTACCAAAAATATAAAAATTTATTCTCTCATTTCTCCATCTTCTTCTTCTTCTTCTTCATCAACACCTCTGATGTACAAGACATTATTACATCTTATCAGAACTTCACCAAGGTGTCCAGACAATGTACCATCTATGTATTCTTCTGTGTTTGCAAGCTGCATGTTCATGTAGCCATCGACAGACAGCAGGTAGCCCTTGTACTCCATCCCCCACTTCAGCTTCACCATCACCGGCTTCCCCGTCAGCCCGTTCAGGAAGGGCTTGGGGTTCAGGGGCAAGCTCATGGTAACACGGCCTGGTACAAGGCAGCCGTAAAAACAAAAATTACTCACCGGGCCGCCACATGTGCGCCCGCCCAAGTCAGAGACAGGGGAGGCATAAGGGCTAAACAACCCACTGGTTGAGGATGGGAGTCTCAGGTTTTCCATTCAGGGAACAACAGACAGCATATCTTTACTGTAGGTTGTAGGCAATGTCGGTTGTAGAGGGATTTGGCTTCTCTGGTATGGTAAGAACTGTACTTATTATTTATTGTTTTCATGTTTCTGTTAGTCTGGTAAGCACTTTTGCTTTTCTATTTAATAAATATTAAATAAAAAGGGTTGCAGATTGTTTTATTTATATATAATTTAAATAAATATCAGACATTCAATCAAGTTACTGCTGAAGATGTTCTTTTTAACATCTGACTTTCTGGGTTTTCCCAACAATATTAGCAGAAGTTAGTGCATACATCTGAAGGCAAAGTTGGGGTAAATGAACAATAAGAAAAGTAGTTACTAAAGAGGCTTCTTTGACTAAAGAAAAAAAGTCTTCTGCTTTAAAACATATTCTATTTCATTACATGCTGGATTTGAGGAAAATGGTCTAGGGTAGCAAGGTCTGAACTTGCATATTATACTTATGAAATGTATAGGATACTAAATGCAACTCTGTAGATTAAAGTAGCTTTATCCTGTGTTTGTATCCAGTGGTATTATGGTGAGCAATTATAAAAGGGTTTAAATAAAACATACGCTTCCAACGATGTGCAAATGTTATGTATAGGGTGACACAAATAAGAACAACCAAATTTAGACATCACAATATCCTTAAAAATTCCATTCCCATATTTAGAAAAAAAATCCACTGCATTCCTTTTTTTTCCTGTCCTTCATAACTGAAGCCTATTAAAATAGATCACATTGACATCATGCATGGTAACTTCAAAATGAAAAAAAAAATGCAGGCATTAATATAATATTAATTATTAATTAATTAACAAAAATATTGTTTTTCATCTGTCTCCCATGCTTTGTCTCAGTCGAAACATGAATTATTTTAGGAAGTTTGGAAAAAGAGTGGTTTAACTATTTTCAAGCTATCTGAATGTAAAACATATCTAGCTTTATTTCTCTCTATATATACTATATAGAGACCGGGTGATCTTACCTTCATTATCATCTTCCAAGTCATTTTTATCATTGTAGTGAAATTCTAGAGGTGAAATTCCCATTTGCTTGATTGCCTGAGCATCCCAAACATGAACTGGGAAAATGTTTCATGTTGAGATATTATTTGATACATGTGATCAAGTCTCCCCAAAATGAACTATGCCCTAAATGGGCATAATTCACTTTAACCTTAATGGGTGGTAGATGCATGTATCAAAGGGAGCTTTAACTCCTGCATTTTTTTTTTCATTTTAAAGTTACCATGCATGATGTCAATGTGATCTATTTTAATAGGCTTCAGTTTTGTAAAACATCTCTGATATCT
This sequence comes from Emydura macquarii macquarii, assembly GCF_026122565.2. Lineage (NCBI taxonomy): Eukaryota > Metazoa > Chordata > Testudines > Chelidae > Emydura > Emydura macquarii. Next base: position 30,036,574 of record NW_027131390.1, on the reverse strand, counting down.
GGGACTGGATCTCTTCCTGCAGAACCTGATGCTATCAACAGACATATCATCCATATAAATTTTGATTAAAAGATGAGGATTCACACATAGATCCATGTAACATCCAACTGGAAAAACTGGGACTGGAATACCCAAGATGGATGGGTTCTATTGAGTCACATTTAAAATGTCAAGAAAACTGATGTTTTACTTGGTTCTCTTCCCCTATAGAATTCTATTATAATGACACTTAACTTTGTACTGTAACCATGACAAATTCAGAGTCTTCTTAGAACATTACAACAGTCACCCCAGGTCTGAACTCTAAAAATGAGAGTTACCAGACTTTTTAGGAACTAACCATGCTTTACAACACACCAGTCTCCACTGACAGATGATTATACTTTATCAGTTTTTAGCTACAGTTGGCTAGGTGTCATACTGACCTTTCCTAATTCCTGAACTTCTCTGTAAATCTGTTTGCTAATTTAAGCAAATTGGTATCCTCTTTAAATTACATTTCTGCTATGCTAACAATAAATAATAATTAGAATTTATATAAAGGGCTTCTCATAAGGAATCACAAAATTCCTGCATTATAACTACTGATATATCTACTATTTAAATAGTATTATATATCTACTATTTAAACAGGTATTTAAATAGTAATGGAATACTGTTTAAATATCTGTAACAACTACCTTAACATAACAAATAAACCAATATAGCTTGAACTCCAAAAGTTGTGTATTCTACATACAAGGAGTATTGTGCAGGTGTGTTATGTAATATGTCAGCGAGCTACTGTCCGATAACACTGTGAAAAAACATTATTTATAATTTTAGATGAATGAAACTAGCAGCCATGTTATAAATCTAGGGAGATTTATACTGCATACAACTAGTAACATGACCTGAACAAAGATGTGTTGTATCACAGACGCTGAAGTAAGTGCTTGGGAATGTACAGGTAAAGCAGACTTGTTTGGAAAGGCTTAATCTAAGGCCCATTAAGTGAGTGGGAAGGCTCATTAACATTTTGTTCTACATGGATGCAAACTAATTCAACAAACATACTTCTGAAAAACATGACAACGCTTTGTTTGTTGAACCTAAACAAAAAAGGGCCAATCTTGGAGACCTAAATCAGATAAGACTCCTAGTGAAGTGAGTAGAAGACTTGCCTGAATAAAATGAGTAAAATCTACTAGGTTTGGGCCTAAGAGCTGAATCCTCTGGATTACTGGATATAAAGGTTATCACACATAAGAGTTTTTCATTATCCATTTATTAATCTATCTGACACAGTAAGTAATTTGACATATCAATAGTTATTTGAAATGAAAATTTAGTACAACTATAGATGTACTTTCATTACACCAGTTATGTTTAGATGCATGGCATAAAGGAACGTGTTTTACAAATACTGGTATATTTATTTTTTATAATGGAGTTTTGATTGGTCTGAGTTCAATTACAGTAATTCCAATACAGGAGAAATATTTCACATTGAGAATCAAAGACAGAGAGAAAAAGAGAATGGGCTGGCATCAGGGTTGTTCATTCTGGGTGCATTTAAATGAACAGACCAGAAAGGATGGCATTTTTTCCTCTCCATGTTCTAAATTGGCTTCTATCTGAATGTCAGATTTATTTTTCTAGTTCAAGCCACACCTGTGGCCTTTTGGGCCTAAATTTATTGACAGATGGACTGGACTCTGGACTATTTACCATTTACTATTCTCTCTCTGGGTATTTACATATCAATGCCTTGGGGTGCTGTGGCAACAGTCCAATGGCCTAATTTTTAGCACAGGATTCGTTTATGCCTTAATTGTTCAGCCTGGGAACCAAATATTTAAAAAGGATGGACCAACCATTGTGTAAAAACCAGACACAAATTACCGACTCCTTTCAGCATTATTACTGACAATCAGTCACTGACTTCTACAACTAAGTTTGGGAACCTATTATTAGAAGAACAGACATGCCAAACTAACAGGATGTGAGAGTGAGTAAAGAACTGAAATGTAGTAAACATTGCACCAACACACCTAGTAGCAGAAAACAAGAAATGAATCAAATAATTTAAAAATGCTTTAAATCACATGTATACTTATGGCCTATGTTATAGTCTGAATCAATACAACTCCCTATTTCTGCTTTTGAACAGCTGAAAATAAAATCACTGGGATATTTAATGAACCACTCGATCATTTCTGGACAACATCTCTATTTACGGAGTCTGGATTTGGAGAAACACAGAGTGGCTAATGTGTCAAAGTATGGGAGTAACTTTACTGTAGACACAAAGCCACGTCACTGGAGCAGACAAAAATAAAAAAGGTCTGACAAATACCTGTTGCAGAAAGGCCTTGAAATAAACTGCAGTTTTGAAATAAAATGTTGCATGTATGGAAGTCAAAGTACTTGCTTTTGGGGGGGGATAATTTGGTCTAAGCACTTAATCTGGTACTGCCCTCTAGGAAGAGTGTTTCAATCTTGAGCCCCTCTGTATGAGGTGACCTTAGAGAAGGTGTCCTAAACACAAAGTAATCAGTGCAGGAAATATGAGTGGAAATATCAGTTATGAGCATGAGTAAATGACACATCTAAGCATATTCTAAGACGGTGCTGAAATACATACTTGTGTGTTAAAATTTGGAGTTTTATCAGTAAACGTTGCATTGCCATTTTATTTTTCTATCACCAATACTGTGCTACCTTGTCACACTTAAAACAGTCGCCTATCTATCTTGCATTTTTCTTTGTACGAAATGATCACTCTGAAGCAAAGTGGAAAGGGGTAAAACTTATCAAATAATGAACTTATAAGGAAGCTGAGGTGTGAAATATGGAAGTAAGAAAAGTAACAAGGAAACAATCTATCTAGTGGATATGGACTAGGAGTCAGGAGACCTAAGTACCATTCCTAGATCAGCCACTGAAGTTGCTGTCTGACTGCAGGCATCTGAGTTTGCCTTTCTGCCTCAGTTTCTCCATTTCTAATATGAGGATAATTATATTCAGTATCCTTTGTAAAATGTTTTGTAGCCTATGGATGAAAGGAGCTATAAAGTTGCTACTAGTGTTGTTCTTTGCCAGATTATATTATTATTATTAAACCACAAAACAAAGTCATTTTGATTTCAAAGTGTGAGTGGTATGGTGAGCGAAAGTTCTCCCAGAGGGACAAAGAGTAAGAGCATGCCCACAAAGATCAACGGTCCAGTCTGACAAACAACTACATCTAGTGGTGATAAACTTCTAAAGGATTGAAGAATGGAGTTAGGCCATCCAAAGGTTTGCTTCCAATTCTAGTTTTATCCAAAGCGTCCTTACTTAGAAGCCTTATTATTGAAGAGAATTGAAATTTAACGTTTTTCTCCTTGATCTCTGTAGAACTATATGTTCTTATGTTCTTTATGTTTGCAACTTGTTACAATAACACAGTATGTACTGAAGATTTGTACTGTATTATTGTTCTGCTCTCAGTTTGTATTGGTTTTTGCAGAGATTACCATTGCTTTTTTTGTGCACAACCAAAGGAGTGCTAAAGCAGAAATACCCATAATGTCCCTTCAGACTTTCTGATTGTCTGTTTGCAATCCTGAGACAGAAGTATGGCTTTTCTATGTTCATTAAATAAAAAGGTCGCAGGTTAGTATCTTTGAACTGATACTCACTGAGTGCAAACACAGATTCTCTTTCAATTCCTTACCCAGAGGCTGGCTATACAATTGGTATAATAAACTTCAGAAAATGCTTCTAACTCTGCAAACATCCTTCAGTGTAACAAACGAATTGGTGGTACAATAGGTTTAATAAGTGTTCCCTCTCTGATGCCATCTGACCTGCTGTGAAAACTTTCGTGGGTGGTAAAATGTTTTAAGAAAACTCCCAGTTAACCATTGTAAAAATCAACTAATTAAGCTACACATTTATTGTAAGACCCTTTTATCTTCTGTTGAAGCCTGTTACAAATTTCACAAGACACTAGGATATCTCTGAAGGATCTGTCTAGGCAGCAAACAAACTCCTTGAGAGATGTTTGTGCTTTTTGAAATTACTATCTTGATTTTTCCCCCCTCAGAAAGCTGTTTTAGATATAATTCTTACAAAGTGGAAAGTACTCAAAAAACACAAGTGTTCAAAATTACATTTAGTTTTATTCCACTGAAGACTCTGCAGATTATTAGAATAAGAACTATTATTTTGAAGATATGGCTTTTCTTCTTCTTATTATTTTCTTTACTTTGGCTCGCTTAGCCAAAATTTAGATTCATTTCAGATTAAACTGTAGATCTACTAGTTATCAGGATCTTCACTAAAAAAATATGTACATGATCTACACCCATATAATTCATCTATGAGGGATTCCATTAACTGTCTAAGGCAGTTAACAGATACATGGGCAGATTCTGCCCCCCTTGCTAATGTTGAACAGTACTTAACACTGGTTTCAGTGACTACTTGCAGAGTAAGATAAGTATGGGTGGCAAATGCTAGCACATATCTATATAGATAAATGATCACCCTGAAACAGAAGCTAAATGTTACCTTAGACTAGAGCACTGGTCCCCAAACTGTGGGGCACACTGGGGCACAGAGCAACATTTTGGGGGAGGAAGCATGGTGGGACCTGAGCCAGCACTTTGCAGAGGGGCAGATCGGACATACTGGAACACTAGTTTAACACCAGTTTGTGCTGCTTGAGAAGACTGGAAAATCCAGTTCTCAATCTTTTTGATGCTCTGAGGTCAATTTGGGAGGCACTTCAAATGTACACATTTCAAACTCAGAAAAGAAAGGAGACGAGCAAAGCAGAAATGTTTCCTGTAAGACTTTCATGCTTCTTAGATCAAAACTGGTTTGTTTTTTTTAAAGCAGAGATTTTTATTCATTTAAAAATGAGTTATGTGATGATTACCTAAAGGAGTATTAAAAAAATATGCAGGATAATTCCATCAAGGCTTTTAAAAATCCTATATGCAATTTGTCAGTCTTTTCAGCGGGTTACAAATCTGAACTGCAATGGCAAAAACAACCATTTATATGCCATTATTCATTCCCAAGACTTATTCATAAGCACTGCATTATACAGTTTTCAGAGGGAGTTAAGTATCTCAACTTTTATTCAGCACATGTACTGTCTGCACTAGTCATTGGTTGGGTCATACACAACTTGCTCTTTTGTGCATTCTCAACTCATTTTGTAGTCTTATTTAAATGCAGTATTATTTATTGTAATGTATAGAAAATAGCCACAATCCAAGTTGATTTTAAGACAAAATGAGAGATAAGTAGCTTTTATCATTACTTCCCACACAACGTTATTATCTGCGCAGGTGTGCCTAGAATCAGTCTCTTCACCTTTTCATTTCTAAGACAGTTCACAGCTTCTGTTTAAATTATGCAGATGCCAGTGCCCTAAAATAATCTCTAAGAAGCCAGCCAATGAGAGTGACTGCAGATACCATATAAACTGTATGGAATTTAGCAAAATGGATTTTAATTCCTAGAAAGATCCCTTATTCCCCTGGAGTTTTATTAACAACAATAATATTTTGAAAGTCCTTTTAAAAGGGCATTTGTTCACCCATATATTTCAATGACTTACAAGCTTTGATAATCAGTGAGTAATGTGTGCGTGTAACACAGTATGGTAAAATAACATTATTAAGGTTGCAAAGTCAAGGACTCAAAAGAGAGGAAACACCTGAATTAAGCCTGTCTGTGCAACTTTAATTCAGCCTCCTTGTATGTATGCATTATGATACAGTCATTAATTACAAGGTCACATACTATTTCTCCACAGAACCCCTGCCTCTTTCAGTGCACAGAATGGACAGCACTCACAAAGAGCAGCTATGCAATATTTTGTTTTCTCTTCAGCATTCAGTGTGCGGCCTCACACCTTACTTACTGCACACTATTTACACCATTCACTATAGCATTTTGTGTGTTCAGAGCACAGTTCCCCTTTACTTCACTCTGAGTACTCGTAACTTGGACCACCGGGTCTCATGTCAGGCTCCAGAAAACAAGGAACAAGCAACTAGTGACCACATATTAAGCATTTCATTTCAGAGACTTGACTAGCATTATGTAGGAAATATGTGGCATAAAAAGGGATAGATCCAGTTCCTCAGGTGAACGTTTAACTGCCTTAATCATGAGACAATCCTTTCCTTCCTTACAACTCTCTGCCTCTTCACTATTAGAGCTGGTTGACCCTGGTGCACTTCTAAGTTGAGTGTATCAGGTTGCAGCCCCTCTACCGGCTCCTTCAGAACCGCTTACTGAAGTTCTAGCTACACTTTTCCCTGCACCTCCTGATCCTTGCTCACCCCATCTGTTGCCCCAAAAAGTTGCAGGACCTCCTTGCCAACCTCCTCTTGAAACTAGCCAAGATAGCCATCCATCATACCAGGAGGAGGAAGTTGGATGGGGCAGGGGTTCTCTGCAACAGCAGGGCCTATTTCCATTCCTTTGCACTGTCTCATCTCTGAGCAGAGTTCTTAGTCAGTATCCACAGTGACACCTTTGTGAAGCAGTGGGTACTGTCTGGGTTACTCTTCCAGTTATCTGATTTTTATTCTCTGACCTTCATTCTCGTCCCTGTTTTTTCATTTGTTGTAATTACTTGTGTCCTGGGTGTCCCGGACCCTCTCTCTTGGTTGAGGGGCAGAGCCTTTAGCTATCGGTAGGCTTAGACCCACCGTCTCCCAGGCCCAGAATAGGTACTAGAGCAGGCTGGAAATTTTCTGTCACAAAATGCCGATTTGTCAAAAACAAACTATTTCACAGAAAGGTGTCTATTTTGATGAACCTTCTGATGGAACACAAGCAGGTTTTGAAACTTGCCTGGCAGGCAACTGTCACAGGGTGACTGGCCCCTACAAGAAAGGGAGTGCACCTGGGATGATTACCTGCTGCAAGGAGTAAAAAGGCTCCTGCTGGGCCCTGAATTAGCAGGGAGGAGACACCAGGAAAGGCCTATAGAGAAGGGCCTAAACTCCAGGCCAGAGGGTCTGGGAAAGCAGGAAGGCAGACTCTTAGGGAGGAAGGACTGTGAGTAGCTTGGAACTGGAGCAGAAGAGGGTTTAAACTCTGAAGGGAAGGAAGGGTTGGGCCCAGCTGAAACTGGGTGAAGACTCGGAGATCTATTTTGAAAGACTTTGTGCAAACCTAAATAAACTGGACCCCAGCAGCGGGGAATGTTTTGAATATTTGGACTGTGCAGACTTTTTAAAGGAGCTGGAGTTAAAGAAAAACTGAGACAGGCCTCATCAGACCCACAGTTGGAGAGAAAGAAGCGCTACAGGGCAGGCATACCCTTTGACAGCAAGTTTCTGTCAAAAACCTTCCTGGTTTCCTGCCATCTCGCCAACCCAACTCCTCGACAGCTTGCCTGAACGGCAGCCTTGCAGTCGGGACCCCAGAACTTCCAAACTCTCAGGACTGCTCGATTTCCACAGCCTGGAGAGCCAAGTTCCAGGAAGCCCTAATTCTAGCCAAAGCTTTCAAGGTCAAGGCTTTCTGACACACAGATGGCAGCCTGGAACCCCTAAGGGTAAAAGGCACATCCCTGACTCAAAGGCCACTCCTTGCCAAATTCCAAGTCTCAGCTCCAACACATAGGGCCCCCGGCCTTTCAAAAGAACAGGTTATCAGATAACAATGTATTTTTCCCGAGCCTTGTTCTCAGAAATGGCTGAACCTTTTCTGCTGAAATTTTCAGAAAGCGTTCAGCCTGAGACAGACACCAGGCATGGAAGATTGGATGTTAAACTTGAACAATTTAAAGAAATTAACAAATTTATAAGCAACTGAAAACAGGGCCTTAAAAGGGGACACATTGGACAATAGGTGGTAGTGCCAGTCCCAGCCATAATAAATACTATACGCACAGTACTGCCAATTCCAAATATTAAAAAAATTACAAGTTAGGCTTTCAAAATCATGAGTGGCTGAAAAATCTTGAGATTTAAAGAAAAAACAAGTTCTGAATTATTTTTGTCTTCCAGGTTAGGAGATTTCAGCGTGCCCTTGGGTCATGTTTTTAAACTTTTCTTTGCAACCAGAAAGACTAGAAACTTACTTTTCTATTTAAAAAAAAAAAAAATAAAGCTGAGATTTTCACATAATCAGGACCTGGGGCTTAAAGTAAAACACCAAATACCATGAGATTCATGATAAAAATTACGAGATAGTAACATTCTAAGTTATATGCCCACCACCCACCCTCACATGAATTTGTGCAAACTATATATAAAATCCAACTCCAGAAATGAAAAAGTAACCAAAATGAAATAGGATGGAAGTTATTAATGAAAAGAGAGATCCAGTTCTTCATTCTCTAAGTGAAACTGGATAAAGCTGTACTTCTAATGCTCAAAGAAAAACAAGATGACATCATTTGTAACCAGTCAGCAGACGTGTTGCCAATGAGTTTGGCAGAAAGTTATCTGGTACGTCTCATTTTTTCTTGGACTCTAACTTGTATGCAAAAAGGGGCTGAAAAATTCATTATAACCTACTCCACATTTCCATGTGTCAATACATCCTACACAGCTTGTTGATAGCAGCACTTCACACACACACACACACACACACACACACACACACACACACACACACACACACTCACACACACACTTTGTAAAGATTAAAGTTATCTGGTGGGTTAGCGATGACACTTCTCCGCTCTTCCCCTGCTTACCAATAAGAGTGTAACTTCAGTGCCGATGAGCACTCTAAGTGAGATCCTGTCCTCATCAACCTGGCTTTACAGGCCACTATTGGCTACTTACACTTCCCACACCTCCAGCATCCCCCTGTCATATGCTGTACACCCCACTGAGAGTAAATTACAGATTTGTGACAACAGACTAGCATGAGTGATAACAGCCCAAGTGATGCCGCAATTTTCTACAATCAACCAAATTATCCCTTCTTCATGAAAGGGAAATAGCACTAAGAGACACAATCAAGTATGCAGGGAGTCAAGAATATAGGGCTCATGGCACAAATTGCTAAGTTGTTCTAAACTGGGTATGCAACCAGCTAAAGGCGTCTAACACAAATTGGTCACTTATGTATTGGCACACTTTCACGTTAAACAAAGTCAAACAAAAGAGATCTTGCACATGTTTTATGTACAGAAGAAACTCCAAAAGTGACACATCTTAAGGAGAAACAGATCAGTATTCCTGAGTATAACTTTAAATAGCCAGCATGGGAATGACGGAAAGAAGTAATGGTATTAGTGGGAATCCAGGAAATCATAAGCAAAAACTGGTTTCCCAAACTGGCTATGGGATATAGTCATTCAATTCAGCCATGGATCAGCAAATGGATAGCATGCTTTTAGCCCTGATCCATTCAAGCATGTGTTTAAAGTTAAGCACTGAAGTCAATGGGACTACTCACATACTTAAATTGAAGTATGTGCTTAACTGCTTTACCAGATCAGGGCCTTAATATGCACAATTCCATGGCTTTATGCTTCATGTTAATTTAGGAAGATATGTTAAAGTCAAATTGCTATCTACTTATCTTGCCATTTACCTACTTTTATAGTTTAAATCACCTAAATATCCAACTGCCATTAATCCTAGAAAGAGCAGCAGTTAGTTTCACAGGTTGGAGGGTAAATATACATTGCATATATACCATTGATGCCAGCTAGAGTTCTTTGTTATGATGCTAGCATAGAATTCAGTTTATATTGTGAGCATGATATAACCCTAGTCTCAATGGAACTCTACATATAGACACTCAAAGTCATGCAGTAACACTCAAGTAAATATAACTTTTTGCTGCATTCAAAACATAATGATTAGAGTACTGAATGAGATGCAAGTACATCAGAAAAAAACAAATGAGACAATTGTGATAGTTTGGGATATTCGGGTTACCAGTTTTACACTGAATGTTTCTCACTCATACCTTCAAAAGGGAAACTACAGAAGACTATGGACGCCCTTTTGCACACTTTAGTCAGTTACTATTCATTCTAATTTTCATTCTTTCAAGTTTTGGCTTTGTTTTTTGTTCTTTCACTATGTCTTTGCAGTCCACTTATCCTTTTCTGCTTATAGAAGAGCCCCCTCTTTAAGACACCTTTAAGAGGTGTCATTTCTTTAAAGTCTTAAATCTCTATTTTACTCTTTTCTAAAAAGCATTTTGTGATACCTCTTATGAGGAATGATGTATAACATAAATGATATTCTGTTCACAGTAGGGTACAAGGAGGTATTGCTATGCTGACGCTGTCTGATTATGTGAGGATATTGAATATTATAGGTCTTTTCTGGGTCTAGAATTATTTCCCATTATGCTGCCAAATGATCGTGGAATATTGGTGACCATTTTTTAATAATGGATGTTATGACTCATCTGTCCAAAATACTTTTCAATGCCACATTGAAAAGATAAGAAGCCATTTGGGTAAAATACCCTAATAAATCATAACACTTTAACGTCTGATAGGTTTTATTATTACTTTATGTTTTATTGTAAATTTGTTTCAAGCCTATTGATTTTGAGGATACTCTACTCTTATAATTAAATATCACCAATTTCTTCAGCATTAAATCATTTTCACCTTGTGACTTTTACAGTAGAAAACCCCTCTTCATTTAACTTCTGATCTCTCTTACTCATGTGCAGATGTTAAAATAACAGGAACCTATATGATCCATTTTCACACCGTCTCCAACTTACTGAATACAAAACCAGACTCCATTCGTATGCAATTATTAATGAAAGCATAGTGCCAATGTTGAAAAGCAGCTAACACATCGCAGTGGACAACTTTAAAACTGTGTGAAAACAATATTTTTTTTTTTTTTCAGGACAAGAGGGACAAATACTTAGAGTGTGGTTCTATTGAAAGTGGCTTAGTTTAACACAATTTGCAATTAACAGAAGTTGCAGTGGAGATAGGCATGGCTGTGTTAGCATGTCAGGCGATCTTACCAAACAATTCAAAAATTTATACATAATTAGTGTCAAAAGCTAAGGTATACAGATTGGTAATTTCCAAGCAGGAAATTACCTAACACTCATTTTTTATACATTTCAATGTACATAGTTCAAAAAAAAAAAGTTTCTGAGCATTGTTTTGGGGAAGTGAGTTAAAAGTGATTAACTCTTCAGATATTGGAATAGGTAGAGAAATAGAGAAGTAACATAGAACTGGGCAAAAATTTTGGGGGAAATTTCTCAATAATTTTAGCTGACTTTGCCATGCCGATTGCAGCTGACATTTTGAAATTTTCCAGCCAACTGTAGAATAAACAAAATATCAGAGAGATTAATTTTTGCTGAATGAGATTACTGCTCCTTAGAAGAAACACTAAGATTTCTCTGCAAATATCAGTCATTGTATTTGAGCATCCCACAAGCAATGTAAGGAAAATAATAAATTAAATGGAATTATAATTAAAAAACCCCCCAAAAATGAACCAACAACAGGCACTGACACTCAAATTGATATCCCTATCTATTTTATAAGGATTTGGGGATAAACTGACAGCAGAGCTAGCATTAAAATTTGAAAGTATTCTCTTTTATTGTAATAGGCTAAAATCTTAAACAAATAACTTTCAGAAAGAAGTGTACTCCAAACCCTGCTCTTAAAGCAGATTTTAAACAGTTACTATAATCATTACATATTTTAATTTGCAGTTTCAAGTTCAGAACACTCAGTGGCCAGAGTCTGCCTTTTGCCAGCATTATCATGTTCTTCACAATATTCTGGGTATGGAACCTGAGGATGTTAGGAATTGTGAAGATGTACTGCTCTGGTGTGCCTAGTGAAAGCTTCTTTATACAGAGGCACCTGAGGTATCAGAAGACAACTGTGAGCCACTATCATCAAGTCAGCAAAGATGTTTAAATTAAAGAAAGTCACTGGAAATGCTTAAATGAAATAAAGATATGGCATACTGGCCCCTGATAAATCTAAGAATCTTTAAAAGTAGGGGGTGAGAAGGGCTCAGACAGTGGAAGAGCTTATGGAGAGAGAGTTTTTGAAACAACGTTCAACATTAGCTGAACATTACTGGAAAAGCAGTGTGAGCTATAGAGAAGCAAATTCAGAAAGAGAAGTTTGACAAGGATCTGGACATGTTTGAATCAATGCTGTAGCTATTAGCATGTATCTTCCCAAGAGCTCTCATATACAGACTACCAAGCAGTACAATAAGTATTTCCACTGGTATCTCAGCCCATCTATTTCTCAACAAGCCCATAGTGTATCCTCATCAAAATCACTGGATATAGAGCATTTTTCATGGACTAGTCTTCTGTGAAAATTTACATAAAAACAGCAAGCTCTTCTGGTTATAAAGTAGTGTTTTACAAGGCAGCTTTGCAGTTTGTTCTATCAATAGTGCTTGTTTAAGCATTACAGCATGAGCTTCTTCCTTTTTTTATTAACAATTTTGCTGCTGTTCTGCACATGTTAAGCAGTTTCCCAGTGAAGCAGAAATGAAGCATTAAACCGTGTCAAGAAATGAAATCCTAATATTACCATAAAAAACACAACATGTGTAGTATTCAAGGGGGAAAATGGTTATTGACGCTTAGTTCTTTCAGAGAAACAAAGCGTTAAACAGCTCGTCAAGCTTTGTCAATTCCATTCTCAAATTTTATACTATGTGCTTTTTTACAAAACTTGGTTAAATTTTTACTCTCTCATTGTCACCATCCATGTCAGTTTCTGTCTCCCAGGGCAGCTCCAATTACGCTTTCTTTTCTGTTTTAAGCAAGCAAATGATGTTTTCTTCTAGGGTAGCAGCAGGCTGTTGATATGCAATAGTAGAAGTATTCAGTAATATGCATAAAATTCAGACATTAATGTAAAAATATTTCTCAAGTTACGGGCTTTGTTCTTAAGACACACCCTCACCTTTCCTAGAGCTTTTTTAAATGCACAATCAACTCCCATTGTGGCTTTGTTCAGACTATAATTGACAGTTATTTTCTTTGAGTCACAGTCATCTAAATAACTTCCTCATTCAGAATACATGAAAATCAGCAAGGTTATTTCCAAAAAACAGGTGAGAAAACATAGTATCTCAATATTCATTCGGGAATTAAGTAGGATTTAAATGGTGCACAGGCCTCATGAAGACCCTCTACACAGGGATGAACTTCATCCCCTACAAACAAATTTACATTCTGTCCTTTCCTGTAGACTAGAGGTTACAGTGTCTGAAAACCCAGGAATCATACCAATACAATTGCAAAGCAGCAATTTCACACATAGAGCAGGCAAAGTCTAAGATTAATACCAAGACCTCAAGTTCCTGTTCTTCAATGTAAAAATCAATGTTTAGAAAGGTTTTATCACCCTCAGCCTCATCACAAAAGATGTCTTAATCTGATTTGCATCACAAAAATCTGGTCAGATGATGTTGCAGGCTTACTATTAATCATCTCACAGGATCCTCATGACTCTATAGACCTAGAGCCATAGAATTGGAAAGGAAGAGAAATAGCTATCTTATTCCACTACAGACTGAAGTGCAAAAGAAACAGTATATCTTAAGTGCATCTATTTATACTTCTGATCTAGAGATAAAACCAACATGTGCATCCTGTTAATCTATAGTCTGACCTTCAACAAACAAAAGGTGTCCTAAAAGAGAGAACTAAGGGCTTGTCTACATGTGTGTGGCAAGCCACAGTGTAAATCTACAGCACATCATCTTACTGCACACTAACTTGCCGTGGACACCACTACAATGCAGTAAGGTATGTCTACACTGAAATACAGCTCCCACAGCTGACCTGTTTCAGCTGATTCGGGCTTGCAGGACTCTGGCTGCAGTGCTATAAAATTGCAACGTAAGACATCTAGGCTCAGGTGATAGCCTGGGCTCTGGGACCCCTCCAGGGGGAGGGTCCCAGGGCTCAGGCTCCAGCCCAAGCCTAGACATATTCAGTGTAATTTTTATAGCCCTGAAGTCTCAGCCCCACGTCAGCTGACACCTGTCAGCTGCAGATGTTTTACTAGTGTCAACATACCCTAAAAGTATCTAAGATACTGTATGCTACACTGATAAAGTTCTTATATTGTACTGTCCCAGGGAAATCCAACATCCATACTGACAACACCTCTGATGCATTAGCCCACACTTTCCAAGTTTGATTTTCTCACAGATAATCTCTGGGACTGTCATATTTCAGGTTTCATTTTAAGAATGGGCCTGGATGTAGGAATCATAAGAAACACCCTTTATCCTGGATTGATTTCTGTCTCCTCCAGGCTGAGATCAGGACCACCCCAATAAACAAGCAAGAAGCTGTAAATGTAATTGTGTGACCAGAGAAGGTCACATAGATGCAGTCAAAGTTCCTAACACCCTTGCAAGTAATCCCATCTATAACCACAGGGTACAATCACTCAGAGCTATCCTAAAATAAAGCCCACTCCTGCAACCGAGTAAAGAGCGAGTAAAAATGATTAAAGACTTCAGGATTTAACCCATTAGGCAAGGACTTTTTTTTTCTTCTAGTGTATGGGGCAGTCATAAAACAATAAAGAATTTGCTTTTTTTCCCCATGTATGCCTTTGTTTTTGTTCTATAGGTGAGTTAGGCTACCGTAATTGTAAATACTTCAAGCACTGAAAATATACGTCACCATCCTCCCACAGAAGTCAAGCCTATATGTGAATACAAATATTTGAACACATTTAGACCTATTAAACTGTCCAAGCTCATTATTGATTTTACTGTGTATAAAGCAGCTGAAGCATTAGACAGCAGACGTTCCTAGCCATAAACATTAAAAGGAATCTGAGTCTGCAGCAAATATATAATGCCATTTTTAATGTAACTGATTATTTCACTTGAGAATCCAAGTCTTGAAAGAGTCCTTGGTGTCTGATTTTACACATCTGAGTCACAAAGACAATCATCAGGGCAAGACCATATCTTCATTCCTACAAACAGAGCGCTGTGTTGAGCACATGCTTCTACACGTACATTGCCTGAACTCTAACACTCTGTCTAGTCCTGGAGAATGATCCATTTAATCATGGGTTAGGCTGTAAATCCCTCATACTTCCACCAAGCCCCCCTTACAGGATTCAACCTTTTGGACATATTGCTTAGCTACCCTGAGGAGAGAGAGAGGGGGGGTGGAGGTGGGGGTTGATCTCTGTATCACATTATTGCCACAGAACGATTTCAAAAATGCAATACAGAATGTGGCTTATGTTAGCACGGCTGATACACTCCTTGAATACATAATCAGTGAAAGGTAAATTATCAGCATGTAATATCTCTGTGAAGTGCTCATAACTGATCTCATAGAGAAATTCCCCAGACTTCGGTGATGTGTTTGATCCCAAGTTTATGAGAAGTATTATTAAACATAAAATGATTTCATTTGAAGCATTCCCAGTCTCACAACACTCACTAATACATGGTTCTTCTCCTTTGCTAGATTTAACCAACTTTCTTCCCTATCATCTCAAAGAGAGAGACTTGGCCTACATACCTTCATTGGGACATATAAAGGAAACATGAAATGAGCATGTCTACTTGAGGAATTGGTCACTTTATGATCAAGGATGACAGAATCTGGGCCATTACGCCTTTTGCATATAAAACATTGTATATGAGGATATCTGAGTAATATGCTATCATGGGTTTGTTTAGTAGTGTGAATTTTATAGCTATTTTTTTTTTTAAATATATAATATGTAATAGAACTCTTGTATTTTTGATAAGGCAAGAAGTTTTGAGTATGTAATCAACTTTGTATTCTCCCTCTGTCACACATATAGTAAGTATGTGGATATGTAGAAATTGTAATTATAACATCATTTTCATTAAATCATGAAGGGAACACTAGAAAGTTAGAGATCAGGTTGAATATGGTACTATGGTTTTCAGTTTTTGATGTGTGCATTTAAACTGATATTCTTCTATTGAAAGTGAGTGTGTTGGAGAAATTATTAATGTGTTGGTATCACATTGGTAATGGGATAATGCTTGGAGATTGGCATTGTTTTGGTTTTGATAATTTCATATAATCTTTTTTTGGGTTTACATTGTTGTAAGTAAATAAGTTTGATCAACTTTGATAATAAGTTAACAATTTGCATGTGTGTAAGAATATATGTAAACCCCAATAATTTATGTCTTCAACCATAGTAATTCTAACTATAATTCACTTCTCTGAAACAAAAATTCAACACAAAAGATAGATTATGTAATTTCATGACCACATTCATCTTTACCCCATTCACAAACTTGAAATACATTTTATATTGACTCTAAAATTGAATAACATGGCTGACAAACTCCTGGAGTCTTTAAAATTCTCTTTGTTAGACATGTAGTGCTTGATTCCCAGGTCCTACTGATAAATTAAGATCAGAACAATGCAAACAGAGTTTGGTTTTCATAAACTATATATTTTCCTCTCCTTTCTTATTTAAACAAATAATTATGATTAAATTATTTAAAAAAATAATTACCCTTCCGCCTCATGCAAACAACACGGAAATTAAAAAGAAATTAAATTGGATTAAGGTAATGTTGTAGCTCTCTGCTGGTGCAAAGTAGCCGAAATTCCAGCATAGCTGGCCACAGGAGAATCACTAGAGTTTATGAAGATCTTTAGGTGGTATAAAGCTACCACAGAAGCACCCATGCCACACATTCCCTGCATTCAGCACAGAAGGTGTAACCAGTGCATTCCAGCACTACGCCAATTCCCAGCTGCCATATCAACACCGTGGGGATGTTGGCAACTGGAACAAGTTAGAGTAGAGTTCAGAGGAACCAGCTCAAAGAGAGCAGCCCCAGTGCTAAAGTTAGGTTTTAACCTCTGTCCTGAATTGTAGAATCATAGAATAGAAAAATTGTAAGGGACCTCAAGAGGCCTTGTAGTCCACTCCCTTGAACTCAAGGCAGGACCAAGCATTATGTAGACCATCCCTGACAGGCTTCTGTCTAACAGAGCACTTCTTGGTCACATCTATATCAGGGAGTTAAACATTGTTCTCAGACATCCCAGGTGAGTGCCCTAACCGCCAGGTAACTGTAATTTGAGGTGAATCTCTCTATCTCCCCTGCCGTAGGTATTCCACTTTGCATAGATAATTACTCATTGGGGAAGAGACAAAGTGACTGACTCTATAACTGGGTGGTTAGGGAACACAGCTGAAATGGGGGTGACAAAGGTTCAAGTACCTGATTCTCCCACATCGCAGGTGAGAGTCAATCTCCGAAACAGGCAGAGCAATGATTTGAACCTTGGTCTCCCACATTCCAGATGGGTGCCCTGAACATCAGGTTATTCTGAATTGGTGTCACTCTCTCAATTCCATCCTTCACCTGAGACCCGTTTCCTGCAAAAAAATTCAGTTTTGACAAAGCGGCATTTTCTGATGAAAAAACATTTCCAAAAAAATTTTCAACCAGCTCTACCTCAGCAGGCTTTTCTATGACTTATTGGAAATGCATACACAGTTACAGTATAGGCAGTGTGTAGCTGACCATTCCTCATTCAGAAAGCCTTGGGTCTTGTTCTAAGAAACATCCATGCAATTATTACATGTCTAGTTACAGTGACCATCAAGGATAAGAAAAAGGAGGTAGGTTGAGATTTTTGAAGGGGCCAAAGGGAATTAGGTGCCCAAATACAGTTGGCTTTCCCAGCTGTAGACTTTAGCTAGAGTTGCACTTGAATCTTCATATGGATACTTTAAAGTGAAGTAGTGGCTGAAGAGAGTGGATTGTTCACTGGTGGTGGCACTGCATTTTGAACGAGTAGTTTTACAGATATCAGCAGGTGGAATTGTCTCTCAAAGACTCTTAAAGGGAAAAAATACCATTTTAAAAAGATGCTATAGATCAGACTCTGGCTTAGAAAAGCAGCGAGTTAGCACACCCAGAGCCTTTTAACATTTCCCTTTCCCAGTCTCTCTCTTAAAATGTAGAACTGTATTGAGCTTTTCCTGATTTCTCTTAATCTCTCCATTGACTTATAATTAAATTAGAGCCTGGAAACTAACACACACACACACACACACACACACACACACACACAATTAAATAAATAAATGAAGTGAGAGATCTTGCTCGCCAGGTGGATTTTCCCCAAGAGCTTGCAGCACTAATTATAAGTCTTAGGTAACTCAGTAGTAACAGCACTGTCACCGCAGTGCTAGTTATTTCTATTTAGCAATTATGCTTTCATGTTTTTACTTGCCTTTCAGGTATTTTCTACATTCACAGTTTAATCTACAGTTTAACAAAGGATATAGTACAAAAATGACAGTTTAGTCACTGTTAGAATTTTGACTTAATCTCCATGAATAGAATATTGTAATATATGCCATTTGTGGATACTTTGGTCATCCAGCTGTATTATTTAATGATGAGACATAAATCAAAAAGTATAAACAGATTAAACCTTTACCTAATGCTTTTCCTTTTTACTTATGATCCTTATTTTAAATCTCTACTCTAAAATGACATCTTTTAAAAAAGCTTTAAGCTTCAACTTCTCTCCTATAAAGAAAGAATATGTAAAATTCCCAAAAGCCCAAGCTTGCTAAATTGTCCAATCCATCTCCAGTCAAGTAACAAAAACACATCAAGTGACACCACACATTTTAAAACCATATGGAGTGCTAAATTGAAAACAACCCAATTAAAGCAGAGTTTAGTGTTCAAAGCCTGGAGTGAAACCAAAATTCAGGGTTCTTACTATCTTCACAAGAAAATAACCCACACTGTGTTGTTAAACGCTGATAATTTCTGGTGTGTTACATTGCACGGACAACATTTCAGTGTACAATCAGAATAATAATGATAAATTCTTCAAGGTAACAATGGAATAGTAGGTAAAAGAGATTATAGGAGGTCTTTGTTCACAAAAGGTAAAAATGTGAAACCCAGTGCCAACTGTCCATTAACAGATGTATGTAAAAAGTTATTACATTTCTTGAATTGTGGAGCTACAACAACTGTTAGGTGCTAGTACAGTAAGCATCACTTAATAAGAACAAGGATTAGTTCTTGTGGTTAGAGCACTAGACTGGAACTAAAGATCTCCTGGCTCAGTTCACAACCCTGCTATGTAATTCCTATGTGATCAAGGTCAAATGACTCAATCTGTCAATGCCTCTGTTACAGGAGAAGTTAACAAAATGAAATAAAAACAAAAACAGTGCAGGAAACTCCCTAGCACAGCCATAAAGAATTTTCATTCTATAGGTAATGATATTTATGTAGAACAATGCAAACTATAGGCCCCAATTCTTTTTTCCATTTATTCCTGCACTTGAGGCATGAATAGGATAGTGACGGAGCACAAAGGTGACTTTAAGCCACCTTTGTGCTTACAATGTTATGGAGCAGCTCTGTGTCTGCCTGGCCCACAAGTAATGAAGTTAAAGCAACCTCAAGTATGCACTACTAATTCATATTCTGCTTCCTATGGCTCCCTTGAGAATAACTGTATTACAGTGCACTCTGGCTATGTTTCCTCTCCACCTCCTCTTTCCTCTCATGCCCTTTATATTTCCCACATCCCGGTCTGGGAGCAGGATTCTTTGAACCCTTATACCAGCTTTACAGCACCATGGCAGACCCTTTGTTTAGGAGAAATTCTCAGGGGATCATTTCCACTTCCTTTCACTCTTCTCCTTAGTATAACTATGAATCGAGCCTGTAAACTTAAAAAACTATGAATTACCATGACAAATGAACAGCTTGTCAATATAATGGAAAGCACATGAATAAAAAATGATACATGCCTCAAACTGAAATATCGATTGAAAATGAAACTTTTAGGAGTTTCGAATAGTGGGTTTGGTAAACATCCTTTCACACAAAGGCTTTAAAAATATGAAAAAGCTATTGATTTCTTACAGAAGTAATATAGCTATATAACAGCACTTTTGTTTATCAACCACCTTTTAAAATGGAAGGATAAGTTACACCAACTATGGCAGGATATTAATCAATCCTATATTTAAATAATCATCAATATATACCTTATTTTCCACTCTCGGGGTGACCTCCAAATACAGTATCTTCTTATTCACAGTTTTCACGAATTCCTGCAGGATCTCAAGGAATCTGAGGGAACCTCTTTGCAATGATTAGTATTTGTTAACACTCTCCATTGCAGCACAGAATAATTAAATAGTCAATTAAGAAAATGTCATGTGTGTGAGATGCTTTAAAGCAAAGCTGGATATTTGAAAAAAAAAATGCATGTGCATGGGGAATTATTCCTCTTCATGACCACCCCCATCAGAAAAACCCATATTAATATTCATAAACAGAAATTCACACTCATTCCTCTTATTCACAGGCAGTCCTGAACTTTCTGTAGCAGTGTTATCCATATAACAACATTAAAAAGTCTTAGTATACAAGGCATTTTTCTAATGAAAAGTGTTAGCGCTGCACCATGTTCACTTATGCCACACCAAGCACAACATCCTAACCTTGTTTATTGTCTTATTTATGTGATATGATCAACTAAATAGTTTCAAATAGTACAAGACTAACAATATAATTCTCATAGACTAACACTTAAATATCTTTTCCTAGTTAGGCAGATAAAACTGCTCATATCCATTCCAATATCTGTGTGCCCCGTGCACAGATTCCCGGAACTTTTTCCCTTAGCACGCCCGCAGGGCCAGGCGGTGCCCCCTGGAGTGCCACGCTCATGTCGTGGTAGGTAGGGCGCTCCCTTCTTTCTGCCGACTCCGACAGTAGGGATGGGGGGTGGGTTTGGAATGGATATGAGCAACACATCTCGAAGAACAGCAGTTACTGGTAAGTAACCTTGTTTTCTCTCTTTGAGTGATTGCTCATATGCATTCCAATTTAGGTGATTAAGTAGCCATACCCTAGGAGGCGGGTAGGAGTCACTGACGAGCAGCTGCGTCGTCTCTCGCCTGTTGAACAATGGCATAGTGGGTCGTGAAAGTGTGGACTGATGACCAGGGGGCTTCCCTGCAGATGTCCTGCAGTGGCACGTTCTCTAGGAAGGCCGCCGATGAGGCTTGAGCCCTGCTCGAATGTGCCGTTACTGTTCCTGGCAGGGGCACTTTCGCTTGCTCGTAACATATCTTAATACAGGACGTGATCCAAGAAGAGATTCGCTGGGTGGAGACAGGAGAGCCCTTCATGTGGTCTGCCACTGCCACGAACAGCTGTGTCGATTTGCGGAAGGGTCTGGTTCTCTCCATGTAGTATGCCAGGGCCCGCCTGACATCCAGCGAATGCCATCTCCGTTCCTCTTCTGCACCATGTGGTTTAGGGAAAAACACAGGGAGGAAGATGTTTTGGGTACAATGGAATTGGGACACTACCTTGGGTAGGAAGGCTGGGTGAGGCCGCAGCCTGACCTTGTCCTTGTAAAAAACCATATGGGGGGCTCCAATGTTAATGCTCTTATCTCAGAGACCCTCCTGGCCGAAGTAATGGCCACCAAGGATGCTACCTTCCAAGAGAGGAGCAACAGGGAGCATGTAGCCATGGGCTCAAAGGTGGGTCCTGTCAATATGGTGAGGACCAGGTTTAAATCCGAGGGGGGGATTGGGTCCCGAACCTGTGGAAACACCCTCTCCACCCCTTTCAGGAATCTGACCGACGTAGGGTGGGAAAACAGCGACCGCCCTTCCATCGGCTGGTGAAAAGCCGAGATGGCCTCCAGGTGTACCTTCAGGGAGGCCAAGGCTAGGCCTTGAAGTTCAAGATGCAAAAGGTATTCCAGAATCGCCTGTATTGGCGAGCAGGTTGGCATGATACCCTTGGCCTCTGCCCAACCCATAAAGCGCCTCCACTTAGCCCGGTATGTAACCTGTGTGGAGGGTTTTTTGCTACCCAACAGAATCTGTTGAACCTGCAAGGAGCAGGCTCTTTCTCCCTCTGTCAGCTAGAGTCTCCATGCTGTCAGATGGAGGGAGTCCAGGTCCGGGTGCAACAGGCGCCCCTTGTCCTGGAAGAGCAAGTCGTATTGGCTGAGGAGCGGGAGCGGTGAGGCGATGGATAGGTCGAGCAGCGTACTGAACCAGTACTGTCTCGGCCACGCTGGGGCGATCAGGATGACATTCACCCTGTTCCTCTTGATCTTGAGCAGGACTTGAGGGAGGAGTGGGATGGGGGGAAAAGCATACATCAGGGACCCCGACCATTCTATTAAGAACACGTTGGACAGGGAACCCGGCTCGCGACCTCGGAGCGAGCAGTATTTCAGGCACTTCATGTTCCAAGAGGATGAGAACAGGTCCAGAAGGGGAACTCCCTACTCTCGGAAGATTGAAGTTGCTACCTCGTGGTGTAGCGACCACTCGTGCCGGGGAGAGAATGACCTGCTGAGGCGGTCCGCCTTGTCGTTCCTGGTCCCCAGGAGGTGAGAGGCAAACAAATGAAAGTCGTGCCTCACTGCAAATTCCCATAGTCGTGTAGCCTCCTGGCACAGGCCAAGGAGCGCGCCCCTCCCTTGCCTGTTCATGTAGAACATGGTGGCTGTATTGTCCGTAAGGACCCGTACCCCCCTGCCCTTCAGGAATCTGAGGAAGGTCTTGCAGGCCAAACGGACTGCTCTGAGCTCACGAACATTGATATGTAGAGCTCTCTCCATCGGTGACCATAACCCTTGGGTGCCCAGGTCGCTGCGGATATGGGCTCCCCATCACACATCCGAGGCATCCGTGATAAGGGTCACAGACGGAGCCAGGTCTCTGAACGGGACTCCCTTGAGCACCTCCCTCGGGTTCCTCCACCAACGGAGGGAGGACAGCACCTGTGGGGGAACCGTGACCACCTTGGTCAGTAAGTGTCTGGAGGGTACATAGACCGAAGCTAACCATGCCTGTAAGGGCCTTAACTTGAGATGAGCTAGCCTTACCACGTAAGTAGAGGCTGCCATATGTCCCAACAGCTGTAGGCAGTGCCTGGTTGTCATGGGGGACCTATGCTGCTCCGTGATACTGGATCCCATTGCCTCGAAACGCGGTCGTGGCAGGAAGGCTCTGGCCTGTATGGCGTCCAGGGTGGCGTCCCTATAAAGTCAATGTGCTGCACCGGGGCGAGTGTGGACTTTTGCTCATTGATGAGCAGCCCCAGTCTGGTGCATGTGGCGCAAGCCAGATCCAGGCTGTTCTGCACATGATTCCTGGATCTGCCCTTGATGAGCCAGTCATCCAGGTAGGGGAAAATCTGTATCCCCTTGTGGCGCAAGTAGGCCGCCATTACCGCCATACACTTGGTGAAGACCCTCGGGGCTGAGGATAGGCCAAATGGGAGGGCCGCAAATTGGTAGTGGCCTCCCTCTATCCTGAATCTCAGGAACCTCCTATGCCCTGGTAAAATGGAGATGTGGAAACAGGCATCCTTTAAATCGATGGCAGCGTACCAGTCCCCCGGATCTAGGGCCGGAATTATGGAGGCTAGGGAAACCATACGGAACCTGATGCGTCTGATATATCTATTCAGACGACGGAGGTCCAGGATCGATCTCAGGTCGCCCTTGGCCTTGGGGATCAGGAAGTATCTAGAGTAAAATTCCCTTCCCCTTTCCGCCCACGGGACCTCCTCTATCGCACCGAGCTTCAGGAGTGAGTGGACCTCCTGTACGAGGAGTTGCTTATGCGCAGGATCCCCGATAGGGGACGGGGTGGGAGGGGCAGCTGGGGAAAAAGTAGTGAACTGAAGGGCATAGCCCTTGAGAACCACCCCCCAGGACCCAACGGTCTGTAGTGATTGCTTCCCAAGCATGATAGTAAGGTCGAAGCCTGTTTTCAAAGGGTCGGTCAGGATCCTGGGGAAAAGGAAGAGCGCCACCCTCGTAGTCGCTGTCAAAAGCGTTTATTACCATTTCCACTTCCGGCTTTGCCGCCATGCTGCGCCCGCGCCGAAGAGCCCTGCCGTTCATGGCGATTGGGCCCTCTAAAGCGCTCCCGCCCCCTCTTTTGCTGAGCGGGCCGAGGGGCTGGTCTTGGCGGGGGAGGTGGCTGCCGTTGTGGCTGGGGACAAGTCCGGGGATGAAGAGGAGGACAGGGGGACGGGCCCTGTGGAGGGACCTTCCTCCGGGTCTGACTCCCTATCAGAGGGGATTTGTGGAGGCAGCTGTGTTGGAGGAGGTGGAGGCTGTACCACACCAGAGTGGAGCGACTCAGCACGCTGTCCCGGCTGAGCAGTCCAAGGCCCCCAGTATGGCCAATACCATGGCCTTTGCTGGGCATCCACAGAGTGGCCCCTGTGGCCTGAGCCCGCAGACCGTCCCTTGTGACCTTTCGGCAGGGAGCGGCTCCAGGAAGAAGAGGATGAATGGTGCCTACGTCTGCGGTGCCTTCTGTAGGAAGACCGACTGGAGTAACTGGTGGACCTTCTGCGTCTGCACCCAGACCGTTTGTAGCGACGCTTCCCACTATGAGAGCGGGAGTGGCGGCTTCTGCGGCTGCGTGCCGTTGATGCTGAACGCAAACGTGCTGCTTCCCCCGGTGCCGCAAAGCCCGGTGCCGAGGCGGTCAGTGCGAGTGGTACGTAAGCTGGCGTCGGTGCTGTGGTCGTCGGTGCCAGTAGTCTCGATGCCGAGTACATCAGTGCCGGTAGCGACGGTGCCGGAAACCCTGTAGGCGCCAAGATCTGGCCCATCAGTGCCTGGGTTAC
Source organism: Emydura macquarii macquarii (assembly GCF_026122565.2). NCBI lineage: Eukaryota > Metazoa > Chordata > Testudines > Chelidae > Emydura > Emydura macquarii. The sequence goes on along the minus strand of NW_027131390.1, from coordinate 30,011,918 downwards.
CAAGGGAGCTGGGGGCATTGATGGCGTGGACCACGCCAGGGAGACGTGTGATGCCGCTGTAAAAGCTGGCATCGTTATTGGTCCCGGTATCGTTTGTACTGCAGTCGGTGCCGAAATGGTCGGTGCCGCTGCAGCCGGTGCTGAGGAGAGCGGAGCCTCCAGGACATCGCTGCTCGGTGCCACTGGACTGGGATGGCGACCAGTGCTGCTGACTGGCGAGCGGTTGCGGTGCCACGACATCCCCTGCACCGGAGAGCTCGAGCCCGAGCTGTGGGTGGTGTCGGAGTTCGCACTGACACTCCTGCGCTGGCTCTTAGGGCCTCTTGATCGCCCACGGTGCCGAGGCGCTCGACGACCAAGATTCGGAGCTCTGAGGGGTTGCACTCTCCACCCTCCATGACCGTCTGGGTGAGGATTGGGAGCGTTGCTTCCTCCACCCACCGGGGCTACCCAACACGGGTTTGCCCCGAGACGCAAATCCCACACCCTTCGGTCGAGGGGGGGACGGAGGCGTAGGCAAGGCCATGAGGGTCCTTGCCGTGGCGAATGCCTCCGGTGTCAATAGCCCTTATAGGGGCACTCCACCACCCCCAGGAGTGGTGCCGGAGGAACCTCCACTGCACGTGGCTGGGTGTCTCCTCTCCTTCTCCCTGCTTCACTGGTTGCAGAGAGAAGTCCATGGAGGCAATGCTGGACTGCTTCGTCTTCTTCAGCATCGAAGGCTTCAGTGCCGATGTCGGTGCCAGCAGTGCGCTTTGCACCGAGCGTCCACTCGGTGCCGGAGATCTCGACGGCTTGGATGCCGGATGGAGCACAGACTCCATGAGTAACACCTGCAGCCTTGCGTCCCTTTCTTTTTGGGCACGGGGCTTGAAGGATTTGCAGATCCTGCATTTTTCTTTGCGGTGCTGCTCTCCGAGACAACGGAGGCAGCGGTCATGAGGATCACTCACTGCAAACTGCTTCGAGCATAGGGAACAGCTCTTGAAGCCAGTGGAGCCCAGCATGGCTCCTGCAGAAGCCCTTAAGGGCACTTGACAATACAACTACTATCTAATTAACTATTTGAATAACAACTAACTAACTAACAAATCAAGAGCTTTAACTAGAGCGAAGAGGCTAAGGACTGCTGCTTGCAATAGCAAGGGGCAGAAGTTCCAGCAACCGTCAGAGGCGGAAAGAAGGAACTGGGGACCCGTGGGGCCGGAGCGCCCTATATACTGCGACATGAGCGCGGCACTCCAGGTGGCGCCGCCCAGCCTTGCGGGCATGCTAAGGGAAAAAGTTCCGGGAATCTGTGCACGGGGCGTGCACACACCTAAATTGGAATGCATATGAGCAATCACTCGAAGAGAGAACAGAACTTCCAAGGGCTGAGCTTAAAAGCCTCTAGCTCCTTCAGAAACCCAACAAAAGTTAGAGTAACCAGCAGCAGAGGGGAAGAAAGCAGGAGTAGCTGTGCTTCCCAGGCCTCCCTTACACTATTCCCCCAAACAGAACCACAGATACCAGGGCTCTAAAAAACCAGAGCTCTTTAAGCATCTCAAGTTGGGCACCCAAAAATGGACTCACCCAAAATCACTAGTCTCTTGTGAAAACTAAGAACCAGAGCCTTACTGCATGACCTTGTTGTTGTAACCCTAAGTCCACCCTTCCCTGTACTCTGACCCTACTGTTTGTGTCACAGTTCAAGGCAACCTCATGATACACCAAAGGCACCCACTCTAGGCTCCTGGCTCCTCAGCCGGCACATCTCTTGGATGGAGAAACACATCCTCTGTCCCAGCTGCATACTCCCCTGTCCACACTGTGAGTTCCCCAGCAAGTCAGACTGCCACCGCAGACCTGCTCTGCTTTCCCGTCAGAGGTTATAAGCAGCATAATTGCCCACAGTTATACGTTACCACCCCACCTTTCC